>NC_086446.1:549622019-552022019 GCF_028390025.1 Pseudophryne corroboree | reverse complement strand
AAGCACAATATTTTCCACCGCCTCCCGCTAGCCCACCATTCCCATTATGCCTTAGGGAACTCCGACACTCATGAACTGTACATGTATTTTAAAAGCACAGTGTTTATACATTGTACTGTACATTCTTCCTTTTACACAATTAGTTGCGTCTCCATACACATACACTACTCCATACACATACAGTAGGTCACCATCTTTTTCCACCGCCTCCCATTACGCCTACAGTATTAACATTACAGTCGTCACTGACCAATTGCCAGAGCTGTAGATCAATCCGCCGCTATACTGTACGATCGAAAGTACTGGATTAGTAGAGCATTAGCCACCCAGTGGTGGAGATGTGTAATGCATGCTGAGTATCTAGAATCGCCTCAACACGCCTGCCTGTGATTAAACTCAGCTATCGCCTTAGCGTGACTAAACGTCCGTCTAGGCGGAGAATCAGTCAAGATAAAGGTGGCTACATCCGTACTCGTATTCTGTTCTCTATATGCAGTACTTGAATTTCATTGACGGATACCATGTCAGGCATTAAGAATTTGAAGTAACTTTTCCCAAAGTGGCATACTTTATCTTCACACTTGTCAACTACAGTACATAAAAATCAAGCAGGTTCCTCTCCTCAGAATCTTTTGGTTCAGGCAAAGAGCAGATTTTTCTTTGTTTATTTTTAAAAGATAAAAGCTCCTCTTGCTTAAAACTTTTGCATGTACATCCCTTAGCCAACTTCTGTTAGAAGCATCTCTATTCTTCAGCCTTGAAGCAATGTATTGGCCACTGATATGCTTCACTGGGAATTCATCTTCTTTCTCAGAGCCACTATCATCCATAGAGCAAACTGCATCATAATCTTCATACCTTGGCTTTATGTTAGAGGATTTACTGGTACTGCAACTCTTAGATTCTGGATTCTCTTGGCCACCTAATATTCTCAAATGTTCATTGCATTGATTCATCTATTGATTTTGATGTCTATCTGCCACTTCAATAAGGCTCATATCTCTCAGATCTTATTGTCCATCTGCTTTTTGGGCCTTCAAAATATGATAAACAACTTCAATATGTTCCATCGGGTATGGGACTCAGGGTCGACAGTGTCTATGTCGACACACATTAGGTTGACACCAATTGGTTGACAGTCACTATGTCAACATAGGAAATGGGTCGACACAGCCATTAGGTCAACATGGAAAAAGGTTGACATGAGGTTTTAAAAAATTTTGGTGTCGTTTTCTTCGTAAAGTGATGGGGAACCCCAGTTTGTGCACCCTGTTTGCTCGCCATGCTTCAGGCAAGGTGCCTTGCTCCACTACTGTTGCACTCGGCACAGGTTACCATTCCCAATTGTAGTCCATGTGGATTGTGAAGTATGAAAAAGTAAAAAAAATTTGAAAAACTCATGTCAACCTTTTTTCACGTTGACCGTGTTTATGTTGACCTAATGGCTGCGTCGACCTATTTCCTTTGTCGACCTAATGTGTGTCGACCAATAGGTGTTGAACTAGAGTCCAGGTACCATTTCATCAGCACCTACATGTTCCATCAGCACAGCTTGAAATTTATTCTCCGCAGTGGTCTTTACTGTATTTGTAGATTCAGTTTAGCTGGTTTACTTGCTACAAGCTTTATAGTGTGACAAAACTCCACTTCCTCACACAAAAAAAATTTGCTGCATTGCAAATTCCATCCAGGTACCACAAAGACACCGTTTCACATACTTGACTATTCATAAGACTGTTATTTTAAACTTGCTGTAAGGTTCTGCTTTCCACTGCAAAAATATGTGATCTGGTCAGATTCATATCATTCTAATGGCATAGCTACATTAGAGTCTTATCCTAGGAAGCCAACAATATCTCTGTAAACTTCTGTTTATCCTGTAACTTTACCTCACTTGTCACACAACAACATCTGTATTTGTCAATCTTTATCACCAAGTTTAGACACAGCTTAGTTATTTGGAACTTTGGTAAGACCTCACTCCTTCAGACATAACGGAAAGTGGAATACCACTTCAAGGTACTTCACCCACCTGCAAGTCGGTCTTTATGGGAGTTTCCCAGTTTTGATACTGCAGTCTCTTCTTGCACACAGTGACATTTAATGAGGATATCTTCATTGTCAAATTATCCTTCTGGAACATCTTATTTTGTTCAAGGTATTCATTGTTTGTTTGCTATTCCTTATACAACTCAGTTTGCATCTCTAGCATATTACTCTTCATGCAAGCCTTTTTTGGGATCAACCTGTAGTAACTGTTGCTTGAGTTTTTGTATTTATGTCACACTAGATTCAGTGAAGATGTTAAATGCCATTTTGGGTCAAGAATTCAACGTCAGAGTGGTATCCATCTTATTTTCCTCTTCTGATTTTCCCATTTAAAAGTAGTATTTTTCCTTAGCTGTAGAGAGATTCTCTTCCAGCTGGGTACTCTTTCCCATGTAGTTGTCCAACTTTTTCTCAATTTACAGAAGATCGCTCTCCATATCTTCAAATTCAGCAATTCTCAACTTTTGTCTGGATGTTTCAGACTCTGCCACTTGTAATTTACACTGAAGCTCCAGTTCTTTGGCATTCATTTCCATTTGGAAGTTTTGCAACTGGTTCTGTGTACTTAACAGACATTTCTCAAGGTTCTCACTCTGTCTTTGCTATTTTCCAACAACACCATCTGCATGGTTAATTTGTCTCTCCAGTGCGTCACTTTGCATCAACAAATGCATTTCTCTTTCCATCATACACTCTGAAACTGCTCTGGCTGCCGCCAAGTTAGATTGGAGCACCTGTATTTGCTAAATATGTACAATATCCATGTCTATTCCCCCACAGTTTTTTCCCACTGAGCATGAGTCTGAAGCATCTGAAGATATTCCCTTTTTTTCTCCACAAAGCTTCTCAGCCAAAGAATCTCTCTAATTCATAGTCTTCCAGTTTTGCTTGTGTGGATACAATTCAGAGTCTTTTTCTTTTACTGCAGGAGTTAAAGCTTTCATTTTAGTTGTGTGTGCTCTGCTTCACTCCGATGTCTGTTTACAAATTACTTTGATTCTTCAACTTCCTGGTGAAGATTCAAAGACCTCTGGTGCAATTCAACAATGTCTTGCTCTAATACTTTATTCCTTGCAAAGAACCCATCATTTCCACTCTCTGTAATATGCATTATTTCACCAGCATTCTCAAAGTGATCAGTTATATCTACCAAATTTAATTCTGTCACTTTTAAGATTCTCAATATCCAGCTCTTTTTTTCCTTCCTCTTTTGTTAAGGATATTTTTAAAGAGTACAACTCACTGTGCAACTTTTTCACTTGCTTAAATACAAATACTGCTTCACCTGACTTACTCTTTAAGTCACATATTTGCTCATAATAATATGACAGTCTTCCATTCACATGGTGAAATGCTTCTTTGCTGACATAGCCTTCACCTGGCAGACCAAGCACTTTACACTGACCACACCCACTGATAATTTTACGTTGCTTTGTCACTTTGAATGTCATTTTTTAAAATCTCTTTCCAGTACATCACTAAATATACAACATAATATAATTTTCAGCCATATGCTTTTCCTATTAGCATATTTCCTTTTTATGTTCCACAATTATTTACTCAGTCTACACTCCAGAACAATTTCTCTGGAATATATAGGGGTAATTCAGAGTTGATTGCAGCAGCATATTTGTTAGCAGTTGGGCAAAACCATGTGCACTGCAGGGGGGCAGATATAACATTTGCAGAGAGAGTTAGATTTGGGTGGGTTATTTTGTTTCTGTACAGGGTAAATACTGGCTGCTCTATTACCACACCCCACCCAAATCTAACTGTTTCTGCACATGTTATATCTGCCCCCCGTGCAGTGCACATTGTTTTGCCCAACTACTAACAAAGTTGCTGCTGCGATCAACTCTGAATTAGGCCCTATGTCTTTCAAATGTATTCTCAGCACAGTATAAACACAGCAACTGCTTTTGTTTTCACTTCTACCACACCTTGTTTTCAAAACTATACAGCAAAACAATTTAATTTATGTGACACTTCAATGACCAGCATATAACATGGCACTTTTTCTTTAACTGCCTATTTGCAAAAAAAAAGAACAAGAGACTGTATAGGATAGAGTGAATATAAGCAGCCTGTTTGTTATGTAGCTAAGCTGGCTGGATCTGGTTTTGTGTTGATAATAGTTAATAGGTTGCTGAGGTTTGCCAATCAATCTGTTAACCAATGAGAAGTGGTTTGGAATGTAGCTAAGCTGGCTGGATCTGGTTTTGGGTTGATATTAGTTAATAGGTTGCTGAGGTTTGTCAAACAATCAGTTAACCAAAGAGAAGTGGTTTGGTAGGCGGGTTATGTTAGCTTATTTAAGTTAGGGCTGAGGGATTCAAATCCCTCTTGCCATTTTGTGATCCCTGGATTGGTAAAGTATTTGTTATCACTCTGCAGGTTTTTTGTCCTTCTCTAATTGTGTTAATTCATTTCTGAAAACAATTTCAACATTAAACCCCCCTGTAATTTATTATTACTGTGTTATTTAATTTGTTTTAATTACATATTATTTTGTGTTTTTTCCACTTTGTCTCCTCATTTCACCTCAGCCTTCTTTAATCATGCCCTGTCCCCATCACAATGCCCCCCCCCCCTCCCAGCCGCTTGTTAGAGGCATCTAGGCCTCTCTCTGCTGCTGCTGCCTCTCTGGCGGTCAGGGGAGCACAGCACTACTCGGTATGGGGAGGTAGTCATGCAGTCCCCGGCGCTTGCTCCGTTGCAGCCGCGGTGAGCGGTCAGCCGCCTCAGTCTCCCTCGGTGCTTCGGGTCTGGCTGTCAAGTGCAGTGGCCAGCCCCACAAGCATCCCCCATCGTCCATCCTCAACATTAAGCAGCAGGTCAGGGACCTCTGCCCCCGCTGCGACAAGACCCACCCAGTCGCCATTTTAGGGAGTGCAGCGGCCATTAGTTCTTCTCCCACAGCTTCAGGAGCTGGGGGGGGGGAGCACGGCTGCTGGGTATGGCAGGTCTCCATCAGGGCTGCAGGGGAGAGGCAGCTTGTTAGCTTCTCCCACCCCAGATGAAAATACTAGCTTTAGAGGTCAGGTGGGGGTAAAAGGTGATGTAATTAATTCTCCAGGGTCTGCAGTGCCAGGGTTAAATTTGACGGGGGGCTTGTTTGGAATTATCCCCCCCACCTTTGAAAACGCAGGCGGCTGGTAGTGTACAGCCCCCACAGATGTTTTGGTGCCCGTATTTCAACCAAGGAACACAGCAGCATGTTGTGCACTTGCCTGTAGCTGGGCAGCAACAGTTTTTTAACCATCAATATCCCCAGCATTTAGGTCAGTTCTATCATCCCTATGCATTCCCACAGTTTACGCAGTTTTCGGCACCCCCGCAGGCATGCAGTCAATATGGACATTGGTTGCAGCCTGTGCCAAATCAATTGATAAGCGCTCATTAGGTAAGGCTGCTGCCCCTGCCCCAAGCTCCTCCACTGGCCAGACCTCCATCTCTATGACAGTCGGTGGAGAATCTTCAACCCATACACTCTCAAGCGCGGGTGCCATTGGTTGCGACCGGCAGGCCAGAGGGTGCTAGACAAGCAGGGAGTAATGCTGTTTTATTGAGCCCACATGTTTTAACCTCTCATTCAGCTTCGGTGAACTCGTCGGCAGCCGGTGCGATTTCACTTGATCAGCAATCATCAATTCAAGCCGCGGCGGGCACGTCACGCAACGTGGGACAAGAGGTTGCAGGAGACGTGGATGCAGGCCCTTCTACATCTGGAACTGGTGAGAAAAATTTAGAATTTCAGCTTAGCGCAATTCTATCTCATTCTGAGGAATCATCTGATACATTTTGTTCACTGGAGAATCCGCGTAAATTTATGTGGACATTTGTTCAGCATCTTAGAGGTAAGCGTAAAGGTTCAAAGGGAGGGTGTAGTGTAGCTGGCAGCTCGGCTCTTGATGCAACCGGAGATAGCGTACATTGCGCGAATGCGGCACTATTAAGAGGAGTTAGGTCTAAGGTGAGGGAAAGAATAAATAAAGGCTGTTTTGTAGACATGTTTGCGATTACGCATGACGCTAAGAAAGCTTTGGATACAGCAAAAGCTGGGGGGCTAGCTGCTGAGGAGGCAAGAAGGAGTTATCCTAACTGGCTTGCGGGGATGTGTATATTTGCGGCCTGCTATAAAGAGTCTCATCCATCAGAATTTTTGAACGTCCTTTAGTATTTTCATCTGGTACATAATATGTATCTGACGGCTAGGCACAATGTTTGGCGTCAGTACAATGAATTATTTAGGAAGAAGCAGGATGGTCAGAGAATTCTAAGTTTAGGTTTTAAAGACATGGAGGTATGATTAGAGGTAACTCAAAGCAATAGGCCTTTCACGAAATTGATGGGATGAAAATAGCCATTTCAGGTCAGACCAGGGTTTAACACAGCAGGAAGAGGGAAATGTTACGTGTTTAATAATGCACAATGTAGTAGGGGAACAACGTGTAGATATAGGCACATCTGTATGCTGTGTGGAGGAGGTCACGCAGCAAAGGATTGCAATAGGCCGCAGCTCAGTCTGTGGGTAGAGGGTAACAGAGAGCTGTTACTAGGTAAAGCGGAGTCACCAGTAAATGTAGATGTTTTATAACTGTGGTTGGGCCGCTATACTCTTAGGGAGGGTGTAGTATGTCTGACCGGCGGTCAGGAGACCGCTGGTCAGCTTACCGATGCCGGGATCCCTGCAGCATACCGACGCCGGGATCCCGGCGGGGAGGGGCAAGTGCAGCAAGCCCCTTGCGGGCTCGCTGCGCTCGCCGCGCTGCAGGCTCGGTGGTGACCTGCGGTCGCCACAGGTTCTATTCCCACTCTATGGGTGTCGTGGACACCCACGAGTGGAAATAGTCCCTGTTGGTCGGCATGCCGACCATCGGGATAGTAACCCGTCGGGCTGGTGGAGGAGGTCATGTGACTGTCGGTCAGCTGACCGGCGGTCACATGAATACCACCCTCTTAGGGAGGAGGCAGCATTTTTATTTCAGGATTTTAAGTTCAGTTTTAATTTGCCAGTAGTTAGGCCGGTTTTAGTTTTGGCCAGAAGGAATCTTAAATCAGCTAGAGATTTCCTGGAAATTATAAGAGCTAAGATTGCCACTGAAGTTGGTTTAGGGCGTATGTGTGGCCCTTTTAAAAGTCTGCCTTTAGCTGATTTTTGTATTTCGCCATTGGGTGTAGTTCCAAAGAAGGAGCCAGGAAAATTTTGGATAATTCAGCACCTTTCCTAGCCGGAGGGTAACTCAATAAACAAAACTCTAGACCCTTCTTTGTGTAGCGTGAAATTTCAGTCTTTTGAAGAAGCTGTTGCTATGGTTCAAGGTTTTGGTTTGGGCGCGCTGTTGGCGAAGGTGGATATAGAATCGGCTTTAGATTGTTGCCGCTGCATCCGGATTCGTTTAAGTATATGGGTTTCAAACTGGATGGTCAGTTTTTTGTGGATAGGTGTTTGCCTATGGGCTGTTCAGTTTCGTGTTCTTATTTTGAATGTTTTAGTTCATTTCTGCAGTGGTGCTTACAGACGGGCACTGAACATTTGGGAGTCGCCCATTATTTGGATGACTACTTGTTGACAGGTCCTTCAGGTAGCTCATTGTGCTATGAATTTTTTTTTTTTTTGGTTCATGCCTTTTTTCAGTTATGGGAGTACATATAGCTGAGGAAAATACGGAGCGGCCTGTGACTCGTTTATCTTATCTGGGTATAGAAATTTATACTGAGGCAGGCCTTTGTAGATTGCCAGCGGAAAAAGTGAGTCCTTTAAGGAGTTTGTTAGAAAGTTTTATTTCTGCAAAAAAGATGACTTTGAAGCAGGTCCAGTCACTTTTTGGGTTACTGAATTTTTCGTGTATGGTCATTCCGATAGGAAGGGTTTTTAGTCATAGTTTGGGAAGAGCTATCACAGGGGTTAAGAGGTCACACCATTTTATCCAGATTTCATTAAATTTGAAAGAGGATTGTAAGGTTTGGTTAACATTTTTCAGAGAGTTTAATGGGGTCCGCATTTGGTTGCACAAGGAAGTAAACAATCGTGAGCTGCAATTTTTAACAGATGCATCAGGGTTGTTAGGTTTCGGTGCATATTTTGAGGGTGAGTGGTGTGCAGAAGCTTGGCCTGAGGGATGGCGTGCAAAGGTGCTTACTGATAGTATGCTTTTACTTGAGCTGTTTCCAATCATTGTCGCAGTCGAGATCTGGGGTTTTAGACTCAGTAATCAAAGGATTTTATTCTGGTGCGATAATTTGGAGGCAGTTCAAGCGATCAACAATCAAAAGTCTTCATGTTCGCATGCTCTGAAGTTGTTAATGCATTTAACTTTTAGGTGTCTACAGAAGAATATAGAATTGAATGCTAGGCATGTGCCTGGGGTTGAGAATGAGATAGTGGTTGCTTTGTCTCATTTTCAATGGGATAGATTTAGAGCATTAGCTCCAGCAGCTAATGTGGAGGGTTTGTCATGTCCTGAATTTGGCAGATCATCAAACCGGCATGAAAGCTTTAGCATTGAAGGCACTGGCCCCTGGAACGTTGAGATCATATTCTGCATCTTGGAATGATTGGCAGGCATACCTAAATTCCGACGGTAGGGGTAAGAGTGTATAGGATGCTATTCTGGAGTTTGTATGGTTATGGCACAAGAGAGGTCGTTCTAAAGCGGCTATGTCAGGTGCCTTGGCAGAAATTTCGTACTTTTCATGTTTAGAGGGGTTGATCAACCCAACTAAATCCTTTATTCGGTCAAAAGCATTGAGGGGTTGGGCTAAGGAACAGGCAAATGTCAGCGATGAGCGTAGGCCAATTGACATCGGGTTGTTGAAGGATTTAATTATTGCTGTTTCGGGTATTGCGATAGGAGATTTTGAGGTTAGCATGTTTAGCTTAGCATTTGCAGTAGCTTTTTTCGGTGCTTTAAGAGTAGGTGAGTTAGTTGCAAAGAGCAAAAGTTCAGTTGATACAGGTATATTGTTGCATAATGTAGTGGTTAAGAACAATAAACTGCTTTTTAAAATACATTGTTTCAAAAAGGATCAGCTTGGCAAAGGTAAATGGATTTCTGTAACTATGCATTCGGAGCCTAGCATTTGCCCAGTAAGATTAGCAGAGGCTTACGGCCGGATTCATCCTGAAGGGGGGAGCAATGGTTGGTCCATAGGGATCTTAATCCTTTATCTAGATTTCAATTTACAAGTGTCTTCAATAGGTGTCTGATAGCATTGGACCTTCCATTAGAGAGTTATAGGACCAATTCTTTTAGGATAGGAGCAGCAACTTGCGCGGCATCGACAGGTTTTTCCAACGAAGAGATTAAGAGGTTAGGGCGGTGGAAGTCAGATGTTTACAAGGGCTATATTAGGGGTGATAAGTTGCATTCATAAAGGCGTCCTGTGAGTTTGTTGTTTGGGAAACCCAGAGGCCTAAGCTACCCACCATTAAAGGGGGACTGGAGTTCTTTTCACCTTTTTGCTCACAAAAATTTGAGGTTTGGTGTTGTTCACCTCCATCTGGGTCACCTAAATAACTATTCTCCTTCCCTGTTTCGTAGTGTGGTTGAATTATATTAATATTAAATACAATTTTCTTTGTTTTTGCTGTTTTTTCTGCAGGTTTTTTGACATTATCAAGCCAGGTGTGGATTGTGGGTCACTCATATGTTTATTGGGGCAGTAGGCACAAGGCATCTAAGTCATTCCCTTCTGAAGTGAGGTGGATAGTTTTAAGGGGTATGAGATGGAGCAATTTATTGAATGTGCTCTGGGATTTTGAAGAGAAGTGGGGTGCACTCGATTGTTTATTAATACATTTAGGAGGTAATGATTTAGGTACTTGTAATGGTATTGAGCTTATTTACGACATAAAGAGGGATTTCCAATTAATTGTGGAGCATTGGCCGTTGGTTAAGGTTGTGTGGTCGGAAGTTGTACCTCATAGATTTTGAAGGGGCACCCAAGGGGGAGCAGCATTGGATAAGGTGAGAAAAAAGCTTAACGCTGCGACCTCCAGATATGTTATTAGTTGGGGGGGGGGGATGTTGTTAAGCATCCAGAATTGCATTATGAAAAGGTAAATTTATATAGGTTAGATGGGGTACATTTATCCAAGAGTGGTTTGGAGTTATTTGCCCCAGCCTTATTGAATGGTTTAAAGGAGGTTTGAAGTGTTAGGTTTGTGGTGGCAGTTGCGTAGTCTTGAGCCTTCGAATTTGACAGTAAGCAGTGCTATTCGGTGGCATAATTTAGCACAGCAGAGCTTGGCTACCATTTCCCCTTTGAGAAAAGGCGAGTCGGTCACTACCTCAGGGGAGGACCAGGTCACAATCTTAAGGAGGAACCAGCACTGTGCTAATTAAGGGGAGATGGTTCTACCCAAAACGGATTGCGCAAGGGGTGGAAACTCCACCCCATTTGTTTAAAGATTCAAATGTTTTTAAGCCATGGCCGAGTTGGCACTGCTTTTTTCGCCACCGGTGATTAATATTTCCAATTCTGATTCAAATTTAATAAATTTGGCTGTGACCTCCATTCTTCCAATCTAGCATTTCCCCTTTGAGAAAAGGTGAGTCGGTCACTACTTCAGGGGAGGACCAGGTCACCATCTTAAAGAGGGACCAGCACTGTGCTAAGTAAGGGGAGATGGTTCTACCAAAGACGGATTGTGCAAGGGGCGGAAACTCCACCCCATTTGTCTAAAGATTCAAACGTTTTTAAGCCATGGCCGAGTTGGCACTGCTTTTTTCGCACCGGTGATTAATATTTCCAATTCTGATTCAAATTTAATAAATTTGGCTGTGACCTCCATTTTTCCAATCTATATAGTTGTCCATGCCGTTATTTCTTGGTATATGGTATAAGTTGCGTAATAATAAAACATATGGGTGACCTAAATGATTGCACAGCAATTGTTTAACCACACCTTGCATAAAAGAGTTAGTCATACTGTACGAAACATACTCTTTTTCCATTAACCTTTTCAAATGAACCAACAATTTGCTTTGTGCTTTCATAAATACTTAAATATTTCTGATATCACATATTTCTCTTCAATGACACAGTAGATTCAATACAATTTGCAATTTCTACAAATTTGCACTTTGTATAATGTTTTTGCACATATGCAGACAATTTTCCATTTAAACACTTCAAAACAGGCTTTGTCACCACTTACCACCTTAATGAGCATTCCATAGTGCAGTAAGCATCAATATTTCCATTGAACTGCTGTAATACACTTTTCTGTGTATATCTTTTGCAAGACACTTCACCACCAGGTGTGAGAACAAGGGGTAATTATCTTAATAGTGGGATGTGTGTGCTCATTGTCTAAGTTTAGAGTTATCCCTGTATCCTGTAGATCTGAACCCTGGCCACCTGGCTTGTTTCACTCTGACAGCAGTCAATAAGTGCTGCACACACCAGGCTTATCAATAATCAACAGAATTTATTCATATTACATGCATTAATCCAACCTCAACATTCTGGTCCTTGCTTGGACCTTTCTCAAGAATCATATAGATCATATAGCACCACTTAAAAGAGGTCACAATCATCTGTGCCTACTACTATAAGCTTAAGGTCGTTGGAGCCACCAGTTTAATCTTTGTTCCCAAAGGGTTTAAATAAGAACTTAGTTCTTATCTCTTATTTTCTAAAGCTATATTTTGGATCTTACATTGTGATCATTGTATAGTTCTTATATGTATTTTTCTTCTTCCTCTGTTTTACTTGTTGCCAATTTTCTTATTATATTGTTAATCATTTTTTACATATTTGGTGTGATATATGGACTCATACTGTTTCTGAAATATATTTATAGAGTACTTATCTGACTGACGATCCTGCCTTTTTTGCTTGTTCCGTTAGTACTGTTTATTGCATTGCAGTGATTGATTTACATATATTCTATTTATTATTTTTGGCACCTTCATGGTGTTTGTTTATTGGTTATAGATGTCATGTGACTGGGTTCTCTTCATGGTGCTGAGCCGTGCATACCTCTGATGTCACTTTTCCGCATCAGACCCATGAATGGCAATGATGTCATGGATGGTCTTGATGGCATATAGGTAAGTAATTTTGCACTATTATAATTTGCACCCTGAAACATTAGTAAACCTCACCCTGTGGTCTCTTATTATTGCATTGAGTACTGCCCCATACAATTTGTAACATATACTGTATGTTGCTGCTTATAATGTTGCCTTTTTTTGTCTTGCATCTTTCAAGTGATTCTATAAACTAAATGTAAACACAGTGAGCTAAATGCATGGTTAGTTTGCACCCCAATATCCCCTGATCTTTTAGATATTGAGACACCCTAAGGACAGGTAATAGGCGTTAAATAATTATGTACCATTTAAATCCAATGTTTACATTATGGAAAATAATGTTGAACATGTTTATCTGGGTTACAGATCAATAGATCTACAGTAAAAAGGTCTACAATCATTAGGTCAGCACCAAATGGTAGACAGTGAAAAGGACAACATGGTCAAAAGGTCGACATGGTCATTAGGTCGACCTATGAAAGGTCAACACTGGAAAAGGTTGACAAGTACAAAAGATTGACAAAGGAAAGGTCGACATGGAAAATGGTCAGCACAAAAAAGGTCAACGCAACATTTAAAAAAAAATATTGTTGTTTTTGCTGTCTCAGCATGTGGACCCCAATAAGCATACTGCATCCCCTCGCATGTCTCTGTTTGCGTACCATGCTTCAGGCAAGTTGCCATAACACAGTTTTCTTTTTCCAATCGTAGTCCACATGGATGGTAACGTATGACAAAGTAGAAAAAAATTAAAATAAAAAGCTAATTTGGACCATATATTGGCATGTCAACCATTTTGTCAACATTTTGTACCTGTTGACCATAAGCACTTTCGACCTTTCATAAGCTGACCATATGACGATATACAGATATGTCCTGCTATAACGTTGCTGCGTACCGCATAGCGGGCGCCATGCAACTCGCGCCAGCTCCTTGCGCTATAACTTTTTTTATTTTTGAGATTTACCAGTGTCTGTGAAACTGATCATAGATGTGCTAAATTTAGCACATCTACGATCTGATCTGAATTAGGCCCTAGGTGCGACTTGCACCTTGTGAAATGTACAGTAAACCATGAGGGTATGAATGCTTTTGTTTGATTACTGCTGGGGACAAAGGTAATGCTGTGGCCAATGTGTTTAATACAGGCACCCCTGGACCTATTCCTCCGCCGCTGGCATTTGCGGACCCGCCTCGTCTTGGTAAGACATTTTTGTTAAGTTAAGGCTCATTTCACCACTGTTTCTAAACCTTATTCCCCACCCTGTGCCTCTTATCCTACACCTCCCACTGTGCCTCAGCTTCCCCTTGTCTTTTTAGCCTATCCCTGATCCTGTGGCTGAGCCTCCCCATGTCTCTGCTGTGGAACATCATGATGTCATGTAAACTGTGCTTTATAGGGTTCCTTGGGGGCCTGGTACAGTACAGTATTTACAGTCATTTATCTTTTTTCCCATAAAACAGGTACCGGACAAGTTCCAGGACCAGGGCGCTATGGCCCGGACAACCTGACTAGGGGTACAGTCATAATAGTGTTATTTTACATGCATACTGTTCATAAACTTTGATAAAGTGCTGTACAGTATACTGTACAGTACTCAACCTGTCTTACTGTTCTAATACTAGTTTTTTTATTAAAGTTTTTATATAATTTACAGTTATTTTGTGTTATTATAATTTGTTAGTTTCCACCTTAGTACACTAAGGGGGGTATTCAATGCCGGACAAGGGGGCCAGAAGGTTCTGAAAATGGGACTTTTCACACGTTTTATAGGTAAATCATTTACTGGTAAATAATTTTCTCGTAGCCCGTAGAGGATGCTGGGCGCCTGCCCAGCGCTTCGTTTTCCTGCTGTTAATTGGTTTAGTACCACTTTGTTTAGTTGAGCACTGCATTGTTACTCGGTAAGTAATGTTTCAGCCATTGCCAATCAGCTCCTAACTGTCATGGTACAGACTGTTTTTGAAAATGGACAGTTACAAGCAGATTTGCTGGTGCAAATTTTCACTCACAGAGAAATGTATCACAAGGAGGGCTTTCTGTTTGCTAAGAAATGTCATTTACAGTATGACATACACAGTATTGTATGGCTGTCCCTCCCCCCAGACAAACACCATTTCTGCAGACACAAGATTTCTAAACAATAGAGTTAATCCACTTTACTCTGAATACACATTCAACTGACATTTCTTAGCAAACAGAAAGCCCTCCTTGTGATACATTTCTCTGTGAGTGAAAATGACATTTCTTAAAGCAACCAAAGAGGTTATTGCATATGGAGTTTGGCCTGCATGCTACAGTAGATCTCGCTGCCCTGCTTAGCCCTGCTTCATGTAAGAGAGAGAGAGGAATACATTTGCAATGCACACCACCAAATACAAATTATTATTATATTAAACAAAAACAAAACAAAATAAATACATTTTACACATTATCAGCTATTCTATAAAATAATATTTTTGCTATTGAAAGCAACTGGCGGATTCTCCGGAGTAGCACTGTAAAAAATAAAAAAAAATGGACAGTATTAGAGCATTAATACAGGTTCAGTTTTTGAATAGTATGCATGTAAAAATAAGAATTTACTCACCGGTAATTCTATTTCTCGTGGTCCGTAGTGGATGCTGGGTACTCCGTAAGGACCATTGGGTATAGACGGGCTCAGCAGGAGACCGGGCACTCTTAAAAGAAAGATTAGGTACTATATCTGGTGTGCACTGGCTCCTCCCTCTATGCCCCTCCTCCAGACCTCAGTTAGGGAAACTGTGCCCGGAAGAGCTGACATTACTAGGAAAGGATTTGGAATCCAGGGTAAGACTCATACCAGCCACACCAATCACACTGTACAACTTGTGATAACTATACCCAGTTAACAGTATGAAAACATTAATGAGCCTCAGTAACAGATGGCTCAAAACAATAACCCTTTAGTTATGCAATAACTATATACAGGTACATGTATTGCACGGTCTTAAGTGGCTCAAACCAATGTGATTTTAGGATTTCAAACACCACGTTGAGATCCCAAGGTGCCACTGGAGGCACAAAAGGAGGCTGAATATGCAGCACTCCCTTAACAAACGTCTGAACTTCAGGCAGTGAAGCCAGTTCTTTTTGAAAGAAAATAGACAGTGCCGAAATCTGGACTTTTATGGATCCCAATTTCAGGCCCATAGTCACTCCTGCCTGTAGGAACTGCAGAAATCGACCCAGCTGGAATTCTTCCGTTGGGGCCTTCCTGGCCTCACACCAAGCAACATATTTTCGCCATATGCGATGATAATGTTTTGCTGTCACATCCTTCCTAGCCTTTATCAGCGTAGGAATGACTTCATCTGGAATGCCCTTCTCCGCTAGGATCCGGCGTTCAACCGCCATGCCGTCAAACGCAGCCGCGGTAAGTCTTGGAACAGACAGGGCCCCTGCTGTAGCAGGTCCAAGTTCTTCTTGGCCAATCCGGAACGATGAGTATTGTCCTTACTCATCTCTTTGGGTATGAGAGGAAGAGGAGGGAACACATACACCGACTGGTACACCCACGGTGTCACCAGAGCATCCACAGCTATCGCCTGAGGGTCCCTTGACCTGGCGCAATATCTTTTTAGCTTTTTGTTGAGGCGGGACGCCATCATGTCCACCTGTGGTCGTTCCCACCGGTGTACAATCATTGTAACGCTTCTTCACACACTTCATTCAACTCATCTGATGGGGGAAAAACCACTGGTTGCTTTTTCTCCCCAAACTTAATACCCTTTTTAGTGGTACCTGGGTTAATGTCAGAAATGTGTAACACATCTTTCATTGCCGTAATCATGCATCAGATGGCCCTTGTGGAATGTACATTAGTCTCGTCCTCGTCGACACTGGAGTCGGACTCCGTGTCGACATCTGTGTCTGCCATCTGAGGTAGCGGGCGTTTTTGAGCCCCTGATGGCCTGTGAGATGCCTTGGCAGGCACTGGCTGAGAAGCCGGCTGTCCCACAGCTGTTATGTCATCAAACCTTTTATGCAAGGAGCTGACACTGTCGTGTAATACCTTCCACATATCCATCCACTCTGGTGTCGGCCCCGCAGGGGGTGACATCACACTTATCGGCACCTGCTCCGCCTCCACATTTTTTACAGTATTTCTTTTAAGAGTGCCCAGTCTCCTGCGGAGCCCGTCTATACCCCATGGTCCTTACGGAGTAGCCAGCATCCACTAGGACGTCGGAGAAATGGCATTAGGCACAGGGTGGGGGAATAAGGTTTAGAAACAGTGGTCCCGGTGAATGGGTCAGTGAGGATGGGGTGGATGAGCCCGATGTCAATGATGGAGCAGGCGTAGCTGTGAAAAAAAGTGCACTGTCAGTTTAATAATGTACACTGCACATGTGGTGTTTTATTTAAATCACAGTAAAGAAGGTACAGTACAGTTAAGAACTCGGAGGTCTAGGTTTAGTATTCTACCGTAGATCTCATGGGGCCCTAAACAAAATGAGACCTACAGGGCCCTAAGCAGATTCTTTGGTTAACTTGTTATACTGTAAATCCCCCACTGTGTAATGTAGTGTAGAGACAGTATTCTTAAAAGTTGAATACAGTACAGTCAGTAATGTATAGTACAGTAGTTCTTACATGGTAGTGCAGGAGTGTCGGGCCACTCCTCAGATTCCTCCTCTGGTAGTATGGGGGAATGTATTGTGGATACAGAAATGTTCGGTCACTTTCCAAAATGATAGTAATACAGTACAGCATACAGAAATATTATAAAATATCATACGGCAGCACATGTGAACACCAATAAAGTACAGTAAGAAGATTATTGATGCTGGAGACCAAAAACATTACATTACATTACAGTGCAGTACTTACAGCCTGGGGGAGGCCTGCTGTATGCAGGAGGTAGTGCTGCTGCCACCTCCTCATCCGAGGAGCTGGATGCACAGTACAGTGGTTGTTCTGGGCTGGTCCACCCACCACTGTCCGTGCTAGGGCCCGAGGGGCTGGCTGGTCTGGCTTCCTCCTGCTGGACTGTTGAAAAAAATGGCGGATGTGTGTATTCAGTAGGGCTAATTTGTTTTTAACAATGACAACAACAAAGACACTGACCAGACACACAACAGTGAAGCAATTCAGGACCACTTTGCTGTATGTGGTATTCTTTATGTCAGATATGGTTTAAGACGCTTGGGTATTTGTTGCAAGGATTTTAAACCAACTACCAATATGCTTTAGCACTTCAACTCAGGAATGTATAACATGGAAGCTTCTATAGACGATGGAGACAGCTCAGATGAATTTGCTTATATCCATTTTACATAAAACCTTTGAAATTCAAAGTGCTGTATGTACTTTACCTCACAGTATGCCATCTGCAATGCACTTTACTTCACACAGTGTGCATTGCACTTTACCTCACACAGTGGGGGTCATTCCGAGTTGTTTTGTGCTAAAATACTTAGCGCATGCGCACTGCGAACCATGCGCATTTTTGCCTAAATCGCTCCGTTGCGAAAATCGGCAACGAGCGAACAACTCGGAATGACCCCCAGTGTGCTATCTGCCATGCACTTTACCTTGGCCCTTAACAAAAACAAGTACTGTACTTACTTTGGGGAGGGCTGCGCCTTCCTCTCCAGTGTCCTCCTGCTGTGGGACCTGGAAGGCTGCCTGCGTCCTCCAACTGTGAGCGTTGGAACCCTATAAAGCACAGTTTACATGACATCATGATGTTCCACAGCAGAGACATGGGGAGGCTCAGCCACAGGAGCAGGAATAGGTTAAAAAGACAAGGGGAAGCTGAGGCACAGTGGGAGGTATAGGATAAGAGGCACAGGGTGGGGAATAAGGTTTAGAAACAGTGGTGAAATGAGCCTTAACTTAACAAAAATGTCTTACCAGGATGAGGCGGGTCCGCAAATGCCGGCGGCGGAGGAATTGGTCCAGGGGTGCCTGTATTAAACACATTGGCCACAGCATTAGCTGTTGGGTAGATACAGCCAGTATCAGATGTCAGCCATACAACCCCCTCATTCTTCCCTACACAATGGATTCCAGGCCACACAATCAGATTAAGTAAGGTTACTTTAGGTAACATCTATTGTGGCTGCCGGATGTGTGTATACAGTAGGGCTAATTTGTTTTTAACAATGACAACAACAAAGACACTGACCAGACACACAACAGTGAAGCAATTCAGGACCACTTTACTGTATGTGGTATTCTTTATGTCAGATATGGTTTAAGACGCTTGGGTATTTGTTGCAAGGATTTTAAACCAACTACCAATATGCTTTAGCACTTCAACTCAGGAATGTATAACATGGAAGCTTCTATAGACGATGGAGACAGCTCAGATGAATTTGCTTATACAGTATCCATTTTACATCAAACCTTTGAAATTCAGAGTGCTGTATGTACTTTACCTCACAGTATGCCATCTGCAATGCACTTTACTTCACACAGTGTGCCATGCACTTTACATCACACAGTGGGGGTCATTCCGAGTTGTTCGCTCGCTAGCATATTTTAGCAGCAGCATTGCACATGCTAGGCCGCCGCCCTCTGGCTCTGGGAGTGTATCTTCGCTTAGCAGAATTGCGAATGAAAGATTAACAGACGTGCAAATAAATAATTCTTAGCAGTTTCTGAGTAGCTCGAGACTTACTCCTACACTGTGATCAGCTCAGCCCGTTTCGTTCCTGGTTTGATGTCACAAACACGTCCTGCGTTCGGCCAGCCACTCCCCCGTTTCTCCAGACACTCCTGCGTTTTATCCTGGCACGCCTGCGTTTTCCCGCACACTACCAGAAAACGGTCAGTTTCCGCCCAGAAACACCCACTTCCTGTCAATCACACTACATACAGTATCACTTAAACGATGAAAATTCTTCGTTCGGACGTGAGTAAATCTACTAAGTTTTGTGCTAAAATACGTAGCGCATGCGCACTGCGAACCATGCGCATGCGCATTTTTGCCTTAATCGCTCCGTTGCGAAAATCTGCAACGAGCGAACAACTCGGAATGCTAAATGTAGCACATCTACTGTATGATCAGTTTCACAAACACTGGTAAATCTCAAAAATAAAAAAAGACGCTTGCAGGGGTGATCAAGAAACAATTCAAATATTTATTGTCACTGTAATAGGCAAAATCAGTGCTGGGTTCTTCCAATCATAAATTACAGTACAGTATTTGGGCAATCAGAAGTGAATCTTGTCCCTCACCACATACAGTAATTGAACCTAAGGATGACATACAGTACAGTACTGTACAAGCACATTTTACTTTTGTTTATATATTTGTTTCTAAATTTCTCAATAAGAAACTTTTGGCCTAGGGGTGCCGTGACTCAAAAACGTTTGGGAACCACTGGTATAAAGAGTACCCAATAAAGAGAGTACAAGACTTACTGCTTGTGGCGCTGGTCCCCGCTATGGCAGAGAACGAGTGGCGCCGGGCCCTTCGCCACCTTCTCTGCTGCTGGGCTCTTCGCAATCTTATCCGCTGCTGACGCCCTGGGTACAAAAAGGAAGGTACAGTGCCCTTAGATACAGTACATTACTGCACATACTGAATGCTGTAACAGTAAATAATGGCTGAGGAGGTGCTTAGGTACACGGTCGACCACTAATTAGAAGCCTTACTGTAGGACTTAATGTTTAATGGGCATTGTGGTGTGTGGCATAATGTATCACGAACATTGCGGTGTGTCATAATGTGTCACAGGCACTGGTGTTTCTATAATGGGTGCAACGTCACAGGTGCTGTTAAAACTCATTTTCACAGAGTTCTGCGCATGCGCAGTAGAGAAATCTCTGTGAAAATGGCCGCCGCGCCATTTTCCCGGAGATCTGTGCATGCGCAGTAGAGTCTGAGGCCTCTACTGCGAGGGGACACGGTGCACTAATTGGGGTTCCCCGTCACTTTCCGAACAAAACAACACCAAAAAAAAAAAAAAAAAACTCATGTCGACCTTCCAACCCTGTCGACCTAGGTACTGTCGACCAATAATGGTCAACCTAAACATTGTTGACCTAGTTACTGTCGATTCTATGATCCACACCTACTGTATATCATGGGCATTGTAGTATGTGGTATAATGTTTCAGGGGATTGCAGTGTGCGGCATAATGTATAAGGGGCATTGCGGTGTGTGGCATAGGGTATAACGAGCATTGCGGTATGGTGTGTGGCGTCCGGGCATGGTTCCGTTATGAATGGTCGATCATGTTAAGGTTGACCATTTTCATGTGTCAATCATGAGTCCATGTCGACCATGTCACTGTCGACCAATAGTGGTAGACCTAATGACTGTCGACCTTAACATGGTCGCCCATCCAAACAGATTCCTTCGGGCACAATTTCTAAACTGACGTCTGGAGGAGGGGCATAGAGGGAGGGGCCAGCCCACACATTTAAAGTCATTTAGTGCCGATTGCTCCTACAGACCTGTCTATGCCCCATGGTACTAAATGGACCCCAGCATCCTCTAGGACATTAGAGAAATGTACATTACTTAAATACTGTACATGAGTAATAATGTGCAGTACTGGACTGTACTTACTCAGGGACAGCCGCAGTAATTCCAGTTTCCTGGGCTCCCTGGTGACCAGATCACTCCACTTCCTCTGGAGTGACCTGAGGCTGCGGGACTGGCCATATTTTACACAGATCTCACGACGGGCTTTATTGTAAGTCCGCCGCTTCTCCGAGTTCATAGCAAATGGCCGGTCCCGCCACCTAAGCAGGATCAGAAGCTCCCCTGTCAAGCAGCGTCTCTCTGCCATTTTTGCCTGATGCCGGATGCAGTCCGCAAACCAAGGATTGAATCTGTAGCCCACAATGCGTGCAAACTGAATTTGCTTCCCCACCTCCTGCAATGTGTTGTACCCATAACGGATTTTATCCGGTGTCTGTGTACAAAACATAATGGAGCCCAGCTGGAAATAATAAACAGACCAAACAAGTGTATTTCTTTAAAAAAAAACATATAAAAATAAATTCACCCAAAAAAAAAAAAAACTCTGGTGTCAACAGGATTCAAACACAGGACGCACGGATTGCAAGCGGACACTGTAACCACTATGCCACTGCTGACCATGTTCTGTGTTGGCACTCCAGGTAAATATATGATGTGATGTGATGTGATGTGTTGTACTATTAACGGATTTTGTCCGGTGTCTGTGTACAAACCATAATGGATGGTCACCAAGATGTCACATTAATGACATAGTGATCCAGTGGCATTGTGCATTACATATTTAGGGCTATTTGAAGCAAATGAACCGGAAAAGAAGTTCGTAGCAAATGGCCGGTCCCGCCACCTAAGCAGGATCAGAAGCTCCCCCCTGGAGTAGCGTCTCCCTGCCATTTTTGCCTGATGCCGGATGCAGTCCGCAAACCAAGGATTGAATCTGTAGCCCACAATGCGTGCAAACTGAATTTGCTTCCCCACCGCCTGCAATGTGTTGTACCCATAACGGATTTTATCCGGTGTTTGTGTACAAAACATAATGGAGCCCAGCTGGAAATAATAAACAGACCAAACAAGTGTATTTCTTTAAAAAAAAACATATAAAAATAAATTCACCCAAAAAAAAAAAAACTCTGGTGTCAACAGGATTCGAACATAGGATGCACAGATTGCAAGCGGACACTGTAACCACTATGCCACTGCTTACCACAATATGACTTGGCACTCCAGGTAAATATATGATTTGTTATGATGTGTTTTACTCTTAGTGAACGCGCGGCACCGTGCTTAACATGGAGCATCCGCCACCTAGCGGTGAAAATGTGTATTACATGGCGTGGGACACAACGCACGCCATAACGTTATTACAACTCGCGATTCAGGACCCTAAATAGCGCGCTATGAGCAACGGTGTATGAGGATACATCTGTAGATCTTTTGACTATGTTGACCTAAGGCATGCTGACATTTTGACTGTCTGTCCAGACACTGTAAATCTATAGACCACATACCATTTATCTGCAACCTTGCATTGATATATTCCTTTTAAACAAAATAGCATAAAAGAATACGTTTTTATAACATATTAACAATCTTACATGCATGTTTAAGTATAAAATGATTATTAATAATCTGTACAATTTTCAGTAAAGAAATATTCACAGTGCATTTTCTTAAAGTATAGGCTTTTAAAGTTAATATAAAGGGTATTGCTTAAAATGTTAAAGGCAACAGAGAAAAAGGGCGAGGAAAAAGTTATATTGGGAAGTGTTGCACTTGAGTTAGGGCAATATAGTAATACAAAAATCAGTTTGTTGCTCTTAATGCTGTCGACAGCATTATATTGACAGGACAATGTTGACATTGATGTAATGTTATTTAAGCATTTTAACTGTGTCGACATTATAACTCTAAACATGAACATGATAATGTTTAAAGTTATAATACTGAAATGGTTCCAATGCTTTAAATAACATTACAATAGTGTCAGCATTATCACATCAATATAATCCTGTTGACTGTCAACAGCATGCCAACCAACAATATGGGGGAGATTCAAATGTTTGAAAAGTCGGTTGGGTGTCTGTTTTTTCCTGTCTATTAGATATTTTTCATTTTGGCAAGTAGAGTCTCCTTTTACAAATTACATGCCTGATCTCTGGCCTCTGTGCCTATGTACTTTGGGCCGAGCACACTCGGCACACACATAGTTACGGCCCTGTACAAAACTCATAAGAACTCAGAGGTAGGCAATGTCTGCTCTCCAGCTTTTGTGGAACCACAAGTCCAAGCATGTTCTATTATGTAATGTCTGTCATGGCATGATGGGACTTGTTCTACAGCATCAGGACCCAGGCACCTCTCTCCCCTAACCTTCTTAAGGGCCAGCATGAAGAGTCCCCACCACTTGCTGCTGTTCTACTCACCCAGTTGTATTTGTGTGGCTACTGCATGATCCTGATCTCATAGGACACCATCAATCTGCTGCCCGGAGACCAGGCTGCTCACTGACAAGCACATACTGAGGCATATGGGCTGTCTAGGTGCAGTCCAGGAGCTTGCTGTCCACTCACTGTCGCTGTGTAATTGCAGATCCTGAGCTTTTCAGCTGGCATGTCATCTGGGAGAACAAGTCTACATGAGTGCAGGAGGTCATCACTGTAACCTACGGGTGGGAGGGGGAGGATATGACTGCCGGGTTGCCATTGTATGTGGTGCACTGTTACTCTGGCAGGGGTTGGTGCAGTGTGAATGGTGGATCGGGCACTACAGCCCGTGGCTTACTTTAACCTACAAAAATGGCGGTGGAGGAGGGGATCGGGTAGTATTGCCTGCAACTCTTTATAATCTCTGGTGGAGGGGGGGCGAGTGGTCAGGCTGTACTGTAAGCTCTGGTTTCAGGGGGTGGTGGTAGGACTTTACTGCCCATGGCTGCCCTTTAACTACAGTGGACTCACATTGCATTGCGGAACTAGGGGTGTTGCCAGCAGTACTGCACCTACAGTGCATATGCGCTGTATGGCCATGGTTCTTGGCGTTACCTGGGAAGTACCTATAGCAGATACAGTAAAAACTGACAGGACCATTTTTGTAGTTTATGAAATTCTACACACTGGAGGCGCAATCCAAATTTTGGTCTGATTATCCGTTTGGGCATTATCAATCATGTAACGCAAGCCATGCAAATAATAAAATTGTTTTAGAAGTTGTGATTTCAGTGGGGAAGCATGTTATGTTAATGGAAAGGAAGTAGATGGTAACAGTAATTTCTCCCAACAATTGTCCATTGAATGTAGGCAGCTTGTCATAGAAGATTCTGCAGTGTTTCAAAATATATAAATCTGCTATTATTGAAGGCATCGGTGAGTTTAGGTGACTGCCAGGAGCTACTGCTAAACACTTAATGGGGGTAAAGAAATATGGTGTATATTTTGGTAGTAATGATATATTTACTTGTGCTCTTGTAACAGTGCATGGAAGAATGGTTTGCAGATTTAATCAAGACTTTTGATACTTAATACATTGTTACAAATATTGTACTTGCATATAAATGCTAAGTGATCAGTGAGAAGTCTACACACTTAGTGGGTCATTCAGACCTGATCGTATGCTAGGTTTTTCGCTGCGCTGTGATCAGGTTAGAACTGTGCATACATATGCACCGCAATATGCAGGCATGTCGTACGGGGACAAAGCAGATCGTTGCTGTGTGATGGGTTTTACAAAGATTCCATTCACACAGCTGATCGCAAGGAGATTGACAGAAAGAAGGCATTTGTGGGTTGCAACTGACCATTTTCTGGGAGTGGTTGGAAAAACATAGGCATGTCCATGCGTTTGCAGGGCGGGTGTCTGACATCGATTCCCGTCCCAGACAGACTGAAGTGATCACAGTGGCTGAGTAAGTCCTGCGCTATTCAGTAACTGCAAAAGATCTTTTTGTACCACTTGGCTGCACATGCAATTGCACACTTGCACAGCTAAAATGGGTCAAAAATTATTCAGTAAATCACAATACTTACAGAAATGATGCAAAGTGCACTGGCAATATTGATAAATGATGTGCCAGAAGAAAGTGATAAAAGTTATGACACAGGAAAGTAACAAACATTTTGGTAATATAATGCAAATGAAGGGAATAAAGTGGGCTGGAACAGGGTGTAACTGCGTTCCATCATTTGTATTGGAAGGCAGAACCAGTTCAGCCACCTCCAGCCCACTTTGCCGGTCATGGGGACTTGTTTGTATAGGCAGCACTGCCTGATTAGGCTGTTACCGCTGTGCGCCGTGCCTCAGACCCACATTAATAGATGGAGCAAGCGGGCAGCACTTTACAGTGTCTCCCTCCTTAGCCAGCCCCCACAAGTACTCCGCTGATCGCGCTGGCCGCAGCAGCAGGAATGAGATCACGTAGTGCTATCACTGCTGTCTGTCTCTCCTGCCGCCTAAAGAGGAGAGCTGCTGGAGCCCTGACAGGATGCACAAGGAGAAAGAGGTAGGAAAGAGCTGCACGCGGGGGATGATGTCACTATGTCAAGGATTAGCTGCTGGGAATGGGAGGCCAGCTATGTGTGGGACTATGTGTACTGGGAGGTAAACTATGTGTGGGACTACTGTATGTGCTGGGGGGCTGTGTGTGAAATTATATATGCTGTGGGTAGCTGTGTGTGGGACTATATGTA
The DNA here is from genome assembly GCF_028390025.1 of Pseudophryne corroboree. Lineage (NCBI taxonomy): Eukaryota > Metazoa > Chordata > Amphibia > Anura > Myobatrachidae > Pseudophryne > Pseudophryne corroboree. The sequence continues at coordinate 551,996,786 of NC_086446.1, read as the reverse complement.
CTGGGAGGAGGAGCTGTGTGTGGGACTATATGTACTGAGATGGGGAGCTGTGTGTGGGACTATATGTGCTTGTACGGGGAGCTGTGTTTGGGACTATATGTGCTTGGAGGGGGAAGCTGTGTGTGGTATTATATGTGCTGGGAGGGGGAGCTGTGTGTGGGATTATACATACTGAGGGAGGAGCTGTGTGTGGAATTATACATGCTGAGGGGGGAGCTCTGTGTGGGATTATATGTGCTGAGGTGGGAGCTGTGTGTTTAATTATACGTGTTGATGGGGGAGCTGTGAATGGGACTATATGTGCCGGGAGGGGGAGCTGTGTGTGGGACTATATGTGCTTGCAGGGGGAGCTGTGTGTGGGACTATATGTGCTTGTAGGGGGAAGCTGTGTGTGGTATTATATGTGCTGGGAGGGGGAGCTGTGTGTGGGATTATACGTACTGAGGGGGGAGCTGTGTGTGGAATTATACGTGCTGAGGTGGGAGCTGTGTGTGGGATTATATGTGCTCCGGGGGGAGCTGTGTGTTTAATTATATGTGTTGATGGGGGCGCTGTGTGTGGGACTATATGTGACAGGTGGGGGAGCTGTGTGTGGGATTATATGTGCTGGGAGGGGGAGCTGTGTGTGGGATTATATGTGCTGGGAGGGGGAAGATGTGTGTGGTATTATATGTACTGGGAGGGGGGAGCTGTGTGTGGGATTATAAATGCTGAGGGGGGAGCTGTGTGTGGAGTTATACGTGCTGAGAGGGGAGCTGTGTGTGGAATTATACGTGCTGAGGGGGGAGCTGTGTGTGGAATTATACGTGCTGAGGGGAGAGCTGTGTGTTTAATTATATGTGTTGAGGGGGGAGCTGTGTGTGGGATTATATGAGCTGTGTGTGGAATTATATGTGCTGCTATGTGAGGGATGTGTCAGGGGGAAGAGCTGTGTGTGGTATAAAATACGTTAGGTGGGGAGAGCTGTGTCTGGATAAAATGTGTGAGGGGAGAACTGCTTTATGTATAAACTGTGTCAGAGGGAAGAGCTGTGTGATGGATAAACTATACTAGGGGGTAGAGCTGTAACATATAAACTGTGTTGGGGATGAGCTGTGTGAGGGATAAACTGTGTAGGGGTGGAGAGCTGTATGAGGTATAATCTGACAAATTTTCCTGGGTCTCAATGCTGGCCATCTCCTTTTTTTAGAGCATATGCTTCAATCCTGGGATTAGAAAAAAGGGGCAGAATTGCCTTTCCTAGTGCAGCCCCTAAATTTTGTTAGTCCCTAAAGGATCCCAAGGGAGGATCTGAGATTTATATGGCTGATCCAAAGCAAAATAAGCAGTGACAACATTTCAATAGAATTTCCTGTAACAAGGGTTAATGAACCAAAAGGAGAGTTAGGTACTTTAGTAACCTAGACAATCACTCTGACAGTTTTACAGTTTAAATATCCCACAGAGGCATTAATTGATGAAGCAATGTGCAGTGGGGGTCCCTATTGGCTGGCTGCATCAGGGGACACTCTGCCCTGTTGCTCCAGCCTCAATCAGGCCTGCACATAATAGTAGACTAGCCAGATTGCAGTGGTTTTTGGTGGGCTGTATGAACCAATTACACAGCCTGGGGTCAGCGGTATGTGTAGAAAGAGAATATATGTAAAGGTGTGTGTGTAATGTTGGTGGTCCTGAAATATGGTAAATTGCCTGAAGATGTGAATTCTCAGAACGCTTAAAGGTTTGGAGATTAAAGGGAAGTCTTGTGATTGGGGAGCATTGCATATAGTGGGGGCAGCACAAAAACAGTCCTGTATCCCTGACTGGGAGCAGGTACTGCATGTGTGAGATACCCAGATATTATGCAGAACGAATGGGCCAGTTGGGAGAAATTGGGAGAAAACTGAAGAGATGTACTGTATGTTGGTTTAGTTTTGCTAATAGAATTGTGTCAGAAGCATTTTATATGGAAATTGGTAAACTACAGGCAGCCACTTGAGCGACTGACAGAATGTTTTGCAAGGTGGGCAAGAATGGGAGGGACTAGGGGCATGGCCTCTGGAAGGGAGGGGCTTCTGGGGTGAGTTCCACCACTCTCTAGGACCACTTTAACCACTGTGCAGATGAATACTGAAGCAAAAACAAGATAAAATGAGTCTGAGGTAGGAGAAATTAGCATTTCACACCTTTCACTTTAAAGTAATGTAGTTACTGACAGGAAATGTAGATAGTCTCAATTCAAAGTTGGTAGTATTAGGGCATAGCAGTGTTCGCCAAACTACTGTAAACGTTCTTCACATGTCCTGGCTAAATTAATGGGAGACTTACCTGCTGATTACAATAAAAAAAGAAACACTCTCAATTTTATGATCAATATTATCAAGGCCTGCAGTCAGGACTTGTCCTGCTTGCATTTGTGAACTATGCATTTGTTAACCACTTGCCTAGCATGGTCGCATCAGATGCGACCATGCCTGCAAGTGCTCTATCTGGCCTGGTCACACATGATGCGACCAGTCAGATAGAGAGTGTTAGCAGCGGCTGGGAAGATAAACTTCCCTCCGCTGCTGCTGTCTCCCCATTTTGTGTTATATCTTCTAGGGGTGGACTATTTTACCCTGGGTAAGCCTAAGCATTTGGCCCTTGTATGGATCATCTCCCACTGTGTAACCCTAGTGTGCCCAACATGGCTGCTGTATCTGGTGCGCTTGTGGATTGGATGAAAAATACATGGACCTGATGGTTTTGTTGGAACCCAACTCTGAACTTTAGGACTCTGCAATCTCCTCATTTTGTGTTATCTCTTCTAGAGGTAGACTATTCCACCCTGGGTAATCCTAACCAGTGCGCCTAAGATGGCTGCCACACCTGGTACATTGTGAGGGTGGAATACACAACCCTTGGAGGTTATCACCCAAAATGCCTACACCAATCATGCATTATGCTTTCTGTGTGCTGAAGGTTTTTTTTATGTCTCTGTGGTCTATCTTTTGATGTATTTCTTAAATTTTCTGTATTATGTGCATTGTTGAGTTCAAGTTGGAACCGCGGATGGCTGCCTCAGTGCTGCTCTGCCAAGCAGCCTTCATTTTTAGTCCTACATGTATAATATGTCTAATTTGTCAAGTCTATTGTACAGTTGCAATGTGCTGTATGAACTCATACGTGTAATGTATGCTACGTTTTCCCAGTTCCTATGCTATGTATCCTCCCTTCATGTTGCTGCCTGACAATGCATTGTACCACAAAAAAAATCTTAGTGTACATGAGTACACCTGGCCAATGAAGCTGATTCAGATTCTGATTTGTGCCAATTCTGGCACTTCTTGCATTATTCAACAGCAACAAATTAATACTGTATTTACATGTCCTTTAATAAGCCAAGTTTAAAAGTCATCACAGCTATTGTGTGCAGCTTACAGTAAATTTATTTTATTCAATTTGAACTTAAAGGGCAATATTTAAAGTTCCATACTTTGCTAAAAAGTATTGTTATTATTGGTAAAAATAAAGGATCTCCCCACTAGAGATGAGCGGGTTCGGTTCCTCGGAATCCGAACCCCCCCGAACTTCAGCCTTTTTACACGGGTCCGAGGCAGACTCGGATCTTCCCGCCTTGCTCGGCTAACCCGAGCGCGCCCGAACGTCATCATCCCGCTGTCGGATTCTCGCGAGGCTGGTATTCTATCGCGAGACTCGGATTCTATATAAGGAGCCGCGCGTTGCTGCCATTTTCACACGTGCATTGAGATTGATAGGGAGAGGACGTGGCTGGTGTCCTCTCCGTTAGAATAGATAGAGACACTTGAGTTGATTACTTAGTAATTTTGGGGAGCATTAGGAGTACTCAGAGTGCAGAGTTTTGCTGATAGTTACTAGTGACTGACCACCACCAGTTTTATTTATTATTTAATATAATCCGTTCTCTGCCTGAAAAAAAACGATACACAGTCACTTACCATATCTGTGCTCAGCCTCAGTGTGCTGCATGATAATATCATCTATATGTATATCTGACTGTGCTGAGTGCTCACTGCTCACACAGCTGAATTGTGGGGGAGACTGGGGTGCAGTTATAGCAGGAGTACAGTGCACACTTTTGCTGCCAGTGTGACTGACCAGTGACCACCAGTATATTGTCTGCCTGAAAAAGTTAAACACTCCTGTGGTGTTTTTTTTTTTTATTCTATAAACGCATTCTGCTGACAGTGTCCAGCAGGTCCATCATTCATTATATTATATAAATATTTACTTGCAGTAGTGTTATATTTTTTTTGTTCATCTCTATCATCTTTATCATCTCTATATTAGCAGACGCAGTACGGTAGTCCACGGCTGTGGCTACCTCTGTGTCGTCAGTGCTCGTCCATAATTGTATACCTACCTGTGGTGGGGTTTTTTTTTCTATCTTCTTCATACTAGTAGTTTAGGAATCTGCTGACAGTGTCCAGCAGGTCCGTCATTATATTATATATACCTGCAGTAGTGATATATATATATTTTTTATATCATTATCATCTCTATACTAGCAGACGCAGTACGGTAGTCCACGGCTGTAGCTACCTCTGTGTCGTCAGTCACTCGTCATCCATAAGTATACTAGTATCCATCCATCTCCATTGTTTACCTGAGGTGCCTTTTAGTTGTGCCTATTAAAATATGGAGAACAAAAATTTTGAGGTTCCAAAAATAGGGAAAGATCAAGATCGACTTCCACCTCGTGCTGAAGCTGCTGCCACTAGTCATGGCCGAGACGATGAAATGCCATCAACGTCGTCTGCCAAGGCCGATGCCCAATGTCATAGTACAGAGCATGTAAAATCCAAAACACAAAATATCAGTAAAAAAAGGACTCAAAAATCTAAAATAAAATCGTCGTCGGAGAAGCGTAAACTTGCCAATATGCCATTTACCACACGGAGTGGCAAGGAATGGCTGAGGCCCTGGCCTATGTTCATGGCTAGTGGTTCAGCTTCACATGAGGATGGAAGCACTCAGCCTCTCGCTAGAAAAATGAAAAGACTTAAGCTGGCAAAAGCACAGCAAAGAACTGTGCGTTCTTCGAAATCACAAATCCACAAGGAGAGTCCAATTGTGTCGGTTGCGATGCCTGACCTTCCCAACACTGGACGTGAAGAGCATGCGCCTTCCACCATTTGCACGCCCCCTGCAAGTGCTGGAAGGAGCACCCGCAGTCCTGTTCCTGATAGTCAGATTGAAGATGTCAGTGTTGAAGTACACCAGGATGAGGAGGATATGGGTGTTGCTGGCGCTGGGGAGGAAATTGACAAGGAGGATTCTGATGGTGAGGTGGTTTGTTTAAGTCAGGCACCTGGGGAGACACCTGTTGTCCGTGGGAGGAATATGGCCATTGACATGCCTGGTGAAAATACCAAAAAAATCAGCTCTTCGGTGTGGAAGTATTTCAACAGAAATGCGGACAACAGGTGTCAAGCCGTGTGTTGCCTTTGTCAAGCTGTAATAAGTAGGGGTAAGGACGTTAACCACCTCGGAACATCCTCCCTTATACGTCACCTGCAGCGCATTCATCATAAGTCAGTGACAAGTTCAAAAACTTTGGGCGAAAGCGGAAGCAGTCCACTGACCAGTAAATCCCTTCCTCTTGTAACCAAGCTCACGCAAACCACCCCACCAACTCACTCAGTGTCAATTTCCTCCTTCCCCAGGAATGCCAATAGTCCTGCAGGCCATGTCACTGGCAATTCTGACGAGTACTCTCCTGCCTGGGATTCCTCCAATGCATCCTTGAGTGTAACGCCTACTGCTGCTGGCGCTGCTGGGAGTCGATGGTCATCCCAGAGGGGAAGTCGTAAGACCACTTTTACTACTTCCACCAAGCAATTGACTGTCCAACAGTCCTTTGCGAGGAAGAAGAAATATCACAGCAGTCATCCTGCTGCAAAGCGGATAACTGAGGCCTTGGCATCCTGGGCGGTGAGAAACGTGGTTCCGGTATCCATCATTACTGCAGAGCCAACTATAGACTTGTTTGAGGTACTGTGTCCCCGGTACCAAATACCATCTAGGTTCCATTTCTCTAGGCAGGCGATACCGAAAATGTACACAGACCTCAGAAAAAGACTCACCAGTGTCCTAAAAAATGCAGTTGTACCCAATGTCCACTTAACCACGGACATGTGGACAAGTGGAGCAGGGCAGACTCAGGACTATATGACTGTGACAGCTTACTGGGTAGATGTATTGACTCCCGCCGCAAGAACAGCAGCAGCGGCACCAGTAGCAGCATCTCGCAAACGCCAACTTTTTCCTAGGCAGGCTACGCTTTGTATCACCGCTTTCCAGAATATGCACACAGCTGAAAACCTCTTACGGCAACTGAGGAAGATCATCGCAGAATGGCTTACCCCAATTGGACTCTCCTGTGGATTTGTGGCATCGGACAATGCCAGCAATAATGTGTGTGCATTAAATATGGGCAAATTCCAGCACGTCCCATGTTTTGCACATACCTTGAATTTGGTGGTGCAGAATTATTTAAAACACGAGAGGGGCGTGCAAGAGATGCTGTCGGTGGCCAGAAGAATTGCGGGACACTTTCGGCGTACAGGCACCATGTACAGAAGACTGGAGCAACACCAAAAACGCCTGAACCTGCCCTGCCATCATCTGAAGCAAGAAGTGGTAACGAGGTGGAATTCAACCCTCTATATGCTTCAGAGGTTGGAGAAGCAGCAAAAGGCCATTCAAGCCTATAATACTGACCACGATATAGGAGGTGGAATGCACCTGTCTCAAGCGCAGTGGAGAATGATTTCAACGTTGTGCAAGGTTCTGCAACCTTTTGAACTTGCCACACGTGAAGTCAGTTCAGACACTGCCAGCCTGAGTCAGGTCATTCCCCTCAACAGGCTTTTGCAGAAGAAGCTGGAGACATTGAAGGAGGAGCTAACACTGAGCGATTCCGCTAGGCATGTGGGACTTGTGGATGGAGCCCTTAATTCGCTTAACAAGGATTCACGGGTGGTCAATCTGTTGAAATCAGAGCACTACATTTTGGCCACCGTGCTCGATCCTAGATTTAAAACCTACGTTGTATCTCTCTTTCCGGCAGACACAAGTCTGCAGGGGTTCAAAGAACTGCTGGTGAGAAAATTGTCAAGTCAAGCGGAACGCGACCTGTCAACATCTCTTCCTTCACATTCTCCCGCAACTGGGGGTGCGAGGAAAAGGCTCAGAATTCCGAGCCCACCCGCTGGCGGTGATGCAGGGCAGTCTGGAGCGACTGCTGATGCTGACATCTGGTCCGGACTGAAGGACCTGACAACGATTACGGACATGTCGTCTACTGTCACTGCATATGATTCCCTCACCATTGAAAGAATGGTGGAGGATTATATGAGTGACCGCATCCAAGTAGGCACGTCAGACAGTCCGTACGTATACTGGCAGGAAAAAGAGGCAATTTGGAGGCCCTTGTACAAACTGGCTTTATTCTACCTAAGTTGCCCTCCCACAAGTGTGTACTCCGAAAGAGTGTTTAGTGCCGCCGCTCACCTTGTCAGCAATCGGCGTACGAGGTTACTTCCAGAAAATGTGGAGAAGATGATGTTCATTAAAATTAATTATAATCAATTCCTCCATGGAGACATTCACCAGCAGCAATTGCCTCCACAAAGTACGCAGGGAGCTGTGATGGTGGATTCCAGTGGGGACGAATTGATAATCTGTGAGGAGGGGGATGTACACGGTGATGAATCAGAGGATGATGATGAGGTAGCCATCTTGCCTCTGTAGAGCCAGTTTGTGCAAGGAGAGATTAATTGCTTCTTTTTTGGTGGGGGTCCAAACCAACCCGTCATTTCAGTCACAGTCGTGTGGCAGACCCTGTCACTGAAATGATGGGTTGGTTAAAGTGTGCATGTCCTGTTTATACAACATAAGGGTGGGTGGGAGGGCCCAAGGACAATTCCATCTTGCACCTCTTTTTTCTTTCATTTTTCTTTGCGTCATGTGCTGTTTGGGGAGTGTTTTTTGGAAGGGCCATCCTGCGTGACACTGCAGTGCCACTCCTAGATGGGCCAGGTGTTTGTGTCGGCCACTAGGGTCGCTTATCTTAGTCACACAGCTACCTCATTGCGCCTCTTTTTTTTCTTCTTTGCATCATGTGCTGTTTGGGGAGTGTTTTTTGGAAGGGCCATCCTGCGTGACACTGCAGTGCCACTCCTAGATGGGCCAGGTGTTTGTGTCGGATACTAGGGTCACTTATCTTAGTCACACAGCTACCTCATTGCGCCTCTTTTTTTTCTTCTTTGCGTCATGTGCTGTTTGGGGAGTATTTTTTGGAAGGGCCATCCGGCCTGACACTGCAGTGCCACTCCTAGATGGGCCAGGTGTTTGTGTCGGCCACTAGGGTCGCTTAGCTTACTCACACAGCTACCTCATTGCGCCTCTTTTTTTCTTTGCGTCATGTGCTGTTTGGGGAGTGTTTTTTGGAAGGGCCATCCTGCGTGACACTGCAGTGCCACTCCTAGATGGGCCAGGTGTTTGTGTCGGCCACTTGGGTCGCTGAGCTTAGTCATCCAGCGACCTCGGTGCAAATTTTAGGACTAAAAATAATATTGTGAGGTGTGAGGTGTTCAGAATAGACTGAAAATGAGTGGAAATTATGGTTATTGAGGTTAATAATACTTTGGGATCAAAATGACCCCCAAATTCTATGATTTAAGCTGTTTTTTAGGGTTTTTTGAAAAAAACACCCGAATCCAAAACACACCCGAATCCGACAAAAAAAATTCGGTGAGGTTTTGCCAAAACGCGTTCGAACCCAAAACACGGCCACGGAACCGAACCCAAAACCAAAACACAAAACCCGAAAAATTTCCGGTGCACATCTCTACTCCCCACACAAATTAACCACTTCACCTTTTCCCCATTTGCACCTTACTTACCCCCACAAATAAAAGATTTCCATTTAAAAATAAAATAAAATAATACAAGTCCTGAAATCTTGTATAAGTTGTATTACTGACCTGGTTTGGAAGTGTTGTTGACTCAGGGTTTCTTCAGGTGACCGGGAAGAGGAACCGCAACTGGGCCGCAGCAGAGATGGCCGAATGTAAGTTTTCCTCATGCAGGATCAGGTCGGCAGACAGGAGGCACGCGTGGATGCTGAAGGTCTCCTGAAAGACAGAACTTGAAAGGTGCTGATGAGTCAGTAAAGAATACCAGGTGCTGGAGGTACAAACTGCGTTAAAGTGCACCGGGCTTGGAGACACTGAAGTGCTTGTAGGCTCTGAAGTGCTAGGAGGCACTGAGGTGCGGGGAGGCACTTAAGTGCTTGGAGGCGCAGAGGCACTTGGAGGCACTGAGGTGCTTGGAGGCGCTGAGGCACTTGGAGACACTGAGGTGATTGGAGGCACTGAGGTGCTTGGATGCGCTGAGGCGCTTGGAGACGCTGAGGTGCTTGGAGGCGCTGAGGCACTTGGAGGCACTGATGTGCTTGAGGCACGGAGATGCTTGAGGCACAGAGGTGCTTGAGGCACGGAGATGCTCAGAGGCACGGAGGTGCTGGGAGGCACGGAGATTCTTGGAGGCACGGAGGTGCTGGGAGGCACGGAGATGCTTGGTGGCACGGAGGTGCTCGGAGGCACGGAGGTGCTCGGAGGCATGGAGGTGCTCGGAGGCACGGAGATGCTGGAGGCACGGAGATGCTCGGAGGCACGGAGATACTCGGAGGCACGGAGGTGCTTGGTGATCACCACTCCTGGGGAACTGATGATACTCAGGCACTGATGCAGTGCCTGGTGCCTGAATTTATACTTCCCACCACCAGCTGATTGGTGGGAAGTGCCTGATGATGTCACCCGCCCAGACGCCGGGCCGAGCGACGGGAGCCGGGAGCCACCAGCGAGGACGGCCGCAGAGAGGACCAGTGCGCCCGGAGAGGTAAGTAAGGTGGCCGGGGCGGCGGCGTGACAGTACCCCCTCCTCTAGGGGTGGCCCCTGGACACTTCCCAGGTTTCGTAGGGTGCTTGGCATGGAAGATCCAGATTAGTCAAGGAGCTGAGACCTCAGAAGCTCCTATCCAACTTCTCTCCTCAGGACCATAACCTTTCCATTCTACCAGATATTGCAGGTTCTTATGAAGATAACGAGAGTCCAGAATAGTTTTGATCTCGAAGTCTGTCCCAGTTTCAGTTTCTACCGAAGTGGGGCTTGAGGACTTAGAATGAAAATGATTAAGGATGAGAGGACGAAGGAGAGAAACATGAAAGGCATTCGGTATGCGTAGATGAAAAGGTAATCCCAACGTGCAGACCACAGGATTCAGGATTTGTAGCACAGGGTATGGACCGATGAACCTTGGGGCGAACTTCATGGTGGGTACCTTTAGCCGGAGGTTATGTGTGGAGAGCATTACCCTGTCACTAACCTTGTATTGAGGAGCGGCTCGCCGTTTCTTGTCCGCGAAGAACTTGTATCGGACAGAAACCTTTTTTAGACTAGCATGAACCTTACTCCAAATTTGTCTGAAGTGTAGTAGAGTGGAAGTCACAGCTGGAACCTCTCCTGTTGGAAGAATTGGTAATTCCGGAACTTGTGGGTGGAAGCCATAGTTGATGAAGAACGGAGATTCGCCAGTGGAGGAATGAAATGAATGGTTATGTGCAAACTCTGCCCAAGGCAATAACTCTACCCAGTTGTCCTGTGAAGGGGATAGATACAGGCGGAGGAAAGTCTCCAAGTCTTGATTGACTCGTTCCGTTTGCCCATTAGTTTGGGTGTGATAAGCGGACGAAAACTTAAGTTTAATTTGTAAGGCTGAGCAGAGAGCTTTCCAAAACCTTGCGGTGAACTGTACCCCTCGATCAGAGACTATTTCTTGAGGCAACCCATGCAACCGAAAATGTTCTCGGACAAATATTAGAGCTAATTTAGGAGCTGTCGGCAGACCAGTCAATGGAACGAAGTGCGCCATCTTCGAAAAACGGTCGACGATCACCCAGACAGTGTTGAAACCTCTGGAACAGGGCAAGTCGGTGATGAAGTCCATAGAAATGTGAGTCCAGGGTTTCATAGGAATGGACAGAGGACAAAGTAACCCAGCAGGAGGTAGGCAAGGAGATTTATGCTGTGTACACTGTGGACAAGAATTAACGTAATCCTGTACATCCTTCCTCATTGAGTCCCACCAGTAAGATCTTTGCAGAAACTTGTACATCTTCTGGGCGCCGGGATGACCGGAAAACTTGGAGATATGGGCCCACTGTAGTATCCTCGACCGGAATTTAGCTGGTACGGACATTCTTCCAGGGGGAGGACCTGGAGTAGTTGAGGCAGCGGAGACAGAAATTGGATTCAGAATTAAACTCCGCTCAAAAGAATCCTCTTCATCTGTGGGAGTTTGTGAACGGGACAGTGCATCCGCTTTAGTATTGAAAGTCCCGGCTCGGTACTTGATAACAAAAGAAAATCAAGTGAAGAAGAGTGCCCATCTAGCTTGGCGAGGATTCAAGTACTGTGCGGTTTTGATATACAACACATTTTTGTGATCAGTGTAAATTGGTAATCACATGTTTGGCCCCTTCTAAGAGATATCTCCACTCTTCCAAGGCAGATTTAATTGCCAAGAAAAAAGAAGAAGGAGAGGCGCCCGTACCTTACAACCTTGGGGAACTTCCAGATGCCGCACAATATGGAAAAATGGGGAAGCTGTCAATCCCCAAAAAATAACAGTAACAAGAAAAAAGAACCAAAACGTGCGCAAAGGGAAGAGCCAAACAAAAAAATATAAAATCGGATTAATCAATTTTGTTTTTATTAAATATTAATTAATTGTAATTATTAGCAAATAATTTAATTGTAAATATGTTCCTTGGAGTGATCACAATAAAATATTGAAAATAATATTAAAAATGAATAAAATAACATAATCATGAAATATATAACCATCTAATTAATTACTCATATATATGGTTAGTATTCCAAAAGACCAATAATGGATACAAATATATAAAATCCTGAAGAACACTGGCTGGCCAGCCTTAATTAATACTAAATAAATTGTGCACAAACAGAATGTAACAAAAAGATCAATAGAATATACAGATGGAAGATAAATTGTCTATAGGATATGATATCCTATAGACCATTATTGGTCTTTTGGAATACTAACCATATATATGAGTAATTAATTAGATGGTTATATATTTCATGATTATGTTATTTTATTCATTTTTAATATTATTTTCAATATTTTATTGTGATCACTCCAAGGAACATATTTACAATTAAATTATTTGCTAATAATTACAATTAATTAATATTTAATAAAAACAAAATTGATTAATCCGATTTTATATTTTTTTGTTTGGCTCTTCCCTTTGCGCACGTTTTGGTTCTTTTTTCTTGTTACTGTTAATTGCCAAGAGTTCCTGGTCTCCAATAGTGTCATTTCGTTCAGCCGGAGAGAATTTACGAGAGTGAAAGCCACACGGATGTAATTTCTTATCTGAGGCGTACGGAGAGAGAACGGCCCCAACTCCGACCGAGGATGCGTCAACTTCTAGGAAGAAAGGTTCCTCGAAATTTGGTTGTTGGAGTACTGGAGCGGACATAAAAGCCGATTTCTAGTGGGAAAAGGCCTCTATGGCTTCGGGAGGCCACAAACCCGGGTTGGAACCCTTTCTCGTCAAGGCGGTAATGGGTGCAACAATGGTGGAGAAACTTCTAATGAACTTTCTATAATAGTTCGTAAAAACCCAGGAATCTTTGTATTGCTTTCAAGGAGAGTGGCTGTGCCCAGTCCCGAATGGCGGAAAGTTTCTCCGGGTCCATGCGAAACTCCATCCTGAGATGATATAACCGAGGAACAGTATTGATGTTACTTCGAAGGTACACTTGGATATCTTGGCATAGAGATGATTCTCACGTAGACGGCGGAGAACCTCTTTGACCTGTATCCTGTGTTCAGCAAGGTCTTTGGAAAAAATCAGTATGTCATCCAAATATACCACGACACTTAGGTATAAAATGTCTCTGAAGATTTCGTTGACGAATCCCTGGAAGACAGCAGGAGCATTGCTAAGACCGAACGGCATCACCAGAAACTCATAATGCCCATCCCGGGTATTGAAGGCGGTCTTCCATTCATCTCCCTCTCTGATGCATATAAGGTTATAGGCCCCCCGCAAATCGAGCTTGGAAAAAACGTGGGCACCACGAACTCTATCAAATAGCTCTGTGATTAGAGGCAAGGGGTATTTATTTTTGATGGTAATATCATTTAGGCGGTAGTCGATACATGGTCTTAACCCCCCCCATCCTTCTTTTTCACGAAGAAGAAGCGCGCTCCATCCGGGGAGATAGAGGGGCGAATGAATCCCTTGTAAAGATTGGACTTGATGTAGTCTGACATAGCTTGTGTCTCTGGATGGGACAGAGGATAAATGCGACCCCGGGGCGGCATTTTCCCTGGGATGAGGTCAATGGGGCAGTCCAAAGACCTATGGGGTGGTAACTGGTCAGCCGCCTGTTCCGAGAACACATCCTTGAACTCTTGGTACGCCTTCGGGATAAGTTCTTCCTCCGCCTTAGTAGAAACACGAAGCAGACAGACAGGGATGAGACAGTTAGCGTGACAAAAAGAATCTGTGCGGTCTTCCAATCGATATGGGGATTGTGAATTTTGAGCCAAGGCATTCCGAGAACCATATCGTGATGCATTTCCGGAATCACCAGGAACTCCAAATATTCTTGATGTAGAGCCCCGACCTGTAATTTAACTGGAACCGTGCGCTCTATTATGATACCCTTGGATATCCTAGTACCATTGATAGCAGTCATAGAAATAGGCCGTTCGATGGACTGTACTTCCAAATTCAGGCTTTGGACACAGAGAGAAGAAACAAAATTCCCCGCAGCCCCGGAGTCCAACAGGGCTTCAAAAGACTTGGAAGTAACCTTGGTGGTTAACGTTACAGGAAGCAAACAGTCCGAAGTTGGAGAAGATTTGGTTGTAACCCTCAACTTGACTCCTCCGGAACAAGCTAGGCCTGCCCGTTTCCCGGACGAGATTTGCAGGACTTGATGAAGTGACCCGCAGCTCCGCAGTACAGACAGAGTTTACCCTCATGACGATGCTGTCGCTCCTCCGGGGACAATCGGGATTGGTTAATCTGCATGGGTTCGTCCGGACTTGGAACCACCGCTTGCCTTGCAGGGGGAAGCCGGAACCTAGAACGATCCGATCGACTACGTTCACCTCCACGTTCCTGCATCCGGAGATCTACCTTGACACAGAGAGAGATCGATTCCTCTAAAGAATCCGGAAGCTCCCGAGTGACCAACTCATCCTTCAGGCGATCAGAGAGACCGTTCCAGAAAGCAGCTCTCAGAGCCTCATTATTCCAGCGAAGTTCAGAGGCAATGGTTTGAAAATGAACCATATACTATCCCACGGATCGGGAGCCTTGACGGATGTGGAGCAAATCAGAAGAGGCCGAGGTCATCCTGCCGGGCTCGTCAAAAATTCGTCGAAAAGACGTGATGAATTCGGAGTAATTGGAAACCAGTGAATCAGAACGTTCCCATAATGGAGACACCCAATCCAAGGCAGATCTTTCAAACAGAGAAATAATATATGCCACCTTGGACCGGTCTGTAGGAAAGTTATGTGCAAGTAGCTCGAAATGTACCTCGCATTGGTTTAAAAAACCACGACAATTTTTAGGATTCCCATTATAACGGGACGGAGTAGGCAGCTGAAGACGCGGAGTGGCACCGGCCGATGGTTGAACATTGCTGGAAGCGGCAACTGGTGCGGCTACTAGAACTGTTGCTGGAATTACCGAGGCTAGGGACGCCTGAATCTGATCAAGACGCCCGGACAACTCCTGGAGGTACTGCATCACCTGACCTTGTGCCGCTTCCTGACTTTGTACTCGGGAAGCCAGATTCTGGATGGCACTTGAGTCCGTGTTCTGATTCCCCGGGTCCATGAGGCCTGAGTATACTATCACTGACCTGGTTTGGGAGTGTTGTGGACTCTGGGTTTCTTCCGGTGACCGGGAAGAGGAACCGCATTTGGGCCGCAGCAGAGATGGCCGAATGTAAGATTTCCTCATGCAGGATCAGGTCGGCAGACAGGAGGCACGCGTGGGCGCTGAAGGTCTCCTGAAAGACAGAACTTGAAAGGTGCTGATGAATCAGTGAAGAATTCCAGGTGCTGGAGGCACAAACTGCGCTAAAGTGCACTGGGCTTGGAGACACTGAAGTGCTTGTAGGCGCTGAAGTGCTCGGCGGCACTGAGGTGCGGGGAGGCACTGAAGTGCTTGGAGGCGCGGAGGCGATTGGAGGCACTGAGGTGCTTGGAGGCGCTGAGGCGCTTGGAGACACTAAGGTGCTTGGAGGCACTGAGGTGCTTGGAGGCGCTGAGGTGCGTGGAGGCGCTGAGGTGCTTGGAGGCACTGAGGCACTTGGAGGCACTGAGGTGCTTGAGGCACGGAGGTGCTGGAGGCACGGAGATGCTTGAGGCACGGAGGTGCTTGAGGCACGGAGGTGCTTGAGGCACGGAGGTGCTTGAGGCATGGAGGTGCTTGAGGCAAGGAGGTGCTTGGAGGCACGGAGATGCTCAGAGGCACGGAGGTACTGGGAGGCACGGAGATGCTTGGAGGCACGGAGGTGCTCGGAGGCACGGAGGTGCTGGGAGGCACGGAGATACTCGGAAGCACGGAGGTGCTAGGAGGCACTTAGATACTCGGAGGCACGGAGGTGCTTGGCGATAACCACTCCTGGGGAACTGATGATACTCAGGCACTGATGCAGTGCCTGGTGCCTGAATTTATACTTCCCACCACCAGCTGATTGGTGGGAAGTGCCTGATGACGTCACCCGCCCAGACGCCGGGCCGAGCGACGGGAGCCGGGAGCCGCCAGCGAGGACGGCCGCAGAGAGGACCAGCGCACCCGGAGAGGTAAGTAAGGCGGCCGGGGCGGCGGCGTGACAAGTTGGATCTTTTTACCTTTCTTTGTGTTATGGTTTGGCAGAACTCAAGTACTTCAGAAGAGTGTTGAACTCTCACACTGAGAAGAAAAAGTCAATGGATTGAGATGGTATACACTGAAGAGCTTTAAAAGATCTAAAGGAAGTATTTGCCAATTTAATGAATCATGCAAGTGTGGTTCGCCTGCACAAGAAGGCAGTATAAAAAAATTATGATATCTATAGATCTGCAAGAAATGTCTACAATAAATGTTGCCAACCTATTTAGAGGTATATTACAATATTTAATGCTGACTGTATCAAAAGTAAAAATCAGGTTAGATCAGTTGATGTAGCTTATATAGCAACACATTTCATATGGTAACCTCAAATAATTAAAATCCACTAAAGATCTGCATGCATTAGGTTTACAGTCATTAGGTCAACCCTATATGGTCAACAGCCACTAGGTCAAAAGGTTGACATGGACAAAAGGTCAACATACAGATGGGTCCACATTTATCTTGACCTTTAATAGGATTAACTGAACCTGGCCAGTAGGACTTAATCCCCTGCTGTAATGACTTAATCCCATGCTGTATTGTTCTCTGTATTGTATTGCAGTTGAGAACATTAGATGAAGGGTTTATGCTAATAAATTGTGTTGTGCCTAGGCGCATAAAACTAGTCAAGATAACCGTGGACCCATCTGTATGAAAGATCAATATTGGGAAAAGGTCAACAGGTACAAAAGGTTGAGAGGGTCGACAGGTCAACATAACAATGGTCATCAAAAATAGTTGAAACACTTTCTTTGCATTTTTGGTGTTAGTGTGGATAGTTTTGGCATCTGGGACCATTAATTGTTGAAACACATCCCCTCACAGGCTCATTTTGCTCACCACGCTTCGTACATGGTGTATGGCTCCACTCTGCTTGGCTTGCAATAAGGTTCCTAAAGATTATGATTTGTGAAATGGAGAGATAAGGAAGGAAAAAGTAGGGCTCTTTCCTACAGTAAATCCTGATTTACTTAATATATTCTTAGTAGAGATAAGTGGTTCAATTTAAAAAAAAAATCCAGACCCGCCTGAATTTAGGGGCACCAAGTCAAACTGAACCCGTGTTCAGATCTCTTGGTATTTGCAGTTGATCCAAGTCCCAGTTTTGGATCTTCCCATAGTGTCAGACCTCCGAATTTCGTATTTTAGATTGCATTTCAGAATGTTTTAGGTGCCATTTCAATAGGCAAAATTCACTGAAAAAGAATGATATTGATGTTAATAATACTATATGAACAAAAACAGATGCAAATTTCATGATTTTAACTGTATTAAAAAAATCCCAAACCAAATCCAGATCTGAACCAAAACACTTGAGGGTGGTTTTGTCAAAACCAAAACATGAGGGTCCAAGCACATCTTTAATTCTTATCAGTATTTTTTGAGGTCTTTAAAATTAGTCTTTATTTTTTTCAGAATAAAGATAAGTAACAGAGTTTACATTTGAGAAGGGTTAAAACAAACCACATTTGACTGGCCTCTGCAGGTTTCTTTTACTGAAACAGTATACATTCTACAGTCTAGGGCTCCTCTAGTGACAATACATTGTTACTAAACACAGTAATGCCCCGGCCAGTGGATGTTGCCTGGGAAGAGACAGAAGAGGGGAATGTGTGCAGTCAATTGTGGACAAATAGCACTTTAAAAGACAAACCATGGTTGCCATCCTCGCTGCTATTGCTTCCATTTCACTTGCCTGCATGAAAAGTTCAATCCTGGACATTCCATGAGCCTGAAAATGTACACAAGCAATAAGGAGGCTCGGTGTATGGTCAGGGAGTGGGGCTGAGGCTTGGTTGATGCGTATGGAGATGCAGAGAGCAATATTCATATTTTTAGTGCTCACAAGTCAGGGTTACTTTACTGCTACTTTATGGGCCTGATTCAGACCTGATCGCTGCTGTGTGTTTTTGCACAGTGGGCGATTTTCGAACTACTGCGCATGCGATTGTACCACCAAACAGCGACAGGATGGTGCAAAAATTTCGACTGCACGGGCGTTCGCAAGGTGATTGACAGGAAGAGGACGTTTGTGGGTGGTAGCTGGCCGTTTCCGGAAGTGTCTGGAAAAACGCAGGCGTTCCCAAGCATTTTCAGGGAGGGTGTGTGTCATCAGTTCTGCCCACAGATCAGTGTGATTTTTTTTTGACTGGAGGAGTATTAAGCTACGCACACACTGCACACACTGCACAGAATGGGAAAAACATTCGATGGTGAGTGTAATGCGAATGGCTTTGCAGCTGTCCGCTGACTGAGGAGTACTTTCCCACAGTGAACACATGCAATCGCACACTTGCATGGAGCAAATTTTCACTCCCCCTGGGCTGCTACTATCTGATCGCAAGACAGTGTAATTTGCAGCACAGCGATCATGTCTGAATTAGAGATGAGCGGGTTCGGTTTCTCTGAATCCGAACCCGCCAGAACTTCATGTTTTTTTTCACGGGTCCGAGCGACTCGGATCTTCCCGCCTTGCTCGGTTAACCCGAGCGCGCCCGAACGTCATCATGACGCTGTCGGATTCTCGCGAGGCTCGGATTCTATCGCGAGACTCGGATTCTATATAAGGAGCCGCGCGTCGCCGCCATTTTCACACGTGCATTGAGATTGATAGGGAGAGGACGTGGCTGGCGTCCTCTCCATTTAGATTATAAGAGACTGAGAGAGATTTACTGGAGCTGACTAGGAGGAGTACTGTTACTGTAGAAGTGTAGAGACTGAGTGGAGAGAGTTTACTAGTGAGGACAGTGCAGTTTACTTTATAATCCGTTCTCTGCCTGAAAAAAGCGATACACAGCACACAGTGACTCAGTCACATACCATATCTGTGTGCACTGCTCAGGCTCAGGCCAGTGTGCTGCATCATCTATTATCTATATATAATATTATATATATCTGTCTGACTGCTCAGCTCACACAGCTTATAATTGTGGGGGAGACTGGGGAGCACTACTGCAGTGCCAGTTATAGGTTATAGCAGGAGCCAGGAGTACATAATATATTATATAGTGAGTGACCACCAGACACACAGTGCAGTTTATTTAATATATCCGTTCTCTGCCTGAAAAAAGCGATACACACAGTGACTCAGTCAGTCACATACCATATCTGTGTGCACTGCTCAGGCTCAGGCCAGTGTGCTGCATCATCTATTATCTATATATAATATTATATATATCTGTCTGACTGCTCAGCTCACACAGCTTATAATTGTGGGGGAGACTGGGGAGCACTACTGCAGTGCCAGTTATAGGTTATAGCAGGAGCCAGGAGTACATAATATATTATATAGTGAGTGACCACCAGACACACAGTGCAGTTTATTTAATATATCCGTTCTCTGCCTGAAAAAAGCGATACACACAGTGACTCAGTCAGTCACATACCATATCTGTGTGCACTGCTCAGGCTCAGGCCAGTGTGCTGCATCATCTATTATCTATATATAATATTATATATATCTGTCTGACTGCTCAGCTCACACAGCTTATAATTGTGGGGGAGACTGGGGAGCACTACTGCAGTGCCAGTTATAGGTTATAGCAGGAGCCAGGAGTACATAATATATTATATAGTGAGTGACCACCAGACACACAGTGCAGTTTATTTAATATATCCGTTCTCTGCCTGAAAAAAGCGATACACACAGTGACTCAGTCAGTCACATACCATATCTGTGTGCACTGCTCAGGCTCAGGCCAGTGTGCTGCATCATCTATATATATTATATATCTGTCTGACTGCTCAGCTCACACAGCTTATAATTGTGGGGGAGACTGGGGAGCACTACTGCAGTGCCAGTTATAGGTTATAGCAGGAGCCAGGAGTACATATTATATTAAAATTAAACAGTGCACACTTTTGCTGCAGGAGTGCCACTGCCAGTGTGACTGACCAGTGACCTGACCACACTGACCACCAGTATAGTTAGTAGTATACTTATATTGTGATTGCCTGAAAAAGTTAAACACTCGTCGTGTGACTTCACTTGTGTGTTTTTTTTTTTATTCTATAAAAATAAAACTCATTCTGCTGACAGACAGTGTCCAGCAGGTCCGTCATTATATAATATATAATATATACCTGTCCGGCTGCAGTAGTGATATATATATATTTTTTATATCATTTATCATCCAGTCGCAGCAGACACAGTACGGTAGTTCACGGCTGTGGCTACCTCTGTGTCTCTGCACTCGGCAGGCAGTCCGTCCATAATTGTAATACCACCTAACCGTGGATTTTTTTCATTCTTCTTTATACATACATAGTTACATAGACATCTTCTCTTTATCAACCAGTCTATATTAGCTGCAGACACAGTACAGTACGGTAGTTCACGGCTGTGGCTACCTCTGTGTCTGCACTCGGCAGGCAGTCCGTCCATAATTGTATACCACCTAACCGTGGATTTTTTTCAGTCTTCTTTATACATACATAGTTACATAGACATCTTCTCTTTATCAACCAGTCTATATTAGCTGCAGACACAGTACAGTACGGTAGTTCACGGCTGTGGCTACCTCTGTGTCTGCAGTCGGCAGGCAGTCCATAATTGTATACTAGTATCCATCTCCATTGTTTACCTGAGGTGCCTTTTAGTTGTGCCTATTAAAATATGGAGAACAAAAATGTTGAGGTTCCAAAATTAGGGAAAGATCAAGATCCACTTCCACCTCGTGCTGAAGCTGCTGCCACTAGTCATGGCCGAGACGATGAAATGCCAGCAACGTCGTCTGCCAAGGCCGATGCCCAATGTCATAGTACAGAGCATGTCAAATCCAAAACACCAAATATCAGAAAAAAAAGGACTCCAAAACCTAAAATAAAATTGTCGGAGGAGAAGCGTAAACTTGCCAATATGCCATTTACCACACGGAGTGGCAAGGAACGGCTGAGGCCCTAGCCTATGTTCATGGCTAGTGGTTCAGCTTCACATGAGGATGGAAGCACTCAGCCTCTCGCTAGAAAAATGAAAAGACTCAAGCTGGCAAAAGCAGCACAGCAAAGAACTGTGCATTCTTCGAAATCCCAAATCCACAAGGAGAGTCCAATTGTGTCGGTTGCGATGCCTGACCTTCCCAACACTGGACGTGAAGAGCATGCGCCTTCCACCATTTGCACGCCCCCTGCAAGTGCTGGAAGGAGCACCCGCAGTCCAGTTCCTGATAGTCAGATTGAAGATGTCAGTGTTGAAGTACACCAGGATGAGGAGGATATGGGTGTTGCTGGCGCTGGGGAGGAAATTGACCAGGAGGATTCTGATGGTGAGGTGGTTTGTTTAAGTCAGGCACCCGGGGAGACACCTGTTGTCCGTGGGAGGAATATGGCCGTTGACATGCCAGGTGAAAATACCAAAAAAATCAGCTCTTCAGTGTGGAGGTATTTCACCAGAAATGCGGACAACAGGTGTCAAGCCGTGTGTTCCCTTTGTCAAGCTGTAATAAGTAGGGGTAAGGACGTTAACCACCTCGGAACATCCTCCCTTATACGTCACCTGCAGCGCATTCATAATAAGTCAGTGACAAGTTCAAAAACTTTGGGTGACAGCGGAAGCAGTCCACTGACCAGTAAATCCCTTCCTCTTGTAACCAAGCTCACGCAAACCACCCCACCAACTCCCTCAGTGTCAATTTCCTCCTTCCCCAGGAATGCCAATAGTCCTGCAGGCCATGTCACTGGCAATTCTGACGAGTCCTCTCCTGCCTGGGATTCCTCCGATGCATCCTTGCGTGTAACGCCTACTGCTGCTGGCGCTGCTGTTGTTGCCGCTGGGAGTCGATGGTCATCCCAGAGGGGAAGTCGTAAGCCCACTTGTACTACTTCCAGTAAGCAATTGACTGTTCAACAGTCCTTTGCGAGGAAGATGAAATATCACAGCAGTCATCCTACTGCAAAGCGGATAACTGAGGCCTTGACAACTATGTTGGTGTTAGACGTGCGTCCGGTATCCGCCGTTAGTTCACAGGGAACTAGACAATTTATTGAGGCAGTGTGCCCCCGTTACCAAATACCATCTAGGTTCCACTTCTCTAGGCAGGCGATACCGAGAATGTACACGGACGTCAGAAAAAGACTCACCAGTGTCCTAAAAAATGCAGTTGTACCCAATGTCCACTTAACCACGGACATGTGGACAAGTGGAGCAGGGCAGGGTCAGGACTATATGACTGTGACAGCCCACTGGGTAGATGTATGGACTCCCGCCGCAAGAACAGCAGCGGCGGCACCAGTAGCAGCATCTCGCAAACGCCAACTCTTTCCTAGGCAGGCTACGCTTTGTATCACCGCTTTCCAGAATACGCACACAGCTGAAAACCTCTTACGGCAACTGAGGAAGATCATCGCGGAATGGCTTACCCCAATTGGACTCTCCTGTGGATTTGTGGCATCGGACAACGCCAGCAATATTGTGTGTGCATTAAATATGGGCAAATTCCAGCACGTCCCATGTTTTGCACATACCTTGAATTTGGTGGTGCAGAATTTTTTTAAAAACGACAGGGGCGTGCAAGAGATGCTGTCGGTGGCCAGAAAAATTGCGGGACACTTTCGGCGTACAGGCACCACGTACAGAAGACTGGAGCACCACCAAAAACTACTGAACCTGCCCTGCCATCATCTGAAGCAAGAAGTGGTAACGAGGTGGAATTCAACCCTCTATATGCTTCAGAGGTTGGAGGAGCAGCAAAAGGCCATTCAAGCCTATACAATTGAGCACGATATAGGAGGTGGAATGCACCTGTCTCAAGTGCAGTGGAGAATGATTTCAACGTTGTGCAAGGTTCTGATGCCCTTTGAACTTGCCACACGTGAAGTCAGTTCAGACACTGCCAGCCTGAGTCAGGTCATTCCCCTCATCAGGCTTTTGCAGAAGAAGCTGGAGGCATTGAAGAAGGAGCTAAAAGGGAGCGATTCCGCTAGGCATGTGGGACTTGTGGATGCAGCCCTTAATTCGCTTAACAAGGATTCACGGGTGGTCAATCTGTTGAAATCAGAGCACTACATTTTGGCCACCGTGCTCGATCCTAGATTTAAAGCCTACCTTGGATCTCTCTTTCCGGCAGACACAGGTCTGCTGGGGTTGAAAGACCTGCTGGTGACAAAATTGTCAAGTCAAGCGGAACGCGACCTGTCAACATCTCCTCCTTCACATTCTCCCGCAACTGGGGGTGCGAGGAAAAGGCTCAGAATTCCGAGCCCACCCGCTGGCGGTGATGCAGGGCAGTCTGGAGCGACTGCTGATGCTGACATCTGGTCCGGACTGAAGGACCTGACAACGATTACGGACATGTCGTCTACTGTCACTGCATATGATTCTCTCAACATTGATAGAATGGTGGAGGATTATATGAGTGACCGCATCCAAGTAGGCACGTCACACAGTCCGTACTTATACTGGCAGGAAAAAGAGGCAATTTGGAGGCCCTTGCACAAACTGGCTTTATTCTACCTAAGTTGCCCTCCCACAAGTGTGTACTCCGAAAGAGTGTTTAGTGCCGCCGCTCACCTTGTCAGCAATCGGCGTACGAGGTTACATCCAGAAAATGTGGAGAAGATGATGTTCATTAAAATGAATTATAATCAATTCCTCCGCGGAGACATTGACCAGCAGCAATTGCCTCCACAAAGTACACAGGGAGCTGAGATGGTGGATTCCAGTGGGGACGAATTGATAATCTGTGAGGAGGGGGATGTACACGGTGATATATCGGAGGGTGAAGATGAGGTGGACATCTTGCCTCTGTAGAGCCAGTTTGTGCAAGGAGAGATTAATTGCTTCTTTTTTGGGGGGGGTCCAAACCAACCCGTCATATCAGTCACAGTCGTGTGGCAGACCCTGTCACTGAAATGATGGGTTGGTTAAAGTGTGCATGTCCTGTTTTGTTTATACAACATAAGGGTGGGTGGGAGGGCCCAAGGACAATTCCATCTTGCACCTCTTTTTTCTTTTCTTTTTCTTTGCATCATGTGCTGATTGGGGAGGGTTTTTTGGAAGGGACATCCTGCGTGACACTGCAGTGCCACTCCTAGATGGGCCCGGTGTTTGTGTCGGCCACTAGGGTCGCTAATCTTACTCACACAGTCAGCTACCTCATTGCGCCTCTTTTTTTCTTTGCGTCATGTGCTGTTTGGGGAGGGTTTTTTGGAAGGGACATCCTGCGTGACACTGCAGTGCCACTCCTAGATGGGCCCGGTGTTTGTGTCGGCCACTAGGGTCGCTAATCTTACTCACACAGTCAGCTACCTCATTGCGCCTCTTTTTTTCTTTGCGTCATGTGCTGTTTGGGGAGGGTTTTTTGGAAGGGACATCCTGCGTGACACTGCAGTGCCACTCCTAGATGGGCCCGGTGTTTGTGTCGGCCACTAGGGTCGCTAATCTTACTCACACAGCTACCTCATTGCGCCTCTTTTTTTCTTTGCGTCATGTGCTGTTTGGGGAGGGTTTTTTGGAAGGGACATCCTGCGTGACACTGCAGTGCCACTCCTAGATGGGCCCGGTGTTTGTGTCGGCCACTAGGGTCGCTAATCTTACTCACACAGCTACCTCATTGCGCCTCTTTTTTTCTTTGCGTCATGTGCTGTTTGGGGAGGGTTTTTTGGAAGGGCCATCCTGCGTGACACTGCAGTGCCACTCCTAGATGGGCCCGGTGTTTGTGTCGGCCACTAGGGTCGCTAATCTTACTCACACAGCTACCTCATTGCGCCTCTTTTTTTCTTTGCGTCATGTGCTGTTTGGGGAGGGTTTTTTGGAAGGGACATCCTGCGTGACACTGCAGTGCCACTCCTAGATGGGCCCGGTGTTTGTGTCGGCCACTAGGGTCGCTTATCTTACTCACACAGCGACCTCGGTGCAAATTTTAGGACTAAAAATAATATTGTGAGGTGTGAGGTATTCAGAATAGACTGAAAATGAGTGTAAATTATGGTTTTTGAGGTTAATAATACTTTGGGATCAAAATGACCCCCAAATTCTATGATTTAAGCTGTTTTTTAGTGTTTTTTGAAAAAAACACCCGAATCCAAAACACACCCGAATCCGACAAAAAAAATTCGGTGAGGTTTTGCCAAAACGCGTTCGAACCCAAAACACGGCCGCGGAACCGAACCCAAAACCAAAACACAAAACCCGAAAAATTTCAGGCGCTCATCTCTAGTCTGAATTAGGCTCTATGTTTACTCTCATCTACACACCATTGTCACAGAATGAATTGTCCATCCTCCATTAAATTATACATAAACAGGGGTTGTTTTATTTATTATTTGTATTCTTTGTAATGTTGTCCTTCATATATCTTGTTGAGGATCAGCCACTGAGAATAGGCAGTAGTAAAATAAAGAGGGAGGATAGTCTTCACTTTGACAGCAGAGTATAATTCTGAAGGCTCTATGCCTAAAAATATTAAAATAGAAAAAAAACAGAGAAGAGCTACTAAAATGGTGAATGGTGCATAATAAAATAAAACTTACCAGGGAAGGTTTAAAGTGCTGAACATGACAGCACAGACGAGAGAGAGAGAGAACACAGGTGGCCTGTTAGAAACATTAAAAAAGGTTAAACATATTAAGAGATTTAAAGAAATAAGATGATTTCTAGAATAAGCAGACATTTGCATAATTATGGTGGAGCTCATGGAATGCAATAATTCAATAATGCACGTGATAAACCTATCACTAATTTTAAAAGTTAGGTTCAAAAACGAAAAATTAAATGAAAAAAAGAAACACTTCCAAAAAAAAAATTAAATTAAAAAATATACGCAGTCAGACTATATGAACCAACAGTATAGGTTTTTTCACTGAACAATTCTATGTTTATTAGATCTAAGTAGTTCTTATACTAAAAATACAATAAGATGGTGAAATTCTCTCCAGAACATTTACATAAGTATATACACAACACTATGCAAAAGTTTTAGGCAGGTGTGGAACAAATGCACCAAAGTAAGAATGCCTTCAAAAATAGAAGTGCTAATAGTTTATTTTTTTTCAATTAACAAAATGCAAAGTGAATTAACAGAAGAGAAATCTAAATCAGATCAATATTTGGTGTCACCAAACTTTACCTTCAAAACAGTATCAATTATTCGAGGTACACTTGCAGAAATTCAAGGATTTTGTAGGATTATACTCAGGTGTATGATATCCAATCATACCTAATAGGTTATAATGATCATCATTTTCATATGTAGGATGAAATGCAGTTATTAACTGAAACAGAAAAAGCTGTGTAGTAAGCTTAAAACTGTCTGATGAACAGCCAAATTCTGCTACAAAGGTGAGGTTGTTGAAGACATGTTTCATGTCACAGGTCACACACCATGGCAAGACTGAACACAGCAACAAAGGCACAAGGTAGATATGATAGATAAGTGGGTCCGGTTCTCAGAGAACCGTACCCACCCAAACTTTGGAATCCGAGGTGGGTTTCCAAATCAAGGCCAAATGTCATCATTCTGCTGTAAGATTCTCGTGGGTTTTGGATTCTATAAAGGTCCCTGGTGATTGGCGCTATCTTCACTCTGGCTGTGAAGAGTGTACTGGATGGACATGTACATCTCAGTACTGTGTTGTCTGGCATGGGGTGTGTGCTCTGTCTGCTGTATCAGTACAGGGGTGCTCTGTCTGCTGTATCAGTCCATGGGTGCGCTGTCTGCTGTATCTGAAAGGGGTGATCTGTCCCTCCAACCAATGGCTCCACCCCAGTGTAAAATTAAAATAATAAAAGCTAAAAACAAAAAGCTTAAAATTATCATTATAAATTATATGTACCCCAAGTTACTAAACAATTTTTATTTTATTTTCATAAGTACTGTGACACTGCCGGACAGACCGCAGTATATTATTATTTTGTACTCATACATGTATTGTGAGACACTTGAAGGTCAAACGCAGTGTTCAATTACTATTTCTGACGCACACACATATTGTGTGATGCTATGGGTGAAGATGGTACCTCAGTAATATATTTTGTTTCCTTCACATACATGTATTGTGTGACACTGTTGGTGAATTTAAACTGCAGTGTTTGATTACTATATCTGACTCATACACATATTGTGCCACACTGTTAGTGATATTATACTGCAGTGTTTGATTACTATTTGTGACTCATACATGTATTGTGCCACATTGAATGTGTTACATTTTTTGTACAAATTGTGTGGGCTATACAACACTTCATTTGTGTTTGTGGATAGATTTGAGGATGAACAATTGAGAGGAGCGCAGGAAGCACATACTAGTGGTGCAGGTCCTGCAAGCAGCCATGACAATACAAGTCTGTCAATGTCATCTACTGAGGCCAATGCCCAGGGGCATAGAGCACTTAAATCAGGGCATGTAAAATCATTAAATTTTAGAGTGGTAAATAAAACAAAAACAAAAGGAAATTTAGCTGCAGAGTCAGTAAGACAAACTACATTCAGAACCAGAACCATCAAACATTCTTGATGAACGTTTTAGGGGTGTTTACGTCAGCTATGTGTGGGTCTGAAATTTCTCACACTGTCCTCATAGAGAAGCCTCTTTCACCTCCTTCCACCATTTCTGCACCATCTGCACATGTGGGGAGCAGTACAAGTACAGATAGTGATGAGGACATAATAGAAATTGAGGATTTTTGTGTGGAAATGGAACAGGATAAGGGGGATATATGTGTACTACTACTATCTGACAACAAGGATGCTGTTGATGTTGTTTGTGTAAGTCAGCCACCAGTGGCTGCAGTTGTTGACCATGATAAAAGCAAAGCCATTGTGATGCCTGGGCAGAAGACCAAAAAATTCACCTCTTTGGTGTGGCATTATTTTTACCCCAATCATGACAATGTTTGTCAGCATCTGCTCCATTTGTGAGGTCAAAGTTAGTAGAGATAGGAACATTAGCCATCTAGGCACCTCCTCTGTCACGTCATTTGCAGCGAATACATGAAATTTATTTTACAAGATTATAATGTAACTAACACCTCATCATCAATATCCTCATTACTGATCAGAGGAAGATTTTCTAAAAAAATTATTTTGTGGGGGCCCAAACAAACCAATCATTTCAGCAACAAGTGACAGTCCCTGTCGCTGAAATGATTGGTTTGTTAAACTGTGCATGTCCTGTTTAATATATACAACACAAGAAAGGGCAGGAGGTCCCAAGGACAATTCCATCTTGCACCTCTTTTCTTTGCATTATGTGCTGTTTGAAGTATTTGCTGACTGTGACAAATAACATTTGTATAGTACTGCCACCCTGTCTGCCACAGCAGTGCCATTCCTAGATGTGCCATGTTGGAAGTTTAAGTGCCACATGTTTGTGCCGCTGATTGCTTTCACTTAGCTTTACTCATCCAGCTACCTCGGTGCAACCTTTTGGCCAAAACGGGATGAAAACAATATTGTGAGCTGAGTTGGTCAATATTGGCTGGAAATGAGTGGAAATTAATGTTATTGAGGTTACTAATACTGTAGGAACAAAAACATGCCCAAATTTTGATTTTACATTTTTGATTTTAGCTGATTTTATGATTTTTCTTTTAAATGATACAGATCCAAAATTTGCAAGGGATTTAGAGGTAAAACAAATACAGATCCAAAACACAAAGGAGATACAGATCCAAAACAAGAACCCAAAAACCCACGATTTGGGTTGGCTCACATCTCTAGTAGTTATACTGCATCAGCAAGATCTCTCCCAAACAAATATTTAAAAGCATACTAGGGTTTCAAAATGTGCTTTTCAAGCTCTTTTGAAGAAGCACAAAGAAACAGGCAACAATGAATACCATAGATGCAGTGGTTGGTCAAGTATACTTAGTGCATCAGATGAAAGACACTTACCTCCCAGCAGGGGTGTAGCTGGGTGTCTGAGCAACTCTGGAAAAGTAAAGGACTGATGCCCCACCTCCACACACACTTAAAATAGGGAAAGCATGTGTGCTAAAAAAGAGCATGGTTACACAATAGTACCCCAAATTCAAATTACATCACACAGTAGTGTCCTTTACTCACATTACACCACACAGTGGTCTATTAAGGTCCATTATTCACGTTATGCTACACAGTAATACCCCTTATACACATTATGCCATGTTAGAGCCCATTACACCACAGTAGAGCAGACCCCCTTATACACATTGTGCCAGGTAGCCCCTTATACACACTGCGCCAGGTAGAGCCTCTTAGGAGAAAAAGTGAGAGACAGAGAGTGAGTGTGTGTCTGTGTCTCTATTACTCACCAGCACAAAATCACTAGCAGGACAGTGATGCAGACAGCGGAGGACAAATCAGATGGCCCCCCGGGCAGTGCCTCATTTGAAGGGTTGCCCAGCAACATGCAGAGCTGGCAGCAGCCACAGATCCTGGTGCCAGTGTCCAGCACGGCACTGCACTAAAATCATGAAAATCTACATAAAACTACAGCTCCCAGCAGCCCTTGCTGCTGGGAGCTCCTGGACTCTCAAGGGCTGCTGGGAGCTGTAGATTATGTAGCATTTCTTGATTTTAGTGTGGTGCCGTGCCAGACATCAGCGGCAGGAACTGTGGCTGCTGCTGCCAGCTCTACATGTTGCAGGCATCACTGCGGGTGGAGAAACACACAGGTACGGTCTCTAAAAATCTACCCCCTGGCCACGGGTGGCAGCATCAGGCAGCACCCCTCCTTTGCTGGTGCCCCTGGTGTGTGCCATTCTGGCCAATGGGTAGATACACCCCTGACTCCCAGATGAAAGACATGCTTACACTGCCATCAGCTCAGAACTGGCAGAAACCAGTGGGACCCAGGTACACCCATCCACAAGTGGTCTTCATAGAAGAATTGTGGCCAAAAAGCCATACATTTGACATGGAAACAAGGCCAAGCAACTCAACTGTGAATGAAAACATACGAACCAGGGTGCAGAAAAATGGCAGCATGTGCTCTGGACTGATTGGTCAATTTTTTTTCTATTTGGCTGTAACAGAAGGCAGTTTGTTTACTTCAAGTCAGGAGAACAGTACAATATGAGTGTGTGCAGGCAACAGTGAAGCGTGGTGGAGGTTTCTTGCAAGTTTGTGACTGCATTTGTGCAAATGGAGTGTGACTGCATTTGAGCAAATGGAGTTAGGTATTTGGTCAGGATTAATGGCGTGCTCAATGCTGAGAAATACAGGCTAGTACTTATCCATTTTGCAATGCCATCAGGGAGGTGTCTAATTGGCTCCAAATTTATTCTGCCACAAGACAACAACCCCAAACATACAGCCAATGTCATAAAGAACTATCTACACAGAAAATCTACATTTTGGGGTTGTCCTGAGGCTGAATACATTTGGAGCCAATTAGACAAGGAGTCCTGGAAGTGATGTATGGCCCTGATCTCAACATCATTGAGTTTGTTTGGGATTACATAAAGAGACAGTAGGATTTTTGCAAGCCTACATCTACAGAAGATCTGTTGTTAGTTCTACAAGATGTCTGGAACAACCTCCCTGCCGAGTTCCCTCAAAAACTGTGCAAGTGTACATAGCAGAATTGATGCTATTTTGAAGGGTGGTCACACCAAATATTGATTTGAATTAAATTTTTATTCGGTTTATTCACTTTTTATTATGTTAAATGATAAAAATAAACTATTAACACTTCTATTTTTTAAAAGCACACGTACTGTGAAGCATTTTTTCCACACCTGCCTAAAACTTATGCAAAGTACTGTGTGTGTATAATATATATATATATATATATATATATATATACACACACTGCTCAAAAAAATAAAGGGAACACAAAAATAACACATCCTAGATCAGAATGAATGAAATATTCTTATTAAATACTTTGTTCTTTACATAGTTGAATGTGCAGACAACAAAATCACTTAAAAATTATCAATGGAAATCAAATTTATTAACCCATGGAGGTCTGGATTTGGAGTCACCCTCAAAATTAAAGTGGAAAAACACACTACAGGCTGATCCAACTTTGATGTAATGTCCTTAAAACAAGTCAAAATGAGGCTCAGTAGTGTGTGTGGCCTCCATGTGCCTGTATGACCTCCCTACAACTCACACAAGTGGCTCAGGTAGTGCAGCTCATCCAGGATGGCATATCAATGCGAGCTTTG
The DNA here is from genome assembly GCF_028390025.1 of Pseudophryne corroboree. Taxonomy (NCBI): domain Eukaryota; kingdom Metazoa; phylum Chordata; class Amphibia; order Anura; family Myobatrachidae; genus Pseudophryne; species Pseudophryne corroboree. The sequence continues at coordinate 551,965,691 of NC_086446.1, read as the reverse complement.
GCAAGAAGGTTTGCTGTGTCTGTCAGCGTAGTGTCCAGAGCATGGAGGCGCTACCAGGAGACAGGCCAGTACATCAGGAGACGTGGAGGAGGCCGTAGGAGGGCAACAACCCAGCAGCAAGACTGCTACCTCCGCCTTTGTGCAAGGAGGAACAGGAGGAGCACTGCCAGAGCCCTGCAAAATGACCTCCAGCAAGCCACAAATGTGAATGTGTCTACTCAAACGATCAGAAACAGACTCCACGAGGGTGGTATGAGGGCCCGACGTCCACAGGTGGGGGTTGTGCTTACAGCCCAACACCGTGCAGGGCGTTTGGCATTTGCCAGAGAACACCAAGATTGGCAAATTTGCCACTGGCGCCCTGTGCTCTTCACAGATGAAAGCAGGTTCTCACTGAGCACATGTGAGCACATGTGACAGACGTGACAGAGTGTGGAGACGCCAAGGAGAACGTTCTGCTGCCTGCAACATCCTCCAGCATGACCGGTTTGGCAGTGGGTCAGTAATGGTGTGGGGTGGCATTTCTTTGGGGGGCCGCACAGCTCTCCATGTGCTCGCCAGAGGTAGCCTGACTGTCATTAGGTACCGAGATGAGATCCTCAGACCCCTTGTGAGACCATATGCTGGTGCAGTTGGCCCTGGGTTCCTCCTAATGCAAGACAATGCTAGACCTCATGTGGCTGGAGTGTGTCAGCAGTTCCTGCAAGACGAAGGCATTGATGCTATGGACTGGCCCGCCCGTTCCCCAGACCTGAATCCAATTGAGCACATCTGGGACATCATGTCTCGCTCCATCCACCAACGCTACGTTGCACCACAGACTGTCCAGGAGTTGGCGGATGCTTTAGTCCAGGTCTGGGAGGAGATCCCTCAGGAGACCATCCGCCACCTCATCAGGAGCATGCCCAGGCGTTGTAGGGAGGTCATACAGGCACGTGGAGGCCACACACACTACTGAGCCTCATTTTGACTTGTTTTAAGGACATTACATCAATGTTGGATCAGCCTGTAGTGTGTTTTTCCACTTTAATTTTGAGGGTGACTCCAAATCCAGACCGCCATGGGTTAATAAATTTGATTTCCACTGATAATTCTTGTGTGATTTTGTTGTCAGCACATTCAACTATGTAAAGAACAAAGTATTTAATAAGAATATTTCATTCATTCAGATCTAGGATATGTTATTTTAGTGTTCCCTTTATTTTTTTGAGCAGTGTATATATATATATGTAGTGTATGACTACTGTATGTTTTTATTATTATGATTAAACTCATGTTTATTTAATTCTTAACATTGCTGTATACTGTAATCAACATGACATTATCTTGTATTTCTCAAAAACTTGAGAGATCTAAATCACGATTAGCAACTTCTGAAAGTGGTAGAAACTGATGCAATGGTAAACTAAACTCCTGTACTTGACACCTGGCAAGGAGTAAATATCAGAGACATTTAATAAGTAATCCCCTGATCTGACATTTGAGCACATGGCATTTGGTATGAAGAACTAAATTATTTAAGAAAGTGATAAACAGAGACTAAGAATGTCTATTTTGCTACTGTGTCTGTTCACAGATATCAGAATATTTATTTCTTTCATTTATACTTTTTGACTACATAATTCTATATATTGTGATGCATGGGTGGTCTAGTCCCTAAATCTTCATTATGATGCCGATTAAAGTAGAGATGACGGACGCTATGCTGATGTTTTTGTAATTGAGAGATTGTGAAACGAAGGGACAGAATAGGACAGGAGTGGGTTAAACCCCTCAGGATGGGGCCCGACTTGGAAACAGAAGATAGGCTAAAAACTATGGGTGCAGAGGGTAGGGGTGGTTTCTATATTAGGTCAGGGTGCTGGTCAGCTTGGACCAGCCTCTTTTCTAGAAGCTTTTGGACTGGTAAGGGCCTTTTCGCGTATTCACTGGGGTTTTAGGCCTGCTTGTCACTTATTGTGCAGGGATTGACATACCTTATAGTTATAACAGTGGTAGCAGTGTAATTCTATTGACAGCCAGCATGTCCCGTCCTCACCGTGAGCTCAGGACCCCGGCGCGGTACTGCATTGAGGATGCTGGTGCCGCACTGGTCTCTGAGCTGTCAATAGCCCCCATGATTCCTGAAGTCCCCCCTGTGGTTACTGGTGGCAGGCGGCGGAGGGGGTGCATGGAGAGGAGGCTTCTGGCGGGTCCTTCCCCCTCATCGCTGGCAGGCGTGTGGAGGCTTCCGGCGGGTCCTTCCCCCTCATCACGGCAGGTACGTGGTGTGAGGGGGGAACAGTGTGGAGCTGTCGTGCCTGGCCCATGGCTGGTGTGCGATCAGCCCACGGCTGCCTTAGTAAGACAGTGGGCAGGAGAGAGCAGGAAAGCCACGGTCCATGGGCACCCTGCTCAGCGCAGCAGGGGCGGGATGCAAAGCCCCGCTCACTAGCTGAAAGGGTTTCAGGTGCTGCTGCTATGAACCGCTGGGGACCGGGCGCTGGAGCCTGTGTGTCAGGCAGAGGTGCTGCGCTCCCTGTGGGGGGGTCACGCGGTCCAGATCAAGTGGCGGGCAGTGGTAGTGCCCGCAGCTCTGGCAGTACACATAGGAGGGGGGGTGCTGCTTGGCTGAATAGTGCTGTTGAGGCAGGGATACAGCCTGCAGTTTTCCCAGGGACAGAGCAGTTTGGGCGCAGGCATGCAGCGACATTATCTCATACAGGGTCTACTGTTGTGCAGGCAAGGTCGAGGTGCAGGAGTGGGCGTAGCAGTGGGCCCGGTGTTGACCATACGGTGCTAGCATCGGCCATAGTGGCCGTGGCTTCTACGCTGTCCCCAATGGTGGCAGTTATGGCGGAGGATGGGCCGTCCACTTTGGCCAGCACGGGGGCATGGTTTCCCGACCCAGCTCTTCAGGTGACGCTTTGGCTCAGTTGCTTCAGGCCTGCCAGGACATTAGCGCAGCCACATCTCAGATGGGTGCTGGTGCGCCAGCGCCAGGTCCGGCGGATCAGAGACAGGATGCTGTTTCTGATGTTTTATATTCTGTGAGCGGCGCTTCAGCTCTGGTTTGTGTTCCATCTGTTACAGGTGCTTCGAGCGGTGACGACAGGGATGCCGAAGAAGGTGAATTCTATCGTCCACATCGGGGTCGGCCCAAGGTAATCCTCCAACTTCAGTTGGAGAGTCTACATTATGAGCTGTTTCTAGCTGGGATTCGTCGTCATCAGGATCCTGTAGTTGCGACAGCAGGTCTTCATCGATGGTGTCATCATCTGTGTCGTTGGAGTCTGCGAGCAGCGCAACCAAGACTGAGAAGCGGGCGGCGCGGTATGCATGACGCGAGGCTCACAGGAGGGATGGCAAGCGGCGACGTTTGTCTTCAAGTGCGCGTAGCGCTAGGAGGCATTGCAATTTGTCGGGCATGGTGCTGCGGGGGCTGCGGGATAGCTGTCGGAAACGGATCCGCAGGGGAGAGTATGTCGACATGTTTACTCTCACTGATACAGCGAAGAAGGAGTTTCACTCAGCAAAGGCAAAAGGAGGTATAGGGGTTGATGCCTTACGGTCATATTAGAACTAGTTGGCCGGATTCTGCGTATTTGCAGCTTGCTATTTAGAGGATCAGCCAGGTGAATTTTTAAATATTATTCGCTGTATCCACCTCGTGCATGAGATGCAGCGCAAATACAAAGGTACCGAGTGGAAAGTGTACGATGAGGAGTTCAGGCGCAAACAGGATTGCTTGGAAGTCATTGACTTTGGCTGTAAGGAAGTCGAAGTATGGTTGGACGTTACGAGATCCGCTCAGGGTAATAAGGAGGCGCCGACGTCAGCCTCTGAAGCACAGCAGGCGCTTTCTGGCACATCCCGGGCGTCGTTGGAGAATTTTTGAACCGGCGCGCAGCCGGGTTGGGCCGTGTGGTTTTTTCAATGACAACAAAGGGTAAATGTTATGCTTTTAACAACTCCTCCTGTGCCCTGGGGCAGTGGTGTCGTTTTCGACACCTCTGCCTGCATTGCAATGAGGCCCATCCCGCTTCCAACTGCTTTCACTCAGGTAAGCGGGGTTCTAAGCCCGGAGTTGCCGCAGTACCTAAGCCAACCAGTGGTGTTGTCTCTAAGTAGGGCCCCTACCCTGGTACGCTTGGCAGCTATGACCAAGTGGTTGGGTTGGTACCCAAACCATTTTGATGCTGAATTTTTGTTGTCTGGTTTTCATTTTGGTTTTCATCTTCCAGTTGAAAGGGAGTTTGTGGTTCATTTCCCTGGGATTTTCCAGAAGTCCTTCGGGAAAAAGTCAATGGGGAAGTTAGGTTAGGTCAGATGGCGGGTCCTTTTCCACGATCTCCATTGGAGAATTTGATCATATCACCCATAAGGGTAGTCCCTAAGAAATCTCCGGGCAAGTTTCGACTGATTCAGTACCTGTCTTACCCATCAGGGTCCTCGGTTAATGATGCTATATTCCCCAAACATTGTTCCGTAGGATATCAGTCATTTGATGAGGCTCTGGACTTGGTATTGGTTTCTGGCGCCGGGGCTCTCATGGCTAAGATAGATGTGGAATCTGCTTTTCGTTTGCTTTCCATGCATCCGGACTCTTTCCGTTTTGGGGTTTTTTGAATCGGCAGGAACTATTTTGTTGATAAATGCTTGCCAATGGGATGCTCTGTCTCATGTGCATTCTTTGAATGTTTCAGCACTTTTCTACACTGGTACGTTGAGTTTTCGTGCTGGGGCCGTGGGATAGTTCACTATCTCGATGATTTCCTCTGTGTGGTCCCTGCAGGTTCCAGGCGTGGTGATAGGCTTTTGTTTTCTTTGCGAGCCTTGTTTTAACATTTCTTTCTTAGGTATCGAAATTGATACTATTGCAGGCACTTGTCGGTTGCCGCAGGACAAGGTAGCTAAGCTTTGCAACGCAATTACTTTGTGCTCTGGTAAGTCAAAGTTACTCTTCGGCAGGCTCAATCTCTTTTGGGTCTGTTGAATTTTGCTTGCCACGTAATTCCGATGGGTAGGGTGTTTTGCCGCAAGCTTGAGCGGGCCACGGCCGGGGTTGCCAAGCTGCTTCATTTTGTCTGCCTTTCTTCTGAGATTAGGAGAGACCTGTTGGTTTGGGACTCATTTTTGGCCGATTTTAATGATGTGCGGATTTGGTTGGCCCCGGCCGTCGACAACTTTTAGCAGCAGCTTTTTACCGATGCCGCAGGAGCTTCAGGTTTCGGATGTTACCTGAATGGTTCCTGGTGCGTTGCTTCTTGGCCAGTGAGTTGGCAGCAGGGGGGTCTGATGACTTGAGGGACCTTTTGTTGCTTGAGTTATTTCCGATCATGGTGGCTTTAGAAGTGTGGGGTGTGCAGCTCAGCAATCACAGCATCATGGTCTTGTGCGACAATCTGGGCGTGGTGCATGCCATTAACAATCAGCACGCTAAGGCCGTGCATGTGCTTCGGGTGCTGGCGCTGGTGGTATCACTGTGCATGCAGTGCAATGTTTTTGTTTTGGGCTCGGCACGTTCCCGGCATTGATAACGCAATCGCTGATGCGTTATCCAGGGGGCAATGGGACAGGTTTCCGATGTTGGCTCTGGAGGCTGACTCTGTTGATTTGCCCTGCCCTTCTTATGTTTGGCAGGTTATCGAGCAGGACTGGAAGGTTTAGCCCAAAGTTCGCTGGAACCTGCCACCTTAAAGGCATACTAACTGGCCTGGACAGAGCGGGAAGCATTTTCCCGTGACCAAGGGCCTCGAGGTGTGACCAGTTGTCAGCTGTTGTTGTCATTTGTTTGGAAACTCTTTGTGGATGGTCGGTCGAGAGCTGCTGTTTCTCGATACCTCGCTGGGATCTAATTTTTCTCAACATTAAGAGTTATTCTGGATTTCACCAAGAGTTTCTTGTTAGCTAAGGCAATGAAGGGCTGGGAGCATCTGGCACCTTTCCCCCTGATAAGAGGCGTCCCATCGATGTATCTCTTCTAGCCTCTATTTCGGCGGCAATTGCAGAGGTGGCGGCATCCAGTTTTGAAGGGTTGTTGTTCCGTTTGGCTTTCTCGATGGCTTATCATGTAACATTTAGAGTTTCAGAATCAGTCGCTTCATCCAAATTTACAGAGGCACCCATGTTGCGTGTGGATGTGGTCACGGGAGAGGGGTCTTTGCTATGTAGATTGCGCCGTTCTAAGACTGACCAATTGGGTAAAGGTAGATGGGTCACGGTGTTACCCTCTGGTGATGAGCGGGTGTGTCCGGTGGTTTTGGAAAATCTTTATGTGGGAGTACGACCGTCCTCAGGAGGTTTGTGGCTTCTTCATGCAGATGGCCTACCGCTAACTAAATATCAATTTAGCTGGATGCTACGGTGCTGTCTGTCTGGTTTGCGCCTTTCTCCTCGAGACTTCGGGAGGCATTAATTTAGGATTGGTCCCGCCACGTCTGCTGCGGTTGCGGGACACTCAGTGGCTGAAATTAAGGCTTTGGGCCATTGGCAGTCAGACAGCTTTAAGCGTTACATTCGGACACTGCTTCGTTAGTTTTCGCGGAAGTTGAACCATTGTTACATTTTGTTGCAACGTTCTGTTGTTCATATTTGGTTTTGTTATGTTTTGTTTGTCTTGGTCTGTCTTCACTGTCTTTACCTACTCGGGGATTAGCTACTCGCCACTGTTTGCAGTGGGGTCTGGAGTTCTTTGACGATTATTGGCCTGAACGGATGGACTGAATTCAGATTTACAATTGCAATTCGGCTAATTGGCTTTCAGTTATAAGTCCCTCAGCAGGTTTTTACGTTTCACCTCAAGCTGTGTTCACCTGTTTTTGCCTAACCATACCCTCTCATTACCCCCTCTCCTCCCTTTCATTACCCCCCACACACACACACACGATCACCATCTTAGTTTGTTTTGGCTTATCCTATTGTATCATTTTGTTGCTTCGATTGGCCTGAAGCTTGGCTCTTTTGGAAATTTCCAACAAATAATTTTCTTTTTGGCAGATCCTCTGTTCATATTTTGCATGCATGTGGGTTGACATGGTTCCTTACTATATTTAACTCTAACTTTATTTTATTTTTCCCCTCGTTTTATAGGTGGGTTAGTGTATAGTTTGGATGTCTGGGTGGTCGGACACTCAGTTGTTTTTTGGGCGGCTGAGTTAATGGCTTTGGACGGGGCTCTGTCTTCAGTAGGTTGTGAAGGAGTATGGTGGATTGGTGTCTGCGGAATGTTGTGGCAATATTTGAAAGGCAAGCTGCTTGAGCAAGTGAAGCTGTTCGGCTTACTGCGAATATTGATTGTTCATCTTGGTGGCAATGATTTAGGAAAGGTCTCTACATTGCAGCTGTGTTTTGACATCGTGCATGATTTACTGCGCATTATGGAGGCTTGGCCTTGCTGTACTGTGGTGTGGTCTGATATCGTGCCGCGATTGTTTTGGCGGGGCATGGTGGATGGCAGGGCTTTGGATGAGACTAGGAAGAAGCTAAATTCAGCCGTTTCTAAGGTAATGTTGTCCAATGGTGGTGCGGTGGTTCGGCATCTTAGAATTAGGTTCAGGTATTTTTATCTGTTTAGGAGGGATGGTGTGCATTTGACTAGGGAAGGCCTGTCTATATGTATTGATGATCTGTGTTTGGTGGTTGCTAGTTTGGTTTAGGAGCATGGTGGTGGTGCGTGGTTTTTGTTGTCAGAACCTCGCTTATTGGTGGGAAAGAATGGATTATTACCTGTATTTGATTAAGTTTGCTATTTGGTTTGGGTGCGCTCACCTTCGATGACTGTTATGACATCTGCTGGATCACCCTTATGGGGTAGCCTCACCACGCAGATGGGTGGGTAGTCAAGTGAAGGTTGAGTGGATACCTCGTTTGGTGTTCTTGGTGTTGTGCTTCTTGTTGGCATCATACAGGGCATTAGTAAGTTTTGGGGTTAGACCGTTTACTTCCGTTCTTTTTGGCCACCATACTCTTATTTTGTTTACACTATGTTATTAGGTATATAAGATTACTGTTTATAAATAAATAGCCGTCAAGTTTTCTGCAAAATATATGTCTCCGAGTCTTTATTTTAAGAATGTCAAGTTGAATTTATGTATATGTCGCTAGATGAGTTTCACTGGATGGCCCTCAGCCATTAAGGGGTTTAATGAAATGAAGGGACAGAATAGGACAGGAGTGGGTTAAACCCCTCAGGCTGGGGCCAGACTTGGAAACAGAAGATAGTTTTTAGCCTATGGGTGCAGAGGGTAGGGGTGGTTTCTATGTTAGGTCAGGGTGCTGTTCAGCTTGGACCAGCCTCTTTTCTAGACGCTTTCCCTCCCTCCCTCCCTTTGGAGTTTTATTTTGACTATTATTGGTGCATGTGACATCACGCAGCCACCACGGCCTGTCACCCCAAAGCATATCATGGTTGAGTGATGACAGAGGCGTATCTAGGGTAGGGTGAGTGGGGCACGTGCCCTGGGCGCCTTGGCAGGCCCAGGAGAGGGGGGCGCCGCCAGTGGCCAGGGCATCATGCCCCACTCGCCCCTGTCAACCTGAGATGTGAGGGGAGGAGAGCGCACCGTCTCTGCCTCCCCTCACCGCCGCTGGAAGCCCTAGCAGCGCTGCCAGCAGCGCTGCTGTGTCCGCCCGGTCTCCGGCGTTAGCCAATCAGAGCTTGCGGACCGGCTCCTGATTGGCTGCCGGTCCGCGAGCTCTGATTGGCTAGCGAACCGGCGCCAGACAGCCACCGGAGACCTGGAGTGGTGAGGGGAAGGAGAGGAGCTGCGCTGCGCTCTCCTCCCCTCACATACACAACAGGCGCCGGTGAGTGACCGGGGGGGGGCACAGTGGGGCATGTAACTGGCACAGTGGGGCCTGGCACTGTGGGGCATGTAACTGGCACTGTGAGGCATATAACTGGCACTGTGAGGCATATAACTGGCACAGTGGGGCCTGGCACTGTGGGGCATATAACTGGCACTGTGAGGCATGTAACTGGCACAGTGGGGCATGTAACTGACACTGAGTGGGGCCTGGCACAGTGGGGCATGTAACTGGCACTGAGTGGGGCCTGGCACAGTGGGGCATATAACTGGCACTGTGGGGCATATAACTGGCACAGTGGGGCATATAACTGGCACAGTGGGGCATGTATCTGGCACAGTGGGGCATGTATCTGGCACTGTGGGGCATGTAACTGGCACTGTGGGGCAATGTATCTGGCACTGTGGGGCAATGTATCTGGCACTGTGGGGCAATGTATCCGGCACAGTGGGGCATGTATCCGGCACAGTGGGGCATGTAACTGGCACTGTGGGTCAATGTAACTGGCACTGTGGAGCAATGTAACTGGCACTGTGGGGCAATGTAACTGGCACTGTGGGGCAATGTATCAGGCACTGTGGGGCATGTAACTGGCACTGTCGGGCAATGTATCTGGCACTGTGGGGCATGTATCCGGCACTGTGGGGCATGTATCCGGCACTGTGGGGCAATGTAACTGGCACTGTGGGGCATGTATCTGGCACTGTGGGGCAATGTATCTGGCACTGTGGGACATGTATCTGGCACTGTGGGGCAATGTAACTGGCACTGTGGGGCAATGTAACTGGCACTGTGGGGCAATGTAACTGGCACTGTGGGGCAATGTATCAGGCACTGTGGGGCATGTAACTGGCACTGTCGGGTAATGTAACTGGCACTGTCGGGTAATGTATCTGGCACTGTCGGGCAATGTATCTGGCACTGTGGGGAAATGTAACTGGCACTGTGGGGAAATGTAATTGGCACTGTGGGGAAATGTAACTGGCACTGTGGGGCAATGTATCTGGCACTGTGGGGCATGTAACTGGCACTGTGGGGCATGTAACTGGCACTGTGGGGCAATGTAACTGGCACTGTGGGGCAATGTATCTGGCACTGTGGGGCAATGTATCCGGCACTGTGGGGCATGTATCCGGCACTGTTGGGCAATGTAACTGGCACTGTGGGGCATGTATCTGGCAGTGAGTGGGGCATGTATCTGGCAGTGAGTGGGGCAATGTATCTGGCTCTGTGGGGCAATGTATCTGGCACTGTGGGTCAATGTATCTGGCACTGTGGGTCAATGTATCTGGCACTGTGGGGCAATGTATCTGGCACTGTGGGGCAATGTATCTGGCACTGTGGGGCATGTATCTGGCACTGTGGGGCATGTATCTGGCACTGTGGGGCAATGTAACTGGCACTGTGGGCCATTTTCAGTGGCCACACCCTTCTGGAGCGTGGCCACACCCCTTCTGGTGTGTGACCACTCCCATTTTTTCAGCACGCACGCACATGCTTCTTTTTGTGTGTTATTTTTTTTTTTGGGGGGGGGGCGCCATTTTCCATCTTGCCCTGGGCTCCGGAAACCCTAGCTATGCCTCTGGTGATGGATTTAATGAAGAATCCATTCGCACAGCCTATCGCAAGGAGATTGACAGGAAGAGGGCATTTGTGGGTGTCAACTGACCATTTTCTGGGAGTGGTTGGAAAAACGCAGGCGTGTCGAAGTGTTTGCAGGGCGGGTATCTGACGTCAATTCCGGGCAAGAACAGGCTGAAGTGATCGCAGTGGATGAGTAAGTTCTGAGATACTCAGAAACTACACAAAACTTTTTTGTAGTGCTCGGCTGCACATGCGATCGCACACTTGCAAAGCAAAAATCCTATAGGCTGCGACTATCTGTTCACAGTGCTGCAAAAAATAGCTAGCGAGCGATCAACTTGGATTGACCCCCATGGTTTTGCCCAGCTGCTAACAAATTTACTGCTACAATCAGGTCTGAATTACCCCCTATGTCCCAGGCAATTTGTCTGCACCGAGGGTCTTTTTTTTACTTAAATGTGCATCTTATCCCCTCAAGCAAAGCATCTTGAATCAACATAACTACTTTGCAATTAATAGTTCATGAAAGCATTAAAATTAGTATTTCTGAATGCATGTGTGTATTGTTTTTTGTTTTGGTTTTTGCTTTTACACAAATTTAAAACCCTTTGTGAGTCTGGATATATGTCTAAAACCTTTTCTCGGCACAATAATGTATGCTAATACAGATTTTAAATTACTATTGGAAACCTTGAATACTAATGTCACAAACAATATATGTAATTGATTTTGTGTCACCTATGTTAAAATTTGCTGAATGTCAAAATGTCAGTGGGTTATTCCTGAGAACAGACTGTTAGTTATCGTCAGGGGAAGTACTTGTAAGATTCATTACAGCCTAAATGCCAACATATATCATGTACATCATAGAAAGGGATTGGTGGTACAGAGCCAGAATTACCACTTTTGGTGTCTGATTCAGAGCTGCTCACAATGTCCATGCACAGACAGGTCTGGGATGTGCAGAGACTGCACAAAGTGGATTTTAGCAGCTCAGCGTACACATAGCATCGCACACTTGCACGGCAAAAATACACTCCCCCTGTAGGTGGCGACTATCTGAACGCAGGACAGCAAAATTAGCAGCCCAGCGATCAGATCTGAATGACCCTCAAAGACTGCATCTGCATCCAGCTCTGAATTAAGCCCTCTGTTACATACACAGGGTTCCCAAAATAAAAGAATGATGCAAGAGCAATGGCATCCAAGAGAAAAGAGCAGAGTACAACAATACAGTACACAACGATAACAAATGACATAGGACACTTAATGACAACTGACAAGAGAAATGGGAAAAGATGAAATATTTAAAATGCGACTGTTTAGAGAGGGAATGGGCAGCACTGTAGGATGAGAGCACACATTTGAAATTGAGGAAGTCTGCATTAGTGCGTGATATCCTCAGCTGTCACTCGGTGATGCGTGAATACTTTTGCAGGTATCTGGGGCATTTTTAATGCCAGGGTTGAGGTGCAGATCTGCAAGGGTAGATAGTGATCACTGTAGCAATGAAGTAATCAGCAGAAGCAAGGGAGGCATTGTATAGGAAAGTAGCTTGTTCAGAGCATGGGAGAGAGAGAACAAGGGATAGAATGGAGTTGAGCAGGGAGGATAAGGATGCAGTGTTAATATGCTTAATATTATGCTTAGTGATCATAGCTTTAGGACGCATAGGTGCAGAAGGAGAGAGGGAAAAGTTAAAAGAGAGAAGAGGAGGAATGGGGAATTGGTGTAGTCAGAAATATCACACCAGTGGGTGAAGACAAGATCAAGTTATTGCCCATTCATATAAGAGGGTGGGAGAGCCCAAATGAGGATGTGAGGGTTAGGACCTTAAAGGCAGATGATATTGTTAGGTCATCGATTGGGATATTGAAGTCACTTAAGATAATGAAGGGAAGATCTGAAAATAGGAAATGAGGGAGCCAGGAAATAAAGTTGTCAAGGAATGTGAAGGATGGTCAAACATCTACTCTAAGGTGAACAGGTTGTAATACCTGTAGGTTGATAGCATGAACCTCAAATCTAGAGATTATTAAGGATGGTTCTAGTGTTATGGGTTGGTGGGAGTAACTGTAGGATAGAAGGACCCCAACACCATCACCATTGCAACCCCCAATCTGGTAAGTGTGACAGAATGTAAGGACTCCAGAGGAGAGATCAGCAGGAAAAGTGGTGTCAGCAGGGGGTAATCTAGGTTTCAGTAATTGCTAGAAGATTCAAGGAGCTGCAGATCATTAGGTCATTGGTGTGGGATCACTTTCTTAAAGACAGATCTGGCATTCCAGAGGGCACAGGAGATAGGGACAGTGTTTGTGGGAAAGATGTGAATGTGATTATCAGGGTTGCTGTAGCATTAAGGTAAGATTAATTTGGAGGGCAGAAATGATGAGAGTGTAGAGATGATGGAGTTTACTGAGCTAGGAAGGGGACCTTCAGGTGTTGTGAGGGAGATCATTTAGTGTGATGTGGATGGAAGTGAGGTGAGATAACAGGACAGGGAGAGGAGGGAGAGAGCAGGACTTAATGGTGGGGTAGTAGGACCATGGTGGTGAAAAAGTGAATGAGAGTGAAGTAATGGGAGAGGCAGTGGTGGGTAGCTGATAGGTTACAGGAAGACAGAGGATGGGAGGAAGTGGGAGCAGGAGTGGAGATTGGGGGGGGGAGAATAGAGGCAGGAACAGGGGGCAGTATAAAAGATTAAGTAGATGCAGAGTAATGGTGGAGTTGAAGAAAACATGGTCATGTTGTGGATGAGTTAAACAGAGGGAAAAAGGAAGTGTCAGGGGCTGGTCTGATTGTGTTCCCGGTAATGACCTGGGTGAGCCAGTGGAGGGCACAGGGAGGCAGAAGTTAGGTGGCTGAGATATGGACAAGTCATATGCTGGAGCACTGCGGAAGTTTACACATTGAGCACAGAGAATTGGCCAGACCTGAAGCAGAGGCACGGAGTCTAATTCGCCAGGGGTTTTCGCCAGTGACCCCCGCCAGGGGATATGGTCTTCGCTGCGCCTGACGGGCAGGTCGCGGCCCAAATGCTCAGGTTCCTCTGTGGAGGCTGTGAGACACTCGGGTATACAGGGATGCTTAATACCGGATTATACTGAAGTGCTTAACCATCGATGGTGAGTCCGATGGTGACATGAAAAGGTAAGTATATCGGAGATGGTGAACTCTGGAGTGCTTGGGTAGCTGAGGATATCCGGAGCCTGTGAGAGGTATCCTGGGCTGAGCACCGCAGACTGGTAACACACTGAGATGGAGATAGTGAAAGTCTCTGGCAGCAAGTAAGTAACCAGGAAAGGCAGGTACAGCAGGACACAGGTAAACGGATCTCTGGAGCAAGCTTGAAGCCTTGAGAGCGATTCTGGAGAACTTGCAGGAGAATTGACAAGTTGTTCAAGGCAATGAGGACTCTGGGAAGCCTGCTTATATCCCCCCAGAAGGATGCTGATTGGTTGCTGCCGGCAGCAGCAGCAGCATGCACAGAACCAGGAAGTAATTACCTGGATACCTGGATCATGTGACTCTGGATCATGTGACTGGATCATGTGACTGGATCATGTGACTCTGCCAGAGTCAGTGGAAATCATGCTAGTAACTACTGAAAGCACCAGTGGCTGATCTGCGGCACAGAATACACCAGCGAACCGGTAAGTGGCGTGTGCGAGCAGTGCGTGAACTGTGGTTCCTGACAGTACCCCTTCCTTTTAGGGTGGACACCGAACACCCACGAGGCTTGGAAGGATTGTCCCTGTGGAAGGCTGAGATCAGACGAGGAGCGTGAACATCAGAGGCATTAACCCAGCTTCTCTCTTCTGGGCCATAGCCCTTCCAATCGATAAGATACTGGATATGCCCATACCTCTGGCGAGAATCCACAATTTTATTGACCTCGAACTCAACTCCTCGACGGGTGTAGACTCTGGGGGACTCAGTGGAAGATTTTTGGAAGCGGTTAAGAATGAGAGGCCGCAGCAAAGAGATGTGGAAAGAATTAGGTATTCTCAGGTAGGCTGGTAGTTTTAACTTGTATGCCACAGGATTGATCATTTGTTCCACGGAGTATGGGCCTATGAATCGAGGGGCAAACTTCATGGAAGGAACCCTTAAACGTAGATTCCGAGTGGAGAGCCAAACTATGTCTCCAGGTTTCAGCAGAGGAACAGCTCGCCGTTTGCGATCAGCAAAGATTTTATATCGCTTGGAAGCTTTCTTGAGCGAGACATGGACATTTTTCCAAACTAGAGAGAAGTGCTTGAGTGTAGAAGATGCAGCTGGCACTTCTAAAGCTGGTAGGGCCTCGAAGTTAGGTGGACGCGGATGTTGACCGTACACAATATAGAATGGTGAATAACCCGTAGCCGTATGGTACCTGAAATTATGAGCGAACTCTGCCCAAGGAAGTAGACTAACCCAGTTATCCTGTGAAGAGGAAATGTATAGCCTGAGGAATGCTTCAAGGTCCTGGTTGACCCTCTCCGTTTGCCCATTGGACTGGGGGTGGTACGCTGTGGAGAAATTTAACTTCACTTGTAAGGCAGAACAAAGGGATTTCCAGAAGCGGGCAACGAATTGTACACCACGGTCAGAGACAATTTCTGTAGGAAGTCCATGAATCTTGAAAATATGCTGTATGAATATTTGGGCGAGCTTGGGAGCCGAAGGTAGACCGGTGAGTGGTATAAAGTGTGCCATCTTTGAGAATCGATCCACCACTACCCAGATGGTATTACACTCTTGGGATTTTGGGAGCTCTGAGATGAAGTCCATGGATAAGTGTGTCCATGGACGCGTAGGAATGGGCAATGGGAGTAGAGCACCTGCAGGAGCTTGGCGATGTACTTTATGTTGGGCACATGTGGAACAAGAGGCCACAAAATCTTGGACATCTTTCCTAATTTTGGGCCACCAGTAAGAGCGACGAACAAGTTCAAGTGTCTTGAGAACCCCAGGATGACCAGAAAATGGTGAGGCATGAGCCCAGGATAGTAACTTCGGCCGAAGTTCAGGCGACACATATATTTTCCCTGGAGGTGGCACAGGAGACACGTGAGTGGTGGCAAAGGCAGTGGGACTGATGATGGGACGCTGGTCATGAGGCTGACTGACCATCTTCCTCCATGGACCGTGATAACGCATCCGCCTTTACATTCTGGGAGCCTGGACGATACAAGATCTTAAAATCAAAACGTGAGAAGAATAATGACCAGCGGGCTTGGCGAGGATTCAGGCACTGGGCCGCTTGGAGGTAGAGCAAGTTCTTGTGGTCTGTAAAAATGGTTATGGTGAATTTGGCACCCTCTAACAAGTACCTCCACTCTTCCAATGCCAACTTGATCGCTAACAACTCTTGATCGCCAATGGAGTAGTTTTTCTCTGCAGGAAGAAATTTTCGTGAGAAAAACCTGCATGGATGTTGCTTCCCATCTTCCGCGGTCTGGGATAGCACTGCGCCAATACCCACATTAGAGGCATCAACCTCAAGGGAAAAGGGCTTATCAGGGTCTGGTTGCTGGAGAATAGGTGCCGAGATGAAGGCTTGTTTTAGCAGATGGAATGAGGACAAGGCTTCTTCAGACCAGGCGGCGGGATTTGCTCCTTTTTTGGTCAGGGCTGTAATTGGAGAGATGAGCGTGGAGAATCCCCTGATAAATTTTCTGTAATAATTGGCAAAGCCAATGAAGCGCTGGACAGCCTTTAGCGTAGTTGGTTGGGACCAACCGTTGATGGCCTCAAGTTTTTCGGGATCCATCTGTAATTTTGAGCCGGAGATAATGTACCCCAAGAAAGGTATAGAGGGTACTTCAAAGGTACACTTGGAGAGTTTACCGTACAATTTATTTGCACGTAAATGGGACAGGACTTCTTTCACCTGACTGCGATGGGTTTGGAGATCTTGGGAAAATATCAGGATGTCGTCGAGATATACTACGAGGAACTTGTATAATACATCTCTGAATATATCATTCACAAACTCTTGAAAAACTGCAGGAGCATTACTTAATCCGAAGGGCATTACAAGGTACTCGTAATGCCCATATCTGGTGTTGAAAGCTGTCTTCCATTCATCGCCCTCACGGATTCTGATTAAGTTATATGCTCCTCTGAGGTCCAGTTTGGTGAAGACCTTTGCTCCCTTGACACGATCGAACAGCTCAGTTATGAGAGGAAGAGGATAACTGTTTTTGACTGTTATGTTGTTTAAGCCTCTTTAATCAATGCAGGGACGCAGGCCTCCATCTTTCTTTTTCACAAAGAAGAAACCCGCTCCAGCGGGAGAGGAGGAAGGGCGGATGAAACCTTTTTGCAGATTTTCCTGAATGTAATCGGACATTGCTTTAGTCTCGGGTACAGAGAGTGGGTATGTGCGCCCCTTAGGAGGGGACTTTCCGGGAAGAAGGTCAATGGGGCAATCCCATTTACAATGAGGAGGTAACACATCAGCAGCCTGTTCACTGAATACATCACAAAATTCTTCATATGCTGTGGGTAGGCCAGGCAAGGGCTTAATCTTAGTAGACCGGATAGGAGTTACTTCACTGGTGCAATGCTTCTGGCAATAATCACTCCATTCCTCTATCTGAAGTGAGGCCCAATTGATGCGAGGATTGTGGAGTCGTAACCACGGCAACCCTAGCACAATGTCGTAAGAAGATTTAGGAATGATGAGAAACTTAATGCGTTCCTGATGAAGAATCCCCACTTGGATGGTAACAGAAGCTGTCTGATGTGTGATATCACTGCCAAGAATTTTATTACCATCGACTGCAGTCAGATAGAGGTGCGGAGACAATGACGAGACTGAAATATTACTTTTTTTGACAAGATCTGAGGTAATGAAGTTCCCTGCTGCCCCAGAGTCCGCCAGGGCAGGGACGTGATAGGAACCTGCTGGAGTCACAAGGGTAACTGGAAGTACTAAGTCAGGAGAAGGAGGAGACTTTATTAAACGGCCCAACCTGACTCCCCCGTTGCAGGTTAGGGCTTGGTGTTTTCCCGGACGCTCAGGACAGAACCCGATAAAGTGACCGGAAGCGGCACAATACAAACACAATTTCTCTTTTTGCCTCCTAGATCGTTCTTCCGGTGAGAGCCTAGATCTACCTGCTTGCTTAGGTTCTTCTGTACTAGCAGTCACTGGACGATGCAGAGGCGTGGAAGAAACTCTGGAGAAAACTTTTTCCTGCCGCTCTAGACCTCTCTCTCTGAGACGTAGGTCTATTTTGACACACAGGGAGATCAAATCTTCTAACTGAACAGGAAGATCACGGGTAGCCAACTCGTCCTTAATGCGCTCCGAAACTCCTAGCCAGAAAGCAGCAGTTAGTGCTTCATTGTTCCACTTTAATTCGGAAGCCAAAGTCTGGAATTGGACTACAAATTGTCCCATGGGACGGGATCCTTGTTTAATACAGAGTATCTCTGTAGAGGTGGACGCTGCTCGACCTGGCTCGTCGAACATGCGTCTGAATGCGGAAACAAATTTGACGTAATCAGTGAGTAAAGAGTCAGACCTTTCCCACAGCGGTGATACCCAACTTAAAGCTAAACCAGTTAGCAGGGAGACAATGTAAGCTATCTTGGTCCTAGCAGAAGGGAAATTCTGTGGTTGTAGTTCAAATTGGATATCACATTGAATGAGAAATCCTCTACAGAGCTTGGGGTTGCCAGCATATTTATTAGGAGCAGGAAGCTGTAAGTGAGAGACAGACACAGAAGAATGAGCAGCTGGTGTAGTGGACACTACAGGGGCAGGTGACCTGAGTGACTGCTGGAGAACATCCAAGTGAGTGGACACTTCCTGTAGGTAGGTAGTGACTTGCTGCTGCGTGGCTTCCTGTGTCTCTATTCGTGAAATAACATCCTGAAGAGCCGCTGGGCCCACACTGTGGTCATGTGCCGAGTCCATCGGCCTTGAACAATCTGTCAGGGGCTGGTCTGATTGTGTTCCCGGTAATGACCTGGGTGAGCCAGTGGAGGGCGCAGGGAGGCAGAAGTTAGGTGGCTGAGATATGGACAAGTCATATGCTGGAGCACTCCGGAAGTTTACACATTGAGCACAGAGAATTGGCCAGACCTGAAGCAGAGGCGCGGAGTCTAATTCGCCAGGGGTTTTCGCCAGTGACCCCCGCCAGGGGATATGGTCTTCGCTGCGCCTGACGGGCAGGTCGCGGCCCTCTGCTCAGGTTCCTCTGTGGAGGCTGTGAGACACTCGGGTATACAGGGATGCTTAATACCGGATTATACTGAAGTGCTTAACCATCGATGGTGAGTCCGATGGTGACATGAAAAGTAAGTATATCGGAGATGGTGAACTCTGGAGTGCTTGGGTAGCTGAGGATATCCGGAGCCTGTGAGAGGAATCCTGGGCTGAGCACCGCAGACTGGTAACACACTGAGATGGAGATAGTGAAAGTCTCTGGCAGCAAGTAAGTAACCAGGAAAGGCAGGTACAGCAGGACACAGGTAAACGGATCTCTGGAGCAAGCTTGAAGCCTTGAGAGCGATGCTGGAGAACTTGCAGGAGAATTGACAAGTTGTTCAAGGCAATGAGGACTCTGGGAAGCCTGCTTATATCCCCCCAGAAGGATGCTGATTGGTTGCTGCCGGCAGCAGCAGCAGCATGCACAGAACCAGGAAGTAATTACCTGGATACCTGGATCATGTGACTCTGGATCACGTGACTCTGGATCATGTGACTGGATCATGTGACTGGATCATGTGACTCTGCCAGAGTCAGTGGAAATCATGCTAGTAACTACTGAAAGCACTAGTGGCTGATCTGCGGCACAGAATACACCAGCGTACCGGTAAGTGGCGTGTGCGAGCAGTGCGTGAACTGTGGTTCCTGACAGGTAGTACAGTTGTAGCCAGCCTCATCCTGTGTGCAAATAGTGAACTCACATTTGTGGAAGTAGACTGAGAAATCCTGAATGTGAGAATGGGAACTGGTGATCAGAGAGGAGGCCTTTATCAGTGAAGAGGGAGAGAGTGTGAATGCGTGAGGAAATTAGGCTTGAGATTTAGGGGGTCATTCTGAGTTGATCACTCGCTAGCTACAGCCGTTCAAATGCATAGTCGCCACACACGGGGGAGTGTATTTTCGCTTTGCAAGTGTGCGAATGCGTGTGCAGCCGAGCGGGACAAAAAAGTTTTTTGCAGTTTCTGAGTAGCTCTGGACTTACTCAGCCCTTGCGATCACTTCAGTCTTTTTGGTGCAGGAATGGACGTCAGACACCCGCCCTGCAAGCGCTTTCCAAACACTCTCTGAAAACGGTCAGTTGACACCCACAAACGCCCTCTTCCTGTCAATCTCCTTGCAATCGGATGTGCAAATGGATTCTTCATTAAATCCATCACCCAGCAACGATGTGCTTTGTACCCGTACGACACACCTGCACATTGCGGTATATATGCATGCGCAGTAGTAACCTGTTTGCTGTGCTGCAAAAAATGTCAGGGAGCGATCAGCTCAGAATGACCCCCTTAGGGAGTAGTCGAAAGGTTGGGAGCTACAGTATGTAGGTGAAAGAGGAGTGTCTAGTTAATTCTGAAGGGTATAGGAAGCAAGTAGAGTGACTGGTAAAGAGAGGTACAGTAGCAGAGGTAAAGTGACTGTAGGTAATAATAGGGTGGGTAGCAAAGTTGAGGATATACCAGAAAGGGTTGAGGTGGGAGTTAAGAAAAGTAGCGAGATAGGAGCACATCACAATAATCACAGAGGAATTATTGAGGGCACGAATGAAAGTTTAATAGCATCCAGGATGAAGGTGATCCTGATTCTGTAAATATTGCATGGATACAACTGACAGGCACTATATACTATGTTGCTACATTTTTGCCTCACATATAGGTACATTTGCCGCCATTCACGATCAAGCAGAGTCACCCAATCAGTGCCCCTGACATCAGCATGTAGGTAGTGACCTCTAACCCCAGGAGGCCTGTCGCTGTGTGTGACGAGGAGTGACAGCAGCAGCAGGACTCTGCATAGTGGTCACACCGGGTGACCGTTCATCTGATATTGACATTCAGGAACATATCGGAAAACATATCGTAATCTTTAGCGGAAAATTTATAGGAATCTCCAGCGTTTGCTTCATCCAGATTACTTTAGCCAAAAGTCACAGTATGAACAGGAGATATCGGAAAGACATTCTTCATTAGTTAACAAGGCATACAATATCTTGCTGTCTCCATTAAGCAGAGGAGTATATTTGTATAATATTGATTATTGGTGTTGCTTGTTCACACTCACTCTTTAAGAACCTTAGCGTGCATGTTCTTTATCACCTTCACATTCTTTTCCAGTTTTAATTCTTGGTTATAGGGTATAACCACGATAAAGAAGAGCTGCTGCTTTGTTAGCACTATTAAGGTATCTCTACACAACAACACTTTTGACATTTGTAGTCAACATTAATGTGTTTTTTGTTTTCTTATTTATTTGTATAATGGCTAAGTAGTCATAAATTACTGAGGCAGTCAGGGACCTTAGAGCCCCAATGCCAGTTACCCTTTTCAAGCTGGCTCATCAGGCCAGGCCATCTGCTAGGAGCAGGTAGGGGGTGCGCTAGTGACCCATGCTCTAGCTTCCCCTCTACTGTCTGAATATCAGTCTTGCACCTGAGTTAGCAAGGCAAGTAGCATGAGCTGCACTAAAACAGCAGCTACAGACTGACCTGGTGGTTGAATGGTCAGTGAGGGACAGCATATCCAACCAGTCAGTTTGGCACCTCATGTTGGAGGAACTGAGACACATCAGGAAGCATAAGCATGCCTGTCAGCAGATGTCGGTGAAAAGGCCCTTAGGCAGTCTGATGCAGTTCGGCAGGCATCCAGCTGAAGGGAAAAGCTCTGAGTTATTTGCTGAGGGCAGAGAGATCACAGAGGCCAGAAGTCAGCAATGGACAGAACTAAGGACAGGGTGAGCAAGACTAACAAGGAAGGGCTCAAGCAGATAGCTGTCCCAGAACCTGAAAACACAAGAGCAGCAGGAGACTTAGGTGAAAGCTACATCTATCTCTCACATGGGTATGGTTCTACAGTCAATAGGTCGACCCCAAATGATCAACATACATCAGGTCTACTGGTACAAAAGGTCACCATGGGTAAAGGTCAACATGTAAAAGGTAGACATTAAAAAAGGTTGACAAGGTCAAACGGTCATCAGGCCCAAAACATCAACATCAATATGGTCGACACAAAAAAGTATAAAATATATTGTTTGTTTTTTGTGTTTTTTTTTCACTTTTTATCCACCAAAAACCACCATTAGTGTACGGCTTTGATCACCATGCTTCAGCCAAGGTGCCCCGCTTCACTACCATTGTGCTTTGCACAGTTTATTATTCGCAATTGTAGCCCATGTGGATGGTAAAATATAAAAAAGTTGAAAACAGTGAAAGAAAATTTGTATCAACCATATGTGTGTCGGCCATTGTCATATCAAACTGTTGAACCTGTCGACCTTTTGTTCTGTCTTCATTTTACATGTCAACCTTTTGACCATGTCGACCTAATGTATGTCAATCATTTGTGGTCGATCTATTGACTGTACACTTTTTGATGTAGATCTACAGTATTAATCAAATACCCTCTCACACACAGACTACATTTAGCACAGCTATCAGATTGTATCAACAAAGTAAGTAGCTACTCTGGCACATAAGATCCATCACTCTATAATGTTGTCTACCTTTAACAATAAAGATTATTGTGCAGACAGTGTTCTATGCTATAAGACCTATAGCCTGGGAGACTTATTACCTCTCTTGGGGAGGTCTCTTCTGAAAGGTTAAGTTTTCAATGCACATTCATCCAACCATACCAAAATTGTCATTCCTCTATTGCTATTAACAGATGTGATATGTGTGTGTATATATATATATATATATATATATATATATAATGTGTTTATGCTGGGTGTAAGGAGGAGTGGAATAGGAAGGAAGGAGTGGTGGAGCCTGGTGCAGCATGGAGTAGCAGCATGTAGCTGCAGGTTCCTCCACTGCTACAACTCCGTAAATCCTGCTTCCCTGATGGAATCTTTCCTGGGCTGAGCAATGCACACTGACCTGCAAAGGTATGGAAAAAACACCCTAAGGTGAATTTTCTCCAGGCGCTGATGAGGGAGGTGCACCACAGCAGCTAAAACAAATGGGGTTGGTCAGACCCCCAAAAACATAAGTAGGTTGGAAAGGGTTAAAGCGCTAAAATGGTCAAATATGAGAGCAAATGGTCACATGAAAATACACATTTATTGAGATAAAATGAACTTTCAATTGATTAAAAATTGGTAACACTGTAGAAAATGAGTACTAAATGCTGGGGGACACAATGAAGTGTCCAATCGTTATGTCTCTCCCAGTCCTGATAAGAATGCATAGACAATTCACACCTGTTCCAATAAGGCAGTCCCTTAATAGATATGCTCAAGGTATCCCGTTAATGTTCCATCAGATATTATAGTTACCACCAGCGATTGTCCAAGGTGTTAAGCGGATAGGCATCCGCAGCGGCTTGTCCCTTGTTAAGCTGTGGGTGATGGAGGATCTTCAGAACGGGTCCGCAAAATGAGCCAGTAGTAGGGACTTGGTCCAGGTGAAGAGTCTTCAGGAAAGGATTGTAGATGGTGGGTACACACAGCACCAATCGCCAACGCGTTTCGTTGCGGTCACGCAACTTTTTCAAGGTAATAAAGGTGCTGCTATCCAGGGTTTTTATACCCTTTACAAAATGGTTGCTCATTTGCATATGTGATTGACAGTGACCAAATACTCTCATTATGTGACCAAAATGACAGACAAACACTTTAAATTGTTGAATAAATAACACATAATAAATGATGGATATAATACACTTTGTTTCTTGTATAGCTATAGTTTAATCTATTGTAAGGAATCAAACCACGTATCTTCCGTAATTCAGAAGGGAAAGAGGGATAATAAAAAACCCGGAGTAAAGTGTAGAAGGATCTCCCATTAATCCTATATAAAAGGGGCTCGAAGACCTATCCATATATTGCATACAGTCAATCAACATAAATAAGGGCAGGTGGATTTCAGCACTTACTAAGGAACTGACACCTGTAAGTTTAAATCCACGTCATTAGTCTGCGGCCGGGAGTCCGAGTGGCGAGGACACGTGGGCGTCCCCACTGTGCGCGTCACTGGGCTTCACGTGTGGTATGGGGGTCGCGCCCGAATGACGCGACCGTCAGGTTTTACTTGCATCAAGGAAGTGGAAACGGCAGGGATTGGTCCGCTATCCGGTCGTCGCTATGGTGACAAGTGGGCGTGGGAATTGCCATAGTGGCGGATGACACAATGCACGTCACCTGGTATAGGGGTCGCGTCCGAGTGACGCGATCGTCGGGTTTTGCTTACATCTGAAGGGTGGAAGCGGCAAGAATTGGTCCGCTCTCCAGCCGTTGCTAAGGTGACGAATGGGCGTGAGGGTTGCCATGGTGGCGGACAGCGCAGCGCGCGTCACCTGGCAACACACACCGCACTGTCTACCACCACAGCAAAGGGGGAGCATTAAAAAATATGTATATATAATTAATAATTGAATATATGGTAAAGTGCTTAATGTGAGTGTGACGAGTACATTGAATAAATAAGGCAGTAAAGAAGGGGGGAACCTAAAAAACATTTCTTAATGAGGAATAATATCTACAAAAAATAATAATAATGATAAATACTAATAATGAACATATAAGAACAAATTTATCCTAATAATAAGACACTTAAAAATCACATATGTCTAAGTAAATTACATATATACTAAATATGAAAAAGAAATAGTGACTCATACAGAAAGTGATAATAATAATACTTGTTTTGATAAACAATTAGGAATATAAAATTAAACAAAAAGTTAATTTCTCTTTATAATAAGCTGTTAGGTATGGATATAACACCATACTGAAGTGTTTAACTAAAAGAACAGGGGAGCTGAGGGGATCATAGAACTGGATTCAGTTCTACCTGTTCATTAAGGCCAGAGGGGTATATCGTATTGAGCCTAAACATCCAATAAAGCTCTTGTTTGCATAATAATTTATACCGATCCCCACCCCTCTTGGTTTTCACAATATGTTCAATAGCTACTACTCCTAGGAGGCTGGGATCGCTGTTGTGACAGTCTCTAAAATGTCTAGAGACACTGTGTGTCTGGGATTTATTTATAATGTTCCGACGGTGTTCCATAAATCGGACTTTAATACTTCTCGTCGTCCGTCCCACATATCTTTTATTACAAGCACATGTCAGCAGGTATATGACATAATTAGTGTCACAGTTCATAAAGTTACTAAGATGGAATTCTTCACTTCCCTCAACAGAGATCGATGTTATTTTCTTAGGGATATGTTTACAGGTGGTGCACCTGTTTGCACCACAGCGGTGGAAACCAGGGGGACGTACTGGTATCCAAGATTCTCGTATTCCTCCTTCTGTATCTATTGGGGGAACTGTTTTGAGATAACTGGGTGCCAGGATGTTTTTGAGAGAACGTCCCTTTTTAAAGATGAACTTGGGTCTTGGGTCTGTCCGCCACCATGGCAACCCTCACGCCCATTCGTCACCTTAGCAACGGCTGGAGAGCGGACCAATTCTTGCCGCTTCCACCCTTCAGATGTAAGCAAAACCCGACGATCGCGTCACTCGGACGCGACCCCTATACCAGGTGACGTGCATTGTGTCATCCGCCACTATGGCAATTCCCACGCCCACTTGTCACCATAGCGACGACCGGATAGCGGACCAATCCCTGCCGTTTCCACTTCCTTGATGCAAGTAAAACCTGACGGTCGCGTCATTCGGGCGCGACCCCCATACCACACGTGAAGCCCAGTGACGCGCACAGTGGGGACGCCCACGTGTCCTCGCCACTCGGACTCCCGGCCGCAGACTAATGACGTGGATTTAAACTTACAGGTGTCAGTTCCTTAGTAAGTGCTGAAATCCACCTGCCCTTATTTATGTTGATTGACTGTATGCAATATATGGATAGGTCTTCGAGCCCCTTTTATATAGGATTAATGGGAGATCCTTCTACACTTTACTCCGGGTTTTTTATTATCCCTCTTTCCCTTCTGAATTACGGAAGATACGTGGTTTGATTCCTTACAATAGATTAAACTATAGCTATACAAGAAACAAAGTGTATTATATCCATCATTTATTATGTGTTATTTATTCAACAATTTAAAGTGTTTGTCTGTCATTTTGGTCACATAATGAGAGTATTTGGTCACTGTCAATCACATATGCAAATGAGCAACCATTTTGTAAAGGGTATAAAAACCCTGGATAGCAGCACCTTTATTACCTTGAAAAAGTTGCGTGACCGCAACGAAACGCGTTGGCGATTGGTGCTGTGTGTACCCACCATCTACAATCCTTTCCTGAAGACTCTTCACCTGGACCAAGTCCCTACTACTGGCTCATTTTGCGGACCCGTTCTGAAGATCCTCCATCACCCACAGCTTAACAAGGGACAAGCCGCTGCGGATGCCTATCCGCTTAACACCTTGGACAATCGCTGGTGGTAACTATAATATCTGATGGAACATTAACGGGATACCTTGAGCATATCTATTAAGGGACTGCCTTATTGGAACAGGTGTGAATTGTCTATGCATTCTTATCAGGACTGGGAGAGACATAACGATTGGACACTTCATTGTGTCCCCCAGCATTTAGTACTCATTTTCTACAGTGTTACCAATTTTTAATCAATTTTAAGTTCATTTTATCTCAATAAATGTGTATTTTCATGTGACCATTTGCTCTCATATTTGACCATTTTAGCGCTTTAACCCTTTCCAACCCACTTATGTTTTTGGGGGTCTGACCAACCCCATTTGTTTTAGCTGCTGTGGTGCACCTCCCTCATCAGCGCCTGGAGAAAATTCACCTTAGGGTGTTTTTTCCATACCTTTGCAGTTCCACATAGTCTTACTCCAGGCTGCAGAGATGGGGAGTTTCTCCACTTATAATGACAGACATACTAGGAGGATGGGTTTTC
Organism: Pseudophryne corroboree; assembly: GCF_028390025.1. Classification (NCBI taxonomy): domain Eukaryota; kingdom Metazoa; phylum Chordata; class Amphibia; order Anura; family Myobatrachidae; genus Pseudophryne; species Pseudophryne corroboree. The sequence goes on along the minus strand of NC_086446.1, from coordinate 551,939,282 downwards.
TCAGTAAATGGGACAACCCCTCAGAGAATAGTACTACTGATGTGACTAATCAATTGAAAAATGAATTCTATAAATTGGAGGATTTGATGAGATCTGAGACTAAGCATTGGCTCGACGGGGTCAATCTCCAGAAATATGTGGATAAAAATATGATACCTAGAGGCCTCAGACTGTTCAAACCCTCCATTTTTAACGGGAATAGAGAATTTGAAGAACCATGGGAAAAAATTCTAGATAGATGTTCCCTTAATTTAATGGAACTTGTAATTAAATATAGGAATCAGAAGGCCAAGGAGGTGGAGCTGGAGATAGAGTCTCTCAAAATTAAACTAGAACCCTTTGTTAGTACTAAGGACTATCAAGAGAGAGATCAAATAGTCATGGAAAGAATGACTAAGTTTGAACAATCGGTTGTAGATAGCAAATGTAAGAAATTTCAAAGGGATTTGGAAGATTACAAAACAGGACGTGTTAGGAATTATAAGAATACCAACCGAGATCCAAATAGGGAACACACCAACACAAACAGAGAGTGGAGGAAGAAAGACACACCTAGAACATACTCCACCAAATTTAGCACAAGAGATAAAGACACTCATCACCATTTCCCCAATCAATCTAATATGGATCAAACTGATCGGATGAATCGTACCGATCCCCCTTCACAACTGGGAGCCAGACCTAGGGAACAAAGATCCATGAGATTACAAGATGCTTCCACATCTGAGGTTTTTTTAGAGGAAAGGCAAGGGGGAGGACGAGGACCTTTGTCGAGGTCAAATTGGGGAAAACAAACACCAAAAAGAAGGAGGTCAAGAAGTATAGAGGGTGCAGAGGGGGGAAAAAGAAGACAGCCAAGAGGGTGGGATTAACAGATCCCATAAGATCCCCCAGTAACATCTTTAACCTGTCTAGTAAGAAACTCACTGAAACTGAGAAGTCTATACTAACTAAAGGACTCGGTTTCGCACCCACCAATACCCCCAATATATTTAATCTGTTCGTAGAACTGAACAGATTTATCCGCACCCTATGTAGAAAACGCTATTTCATCCAGCGTAATCTACGACAACATAAAGAAGAGGGCCTTGCGATTACCCTTGATTCAGGAGATGATCCGGCCCTCACCATTCTCCAAGAACTTCTAGATAACAACTCTGAGACTTCTGTTGACAATCCGGAAAAAATATTTGATGTCAATAGAAGCATTTTCAGACGTAAGTCAGAGTTCTATCCCCTCTCCTACAAGAGCCCAATGATAGAGTGCTTTTATAAGACCACCCTTAATGATTTCAGAGATCTGTGTCAACAGGGAAAAGCCAAAAATAAGAGGCTCCGTACTAATTTAAATAAATGGGAACGCAAAGCGCTACGAGATCTGACAAAAGATACCACACTGGTATTTAGGGAGGCTGACAAGGGGGGAGGTCTGGTGGTGCAGGATAGGATGGAATATATTGATGAGGCCAATCGGCAATTAAAAGATACTACATTCTATAAGAAGCTTGATTTTGACCCGACACAGAATTTTCTAAGGGAGTTCCAACATCTACTTGATGATGCCCTGACCGCTGGAGTTATTTCCAAAGACGAATTTAATTTTTTGTTTATCAAGCACCCCACTGTTCCGATTTTCTATCACCTCCCTAAGATACACAAATCACTTAGTGCACCCCCTGGACGTCCCATTATCTCTGGTATTGGTTCTTTGTCTTCTAATTTGTCTTTCTATGTTGATTCCTTTCTCCAACCTCGTGTCTCGACGTTAAGGTCCCATATTAAAGACACCACTCATTTCTTACAACAGTTAAAAGGTGTCACATGGAAAGAGAGCTATGCATTCATGACTCTGGATGTACAAAGCTTATACACCAACATTCCACACGATCTTGGACGCGATGCAATAGCAAAGAGATTACAAATTGATGGTGACCTTTCTGAGAGACACGAGACCTTTTTGTTGGATGCTATTTCCTTTATACTTAAACACAATTATTTTATGTTTTTAGACACTTATTATCTCCAGGTGATGGGTACGGCCATGGGGACCAGATTTGCGCCGAGTTATGCCAACCTATACATGGGTACCTTTGAGGATGCCCATGTGTGGGGCGGGGACTTCGGCGCGAATCTGGTCCTCTATGGCCGATATATTGATGATCTATTTATTATTTGGGATGGGGATCTATCATCGGCACTTCACTTTGTTACTAGTTTGAATTCTAATCACTTCAATCTCCGTTTTACTCACTCCTATCACCCTGACACCATTAATTTTTTGGATTTAACATTAGAAGCCAGGGACGGCAAAATACATACCTCCAATTACACTAAAGAAGTGGCAACTAATGCCTATCTGCACTACCAGAGTGCCCATTACCCCCCCTGGAAGAAAAACATCCCCCGGGGGCAGTTTTTACGCTTAAGGCGTAACTGCACGGAAGATAGCAAATATCTAGAACAAGCTAACTCTATGACGGAAGCGTTTCAATCAAGGGGTTATCCACATCCATCATTAAAGAAAACCATGCAAGAAGTCCTACATATAGATAGAGACACTCTTCTTAGACCTAAAATCAGTAAGACTCAACCTTCAATAGAACAGGACAGTGATCACACGTATAATACTCAGCAAGAAAATTTGGCTTTCATCTAAACCTACAACAGTGAGAGTATGTTGATTAAGAGAATCATATGTAGGAATTTTGGGATGTTAAACCAGGACACATTACTAAGAGGAACCTTGCCACACAGACCCAAGTTCATCTTTAAAAAGGGACGTTCTCTCAAAAACATCCTGGCACCCAGTTATCTCAAAACAGTTCCCCCAATAGATACAGAAGGAGGAATACGAGAATCTTGGATACCAGTACGTCCCCCTGGTTTCCACCGCTGTGGTGCAAACAGGTGCACCACCTGTAAACATATCCCTAAGAAAATAACATCGATCTCTGTTGAGGGAAGTGAAGAATTCCATCTTAGTAACTTTATGAACTGTGACACTAATTATGTCATATACCTGCTGACATGTGCTTGTAATAAAAGATATGTGGGACGGACGACGAGAAGTATTAAAGTCCGATTTATGGAACACCGTCGGAACATTATAAATAAATCCCAGACACACAGTGTCTCTAGACATTTTAGAGACTGTCACAACAGCGATCCCAGCCTCCTAGGAGTAGTAGCTATTGAACATATTGTGAAAACCAAGAGGGGTGGGGATCGGTATAAATTATTATGCAAACAAGAGCTTTATTGGATGTTTAGGCTCAATACGATATACCCCTCTGGCCTTAATGAACAGGTAGAACTGAATCCAGTTCTATGATCCCCTCAGCTCCCCTGTTCTTTTAGTTAAACACTTCAGTATGGTGTTATATCCATACCTAACAGCTTATTATAAAGAGAAATTAACTTTTTGTTTAATTTAATATTCCTAATTGTTTATCAAAACAAGTATTATTATTATCACTTTCTGTATGAGTCACTATTTCTTTTTCATATTTAGTATATATGTAATTTACTTAGACATATGTGATTTTTAAGTGTCTTATTATTAGGATAAATTTGTTCTTATATGTTCATTATTAGTATTTATCATTATTATTATTTTTTGTAGATATTATTCCTCATTAAGAAATGTTTTTTAGGTTCCCCCCTTCTTTACTGCCTTATTTATTCAATGTACTCGTCACACTCACATTAAGCACTTTACCATATATTCAATTATTAATTATATATACATATTTTTTAATGCTCCCCCTTTGCTGTGGTGGTAGACAGTGCGGTGTGTGTTGCCAGGTGACGCGCGCTGCGCTGTCCGCCACCATGGCAACCCTCACGCCCATTCGTCACCTTAGCAACGGCTGGAGAGCGGACCAATTCTTGCCGCTTCCACCCTTCAGATGTAAGCAAAACCCGACGATCGCGTCACTCGGACGCGACCCCTATACCAGGTGACGTGCATTGTGTCATCCGCCACTATGGCAATTCCCACGCCCACTTGTCACCATAGCGACGACCGGATAGCGGACCAATCCCTGCCGTTTCCACTTCCTTGATGCAAGTAAAACCTGACGGTCGCGTCATTCGGGCGCGACCCCCATACCACACGTGAAGCCCAGTGACGCGCACAGTGGGGACGCCCACGTGTCCTCGCCACTCGGACTCCCGGCCGCAGACTAATGACGTGGATTTAAACTTACAGGTGTCAGTTCCTTAGTAAGTGCTGAAATCCACCTGCCCTTATTTATGTTGATTGACTGTATGCAATATATGGATAGGTCTTCGAGCCCCTTTTATATAGGATTAATGGGAGATCCTTCTACACTTTACTCCGGGTTTTTTATTATCCCTCTTTCCCTTCTGAATTACGGAAGATACGTGGTTTGATTCCTTACAATAGATTAAACTATAGCTATACAAGAAACAAAGTGTATTATATCCATCATTTATTATGTGTTATTTATTCAACAATTTAAAGTGTTTGTCTGTCATTTTGGTCACATAATGAGAGTATTTGGTCACTGTCAATCACATATGCAAATGAGCAACCATTTTGTAAAGGGTATAAAAACCCTGGATAGCAGCACCTTTATTACCTTGAAAAAGTTGCGTGACCGCAACGAAACGCGTTGGAGATTGGTGCTGTGTGTACCCACCATCTACAATCCTTTCCTGAAGACTCTTCACCTGGACCAAGTCCCTACTACTGGCTCATTTTGCGGACCCGTTCTGAAGATCCTCCATCACCCACAGCTTAACAAGGGACAAGCCGCTGCGGATGCCTATCCGCTTAACACCTTGGACAATCGCTGGTGGTAACTATAATATCTGATGGAACATTAACGGGATACCTTGAGCATATCTATTAAGGGACTGCCTTATTGGAACAGGTGTGAATTGTCTATGCATTCTTATCAGGACTGGGAGAGACATAACGATTGGACACTTCATTGTGTCCCCCAGCATTTAGTACTCATTTTCTACAGTGTTACCAATTTTTAATCAATTTTAAGTTCATTTTATCTCAATAAATGTGTATTTTCATGTGACCATTTGCTCTCATATTTGACCATTTTAGCGCTTTAACCCTTTCCAATGCACACTGACCGGCTGCTAAGATAACTCTTCTCCCCCTTATGCCCTTACCGCTGTGCTGCTGGAGCATTGCAGGTGACCGCTGAATCTCCTGGACATTCTGATATCCTGCAGCCTCTGCCGAAAGAGAGCAGGACAGACGGTCTGAGAGGCGGGAGATGCTGGAAGCAGCGTACACTGGGAGTGGTGGTCGGAGCCGTACTCTGAATGCAGAGGCAAAGTGGAGGGTCCCGAAGCCGTTGCTGAACAGCTGACTGGCGGACGCCAGATGCAGGTTTGCTGTGCTGGGAGAGAGAGGGAGTGTTCCCCACTGGCTTGGTTGTTCCAGAGCTGGAGTGAATACAACTTTGTACTGCAGCTGGGTTTGCACAAGCTTTAGAGGTGCAGGTGTAGACACTGAGATATAGGGGGTAATTCTGAGTTGATTGCAGCAGGATTTTTGTTAGAAGTTGGGCAAAACCATGTGCACTGCAGGGGAGGCAGATATGACATGTGCAGAGAGAGTTAGATTTGGGTGGGGTGTGTTCAATCTGCAATCTAAATTGCAGTGTAAAAATAAAGCAGCCAGTATTTACCCTGCACAGAAACAAAATAACCCACCCAAATCTAACTCTCTCTGCACATGTTATATCTGCCTCCCCTGCACTGCACATGGTTTAGCCCAACTTCTAACAAAAATCCTGCTGCGATCAACTTGGAATTTCCCCCATAGTCCTGTTTGTTTGGAACATAGACATTGGACATACATTGAAATCCTCTCAGCTACCTGCACAGTGAAATGTCAGCTGGCATAAAGTCAGTTAAGCACAATAAGCACTTTGTTTTTGAAGCATTCAGCATCTAGTTTGTTTGTTGGCTTTCAGGCCTAATGAGACTTTCTACCTCCTATGTGCAAACAGTAGTGATGAGCGGGTTCGGTTTCCGAGAAACCGAACCCCCCCGAACTTCACCCTTTTTAGACGGGTCCGAGCCATACTCGGATCCTCCCGTATGGCTCAATTAACCCGAGCGCGCCCGAACGTCATCATCCCGCTGTCGGATTCTCGCGAGATTCGGATTCTATATAAGCAGCCGCGCGTCGCCGCCATTTTCACACGTGCATTGAGATTGATAGGGAGAGGACGTGGCTGGTGTCCTCTCCGTTTATATAGTTACACAGTTGATCTGATTGCTTAGCTTATTGTGGGGAGGATTGGGGAGCAGCTGTTAGGAGGAGTACAGTGCAGAGTTTTGCTAATAGTGACCACCAGTTTTTTATCCGTTCTCTGCCTGAAAAAAATGCTCCATACCATATCTGTGCTCAGTGTGCTGCATGATATATCTGTGCTAAAGTGCTCACACTGCTTAATTGTGGGGACTGGGGAGCAGCTATAGCAGGAGTACAGTGCACAGTTTTGCTGACAGTGACCACCAGTATACGTTTGTCTGCCTGTAAAACACTCCTGTGGTGTCTTTTTTTTTTATACTATAAATGCAGTCTGCTGACAGTGTCCACCAGGTCCATTATACTGTATATAGCAGTACGGTAGGCCACTGCTGTACCTACCTCTGTGTCGTCACTCGTCGTCCATAAGTATACTATCCATCCATCTACATTGTATACCTGTGGTGTCTTTTTATCTTTATACTATAAACGCAGTCTGCTGACAGTGTCCACCAGGTCCATTATACTGTATATAGCAGTACGGTAGGCCACTGCTGTACCTACCTCTGTGTCATCACTCGTCGTCCATAAGTATACTAAGTATCCATCCATCTACATTGTATACCTGTGGTGTCTTTTTTTTTATACTATAAACGCAGTCTGCTGACAGTGTCCACCAGGTCCATTATACTGTATATAGCAGTACGGTAGGCCACTGCTGTACCTACCTCTGTGTCGTCACTCGTCGTCCATAAGTATACTATCCATCCATCTACATTGTATACCTGTGGTGCCTTTTAGTTGTGCGCATTAAAATATGGAGAACAAAAATGTGGAGGTTAAAAAAATAGTGAAAGATCAAGATCCACTTCCACCTCGTGCTGAAGCTGCTGCCACTAGTCATGGCCGAGACGATGAAATGCCATCAACGTCGTCTGCCAAGGCCGATTCCCAATGTCATAGTAGAGAGCATGTAAAATCCAAAACACAAAAGATCAGTAAAATGACCCAAAAATCAAAATTAAAAGCGTCTGAGGAGAAGAGTAAACTTGCCAATATGCCATTTACAACACGGAGTGGCAAGGAACGGCTGAGGCCCTGGCCTATGTTCATGGCTAGTGGTTCAGCTTCACATGAGGATGGAAGCACTCATCCTCTCGCTAGAAAAAAGAAAAGACTTAAGCTGGCAAAAGCACAGCAAAGAACTGTGCGTTCTTCGAAATCACAAATCCCCAAGGAGAGTCCAATTGTGTCGGTTGCGATGCCTGACCTTCCTTTTTTTTCTTTCATTTTTCTTTGCATCATGTGCTGTTTGGGGAGTATTTTTTTGAAGGGCCATCCTGCGTGACACTGCAGTGCCACTCCTAGGTGGGCCAGGTGTTTGTGTCGGCCACTAGGGTCACTTAGCTTAGTCACACAGCTACCTCATTGCGCCTCTTTTTTCTTTGCGTCATGTGCTGTTTGGGGAGTATTTTTTTGAAGGGCCATCCTGCGTGACACTGCAGTGCCACTCCTAGATGGGCCAGATGATTGTGTCGGCCACTTGGGTCGCTTATCTTAGTGTCAGGAACTGGTGCAGAATCCGGAATTCGGGATCAGGTACCAAGTGGTTGACGTTACCCAGAACAGAGGCGCGGAGTCTAACACGCCGGAAGGTTTTCACCAGGGAACCCCGCAAGGGGATATGGGCTTTGCGGCTTCCGACGTGCAGGTCGCGGCCCCCTGTCTGGGTCACTTGATACCTGAACTGGACTAGAGTTATGGTAGAGGTGTTGTATATGATCAGCCGCAGGGATACACAGGAACAAACAGGAACTGGAGAAGATGGCAGGGTGCACGCGGCCAGATGGTACGCTGGGGCTGTGGAGATGGAACAGCAGCAGGCACTCCAGGGGTGACACAGGAGGTAGCGGCACACTGACGGACTGCGGTGCAGACACTTGGAGACAGGGTAACGGCAGTCGGCAGACTAAAGTCGTCAGCAAGATGTTGAAGCTGGAATTCAATATTGGAACAAGGCAATACCCACTGGACAGATGAACTGAGACCAGAGAGGAACCAGAGAGCAGAACACCACATGGAGTAGCTATAACTGGCAAAGCTTCTTGGGATTGAGAGGCTTAAAAGAACAGGCTGGACCAATCAGTTGTGAGCACCAGACAGGCCCACAGTAATTGATATAACATGCAGCTGCAGTGCAGACTGAGCAGGCTGACAAGCTGAATAGTAGTTTTCAGGTAACGAGCTGTAATTACAGAATCCAGACACCTGTGAAGTCAGTTGCTGAGTGCAGGAGCAGAGGCACTGGGAGACAACTATGCAGGAGCTAGCTGTGACCTGTAGTTCCACAAACTGAAGCAAAGGTAATTATAACAATAACAAAACATGAGTGCTCAGGATTGTAACACTTAGTCACACAGCTACCTCATTGCGCCTCTTTTTTTCTTTGCATCATGTGCTGTTTGGGGAGTATTTTTTTGAAGGGCCATCCTGCGTGACACTGCAGTGCCACTCCTAGATGGGCCAGGTGTTTGTGTCGGCCACTTGGGTCGCTTAGCTTAGTCACACAGCTACCTCATTGCGCCTCTTTTTTTCTTTGCATCATGTGCTGTTTGGGGACAATTTTTTTGAAGGGCCATCCTGTCTGACACTGCAGTGCCACTCCTAGATGGGCCAGGTGTTTGTGTCGGCCACTTGTGTCGCTTAGCTTAGCCATCCAGCGACCTCGGTGCAAATTTTAGGACTAAAAATAATATTGTGAGATGTGAGGTGTTCAGAATAGACTGAAAATGAGTGGAAATTATGGTTATTGAGGTTAATAATACTATGGGATCAAAATGAAACCCAAATTCTATGATTTAAGCTGTTTTTTAGGGTTTTTTGAAAAAAACACCCGAATCCAAAACACACCCGAATCCGACAAAAAAAATTCGGTGAGGTTTTGCCAAAACGCGTCCGAACCCAAAACACGGCCGCGGAACCGAACCCAAAACCAAAACACAAAACCCGAAAAATTTCCGGTGCACATCACTAGCAAACAGCACCTTAACATAGCAGACTGGCATGAGAGCTGGTAACAGTGTATACTGTGTGAGTGCGGGTTAAAGACACTGGATATTGAAATCCTCTCAGCTACCTGCACAGTGAAATGTCAGCTGGCATAAGGTCGGTTAAGCATAATGTGCATTTTTGTTTCTGAAGCATTCAGCACTTAGTATGTTTATTGGCTTTCAGGCCTAATGAGACTTTCTATTTCTTTTGAGCAAACAGAACTTTAATATAACAGACTGGTATGAGAAGAGCTGGCAACAGTGTATACTCTATGAGTGTGGGACATAGATACTGGACATAAATTGAAATCCTCTCACCTGCACAATGAAATGTCAGCTGATCGGTCAAGCACAATATGCACTTTGTTTCTGAAGCATTCAGCAATTAGTATGGTTGATGGTCTTCAGGCCTAATGAGATTTTCTACCATCTTTGAGCAAACAGCACTTTAATATAACAGACCAGTATGAGGAGAGCTGGCAACAGAGTATACCCTGCGAGTGAAGGGACTTGTTTCTTAATATGACTTTATTTTTATTTTTGTATATTATGCTTTTTTTTTTTCCTGGTAAGGTGCAGGCAGATGTCTCTCTGCTGCACCAAGATATGCAAAATATAAGGGAGAGAGTGGGTGTTGAGGGCCTGATATCCCAGGTAACCGCTATACAGGCAAGATTATCAGATATGGAGGGGTGGCTTAGATGCAATAATATATGAATTGCTGGACTCCCTGAGAGAGCAGAGGGGACAGCACCTGAAAAAATCCTTGAAGATTGGTTAATTCATTTATTCACACGAGAGGCCTTTAGTAGTCATTTCTCAGTGGAGCGGGCCCATAGACTACCAGCAAGGCCTCCGGTGCCAGGGCCCCCCACGAGAACATTTATTGCTCGTATACTTCATTATAGGGACAGAGATGCCATCCTTCAATTATCACGTCTTAAAGGCACAGTACAATTTGAAAATCATACAGTGTCCTTTAATCCTGATTTTGCACAAGAAGTGCAAAAAAGTCGCTATCAATTTCTTCATGTTAAACGCAAGCTTAGAGACAGGAATATTCAATATTCTATGCTATATCCAGTGTGGCTGAGAATCGTGCACAATAATTCTACACAATTATTTGTCTCTTCTAAAAATGCAGAGGAATGGTTGGGTCTGCAGCCTGAGGCAACATGACTTTGAAAGTTTAAAGTGGCTAATGTGCACTGTCTAGTGATTCATTTGTGTGGTTGGTGGTTTTTACTTTTTTTATATCAAGCATGGTGCATAGTTGCTTTAAGAGTGGAGTAACCATTCCAGTTGAGGACAGTATAGAGCTGTGTAAACAAATGGAAATTAATGGGCTTAAGGATAATAGAATCATGTACAGATGGAGCCACGTTTATCTTGGCTTCTCTGCTGCACCTAGGCACACCATGGTTTATTAACATAAAGCCTTCATCTTCTGTTCTCAGCTCTAATACAATATAGAGAGAACAATACATCAGGGGATTAAGTCTGACTGCCCTGGCTCAGTTAATCCTATTAAAGGCCAAAATAAAGATATCCATCTGTAGTTGAATATAGGAAAACTGTCAAATCAGGGAACTTATGTCCTAAAAAGAGGGAGGTTTTTTTTACTTCATGCTGAATATGGATGTAGGGTTAATTCCTTACAACCTCCATGTTAACGGGTGTGGTGGTTGGTAAAATTGAGAGTTGATGGGGAACAGGTATATCTTAGGATGTGGGAGATATAGAGGGAGGTGGGAGGGGAATATAAATAGGTTTGTCCTGTGTTGTGTGTTTTTTTTCCCTCTCTCTCTCCTCGCTCCTCTTCCTCAAATTGAACAAGAACATGGGACATGGAAAAATGCTCCATATGATTGCCAGAAGATAAGCATGGGTGTAATGTTAGCTCATATTAAAAGGATAGATAAATGAGGGGGAAAAGTGGAAATATAAAAGTATTGGGATGGACTGTGCGAGGGGTTAATGACAAGATAAAAATATCATATGTCCCAACTTAAGAAGCATAAAGCAGATATAATATGTCTCATGGAAACGCATGGAGTTGCAGTTCTTGTAAAGAAATCTGTGAAGTTTTAGCTGGAATCCAGCCGGATAGATCCGGCTGGGAGGTTTGTTTTCTTGCGAGCAATGGCCAATCAGAAATTACTGCGTATATTGGCTATGTATATTCCTCCTCCATATAATAATGAAGTGCTGAAACAGGCGACTTTGTTCGTGGATCAATTACCAGACACCCCTGTGATAAGCATAGGTGACTTTATTAACATATTGGATGCCAGGTTGGACAGATGGCGACAAAGCCAGGATACGGATATTGTAACATCATCTGGTACACCATTCTCCAGATTGATTGAAGAAATGGGATGGAAGGATATATGGAGGTTGTGCAATTCTACACATTTAGAATTCTCATGCCAGTCTACATCATACCTTAAAATGTCATGGATAGATTTGGCTTTGGTTTCAACCTGCTTGATTCCTTCGGTAGTTGGAATCGAGTATTTGCTGAGGGGCATATCGGACCACTCTCCTGTGCTCCTAACTGTAAACTTGGGGAACGATAATGGTGCTACCTTTTTTATAAACTAAATCCATACTGATGGGTACAGGTTTGTATATCCCAGATGGGCACAGGTTTGGATCTGGTGTCTGAGTGGGAGAGCTTCAGGGTTGATAATATTTCATATATTATAATAATAATAATAATAATAATTTGATTTAAATAGCACTCTTTCACCAATAGGACTCAAGGCGCTTAACAGATACATAGCATAATATAGTACAGAAAATAATGAAGTACATTTTCATAAAATACAGAGGCATGAAGATACTAAAAAGGACATTATGGAAATGCTTGAGTAAACAGGAAAGTCTTGAGTCTACTTTTGAAGGATTCTATAGTTGGGGCCTTTCGCACTGTGCGGAGAAGTGAGTTCCATAGAGTCGGAGCCGCATGACTAAAAGCTCGACCCCCAGATGAATTACGGGAGATTATAGGTACTGCTAAAAGTCCTTCATATACAGATCGCAGTAATCGAGTGGGGCAGTATGGGGTCAGAAGCTGCTTCAGGTACCTTGGGCCCTGGTCATGTAATGCTTTGAAACTCAGTAAGCCAATCCTTGAAGATGATTCGCCATCTTACAGGCAGCCAGTGAAGGGAGTAGAGGATGGGTGTTATGTGGCTAAAACGGGGCTGGTTGGTTAACAGCCTGGCAGCTGTGTTTTGCACCAGCTGTAAGCGTTGCAATTATTTTGCTGGGAGACCAAGGTAGAGGGCATCACAGTAGTCTAATCGAGATGATACAAATGCATGTATGACTTTTGGCAGATCATCTGAGTGAATTAAGTGCTTGATTCTGGCTATGTTCCTCAGGTGAAAGAATGAGGATTTGATTGTGGCTGATTGCTGATGTTTAAGTGTCAATCCACCATCCAGGACAATGCCAAGATTCTGCACACGATCAGTGGTCTGTAATTCTGAATTCCCAGGAGTAAGTCCAGTTGGTTGGCTATGCTGCAGTCTTGTCCTTTGATGTTGTGGTCGTATTATAAGGACCTCTGTTTTATCAGGGTTCGGTCACAGCCAGCTGGCGCTCATCCACTCCTGTAGCTCAGCTAGACAGCCATTTAGGGTTGCTATTGGGTTATCAGTGCCCGGAGCAAAGGACAAATACAGTTGTGTATCATCTGCATAGCAGTGGTAGACCAGGCCATGGCGCCTGATTATGTCACCCAATGGGAGCATCTATACTGCAAAAAGCATTGGGGATAGTATAGAACCTTGTGGGACACCACATGGCAATGGCACTGGTGGTGATGAGTATAATCCAGATGATACTCTCTGTGACCTGCCTGTGAGAAATTATTTGAACCAGCTTAGGACTGTGCCATCTAGACCACAGAAATGTATCAGTCGCTCAATCAGAAGCCCATGGTCCACGGTATCAGATGCTGCCGAGAGATCCAGAAGGATTAATATTGAACAGTCACCTCTGTCTCTTGCCATCAGAAGATCATTTAACACACACACCAGGGCTGTTTCAGTGCTATGTCTTCTCCTGAATCCTGATTGGAATAGATCATAAATATCATGGGTTGTCAGGCGGGTTTCCAGTTGATTTGCAACCATTTTCTCAATAACCTTTCCTAGGAAAGGAAGGTTTGATACCGGTCTGTAGTTGGTCATGCAGTCAGTATCTAAATTAGTTTTTTTAAGAAGCAGTCTAACAATTGCTTCCTTTAGGTATCCAGGAAAAATGCCTGTCTGCAAAGCGCATTGAACAATTTTTGCAAAGACAGGAACAATTATATCCATACAACCTATTAGAAGCTTGGTTATGGCCGGGACCAGATCACAGGTGGTGGGACGCAAAATCTGAGCAATTTTAGCAGTGTCCTTTACATTCACTGGGTCAAAGCTGGTCCATGAAGGCAGGTGGCTTATATTGGCAGGCTTTGTAGTTTGGCACTCCTTTGATGGCACTGTGGAGATTCCAGCCCGGATGGTGGATATTTTATCTGCAAAGAAGTTTGCAAACTAATTGCATCTTGCCTGGGAGAGGGTTTCATCAGTCTGCAGGCATGCTGGCTTGCAAAGCATCTCCACTGTGCAGAAAAGTTGAGCTGGCCTATTGTTTGCTGCTGTGATCTCATTTGACAGGAACTGTGATTTCTTACGAGTGATTGTCGATTGATATTCTTCATTATGCTTTATTAGTTTTATTTTGTAATCAACTAGGTTAGTCTTCCTCTATCGTCTTTCCAGTCTACGCCCCCTTTTCTTGTGCTCACTAACACTGTTGTTGAACCATGGAGCTTGACGTTGTGGTTTACGAGGTCTTATACGCACAGGGGCGATAATATCAATTGCAGCCATAACATCCCTATTATAATAACGGACTAGGGAACAGGGATCTTCACAGGCACCCAGTATAGCAGAGAAATCCAGATTTGCTGCAAGAGCCTGGGGAGTCATACCCCTCCTTGGACGATACCTGGTCAACTCCATGGGCAGAGATCATATTTGAGGGGTTGCAACTGTGAACCAAAGGGAGTAGTGGTCTGACCAGATGACTGGGTTTATTTTTAGGTCAATGACTTCTAATCCAATCTGAAAGACAAGATCGAGAGTGTGACCACTTTTATGTGTGGCAGAAGGAATGACCTGTGTGAAGCCCAGACCATTCATTGTGCACAGGAGGTCTTGGCCAAGGCGTGAGAGCTCATCATCCACCCATGCATTGAATTCCCCGAGGATGAGCCATCTTTGATGTTCCAGAACCAGGCCAGCAACAGTGTCTGCAATTTCTTGTAGAAATATCTTTCCATCTCCAGGGGCCGGTAAATGAGAAGTACTCTGAAACCTAATCCTGTCAAACTCTGTGCAGCAATGCACTCGAATGAGCGAGTAATTTCAGTAGGGTGGACCCTAAGTTTAAGTTCTTTTTTGAAGCAGGTAGCCTCCCCGCCACCCCTGCGGTCCAGTCTTGGGTTGTGGATGACAGAGTAGTTTGTTGGGATCGCAGCCTACAATATAGGTGCTGCATTTTCATCTAGCCAGGTCTCTGTAATACAGGCTAGATCTGCAGATTCAATAAGGTCAGCAATTGTTGCAGTCTTGTTTCTTATAGATCTGGCATTACAATTACATATATGAACCCGACTATTTGCCATGATGCCTTTTAAGGCATTCATGAGAGATACATTTATTAAGAAGATGGCAGAAATTAAGATGGAATAAAGGAAATAAGAGGTTAGCCTTGAGTGTCAATGTCAAAACATGGAAGCCCAATATATAAGGTCTGCACTATCTAGTGATAGGGTAGCTTGGTTGGAGGCACAGAGAGAGTGGTCTGACTGCCTATATGACAAAGCAAGATGAAGATTACTGTTTACTAGACATGCACAATATTTTCAAGCAGAGACAGGGGGAAGAAATCTGGCTTTTCTAGCTAGAGAGGATCATAATAATAATACTGTCTAATGTATTAGGAATCTTCATGGGCAGGATTGCTATTCAAGATCAGAAATTAAAGATGTGTTTGGGAAATACTACTCAACAATATATGCCTCTAAGGCCTCATATAGTGAAAGGCAGCTTCAAGAGTATCTGGAACATATTGAACTCCCAACTCTGTCAGGGGAAGCGGTAGAAATACTAGAAGCTCCTTTTACACTGGAAGAGATTGAGGCAAATATCTCTTCACTTCCAGTGTCTAAGGCCCCAGGATTGGATGGAATACCTGTGGAAGTGTATTAAAAAATTAGAGAATTTTCTCTCCCATATCTGCTGGAGTTGTTTAATTCACTATATGAGTGACGGTCTATTTCTCCCTCCATGACAGAAGCAATTATTATTGTACTACCTAAAATACTAAAGGACCCCAATTTCCCTGAGTCATATAGGCCCATTTTACTTTTGACAACAGATATTAAGATAATAAAATTTTGGATAAGTTTCTGTACTACTAAATTTAACCACATTTAGCGATGCGGTTAAATTTAGTAATACAGAAACGTATCCATCCTGATCAAACGGGCTTTATGCCAGTGAAATCTACAACGCAGAACCTGCGTAGATTGTTTTGCCATTTACAGGGATGCGATGTAGAAGTGTCAGGGGTAGTGGTCGTATCACTCGATGCGGCCAAGGCCTTTAACTCAGTAGAGTGGGGATACTTGTGGGCAGTATTAGAAAAATTCTCATTTGGGCCCAGGTTTATAAAATGGGTCCAAATGTTGTATGCTCTACCAACAGCACGGGTATCCGTCAATGGATATATGTCAGAATCTTTTCCCCTGTTTAGGGGCGCACGCCAAGGGTGCCCACTGTCGCCTGCATTATTTGCATTGGATATTGAGCCCCTTGCTTGCTCTATAAGAGCAAATGCAGGAATTTGTTTTATCAGATTGGGACAGAGGGAGGATGTGATAGCACTATACACGGATGACATGTTGCTATTTTTGAAAGACTCAGAGAGCTTGTTGGAAAACTTGCTAAAAATGGTTAATACATTTGGGGCTTTTTATGGCCTATTAATAAATTGGGAAAAGTCAATTATTTTCCCTATCTCAGGCCTTATACTGGAGGAGCGGCAGGATTATTGCCCGCTGCGGTGGACAGTAAGATTTAAATATCTCAGTATATGGATTACACCTCAGGCCATAGAATATGTGCGACAAAATATTGATCCAGTGACAGTGCATTTTAAAGCAAAGGCTCATGTGTGGAAAAAGCTACCGTTGTCAGTGACGGGGCACATTAATTTGTTCAGAATGTTTATCCAGCCAAAGTATGTTTATGTACTACAGCACTCTCCAGTGTATGTCCCAAAAAATGTGTTTACAATAATTGAGAGCATAGTATCATCATTTATATGGGGGGAAAGATCGGCTATAGTATCTATAAAAACACTGTATAGGGACAAGACTAAGGGAAGGCTGGGGTTACCCAACTTGAGGCTGTATTATGTTGCTGCGCAGTTAGCTCAAATAGGGGAATGGATTGCTGATTCAACAGGATCAGCACTACATGGCCTACTGGTTGAACAAATGGGGACTGTTATTAAGCCATTAGGGTTCCTATTGTCAGGGACAACGGATAAGAGTTTACCTCACTTCGTCAAGCACTAATGGTCTGGCGATTTGCGCATAAGTTGTTTGACTGGTCAGATACAGATGCAGAGTCGCCGCTGTGGTTTAATAAGGCCTATCCTGAGTTGCTCAAAATATCATGCAACAATATATGGTCATTGAGGGGGTTATGCACGGTGGGACAATTGTATGAACAAGGCATCTTCAAAACGTTTCAACAACTGCAGAATGAATTCAATGTACCAAGGAATGCGTTCTTTAGATACTTACAGATGCGTCATGCTGTGCAAGCCGAGTTTCAAGAAACACCAGTAATATCGGCCTCTCCAATTAAAATGTTATTGGCCAAATTGAAACTTAAGGGCCGGATGTCTGCTGTGTATATTGCCCTGAATGACAGGGCACATGGGTTAATGGGACAGCTAAAAACAAAGTGCGAGAAGGATGTAGGCTGGATTTCAGATGAACAATGGGAACTGATTCTGGGATCAACTAAAATAGCTACAACGTCTGTGAAGTACCAACAGGTGCATTTCTATGTGTTAAATAGGGTTTATTATACTCCATTGACCATGCAAAGGGCAGGTATATGGGATAACTCCTTGTGCTCTAGATGTCAAGTGGATAATGCCGGATTCTGGCATTTATTATGGGAATTCCCACTGGTATATTCCTTTTGGGAGCTAGTTTGGAGGAATATTCAGTATACGGCTCCATCATTGCCAGGGATAAATCCACAAATATGTCTATATGGAATGGGAGTGGTGGAAACACATTCATTTTGTAATCTATAGTTACATAATGAGCCTCTCCACATTGGCCAAAGTAATTATAGTGCGTGGATGGTTCTCATGCAGCCCACCATAAATAGTTAAGTGGAGGGCACTGGTCAATGAAACAACCAGGCATGAGATGTTTATGTTTGCATCCAGGAACACTTTGGATACATTTAATGATAAATGGGGTAGATGGAGATACTCAAGGCTTGGAAAACCAGATGAGTAAAATATGGAGAAACAACTGCATGACGCGTTCCCTATGCTAGAAAGGAGCAGGAGGAGAGGGAGAGAGATTTGATGATGATTATTATTATTATTATTGTTTTATTTTTTTCTGTGTTGTTGGGGTAGTGTTAGTGTGTATGTAAACTACACTGAAATGTTTATAAGAAGCATATTGGTAATGATTAAGT
Organism: Pseudophryne corroboree; assembly: GCF_028390025.1. Taxonomy (NCBI): domain Eukaryota; kingdom Metazoa; phylum Chordata; class Amphibia; order Anura; family Myobatrachidae; genus Pseudophryne; species Pseudophryne corroboree. The sequence continues at coordinate 551,921,184 of NC_086446.1, read as the reverse complement.
AAAGAAAAGCTCAATGGAAAATAGCGGCAAAGATCAGAAGAGAATATGCAGCAATGATCACTCCTTTTTCACAAAGAAAAGATTGTATTTTAATTTATAACATTGAGCAAAAGGGGAGGGAAGGGTAAGAAGGGAAAAAGAAAGGGAGGTGAAGGTAAGAGGAAAGGTTGGATAAGAGGGGGGAGGACTATGCAAAATAAAGCTGAAATAAGGATATATAAATCAATTATCGGAAAACTGACATGGAATCACAATATATGTAACATTTGGATGGTATAGAATAATGAGCAAGTTCACAAGAGAGTGTAAAACTGTTTAAAATAGGCATGTAAGCAAAAGAGTAGAAAAACTGGGAATGTCACATTTGTACACCGGGAGGTAGGGGGAAAAGGTAGCAAGTTAATGGTAGATGTTAGATGCACTGCTACTTTCTTCTTTTAGTATATATGGTAACTGATCTGTGCAAAGCAGCAAGCAACCAATAGCATGCAAAGGAATTGAGCATAAAAGAACGGAACAATCTGCCAGGATGCTATGAAATGAAGCATATATTCAGTGTAATGTATAAAGGAATAAGTGTAATTATAAGGGAATTCTTTTACTATTTCTGTCTGACATTGTATGTATTGCAAATCGAAAAAAAAAATCAATAAATAAAACTTAATTAAAAAGGAGGAGTGGAATGGGGTAGAAGCATCTTAGTCAGATAGAGTTTGGTAAAATTAAACCTAGGAGTTAGTACTGGAAGTACTGTCACTTCTGTATCTGGATTTGAGGGAGGTCTGCCTAGATTAGTGATTTAGGGGCAGAGTGCTGGAGGGAGTATATAGCTGACAATTTAGAAGTATTTTGTTGCTGTAGTTAAATAACAATTGTATGTACAGTTACTGTCATATGAAATAGTTAATGAGCAACTTTTTTCTCTGATTTTCTTATTGGGGAATGGAACAGTTCTTTAGTATGCCAAAAAGATCAACACATATTGAGCCTAATTCAGTAAGGATTGCAGACTTGTAGTGCAATCATTTCTATTGCACTACAAGTCTCAGATTAACCCACATGCTGCTTGCAAACTACATCAAGTCTTATGCTTCTCATCTGTTTGAATGTATGTGATATAATGTGTTTCTTATCATTACCTATGTATATGATGAAATTTATTGTGGATTAGTTTAGAGTAGGCTATTGCCTGTTTACCCACCCAGTGCAATCTATGTTCTTTGAACAATTAGCATTTCTATCAGGTGACTAAATATTCAGAGGTAGGCCTGTAGACCTAGGGCAATATTTACTAATATTCGTGTTTGAGTCGGGTTTGTGTAGTGTTTAAACTCGTTTTGTATCGGGTGCATTTTCATGCAACTTTTTGAATCCATATACGCAAAGTTACGAAGCAGTGACTTTATGGTTGTCGTGTTTTCCGATGTCGATGCCAGTCGTTTTTTTTTGGCACATTTACGGCCGTCTTTGTCGTTTGCGTACGTGTTTTTGTTGTATTTGCTGTTTTTTTATCCTAAGTTAAACGCGGCAGGGTTTTTTTTTCCCGCGGCCGCATTTTCACTTTCAGTTTCGATTTTCATCCCTGTTCGTGATAGGTTGTGTTTCAGATGGTAGGAGTGTCTGTGCGCAACCATATAAATATGCCCCAAACCATCCGCACCTCGTGGGTTTAGTTAGTGGTGAGGAGGAGGGAGGTTGTGCTGTGGAGGTAGGTGAATTTGTGGTTTGGTGAGGAGTGTTGGTAGCGATTTCTGAGTGTGGTATTGTGTTTGAAAGTCGTCTTGTCATTCTTGTTGTCTTGTATTTTGTGGTTTTGTCTCATTTTTAGTCCAAGTTATTTTTCTTTATAGTCCCTTGTCAGTGTGTGTGTGTGTGTGTGTGTGTGTGTGTGTGTGTGTGTGTGAGTTGTGTAGTGGTAGTGGAGGAGTGTGTTGTTTGTCTTTTTTTCCCCTGTGTTAACTGTTTAGACACACAATTATGTGTGACTCAGAGGTGGAGGGTGTGAGTGAGGGGGAGGAGGTTGGTCAGGTGGAGGAGGTGAGTGTTAGTGAGGTTAGTGAGGTGGAGGAGGTGGGTGAGGTTGCTGCAGCAGCCTCAAGTGATAGTGACAGTCAGAGTGCTCCGCAGCCAGGCACCACTACTAAGACTGGGCGGAATGTAAAGTTTCGTTTTGCTGAAAATGTGGCATTGGTGCGTGAGCTGATGAAGTATCAGAGGCAGCTATTTGGCCATGAGTCCGCCAAGGTGCCAACACAGAGGAAGACGGTGTTGTGGGCGAAAGTTGTTGCTACTGTCAATAGTGAGGGGGTGGTCAAGCGGACGGAGGACACGTGCCGCAAACGGTACTATGACATAAAGCGACGTGTCAAGTCCAAAATGGCCAAGGAGGCCAAGTCGGCTCGGAAAACCGGTGGTGGGCAGCCCTATATTGCAAGTTATCTGGAGTATCAGGAGCCCATGCGGAGTGTAATCCCTCCAGAAGTTGTCTCTGCAACCCATGTCCGGGATTCAGATAGGCCCAGGAAGAATGGTGAGCATGTGTATTTGCATTTACATTCTATGTTTTTTGTTTTTTTTAAATGTGTGTCATGTGACGTTGCATATTACTCCCATCTTCAAGTGTGTGTCAGCAAATACATTGTTTTGGGTAATGTTTTATACAAAAGCCAATGTAACATCTTACTTTATTGTATGTCATGTGTTTTTCTGTCAGATATTTTGCATGTGTAGTTTGGATTTGTGTGTCTCTGAATTGTCCTGCTATAATGTTTTCCTTTTGGCCGTTTTTTCATTTAAAATTGTGACTATGTTTTATATTTAAGTGACCCATGTGTAATGTTTTAAAAACAGTGGTTGTCATGTTAGAGGCTGGAGTACTGCAAAGTGGTTTGGAAACCACTTACATGTGTAATGTCATTTTTAGATAATGTTAATTATTTAATTAAAAAAAACAATATTTTTTGTTTGTTATTTGCTTGTATTTGTACCGTGACACCACACTGCAGTGTAATTTTTATATAAATTGCTGTATTTTGTTTTTGCTCATATAGTGGTAATGTGTCTTTGGAGTGCCACATCACAGAGCAATTTATATATTGCATCTGTAATATTTTTCCTTTCAATACAAAATGAAGTTGTGTGTTTTTATTTTTGTTTTTTTTTCTTTAACTTGTGGCCTATGTCAGTGTCCTGTACATGTTTTGCTGTGTTGATGTTGCCATAGTGCATATGTGTTTTGGTCAATGTTTTTATTTTTTTGTTTTTTATTTTTGTATTTCCGGTCCTTATGTTTTTTATAAATAAAAACCAAGCATTTCTTCAAGAATAAATGTTTATAAGCATAATGGGTGGATGTATACACAATAGCATGATTAAATTATTTTTATTTTTTATTTTATACAGTGTTAGAAAAAAGCAGTACTACTCGTCGGCCAGTAACTCCTATCACATCTGATCATGATGACGCTGCGGAAGCAGGTAAAGTGTCCATTGTAGTATAGGGTATGCTTGTAAAGGAATGGCCATAACAAAATTGTACTTTCATTAAAAGGTCCATCAAAAGCAGTATGGAGCAGCAGAAGTGGCACTTCTGAAAGACATCACCACAGAAAACCTGTGGCCGAAAAGAAAGCAAGGTCGTATGTCCTGGCCCAAACACAGCAGGCTACCCCGCCACGAAGATTATCGTCTGTATGTTCTGTCCCCCCACTCCAAATTTTTTACACACCTCCAAGACGTCAGCCACACTCCCCTAATCTTGATTAAGAGTATCAAACTGAAAAAATGTGTAAAATTTCAGTACGTAATCAAAATATTTCATAACCGCATTAAGTCAAAACACATCTAAAACGTAAATACTTCCCGCAGTAAGTAAAAGCTGAAATGTAATCCAAGCGAAATGTCCTTGTTCACATCCAGTAAAGATATGTATGTCCACTTGAGCCATACAGTATGACATTGTGTGTAAGATACTGCAACAAAAAAGCATGTTGGTTTTATTGCAAAAAGTAAGGTTGTTTTTCAACATTTCACATGTGTGTTTGAGGTAACATTGCAAAATACATATAAAATCATTACTATGTTTGTTTGAACAAAGCTATAAGGTAACACATTATGTATTCCAATGTGTTTTTATGGTGGAGTATGTGTGAGCTACAATAAAACTAAAGTGTTTGCTTTCTCAATTAAGTAACCAGACACATTTGCCAAAAACAGGCATATGTATGTATTTAAGCTATGAGTGATGATGTTGCTAGGCAGAATAGTTGTAAGCAACAGTGAATCACATGTGTTCCATGTGTAATGATTTGTTTACATTTCTCAAACATATGGAGAGCTAACGGAGATTTGTTTAACATTTCAGCTTCGAGTCCTGGGAACAGCATCCCTCCGCAATAACAGCAACACAGTGACATGGAGGAGACAAACATCTTAGAAATGCAGCCATTAATGCAAGGAATGAGCCCCCCAGCACCTGTGAGTATACCACCACAGCAAAGCACACCACCACCACAACACAGCCCAACAACACCAGGAACACAAGGCCCTGATCAGGTGTTTTGGTCCATTTGGGCTAGACAGCAGGCCACTAATGAAGATTGCCTGCGTAAGCAGACACAAATGTTTGCAAGCCTACCATCTCACCTCAGAAGAATATCAAGAAATCTGAGTAGACAAAATGAACAAACAACCAGAATAGGCAACACCATGAAACTCATGCGTACAGACATTACACAGGTCATGGGCAACTTACAGCGCATAATGGAAGAAGAGCACAGACAACAGCAAAGTTATATGAGCATTTTTAAAAACAATCAAAAGATTAATGAAAGTTTATTCCGAATAGTAGACAATCAAAATGCTGCTACATGTGAACTCAATGCCACCCTCACTAACCTGAATGAAACACTCAGATGCATGCACCAACAGCAAACAAGCAGCAGTTCTGGTACGACTACTCCAAATATAACGCCAGTCTCATCACCACCAAGACGCTCCACCAGAGCATGACAACATGACAGTGCTAAAGGCAAAGGGCAGGACAACCAGCCACCAAAAAAAACGTGAAAAAAATACAAGTTAGACATTTGGGATAAGTAACTCAAAATAGTTAGTAAGTGTATTTTTGGCGAAAAATATATAACACTTAGCTCCTTGTCACATTTTTCAACATCATTAATTATAAGTGCTACAAACAAAAACAACAAATTTGTACGCACATTTATTCTTTACCATTTTTTGGGGGGAATTGGAGGAGGGAAATGTTGATGGAGCCACACATACATGTTAGCAGGAAGTAAACTGACCACTTGATTTTTTTCTAATTACTCTTTCTAGATTCCAATCATTCTCTTGTCCTGCAGACACAATAATTGTCAGCCAGGCAGAATGTCTTTAGCAGGAAGTAAACTGACCACTTGATTTTTTTCTAATCATTACTCTTTCTAGATTCCAATCATTCTCTTTTCCTGCAGACACAATAATTGGCAGCCAGGCAGAATGTCTTTAGCAGGAAGTAAACTGACCACTTGATTTTTTTCTAATCATTACTATTTCTAGATTCCAATCATTCTCTTTTCCTGCAGACACAATAATTGGCAGCCAGGCAGAATTGTCTTTAGCAGGAAGTAAACTGACCACTTGATTTTTTTCTAATCATTACTCTTTCTAGATTCCAGTCATTCTCTTTTCCTGCAGACAATCCAAATTACAATGTTATTGATACATATTTTAGCTTTCTTCTCTATACAACATTACAAGAAGAACACAATTGAGTTGCGTTAAAAACTTGTAATATGTTGCCTTTGTTTTGTTTTAAAAACATTGTCAAAATGAATGTCAGTATTGTTGGGCCATGTTTGTGTGTGTTAAAAATTAGTAAGAATGTTTTTACACATGATGCTGAAACAAACAAATATGTACTTTTACATCAAAGAACAAAGAATGTATATAATAATGTATATGTGTGGCAAACTGTGTATTTACTTACTCATCATCAAGTTTACAGCATCAAACATTAGGAAATAAATTATTCCTGATTACAGTAAGTTTGTGTGTCTTAAATATGATGGTGCATCACACATAGGGACACATGTATTCCTCAAGGCTAACACATTATATGTTGAGGAGTGTTTTTTGGGAACACAGGTTCTCAAACTCGGCCCTCAGGAACCCACACAGTGCATGTTTTGCAGGTCTACTCACAGAATCACAAGTGACATAATTAGCTCCACCTGTGAACCTTTTAACATATGTCTGTGAGTAATTCACAAACCTGTGCTTCTACTGGGTTAAGTGAAAAACATGCACTGTGTGTGGTCCTGAGGGCCAAGTTTGGGAACCTGTGCATTAGGACGTTACACACAATGATAAAGTGAAATACTAAATGGATTATGTGGGCTTGTAAGAAATTAGCACTGCAAGTTTACGATCACTTATCCAGACTTAATGCATGCCACTCATAATCTGTTGTTTTGATAATAAAAATACACACAATACACATGCGACATTTGTTTTTCATAAAGCGAGGGTATGTTTGTATGTGTCAAGGAGACAGACACATTCTGAGTAATGTTTTTTGTAAAAAAAAAAGGCAAAACATCTATTTATGATTAGACAACAAATGAAATAAGCAAACCAAGCTTACCTTAGAAATAGCGATTAATGATCTCTTGCCTAACCTGCCTCCCTACATCTGTACTCCAAGTATCACCAGATGTCTCTAATTCCTTTGCTTGCTGGCTGCTTTCTTCCTCCTTCTCCTCCTCCTCAACATGTGGCAGATGTTGTTGCAAACACATGTTATGAAGAAAGCAGCAGCAGAACACAATTTGAGTCACCTTGGAGGGACTATACAACAAAAGGCCACCAGACTTATCCAGACACCGAAATCTATATTTCAGCACACCATAACATCTTTCTATCACATTCCGTGTGGACTTATGTACATGATTGTAATTGTGTTCAGCAGGGCTATCAGGTTGGGACAATGGAGTTAGAAGCCAAGAGAAACAGCCATATCCTCCATCACCTAAAAGACAGATATAGTAACGTGATTCATGTTAACATACAGCAACACATAAGTAACACACTGTGGGGCAGATGTATTAACCTGTAGAAAGCATAAGGAAGTGAAAAACCAGTGATATGTGCTAGGTAATAAAGGCAGCAGACAATCTGTTCCTAAATGTTCATTTACATATTGGAGCTGATTGCCTGGTGCCTTTCTCACCTTGCACAGATCACTGGTTTCTCACTTCCTTATGCCTTCTACAGGTTAATACATCTGCACCTGTATTTGGACAAAGTATACGCAGGCCTACACATATAAAATTACATACCCAGCAGCCATCCATCTGGCATTTGTCCGTCCTCAAACTTGTCAAAGAGGGATGAATGACTGAGGATGAAGGAGTCATGGCAGCCCCCAGGGTAACCAGCAACAACACTCATTATTTTGAGATTTGCATCACAAACCACCTGCACATTTGTGGAGTGTTCGAAATGGCGGTTTGTATATATGTGCTGCCTGCCCCTAGGTGGTCTCAGCTGAATGTGTGTGCAATCTATGGCTCCAAGCACATTGGGCATGCCAGCCAGCTCATAGAAATCTACCCGGACAGCATGCCACTGAGACTCCTGGGTAGGGAAGCAGATTGAGGCCTCGATGTGGGGCTGCAAAACACCCAACACCTGTGTGCATATTTAAAAGAACAATAAACATGAGATTTTAGGACAGAACTGGCCACCGAGAAATTAAAACAAACACAAAACAGAAGAGGTAGTTAGGTATACATCACCTGTGTTAAGATTCTGGAAAATGAGGGCTGTGAGATTCCTATGGCATCCCCAGACACAGCCTGAAAGCTGCCAGTAGCCAGAAAGTGCAACCACTGCCAGGAGTTTGTGCAGGCCTGAGACAGAGCGAGAGCGTGCTGTCTCAGGGTCTAGGCCAAGTTTGACAAGGTCATACAGACGGAAAATGTTGTTACGATTTAGACGGAACATCTGTATGACCTTATCATCGGACAATGCGTTCAAGTTTAAATGCCCCCTAAAAAAATGAGGCCTCCGCGGAACCTGTACAACCTGCTGACCATGTTCAGTTTCTTGGCCCTGGTTACTTACAGGCTGATGTCTGAGTCTGAGGAATCCCACAGCACACAAAAGATCACTGGCCCACAGTCCTGTTGCCATTTCTGAGTGTAGGTGTATTGAAATGTGCCTAACATCCTTTTATAGGCATCCTAATTCAGGTGTGAGTGATTTTTTATTTGCAACACATGTAAACACGACTGAAAAAAGCACGTCTATTATTTTGCCGCTTTTTTTAACGAATCGCAAAAAAATTTGAGCACTCAGAGACTAACACCCAAATACGAATGAATAGTGAATTCCCGTATTCTATGTAATAACAGCCGCGTTTGACCGATGGTCTATTCATTCGTATTTGTGAACGTTGTCATTCAAACCATTACGAATAGTCCAAACACTGCCGAGATTTGTGCTTAGTGAATTCCCGGATTGGGACTTAGAAAAAAAAACACAAATCGGACAAACTCGGATTCTTGGTAAATACTGGCCCTAGTATTTCTTTAGATTCAGTCAAGGGGGCAGGAAGCATGGACTAAACAAAGTGTGGATTAACAAAGTGTGCTATCTGAACAGTTAAAAAACAGTTGAACAAACATTGAGCAACATCAATAAAAAGTAACTTTAAATGTAAACAAATTATACCATACCACTTAACCCATAATTAACTCACAAACTACCACAGCATGTTCACCAAACTACAGTTTCATATTTCAATTCATGGAATGCTCATCAAATTTAACACATTCTACACTCACCCTACAACTCACCCCTCTGTGCACTTTGCAGCTTCTATTATCCACTCCCCTCTTCTAAACACTCATGAGCTTTATACTTACTTCTCTACAAGTACTTTGACAACCACAATCAGCTACCATAAACAATCACAAACATCCACCAATATTTATCTCACTCTCCTTCTTTTATTAGCTGGTGACATATCACCAAATCCAGGTTCCAACCACCTGTCCCACTCACACTCAGCTGTTTCAAAACAACATAGAAATCTATCTAACTTCATAAATATCACATGTCTCCCATCCCCCTCAAAGTCACTAAAATGTGCCTTATTGAATGCACGCTCTGTTTGTAACAAATTACATCCATCACCTCTTTATTTAACTCTCACAACTTCAATCTGCTGGCTATAACAAAAACATGGCTCACACAATTAGACATAGACTACCCTGCAGCACTGTCACATGGTGGTCTCCACTTCACACACACACCTCCAGGCCTGATAATAGTACAGGTGGTGGGGTTGGTATATTACTGTCCCAATTTTTCACATACACAGTTCTACCTCAGGTTCCATCACTTACATTCACATTGTTTGAAGTTCACTCTATCAGAATTTTCACCCCCTTCTCTATGCGTGTTGCAGCAATCTAACGCTCTCCTGGGCAACCAAAACAACAATTTCTAGAAGATTTTTTCTGGCTGGCTCCCATACTTCTTATCCTCTGACATCACCATCATCATGGCCAATCCCAATATTGCTCTTGACTGTCCACAAATTGTTAATGCCTTCAAACTCATCTCTCTAACCTCCTCTCTTGGCCTCACCCGATGGTCTGAATCCTCTATTCATCAGGAGGGCCACTGCCTTGATCATGTATTCACCAGGCTCTGCTCAGTTTCTGAATTCATTAATACTCCTTTCTCTCTCTGATCACAACCTGATCACCTTCTCAATTTTTTCCATTACTCTAAAAGTTAAGACACTAAAACCAAGACTTTCTCCCATATAAAACCACCTACCACTCCTATCGTCAGGTCCTGGACACTGCAAAACAAACATATTTCTAATCTCTCATCTCTTCTCATGCCACCAACCCCAAGTGACTTTTTAATACATTTACTGTAAATCCCTTCTTTACCCTCCCTCACCTCCCTATTAGCTACTATCCGTGCACATGAACTTGCTTCCTATTTCAAGGATAAAATTGATATGCTCTAATTCTGCCAGTGACCTGCTCAATTCCCTACCTGAACCCTCTGACACTCCCTCTTTATTTGAACCCACAAGTGAAGATGAAGTATCAACACTCTTTTCATTATCCTACTCCACTTTCTCTCCTCTTGATCCTATACCCTTACAAGTCAGTAAAACTTTGTCTCCTGTGCTTATCCCAAGCTTAACTAAAATCTGTGATCTCTCCCTCCCTCTCTACTGGTATATTTCCTTCTCAGTTTAAGCAAGCAGTGGTTACTCCCATTCTGAAAAAACACAATTCTGACCCAAACACTCTCTTTAACTACCGTCCCATCTTTCAGCTCCCATGTTTCTCCAAGCTACTTGAGAGAATTGCCTACACTCGCCTTACACACTTTCTTAACTCCCACAACTTACTGGATCCACTTCAGTCAGGCTTTCATGCCCAAGACTCCCCAGAGACGGTGCTGACTAAAGTAGTGAACGATCTGCTCACTGCTAGATCAAAATGCCATTACACACTTCTTATTCTTCTAGATCTCTCTGCTGTTTTTGACACTGTTGACCACTCTCTTCTCATACATACACTAGAATCCCTAGGTCTTCAGGACACAGCCCTTACTTGGTTCTCATCCTACCTATCTAATCCCTCTTTCAGTGTTCACTTCTCTGATTCTACCTTCTCTTCTCTACCTTTATCTGTCAGAGTGCCGTAAGGCTCAGTCTTAGGTCCTCTGCTTTTCTCAATCTATACCTCCTCTCTTGGTAAAATAATCAGCTTCTTTGGATTTCAGTATCATTTGTAAGCTGCTGATACTCAAATGTACCTATCCTCCCCAGATGTATCACCATCTGTATTGGTCCGTGTCACTCAATACCTGTCTCCTGTTTCATCTTGGATGTTGTTTCGCCACCTCAAACTAAACATTTCCAAAACAGAATTATTTTCACACCAGCCAAGAGTAGTTACCAACCTGATATCTCCATCACTTTTGCCTATCCACCTAACACCGCAAGCTGGCTGCCTAGGTGTCGTCATTGACACTGAACAGTCCTTTGTTCCACACATTCAATCTATCTCTGAATCATGTTACATACATCTAAAAAACATAACCAAAATACATCCTTATCTTACACAAGACATTGCACAAATTCTAATTCATGCACTCATCATCTCCAGCATTGATTATTGCAATAGGCTCCTTACTGGTCTTCCCAAACATAGGCTCTCACCACTACAATCCATTTTGAATGCAGCTGCTAGGCAAATCTTCCTCGCTAGATGTTCATCATTTGCAGATCCGCTCTGCCAGTCCCTCCATTGGTTACCGGTATTCTACCATATTAAATATAAAATACTTTTACTTACAAACAAGGCTATTAATGAAACTACACCAACATACATCTCTTCAGTCATCTCAAAATATCACCCTACCAGACCTCTCCGCTCTGCACAAGATCTGCATCTCACATCCACACATATTACTTGTTCCCACTCAAAATTACAGGACTTTATCCGGGCTTCACCCACTTTGTGGAATGCCCTCGCATGCACAAAAAGACTCACCTCTAGTCTCCAAACCTTTAAATGTTCCCAGAAAACTCACCTCTTCAGAGAAGCCTATAAAATTCCAGACCCACCCACATAACCTTTAATGCTTCCCTATCTAATGAAATCCTCTCTATACAGTAAACATAACCTCACATATTTTGTCTTCCAACATTGCTGGGTGATCATATTATACAACCTATTAAGAACCTAGAAATCTGGTGTACCCATTGTGCAATAGGTAGCATCTATCCTTGTGCATTAATGCCTATTTCCCTATAGATGGTAAGCTTGTGAGCAGGGCCTTCCTACCTCAATGTCTGTCTGCTTTTGCCCAGTTTTGCTCTTACTGTTGTTCTAATTGTAAAGTGCAACAGAATATGCTACACTATATAAGAAACTGTTAATAATAAATAATAATAATAAACCCTGTGTGTAATTGGAATACAGGGACACTGTCTACCCAGACACAGAGAGGTAGCTCACCTATTGTGCAACAAGTTCAGTTTAAACCTCAGGACTCCAATGCAACACTTTGATACTCTAGGTTCGATGAGCTCAAATGTTATTCTAATTTCCGGTGAGGATTTGTACTGTGTGTAGGGATATTGAGGGAAATTATATATTGTTTTTTTCTGAGCCTCAGTGACCTTAATCAGTTTTTGTAAATTGTTATTTTTTCTTGATCATATTCTTCATCAAGTCAGAACCTTTATCAACTGCTGTTTGAGGTAGGCCTAAACCACATTGAGTCATCCAGTGTATTGTGAACTAATAATTGAATTAATATTTATTGAATGACATAAAGTGATTTATTCTTCTTGAACGTCATTTTCTTAATTGTCTTCATTGTGTGAACCAATGAATCTTATTTTATCCAGCATTCATTGCAGTAAAATAAGAGTATTCTTCATGGAGAATGCTGTTAAGTGACCTTCCTGTTTACATATCAATCTGTCCTACCTCTCTGAATCACTCACATCGAACAAGGGCCCTCATTCCAAGTTGTTCACTCGCTAGCCGCTTTTAGCAGCATTGCACACGCTAGGCCGCCGCCCTCTGGGAGTGTATCTTAGCTTAGCAGAATAGCGAATGAAAGATTAGCAGAATTGCAAATAAATAATTCTTAGCAGTTTCTCAGTAGCTCGAGACTTACTCCTACACTGCGATCAGCTCAGCCCGTTTCGTTCCTGGTTTGACATCACAAACACGCCCTGCGTTCGGCCAGCCACTCCCCCGTTTCTCCAGACACTCCCGCGTTTTATCCTAGCATGCCTGCGTTTTTCCGCACACTCCCAGAAAACGGTCAGTTTCCGCCCAGAAACACCCACTTCCTGTCAATCACACTCCAATCACTTCAACGATGAAAATTCTTTGTTCAGACATGAGTAAATCTACTAAGTTTTGTGCTAAAATACTTAACTCATGCACGCTGCGTACCATGCGCATGCGCATTTTTGCCTTAATCGCTCCATTGCAAAAATCGTCAATGAGCGAACAACTCGGAATACCCCCCAAGGTACAGGGAAAACATCTTAGGGATAGGGTCCATCACCAAACCACTTTACACCTGTGATACCTATATCTAACCACCTAGACACCCGCCAACCCTGGGGCGTTTCACATGCCCAGATACCCATTTACTAACTCAGCTTAGACTGCACTGAAAATAAGACTTGACCTGTGTCTAAAGGATCAACTTGCATTGTACTGCTAAAGGGGAATATTCATACTGCAAGATAAATTGGGACACACTGTACAGTATGTAAATTCCATGACCAAAACAACATGGATAGTGGTCTTTTTTTTCTCTTGATATGTTTCTACAGTTTCCTTGGTTAATAGACCAATACCTTTGTAAAATAAATCATATTGCAGCAATCCGATCCATTTTAAACAATAAATTATGACTGTTTTGTGTTTAAACAAAGGAGTAGGTTTCTAATGCACTGGTTTTTCCTTTTGGGGCAGGGTGAACGTCTTTATGTTTGGCTTATATAATACGATCTGGAGGCACTTGGTGTGGCATCAAATAAATTGTTGGCCTAATTCAGATGTGATCGCAGCAGCAAATTTGTTAGCTAATAGGCAAAACCATGTGCACTGCAGGTGGGGCAGATATACCATTTGCAGAGAGAGTTAGATTTGGGGGGGATATTTTTTACTGTTCAGGGCAAATACTGGCTGCTTTATTTTTACACTGCAATTTAGATTTCAGTTTGAACACACCCCACCAAAATCTAACTCTCTCTGCACATGTTATATCGCCCCCCCCCCCCCCCCCCCCAAGTGCAGTACACATGGTTTTGACCATTAGCTAACAAATTTGTTGCTACAATCAGATCTAAATTATCACCTGTATTTTGGCATAATATGAATGGGGCAGTATTTTTTTGGGATAGTACAAACTGAGGCAATACTGATTAGCATAACATGAACTATGGACTCTATTGTTTGGCATACTGTATAGTGGGGGCATCAATGATGGGTATAAAATGAATTGGAGCAATTCTGTTTTTCATACAATGAATTAGGGCACTGTTTGGCAAAATATAAATGGGGCAGTACTTTTGTGAATTGTGTATACTACTGTTTGGGGGACCAGGTCAACCATGAAGATAGATCACCTCCCCTTTTCATATGCTGCCACTGTACAGCCATGTGCTAAAGATTCATATTTTATCTTTTTCTGGCCACACTCGCAAGATATCGCACTGGTCCTAAGCAGGGGTGTATTAACAGAGGAGGAGGCTCATGTCCATCCAGCTCCATGTGGGCCCCCTCCTCTGTAGCTGGCGCCCATCAGTGCAATAGAGTCTGGGCACTAGATGTGTACAAACACTATTGTGCATGTGCAAATCTCCGGGAAAATGGTGCAGTGTCCATTTTCCCAGAGGTTTCCTTACTGCATATGCGTAAATCACCAGAAAAATAGCCACTGCACCATTTACCGGAGATTTGTAGAGAGATGATACAGCCAGCAGGGACTCCGGGGAAGTGCCTATATAAAAATGGGTGCAGGGTTTGTGGGGTGGGCCCCCTTGCACTGCACACACTGCACCCATTATAGATACACCACTGGTCCTAAAGTTTGGACCTGGGATTACCAATTACCAATAGTGTAGCTTCACATATCGTAGGCAGAGGTCAAGTGGATAAGATTGTTGCATTGTGATAACCTCCTTTTTGCTACTCTACAAGTGAATGTTATGCAGACTAAGTATATAACCTCAATTTTTTTAGATTAACTTTATAACAAATAGTAAAGAGCGGGTTCGGTTCCTTGGAATCCGAACCCGCCCGAACTTCACCTTTTTTTTACACGGGTCCGAGCGACTCGGATCCTCCCGCCTTGCTCGGTTAACCCGAGCGCGCCCGAACGTCATCATCCCGCTGTCGGATTCTCGCGAGACTCGGATTCTATATAAGGAGCCGGGCGTCGCCGCCATTTTCACACGTGCATTGAGATTGATAGGGAGAGGACGTGGCTGGCGTCCTCTCCGAGCCCGTTGTATTATATTAGAACTTAGTTAGTTATAATTGTGGGGAGGATTGGGGACGGGGAGCAGCTGTTAGGGAGTACAGTGCAGGGTTTTGAGTTTAATCCGTTGCTTCTCTGCCTGAAAAAAAACGCTCCACCATATCTGTGCTCACTCAGTGTGCTGCACTGCTGCATGATATATCTGTGCTGAGTGCACTGCTCACACTGCCTAATTGTTGGGACTGGGGAGCAGTTATAGCAGGAGTACAGTGCACAGTTTTGCTGACAGTGACCACCAGTCCAGTATACGTTTGTCTGCCTGAAAAACACTGTGGTGTTTTTTTTTTCTTTCTTCATGCTAGTTTGTTTAGCAGTCTGCTGACACTGCAATGTCCAGCAGGTCCGTTATGCAGTATATTATATATATATATATATATAATTAAGCACTAAGCAGCAGTACGGTAGGCCACGGCTGTACCTACCTCTGTGTCAACTCGTCACTCGTCGTCCATAAGTATAAGTAATACTATCCATCCATCTACATTGTATACCTGTGGTGTTTTTTTTTTCTTTCTTCATACTAGTTTAGCAGTCTGCTGCTGACACTGTCCACCAGGTCCGTTATACAGTATATTATATTTATATATAAGCACTAAGCAGCAGTACGGTAGGCCACGGCTGTACCTACCTCTGTGTCGTCACTCGTCGTCCATAAGTATAAGTAATACTATACTATCCATCCATCTACATTGTATACCTGTGGTGTTTTTTTTTTCTTTCTTCATACTAGTTTAGCAGTCTGCTGACACTGTCCACCAGGTCCGTTATACACACAGTATATTATATTTATATATAAGCACTAAGCAGCAGTATGGTAGGACACGGCTGTACCTACCTCTGTGTCGTCAGTGCACTCGTCGTCCATAAGTATAAGTAATACTATACTATCCATCCATCTACATTGTATACCTGTGGTGTTTTTTTTTTTCTTTCTTCATACTAGTTTAGCAATCTGCTGACACTGTCCACTAGGTCCGTTATACAGTATATTATATTTATATATAAGCACTAAGCAGCAGTACGGTAGGCCACGGCTGTACCTACCTCTATGTCGTCACTCGTCGTCCATAAGTATAAGTAATACTATACTATCCATCCATCTACATTGTATACCTGTGGTGGTTTTTTTTTTCTTTCTTCATACTAGTTTAGCAGTCTGCTGACACTGTCCACCAGGTCCGTTATACAGTAAATTATATATATAATTAAGCACTAAGCAGCAGTACGGTAGGCCACGGCTGTACCTACCTCTGTGTCGACTCGTCACTCGTCGTCCATAAGTATAAGTAATACTATCCATCCATCTACATTGTATACCTGTGGTGTTTTTTTTTCTTTCTTCATACTAGTTTAGCAGTCTGCTGCTGACACTGTCCACCAGGTCCGTTATACAGTATATTATATTTATATAAAAGCACTAAGCAGCAGTACGGTAGGCCACGGCTGTACCTACCTCTGTGTCGTCACTCGTCGTCCATAAGTATAAGTAATACTATACTATCCATCCATCTACATTGTATACCTGTGGTGTTTTTTTTTTCTTTCTTCATACTAGTTTAGCAGTCTGCTGACACTGTCCACCAGGTCCGTTATACAGTATATTATATATATAATTAAGCACTAAGCAGCAGTACGGTAGGCCACGGCTGTACCTACCTCTGTGTCGACTCGTCACTCGTCGTCCATAAGTATAAGTAATACTATCCATCCATCTACATTGTATACCTGTGGTGTTTTTTTTTCTTTCTTCATACTAGTTTAGCAGTCTGCTGCTGACACTGTCCACCAGGTCCGTTATACAGTATATTATATTTATATATAAGCACTAAGCAGCAGTACGGTAGGCCACGGCTGTACCTACCTCTGTGTCGTCACTCGTCGTCCATAAGTATAAGTAATACTATACTATCCATCCATCTACATTGTATACCTGTGGTGTTTTTTTTTTCTTTCTTCATACTAGTTTAGCAGTCTGCTGACACTGTCCACCAGGTCCGTTATACACACAGTATATTATATTTATATATAAGCACTAAGCAGCAGTACGGTAGGCCACGGCTGTACCTACCTCTGTGTCGACAGTGCACTCGTCGTCCATAAGTATAAGTAATACTATACTATCCATCCATCTACATTGTATACCTGTGGCGGTTTTTTTTTCTTTCTTCATACTAGTTTAGCAGTCTGCTGACACTGTCCACCAGGTCCGTTATACAGTATATTATATTTATATATAAGCACTAAGCAGCAGTACGGTAGGCCACGGCAGTACCTACCTCTGTGTCGTCACTCGTCGTCCATAAGTATAAGTAATACTATACTATCCATCCATCTACATTGTATACCTGTGGTGGCTTTTAGTTGTGCGCAAAATATGGAGAACAAAAATGTGGAGGTTAAAAAAATAGGGAAAGATCAAGATCCACTTCCACCTCGTGCTGAAGCTGCGGCCACTAGTCATGGCCGAGATGATGAAATGCCATCAACGTCATCTGCCAAGGCCGATGCCCAATGTCATAGTACAGAGCATGTAAAATCCAAAACACAAAAGATCAGTAAAAAAATGACCCAAAAATCAAAATTAAAAGCGTCTGAGGAGAAGCGTAAACTTGCCAATATGCCATTTACGACACGGAGTGGCAAGGAACGGCTGAGGCCCTGGCCTATGTTCATGGCTAGTGGTTCAGCTTCACATGAGGATGGAAGCACTCATCCTCTCGCTAGAAAAAAGAAAAGACTTGCGGCAAAAGCACAGCAAAGAACTGTGCGTTCTTCGAAATCCCAAATCCCAAAGGAGAGTCCAATTGTGTCGGTTGCGATGCCTGACCTTCCCAACACTGGACGGGAAGAGCTTGCGCCTTCCACCATTTGCACGCCCCCTGCAAGTGTTGAAAGGAGCAGTCCAGTTCCTGATAGTGAAATTGAAGATGTCAGTGTTGAAGTACACCAGGATGAGGATATGGGTGTTGCTGGCGCTGGGGAGGAAATTGACAAGGAGGATTCTGATGGTGAGGTGGTTTGTTTAAGTCAGGCACCCGGGGAGACACCTGTTGTCCGTGGGAGGAATATGGCCATTGACATGCCTGGTGAAAATACCAAAAAAATCAGCTCTTCAGTGTGGAAGTATTTCAACAGAAATGCAGACAACAGGTGTCAAGCCGTGTGTTGCCTTTGTCAAGCTGTAATAAGTAGGGGTAAGGACGTTAACCACCTCGGAACATCCTCCCTTATACGTCACCTGCAGCGCATTCATAATAAGTCAGTGACAAGTTCAAAAACTTT
This sequence comes from Pseudophryne corroboree, assembly GCF_028390025.1. Classification (NCBI taxonomy): domain Eukaryota; kingdom Metazoa; phylum Chordata; class Amphibia; order Anura; family Myobatrachidae; genus Pseudophryne; species Pseudophryne corroboree. Next base: position 551,902,785 of record NC_086446.1, on the reverse strand, counting down.
GGGCGACAGCGGAAGCAGTCCACTGACCAGTAAATCCCTTCCTCTTGTAACCAAGCTCGCGCAAACCACACCACCAACTCCCTCAGTGTCAATTTCCTCCTTACCCAGGAAAGCCAATAGTCCTGCAGGCCATGTCACTGGCAAGTCTGACGAGTCCTCTCCTGCCTGGGATTCCTCCGATGCATCCTTGAGTGTAACGCCTACTGCTGCTGGCGCTGCTGTTGTTGCTGCTGGGAGTCGATCGTCATCCCAGAGGGGAAGTCGGAAGACCACTTGTACTACTTCCAGTAAGCAATTGACTGTCCAACAGTCCTTTGCGAGGAAGTTGAAATATCACAGCAGTCATCCTGTTGCAAAGTGGATAACTGAGGCCTTGGCAACTATGTTGGTATTAGACGTGCGTCCGGTATCTGCCGTTGGTTCACAGGGAACTAGACAATTTCTTGAGGTAGTGTGCCCCCGTTACCAAATACCATCTAGGTTCCACTTCTCTAGGCAGGCGATACCGAGAATGTACACGGACGTCAGAAAAAGACTCCACAGTGTCCTAAAAAATGCAGTTGTACCCAATGTCCACTTAACCACGGACATGTGGACAAGTGGAGCAGGGCAGACTCAGGACTACATGACTGTGACAGCCCACTGGGTAGATGTATTGCCTCCCGCTGCAAGAACAGCAGCGGCGGCACCAGTAGCAGCATCTCGCAAACGCCAACTCGTTCCTAGGCAGGCTACGCTTTGTATCACCGCTTTCCAGAATACGCACACAGCTTAAAACCTCTTACGGCAACTGAGGAAGATCATCGCAGAATGGCTTACCCCAATTGGACTCTCCTGGGGATTTGTGGCATCGGACAACGCCAGCAATATTGTGCGTGCATTACATCTGGGCAAATTCCAGCACGTCCCATGTTTTGCACATACCTTGAATTTGGTGGTGCAGAATTATTTAAAAAACGAAAGGGGCGTGCAAGAGATGCTGTTGGTGGCCAGAAGAATTGCGGGCCACTTTCGGCGTGCAGGCACCGCGTACAGAAGACTGGAGCACCACCAAAAAAACCTGAACCTGCCCTGCCATCATCTGAAGCAAGAGGTGGTAACGAGGTGAAATTCAACCCTCTATATGCTTCAGAGGATGGAGGAGCAGCAAAAGGCCATTCAAGCCTATACATCTGCCCATGATATAGGCAAAGGAGGTGGAATGCACCTTTCTCAAGCGCAGTGGAGAATGATTTCAACGTTGTGCAAGGTTCTGCTGCCCTTTGAACTTGCCACACGTGAAGTCAGTTCAGACACTGCCAGCCTGAGTCAGGTCATTCCCCTCATCAGGCTTTTGCAGAAGAAGCTGGAGGCATTGAAGGAGGAGCTAAAACAGAGCGATTCCGCTAGGCATGTGGGACTTGTGGATGGAGCCCTTCATTCGCTTAACCAGGATTCACGTGTGGTCAATCTGTTGAAATCAGAGCACTACATTTTGGCCACCGTGCTCGATCCTAGATTTAAAACCTACGTTGGATCTCTCTTTCCAGCAGACACAAGTCTGCAGGGGTTCAAAGAACTGCTGGTGAGAAAATTGTCAAGTCAAGCGGAACGCGACCTGTCAACATCTCCTCCTTCACATTCTCCCGCAACTGGGGGTGCGAGGAAAAGGCTCAGAATTCCGAGCCCACCCGCTGGCGGTGATGCAGGGCAGTCTGGAGCGACTGCTGATGCTGACATCTGGTCCGGACTGAAGGACCTGCCATCGATTACTGACATGTCGTCTACTGTCACTGCATATGATTCTCTCACCATTGAAAGAATGGTGGAGGATTATATGAGTGACCGCATCCAAGTAGGCACGTCAGACAGTCCTTACGTATACTGGCAGGGAAAAGAGGCAATTTGGAGGCCCTTGCACAAACTGGCTTTATTCTACCTAAGTTGCCCTCCCTCCAGTGTGTACTCCGAAAGAGTGTTTAGTGCCGCCGCTCACCTTGTCAGCAATCGGCGTACGAGGTTACTTCCAGAAAATGTGGAGAAGATGATGTTCATTAAAATGAATTATAATCAATTACTCCATGGAGACATTCGCCAGCAGCAATTGCCTCCAGAAAGTACACGGGGATCTGAGATAGTCGATTCCAGTGGGGACGAATTAATAATCTGTGAGGAGGGGGATGTACACAGTGAAAATGGTGATGAATCGGACGATGATGATGAGGTGGACATCTTGCCTCTGTAGAGCCAGTTTGTGCAAGGAGAGATTGATTGCTTCTTTTTTGGTGGGGGCCCAAACCAACCAGTCATTTCAGTCACAGTCGTGTGGCAGACCCTGTCGCTGAAATGATGGGTTGGTTAAAGTGTGCATGTCCTTTTTATACAACATAAGGGTGGGTGGGAGGGCCAAAGGACAATTCCATCTTGCACCTCTTTTTTCTTTTTTTCTTCTTTGCGTCATGTGCTGTTTGGGGAGTATTTTTTGGAAGGGCCATCCTGACTGACACTGCAGTGCCACTCCTAGATGGGCCAGGTGTTTGTGTCGGCCACTAGGGTCGCTTAGCTTACTCACACAGCTACCTCATTGCGCCTCTTTTTTTTCTTCTTTGCGTCATGTGCTGTTTGGGGAGTATTTTTTGGAAGGGCCATCCTGCGTGACACTGCAGTGCCACTCCTAGATGGGCCAGGTGTTTGTGTCGGCGACTAGGGTCGCTTAGCTTACTCACACAGCTACCTCATTGCGCCTCTTTTTTTTCTTCTTTGCGTCATGTGCTGTTTGGGGAGTATTTTTTGGAAGGGCCATCCTGCGTGACACTGCAGTGACACTCCTAGATGGGCCAGGTGTTTGTGTCGGCCACTAGGGTCGCTTAGCTTACTCACACAGCTACCTCATTGTGCCTCTTTTTTTTTCTTCTTTGCGTCATGTGCTGTTTGGGGAGTATTTTTTGGAAGGGCCATCCTGCGTGACACTGCAGTGCCACTCCTAGATGGGCCAGGTGTTTGTGTCGGCGACTAGGGTCGCTTAGCTTACTCACACAGCTACCTCATTGCACCTCTTTTTTTTCTTCTTTGCGTCATGTGCTGTTTGGGGAGTATTTTTTGGAAGGGACATCCTGCGTGACACTGCAGTGCCACTCCTAGATGGGCCAGGTGTTTGTGTCGGCCACTAGGGTCGCTTAGCTTACTCACACAGCTACCTCATTGCGCCTCTTTTTTTTCTTCTTTGCGTCATGTGCTGTTTGGGGAGTATTTTTTGGAAGGGCCATCCTGCCTGACACTGCAGTGCCACTCCTAGATGGGCCAGGTGTTTGTGTCGGCCACTTGGGTCGCTTAGCTTAGCCATCCAGCGACCTCGGTGCAAATTTTAGGACTAAAAATAATATTGTGAGGTGTGAGGTGTTCAGAATAGACTGAAAATGAGTGGAAATTATGGTTATTGAGGTTAATAATACTATGGGATCAAAATGACCCCCAAATTCTATGATTTAAGCTGTTTTTTTAGGGTTTTTTGAAAAAAACACCCGAATCCAAAACACACCCGAATCAGACAAAAAAAATTCGGTGAGGTTTTGCCAAAACGCGTTCGAACCCAAAACACGGCCACGGAACCGAACCCAAAACCAAAACACAAAACCCGAAAAATTTCAGGTGCACATCCCTAATAACAAATAAGTATTACGTTTTGATGTTTGCAATTCATGTTAGCATTAACATTAGAGTGTTAGTGCCTGCATGTGTGTGGTTGTTGTTTTTTTAGTACTTTTAAACATATTCACAGACCTTTGTGAGCCTGGATATATGTCTAAAATTTTTCCTCAGCACAATAATGTATGCTAATACAGATTTTAAATTACTGTTGGAAAACCTGAATACTGATGTCACAAACAATATATGTAATTGATTTTGTGTCACCTGTGTTAAAACTTGCTAAATGTCAAAATGTCAGTGGGCAATTACTACGAACATACTTTTTGTGTTTTAATGCAAAAATTATCTCATTACAGTTTGCAAATACTTCTTTAAAAATTGGAGCAGGAAAATATATTACTTTCAGATTATTTTCATAGTTAACAGCTCTTCCAAGTCTTATTGAAAAGTGATTACTTCCTCAATTTATACAAAATTGCACTACTTGGTTCTGGGACACAAATAATTTATGACAGTTGAGAGCTGAATACTTCTTGCCTTTCTCCAAATTAAATCTAATAAGATATCACCATGTAAAAAATGAAATATACTGAAATTTTATACACATTTCAGTAGAACCCATAAATTAATAGAATAGATGTACAGACTTCTTCTATGATGAAAATACACTAAAGTACCCCCCTTGGACAAAAAAGTAAATTAAAAGTCTGTCTGATTACAGTGTAGGAAGGTACTCTGATAATTCAAGGATATTGCAAGGGGGTTTTTGAACCCCAAAGCAATTAAATTCACATTGCCTAGTGATTTAGTTTAAAGCAAAGCAACTTTAAGGCTTTCTGATTGGGAAGGACACTTAACCAGAATACTGGCCTTCTGAACAAGCTACTTAATCAACCCGTACAATTTAGTAGAATATGTTAATGCTTTTTATTAAACAATATGACAATTTTAATCTCTTTTAATAATAATGTATATTTTTATCAGCAGGAGAAAAACAATTCTTTTTTTCCAATCTAACATCACATATTTTAAGGCAGTTATTTTTTTCCCCCCACTGATACAAGGTATATAAACATAATTAAGATCTGTACACACTAATGTGGAAAATCTATAATTGGAATTTTGTAACAACAAGGTTTGATTTCATTATTGCACAAACAGAAACATGGGCCAGTATTTACTAAAAATCCGAGTTTTGCCGATTTGTGTTTTTTTTCTAAGTCCCAATCCAGGAATTCACTAAGCAGAAAACTCGGCAGTGTCTGGTCTATTTGTAATGGTTTGATTGGCAAAGTTCAGAAATACGAATGAAAAGACCATCGGTCAAACGCAGCTGTTATTTCAAACAATACGGGCATTCACTATTCATTCGTATTTGGGTGTTAGTCTCTGAGTGCTCAAGTGCGGGTCTGTTTTTTTTCGATCCGTTAAAAAAAGCAGCAAAAAATAGACCTGCTTTTTCCAGTCGAGTTTGGATAACGATGCACGGATCAGTGAGATCTGTACATGGTTATCTATGGGAAAGGGTCTGTTTAGTGTAAAAACAGAAAAAAAATTGCGTGGGGTCCCCCCTCCTAAGCATAACCAGCCTCGGGCTCTTTGAGCCGGTCCTGGTTGACAAAATATGGGGAAAAAATGACAGGTGTTCCCCCATATTTCATCAACCAGCACCAGGCTCTGCACCTGGTCCTGGTTCCAAAAATACAGGGGACAAAAAGCGTAGGGGTCCCCCGTATTTTTGAAACCAGCACCGGACTCCACTAGCCAGGTACATAATGCCACAGCCGGGGGACACTTTTATACTGGTCCCTGCGGCCCTAGCATTACATACCCAACTAGTCACCCCTGGCTGGGGTACCCTGGAGGAGTGGGAACCCCTTAAATCAAGGGGTCTCCCCTCCAGCCACCCAAGGGCCAGGGGTGAAGCCCGAGGCTGTCCCCCTCATCCAAGGGCGGCGGATGGGGGGCTGATAGCCATGTGTAAAAAATGTGAATATTGTTTTTAGTAGCAGTACTACAAGTCCCAGCAAGCCTCCCCCGCAAGCTAGTACTTGGAGAACCACAAGTACCAGCATGCGGTGGAAAACCTGGCCCACTGGTACCTGTAGTACTACTACTAAAAAAAATACCCCCAAAAAAACAGGACACACACACCGTGAAAGTATAAGTTTATTACATACATACATACATACATACATACATACATACTTACTTATGTTCCCACGAGGCTCGGTCCTCTTCTCCATGTAGACTCCTTGGGGGACCTGTGAAAAAAATTATACTCACATAATCCAGTGTAGATTGTGTCCAAAGTATAATCCACGTACTTGGCAAAACAAAGAAACGGAAACCCGACCACGCAATGAAAGGGGTCCCTTGTTTACACTTGGGACCCCTTTCCCCGACTGCCAGGACCCCCCCTGACTCCTGTCAAAGAGGGTCCCTTCAGCCAATCGTGGCACTCTCCTGATTGGCTGTGTGCTCCTGTAGTGTCTGTGAGGCAGTACACGGCAGAGATACAATGTAGCGCCTATGCGCTCCATTGTAGCCAATGGTGGGAACTTTGCGGTCAGCGGTTGACCGAAAGTTACCTCACCGCTGACCGCAAAGTTCCCATATGTAATAAACTTATACTTTCACGGTGTGTGTGTCCTGTTTTTTGGGGGGTATTTTTTTAGTAGTAGCACTACAGGTACCAGCAGGCCAGGTTTTCCACCGCATGCTGGTACTTGTGGTTCTCCAAGTACCAGCTTGTGGGATAGGCTTGCTGGGACTTGTAGTACTGCTACTAAAAACAATATTCACATTTTTTGCACATGGCTATCAGCCCCCCATCTGCCACCCTTGGATGGGGGGACAGCCTCGGGCTTCACCCCTGGCCCTTGGGTGGCTGGAGGGGGGGACCCCTTGATTTAAGGGGTTCTCACTCCTCCAGGGTACCCCGGCCAGGGGTGACTAGTTGGGTATGTAATGCCAGGGCCGCAGGGACCAGTATAAAAGTGTCCCCCGGCTGTGGCATTATGTACCTGGCTAGAGGAGCCCGGTGCTGGTTTCAAAAATACGGGGGACCCCTACGCTTTTTGTCCCCTGTATTTTTGAAACCAGGACCAGGCGCAGAGCCCGGTGCTGGTTGATGAAATATGGGGGAACCCCTGTCATTTTCCCCCCCATATTTTGTCAACCAGGACCAGCTCAAAGAGCCCGAGGCTGGTTGTGCTTAGGAGGGGGGACCCCACGCAATTTTTTTCTGATTTTTAACGACTTTAAACACCTTTTTAAGGTACACAATGAAGCCCTGCACGGATCTCACAGATCCGGCCGGGATTACTTGTGTTTTGTCAGGCAGTGTTTTACTCATCATTCCCGTAAAACACTGCCTAACATTACGAATCACATCGACATCGGAAAATACGAATTGGGATAAGTCGGCAGCTTAGTGAATGATCGTATCAGGATTCAAAAAGTTGCAGTAAAATGCCCCCGATACCATTAGAGTTCAAACACCCTTCAAAACGGCAAAAACACGAATCTTTGTAAATATACCCCATGGAGTTTAGATCAATACACTAGATTTCACTTTGTGTATAACATAAGGGTGCCCTGAATATTACGTGTTTTATTGAAAACAAATGAAAATTACATGGAAAAAAGCTAATTATCTATTTCTTTATTGCAATCCCATCTTTTGCTCTAAAGTCCATGTGCTATAAATGTACATGAATATAGCATGATACGTTTATGTTACATAAATAGTATGAATTAAAAACAAATTGCAGTGAGATATAAATATTTAATACTAGAAGTGCAGTACCAGAGTCCTGATGTACTGTAACATACAGATGTTTTCTCCCTCATCTTTGCTGCGATCCGTTCACACACACACAAATGTATCATGGCAGCAACTAGTCACACCTGCTTGTGACTAGCCGTGGGTACGTCCGCACCAATGCATTTCTATAGAAGCAGGTGCATACAAACGTGCCTGCTCACACCTGCGGGTATGCTAGCCATGCCAAATGAGTCATGTTTGCCGTGCCTAGCAGCAAAGATAAGCCTAGGCTCATCTGTAGTAGAGAGTCTAGGGCATGGCTACCAAATTAAAAGAAGTTTCACCCACATGACAAGCCTTGCAGCAAGTGATTTAGGCAGGATCATCTTAAAAACAATGTAGGACCTGTTCAAATCAATGCACTGGGGCCCTTACACACCCATTATGGGAATAAATGTAAAAAATAAATTACTTACACCTCCTGCTGTCCTGCACCGCCTCTACCTGATGCTTCAATACAGTGAATGGCTGTCAGCACTCTGACTGGTGGATGGCAGATGCCCTCAGGCCCAGTTCACCACTCCTCAAAGACCCCTAGAATCATGGGGCTCTGGGCAGCTGCCCAGTGTGCCCATACAAAAGATGTCACTGGCTTTAGGTATGTGCAGAGAATTTGTGTAATCAGAATACCAGTGCATAGTTTGTAACTGTTTTATTTTTACACTAATGGAACATGTAACATGTAGCAGTCTTTTCCCTTATAGTATTCCCTCCATTTTTTTTCCATCTAGATTCGTAACCAGGTCTACTGTATGTTAATTTAAGTTAATGACTGAACTAGCATAGTTAATCTAATTATATAGAATGCAAATGCGGCCTTTGGTAGAAGACTGATGAAGAGAGTAATTTTGATGTGGACAGCGATCTGTTGTTTACTCAATTTATGGTAGAATTTAACAATTCAGAATTTATGAAATTTGGAATAGAATCTATTTGGTGTTTTGATTTTTTTTCCATTGGATGTCTGACAGGATATGGGGGTTGTGTGCAGGTTACATCCATAATATATTTTGTGTTGAGTACAGGATGCAGGCAGTTAGGATGCTGGAGGTCAGAGTACTGACTGCCATAATTCCAACAGGGGTACTGAACTAAATTAACCCTAACCCTTCCCCTAACCTTATCCTAATCCTTCCTTTCGGTAGCCAAACCCAAGCCATCCCCCCCTGCAGCCTAACCCTCCCTGGCATACTTACTTTTGGGTTCCCAGATGTCAGGAGTCTGGCTGTCAGGATTCCGGTGTCAGAATTCTGGCATAATTTCGGATTATGGCACAAGTCTCTTGACCGCTAGCATCCTGTATTTTGGTATGCCAACTACATTCAATATTTTATGTGGTTTGGTATGCTGCAGTAATGAACTGTTGAATGTTGCCCTTTGATTATCTTTTTACTGCATACATATCATGTGGTGCCTTGTTGTGATGCCATAAGGCTGCTCATCTTTTATTACTACTAGACTACTCATCTATGTCAAATATGTGGGTTTTTTTTTACAATAATTTTGAATTCATATAACTTTATGGAATGTAGAAGTTAGGGCAGTTTTTAAATTCATATAGTACTTTCATACCATAGTCTGTGAGAATCTTGTACTGTACATAGATTCAGATCTATAAATAGATTTAACATATTTCCATTACAGGTAGATATGTGTGCCAGACCATATTTTCTGGTTTCGTTTTTTTATTTTTGTTCTAATTCATCATCTGTTTTTTGTTTTGAATTTGGTTTTAGATTTCAGCCTTGACTGGTTTTTGTTTTGGCTTTGTATTTAATCCAAAAATTTAAAACCGCTAAAATCAAATAATTTGCTATTGAGTTTAATAACATTAATTTACACTCATATCCAGTCAATTTTTACCACATCACAGGTCCCAATATTGTTTTCATCCACTTTAGGCAAAAGGCTGCAGCGAGCAGGCTGGTTACTAAGCAACAGAGCACCGGCACAAACACATGGCAGTTTATAACACATAAGAAACATTGCCAAACAGCAGTGATAGAAATGAAAAGCAGTGAAAGATGGAATTGGCCTTGGGCTGTTCCACCCATCCTTATATGGTATATTAAAAAGTGCTTTCACAGTTTAATAAACCAATTACTTCAGCAACAGAGGCTGTCAATTTTGTGGCTGAAGTGTTTAGTTTGTTTGGATCATCATAAAACAAGCTAACAATGGGCTTAAGATAGCTATGTTCATATTGTAGCTCTGCAGTGGCAAGATGCCATTGTCACTATCATTCTCATCCTCACTCTCATCAGTGTGTACATCAAACTCACACAATATCCATTCATCCCTGTTGGAATCCACCAGTACAGAAGTCTCTATGCTTTGATGTAATTGCCGGTAAAGGTCTTCCTCATGGAATTTGTAGTTCATTTTGATGAACATCAAATTTTCCACATATTGACAAAGTAGTCTCTTACACTGATTGCTGACAAGGCTCTGTGCTGAAAACTCTGAGTACAACCTGGAGGATTGGCAGCTTAAGTAATGCAATGTCAGTTTGTAAAAGGGCCTCCAAATTGCATTTTTTTTCTTTCCAGCAGTCAATGGTACTCTGTGACATGCCTGTTTGTATGGTGTCATGAAAATAATCCTCTACCATTCTTTGGTTCATGACCATATCAGATGGAGTTACGTTAGAGGTATCCTAATTTTAGGCAATTATTTTAGAACCAACAAGATGTCAAAATGTTGTGCTGACTCCTCTGTATCACCACCAGGTCTTTTGGGAAAGCTGAGATTTTTCCTGGCAGCTGCCAGAGAAATGGTAGGAGGCAATGTTGTGTGCCACTTGAGTTGCCAACTTCATCACCAGGAGCTCTTTGCATCTCTAAGTTGAAAAGAAAGGCAGACTTAAACTTAGGATCAAGCATGGTTGACGATTTCAAGATATTGGCAACCCTTGGATACTGGCAAAGCAAATTAAGGACATGATCTACAAGTCCAGCAAACTTAGCGGAATTACTATGTTTACTCTTCTCCAATTTCTCAAAATTATTTTTTTTAAAAAGCCTAATTAAGGGACTCACCTGAGACAAGCTAATAGTGTCTGAACTCACTTCACAGGTGGCTACTTCAAAGGGTTTGAGCACCTTGCACAAGATGGAAGGTATTCTGCACTGTGCTGGGCTTCGATACACTCCCCCTCTTCTCCAAATGTCATGGCTATTTGAATGGCTGTGGAAGGCTTTTTGTTATTCCTCCATCCACTGAATATATAAAGGGTCAAATTCCACCTAGTTAACACTTCTTGCTTCAGTTGGTGGCAGGGCAAATTGAACTGTTCTTGCAGGTGCTGCAATCTCCTGCATGATGTGAGTGAATGCCAAAAATGTTCCAATATTGTTTGGGCCACAGACAGCATCTCCTGCATGCCCCTGTAATTTAAAATAAAAATCTCTACCTCTGAGATAATTAAGTGAGCAAAACATGGGGCGTGTTGGAATTCACCCAACTTATGCTTTCACAATAGTTGTGGTGTGATCAGAAATCACAAATCCTGTGGAGAGTCCAAGTGTGGTAAACCATTTTGCTATGCCATCCCTTAATTTTTCTAAGAGGTTGTCAGAAGTATGACTCGTAGTGAAGCCAGTGATAAACAGAGTAGTCTGCCTCTGAATGAGCTGGCATAGGGGGTAATTCAGACCTGATCACTAGGCTGCTTTTTCTCACAGCCTGCGATCAGGTCCTAACTGCGCATGCATATGCACCGCAATGCGCAGACATGACATACAGCAGCAATGGGGATCAATGCATAGCGACAGGATGGTACAAAAAAAGCGATCGCATAGGCGATCTCAAGGTGTCTGACAGGAAGAGAGCATTTGTAGGTGGCAACTGACTGTCTGGAAAAATGCATGCATGTCCAAGCATTTGAAGGGAGGGTGTCTGACATCAATTCCAGCCCCCAGTGGGCAGCGACAATCTGATCACAGGGCTGCAAAAATCGCTGCCCAGTGATCAGGTCTGAATTACCTCCATTGATTTTTAGATACTGCTGTTGCTACAGAAGGTGATTCACAGTCATCTAGTGTTTAGTTTGCCCACTACCGCTTGTACACATATCTTTTGTTAAGTGGACAGTGGGTACAGTGGCATTTTGTAGTCTAATATACAGTGTGTGTATTTATATATATATATATATATATATATATATATATATAGATATATATAATATATATACACTGCTCAAAAAAGGGAACACTAAAATAACATATCCTAGATCTGAATGAATGAAATATTCTTATTAAATACTTTGTTCTTTACATAGTTGAATGTGCTGACAACAAAATCACACAAAAATTATCAATGGAAATCAAATTTATTAACCCATGGAGGTCTGGATTTGGAGTCACCCTCAAAATTAAAGTGGAAAAACATACTACGGGCTGATCCAACTTTGATGTAATGTCTTTAAAACAAGTCAAAATGAGGCTCAGTAGTGTGTGTGGCCTCCACGTGCCTGTATGCGGCACTCAGAGACTTAAAGCAAAAAACTGTGTATTAAATATAACACATGAACTCCAACGTTTCGGGGCCGGCACGCCCCTTCGTCAAGGATATACGTCAAGGATTGCTGTATATCCTTGACGAAGGGGTGTGCCGGCCCCGAAACGTTGGAGTTCATGTGTTATATTTAATACACCGTTTTTTGCTTTAAGTCTCCGAGTGCCGCAGTTTTTCCTTGATTGTCTATATATATATATATATATATATAATTACCATAAGAAAGGATTAAGAATAATCTCAATTCAGGTAACTTGAATATCGATACTTAACACCCACCTTATCTCCTGAAATAACATTACATGTTACTGACGATAATCAGAGGAGACTTCCACAGCAGACGACAGACAAAGGCCAGGAACAAATCATCAAGCTCATCCTTTGCTGGATAAGTATTTTTTCAAGTTCATTCATTCCACCGTCACCATTTGTTCATATATATTCATCACCTCCTACATCTCAGCGCCAACTTGCACTCCTGATCCTACTTTTTATATATTGGGCAATCCTACAATGAAAATGGGAAACAATGATTAGACAGAACATTTCACTGCTCACAACTATTTAGAAATTGCATTGACATAACTGCCCAAAAACTAATACCCATAGTCATAAACTTGATTAACAATAAACATTAAATAACATGTATTGCACTTTCCAATAAGATGCAATTTGCTACTATGGTTTTATATTTATTTCATTTGTCAATTACAAATCTTCACTCACTGAACTCTGTCTTGTCAAGTAAATTGTCACTTGTGAGAATTTTTTTTTAATAAAAGCTGAAATTCTCTGTAGGAACCTAGGAGGAAAAGTGCAATTCCAATTGGTTGGTGAATACATGGGATGATCTCCCATCTGCCCATTTCCTTGTTTTCTGCTTTTTGTCTGGTTCACTAGAAAGCATATCTATTTCTGTCTGTTAAATCACATCAAACACAATCTAAGTGGATTCTCCTCTCAATCCGTGAGTGTATAGAGGAGGTAATGGAACTGTAGGAAAAAGCTGTAGTTTGAACCGTGCGCAATGTTAAGTCAAATACAGAAGTGCAAGTGATATGGAAGGTGAGGAATAAGGGTTTGGTAGCCCTGATAGATTCCTTAGGTTGCCTGCTGACCAGATTCAATAGACTCACAGCACAGGCAATGATAATCTAATGAGAATAGGGTACAGGAGGTTTTGCATGAAAAAGTCATTACATCAAGGATGATAATATAGCAGAGGTGTAACTGTGGGAGGCAATTGAGTCAGCTGCCGCCGGGCTCCTGCTCTGTAGGGTGGCACCTCTCCTCCTGTTCAGCGACACCATTCAATAAAGTTAATTGACAGCCACCGCTATCTCTTCTGTGGCCGACTCCCCTCTCCACTAGTCAATGCAGTTTACAGCAGTCACACCCTCTTTATTATAGTTACACATTTTACAAGTGTAATACCCAGGATTAGAACACACAACCTATTTCATTGGAAGCTGGCACCTTACTGATGGAGCTGTTTACTCATGTATAGGAAGCATGAGAATTCTAACTATATGAAGTTACTTCTCTGACAATTACAAGTAACATCATACAGTATAGCTAGAATCCTCATGCTTCCTATACAGGAAAAAATAGCTCCATCAGTAAGATGCTTCCATTGTAGGTCCAGGGTTCTAATCCTGGATATGGAACTTGTAAAATAATTGTCAGAGAAATAATCTGCATTGTGAGTGACTGGGAAGATCCAAGCAGTTTTTGCCTGCACACTACATAGATCTGTCTAGTTTTAATGGTTTTAAACTAACAATTCTGAGTAGCTTCATATAATTAGAATCTGCTGGCTTACTATGCAGGAGAAAATAGCTTAATTGGTAAGGTGTCTGCTTTCAGTGCAACAGATCATGGGTTCTAATCCTGTGTATTAGAGCATACATACACATATTTATCTATATATGTGGATGGGCACCAATATATATCTTGCCTCCAGTCAACTGGGACGAACTTATGCCACTGTAATATAGTACTGTGCAGTGTAATGTGCCATGTGTTTGTGCTCTGTCACGTAGTTTAACCAGTCAGCTCATTGCAGCCTTTGGCCAATATTAGGGAAAACAATAGTAAGAGCTGTGAGGTGGTCAAAAGTGACTAGAATGAATGTTGTTGAGGTTAATAATACTGAAGGAAACAGGACCAAATGACATGATTTTAGTAGTTTTTAGCATATTTAAAACAAAAAATACAGATCCAAAACCAATATATGTGAGGGCAGTTTTGGCAAAAACTGAAAGACAAATTAGAACCAAAACACGGGGTCAGCGCACATCTCTACTTATGAGTAGTGTCCTTCACCCTTACCAAAAACCAGCAATAATCACCCACCATTGCTAGATCCCTTCTCCCTTGATATCGTTGCTCCATTGTGTGAATATGTTAATGAGATTGTTCCCCTGTCCATCAGTTGTAGCTCCAAAACTGTTCAGAAATAATTTCGGGTGAGAATGTAAGAAATGTATCTTTGCAAAAAGTCAGGATGCTATATAACAGTAGTTATTCAGCAATTCAACTATCACTTGTTTATAGTTTTCTGCTTTTTCAATTTCTAAAATCCCACCATCAACAGATCTGAAAGATTTCCATGCAGCTCATTCTGCGGCATTACATTTGTCTTTGAAGAGTTTGACCTTTAAAAAGTAGTTTAATTTTAGGACTTGCAAAAATACTTTCCTTCAAGTTGGTATGTCTCAATTTTAGAAATAGGCTTTTAATTACTAAAAAATAGAGGTGTGGTGGACACTTCTCGGGTTTTGTGTTTTGGTTTTGGATCTGAATCCCTGCTCGTGTTTTGGATCTGGATTGGTTTTGCCAAAACCACCCTTTCAGGTTTTGGTTTTGGTTTTGGATCTGGATGATTTTTGAAAAAAATAAAAACAGCTAAAATCACAGAATTTGGGGGTAATATTGATTCTACGATGTTAACCTCAATAGCATTAATTTCCACTAATTTCCAGTTTATTCTGAATACCTCCCACCTCCCAATATTGTTTTTAGGCCAAAAGGTTGAACATTGGTAGCTGGATGACTAAGCTAAGCTACACAAGTGGGTGGCACAAACACCTGCCCCATCTAGGAGTGACACTGCAATGTCAGACAGGATGGCAGTTTTAAAAACTAGGCCCCAAAGAGCATATAATGCAAAAAAAGAGGTGCAAGATGGAATTGTCCTTGGGTCCTCTTGGCCCTCCCACCCACCCTTATGTTGTATAAACAGGAAATGCACACTTTAACAAACCAATCATTTCAGCAACAGGGTCTGTCACACGACTGTGGATGAAATGACTGGTTTGTTTGGGCCCCCACCAAAAAAGAAGCAATTAATCTCTCTTTGAACAAAATGGCTCTACAGTGGCAAGATGTCGTCCTCATCCTTAGATTTCCCCCCCTTCAGTGTTTACATCCTCATCCTCACAGAGAAATAATATTCAAACAAAACCACATCATTAAGGTGTCAGTGGACTGCTTACACTATTACCCAAAGTTTCTGAACTTGACAATGACTTATGATGAATGCAATGCGGGGGACGTATAAGGGAGAATGTTCCTAGGTGGTTAACGACCTTACCCATACTTGTTATGGTTTGACAAAGGTGAAGCAATGACAATTAAACCATGAAATAGGTATTTAATATTTGTTGTGTTGGTAGTATAGTCAATAAAAAAGGAGGAAATAAAAGAAAGATGGGGCACACTTGGACAATATTATTGCTGAACCTTTGTTATCTTTGTTTTTAAATATTTTCACCTAAGGTGTATTCAAATTTGTGTGATATAACAAAGGCAAGGCTAGGGATTAACTAGGGTTTATTGAAACCCACACATAGTTAACACTAATTAAACCTTACCCTCCTTGAGGTGGAGTTCAATGTTACACTAACCTGTGTGTCAAACTAGGTTTTATCTATCAAGAATAAAAGTTGTTTTAATGCATTTTCATTGTCCAAGTGTGCCCTAACATAGAGTCTTTATTTTCTTTCCTCCTTTTTTTGGAGGTTGACAAAGGCAACAGATGGCTTGATACATGTTGTCCGGATTTGTGGAGAAATAATTCCACACTGAAGAGGTGGCTTTTTTGGTATTTTGCCCAGGCATGACAATGGGCTTTTTAATCTCATGGCCAACAACTGTATCCACTGGTGACTTATTGAAACAAACCACATCCCCTTCAGAATCCTGATCGTCAACTTCCTATGCAGCGCCAGCTACACCCATATCCTCCTCATCCTGGTGTACTTCTACAGTGACATCCTCAATCTCAATATCAGCAACTGGACTGGTGGTGCTCCTACCAGCACTAACAAGGGGTGTACAAATGGTGGTAAGAGCCTCCTCTTCCCATACAGTGTTGTGAAGGTCAGGCCTAGACATCGCAACCACAGACAGTGCCAGCACCCCAGTATTTTCACAACACCCTTGTCATTTTACAGCATACAAGACAGGGCAAGTGTACATTGATTTTCACTGCACCCTAGAATAATTACAGCATACAAGACAGGGCCAGTGTACATTGATTTTCACTGCACCCATGCATTTTTACAACATACAGGGTCAGTGTAATGTTATTTGAACAGCAACACCCCTATATTTTACAGCATACAGCAGTGTGCTTTTAATTTTTAACAACTGTACCCCTGAATTTTTACAACATACAGTGCCAGTGTAATGTTATCTGAACAGCAACACCCCTATATTTTACAGCATACAGCAGTGTGCTTTTAGTTTTTAACAACTGCACCCCTGAATTTTTATAGCATAAAGGTCAGTGTAATGTTATGTGAACAGCAACACCCCTATATTTTATAGCATACAGCAGTGTGTTTTTAATTTTTAACTGCACTCCTTAATTTTTACAACATTCATGGCCATCAGCACCCCTGTATTTTACAGCATACAGCAGTGTGCTTTTAATTTATAACAACTGCAACTCTGAATTTTTACAACATTCATGGCCTGCAGCACCCCTATATTTTATAGCATACAGCAGTGTGATTTTCATTTTTAACAACTGCACCTCTGAATTTTTACAACATACAGGGCCAGTGTAATGTTATTTCAACAGCAACACCCCTATATTTTATAGCATACAGCAGTGTGCTTTTAATTTTTAACAACTGCAGCTCTGAATTTTCACAACATACAGGGCCAGCAGCACCAGTATATTTTAAAGCATACAGGAGCAGTGTGTTTTTATTTTTAACAACTGCACCCCTGAATTTTTATAGCATACAGGTCCAGTGTAATGTTTTTGAACAGCAACACCCCTATATTTTACAGCATACAGCAGTGTGCTTTTAATTTTTAACTGCACCCATGAATTTTTGCAACATACAGGGCCAGCAGCACCCCAATATTTGCCTGCATACAGAAGGACAGTGCCCATACACCCTGTACAACACAGTGACAGCGAGGACAGCAACACCCATGTACAACTGCAGCACATGAAACACCAGTGACAGCCAGTGACAGCCAGGACAACCAGGACCCACAAATAGAGACAGGTCTGTCTCCCTCACTCTCCAAGTCAGGAGTAAAAATGGCAGTGACGCGGCTGTTTATATGGAATCCAAAACCTGCAAGATTCTGAAAGCGGGATGATGACGTTTTGCTCGTTTTGGTTTCTGAGTCTGGTGGGAAGTCCCTAGTAAGACTTGGATCTGGGCTCGAAGCATGAATTTCAAGTGGGTTCGGTTCTCAGGGAACCAAATTCTCTCATCTCTACTAAAAATTGTATCCATTTTTGTCCACAGCCTTTGCAAAAATGTTGATGAGGCATAATTTAATACGTAATTAATGGACATTACAGGTTTCACTAAAGGTGCATACGTAATATTGCACATTCTGGGAACAAACTCTTCTCTTATGGTCCAGTCCTTCACAATGTAATGCTGCAGTGTTACTCAACTATCCATAAGCACAGAAAACAATACTTAGTATTACCACTCTTCAGTCCAAGTAATGAATTTCAAATCAGATTTGGCAGCAAAATATATTAGTTGATGCCATTTAACAAAATTGCCTTGTTATTATAAGTTTATTTCATATAGTAGCAGCTACTGAATGAACCACAGGTACCAACAGTTTGCTGTTTGTCATGTAATAACTCAGCTTTTAGACTACATGCCGAAGAATCAATGAATTATCTCCATTATTATTATTATTACAGTATATTATTGTTCATCTATCAATCCATTAACAGTACATCTTTGCAGACTAAAAGGGAACCTTGAACTTCATAGTAACATGCAAGTTTTCATGTTTCATAAACACAGAATCCTTGTGTCTAGCAAGCAAATTCCAATGGAGCATCCTGGATCCTTCTATTTTAGGCTGTGCTTTGAAAGTTTCAAATACCAAAGTGTGGTTGATCAAATACAAGTGTGGTTATTTTGTCATGCATGGGACTTTAACTGTGATCACAAGGTGTAGAAGGACCAGCAGCAGGCTAATATGACTCTTGCTCTTCTTGTGGAATTGTGAATTCCTCCCAGTTAGATGGAGGAACAGGAATTTCAGGTGTATGTGGCACTGGTCTTGTTGGAGATGAGAGATTGAGATTTTTTATTGTTTATTTTTTTGACAATTCTCCATTTTTTGATAGACTGGCTCTCACCAGATGATTGGACCCTCCACAGACATACTATTCTTCTTCCCCTTAATGCATTTCAATGAACTTATACAGTACAAAAGTAAGTCACTTATTTTATTTATTTATTTATTTATTTATTTGTTAACAGTTTCTTATATAGCTCAGAAAATTATGTTGTGCTTTACAACTGGACACAATTAGAAGACAAAAGTGGGTAAAAACAAACAGTTATAGAGGTAGGTAGGCCCTGCTCGCAAGCTTACTATATATGGGGAAATAGGCATTGATACACAAGTATTTGTGCTATCTATTGTATAGTTGGCCACCAGATTGCAAAGGTTCTTGGTGGGCTGCATGATATCACATCACAGCAGTGATGAACCAAGGTCAGGAGGAAGGGAAAGTGATGAATTGAATATGTGGGGGATGTGTGTGGACTGAACTGTGGGGATATAATTGGATAGGAAAGCTATGAAGGTAATGTGAGTAGTTCTGGAATTTGATAAGCTTGTCTGAATATGTTATTTTTCAGGGAATGCTTGAAGGTTTGAAGACTAAAGGAGAGTCTTAATGTACATGTAGGGAATTCCACAGAATGGTTGCATCCAGAAGAAAGTCCTCTAATCGTGCATGGGAGTGAGATGTTGATCTTGTGAAAAGGTTGGGAGATATTTTGAGATAAGTGAAGAGATGTATGCTGGTGTAGTATGGTTAATATCTTTGTGTGTAAGTAACAGTTTTTTATATTGGATACGGTAGAATAGAGGTAACCAATGGAGGACTGACATAGTGGGTCTGCAGACGATGAACATCTAGTGAGGAATATTAGCCTTGCACCTGCATTCAGAATGGATTGTAATGGTAAGTCTCTTCTTAGTAAGACCAGTAAGAAGACTATTGCAATAATTAATGCGGGAGATAATGAGCGCATCGATTAGAGTTCTAGCAGTGTCTTGTGTAAGGTATGATCATATTTTGGATATGTTTCTTAGATGCATGTAACATGATTTTGAGACAGATTGAATGTGGGGAGCAAAGGATAGCTCTGAGTCATGTATGACACCTAGGCAGCGAGCTTGTGGTGTAGGGTTGATTGTAGAGTTCTCAACAGTGAAATAAATATCAGGTTGGTAACTGCTATTGGCCGGTGGAAATATAATTAACTCTGTTTTTGAAATATTAAGTTTGAGGTGGAGAGATGACAACCAAGATGAAACGGCAGAGAGGCATTCAGTGACCCAGCCCAATACAGATAGAGACAAATCAGGGGAGTATAGGTAGATTTGAGTATCATCTGCATACAGATGGTACTGAAATCCAAAAGAGCTGATTACTTTCCCAAGAGATGAGGTATAGATTGAGAAAAGCAGAGGACCTAGTACTGAGCCCTGCGGTACCCCAACTGTAAGAGGTAGTGAAGAGGATGTGGATTCAGAGAAACGGACACTGAAAGAGTGATTAGATAGATAGGTAAGGAACCAAGAGAGGGCCGTGTCCTGAAGACCTAGGGATTGCAGTGTTTGTATGAAAAGAGAGTGGTCAACAGTGTCAAAAGCAGCAGAAATATCTAGAAGAATAAGTAGCGAGTAATGGCCTTTAGACTTTGCAGTGACCAAATCATTCATTACTTTAGTCAGTGCTGTCTCTGTGGAGTGTTGGGAGTGAAAGCCTGATTGATGTGGGTACAATAAGTTACATGAGTTAAGAAAGTGTGTGAAGCGAGTGTAGGCAAGTTTCTCAAGTAGCTTAGAGAGACAAGGGAGCTGAGAGATGGGATGGTAGTTTGAGAGAGAGTTAGAGTCAGAATTTTGTTTTTTAGAATGGAAGTAAACACTGCATGCTTGAGCAGTGAATAAAAGAGATACCAGTAGAGAGAGAGAGATTACAGATGTTAGTTAAGGTTGGGATGAGCACAGGAGACAGAGCTTAAGTTATTTGCGAGGGTATAGGATCAAGAGGAGAAGTAGTAGAGTATCAGGATGAGAATAGTGTTTATACTTCATTTTCGTTTGTGGGATCACCAACATGGCAGCCAGAATAAACATAGTAAGCTTGTATTAGCTTCTATGCAGGGACATAAGGTGAGGTACTGTAAATGGCTCAGGAGGCAATGGCTTGTACCAGAGCTAGATTTACACACAATATATGAGCCAAAGGGTACATGTGGGCATTATACACAGGTGCAGCAGGATATACTGCTAGAAATTTGGAGAGTTTTGATCAGAGATGTGCAGAAAAGATAGGCAGGAGTGGAACTGCCTCACTTGCTGTAGACTTTTTGCTCCAGAATTTTTTTTATTAAAAAAAAGATTAGAAAACTATATAACGGTGATAATTATAATATATTCTTTGTATTTTCCATATATTTTATATCGTCAGAATTTCGGCTTGTACGTTAGTATGACAGGAAATGCTCAGGCTCACCCCGCTGCACATCACTGCTTCTGCATCATTGACTAAGATTGTGACCTTACTGTAAATTGTCCACAAATACAGCAAAACTATTTGCCAAATTTATGCATGTGTAACGTTGTCACTCCATTTTAAAAAAAATACAAAACTCTGCACTCAAAGAAGACAACCTGCCATCAAAACTACTTCCTGATGTTAACATTTTTATTTAATTAGGTACAAATGTAGACAAGATTTATTAATATTCTGCCATTAACCACCTAATACAGACTGGTGTGTGTTATAAACATTACATGATTTCACGTACTATGGATATTAACAATACATATTGTTTGCAATTACTATCCCTCCACATGTTAACCAGAAAGATAGTTTCCATTTTTAGTCATAAGTTAAACACAGAAAGGGTCGTGGTTTGATACCAAATGACAGTGTCAATATTTAAGCATTTTCAAGTGTTTTATTAAGTTTTTTTGTTTTGTTTTGTTTTACTTCTATGTAAAAATGTGACAACATCTTTAGTAGCATTCTGAATCAGCACATAAAAGTTAACAGACAACAGACAAAATCACTGTAATTATACGTCCAAATCACTGGAATTAATTGGCAGAGTCACTGGAATTATACATCCAAATCACTGGAATTAGTTGGCAAAATCACTGTAATTATACATCCAAACCACTGGAATTAATTGGCAAAATCACTGCAATTATACATCCAAATCACTGGAATTAATTGACAAAATCACTGTAATTATATGTCCAAATCACTGGAATTAATTGGCAAAATCACTGCAATTATACAGCCAAATCACTGGAATTAATTGGCAAAATCACTGTAATTATACGTCCAAATCACTGGAATTAATTGGCAAAATCACTGTAATTATACGTCCAAATCACTGTAATTAATTGGCAAAATCGCTGTAATTATACATCCAAATCACTGTAATTAATTGGCAAAATCACTGTAATTAATAATTATACGTACAAATCACTCGAATTAATTGGCAAAATCACTGTAATTTTATGCCCAAATCACTAGAATTAATTGGCAAAATCAATGTAATTAATAATTATTCTTCCAAATCACTGAAATTAAATGGCAAAATCTCTGTATCGCCTGCCTAGTGAATTGGAATCTAGATGGTATTTGGTACCGGGGACACAATACCTCCATCAATTGTCTAAATCCCACTGCACTAATGGTGGATACTGGATGCACGTCTAAAACCAACATAAGTGTCAAGGCCTCAGTTATGAGGGCTTCCATCGTCATGTGAATCTTAACCATTAGTCATGAACATAGGCCAGGGACTCAGCCATTCTTTGCCACTCCGTGTCGTAATTGGCATATTGGCAAGTTTGCCTTTCTCCTCAGACCATTTAAATTTCTTTTTTTTGGGTCTTTTTACCGAACTTTGGCTTTTTGGATTATACATGCCCTCTACTATCACAATGGGCATCGGCCTTGGCAGATGACGTTGATGGCATTTCATCGTCTATGTCATGGCTAGTGGCAGTAGCTTCAGCACTAGGAGGAAGTGGTTCTTGATCTTTCCCTATTTTATCCTCCAAATGTTTGTTCTCCATTATTTTTCTGGAGTTATATAACACAATATGCGGCACAAGAGAGCATACCCCTACACCTCACGGGGCTAACCCTGTAAAAATTATTTGGATTAAATCTTAATAACCCCTTTATTTGGAGTAAATAATATACAGCACAGGACAGCTCCACTGAATTTATATGGCAGACCACTGGACTGGATTTATACGGAATTACATGGATTTTTATGGAATTATACAGCAGGATAACTGGAATTATACAGCAGTATCACTGGAATTATATGGCAATATCACAGGAATTATATGCCAGTATCACGGGAATTATACACCAGTATTCCAAGATTTATTTGGCATTATCACAGGAATTATATGGCAATATCAAAGGAATTATACACCAGTATTCCAAGAATTATACTGCAATATCACAGGAATTATACGCCAGTATAATGGGAATTATACGGCAATATCACTGGAATTATACGGCAATATCATAGGAATTACATGGCAGTATTCCGAGAATTATACGGTAATGTCACAGGAATTATACACCAGTATTCCGAGAATTATACGGCAATATCACAGGAATTATATGCCAGTATCACAGGAATTAAATGCCAGTATCATGGGAATTATACACCAGTATTCCGAGAATTATACAGCAATATCACAGGAATTATACGCCAGTATCACAGGAATTATACGCCAGTATCACGGGAATTATATGGCAGTAACACTGGATATATGGCAGCAGAGGAAACCACCACTTTGACTGGTCACTGGACTGATGCTGCACAAGACACTTCCCCTGGTCTAATGCAGGACAACACAGCACCACTGACTGGGATTTATACAGCTACACTGGATATATGGCAGCAGAGGACACCACCACTGTGACTGGTGACTGGACTGATGCTGCACAAGACACTACCCCTGGTCTGATGCCAGACAACACAGCAAAAATGCAAAGGACCTATACAGCAGCCAGCAGCACTAGGGACATATAGCAGCAGAGGACACCAACACTGTGACTGGCTGGACGAATGCAGCATAAGACACTGACTACACTGGACTGGACTGAACAGCACAGCACAGCACTAGACTCGCCACCCCACTTTCCCGCCCCCACACAGAAACTAAGGATGGAGACACGTCCTCTCACAACACTCTCCGAGACTGGAGTGAAAATGGCCACGACATGCAGCAACTTATATGGAATCCAAATCCCGTGAGAATCCGTTAGCGGGATGATGACATTTTGCCTCGTTCAGGTTTCCGAGTCAGGCAGGAAAATCTGAGCCTGGCCTGGAACCGGACTCGAATGGTGAAGTTCGGTATGATTCGGTTCTCTGAGAACCGAACCCGCTCATCTCTAGTTTAAGGACCACCAAGCCTAAATTACAGCATATATTTCCAGCTTGAAAAACGATAAAACATTCAGCACATTTTCTACAGTAAAGGAAGCGATAAAAATGGGAGGCTCTGCAGTTTAAGTAAATGCAGATGTGGACAGTAGCAAAAGTAATGGAAGTATTGGCCTCTTGGATCCAATGGTGCAGGCAGTAGCTATACAGGTAGATTGATCTATCTGTGGGGTCTGGGTGCAAACATTGTCCAGTGCACATCTCTAGTTATCATCAGTAGTCATCCTGTACTTTTAATGAGCCCATTTCAATGCACATCCTGTGCAATGTAATAGCCAGCTTAACATTCACACACAATTTTCACATGTAATAAACACATTTTTTGTTAATATCATAAATGAACATATACACTAGGTTAAACCAAAAATTTAAGAGAACACAAATGTTTTTTTTTTTTAATTCAGATTTTCTGTCCCTCCGCACACCAAGGCATACTTCCCAACTTTCTACATTTGGGAGGTGGGACACAGATGAAGAGTTCCGAACTTGGGAGGTGGGACATAGATGGAAAATAAGGGGGTGGGACCTCCTGGCAATGGGGCATGGCCTCACAGGAAGTGACGCAATCGCAGGTAGGGAAACTAGTTATTGCCTATTTAAGAAAGCTACCGGCAGTACATACTATAAATGGTCAGGTTTTCTCCTATAGCTATTGTCATCTCAAGGATAAAGCACTAGAGCTATATATTTTCATCTCTGTTTCAATTCAACCTAAAGGAGCTCAGTGGGGTTGAGGTCAGGGCTCTGTGTATACCAGTGAAGTTCTTTCACACCAAACTTTTCCAA
Organism: Pseudophryne corroboree; assembly: GCF_028390025.1. Classification (NCBI taxonomy): domain Eukaryota; kingdom Metazoa; phylum Chordata; class Amphibia; order Anura; family Myobatrachidae; genus Pseudophryne; species Pseudophryne corroboree. The sequence continues at coordinate 551,878,011 of NC_086446.1, read as the reverse complement.
CCATGTCTTTTATAGTCCTTGCTTTGTGCACTGGGGCACAATTTGAATAGAAAGGTCCTTCCCCCAAACTGTTGCCACATAGTTGAAAGCATAGCATTGTTAAAAATGTCTTGGTATGCTGAAGCATTTTTCCATTCACTGGAGATAAAGGGCCTAGCCTAAACCATGAAAAACAGCCACATACCATTATCCCTCCTCCCCCAAACTTCACAGTTGGCATAATGCAGTCAGGCAGATAATGTTCTCCCTGCATCCACCAAACCCAGACTTGCTCATCTGACTGCCAATCAGAGAAGCGTGATCTGTCACTCCAAAGGACATGTATCCACTTCTCCACAGTCCAGTCTCAGTGTGCTTTACACCACTCCATCCGACGCTTGGCAATATACTTGGTGATGTGAAGCTTGCATGCAGCTGCTTGACCATGCAAATCCATTCCATTAGGTTCTCACTGCACAGTTGTATGCTAACATTAATGACAGTGGAAGTTTAGAACTCTTTATCTATGGAATCAGAAGAGCATTGGCGACTTTTACGCACCATGCGCCTTAGCTGACATTTTCTCCACTTTGTGATTTTACGTGGTCTTCCACTTCATGGCTGAGTCACTGTTATTCTTAAATGATTCCACTTTCTCAAAATATCACTTACAGTTGACCAGGAAATATCCAACATGGATGAAATTTCACAAACATTCTCATTGCAAAGGTGGCATCAATTCACAGTAGCACGACTTGAAGTCACTGAGCTCTTAAGAACAACCCATTTTGTATCACAAATGTATGCAAATGGAGACTGCATGGCAAGGTGCTTGATTTTATAAACCTGTGATGGTATAATCAGTATGGCTTTATATGCTAAGTCAACTGACTGCAACATTTTATTAAGTCATAATAGCTTCCACCCTAGGTCCAGAATTCAAGGTCTTACTCATTTCCTCTTATAAGGGTGTTACCACACTTACAGTATATACTACCCTGTATATAAAGTATACTATGTGTGTGTGTGTGTGTGTGTGTGTGTGTGTGTGTGTGTGTGTGTGTATATATATATATATATATTCAGGATATATATCATACTTGCCTACCCTCCCGGAAAGGCCGGGTGGCTCCCCAAAAATCGGATGGCCCTCCCGGCCCCCCAGTAAGGTGGGCAAGTGTCCCACTTTTGCTGGCATCCCCCGCACTCCCCCTTGGCTGCCCACAGCAGAGTACAAGTGGGCGGTCCGAGGGGGATATGATGATGAGATTTGTGTCATCGTAGCTCCGCCCCCCGCTGTACAGTGCCTGTTTTGTCAGCACTGTCTATAGGGGGCAGGCTACGATGACGCTACCATGGTGCCATGCCCCCAGACCACCCACTTTCCCCATTGGTCATGCCCCCAGCCTGCCCACATTGCCGCCGGACATGCCTCCGTTTGCCTACCACACTGCAGCCTCCTGGAGGATGATGCAGCAAGGTAGGCAACTATGATATATAGATATATATATATATATATATATATATATATATATACACACACACACACACACAAACCATGGTAGGTCCAGCACACCACTAAATAATTATGTTGCTCATTTGCCCTCTGTGCATGCTTTGCAAAGAAAAGACACAGCAGCGCAAAAAGCTTAAAGTGTTGTCACATACAATCAACATTTTAGTGCAAGCTAGCCCTGAAATGTTGGTTGTATGTGACAAAATAATACATGTTTTTTGTAAAGACTCAGTGCTGCTGCCTTCTCCCTTTCTCTTTCTCTCTCTCTCTCTCTCTCTCTCTCTCTCTCTTATATTATATTTCATTTCATGTTTGTTGAAACTGTAGATGTGTGGGGTTTGAAAGAATGAGCCTGGGCAGAATAAGGAGGAACATGTAATTTAAACTTTTGTGTAATACTTGTGTGTGTTGAGGCAAAGTTTCATGCTGAACCCTCATTAATCCATCTTAACTTGAATATTAGCTCCATCAACATACTTTATTTTCATATTTTTTATCCAAGCAAACATATACCCTGCAACCAGATATGGCTTCATGCATTTTTACTGCAGTCATGCCAAACAGCCACTCTTGACACGCCAAGTCACGTGAGAATCTTCTAGAGTCAGGCATCTTTTTTGCATCTTTTTTGTCAAAAATGCTTTTTAGTCACTAAAACGATGCAACTAGGACACAAGGAGACTTTGCTGATTAATTTGATTTACAGAATGACACTTGTATATCTGTGTGCGACTAGTCTCTGAATCTGTATACAAAGTGCTACAATGTAACAGCCACAGTTTTTTTCAAATACAAGTTCTGTTGCGTTCTGTATAAAGACTCAGTCATACACAATATTTAATTGTTATAAGTCAGCACAGCACAATTAATCAGCACGGTCTCTTCTTGTGTTCTAGCAACAATGCATTGCTACTAAGATGCATTTTTGGCAAAAAAAGATGCCCAACGTTGGCAGAGTTGCACTGGACATGGTGGCACACTCAATCCAGGCATCATGTACTGCATAGCGTATTGAGGCTATCTATAGGAGCACACATCTGTATAGCAAACACAGAATCATCACTTGCATACACAAGGCAGTGGATTCTGCAATAACCTGACCAGTCAGTTTGGTGTGTGGCTTTGAAAGCCTGAAGCTAATTACAGTGAAATGTATTATTTGCCATGTGTAAGAATTGCCATCATGGATTTAGGTTTGGAACATTTAAATAATGCAATATTATATGCTGTTTTATATGCTGCTTTGCCATCAGCAAATTGCAGGATTTACAAATCTCACACAAAAATGTCACAAAACCTGTGCTTTGTCAAAGTTGCATGTTGGTAAATCTTCACCAAGTGTTTATGAGGCAAGGGAGAAAATTTTAAATAGAATATACAAAATGTGTTTAAAAGTGAGAAGGAATGGTCATTTGAGTGTCAAAAAAAACACTAGGAAAAAACCACAAGAAAACATATGAGATTAAAAAAGAGTCAAAAAAACAAAAAGACCATGTAGATGTAGACTTTGAGAAGATAACCCCTGAATTAAGTTTAAAGATAAACCAATAAAAGGTTGAAAACCATAAAAACACACTTTTCTCAAACAATACATGGCAAGTTTCACAGGAAATTTTGGTTAGGAGGACAAGGGAAGTGTTGTAAACTCATAGATTTAATAAATAGATATTTGTAACTAGATTTAGTGATCTCATAGATTTAATGAATAGATATTTTCAACTATGTTTAGAGTGACCCAGAATAAAACACAGAGTCTTACATACCGGTAGTCTTTTCCAGGGACATCTGTGAGGGGGTTTGAATTTTGCTGTGCCCATATGCAGGTCACTACCCACTGAGTAAGTACTTAGTATGACAGGCTGGTAACCACAATGGGTGAAGGAAAGTAGAGAAAATTTTTTATGAGTCAGACCCTGATATCTCTGGAGTAAGCCAAAAAACAACCTGGAGATTCGCCAAACAGAGCCAAAGTAAATGACTGGAATCCATTGTAAAGGTCCTCAGGGAACAGACAAGCAGTTAAGTCAAGCCCAGAATGAATCAGAAAACTAATGACAGTCAGCAAACAAGTAACAGAAAGACTGATACCCTGACACTACTCAAATGTCAAAGAAGGGTTCAGTTAGGAGGTCGGGTTTGAATTTGGTGCCAACACCACATCATTGGTCACATGACAGCACACATTTCCCAGGAAGAGAGCCACACATCAATTTCAATAGACAGAGCAAGGCACTTGCAGTGTGTTTCAAAATCCGACCCAAGCACCCTTCCAGCTAAGGGCATGGCACTGGCATAGAGAGCAAGGAGCAGACCATTACTGTTGGACCCCTGCAACATGTGAGAAATGATTTTCATAGCATATAACATCTGTTGGAATTTTAACTGTTATTTTAATTTTTAGTGTTTGAGTGGAGTAGTAAGTTGCTGCTGCCAGTGATGTTAATGCTGTTTAGGGCAACATGTTGCAGTCATGTAGTTTTTTTTATAGAAAAGAGTATTGCTTAAGAGCTAAAACTGCAGTAATTTTGAAAAAAAAAACACTGCCCATGTCCAGTTGTTATTGGAATATTGTTGAATAAAAAAGTTGCTTCATTAGGCATATTGAAAGTGCTTCATCATCTGGTGGGAAATGGGAATCTCCATTTTAAACTCAGACAAGGGCAATTTCACCTATCTTATTGTATACTTAACCTGTGGATTGGGCTGAGGCATGTGCCTGTTTAGGACTAATATGGTAGCTCATTAATTTGTCTCAACAAGTGGACTTGTATATGGTCATATGCTATACTGCCACTTACTCTTCTGTTTTTTATTCTAAAACTATTAAATTGCATTCACTTACATTTTTCATACTGCCACTTCAGTTAATCCTACATGTCCACCTATCCCATTTGTGCAAGAGGAAAAACTTAAATATCATGAATCCATACAACACATTGGCCAATATTTACTAAAAAATCGAGTTTGTCCGATTTGTGGGTTTTTTTCTAAGTCCCAACACGGGAATTCACTAAGCACAAATCTCGGCAGTGTTTGGACTGTTCGTAATGGTTTGAATGACAAAGTTCAGAAATACGAATGAATAGACCATCGGTCAAACGCGGCTGTTATTTCCTACAACACGGGTATTCACTATTTATTCGTATTTGGGTGTTAGTCTCTGAGTGCTCAAGTGCGGGTGTATTTTTTTGCGATTCATTAAAAAGAGCAGCAAAAAAATAGACCTGCTTTTTCCAGGCGAGTTTGGATAATCATGCACGGATCAGTGAGATCTGTGCATGGTTATCTATGGGAAAGGGTCTGTTTACTGTAAAAACTTGAAAATAAAATTGCGTGGGGTCCCCCCTCCTAAGCACAACCAGCCTCGGGCTCTTTTATGGTTTAAAAAATATGGGGGGGAAATTGACAGGGGTTCCCCCATATTTGAACAACCAGCACCGGGCTCTGTGCCTGGTCCTGGTGCCAAAAATACGGGGGACAAAAAGCGTAGGGGTCCCCCGTATTTTTAACACCAGCACCGGGCTCCACTAGTCAGAGAGATAATGCCACAGCCAGGGGACACTTTTCTATAGGTCCCTGCGGCCCTGGCATTACATACCCAACTAGTCACCCCTGGCCGGGGTACCCTGGAGGAGTAGGAACCCCTTAAATCAAGGGGTCCCCTGCCTCCAGCCACCCAAGGGCCAGGGTTGAAGCCCGAGGCTGTCTCCCCCATCCAAGGGCGGCAGATGGGGGGCTGATAGTCTTGTGAAAAAATGTGAATATTGTTTTTAGTAGCAGTACTACAAGTCCCAGCAAGCCTCCCCCGCAAGCTGGTACTTGGAGAACCACAAGTACCAGCATGCGGTGGAAAACCGGGCCCGCTGGTACCCGTAGTACTACTACTAAATACCCCCAAAAAAACAGGACACACACACCGTGAAAGTATAAGTTTATTACATACATGCACACCTCCATACACACATACTTACCTATGTTCCCACGAGGCTCGGTCCTCTTCTCCATGTAGAATCCTTGGGGTACCTGTGAAAAAAAAATTACTCACATAATCCAGTGTAGAATCAGACCTTTGTATAATCCACGTACTTGGCAAAATAATAAAACGGAAACCCGACCACGCACTGAAAGGGGTCCCATGTTTATACATGGGACCCCTTTCCCTGACTGCCAGGACCCCCCCTGACTCCTGTCAAAGAGGGTCCCCTCAGCCAATCAGGGAGCGCCACGTAGTGGCACTCTCCTGATTGGCTGTGTGCTCCTGTAGTGTCTGTCAGGCAGCACACGGCACAGATACAATGTAGCGCCTATGCGCTCCACTGTAGCCAATGGTGGGAACTTTGCGGTCAGCGGTGAGGTTACTTTCGGTCAACCGCTGACCGCAAAGTTCCCACCATTGGCTACAATGTAGCGCATAGGCGCTACATTGTATCTGTGCCGTGTGCTGCCTGACAGACACTACAGGAGCACACAGCCAATCAGGAAAGTGCCACGATGTGGCGCTCACTGATTGGCTGAAGGGACCCTCTTTGACAGGAGTCAGGGGGGGTCCTGGCAGTCGGGGAAAGGAGTCCCATGTGTAAACATGGGACCCCTTTCAGTGCGTGGTCGGGTTTCCGTTTTATTATTTTTCCAAGTACGTGGATTATACAAAGGTCTGATTCTACACTGGATTATGTGAGTATAATTTTTTTCACAGGTACCCCAAGGATTCTACATGGAGAAGAGGACCGAGCCTCGTGGGAGCATAGGTAAGTATGTGTGTATGGAGGTGTGCATGTATGTAATAAACTTATACTTTCACGGTGTGTGTGTCCTGTTTTTTTGGGGTTTTTTTTTAGTAGTAGCACTACAGGTACCAGCGGGCCCGGTTTTCCACCACATGCTGGTACTTGTTGTTCTCCAAGTACCAGCTTGCGGGGGAGGCTTGCTGGGACTTGTAGTACTGCTACTAAAAACAATATTCACATTTTTTCACAAGGCTATCAGCCCCCCATCTGCCGCCCTTGGATGGGGGGGACAGCCTCGGGCTTCACCCCTGGCCCTTGGGTGGCTGGAAGGGGGGTACCCCTTGATTTAAGGGGTTCCCACTCCTCCAGGATACCCCGGCCAGGGGTGACTAGTTGTGTATGTAATGCCAGGGCCGCAGGGACCAGTATAAAAGTGTCCCCGGCTGTGGCATTATGTACCTGGCTAGTGGAGCCCGGTACTGGTTTCAAAAATACGGGGGACCCCTACGCTTTTTGTCCCCCGTATTTTTGGAACCAGGACCAGGTGCAGAGCCTGGTGCTGGTTGATTAAATATGGGGGAACCCCTGTCATTTTTTCCCCCATATTTTTTCAACCAGGACCGGCTCAAAGAGCCCGAGGCTGGTTGTGCTTAGGAGGGGGGACCCCACGCAATTTGTTTCAGATTTTTTAAGACTTTAATCAACTTTTTAAGGTACACAATGAAGCCCTGCACGGATCTCACAGATCCGGCCAGGATTCCTTGTGTTTTGTCAGGCAGTGTTTTACTCATCACTCCCGTAAAACACTGCCTGATATTACGAATCACATCGACATCGGTAAAAACGATTGTGCAAAACTCGGCAGCTTAGTGAATGATCGTATCAGGATTCAAAAAGTTGCAGTAAAATGCACCCGATACCATTCGAGTTCAAACACCCTTCAAAACGGCCAAAACACGAATCTTTGTAAATATACCCCCTTGAGTACAATGATATTTGTTGTTTTAAATGACAAAAGGGAAAATGATTTACAAAAAATAGTTATTAAATATACATTCCAAGTGTAATTTATGCAGATGTTGTGGATGCCACCAGATACTGTTGAATAAAATGAATCACTAATGGGAATAAACGCAGGACATCATAAAGTCTATATAGGACCACTTGTTAGTTGACCACAATAGCAATAAGTAAATAGTTATGTTAGCAAGGCCAACTCGCAGCACTAGTGCTAGTGGCTGACAGTGTATCGATACTACAGAGATGAGATCTGCAGAATACACTGCAATGCATCCCTTTAGTTGGACCCCTCATTACTTTATATCTGGACCAGTGTATACTTTACTGTAGATCTTATCTCTTCAGCTTTGATCTATCATCATCCACAAGTACTACTGCAAGTCCACTATGCCATTGATATTGATCTATGTTGAACTGACAAGTGGTCCTAGAAATAATTTATTGTGTCCTACTTTTATTCACATCCATGACTCATTTTATTCAACATTTGTTGTTTCTTGAAATGTATATTTCTGTGAAATACTTGTGAAACTTAGCATTACAACTATTTATTTTAATACAGTTAATTTGTATATATTTAACTGCCATTTTTATCATAGCAATTATATTCATGAGCACTGTTCATCCTATATCTTTTTGTTCCTACTTTTTATTTTGGAGTTTTACCATCTCCATTGAGTGCCCTACCGAAAAGACTACTTTTTTATTCTCTTTCTACACACTATTTTACTCTCATAGGTGTACCTCTATTAGTGAATTGTCTTACCTGCATCAGCATCTAATATTTATACATTTTGGTTAAGACCTACCCCCTCTTACATTAATCCTTAATGTGCTAATGATAATCACCTTCCCTCCAGCCCCTTGGGACACAAGCTTCGCTATTGAATAACAGCTCCTACATCTTCTATGATAGCACCAGCTGGGTTATCTTTTCCTTTAAGATCTAAATGTGTTCTGCAACTGGTAATTGCTTCCTCATCTACTTTAATGTGAATAGTTCAGTTCTGAAATTGTAATGGTAATTAATGATTTGCTCCATTATCTTGACCCAATTTTTTTTCTAATTGGTTGGAGTGTGGTTTTTTGGAGGGGGGTGGTTGAAGTTTGGTGCCTTGTGATGTCATCTAAAATAATCTGTATTACTCTCTTCTGATGTTCTTTTTTTCCGTTACTGTAGTTTTGCACCATGTGATGCCTAACTGGCATAAGGCTGGATGCATGTGTGCCTGCATTATAGCGTGCATGCATTCAATGCTGTAAATGACATTTAATCCGAATGTATGAAAATTATTTGTGTCTAGAGGCATTAATTAATTAATTACTATGGGGTCGATTCAATTATTTGACAGTTGAATAGCGCTGGAAATTAGCTCCCGGTGCTATTCAATAAAGCGCCAAGTGACACTCAACTGTCGGGAATTCTTCTCTCACCCTCAGGGATGCGAGAGGAAATCCAACAAAGTGGTACCGCATGGCCTGCGCAAGGCTGATTCTGTCGGGAATCAGCATCGCGGCGGGGAGTTAAGTTGGAGAATGCCCATTCTCCCGACAAATCAACCTTTTAAGTCTGGGAGAACGGGCATTCGCCGACTTAACTTGAGTTGAGTTTAATAGCGACGGGAGCTAATTCCCGGTGCTTTTCAAATGTCGGAGAATTGAATCAACCCCTTTATGTCTGTAGATTTTACTCTTTGGCATTCTAATTTATAGATATAGTGGCAATATAAGCGATTTGACTTTAAAAGTAGGAAATACAGTATTTATATAGGAAACAGTAGCTGAATTATACCATAACCTACAGTCCACTCTTTAATTATTGTAAAATGAAACACAAAGCATGAAATGGAAAACTCAATAAAAAATAAAAAGGTGCATCTTTAATTCACCATTATATTGTACACTTTTTTTCGGCACATAGAATACAAATAACCTTTTTGTAATCCAAAGGTCCCATTTCTCAAAAAAAAGTTCCTGTTTTGTGATTGCCTAATAAACAGATACAGTATTTTGAACATCATTCTGAACCAAACATTCATATGCCAAATTATTCTACACTTTCTTGTAAGTATACCATTATCGAAAACACTGATAACGCATTTTTATGATTGCACATCAGAGTAAAGTTCAAAGTTCATTCTGAAAACTAATCTTACAGAAAACAATATATTCTTGTTCAAAAGGCATGATAGATAGACATAAGAATAAAGTATATCACGGTCCTCACCTTTCTTTTCCCAGAGCATTATGAACAGTGATAGCGTGCTAAAAAATGCACTGGAATTTACATTTAACTTCAATGGGAATTACAGAAAATTGGTTTTGGAAATGACTGAATCTGAGAGATAAGAAATAACAAGAAACAGCACTGCAACTCATGTTTTGGCTTAAGGAAGAAAGTAGTACAGTATTTTGTTTTGCCATAAAGGTCATTTTGTTTGGGTAAAAATAAACCTTACAATACATTGTATAATACAGAAATAAAATATTTAAACTGGACATTTGTCTTGGTTCAAAAGCCATGCAAAATCATCAGTCATTAACGTTTACATATATAAATGTACTGTATGTGATATTATCATGTAGCATAAGAAAATTAGAGAAGTGCACCAACTCCATATTCTGATTTTGGTTTTGGATCTGTATTAACTTTGTGTTTTGGTTTTGCCAAAACTCCCCACAAGTTTTTTGGTTTTGGATCTGTATTTTTTTTTTAAATGCATAAAAACTGTTAAAATAATAGTAATTTGAGCCTTTTTCTGTTTCTACAGTATTATTAACCTCAACAACATTAATTTCCAGTCAATTTTGATGGAATTGTCCTTGGGCCATCCTATCCACCCTTATGTTGAATATTAAAAAGGATATGCACAGTTTAACAACTCAAGCACTTCAGCAACAAGGACTGCTTCTTCTGTTGCCAAAGTGCTTGGTTTGTTTGGACCTCCACTAAACAAGTCACCAATGAGCTAAAGGCAGCCACAGTTAGCTAACTGTGCTGTCAATGATCTCTACGGTGGCAAGATGTAATCATCATTATCATCCTCACTCTCACCCTCATCAGTGTTTACATCACCCTAACACAATATTATTTCATCCCCACTGGAATCCACCATTACACAACTCTCTATCTTTGATGTATTTGCCAGTAAAGGTCTTACTCATGGAATTTGTAGTTCTAGTATTTGGTTACTGCACCTGCTCTTCTCTCAACTGATCACTATTGTTATCCATAAAGATGAACTCAACACATACAAGTTTTACAAGCAAAAGAACGATTTTATTTAACTTTTTTTAAATGACTAACAAGTCACTGCTGTCTCAGTACTTATATTTATGTGTAGTCATGAACAAACACAGAGGGGTATGGCCTGCTGAGTTGCAGTACTCCTATTTATGTTAACAAATGCATTGGGGTACAGCACCTACACAGCATCCCTCCAAAAAAAATCGGGGTGCAGTTTGTTTATTTTTTATATTTATTTATTATACACACTGCTACACATATATTAATGGTGGCATGCACCATTGTTCATCAATAAAGGGTTAATAGACAAAAAACACACACCAATGTGTATAAAGAGTTAATGCTGCCCCTGTAATACAAGCTCTGGGATGCACTGTGGGCAATTACAGCAACAGCTGAGACTGTGCACAAATAAAGTATTAATGTAATAGTTAATGGCATTAAACTAAATAATGCTTCCCTTTAGTAGGAGGAACTTTGAGCTGTGTAGTTAACCAGTAAAGAATTAATATAATCATGCCCTGGCAGTGTAGTGGATGTGCTCCCTGTCTGTAATGCCCTGGCAGTATAAGTGGATGTGCTTCCTATCTATCATCTGTTGTGAAATGGCACTCAGTCATCACTGCAGGCACTTACAGTATATAGGATTCAAAGCTCACAAGAACTGATGCCAGCTTTTGCATCATTTTAAAATCCATCTTAAAAACTCATCTCTTCATAAAATACATAAATGTTAGGACCAACAAAACAGAGATGCCTTGGCATGGCTTGGTGGTTTACCATATATTTACAACTATATTTACTGTAATTGCATTGCTATTATGCTGCGTAAGAATAAAATGTTATTGTTCTTTGCAGTGTGCTAAGGGAATTTTTTTATTTTTTTTATTTCTTGTCTAGATTAGCCCCTCTCTTACAAGCACCTGTGACGGACCAATAAGTTGATTATGAACAACTGCCATTCTGTGTATAACTTTTACATGACACAAAATAATAACATGCAAATGCACTTCATGTCAAACTGTAACTTCCCTGTCCATTTAACAATTCACAGTGAGCATTAAGAAATATGGTCAAATCATCAGCAGCCATTTATATATACTGTACTCTAAAAATTAATCTAACATATGCATCTAATTAGATGTAGCAATTCTTTGGAATCTCAGTGGTATATTTACTAAAGTGTGGGTTTATAGAAGTGGAGGTGTTGCCCATAGCAACCAATCAGATGCTAGATACTATTTTATAGAAGGTGCTAGATAATTAATAAGTAGAGCCTGACTGGTTGTTATGGGCAACATTTAAACTTCTTTAAACCCACACTTTAGTAGAGTCTTGGCTGAGTAGATGAGTGGAAAATATACTAAAGTTCTGATAACTAAGAACATATGTAGGTTACAGTATAAAGGTGGGAATAGACTGATTTAGCTAAGAAAACAAAAAGGGTTAAACAGTATGGGGTAAATTTAGTAAGATGGGAGTTCTATGTAAGATGGGATGTTGCCCATAGCAACCAATCAGAGTCCAGGTATTATCTTCTAGAAGGTGCTAGATAAATGAGAAGTAGAATCTGATTGGTTGCTATAGGCAACATCCCATCTTAAACAGAACTCCCATCTTAGTAAATTTACCCCTACGTGTGTTAGAAAGACACTATCTTACAGTAGGTACTATAGATATTTTTTATGTGCATAATATTTTAGTTTATTCGTATGACCATTAACCCGTATTATTTTATAATCATTCTCTTCATAATGTGAGTTTATGAAGCCTACATTTATTTTTGTGCAAATAGAATGAAACGTATTGAGAAATTACCTTTGACTTCTAGATAACTTTTGGTTCTAATTTGATTTCCTGTGAGTATATTTTAAACATTTAATTAATAGTTTGCTTAAATTCATATTACTCGTAATATATGTGTCTCTTAATTTTATGGATATGTTTTCTAAATTGAATTGTGTGGATTGAGTACTTTGCCCAAGATAGTAAGAGAGAACACTACTAGACATCTCTATTTGATAAGCACAATTTATTAGAAGTCTGGTACAAGGCCATGCAATGCATGTTTTTAGGAAATTAACTATACTTTTTATGCTTATAAGAAGGTATCAAGCCATAAAACTGACTGTACTTTTATACTGTATAACCTCCAAAAGCCGGGCCACTGTGAAGAGACACCCTTGACTCCATGGAAAGGACTTACAGTAAACAGATTAGCACAAATTTTATTTTATTTTATTACAACTTTTATTAATTTTTAAATGTAAATAATATCAAAGCTATCTTGTACACTGTAGGGTACTGTCTCTTAATTTATTAAGTATATATAAATACATTGATGAGGCTCTAATTACCTTTTAATGTGAATTTGAATTGTTTATATAAAGTGGGATTACAGTAAGAATATGATTGACATGGACGATACTACAAATAGGAAATGAACGCTAGTCTTGAAATTTTACTAGATATATATATATATATAATTTCCATAGAACAATTGAGGTATTATTGTAAGTATTAGTACTAAATTTCTCATTGTCAGTCTTGTGGTTCTAACCTGGTTATGAAGTACAGTATTCTACAAATATATGACAAATGTCTTACCTGTAACTTGTTAAAATAAAGCATGGTGTCATGCAAATTTAAAATACTAGTGTATTCAATTTTATTTGAACCCAGCACCTTGTGCATTGGGGAGTGGAGACCAGTGATCTATCCAGTTCAGCCACAGCTGATGCATTTGCTCAGTGTTTGCTTCTTGTATACTTCAGGTTTCTAAACAATCCTTGCTCTATGCCAACTTTCTGGCAACAATCTCCAGCAGGCTTTGGTATATTCAGTGGTGGTGAGATTGACTTTCCTTTGGATTGTGCCTGAACCTGTTGCAAAATAAAACTAATCAGGACTAGTTTGCCTACTTTTGATCTCTCCAATTCTAATTTTGACCTGTTTCTGGATTTGACTTTGTTACTCATTTCAGACTGCCAGCATTGAACCAGGTTATTGGCACATGAGCACGTATAACCCATGTACATGTGTGGTCTGAAAGGTGCCAGGGTAAAAATACCAGGTCGAGCAACCCGGTATTTCAACCCTAGTAGCAAGCAGGTTTGAACTTGTGTTCAACCTGACTTTCTGTGCGGTGTGAACGGGAGCCAAGTCAATGTGACCCATTTCCCGTTCACTGTGTGTGTATGGGTGGCGTTTGGAGATCATGTGATCTCCAAGTGCCGCCCCCACCCTGTCACCACTGACATCACCAAGCCGGCAATATGCCGGGTTGCAGACAGTGTCAGCGGGGTGCCTGAGGTGGGTCGCACCCTGGGAGCTCCTGTGTCAGGCTGCCGGGTGCGACCCGCCTTAGGCAGTGTGAAAGTGGTATTAGTCACCTGCCACAAAACTGGATTATGATATTTCCTGGTCTGACCACAGATCATATGTAGACTACTCTTTATCTGCCAACTGTCTAGGCTCAGTTACTATTTGTATGCCTCTACCTTCTACATAAAGTACATTATTGTGCAACTTACACTTCCTCATTATATCTGGTGCTTACTTGGTGTACAGCGACCTGCTTAGGAGAAAGGCCGGTGCAAGGATTCTGAGCATCTTTGAAATTTCCCCCATCCCAAAAACCCAGACCCTTAGGGGAAAAAGTGTGGGGACACCATCTTGTAAGTTCCACAGCCACCGCCTGATAAAGAAGCGGCACATCACGCACATAATGAACGACTACATGGCAGCCAGTGGTGATACACCCTTTCAATTACTATATATTCCACCGGAATTTTCATCAGGATGATCAAAACACAATCTCAGATCAGTATATTAAAATAATGCATATGGTGAAATAATCTTACATTGAGGAAAAAATATATAAATATATATATACTAATAAAGAGGTAAGTCACAAGCAGTAAGGCTCGTGAGTGCAGCCTCAATTTATTCACCTTATACTGTGTATATGTATGTATGTGTGTGTATATGTTTGTATCTATGTGTGTGTGTGTGTATATATATATATATATATATATATATATATATAGATTGATTGATTGGGCGATACTGGGCGGGGACACAGAACTGGCTACTGTAGGCGGACAAACATAGATATTTCATTTTATGGGTGTGTTATGGAGTGTAGGGGGCATGTATCTGATAGTTGCATACACAGATGCAGAATCGTTCACATAATGCAGGGGGTTGCCACACAATGTTATTCATTTGCAATCTAATTCAGTGCTCTCAACAGCTATGGGTCTGATTCTGAGTTGGACACAGCAGCATCCATGTGCAGGTATTGCTTCTGCAACTTTATGTAAGTATCACTACAAGTCCTTCCTTGTATATAGTAGAGATGAGCGGGTTCGGTTTCTCTGAAACCGAACCCGCACGAACTTCATGTTTTTTTCACGGGTCCGAGCAGACTCGGATCCTCCCGCCTTGCTCGGTTAACCCGAGCGCGCCCAAACGTCATCATGACGCTGTCGGATTCTCGCGAGACTCGGATTCTATATAAGGAGCCGCGCGTCGCCGCCATTTTCACACGTGCATTGAGATTGATAGGGAGAGGACGTGGCTGGCGTCCTCTCCATTAGAAATTAGATTAGAAGAGAGAGAGAGATTGTGCAGAGTCAGACAGAGTTTACCACAGTGACCAGTGCAGTTGTTGTTAGTTAACTTTTATTTATTTTAATATAATATATCCGTTCTCTGCTATATCCGTTCTCTGCCTGAAAAAAAACGATACACAGCAGCAGCCAGTCACACAGTGTGACTCAGTCTGTGTGCACTCAGCTCAGCCCAGTGTGCTGCACATCAATGTATAAAAGGCAAAGCTTATAATAATTGTGGGGGAGACTGGGGAGCACTGCAGGTTGTTATAGCAGGAGCCCCCAGGAGTACATAATATTATATTAATTTAAAATTAAACAGTGCACACTTTTGCTGCAGGAGTGCCACTGCCAGTGTGACTAGTGGTGACCAGTGCCTGACCACCAGTATAGTAGTATATTGTTGTATGTATTGTATACTATCTCTTTATCAACCAGTCTATATTAGCAGCAGACACAGTACAGTGCGGTAGTTCACGGCTGTGGCTACCTCTGTGTCGGCAGTCGGAACTCGGCAGGCAGTCCGTCCATCCATAATTGTATTACAATATATACCACCTAACCGTGGTATTTTTTTTTCTTTCTTTATACCGTCGTCATAGTGTCATACTAGTTGTTACGAGTATACTACTATCTCTTTATCAACCAGTGTACAGTGCGGTAGTTCACGGCTGTGGCTACCTCTGTGTCGGCAGTCGGCAGGCAGTCCGTCCATCCATAATTGTATTATTATTATAATATATACCACCTAACCGTGGTTTTTTTTTCATTCTTTATACCGTCATAGTGTCATACTAGTTGTTACGAGTACACTACTATCTCTTTATCAACCAGTGTACAGTGCGGTAGTTCACGGCTGTGGCTACCTCTGTGTCGGCAGTCGGCAGGCAGTCCGTCCATCCATAATTGTATTATTATTATAATATATACCACCTAACCGTGGTATTTTTTTTTCTTTCTTTATACCGTCGTCATAGTGTCATACTAGTTGTTACGAGTATACTACTATCTCTTTATCAACCAGTGTACAGTGCGGTAGTTCACGGCTGTGGCTACCTCTGTGTCGGCAGTCGGCAGGCAGTCCGTCCATCCATAATTGTATTATTATTATAATATATACCACCTAACCGTGGTTTTTTTTTCATTCTTTATACCGTCGTCATAGTGTCATACTAGTTGTTACGAGTATACTACTATCTCTTTATCAACCAGTGTACAGTGCGGTAGTTCACGGCTGTGGCTACCTCTGTGTCGGCAGTCGGCAGGCAGTCCGTCCATCCATAATTGTATTATTATTATAATATATACCACCTAACCGTGGTTTTTTTTTCATTCTTTATACCGTCGTCATAGTGTCATACTAGTTGTTACGAGTATACTACTATCTCTTTATCAACCAGTGTACAGTGCGGTAGTTCACGGCTGTGGCTACCTCTGTGTCGGCAGTCGGCAGGCAGTCCGTCCATCCATAATTGTATTATTATTATAATATATACCACCTAACCGTGGTTTTTTTTTCATTCTTTATACCGTCGTCATAGTGTCATACTAGTTGTTACGAGTATACTACTATCTCTTTATCAACCAGTGTACAGTGCGGTAGTTCACGGCTGTGGCTACCTCTGTGTCGGCAGTCGGCAGGCAGTCCGTCCATCCATAATTGTATTATTATTATAATATATACCACCTAACCGTGGTTTTTTTTTCATTCTTTATACCGTCGTCATAGTGTCATACTAGTTGTTACGAGTATACTACTATCTCTTTATCAACCAGTGTACAGTGCGGTAGTTCACGGCTGTGGCTACCTCTGTGTCGGAACTCGGCAGGCAGTCCGTCCATCCATAATTGTATTATATACCACCTAACCGTGGTTTTTTTATACCACCTAACCGTGGCAGTCCGTCCATAATTGTATACTAGTATCCAATCCATCCATCTCCATTGTTTACCTGAGGTGCCTTTTAGTTCTGCCTATAAAATATGGAGAACAAAAAAGTTGAGGTTCCAAAATTAGGGAAAGATCAAGATCCACTTCCACCTCGTGCTGAAGCTGCTGCCACTAGTCATGGCCGAGACGATGAAATGCCAGCAACGTCGTCTGCCAAGGCCGATGCCCAATGTCATAGTACAGAGCATGTCAAATCCAAAACACCAAATATCAGAAAAAAAAGGACTCCAAAACCTAAAATAAAATTGTCGGAGGAGAAGCGTAAACTTGCCAATATGCCATTTACCACACGGAGTGGCAAGGAACGACTGAGGCCCTGGCCTATGTTCATGGCTAGTGGTTCAGCTTCACATGAGGATGGAAGCACTCAGCCTCTCGCTAGAAAAATGAAAAGACTCAAGCTGGCAAAAGCAGCACAGCAAAGAACTGTGCATTCTTCGAAATCCCAAATCCGAATTCCGAGCCCACCCGCTGGCGGTGATGCAGGGCAGTCTGGAGCGACTGCTGATGCTGACATCTGGTCCGGACTGAAGGACCTGACAACCATTACGGACATGTCGTCTACTGTCACTGCATATGATTCTCTCACCATTGATAGAATGGTGGAGGATTATATGAGTGACCGCATCCAAGTAGGCACGTCACACAGTCCGTACTTATACTGGCAGGAAAAAGAGGCAATTTGGAGGCCCTTGCACAAACTGGCTTTATTCTACCTAAGTTGCCCTCCCACAAGTGTGTACTCCGAAAGAGTGTTTAGTGCCGCCGCTCACCTTGTCAGCAATCGGCGTACGAGGTTACATCCAGAAAATGTGGAGAAGATGATGTTCATTAAAATGAATTATAATCAATTCCTCCGCGGAGACATTGACCAGCAGCAATTGCCTCCACAAAGTACACAGGGAGCTGACATGGTGGATTCCAGTGGGGACGAATTGATAATCTGTGAGGAGGGGGATGTACACGGTGATATATCGGAGGAGGATGATGAGGTGGACATCTTGCCTCTGTAGAGCCAGTTTGTGCAAGGAGAGATTAATTGCTTCTTTTTTGGTGGGGGTCCAAACCAACCCGTCATTTCAGTCACAGTCGTGTGGCAGACCCTGTCACTGAAATGATGGGTTGGTTAAAGTGTGCATGTCCTGTTTTGTTTATACAACATAAGGGTGGGTGGGAAGGGCCCAAGGACAATTCCATCTTGCACCTCTTTTTTCTTTTATTTTTCTTTGCGTCATGTGCTGTTTGGGGAGGGTTTTTTGGAAGGGACATCCTGCGTGACACTGCAGTGCCACTCCTAGATGGGCCAGGTGTTTGTGTCGGCCACTAGGGTCGCTAATCTTACTCACACAGCTACCTCATTGCGCCTCTTTTTTTCTTTGCGTCATGTGCTGTTTGGGGAGGGTTTTTTGGAAGGGACATCCTGCGTGACACTGCAGTGCCACTCCTAGATGGGCCCGGTGTTTGTGTCGGCCACTAGGGTCGCTTATCTTTCTCACACAGTCAGCTACCTCATTGCGCCTCTTTTTTTCTTTGCGTCATGTGCTGTTTGGGGAGGGTTTTTTGGAAGGGACATCCTGCGTGACACTGCAGTGCCACTCCTAGATGGGCCCGGTGTTTGTGTCGGCCACTAGGGTCGCTGAGCTTAGTCATCCAGCGACCTCGGTGCAAATTTTAGGACTAAAAATAATATTGTGAGGTGTAAGGTGTTCAGAATAGACTGAAAATGAGTGTTAATTATGGTTATTGAGGTTAATAATACTATGGGATCAAAATGACCCCCAAATTCAATGTTTTAAGATGTTTTTTAGGGTTTTTTGAAAAAACCACCCGAATCCAAAACACACCCGAATCCGACAAAAAAAATTCGGTGAGGTTTTGCCAAAACGCGGTCGAACCCAAAACACGGCCGCGGAACCGAACCCAAAACCAAAACACAAAACCCGAAAAATTTCAGGCGCTCATCTCTAGTATATAGCTGCATCTGTATGTGTCAGGAATTAGATGCCCCCTTTGAGCATTATGATGTGTTGGAATGTGCAAGGACTGAGATGCCTACTTTGAGACATCTTTAGATGCCCAAATACCAATTGGTGCTTCTTTAAATGCACAGTTGGTCGCACCATCAAAACTTTCCCCAGCCCTATGACAGGTGCAGATTTTCTGTCTGAATTGGCCTATTATGTGAACGATTCTGCATCTGTGTATGCAACCACTATCAGATACATACCACCAACACTCTATAACACATTGTGTGGTAAGCCCCTGCAATCTATGATACTGTATGTATGAGAGAAAATATTCTTTCACATCAAGTGCCACCCTATACTCTTTTTTTAATTACAGCTTGAGACATGTGTGAAAAAATAGAATTCAGTGCAATTTACATCTACTAGTTGATGTCTCCAACTCTTAAGCAGGGTACACACTTTGCAAATCACTTGCCTAATCGGATGAATGCTCCCGATCCATTGAGTAGTGTGTGCCCAGCTTGACCTCTGTATACACTGACATAGAAATAGTATACAGAGTGTGTGCAAATTCTTCGGTGGGGATCAAGAGGTCAGCTGTGCTGCACATAAGATGAAACCTTCTGATGTGACCGGGACTATTGCAGGGGTGTGTTAAGCCATTTATAGTCTAATGCTCCTGCATCACTTCTGCATACACACCTATACAATCATCAGGCCAATCATCTGATATCAGGTGACCAGACTGACAATTGTATAGGTGTGTACCCAGCATTAGTGGTATAGATTCTGATGTTTTTTGATTCTAGTGTTAAATTTTTTCAAAGATGTTGAAATATAGTTGACGCAAGCACAGAATGTTGCATTGCTGAGCATATGTAAGTCAAGGTTTAAAACATAAAACATCAGTACAATAAAAAATGAACAAAATGTTAAAAACAAGTAAATTAACTATGTCAATTTTTAAACAATTACCTTTTTAAAATATATAGTCAGTGACTATAATCAAGCTGCTTTGTGTGGCATTCAAAAAACATTAATACATTGAATGAGATAATTGGGGAAACATCTAACACCTTTTCAGATACGGATCCTTAATTTAAAATGACTATCCATTAACATATACACATAAAGGGCTTATGTAGAGTTACGCAAGCCAGCCATAATTGTGTATTTCCGATTCTATGTAAATTTGTGTATTACTCTGCAATCCAACAACCCTATCCTTACATCTTTGATCATTGTCAGTATCATACTTATACCAGCCCTATCCTTGGTGCATCTTAATAAAACAGGCATAATCACACGTATGCATACTGTAGTCCATAATTCCATGCTCTCTGAACTTAGCTTCAGAGATATATGAATGATATATGCATTGCTCATATTTGCATACTCCCAGCTCTGGAGCATGCCCAGTATGAAACACAGAAGTTAAAGTACATCTGTCATACTGACTTTCATACCACTCTGCAACAGCCCTACAGCAGAGATGTAACTAGGGTGGGGCGAGCAGGGCACATGCCCTGGGTGCCGACCAGGGCATCATACCTGTAATACTTACCCAGCTCTGCCATTGTGCTTCTACCACCCTCCCGCCTGTTACAATTAGGCCCATGGTACTCAGTGGTGTTACCACAGAAGCAGCTCCCAGCCTACCTTCTCATTTTATTAGAGCTGCTGCCAGGAAAAAGTATTACTGCAATGCCAGCATTATGGTCCCTGAGACTCAGCCTGCAGCTTAACCTCACAGTCCCTGCTGGCTCCCCGACTCCTGGCTGAAGGTAAGAGGGGTGAAGATACACACACACATGGAGATATAAAATGAAGGGGAAGGGGTAGACACATACACAGAGAATGAAGGGGGGAGACACAGAGAGGCAAAGAATAAAGGGGTCACACGGAGAGGCATAGAATGAAGGGGAGTGGGGGAGACACACAGAGGCAAAAATTGGGGGGACACAAAGGCAGACATAGAATGATGGGGAAGACAATGTAGGGGGAGATAATGGTATGGCTGAGAGATGACGCAGGGGGGAGGTGATGGTGTGCTGAGAGATCATGCAGAGGGTAGGTGATGGTGTGTTAAAAGATGATGCAGGAAAGATAATGGTGTATAGAAAGATGATATGGGTGAAATATGATGGTGTGCAGAAAG
This sequence comes from Pseudophryne corroboree, assembly GCF_028390025.1. Taxonomy (NCBI): domain Eukaryota; kingdom Metazoa; phylum Chordata; class Amphibia; order Anura; family Myobatrachidae; genus Pseudophryne; species Pseudophryne corroboree. The sequence goes on along the minus strand of NC_086446.1, from coordinate 551,856,830 downwards.
ATGACGCAGGGTGGGAGGTGATGGTGTGCAGAGATACAATTCAGGGTGGGAGATGATGGTGTGCAGAGATACGATGCAGTGTGGGAGATGATGGTGTGCAGAGTGATAATGCTTTGTGGGAGATGATGTACAGAGAGACAATGCAGGTTGGGAGATGATGGTGTGCTGAGAGATGACTCAGAGGGTAGGGGATGGTGTGCTGAGAGGTGACGCAGGGGGAGATTATGGTGTGCTGAGTGAGAACACAGGGTGGGAGATGATGATGTGCAGAGAGATGATGGATGGTAAGAGATGATGGTGTGCAGAGAGACAATGCAGGGGGAGATTATAGTGTACAGAGAGACGATGTAGGGGGTAGGCATGGTGTGCTGGGTGACGATGCAAGGGGAGATGATGGTGTGCTGAGTGACGGCACAGAGAGAGATGATGGTGTGCTGAGAAAGGACACAGGGGGAGGTGATGGTGTGCAGAGAGATGATGCAGGGGTTAGGTGATGATGTGCTGAGAAAATTACTCGGGGTAGGTGATGGTGTGCTGAGAGACGATGCAGGTGGAAATGATGGCATGCTGAGAAATAAGGCAATTGGGAGGAGATAGAGTGCTGAGAGAAGAAACATAGGGAGGTTATGCTGTGCTGAGAGATAATGTAGGAGGTAGGTGATGGTATGCTGGGTGACAATGCAGGGGGATATGGTGTGCTGAGTGATGACACCAGGTGGGAGATGATGTTGTGCAGAGAGATGACTCAGGGTGGGGAGATAATGGTCTGCAGAGAGTAGAGATGAGCGGGTTCGGTTTCTCTGAATCCGAACCCGCCAGAACTTCATGTTTTTTTTCACGGGTCCGAGCGACTCGGATCTTCCCGCCTTGCTCGGTTAACCCGAGCGCGCCCGAACGTCATCATGACGCTGTCGGATTCTCGCGAGGCTCGGATTCTATCGCGAGACTCGGATTCTATATAAGGAGCCGCGCGTCGCCGCCATTTTCACACGTGCATTGAGATTGATAGGGAGAGGACGTGGCTGGCGTCCTCTCCGTTTAGACACTTGATTTACTAATTTTGGGGAGCATTAGGAGTACTCAGTAGTGTACAGTGCAGAGTTTTGCTGATAGTGACCAGTGACCACCACTTTTATTTATAATCCGTTCTCTGCCTGAAAAAAGCGATACACAGCACACAGTGACTCAGTCACATACCATATCTGTGTGCACTGCTCAGGCTCAGGCCAGTGTGCTGCATCATCTATTATCTATATATAATATTATATATCTGTCTGACTGCTCAGCTCACACAGCTTATAATTGTGGGGGAGACTGGGGAGCACTACTGCAGTGCCAGTTATAGGTTATAGCAGGAGCCAGGAGTACATAATATATTATATAGTGAGTGACCACCAGACACACAGTGCAGTTTATTTAATATATCCGTTCTCTGCCTGAAAAAAGCGATACACACAGTGACTCAGTCAGTCACATACCATATCTGTGTGCACTGCTCAGGCTCAGGCCAGTGTGCTGCATCATCTATATATATTATATATCTGTCTGACTGCTCAGCTCACACAGCTTATAATTGTGGGGGAGACTGGGGAGCACTACTGCAGTGCCAGTTATAGGTTATAGCAGGAGCCAGGAGTACATAATATTATATTAAAATTAAACAGTGCACACTTTTGCTGCAGGAGTGCCACTGCCAGTGTGACTAGTGACCAGTGACCTGACCACCAGTATATAATATTAGTAGTATACTATCTCTTTATCAACCAGTCTATATTAGCAGCAGACACAGTACAGTGCGGTAGTTCACGGCTGTGGCTACCTCTGTGTCGGCACTCGGCAGCCCGTCCATAATTGTATATACCACCTAACCGTGGTTTTTTTTTCTTTCTTTATACATACATACTAGTTACGAGTATACTATCTCTTTATCAACCAGTCTATATATTAGCAGCAGACACAGTACAGTGCGGTAGTTCACGGCTGTGGCTACCTCTGTGTCGGCACTCGGCAGCCCGTCCATAATTGTATATACCACCTAACCGTGGTTTTTTTTTCTTTCTTTATACATACATACTAGTTACGAGTATACTATCTCTTTATCAACCAGTCTATATATTAGCAGCAGACACAGTACAGTGCGGTAGTTCACGGCTGTGGCTACCTCTGTGTCGGCACTCGGCAGCCCGTCCATAATTGTATATACCACCTAACCGTGGTTTTTTTTTCTTTCTTTATACATACATACTAGTTACGAGTATACTATCTCTTTATCAACCAGTCTATATATTAGCAGCAGACACAGTACAGTGCGATAGTTCACGGCTATGGCTACCTCTGTGTCGGCACTCGGCAGCCCGTCCATAATTGTATATACCACCTAACCGTGGTTTTTTTTTCTTTCTTTATACATACATACTAGTTACGAGTATACTATCTCTTTATCAACCAGTCTATATATTAGCAGCAGACACAGTACAGTGCGGTAGTTCACGGCTGTGGCTACCTCTGTGTCGGCACTCGGCAGCCCGTCCATAATTGTATATACCACCTAACCGTGGTTTTTTTTTCTTTCTTTATACATACATACTAGTTACGAGTATACTATCTCTTTATCAACCAGTCTATATATTAGCAGCAGACACAGTACAGTGCGGTAGTTCACGGCTGTGGCTACCTCTGTGTCGGCACTCGGCAGCCCGTCCATAATTGTATATACCACCTAACCGTGGTTTTTTTTTCTTTCTTTATACATACATACTAGTTACGAGTATACTATCTCTCTATCAACCAGTCTATATATTAGCAGCAGACACAGTACAGTGCGGTAGTTCACGGCTGTGGCTACCTCTGTGTCGGCACTCGGCAGCCCGTCCATAATTGTATATACCACCTAACCGTGGTTTTTTTTTCTTTCTTTATACATACATACTAGTTACGAGTATACTATCTCTTTATCAACCAGTCTATATATTAGCAGCAGACACAGTACAGTGCGGTAGTTCGCGGCTGTGGCTACCTCTGTGTCGGCACTCGGCAGCCCGTCCATAATTGTATATACCACCTAACCGTGGTTTTTTTTTCTTTCTTTATACATACATACTAGTTACGAGTATACTATCTCTTTATCAACCAGTCTATATATTAGCAGCAGACACAGTACAGTGCGGTAGTTCACGGCTGTGGCTACCTCTGTGTCGGCACTCGGCAGCCCGTCCATAATTGTATACTAGTATCCAATCCATCCATCTCCATTGTTTACCTGAGGTGCCTTTTAGTTGTGCCTTTTAAAATATGGAGAACAAAAATGTTGAGGTTCCAAAATTAGGGAAAGATCAAGATCCACTTCCACCTCGTGCTGAAGCTGCTGCCACTAGTCATGGCCGAGACGATGAAATGCCAGCAACGTCGTCTGCCAAGGCCGATGCCCAATGGCATAGTACAGAGCATGTCAAAACCAAAACACCAAATATCAGTAAAAAAAGGACTCCAAAACCTAAAATAAAATTGTCGGAGGAGAAGCGTAAACTTGCCAATATGCCATTTACCACACGGAGTGGCAAGGAACGGCTGAGGCCCTGGCCTATGTTCATGGCTAGTGGTTCAGCTTCACATGAGGATGGAAGCACTCAGCCTCTCGCTAGAAAACTGAAAAGACTCAAGCTGGCAAAAGCACCGCAAAGAACTGTGCGTTCTTTGAAATCCCAAATCCACAAGGAGAGTCCAATTGTGTCGGTTGCGATGCCTGACCTTCCCAACACTGGACGTGAAGAGCATGCGCCTTCCACCATTTGCACGCCCCCTGCAAGTGCTGGAAGGAGCACCCGCAGTCCAGTTCCTGATAGTCAGATTGAAGATGTCAGTGTTGAAGTACACCAGGATGAGGAGGATATGGGTGTTGCTGGCGCTGGGGAGGAAATTGACCAGGAGGATTCTGATGGTGAGGTGGTTTGTTTAAGTCAGGCACCCGGGGAGACACCTGTTGTCCGTGGGAGGAATATGGCCGTTGACATGCCAGGTGAAAATACCAAAAAAATCTGCTCTTCGGTGTGGAGGTATTTCACCAGAAATGCGGACAACAGGTGTCAAGCCGTGTGTTCCCTTTGTCAAGCTGTAATAAGTAGGGGTAAGGACGTTAACCACCTCGGAACATCCTCCCTTATACGTCACCTGCAGCGCATTCATAATAAGTCAGTGACAAGTTCAAAAACTTTGGGTGACAGCGGAAGCAGTCCACTGACCAGTAAATCCCTTCCTCTTGTAACCAAGCTCACGCAAACCACCCCACCAACTCCCTCAGTGTCAATTTCCTCCTTCCCCAGGAATGCCAATAGTCCTGCAGGCCATGTCACTGGCAAGTCTGACGAGTCCTCTCCTGCCTGGGATTCCTCCGATGCATCCTTGCGTGTAACGCCTACTGCTGCTGGCGCTGCTGTTGTTGCCGCTGGGAGTCGATGGTCATCCCAGAGGGGAAGTCGTAAGCCCACTTGTACTACTTCCAGTAAGCAATTGACTGTTCAACAGTCCTTTGCGAGGAAGATGAAATATCACAGCAGTCATCCTACTGCAAAGCGGATAACTGAGTCCTTGACAACTATGTTGGTGTTAGACGTGCGTCCGGTATCCGCCGTTAGTTCACAGGGAACTAGACAATTTATTGAGGCAGTGTGCCCCCGTTACCAAATACCATCTAGGTTCCACTTCTCTAGGCAGGCGATACCGAGAATGTACACGGACGTCAGAAAAAGACTCACCAGTCTCCTAAAAAATGCAGTTGTACCCAATGTCCACTTAACCACGGACATGTGGACAAGTGGAGCAGGGCAGGGTCAGGACTATATGACTGTGACAGCCCACTGGGTAGATGTATGGACTCCCGCCGCAAGAACAGCAGCGGCGGCACCAGTAGCAGCATCTCGCAAACGCCAACTCTTTCCTAGGCAGGCTACGCTTTGTATCACCGCTTTCCATAATACGCACACAGCTGAAAACCTCTTACGGCAACTGAGGAAGATCATCGCGGAATGGCTTACCCCAATTGGACTCTCCTGTGGATTTGTGGCATCGGACAACGCCAGCAATATTGTGTGTGCATTAAATATGGGCAAATTCCAGCACGTCCCATGTTTTGCACATACCTTGAATTTGGTGGTGCAGAATTTTTTAAAAAACGACAGGGGCGTGCAAGAGATGCTGTCGGTGGCCAGAAAAATTGCGGGACACTTTCGGCGTACAGGCACCACGTACAGAAGACTGGAGCACCACCAAAAACTACTGAACCTGCCCTGCCATCATCTGAAGCAAGAAGTGGTAACGAGGTGGAATTCAACCCTCTATATGCTTCAGAGGTTGGAGGAGCAGCAAAAGGCCATTCAAGCCTATACAATTGAGCACGATATAGGAGATGGAATGCACCTGTCTCAAGTGCAGTGGAGAATGATTTCAACGTTGTGCAAGGTTCTGATGCCCTTTGAACTTGCCACACGTGAAGTCAGTTCAGACACTGCCAGCCTGAGTCAGGTCATTCCCCTCATCAGGCTTTTGCAGAAGAAGCTGGAGGCATTGAAGAAGGAGCTAAAAGGGAGCGATTCCGCTAGGCATGTGGGACTTGTGGATGCAGCCCTTAATTTGCTTAACAAGGATTCACGGGTGGTCAATCTGTTGAAATCAGAGCACTACATTTTGGCCACCGTGCTCGATCCTAGATTTAAAGCCTACCTTGGATCTCTCTTTCCGGCAGACACAGGTCTGCTGGGGTTGAAAGACCTGCTGGTGACAAAATTGTCAAGTCAAGCGGAACGCGACCTGTCAACATCTCCTCCTTCACATTCTCCCGCAACTGGGGGTGCGAGGAAAAGGCTCAGAATTCCGAGCCCACCCGCTGGCGGTGATGCAGGGCAGTCTGGAGCGACTGCTGATGCTGACATCTGGTCCGGACTGAAGGACCTGACAACGATTACGGACATGTCGTCTACTGTCACTGCATATGATTCTCTCAACATTGATAGAATGGTGGAGGATTATATGAGTGACCGCATCCAAGTAGGCACGTCACACAGTCCGTACTTATACTGGCAGGAAAAAGAGGCAATTTGGAGGCCCTTGCACAAACTGGCTTTATTCTACCTAAGTTGCCCTCCCACAAGTGTGTACTCCGAAAGAGTGTTTAGTGCCGCCGCTCACCTTGTCAGCAATCGGCGTACGAGGTTACATCCAGAAAATGTGGAGAAGATGATGTTCATTAAAATGAATTATAATCAATTCCTCCGCGGAGACATTGACCAGCAGCAATTGCCTCCACAAAGTACACAGGGAGCTGAGATGGTGGATTCCAGTGGGGACGAATTGATAATCTGTGAGGAGGGGGATGTACACGGTGATATATCGGAGGGTGAAGATGAGGTGGACATCTTGCCTCTGTAGAGCCAGTTTGTGCAAGGAGAGATTAATTGCTTCTTTTTTGGGGGGGGTCCAAACCAACCCGTCATATCAGTCACAGTCGTGTGGCAGACCCTGTCACTGAAATGATGGGTTGGTTAAAGTGTGCATGTCCTGTTTTGTTTATACAACATAAGGGTGGGTGGGAGGGCCCAAGGACAATTCCATCTTGCACCTCTTTTTTCTTTTCTTTTTCTTTGCATCATGTGCTGATTGGGGAGGGTTTTTTTGGAAGGGACATCCTGCGTGACACTGCAGTGCCACTCCTAGATGGGCCCGGTGTTTGTGTCGGCCACTAGGGTCGCTAATCTTACTCACACAGTCAGCTACCTCATTGCGCCTCTTTTTTTCTTTGCGTCATGTGCTGTTTGGGGAGGGTTTTTTGGAAGGGACATCCTGCGTGACACTGCAGTGCCACTCCTAGATGGGCCCGGTGTTTGTGTCGGCCACTAGGGTCGCTAATCTTACTCACACAGCTACCTCATTGCGCCTCTTTTTTTCTTTGCGTCATGTGCAGTTTGGGGAGAGTTTTTTGGAAGGGACATCCTGCGTGACACTGCAGTGCCACTCCTAGATGGGCCCGGTGTTTGTGTCGGCCACTAGGGTCGCTAATCTTACTCACACAGCTACCTCATTGCGCCTCTTTTTTTCTTTGCGTCATGTGCTGTTTGGGGAGGGTTTTTTGGAAGGGCCATCCTGCGTGACACTGCAGTGCCACTCCTAGATGGGCCCGGTGTTTGTGTCGGCCACTAGGGTCGCTAATCTTACTCACACAGCTACCTCATTGCGCCTCTTTTTTTCTTTGCGTCATGTGCTGTTTGGGGAGGGTTTTTTGGAAGGGCCATCCTGCGTGACACTGCAGTGCCACTCCTAGATGGGCCCGGTGTTTGTGTCGGCCACTAGGGTCGCTAATCTTACTCACACAGCTACCTCATTGCGCCTCTTTTTTTCTTTGCGTCATGTGCTGTTTGGGGAGGGTTTTTTGGAAGGGACATCCTGCGTGACACTGCAGTGCCACTCCTAGATGGGCCCGGTGTTTGTGTCGGCCACTAGGGTCGCTTATCTTACTCACACAGCGACCTCGGTGCAAATTTTAGGACTAAAAATAATATTGTGAGGTGTGAGGTATTCAGAATAGACTGAAAATGAGTGTAAATTATGGTTTTTGAGGTTAATAATACTTTGGGATCAAAATGACCCCCAAATTCTATGATTTAAGCTGTTTTTTAGTGTTTTTTGAAAAAAACACCCGAATCCAAAACACACCCGAATCCGACAAAAAAAATTCGGTGAGGTTTTGCCAAAACGCGTTCGAACCCAAAACACGGCCGCGGAACCGAACCCAAAACCAAAACACAAAACCCGAAAAATTTCAGGCGCTCATCTCTAGCAGAGAGACGATGCAGGGTGGTAGATGATGGTGTGCTGAGAAACAACGCAGGGGGAGATGTTGGTGTGCTGAGTGATGACGCAGAGAGAGAAGATGAGCTGAGTGTTAATGCAGGGTGGGAGATGATGTTGTGCAGAGATATGATGTAAAGGGAGGTGATAGTGTACTGAGAAATTACACCTTGGGTAAGTGATGGTTTGCTGAGAGACATTGCAGGGGGAGGTGATGGTATGTTGAGAGATAACCCAGGGGGGAAATGATGATGTGGCTGAGAGACGCAGGGGGAGGTGGTGTGGTTGATATATGCAATAGGGAGACTGTGTGGCTGAGAGACGCAGGGGGCAGGGTGTGATACAGGTGGCACAAGTCTGGTTGAACCGCTGTTGTATAATGCTGACCTTGTTAATATTTCTACACAGTCATCTTCTGGATGATGTGATCTCCTACATGAATAGTGAATACTGACTGAAGACGCTGTCTGCCTTGGCATATACATTTCTTCAGAGGTTCCATATTGTGAGAAACCATCATATAGGTAAAGTGCATGTGGAATTGAAAAGAATGATCCCAGTGTGATGAGAAACAGATGGCATGTCATGTAGGCACACCCAATTTTCAGTGGCCACACCCTTTCTGGTATGTGTCCATGCCCATTTTTACGTTATAGATCTTTTTGTGGATGGGAGTCGCTATTCTTAATCTTGCCCTGGGCTACGAAAACCCCAGTTACACCTCTGTCCTACAGACCGCTCTTTAGACACTCACCTGGAGTGAATTCAGAAGATAAATATCATTGTTGACCGCAACATTTCAATTAAAGTCCTTCTATTTTAAAATATCAAATATAGTACTGGATTTGTGATACTGTATGTACTAACACATGTTTTGGTTAAAATTGTAGGACCAGAACATGAAAGTACCCCATAGGACATGTAAGCTGTATTATTTTATTATGTTCATGGAGATAGTAAGTACCATTTTGCTGGATTCACCAGCCAGCTCTTTAAGTGTAAAAACGTGTTAAATGTATGCTCTGTCCTCTTCCCTGCAACTATAACTTTATCTATAAATGTGCCCTCTATTGATTCCAGTCATATTATTAAGGACTAAAAACTTTTTATTTTAATGTGGCTTGCTGGTATGAATCCCCATAAGTGGAACATTTCACAACCCTTCTTAAAACTATCAATCTGAACCTTCTTTGATGGTGGAACCTTATTATTTCTTGACTGGGTCAGATAGTGGTAATTAAAATAAAACTCATGGCCCAACTACTATACATCTTTCAGACCCTCAATGTCTAAGTTACAAGTTCTACACTATTACAACTGCATAGATGTTTTCTTTAGTTTGAAAGGAGACTTAAACCATCACGTATTAGCTTTTTAACTTTCTGTTATTCCACTAATAATGGTAGGAACAATTTATCGGAAATTTGTCTTTACTATTTCTCTACTCATTTACTGCAAACTGTGATTTGGTTAGTGACCTTGTGAATCCCTCATTGGGTTCACGTAGAAGTTAGCTCCTGTAATGTATCCTCTACTGTATGTCATCCAGTTGTTGGCATTTTATCCTCTGTTAGGCCTGTCTCTGTGCAATCTCATCTTACAGATCTAGCTACTTTCATTGCACCTGTGACTATTTATGGGTCCAACTATTTATTCACAATGTGTGTGCACGTTAGTAGGCACATGCAAATAGTCCCGTCCCCCCCGATCCATGGGAATTACATTGTGCACAATTGTATAATCCATTGAACAATTGTATAATCCATTATGAGACCACCTCTCATACTTGCCCCATCATTCTCCTTTGCAATTTTTCCCCCAAGGTGTTTGTTGAGCTGGCTTCTCCCTGTGGATTGAGGAAGTGTTAGGGTGGTGTCTAATATTCTCAACTCTGGCTGATGCGCTCCTCTTTACAGAATTTTTTTTGGGATACCAACTATTAGCCCTTTTTGCTTAACCACAAGTATGACACTTTATTGACTCTCTCCCTGTCACGCCGCCGCCCCATCCGCCTTACTTACCTCTCCGGGCGCGCTGGTCCTCTCTGCAGCCATCCTCGCTGGCGGCTCCCGGCGCTCGGTCCGGCGTCTGGGCGGGTGACGTCATCAGGCACTTCCCACCAACCAGACGGTGGTGGAAAGTATAAATTCAGGTGCCAGGCCCTGCATCAGTGCCTGAGTATCATCAATTCCCCAGAGTGGTGATCGCCAGTCCTCCGTGCCTCCAAGCACCTTCGTGCCTCCAAGCACCTCCGTGCCTCCAGCACCTCTGTGCCTCCGAGCACCCCCATGCCTAAAGCACCTCTGTGCCTCTAAGCACCTCCGTGCCTCCAAGCACCTCCGTGCCTCCAGCACCTCCAAGCACCTCCGTGCCTCCAAGCACCTCCATGCCTCCAGCACCTCAGTGACGCCAAGCACTTCTGTATCTCCTAGCACAGTCAGTGCCTTCCGCGTCCTGTACCTCTAATTTACCGTGCGTCCAGCAAACACAGGCTTCCGCACCGTGCATTCCAGTCACGGTTACTACTCTCAATCTTCCTGTTCTCCAGCCACGTTCATTATCATTTGTTTACAGAGGATTCATCAGCCCTTTCAAGTTCTTGTTTTTCAGGAGATCTTCAATATCCAACACATGCCTCCTGCCTGCTGTCCGAAGCCTGTATGAGGAAAACCTACATTCGGCCATCTCTGTTGCGGCCCAGTTTGCGGTTCCTCTTCCCGATCTTCGGAAGATACCCCGAGTCCACAACAATCCCAAACCAGGTCAGTGATAGTATACTCAGGCCTCATGGACCCGGGGGATCTGAACACAGAATCAAGTGCTATCCAGAATCTGGCTTCCCAAGTGCAAAGTCAGGAAGCGGCACAAGGTCAGGTGATGCAGTACCTCCAGGAGTTGTCCGGGCGTCTGGATCAGATTCAAGCGTCCCTAGCCTCGGTAATTCCAGCACCAGTTCCCGTAGCCGCACCAGTTTCCGCTTCCAGCAATGTTCAGCCATCGGCAGGTACCACTCCGCGCTTTCAACTGCCTACTCTGTCACGTTATAATGGGAATCCTAAAAATTGTCGTGGTTTTTTAAACCAATGCGAGGTAAATTTCGAGCTACTTGCACATAACTTTCCTACAGACCGGTCCAAGGTGGCATATATTATTTCTCTGCTGGAAGGATCTGCCTTGGATTGGGTGTCTCCATTATGGGAACGTTCTGATTCACTGGTTTCCAATTACCCCAAATTCATCACGTCTTTTCAAAGAATTTTTGACGAGCCCGGCAGGATGACCTCGGCCTCTTCTGATTTGCTCCGCATCCGTCAAGGCTCCCGATCCGTGGGTCAGTATGTGGTTCATTTTCAAACCATTGCCTCTGAACTTTGCTGGAATAATGAGGCTCTGAGAGCTGCTTTCTGGAACGGTCTCTCTGATCGCCTGAAGGATGAGTTGGTCACTCGGGAGCTTCCGGATTCTTTAGAGGAATTGATCTATCTCTGCGTCAAGGTAGATCTCCGGATGCAGGAACGTGGAGGTGAACGTATTCGATCAGATCGTTCTAGGTTCCGGCTTCCTCCTGCAAGGCAAGCGGTGGTCCCAAGTCCGGACGAACCCATGCAGATTAACCGATCCCGATTGTCTCCGGAAGAGCGTCAGCGTCGTCATGAAGGTAAACTCTGTCTGTACTGCGGAGCTGCAGGTCACTTCATCAAGTCCTGCAAATCCCGTCCAGGAAAAAGGCAGGCTTAGCTTGTTCCGGAGGAGTCAAGTTGGGGGTTATGACCAAATCTGCTCTGACTTCAGACTGTTTGCTCCCTGTATCGTTAACCACCAAGTCTACTTCCAAGTCTTTTGAAGCCCTGTTGGACTCCGGGGCTGCGGGGAATTTTGTTTCTTCTCTCTGTGTCCAAAGCCTGAATTTGGAAGTACAGCCCATCGAGCAGCCTATTTCTTTGACAGCTATCAATGGTACTAGGATATCCAAGGGTATCATAACAGGGCGCACGGTCCCAGTTAAACTACAGGTCGGGGCTCTACATCAAGAATATTTGGAGTTCCTGGTGATTCCGGAAATGCATCACGATCTGGTTCTCGGAATGCCTTGGCTCAAAATTCACAATCCCCATATCGATTGGAAGACCGCACAGATTCGGTCTTGGAGTGATTTTTGTCATGCTAACTGTCTCACCCCTGTCTGTCCACTTCATGTTTCTACTAAGGCGGAGGAAGAACTTATCCCGGAGGCGCATCAAGAGTTTAAGGATGTGTTCTCGGAACAGGCGGCTGACCAGTTACCACCCCATAGGCCTTGGGACTGCCCCATTGACCTCATCCCAGGGAAAATGCCGCCCCAGGGTCGCATTTATCCTCTGTCCCTTCCAGAGACACAAGCTATGTCAGACTATATCAAGTCCAATCTTCACAAGGGATTCATTTGCCCCTCTATCTCCCCGGCTGGAGCGGGCTTCTTCTTCGTGAAAAAGAAGGACGGGGGGTTAAGACCATGTATCGACTACCGCGGCCTAAATTATATTACCATCAAAAATAAATACCCCTTGCCCCTAATCACAGAGCTATTTGATAGAGTTCGTGGTGCCCACGTTTTTTCCAAGCTCGATTTGAGGGGGGCCTATAACCTTATACGCATCAGAGAGGGAGATTAATGGAAGACCGCCTTCAATACCCGGGATGGGCATTATGAGTATCTGGTTATGCCGTTCGGTCTTAGCAATGCTCCTGCTGTCTTCCAGGGATTCGTCAACGAAATCTTCCGAGACATGTTATACAATAGTGTCGTGGTATATTTGGATGACATACTGATTTTTTCCAAAGATCTTGTTGAGCACAGGACACAGGTCAAAGAGGTACTCCGCCGTTTACGTGAGAGTCATCTCTATGCCAAGATCTCCAAGTGTACCTTCGAAGTAACATCAATACCGTTCCTCGGTTATATAATCTCGAGGACGGAGCTTCGCATGGACCCGGAGAAACTTTCCGCCATTCGGGACTGGGCACAGCCACTCTCCTTGAAAGCAATACAAAGATTCCTGGGTTTTGCGAACTATTATAGAAAATTCATTAGAAGTTTCTCCACCATTGTTGCGCCCATTACCGCCTTGACGAGAAAGGGTTCCAACCCGGGTTTGTGGCCTCCCGAAGCCATAGAGGCTTTTTCCAACTTGATATCAGCTTTTATGTCCGCTCCAGTACTCCAACAACCAAATTTCGAGGAACCTTTCTTCCTAGAAGTTGACGCATCCTCGGTCGGAGTTGGGGCCGTTCTCTCTCAGTACTCCTCAGATAAGAGATTACATGTGTGTGGCTTCCACTCTCGTAAATTCTCTCCGGCCGAACGAAATTACACTATTGGAGACCAGGAACTCTTGGCAATTAAATCTGCCTTGGAAGAGTGGAGATATCTCTTAGAAGGGGCCAAACATGTGATTACCATTTACACTGATCACAAAAATTTGTTGTATATCAAAACCGCACAGTGCTTGAATCCTCGCCTAGCTAGATGGGCACTCTTCTTCACTCGATTTTCTTTTGTTATCAAGTACCGAGCCTGGACTTTCAATACTAAAGTGGATGCACTGTCCCGTTCACAAACTCCCACAGATGAAGAGGATTCTTTTGAGCTGAGTTTAATTCTGAATCCAATTTCTGTCTCCGCTGCCTCAACTACTCCAGGTCCTCCCCCTGGAAGAATGTCGTACCAGCTAAATTCCGGCCGAGAATACTACAGTGGGCCCATATCTCCAAGTTTTCCGGTCATCCCGGCGCCCAGAAGATGTACAAGTTTCTGCAAAGATCTTACTGGTGGGACTCCATGAGAAAGGATGTACAGGATTACGTTAATTCTTGTCCACAGTGTACACAGCATAAATCACCTTGCCTGCCTCCTGCTGGGTTGCTTCGTCCTCTGTCCATTCCTACGAAACCCTGGACTCACATTTCCATGGACTTCGTCACCGACTTGCCCTGTTCCAAAGGTTACAACACTGTCTGGGTGATCGTCGACCATTTTTCGAAGATGGCGCACTTCGTTCCATTGACTGGTCTGCTGACAGCTCCTAAATTAGCTCTAATATTCGTCCGAGAACATTTTCGGTTGCATGGGTTGCCTCAAGAAATAGTCTCTGATCGAGGGGTACAGTTCACCGCAAGGTTTTGGAAAGCTCTCTGCTCGGCCTTACAAATTAAACTTAAGTTTTCATCCGCTTATCACCCCCAAACTAATGGGCAAATGGAACGAGTCAATCAAGATTTGGAGACTTTCCTCCGCCTGTATCTCTTCCCTTCACAGGAAAACTGGGTAGAGTTATTGCCTTGGGCAGAATTTGCACATAACCATTCATTTCATTCCTCCACTGGCGAATCTCCGTTCTTCATCAACTATGGTTTCCACCCACGAGTTCCGGAATTAACAATTCTTCCAAAAGGAGAGGTTCCAGCTGTAAATTCCTCTCTACTACACTTCAGACAAATTTGGAGTAAGGTTCATGCTAGTCTTAAAAAGGTTTCTGTCCGATACAAGTTCTTTGCGGACAAGAAACGGCGAGCCACTCCTCATTACAAGGTTGGTGACAGGGTATGGCTCTCCACACGTAACCTCCGGCTAAAGGTACCCACCATGAAGTTCGCCCCAAGATTCATAGGTCCATACCCTGTGCTACAAATCCTGAATCCTGTGGTCTGCAAGTTGGGATTACCTTCTCATCTACGCATACCGAATGCCTTTCATGTTTCTCTCCTTCGTCCTCTCATCCTTAATCATTTTCATTCTAAGCCTTCAAGCCCCACTTCGGTAGAAACTGAAACTGGGACAGACTTCGAGATCAAAACTATTCTGGACTCTCGTTATCTTCATAAGAACCTGCAATATCTGGTAGAATGGAAAGGTTATGGTCCTGAGGAGAGAAGTTCGATAGGAGCTTCGGAAGTCTCAGCTCCTTGACTACTCCGGATCTTCCATGCCAAGCACCCTACGAAATCTGGGAAGTGTCCAGGGGCCACCCCTAGAGGAGGGGGTACTGTCACGCCGCCGCCCCATCCACCTTACTTACCTCTCCGGGCGCGCTGGTCCTCTCTGCGGCCGTCCTCGCTGGCGGCTCCCGGCGCTTGGCCCGGCGTCTGGGCGGGTGACGTCATCAGGCATTTCCCACCAACCAGACGGTGGTGGGAAGTATAAATTCAGGCGCCAGGCCCTGCATCAGTGCCTGAGTATCATCAATTCCCCAGAGTGGTGAACGCCAGTCCTCCGTGCCTCTAGCACCTCCGTGCCTCCGAGCACCTCCAAGCCTCCAGCACCTCTGTGCCTCCGAGTATCTCCGTGCCTCAAGCACCTTCGTGCCTCCGAGCACCCCCGTGCCTCAATCACCTCCATGCCTCCAAGCACCTCTGTGCCTCCAAGCACCTCCGTGCCTCTAGCACCTCCGTGCCTCCTAGCACCTCCGTGCCTCCAGCACCTCAGTGCTGCCAAGCACTTCTTTATCTGCTAGCACAGTCAGTGCCTTCCGTGTCCTGTACCTCTTATATACCGTGCGTCCAGCAAACACAGGCTTCCGCACCGTGCATTCCAGTCACGGTTACTACTCTCAATCTTCCTGTTCTCCAGCCACGTTCATTATCATTTGTCTACAGAGGATTCATCAGCCTTTTCAAGTTCTTGTTTTTCAGGAGATCTTCAATATCCAACACGTGCCTCCTGCCTGCTGTCCGAATCCTGTATGAGGAAAACCTACATTCGGCCATCTCTGTTGCGGCCCAGTTGCGGTTCCTCTTCCCGATCTTCGGAAGATACCCCGAGTCCACAACAATCCCAAACCAGGTCAGTGATACTCCCCTCTTACTTCATAAATAGACCTTCATCTCCCCCTGAGACTCTCTGCCTTTCTAACCCTCTCCTGAATGGACATATCTCTGTCCTTTATAACCTTTCACTCCATGCAAAACAGCTTGTCACGCTAAACTATGAAGTGTGAGAGAAACTTGGAGAGTCCACCAGATGTGGATACTTGGTCTTTGGAGAGAGGAAGGGTGTCTAGGGGGAGATGTACTAAGCGGTGAAAAGTGTGGAGAAGTGAGCCAGTGGAGAAGTTGACCACGGCAACCAGTCAGCTGATCTGTATAATTTTATACTATGCAAATTGCAAATGTTACGTCAATGCTAATTGGTTGCCATGGACAACTTCTCCACTATCACTGCTTAGTACATCTCCCCCTAGGTCTTTAAACTTCTCCTTGCTTAAGGAGACCACATACAAGATCTACTATATATGGTATAGATCTGTCCTCACACATCTTTGCTGCAGTTGCGCTTGGCGTCTATTTGGCTGAAATTTGATGTGGCAGACATGCACCAGGATACTGTACTGATTCATTTGATATGTGGCACTTGTATATCTGTCTGCAACTGAGTCTCTGAATCTGCATATGAAGTGCTATGATGCCGCAGCCATGGCTTTTTTCAAACCAAGTTACAGTATGCTAGACTTAATATACAGACTTGCATGTATATATACTGTACAAGTGCCACATATCAGGTTTGGTGTGATTGATTTGTCAATAATAACTGTACACCCCACACAGCCCTTTTCAGACCTCTTGCTGTACAATCATTAGGGCTTGTCTTTTCTTTGAAGAGCTTTTCACTCCACTACTATATGCTGGGTATCCAGATTAGGCCTCCTTATATCTGCCATACCCCTCCTCCCATTTTCTCCTTAATCTTACCTATTCCCTTTTCTCTCTCTTGTAACATCATAATTTGAGGTTAGTTTTATGTACTTCTACCTTTCACGACATGTGTCATATACAAGGTCCATCTCACCTGGTCCACTAATGTTTTTTTTGTATTATTCTGTAATTGAAATTATTGAGTAACTAATTATTTGATTTTATATTTTTGCTGATGTTGTGATCTATGCCACTGTGCATAATTTTGTCTTTGACTTTTTATATATTGAAAAACTTATATAAATAACATCATTAAAAAAATATATCGAGAAATATATAATCTAACAACATCTATTTAACCTCTACCATGTAGGTTAAACAGGAATCATAAATACATTCTAAGGAGAAAAACATAGCTTATGTTATTAAACACAGACAATATTAAATAAAATCTCATTTCGCTTTTTATTATCCCTTTATACATATATTTTTGATGTAAATAAATTGACTTTTTTAATTTTAAAGTCTTTTATGTGTGCCCATTGGTATACTCATGATTAAAAATGATTTATTTCAAATAAAAGATAGAACAGCTGTTTAGAAATCTGCACTACTCATTAAAATTGTGTTACCACACATACTTTCTTATACATTAGGTCAGCTTATTCTGAAAATTTGCTATTCGGTCACATAAATTGTATTGATTTTTGTAGGAAAATGAAGCTGTGTAGAATATCAAAGGGAACCAGCAGGAAGTTTCACAATTTCTTATCTACAGTTACTGAAACACCGGACTGAAGTCTGCACCTTTGAAAAAGCTACTAAGCGGACATTGCATGTGGTACAAGACCCAGCATGGCTGCATTTCGATTGCAAAAAACTCATAGTTGTTCCTTAGACAATGTGGTTGATGTTGCTGATGGGTGGTGGTGATGCTAAGATGCTAACAGATAGTTTTAATGAAATACTGATAAAAAAAATATTTATTGGCAAATTGATTTTTTTTAAACATACAGCAACTGCCTGCAAAATTGTTATTTATATGAAAACATATTGTAAGAAGAAAATACCTACTGTACTGTACTTTTTTACATTTAAAGAAGTAGATTGTACATGTATTTTACTACCACAAATAGGTCTAAAATACTATAGGTATTATTAGACTATTTGTGGTATTATTATACTATTTTAGGTATACAAATAAGTATTATTAGACTGTAATAATCTTTTTGTCATGCTCCGGAGTTCTAAATTAGGTTTCTTACCACTGTGGTGTCTGTCTCGGCTGGCACAGAGGTCCGCTTATGCTGTTGCCACCCATTGCTCCCGGTTGTCGCAATGGTCCACTCACACTGACTTTATATGGCACACCCAGCTGTCTGCCGTTATCCAAGACTCTGGTGTTGCACAGCAGTCTCTGCAGCTTGCAGCTGTAACAAGCTGTGATCCATCTGTGTCTGGAAAATGGACAAAACCTGTAATTCAGACAAATTGGTAATTTGTATGAATGACAATTTTTGTCTGTTTTTCAGTGTTTGGGACAAATGGTCGATTGTCATTTGATCTCATCCATTACCAGTTTTTCATTCCAACCAGCCAGCTCTGGCAGATGATCTGCTAGATAATTGTATAGTGTATGCCCACCTTAAGTCGCAATGTGATGCCACTAGGATGCACCAGGAGACTGTGCTAATTTATTTAATATGTGACATGTATATATCTGTGTGCAGTCTGTATACATACTGTAGCACAATGAGACTTGGGGGTTTATTTACTAATATTCATGTTTGTGCCTATTTGTAGGGAGTCTTTTTCCGAATGTTATCGGATGTACTTTTCTGCAACTTTTTGAATTCATCTACGCTAATTTACTATGGTGTCGAGTTTTCTGTTTTCGTATTTTCCGATGGCGATGTTGTTGTTTTTGTTTTGTTTTTTTATTTTGTTTTTTTTGCAGTTTCCGGCTGCAAATCTCTTTTCTGGACGGAGATTGTGTTTTTTTTTCCCTGATTTGAACTATTTTAAACGAGGCAGGGTTTTTCACAACTACGGCCGAATTTCCAATTTTAGTTTCGATTTTGGCCTTCGTCCATGATTGTTTGGGTTTCTGATGTAGGAGTGTCTGTGCATAACCATATAAATATGCCCCAAACTGTCTGCACCTCGTGGGTTTATTTAGTGGTGAGGAGAGAGGTTGTGCTGTTGAGTTGGTGAGTAGTTTGGAGGTTTGGGAGTTTTTTGGGCGAGTTCTGAGTGTTGTATTGTGTTTGAAAGTAGTCTTGTCATTCTTGTAGTCTTGTTTTTTTTTTTGTCTTAATTTTTGTCCTTGTCTTAGGAGTCTCTTTGGAGTCTCTTGTCAGTGTTTGTATGTATGTATGTATGTATGTATGTATGTATGTGTGTGTGTTGTGTATTGTGTAGTAGTAGTGGAGGAGTGCGTTGTTTGTCTTTTAGTTTTTCAGTGTTAAATGTTGTTTGTCCAAATTATGTCTGAT
The DNA here is from genome assembly GCF_028390025.1 of Pseudophryne corroboree. Taxonomy (NCBI): domain Eukaryota; kingdom Metazoa; phylum Chordata; class Amphibia; order Anura; family Myobatrachidae; genus Pseudophryne; species Pseudophryne corroboree. The sequence continues at coordinate 551,837,832 of NC_086446.1, read as the reverse complement.
CCGAGGTGGGGGTGGTGAGTGAGGTGGAGGAGGTGGGGGAGGTGAGTGAGAGGGAGGAGGTTAGTGAGGTGGAGGAGGTGGGTGAGGTTGGCGCTGGAGCCTCTCTAGTGATAGTGAAGTAGCTCTGCAACCACGCACCACTAATAAGACCGGCTGCAATGTCAAGTTTAGTTATGCTGAGAATGTGGTTTTGGTGCGTGAGCTGATGAAATATCAGTGTTACCTATTTGGGCCTGAGTCATCAAAGGTGTCTTCATGGAAGAAGACTGTGTTGTCGGCCAAAGTTGTTGCTGCTGTTAACAGTGAGGGGGTGGTCAAGCGGACCGAGGACATGTGCCGCAAATGGTACTATGATATAAAGCACCGTGTGAAGTCCAAAATGGCCAAGGAAGTGAAGTCTGCTCGTCAGACCAGTGGGGGTCAGCCCTTCATTGCCAGATATCTTGACTATGAGGAGCCAATGCGGAGCTTAATACCTCCTGAAGTTGTGGCAGCAACAAATGTCTGTGATTCAAATCGGCTCAGGCAAGATGGTGAGCATGTGTTTTTTTATAACATACTCTGTGTAGTTTTTTAATTACTTTGGGTTTGGGTAATGTGTCTCATGTGGTACAGGACCTTACTCGCTGCTTGGACGACATGGCTGCTAAACCATTGGCATTGTTGATAGCTATCCAAAATGCATATTTTCCAGATAACAGTATTGTATGTGTAATTATAATAATAATTATTTTTTTTATGAGTGCTCACTTGTTCTTTTGGTCATCCTTTGATTTGCAAACAAGCTTGCCCTTCATCACTTTTAACTAGAGATGAGCGGGTTCGGTTCATCAAGATCTGACCCCCCCCCCCGAACTTCACATGGTTTACATGGGTCCGTGACAGCCTTGGTTCTTCCCGCCTTGCTCAGTTCACCCGAACGAGGCAAAACGTCATCATCCTGCTGTTGGATTCTTGTGAGATTCGTATTCCATATAAAGAGCCGCGTGTCGCCGCCATTTTCACTCATGCATTGTGGATTGAGTGGAGAGGACGTGGCTATGTTCTCTGCCTGAAAAGCTCAATATCTGTGCTCAGTGTCAGTGCTACACTGTGGTGACCACCAGTATATAGTACTACAGTACAGTAGCCAATTGCTGTATCTTGCTGCTCCGTGTCAGTTCCAGTATCCTCATCAGTGCTCACTCAATATCTGTGCACAGTGTCAGTGCTGCATTGTGGTGACCAGTATATAGTAGTACAGTACAGTAGCCCATTGCTGTATCTCGCTGCCCAGTGTCAGTTCTAGTATCCTGAACAGTGCTCAATATCTGTGCTCAGTGTCAGTGTTGCATTGTGGTGACCAGTATATAGTAGTACAGTACAGTAGTCCATTGCTGTATCTTGCTGCTCCGTATCACTTCTAGTATCCTGAACAGTGCTCAGTGTCACTGATCAGTGTCAGTGCTGCATTGTGGTGACCAGTATATAGTAGTACAGTACAGTAGTCCAGTGCTGTTCTCGCTGCCCAGTGTCAGTTCTAGTATCATCCTCAGTGCTCAGTATCACTGGTCAGTGTCAGTGCTGCATTGTGGTGACCAGTATATAGTAGTACAGTACAGTAGTCCAGTGCTGTTCTCACTGCCCAGTGTCAGTTCTAGTATCCTGAACAGTGCTCAATATCTGTGCTCAGTGTCAGTGCTGCATTGTGGTGACCAGTATATAGTAGTACAGTAAAGTAGTCCAGTGCTGTTCTCGCTACCCAGTGTCAGTTCTAGTATCCTCATCAGTGCTCAGTATCACTGGTCAGTGTCAGTGCTGCATTGTGGTGACTAAAAGTCAAGTGTCTTGTGCTGCATCTTGCTGCTGTAGGGTGCTGGTAGTGTCCTGTCACTGTGCATATGTCATCATCATTCCAGTCACAGTGGTATCTGGTATCTATCTAGTGATTACTGCCATCTAATTCCAAATATATTACTGGCATATAATTCCACACATTAAAAAATGGAGAGCAAAAATTTGGAGGGTAAAATAGGTAAAGATCAAGATCCACTTCCACCTAGTGCTGAAGCTGCTGCCACTAGTCATGGCAGAGACAATGAAATGCCATCATCGTCATCTGCCAAGGCCGATGCCCAATTTCAAAGCAGAGAGAGTGTAAAATCCAAAAAGCAAAAGTTGAGTAAAATGATGACCCAAAAATCTAAATTAAAAGCATCTGAGGAGAAGCGTAAACTTGCCAATATGCCATTTACAACACGGAGTGGCAAGGAACGGCTGAGGCCCTGGCCTATGTTCATGGCTAGTGGTTCAACTTCACATGAGGATGGAAGCACTCATCCTCCCGCTAGAAAAATGAAAAGCGTTTAGCTGGCAAGAGCACAGCAAAGAACTGTGCATTCTTCTAAATCACAAATCCCCAAGGAGAGTCCAATTGTGTCAGTTGCGATGCCTGACCTTCCCAACACTGGACGAGAAGAGGTGGCTCCTTCCATTTGCACACCCCCTGCAAGTGCTGGAAGGAGCACCCACAGTCCAGTTCCTGATATTCAAATTGAAGATGTCACTGTTGAAGTACACCAGGATGAGGATATGGGTGTTGCTGGTGCTGACAAGGAAATTGACAAGGAGGATTCTGATGGTGAGGTGGTTTGTTTAAGTCAGGCACCCGGGGAGACACCTGTTGTCCATTGGATGAATTTGGCCATTGACATGCCTGGTCAAAATACAAAAAAAAAATAATCTCTTCGGTGTGGAATTATTTTTACAGAAATGCGGACAACAGGTGTCAAGCCGTGTGTTGCTTTTGCCAAGCTGTAATAAGAAGGGGTAAGGATGTTAACAACCTAGGAACATCCTCCCTTATATGTCACCTGGAGCGCATTCATCAGAAGTCATTGACAAGTTCAAAAACTTTGGGTGACACTGGAAGCAGTCCACTGACAACTAAATCCCTTCTTCCTTTTGTACCCAAGCTCCTGCAAACCACCCCAAAAACTCCCTCAATGTCAATTTCCTCCTTAGACAGGAACACCAAAAGTCCTGCAGGCCATGTCACTGGCAAGACTGACGAGTCCTCTCCTAACTGGGAATCCTACGATGGATCCTTGAGTGGAACGCCTACTGCTGCTGGCTCTGCTGTTGTTGCTGCTGGGAGTCGATCATCATCCCAGAGGGGAAGTCGGAAGACCACTTGTACTACTTCCAGTAAGCAATTGACTGTTCAATAGTCCTTTGTGAAGAAGATGAAATATCACAGCAGTCATCCTGTTGCAAAGCGGATATCTCAGGCCTTGAAAACTATGTTGGTGTTAGACGTGCGTCCGGTATCCGCCGTTAGTTCACAGGGACTTAGAGAATTTCTTGAGGTAGCGTGTCCTGGTGCCAAACACCATCTAGGTTCCACTTCTCTATGCAGGCGATACCGAGAAAGTACACAGACATCAGAAAAAGAGTCACCAGTGTCCTAAAAAATGCAGTCGTACCCAGTGTCCACTTAACCACGGACATGTGGACAAGTGGAGCAGGGCAGACTAAGGACTATATGACTGTGATAGCCCATTGGGTAGAAGTATTGCCTCCCGCAGCAACAACAGCAGCAGCAGCAGCAACAGTAGCGGCATCTTGCAAATGCCAACTCGTTCGTAGGCAGGCTACGCTTTGTATCACCGCTTTCCATAAGAGGCGCACAGCTGACAACCTCTTACGGAAACTGAGGAACAACATTGCAGATTGGCTTACCCCAATTGGACTCTCCTGGGGATTTGTGACATCGGACAATGCCACCAATATTGTGCGTGCATTACTTTTGGGCAAATTCCAGCACGTCCCATGTTTTGCACATACAATGAATTTGGTGGTGCAGAATTTTTTAAAAACCGACAGGGGCGTGCAGGATATGCTGTCGGTGGCCCGAAGAATTGCGGGCCACTTTCGGCCTTCAGCCACCGCGTGCCAATGACTGGAGCACCAGCAAACACTCCTGAACGTGCCCCGCCATCAGCTGAAGCAAGAGGTGGTAATGAGGTGGAATTCAACCCTCTATATGCTTCAGAGGATGGAGGAGCAGCAAAAGCCATTCAAGCCTATACATCGCCTGCGATATAGGCAATGGATGGGGTATGCACCTGACTCAAGCACAGTGGAGTATAATTTCAATGTTGTGCAAGGTTCTTCAACCCTTTGAACTTGCCACACTTGAAGTCCGTTCAGACACTGCCAGCCTTAGTCAGGTCATTCCCCTCATCAGGCTTTTGCAGAAGCAGCTGGAGAGATTGAAGGAGGAGCTAAAATGGAACGATTCCTCTAGGCATGTGGGACTTGTGGATGGAGCCCTTCATTCGCTTAACCAGGATTCACGGGTGGTCAATCTGTTGAAATCAGAGCACTACATTTTGGCCACCGTGCTTGCTACTAGATTTAAAGCCTACATGTATCTCTCTTTCCGACAGACACAAGTCTGCAGATGTTCAAAGACCTACTTGTGAGACACTTGTCAAGTCAAGCGGAACATGACCCGCCAACAGCTCCTCCTTCATTTTCTCCCGCCACTGGAGCTGCCAGGAAAAAGGATCAAATTTCCAAAACCAGCAGCTGGAGGTGATGCAGAGCAGTCAGGATCAAGTGCTGACATCTGGTCCGGACTGAAGGACCTGCCAACGATTACTGACATGTCGTCTACTGTCACTGCATATGATTCTGTCACCATTGAAAGAATGGTGGAGTATTATATGAGTGACAGCATCACTGTAGGTGTGTCAGACAGTCCGTACGTATACTGGCAGGAAAAAGAGTCAATTTGGAGGCCCTTGCACAAACTGGCTTTATTTTACCTAAGTTGCCCCCCCCCCCCCCTCCAGTGTGTACTCCGAAAGATTGTGTAGTGCAGCCGATCACCTTGTCAGCGATCGGCGTAGGAGGTTACTTCCAGAAAATGTGGAGAAGATGATGTTCATCAAAATGAAATATAATACATTCCTCCTTGGAGACATTTACCATCAATTGCCTCCAGAAAGTACACAGGGACCTGTGATGGTGGATTCCAGTGGGGACGAATTAATACTCTGTGAGGAGGGGGATGTACACAGTGAAAGGGGTGAGGAATCGGAGGATGAGGAGGAGGTGGACATCTTGCCTCTGTAGAGCCAGTTTGTGCAAGGAGAGATTGATTGCTTCTTTTTGGTGGGGGCCCAAACCAACCAATCATTTCAGCCTCAGTCGTGTGGCAGAACCTGTGGCTGAAATGATGGGTTTGTTAAAGGGTGCATATCCTGTTTATACAACATAAGGGTGGGTGGGAGGGCCCAAGGACAATTCCATCTTGCGCCTCTTTTTTTATTTATTATTTGCATCATGTGATGTTTGGGGCCAATTTTTTTAAGTGCCATCCTGTCTGACACTGCAGTGCCACTCCAAGAGGGGCCAGGTGTTTGTGCCGCCCTCTTGGGCCGCTTAGCTTAGTCATCCAGCGACCTCGGTGCAAATTTAAGGACTAAAAATAATATTGTGAGTTGTGAGGTGTTCAGAATAGACTGGAAATGAGTGGAAATTATGGTTATTGAGGTTAATAATACTATAGGATCAAAATAACCCCCAAATTCTATGATTCAAGCTGTTTTTGAGGGTTTTTTTTAAATAAAAACAATCGAATCCAAAACGCACCCGAATCCGACAAAAATTCTTAAGGGAGGTTTTGCCAAAATGCTTCCAAATCCAAAACACGACCGCGGAACCAAATCTAAAGCCAAAACACAAAACTTGAAAAATGACCGGTGCACATCTCTACATTTAATACAATATGCATGCATCACTGAATTTTGATCAAGATTGCCAGGTGCAAGGTATCACACACAGTGGTTCATTTGTAATAGGCTAGAGAAGGCATAAGTAAATAATAAATCAGTGACATGTGCAGGGTAATACAAGCACCATCTAATCTGTCCAAAAATTAAATGCACATATTGTTGAGGCTTGGCTACTGCATTTGTCACCTTACACAAAATTGGTTTATCACTGACTTCTGCATTTGACAGGTTAATGCAAGTATTCAATTTGTTCCTTAGTTTTGATGTTATGTTGGACTAGTGTGTGTTTGTTGTGCCACATCACACAAGTTGACAAAAAGATACTTTTATATTTTTTAGTGTTAAATTCTTCCACAAAATGTGTGTGTTTTGTTGTGTTGTTTTTTTTAGTTGGAATGTTGGTCCATGTTTGTGTCATCTGATTTTTGTGAAGCGTTGCACTTTCATGAGTGCACATGGCCTATTTGCCACTATTGTTTTGCTAATGGCTGTGGGTCTGGCGGACACATCAGCTGTTTTTTAATTGTTATAATGTTTTGAAATTTACACGCACACAAACTAAATTGTTTTCTAATAATTTTAATATTAATGGCTAAAAAACATAGTAACTGTATAGGACAATTACAACATTACACAAATATCTTCTCCTGTTGTACAGTCTTGAAAAAAGCCAAAAGTGCCCGAACTCCAGTCAGTACAACAACATATGATGATGATGATGATGATGATGATGATGATGCAGCTGCAGCAGCAGGTAAAGTGCCAATTGTAGCACATGTTATGTTTGGTCAGGAATGGTCCTCTAATAATTTTTACTATATGATTAGTCTCCTCAACACAAGGCTTTGCAAGCAGGAGGCACCCTCATGATCCCCACAAAAAAAGACACATGTGGCACCCAAGAGACCAAGGTGAGATGTCCATTCAAAACCACAGTAGTCTCCACCACAATGCCAAATTTCTATAGTGGCTTCCAAGCCACCACTCCAAATTTTGGACACTCCACCACGACGGCAACCACAATCCCCTCATCTGGATGGTGAGTAGGAACCTATAACACAAAAACACATTAGACATATATAAATGAGACAGTTTTTGACATTCAACAAACTGTATACACACCACAAAAAACAATACGTACTGAAGAACACCAAGCACAAAAATGGCCACAAAGTGGAAGGAAGATTCCTGACTCCAGTAAAGATATGTGTGTCCACTTCAGCCAGACAGTAGCATATTGTCAGGAAGATGCTGCAACACAAACCGATGGCCAAGTGTTGTTGTTGCTTTTCCATACATTGTTTAGTACATGCAAAATCATAAGTATGTTTTACTTCCTCACACCACAAAAAAAAATTTTGGCGAAAAACTGACACAATTCTCGAGGAGTATGTAGGACACCTTAACCAAATTATGTTCTTACTCTTACATTGATGAACACAACAAAACAACAATGAGAGAGGCATGTGTAGCCTTTAAAGGCAGTAGTGATGTTGTTGAAAGTCAGAACAATTGCAATATGCATTCACATGTGTCGCCTTTGTTTGAAAAAAAATATTAAAAACATATATGCCAAGCTAATAAAAAATGCTTTGTCCTTCCAGAAACAACTAACGAGCCCAGCACCCCTCCAACACATCAGCAAGACAGTGAAATGGAGGAGACAATTGTTTTACAACTGCAGCCAATAAGTCAAGCTGCCACACCCACACCATCTGTGAGTACATCTCCCCTGTAACACACACCACCAGCACAACTGAGCCCAACAACACCAGTTGCTCAAGGGCCATATCAAGTGTTTTGGGACAATTGGGCTACACAGCAGGCCACTAATCAGTATTGCCTGCGTAGACAGACACAAATTTTCTCTAGTCAGCCTTCTCACCTCAAAAGAATAAGATGCAATATCAGCCGCCAAAATAAGCAAACAACACACATGGCAAACACCATGGAAATAATGCTGGCAGACATGACACATGTAATGGCAGACTTACAATGCCTAATGGATGAACATCACAGACAACAATAAAGCTACCTAAACATTTTAGAAACAAATCAAATGCTCATTGAATCAATAACCCGCATTATGGAAAACCACACTGCAACAACATGTGAACTAAATGCAACAATCACTAAATTCAATCAAACATTCAGTTCCCAACAGCAACACCAACCAAGCACCAGTTATGATACGACAACCCCACATGTATCACCAATGGCCTCACCACCAAGGCGCTCCACCAGAACATGGGGGAAACAATATTGGAAAAGGAAAATCTGCATCCAAACAGTCTGCACCCAAAAAATAAACGTCAGGTGCTGTTGTTCCTGTTTGGAGAAAAAAAACTGAGTTACTAAGTGTATGATGGACAATATAGATTGCCCTGTTAGCAGTTTACAAATTAAATCATCATTATAAATGAACTTATAAATTAGTTCACAGGTGTAGTTGTTCATCACTCCGCTTATTACAAGTCTTTGGAAATGTGTTTCGATTGCTATCCTCTCTGTGCTACACATTATGAGTGACATACATAAATGAGGCATTTTTTTATTATCTTTTTGAAAATTAAATCATAGAATCACACCAATCAAACAGCCTGTCTACAACACAGGCATGCACATTATGTGTGACATGCATTGAGGTGGCATCTTTTTTTGATTATCTTTTTGAAAATTAAATCATAGCATCACACCAATCAAACAGCCTGTCTACAACACAGGCATGCACATTAACATATGACCTATACCACCAATTTGTGGGTGTTGTAACAATGGGAAATTGTTGGATACTTCACATCATTAGGACAATAACAGTATTGTTCATAGAGCAAGTGTCCGAATATTGCGATACGACAATGGGAGGTTTTGGAGTTGTGTTTTTAGCCTGTTTTGACATTTATGTCCTGCCATGTTTGTGCTAAAAAGGCGTTATGGGAGCATTTGTTAGGATGCTACAAACAATTCTGTTTGCCTTGCAACCACAAAGTAATATGTGTAATAATGTTTATATTGTTTCATGTGTTTTCATTTCAAAACATGCTGGCTTTAACAAGCAATACAAAACAATAAAAACTTTTTGTATGGAACGAAGTTTGTGTCCCTTAAACACCCTGGAACACCACACGTAGGCCCTCATTCCGAGTTGTTCGCTCGATAATTTTCTTCACATCGCAGCGATTTTCCGCTAATTGCGCATGCGCAATGTTCGCACTGCGCCAAGTAAATTTGCTAAGAAGTTTGGTATTTTACTCACGACATTACGAGGTTTTTTCTTCGTTCTGGTGATTGGAGTGTGATATACAGGAAGTGGGTGTTTCTGGGCGGAAACTGGCCGTTTTATGGGTGTGTGTGAAAAAATGCTGCCGTTTCTGGGAAAAACGCGGGAGTGGCTGGAGAAACGGGGGAGTGTCTGGGCGAACGCTGGGTGTGTTTGTGACGTCAAACCAGGAACGAAACTGACTGAACTGATCGCAGTGGCAGAGTAAGTATCGAGCTACTCAGAAACTGCAAATAAATTTCTATTCGCAATTTAGAGAATCTTTTGTTCGCAATTTTGCTAAGCTAAGATTCACTCCCAGTAGGCGGCGGCTTAGCGTGTGCAATGCTGCTAAAAGCAGCTTGCGAGCGAACAACTCGGAATAAGGGCCATAGGGCCAGATGTATTCAGCATGGAGAAGAGAAAAAACAGTGATAAGTGGAAAGTAAATACGGAACAGCCATTCAGATAGTAACTTGCTTTTACAAAAGCAGTCAGGATTACCTAGTGCTTTAGCACCTGCCACTTAACACTGCTTAATCACTCCAGCCTTAATCCATCTGCTGCATAATATGCTGTGTACTCCAAACAACAACAACAACAACACACAATACACATGCTGCATTTGTATGCCAGTAAGGCACTGTATGTTTGCTTCTGCTTACAAAAATGCACATTTGGGAGAAGTAACATGTTTGACTTTGCAACAAATAATAATTATGGCACAAATTTACAAAGCAAAACATTGTGCTACACATATACTTACCTTAAAAATGAAGATTTATCAGTTCTTGCCTTACCTGCCTCCCTACATCTGTACTCTAAGTGTCACCAGATGTATCTAACTACTCTGCTTGCTGACTGTTTTCTTCATCCTTATCCTCCTCAACATGTGGCAGATGTTGTTGCAATCACGTTATGAAGAAAACAGCAGCGGAACACAATCCTGGACACCTTTAAGGGATTATACAACAAAAGGCCACCAGACTTATCCAGACACCGAAACCTAGATTTCAGTTCACCAAAACATCTTTCTTTCACATTCTGCGTGGACTTATGTGCATTATTGTAATTGTGTTCAGCAGGGGAATCAGGGAAGGACAATGGAGTCAGAAGCCAAGAGAAACAGCCATATCCCCCATCACCTGAAAAACATATATAGTACCATGTGTAACGTACATATACAGCAACACATAATGAACAGAGTGGATTTCTGACTAGTATACAAAGTCCAACACATATCAAGTCACATACCCAGCAGCCATCCATCTGGCATTTGTCCGTCCTCAAATTTATCAAAGAAGGATTAGTGACTGAGGATGAAAGAGTCATGGCAGCCACCAGTGTAACCAGCAACAACACTCATGATTTTTAGTTTTGCATCACAAACCAGCCTGGACATTTGTAGATTGGTCAAGATGTCTATTTGTATATATATATATGCTGCCTGCCCCTAGGTGGTTTCAGCTGAATGTGTGTGCAATCTATGGCTCCAAGAACATTGGGCATGCCAGCAAGCCCATGGAAAGCTACCCTGATTGCATGCCACTGAGACTCCTGGGTAGGGATGCAGATTGAGGCATCGATGTGGGACTGCAAATCATCCAATGCCCCCTAAAAAAATTAGGCCTGTGCAGTCTCTGCAGTACCTGTACAACCTGCTGACCATGTTCAGTTTCCTAGCCCTGGTTTCTTCCAGCCTGATGTCGCAGTCTCAGGAATCCCACAGCACACAAAACATCACTGCACCATAGTACATCAGCCATTTCTGAGTGAGGGATGTTTCAAAAGTTCCTAGGGCCTTTTTATAGGCGTCCTAATTCAGGTGTGATTGATGTAGAAGTTGACACACATGTAAACACACCAGGAAAAAGGTCTATTTTTTTGCTGCTTTTTTTTACGAGTCGCAAAAAAATACAACCACAGTTGACCATTCACGGACAAACATCAAAATACGAATGAATAGTAAATTACTGTGTTGTTTGAACAAATAGCCGCATTTGACCGATGGTCTATTCATTCATATTTCTGCCCTCTGCCATGAAAAACATTATGAATAGCCCCAACACTGCCGAGATTTGTGCTTAGTAAATTCCTGTGTTGCCGCTTTAAAAAAAAAAAAACTCTGCAAAATCGGTACTTCAGTAAATGATGTACAAAAAAATCTGCAGCTGCTCGAGAAGGGCAGTTTGACATGACTGCAGCACAGTTCATTGAGGACGCATTTGTATTTAAAATCGACTCATTTCCAAAGATTACTCACTGGTAATTTTATGGATCTAAGTTGCATCATTTATTGTTTCATTTACTGTACATTGTATTTCATTCATGCTTTTAGAGTACTAGTGAAATACTGTAGATTTTCTTATACTCCTTGCAGTATTTATCTGACACTTTTTATTTTTAATTCTTCATTAATATGAATGGTTCTGTCTGATTTTTCTTATGTTTAATCACTGTTACAAAGTATAATTCACAGGATATACCTCAGATAGCAGCAGTCCTATAAGTTATTTATGGCAATATCCCGCGCCAAGTATTTTATTTTCATTTATATTACAGCTATTATTTGGTCAGTGTAGCAGTTCCAGTTGCTATTCATAGATGTGTTTGTTGGTTACATGCATGTCGTACAACTTAGTCAAGTAAATTCCCTTCTTCAGGAATGAAACATCCCATTTTTGCGTAAATTCTGACAAACACCTTCACTTAATAAAATGCTTTTTGAAACTCACCAAGTAATTGCTTCTTAATACTTTAGAGCAGGCATTCCCAACCACTGTCCACAAGGCACCCCAACAGTGCAGGTTTTAGTGATATCCAGGCTGCAGCACAGGTGGTTAAATCAAAATAACTGAGCTACTTATTAAGTCACCTGTGCTAAAGCCTGGATATCACTAAAACCTGCACTGTTGGTGTGCCTTGAGGACCGTGGTTGGGAATGCCTGCTTTAGAGATATAATGCTGCTGTGTAAATTACTTAGTCCAAATAATGAATTAAATGTCAGTACTCACAATTCTGTAGTGTGCTTACTGTGTATTCATGTCATACTTGAAATGTAAAAAAATATTCTGATGTATTTGTCAGCAAAAACTTTTCAGTTGAATTGTAGATTGTGGAGTGTTACAAGTTTAGCATTTAATCTTCATTATACCAATAGACGTCTAGTTTATTCAGTCATGAACTATACTAATTGTGGGATTGTAGAACCTGCTACTATCAAAATATGATCTAAAACATTTTTTTATTGTTTACAAGAAAATAGGAGTTATTATATACAATCTTCATTATTATAGAATATAACTTTGACTTATTTTAATGATAGATAAAAATGATATACTATTTCCATTTTGTAGTAGTGATGTGCACCGACCACCGTGTTTTGGTTTTGGCAAAATCACTTTCTGTGTTTTGTTTCTGATTTCTGTTTTGGCAAAACCACCCTCACGTGTTTTGGTTTTGGATCTGGATTTGTTTTTAAAAAAATTCAAAAACAGCTAAAATCATGTAATTTGGGCCTCTTATTGTTCCTACAGTATTATTAACCTCCAATAACATTAATTTTCAGTCATTTCCAGACAATTTTGATGACCTCACATCTCTCAATATTGTTCACCAATATTGGCCAAAAACTGGCTGGCTAAATGACGCGACAGAGCAGCAGCACAAACACATGGTAGTTACTTTAAGAATATAGGTGGTCATTCCGAGTTGATCGCAGGCCGCAACTTTTTGCTGCTGCTGCGATCAACTAGTACACACCTATGGGGGAGTGTATTTTAGCTTAGCAGGGCTGTGATCGCTTGTGCAGCCTTGCTAAGCTAAAAAAATTTCAAGCAGAAGAAGACCAGCCCTATACCTACTTACCATGTGTGACAATATCTGCGATGCTGGAGCCGGCTTTGACGTCAGACATCCGCCCTCCGTTCTGCTGGATACGCCTGCATTTTCCTTGCCACTCCCTGAAAAAGGTCTCCAGCGGTCCGGATCCACCCAGGTACGCCTTCTTGTCAATCTTCTCTGCGGTCAGCTCTGCGACCGCTTCCATCGTATGATGCGACGTAAGGGGTTTCCGGGCAATGTCGTGCACATGCATTGCGGCCGCCGCGCATGCGCATTCTGGACCCGTTTGCACCGCAGTGATAAACCGCTGCATGCACATGGGTCGGAATGACCCCCCATAGCACATCTGTGAAACATTGCAGCACAGCAAAGGCAAACATGATGCTGTTTAATAAACTATACAACCCCAGAGAATTTTTTTTTCTTTTTTATAAAGAGGCCCCAGAGCAGTACAGGAATTTAGAGGTTGAGTATGCACTAGCAGGCGGGTAAAGAACTGATTGATTGATTGATTGATTGATTGATTGATGAATGATGTATTAATTAAATGATTTAAAGTAAAATATGATTTTAATAAGGAATTCATATATTTAGAAATTAAACATGTGTAAAAGATAGGAAAAGAGAAAGGGACAGAAAACCATATAATGTTAATAGCCAAGGATTCTTCAAAAAGGTTGAAAGATAAAAAAAGAATAGTTGCAATGCTGAGCTGCAAACTCCAAATCAGTCTAAAAAATATTAGAAGGCTGAATTGCTAGTTGTACTAACCACCTTCCACCTCTTTTCTAATTTGGTAACAAGCTCCTGTAATACATTTATGAGTTGCACCAGAGAGTCTGAATATGACAGATAGTCAACAAGTGATGCAAGATTGAATTGTCCTTGGGCCCTCCCATACACCCATATGGTGTATATTAAAAGGGGCATGAACAGTTTAACAAACCAAGAAGCACTTCAGCCACAAAAGTGTCAGTCTCTGCTGCTGAAGTACTTGGTCTATTCGGGCCCCCACAAACCATTTTTTGGAAGGACTACCTCCTATCATTAATGAGGAGATAGATTATGATGGTGTTGGCAGTGGAGATTGCATGTATTGGTCCAAACTGTTGGTAGCTGATCCTGGACTGCTTGTTAACATTTTACATGATTTTTTCAGGATTTGAAACATCACTTGCAGTGAATATATGAAAGTTATTTAACAAGGAGGAGCCCAGATGGGTAATGACCCTACCACTACTAACTTTGGCTTTACAAATAACAAAGATGCCTTCACAAATGTTGGGCAACAATTTGGGCAAAAATAATTCTACACACAAGAGGTGTTTTTTTTGGCCCATGCATAAGCCACTGTTGGCTGACTTGTTATGCCAGAAACAACATCTTCATCATCATCAACATTATCATTACTGTCAGATACACAAATTTCCCCTTTATCCTGTTGCACTTCCATAGTAGCATCCTTAATTTCTATGTCATCATCTTTACTTGTACTATTTATCCCCACATTTGCAGGGTGTACAGAGATGGTGAAATGAGGCTTATCTATGAGAACAGTGTGAGAAATGTCATACTCAGACATAGCACACATGTAACCCTTAGACTCTCAGGGATTTGTGACACACAGTTTGCCTGTTTTACAGGTGACACCTCTACTAGACATAGAGGAAGAAGGTGTTGCATCATCATATGAGGTTAAAGATGAGTAAGATGCCTGACTGTTTTTGTCCCAGTTTCCACAGCAGACATTATACCAGTACATGAAACATCAGTAGCACTAGCAGGACAACCACTACCAAACAAAGGTCGTGGCTGAGCCTTTCTTTGCTACTATGTATGGTGTGCCCTATCTTAAACTTTGTGTCCCTAGGACCAACTTTAGTTAATGTTGCGGTACTATCATGACTGGTAGCAAATGCAGCAATACTACTGGGTTGCTACTCCTACTCTTCTATCAACTGATCCATATTGACTCACAGCGTTCCTAGTAATGGCACCCTAATGATTTTATATTTAACACTGAACCTGAACACACAACAGTTTTTATATATTACACTGTGCTTGAACACTCAACATAGTGCCTCAAATCACCCTTAGTAATGGTACCCTAGTAACATAAATTTTTAACACAGCCTGAACAACAGACAACTGTATTATTTTTTTACACAGTGATTGAACACACAATGGGTTGTAGTTAAAATGCTGGCTGTTGGGATCCCAGCATTCAGGATACTGATCCCAAAATCCTGAAAGCCTACAATGCTGACAGCCATAATCCCGGTGCACCAGGGCTATTTTCACTTGTGGGTGTCCACGACACCAATAGAGTGCGAAAAGCTCATGTGGTAAGTGCAGCAAGCCACTGAGCCTGCAGCATGGAATTGCTGTGCGCCCACAAGGGGACTCTTAGCACTCGCCTCACTTCCGGCATTCTGGCAGGCAGGATTCCACTGTCAGGAGATTAACAGCCAGCATCTTGTCCACCAGTAAAATGTATATAATCCCATACAACAGTTTTATTTTTTTTAATTCAGGTGTTGTGTAAGTGAGTTAGATTATAGATATAAGTCTATTAACTGTAGTGTGTTTAAAAAGTAATTAGTATGTTTTCACTGGTATCAGTAATAGTTCTTGCTTTGTGTGTAGCTGAAACCAAGGGTATAGTACATGTTTTTAAATAGACTGAACAAGACTGCAAGACCGGCAATATCTCTTGCTGCCACATGGACTCTGGGCTAGTAGAATCTCTGTGAGAACTGTCCACATGTTTGTCCATATTTTAAAAATTTTGGCTCAAATTTCCAATGGAAATTTTTCATGTTTATTGTTCTTTCAAATGCTACCAGATATGCCTCAGCATTATACTGTATGTCAGCAGGGTATGCTGAACTTCATTGTGCTTGCTGTGCAGCAGTGACTTGCAATATGCCATTTTAGCTTTTCTTCCATGTTATCTGTTTTACACAGACACCTTCAAGATAATGCACACATCTTGTATGGCAGTCAGTTTCCACATTAACAAAAATGGTGGCCCCTAGCACTAAACTACCATAGCTCTAAGCTCCAATCATACATCTAGCCTGATTGACAGTCAACAAACACCTCACCTATATAAGGGTGATCATCACAGGTTCTCTGTTTAGTTTCTTTCATCCCAACCCACTGAAGGATCTCTCATAGACAAGCCTATTTTACATTGAGATGAATACTTGGGGACATCTGAACACCAATAAGTGTGTACAGTATATTGTAGCTTTAGGGGAATGGGGGTTTGCTATAAGGGAAGATCTACTAAAGCAGATCTTGTGGACATCTCTCTATGGGTATTGCCATAACAACCATATCTGTTTAATACTTAATTTTTCTACGCATATGTATTAGACATGGTTATTGCCAACCCTTAATCCCTTTTCTATAATACAAGTATGCATTCCCTAAAATCATACAGGATTGGCTTTACAGTAGGTGACAATAGTCTGCTTCACAACCACAGAAATAGGGTAAAAGATGCTCTATTATAATAGCTACAGATTTAAGAAGCAGGCACAGATTGTCAAAATGATTCTACATTTGAAAAGATGCAAGAATTACTAGAATTGTTGATTGAACAAAAAATGAGAAAGTCCAGTAAGTAGGATTATGTTCCAGCTGGTTTAAGTATGTTTGTTTGATTCTTTTAATTTTTTTTTAGGTGAACAGCAAGCCTCAAATATGAAAGGTAAACTTAGAACTTGCTACTTGCTAATTTTTTTTTTAATCAAAATAAAACCTATAGAATAGTTTCCAAGAATGAAATCAATTAGGAAAATTAAAGAAAACACACACACACACACACACACACACACACATATTTATTTCAAACATAATTAGGATATGAGTATTTTCAATCCTGGCATACCCTAAAAAAGTAATCTTCTCTATTACAACAGATAAATTAAAACAGGGCAAAAATAAATACATTCCTTTGGATACATTAGAGTAGTCTAGTGAGGTTCTTATATTAAAATGACCATAATGGTCTGAAAGCATTTTATTCCCTTATGAGTTGCCCCTGACATGTTTAATGGTGCAGCAATTTCAACAGCATAGCCAGCACAATCTGTTCGATTTTCAAGAGTAAATGCTCTTATCCAATTAATTAATGACTTCACCTGAGAATAAATTACAAAAAAACATAAACACAAGAGAATAATGCTTTGCACATTGATAAAACAAATTCTAGAATGCTTTGAAAATTAAATTAATTGTGCTTTAAAGTCTAAATGAAAACTTCATATTCATCTTCTTTGAATTCTCTCCTAAAGATCTATTTTATATTATCTAAGCATGTTACAGATATGATTGTATTTTTCATGATGTTAAGAAATAAAAGAACTGAAAGGATGAAAGTTTGACCCACTACTTTAAGATCTAAAAAAAATTGTAAACTTTGCCAGTAAAAGGAAAATATTCATAGTCATAAAACATAAAAAGCATAAAGAGATAGCAAACATTGTTAGTTCCTGTATTCACAAGATTACTCTAAAATGATAAATAAAATGCTTCTACTGTATATATCTTTATAAGCTAAAATGTGAAACAAAGCCCTCTTTATCTAGCTCCCAAGCCAAAGAAAAGCAAGGCAACTGTGATGGACAATGACAAAATCAATTCTCAGAGGGGCGTTTCATACATTAAATTCACTTAGGAAAGTGTCAATTTGCATAATATATTAATATGCCTAAAATTATTTTATAATAAATGGCACCAGACATTTTATAAACATTTCCACAGCTTTATATTAGTTTGCATTTACCATGGTAATAATGCAAGAATGTGTCTGTACTAGAGATGAGCGAGTTCGGTTCCTCGTGATCCGAACCCCCCCGAACTTCACCCATTTTACACGGTTCCGAGGCAGCCTCAGATCATCCCGCCTTGCTCGGTTAACGCGAGCACGCCCAAACTTCATCATCCCGCTGTCGTATTCTTGCGAGATTCGTATTCTATATAAGGAGACACGCGTCGCCGCCATTTTCACTCGTGCATTGGAGATGATAGCGAGAGAACGTGGCTGCGTTCTCTCCGTTTCTGTGTTCAGTGTGCTACAAATATCTGTGCTCAGTGTGCTGCAAATATCTGGGCTTAGTGTGCAGCAAATATCTACGTTCTCTGCCTGAAAACGCTCCATATCTGTGCTGCATTGTAGTATATAGTAGGAGGACAGTGCAGAATTTTGCTGACCACCAGTATATAAATAGCAGTATGGTACAGTAGTCCATTGCTCTACCTCTGTGTCGTCAAGTATACTATCCATCCATATCTGTGCTGCATTGTAGTTGTGCGCAGTATAAGGTAGGAGGACAGTGCAGAATTTTGCTGACCACCAGTATATATATATATATACATCTAGCAGGCAGATGATGCAGCAGTGTGGTAGTCAGGTTTTAAGACTCTGTGATAGTGTAGGACCTGTATGAAGGTGGGGTACCTTGAATCGGTATACAGGCTTCCGTGCATTGGCCAATCCACCAACTAAACCACCATCATTTATTTATTGAATTGTTGAGGATAAGTGAGTTTACTTTGGTGAGTGCTGGGTTCTCTGTTTGTATATATATATATATATATATATATATAGCAGTACGGTACAGTAGTCCATTGCTCTACCTCTGTGTCGTCAAGTATACTATACATATCTGTGCTGCATTTTAGCTGTGCACAGTATATAGTAGGAGGACAGTGCAGAATTTTGCTGATCACCAGTATATATATATATATATATATATAGCAGTACGGTACAGTAGTCCATTGCTCTACCTCTGTGTTGTCAAGTATACTATACATATCTGTGCTGCATTTTAGCTGTGCGCAGTATATAGTAGGAGGACAGTGCAGAATTTTGCTGACCACCAGTATATATATAGCAGTATGGTACAGTAGTCCATTGCTCTACCTCTGTGTCGTCAAGTATACTATCCATATCTGTGCTGCATTGTAGTTGTGTGCAGTATATAGTAGGAGGACAGTGCAGAATTTTGCTGACCACAAGTATACATATATATAGCAGTAAGGTACAGTAGGCCATTGCTATTGATATAATAGTGGCATATAATTCCACACATTAAAAAATGGAGAACAAAAATGTGGAGGGTAAAATAGGGAAAGATCAAGATCCACTTCCACCTCGTGCTGAAGCTGCTACAACTAGTCATGGCCGAGATGATGAAATGCCATCAACGTCATCTGCAAAGGCCGATGCCCAATGTCATAGTAGAGAGCAGGTAAAATTCAAAAAACAAAAGTTCAGTAAAATGACTCAAAAATCTAAATTAAAAGCGTCTGATGAGAAGCGTAAACTTGCCAATATGCCGTTTACAACACGGAGTGGCAAGGAATGGCTGAGGCCCTGTCCTATGTTCATGGCTAGTGGTTCAGCTCACATGAGGATGGAGACACTCATCCTCCCGCTAGAAAAATGAAAAGACTTAAGCTGGCAAAAGCACAGCAAAGAACTGTACGTTCTTCTAAATAACAAATCCCCAAGGAGAGTCCAATTGTGTCAGTTGCGATGCCTGACCTTCCCAACACTGGATGGGAAGAGGTGGTGCCTTCCACCATTTGCACGCCCCCTGCAAGTGCTGGAAGGAGCACCCGCAGTCCTGTTCCTGATAGTCAAATTGAAGATGTCACTGTTGAAGTACACCAGGATGAGGATATGGGTGTTGCTGGCGCTGAGGAGGAAATTGTCAAGGAGGATTCTGATGGTGAGGTGGTTTGTTTAAGTCAGGCACATGGGGAGACACCTGTTGTTCATGGGACGAATATGGCCATTGACATGCCTGGTCAAATTACAAAAAAAACCACCTCTGTGGTGTGGAATTATTTTAACAGAAATGCAGACAACAGGTGTCAAGCCATGTGTTGCCTTTGTCAAGCTGTAATAAGTAGGGGTAAGGACGTTAACCACCTAGGAACATCCTCCCTTATACGTCACCTGGAGCACATTCCTCAGAAGTTATTGACAAGTTCAAAAACTTTGGGTGACAGCGGAAGCAGTCCACTGACAACTAAATCCCTTCCTCTTGTAACCAAGCTCCTGCAAACCACACCACCAACTCCCTCAGTGTCAATTTACTCCATAGACAGGAAATCCAATAGTCCTGCAGGCCATGTCACTGGCAAGTCTGATGTGTCTTCTCCTACCTGGGATTCTTCTGATGCATCCTTGAGTGTAACGCCTACTGCTGCTGGTGCTGCTGTTGTTGCTGCTGGGAGTCGATCGTCATCCCAGAGGGGAAGTCGGAAGACCACTTGTACTACTTCCATTAAGCAATTGACTGTCCAATAGTCCTTTGCGAGGAAGATGAAATATCACAGCAGTCATCCTGCTGCAAAGCAGATAACTTAGGCCTTGGCAGCCTGGGTGGTGTTAAATGTGTGTCCGGTATCCACCATTAATTCACAGGGAATTAGACAATTTATTGAGTTAGTGTGTACCCGGTACCAAATACCATCTAGGTTCCACTTCTCTAGGCAGGCGATACCGAGAATGTACACAGACCTCAGTAAAAGAGTCACCAGTGTCCTAAAAAATGCAGTTGTACCCAATGTCCACTTAACCACGGACATGTGGACAGGTGGAACAGGCAGACTCAGGACTATATGACTGTGACAGCCCACTTGGTAGATGTATTGCCTCCCGCAGCAAGAACAGCAGCGGTGGCACCAGTAGCAGCATCTCGCAAACGCCAACTCTTTCCTAGGCAGGCTACGCTTTGTATTACCGCTTTCCATAAGAGGCACACTGCTGACAACCTCTTACGGAAAGTGTGGAACATGATCGTAGAATGGCTTACCCCAATTGGACTCTCCTGGGGATTTGTGACATCGGACAATGCCACCAATATTGTGCGTGCATTACATGTGGGCAAATTCCAGCACGTCTCATGTTTTGCACATACAAAGAATTTGGTGGTGCAGAATTTTTTTAAAAATGACAGGGGCATGCAAGAGATGCTGTCGGTTGCCTGAAGAATTGCGGGCCACTTTCGGCATTCAGCCACCACGTGCCGAAGATTGGGGCACCAGCAAACACTCCTGAACCTGCCCCGCCATCATCTGAAGCAAGAGGTGGTAACGACGTGGAATTCAACCCTCTATATGCTTAAGAGGATGGAGGAGCAGCAAAAGGCCATTAAAGCCTATACATCTGCCTATGATATAAGCAAAGGAGGGGGAATGCACCTGACTCAAGTGCAGTGGAGAATGATTTCAACGTTGTGCAAGGTTCTGCAACCCTTTGAACTTGCCACACGTGAAGTCAGTTCAGACACAACCAGCCTGAGTCAGGTCATTCCCCTCATCAGGCTTTTGCAGAAGAAGCTGGAGAGATTGAAGGAGGAGCTAAAACAGAGCGATTCCGCTAGGCATGTGGGACTTGTGGATGGAGCCCTTAATTCTCTTAACCAGGATTCACGGGTGGTCAATCTGTTGAAATCAGAGCACTACATTTTGGCCACCGTGCTCGATCCTAGGTTTAAAGCCTACGTTGTATCTCTCTTTCCAGCAGACACAAGTCTGCAGAGGTTCAAAGACCTGCTGGTGAGACACTTGTCAAGTCAAGCGTAACGTGACCCGTCAACAGCTCCTCCTTCACATTCTCCCGCAACTGGGACTGCGAGGAAAAGGCTAAGAATTCCGAGCCCACCCGCTGGCGGTGTTGCAGGGCAGTCTGGAGTGAGTGCTGACATCTGGTCCGGACTGAAGGACCTGCCAACGATTACTGACATGTCGTCTACTGTCACTGCATATGATTCTGTCACCATTGAAAGAATGTTGGAGGATTATATGAGTGACCGCATCCAAGTAGGCACGTCAGACAGTCCGTACGTATACTGGCAGGAAAAAGAGGCAACTTGGAGGCCCTTGCACAAACTGGCTTTATTTTACCTAAGTTGCCCCCCCTCCAGTGTGTACTCCGAAAGAGTGTTTAGTGCAGCCGCTCACCTTGTCAGCAATCGGTGTATGAGGTTACTACCAGAAAATATGGAGAAGATGATGTTCATCAAAATGAATTATAATCAATTCCTCCATGGAGACATTCACCAGCAATTGCCTCCAGAAAGTACACAGGGACCTGAGATGGTGGATTCCAGTGGGGACGAATTAATAATCTGTGAGGAGGGGGATGTACACAGTGAAATGGGTGAGGAATTGGATGATGATGAAGAGGTGGACATCCTGCCTCTGTAGAGCCAGTTTGTGCAAGAAGAGATTGATTGCTTATTTTTTGGTGGGGGCCCAAACCAACCAGTCATTTCAGTCACAGTCATGTGGCAGACCCTGTCGCTGAAATGATGGGTTTGTTAAAGTGTGCATGTCTTGCACCTCTTTTTTTCTTTAATTTATCTTTGCATCATGTGCTGTTTGGGGACTATTTTTTGAAGTGCCATCCTGTCTGACACTGCAGTGCCACTCCTAGATGGGCCAGGTGTTTGTGTCGGCCACTTGGGTCGCTTAGCTTAGCCATCCAGCGACCTTGGTGCACCTCTTTTTTTCTTTGTGTCATGTGCTGTTTGGGGAGTATTTTTTGAAGTACCATCCTGTCTGACACTGCAGTGCCACTCCTAGATGGGCCAGGTATTTGTGTCGGCCACTTGGGTCGCTTAGCTTAGTCATCCAGCGACCTCGATGCAAATTTTAGGACTAAAAATAATATTGTGAGGTGTGAGGTGTTCAGAATAGACTGGAAATGAGTGGAAATTATGGTTATTGAGGTTAATAATACTATGGGATCAAAATGACCCCCAAATTCTATGATTTAAGCTGTTTTTGAGGGGTTTTGTAAAAAAACACCCTAATCCAAAATACACCAGAATCCGACAAAAAAAATTCAGGGAGGTTTTGCCAAAACGCGTCCGAATCCAAAACACGGCCGCGGAACCGAGTCCAAAATCAAAACCCAAAAAATTTCCGGTGCACATCACTAGTCTGTACATTATGACAATATGTTTGATATTTTGATATATCTTGTTCCTGGTTCAATGGCTTGGCTCAGGTACTAAAAGAGGTCAAGGACATCAGTACTGCCGCCTTCCACACTTCTATCATTAGACTGGAAATTCTCAGTTCAATAGTTCTCACTGTGAAATACATAATATGAAAGACACTTAAGCTGTGACAGTTTATTTAGAAGTATACCTTAGTAAAATCCTATTCAATTCACCAATGAGATGCAGACCAACATGACAAGTCCAATCACCAAGAGGCACTGACAACCACCTAGATGAACATTAAATCCTGTAGAACCATGTGTTGTCATGTACCATTTTGTTACAAACATCAGTGAGTTTTAAACTAAACATGTGTATAAATATATGAAGGAATCTAACTAAACAATGGAGCGTGACAACAGAATAATTTTTTTTATTTAATGTGCAAATAAATGCCATGCTGATGTTTAGATAAAATAAACGATCAGACTAATTTCTCTTATGTTGACTTTGGATAAACATTGTTTGTCACATTCAATATTAATTCACTCTGGCACAAGATTCATGCAGATGAGTGTTACCACTATAGAAGGTAAGCTATCAGTAAGGAGTCCCAAATAAATGAGAGCCAGAGCGCATATAAGCCCCCTTTATTAGGCTGTAGATACATGACATTTGTTAATAGATGACCTGGCTCCTAAACAATCAGTACAGCTTGAATATCCAAAGGGAGTTCATTATTTGGAGAATTTTGGATGAAACCTGACTGATTCTTTTTTTAATTTAAATCACAAATCACTAACCTTTGATAGAATTTTTTAATTTTAAATTCAAGATAGGCAAATTACAAGATAACACATTTTACTGACCGTTACTTGCTTCCATAATAAAGATTTAGGGCCTGTTCACACATTTACATCAGGAAAATCGGTAAAGCGCATGAAAACTAATACATGCTTTCTTGATGTATACTTGATGCTTTATGATTTTATCTATATAATCTGTTGTACAGTACTGGTAACATAGTAACATAGTAATTGAGGTTGAATAGAGGCAAATTGCCCATCATGTTCAACCTGTATTAAGTTGTGATGATTCTACATACCCGCTGAATAATGATTTCTGACTAGTTAACTACTATAACTCATGTGGGGTAGGGATGATTGCTGAGTTATCAACAGTGATAAAGATATCAGTGTCCATATGAGATCAGCATTACACACCTAGTTATTTTCTTGCTAAAATTTGCAATTTTCTTTGTCTTTTCTACTAAAGACAAATGATTCCAGGGGAACCTTGGGCAACTTCTTCCTTGGCTCACTTCTCCACACTTTTCTTTGCTTCATGAATAGACCCCTAAGTACCAACTCCAAGCTCCTAACTGTCATATTTCAATTACTGTGCATACAATGCAAAACACGCAAAATCTGTTTTTTAAATCTGTTTCTTAAAAACTTGTTGGGAAGACCCAAGTCAGGACTTCTACTTGGAACCCCAAAGGGAACAGAGCAAGGAATTCGTTTTACTAGGAACCCCAAAGTCCCGGTGCTTTAAGTTTTCATCATAACTGGACTACTGATCTCTGATTTATTTTTCAGTCTACAGCATGTCACAAAATATATGTTAATGTATCACGGCATAAGTCATTTAAAGTTTCCTAGAGATGAGCGCCTGAAATTTTTCGGGTTTTGTGTTTTGGTTTTGGGTTCGGTTCCGCGGCCGTGTTTTGGGTTCGAACGCGTTTTGGCAAAACCTCACCGAATTTTTTTTGTCGGATTCGGGTGTGTTTTGGATTCGGGTGTTTTTTTCAAAAAACACTAAAAAACAGCTTAAATCATAGAATTTGGGGGTCATTTTTATCCCAAAGTATTATTAACCTCAAAAACCATAATTTACACTCATTTTCAGTCTATTCTGAATACCTCACACCTCACAATATTATTTTTAGTCCTAAAATTTGCACTGAGGTCGCTGTGTGAGTAAGATAAGCGACCCTAGTGGCCGACACAAACACCGGGCCCATCTAGGAGTGGCACTGCAGTGTCACGCAGGATGTCCCTTCCAAAAAACCCTCCCCAAACAGCACATGACGCAAAGAAAAAAAGAGGCGCAATGAGGTAGCTGTGCGAGTAAGATTAGCGACCCTAGTGGCCGACACAAACACCGGGCCCATCTAGGAGTGGCACTGCAGTGTCACGCAGGATGGCCCTTCCAAAAAACCCTCCCCAAACAGCACATGACGCAAAGAAAAAAAGAGGCGCAATGAGGTAGCTGTGTGAGTAAGATTAGCGACCCTAGTGGCCGACACAAACACCGGGCCCATCTAGGAGTGGCACTGCAGTGTCACGCAGGATGTCCCTTCCAAAAAACCCTCCCCAATCAGCACATGATGCAAAGAAAAAGAAAAGAAAAAAGAGGTGCAAGATGGAATTGTCCTTGGGCCCTCCCACCCACCCTTATGTTGTATAAACAAAACAGGACATGCACACTTTAACCAACCCATCATTTCAGTGACAGGGTCTGCCACACGACTGTGACTGATATGACGGGTTGGTTTGGACCCCCCCAAAAAAAGAAGCAATTAATCTCTCCTTGCACAAACTGGCTCTACAGAGGCAAGATGTCCACCTCATCTTCACCCTCCGATATATCACCGTGTACATCCCCCTCCTCACAGATTATCAATTCGTCCCCACTGGAATCCACCATCTCAGCTCCCTGTGTACTTTGTGGAGGCAATTGCTGCTGGTCAATGTCTCCGCGGAGGAATTGATTATAATTCATTTTAATGAACATCATCTTCTCCACATTTTCTGGATGTAACCTCGTACGCCGATTGCTGACAAGGTGAGCGGCGGCACTAAACACTCTTTCGGAGTACACACTTGTGGGAGGGCAACTTAGGTAGAATAAAGCCAGTTTGTGCAAGGGCCTCCAAATTGCCTCTTTTTCCTGCCAGTATAAGTACGGACTGTGTGACGTGCCTACTTGGATGCGGTCACTCATATAATCCTCCACCATTCTATCAATGTTGAGAGAATCATATGCAGTGACAGTAGACGACATGTCCGTAATCGTTGTCAGGTCCTTCAGTCCGGACCAGATGTCAGCATCAGCAGTCGCTCCAGACTGCCCTGCATCACCGCCAGCGGGTGGGCTCGGAATTCTGAGCCTTTTCCTCGCACCCCCAGTTGCGGGAGAATGTGAAGGAGGAGATGTTGACAGGTCGCGTTCCGCTTGACTTGACAATTTTGTCACCAGCAGGTCTTTCAACCCCAGCAGACCTGTGTCTGCCGGAAAGAGAGATCCAAGGTAGGCTTTAAATCTAGGATCGAGCACGGTGGCCAAAATGTAGTGCTCTGATTTCAACAGATTGACCACCCGTGAATCCTTGTTAAGCGAATTAAGGGCTGCATCCACAAGTCCCACATGCCTAGCGGAATCGCTCCCTTTTAGCTCCTTCTTCAATGCCTCCAGCTTCTTCTGCAAAAGCCTGATGAGGGGAATGACCTGACTCAGGCTGGCAGTGTCTGAACTGACTTCACGTGTGGCAAGTTCAAAGGGCATCAGAACCTTGCACAACGTTGAAATCATTCTCCACTGCACTTGAGACAGGTGCATTCCACCTACTATATCGTGCTCAATTGTATAGGCTTGAATGGCCTTTTGCTGCTCCTCCAACCTCTGAAGCATATAGAGGGTTGAATTCCACCTCGTTACCACTTCTTGCTTCAGATGATGGCAGGGCAGGTTCAGTAGTTTTTGGTGGTGCTCCAGTTTTCTGTACGTGGTGCCTGTACGCCGAAAGTGTCCCGCAATTCTTCTGGCCACCGACAGCATCTCTTGCACGCCCCTGTCGTTTTTTAAAAAATTCTGCACCACCAAATTCAAGGTATGTGCAAAACATGGGACGTGCTGGAATTGGCCCAGATTTAATGCACACACAATATTGCTGGCGTTGTCCGATGCCACAAATCCACAGGAGAGTCCAATTGGGGTAAGCCATTCCGCGATGATCTTCCTCAGTTGCCGTAAGAGGTTTTCAGCTGTGTGCGTATTCTGGAAAGCGGTGATACAAAGCGTAGCCTGCCTAGGAAAGAGTTGGCGTTTGCGAGATGCTGCTACTGGTGCCGCCGCTGCTGTTCTTGCGGCGGGAGTCCATACATCTACCCAGTGGGCTGTCACAGTCATATAGTCCTGACCCTGCCCTGCTCCACTTGTCCACATGTCCGTGGTTAAGTGGACATTGGGTACAGCTGCATTTTTTAGGACACTGGTGACTCTTTTTCTGAGGTCTGTGTACATTTTCGGTATCGCCTGCCTAGAGAAATGGAACCTAGATGGTATTTGGTACCGGGGACACAGTACCTCCAACAAGTCTCTAGTTGGCTCTGCAGTAATGATGGATACCGGAACCACATTTCTCACCACCCAGGATGCCAAGGCCTCAGTTATCCGCTTTGCAGTAGGATGACTGCTGTGATATTTCATCTTCCTCGCAAAGGACTGTTGAACAGTCAATTGCTTACTGGAAGTAGTACAAGTGGGCTTACGACTTCCCCTCTGGGATGACCATCGACTCCCAGCGGCAACAACAGCAGCGCCAGCAGCAGTAGGCGTTACACGCAAGGATGCATCGGAGGAATCCCAGGCAGGAGAGGACTCGTCAGAATTGCCAGTGACATGGCCTGCAGGACTATTGGCATTCCTGGGGAAGGAGGAAATTGACACTGAGGGAGTTGGTGGGGTGGTTTGCGTGAGCTTGGTTACAAGAGGAAGGGATTTACTGGTCAGTGGACTGCTTCCGCTGTCACCCAAAGTTTTTGAACTTGTCACTGACTTATTATGAATGCGCTGCAGGTGACGTATAAGGGAGGATGTTCCGAGGTGGTTAACGTCCTTACCCCTACTTATTACAGCTTGACAAAGGGAACACACGGCTTGACACCTGTTGTCCGCATTTCTGGTGAAATACCTCCACACCGAAGAGCTGATTTTTTTGGTATTTTCACCTGGCATGTCAACGGCCATATTCCTCCCACGGACAACAGGTGTCTCCCCGGGTGCCTGACTTAAACAAACCACCTCACCATCAGAATCCTCCTGGTCAATTTCCTCCCCAGCGCCAGCAACACCCATATCCTCCTCATCCTGGTGTACTTCAACACTGACATCTTCAATCTGACTATCAGGAACTGGACTGCGGGTGCTCCTTCCAGCACTTGCAGGGGGCGTGCAAATGGTGGAAGGCGCATGCTCTTCACGTCCAGTGTTGGGAAGGTCAGGCATCGCAACCGACACAATTGGACTCTCCTTGTGGATTTGGGATTTCAAAGAACGCACAGTTCTTTGCGGTGCTTTTGCCAGCTTGAGTCTTTTCAGTTTTCTAGCGAGAGGCTGAGTGCTTCCATCCTCATGTGAAGCTGAACCACTAGCCATGAACATAGGCCAGGGCCTCAGCCGTTCCTTGCCACTCCGTGTGGTAAATGGCATATTGGCAAGTTTACGCTTCTCCTCCGACAATTTTATTTTAGGTTTTGGAGTCCTTTTTTTTCTGATATTTGGTGTTTTGGTTTTGACATGCTCTGTACTATGCCATTGGGCATCGGCCTTGGCAGACGACGTTGCTGGCATTTCATCGTCTCGGCCATGACTAGTGGCAGCAGCTTCAGCACGAGGTGGAAGTGGATCTTGATCTTTCCCTAATTTTGGAACCTCAACATTTTTGTTCTCCATATTTTAATAGGCACAACTAAAAGGCACCTCAGGTAAACAATGGAGATGGATGGATTGGATACTAGTATACAATTATGGACGGACTGCCGAGTGCCGACACAGAGGTAGCCACAGCCGTGAACTACCGCACTGTACTGTGTCTGCTGCTAATATATAGACTGGTTGATAAAGAGATAGTATACTCGTAACTAGTATGTATGTATAAAGAAAGAGAAAAAAACCACGGTTAGGTGGTATATACAATTATGGACGGGCTGCCGAGTGCCGACACAGAGGTAGCCACAGCCGTGAACTACCGCACTGTACTGTGTCTGCTGCTAATATATAGACTGGTTGATAAAGAGATAGTATACTCGTAACTAGTATGTATGTATAAAGAAAGAAAAAAAAACCACGGTTAGGTGGTATATACAATTATGGACGGGCTGCCGAGTGCCGACACAGAGGTAGCCACAGCCGTGAACTACCGCACTGTACTGTGTCTGCTGCTAATATATAGACTGGTTGATAAAGAGATAGTATACTCGTAACTAGTATGTATGTATAAAGAAAGAAAAAAAAACCACGGTTAGGTGGTATATACAATTATGGACGGGCTGCCGAGTGCCGACACAGAGGTAGCCACAGCCGTGAACTACCGCACTGTACTGTGTCTGCTGCTAATATATAGACTGGTTGATAAAGAGATAGTATACTCGTAACTAGTATGTATGTATAAAGAAAGAAAAAAAAACCACGGTTAGGTGGTATATACAATTATGGACGGGCTGCCGAGTGCCGACACAGAGGTAGCCACAGCCGTGAACTACCGCACTGTACTGTGTCTGCTGCTAATATAGACTGGTTGATAAAGAGATAGTATACTCGTAACTAGTATGTATGTATAAAGAAAGAAAAAAAAACCACGGTTAGGTGGTATATACAATTATGGACGGGCTGCCGAGTGCCGACACAGAGGTAGCCACAGCCGTGAACTACCGCACTGTACTGTGTCTGCTGCTAATATATAGACTGGTTGATAAAGAGATAGTATACTCGTAACTAGTATGTATGTATAAAGAAAGAAAAAAAAACCACGGTTAGGTGGTATATACAATTATGGACGGGCTGCCGAGTGCCGACACAGAGGTAGCCACAGCCGTGAACTACCGCACTGTACTGTGTCTGCTGCTAATATAGACTGGTTGATAAAGAGATAGTATACTCGTAACTAGTATGTATGTATAAAGAAAGAAAAAAAAACCACGGTTAGGTGGTATATACAATTATGGACGGGCTGCCGAGTGCCGACACAGAGGTAGCCACAGCCGTGAACTACCGCACTGTACTGTGTCTGCTGCTAATATATAGACTGGTTGATAAAGAGATAGTATACTCGTAACTAGTATGTATGTATAAAGAAAGAAAAAAAAACCACGGTTAGGTGGTATATACAATTATGGACGGGCTGCCGAGTGCCGACACAGAGGTAGCCACAGCCGTGAACTACCGCACTGTACTGTGTCTGCTGCTAATATATAGACTGGTTGATAAAGAGATAGTATACTCGTAACTAGTATGTATGTATAAAGAAAGAAAAAAAAACCACGGTTAGGTGGTATATACAATTATGGACGGGCTGCCGAGTGCCGACACAGAGGTAGCCACAGCCGTGAACTACCGCACTGTACTGTGTCTGCTGCTAATATATAGACTGGTTGATAAAGAGATAGTATACTCGTAACTAGTATGTATGTATGTATAAAGAAAGAAAAAAAAACCACGGTTAGGTGGTATATACAATTATGGACGGGCTGCCGAGTGCCGACACAGAGGTAGCCACAGCCGTGAACTACCGCACTGTACTGTGTCTGCTGCTAATATAGACTGGTTGATAAAGAGATAGTATACTACTAATATTATATATACTGGTGGTCAGGTCACTGGTCACTAGTCACACTGGCAGTGGCACTCCTGCAGCAAAAGTGTGCACTGTTTAATTTTAATATAATATGATGTACTCCTGGCTCCTGCTATAACCTATAACTGGCACTGCAGTAGTGCTCCCCAGTCTCCCCCACAATTATAAGCTGTGTGAGCTGAGCAGTCAGACAGATATATAATATATATAGATGATGCAGCACACTGGCCTGAGCCTGAGCAGTGCACACAGATATGGTATGTGACTGACTGAGTCACTGTGTGTATCGCTTTTTTCAGGCAGAGAACGGATATATTAAATAAACTGCACTGTGTGTCTGGTGGTCACTCACTATATAATATATTATGTACTCCTGGCTCCTGCTATAACCTATAACTGGCACTGCAGTAGTGCTCCCCAGTCTCCCCCACAATTATAAGCTGTGTGAGCTGAGCAGTCAGACAGATATATATAATATTATATATAGATAATAGATGATGCAGCACACTGGCCTGAGCCTGAGCAGTGCACACAGATATGGTATGTGACTGAGTCACTGTGTGCTGTGTATCGCTTTTTTCAGGCAGAGAACGGATTATAAATAAAACTGGTGGTCACTGGTCACTATCAGCAAAACTCTGCACTGTACACTACTGAGTACTCCTAATGCTCCCCAAAATTAGTAAATCAAGTGTCTCTCTAATCTATTCTAAACGGAGAGGACGCCAGCCACGTCCTCTCCCTATCAATCTCAATGCACGTGTGAAAATGGCGGCGACGCGCGGCTCCTTATATAGAATCCGAGTCTCGCGATAGAATCCGAGCCTCGCGAGAATCCGACAGCGTCATGATGACGTTCGGGCGCGCTCGGGTTAACCGAGCAAGGCGGGAAGATCCGAGTCGCTCGGACCCGTGAAAAAAAACATGAAGTTCTGGCGGGTTCGGATTCAGAGAAACCGAACCCGCTCATCTCTAGTTTCTACCTTAAAATAGTTTCCCTTATGGGATATGTTTTTCTTCCAGTCAATTGCTACAAGCAGTATATAAACACACAAACTATGTGATGCTGCAGTGATTACATATTAACATAGCAAATAAGTTGCTGCATAATTATGCCATATAATGCAATAAACTTTAACAGCTGTTAAATGTATGCAAAAAGTAAACAAACTGTGTAACTACATGAAACTGAGGTTTTTGGAAATGTTTTATGAAAGTTGAGTGTCATAATGATTTGGTTATAGAACAGTGATTGAGGGAAAGATGTCTACATTTTCTGTACAATTATGGATCATGTTATGTTGATTGCTACATCAACATAGAGAAGAGTTGATCTCAATATGTTCCTGCACTGTGTTTATTCTTAAAGCAGTATTTACTGATCAAATGTCAATGTGCAAGGTTGTTTTCCATTTATACAATACTGTTATAGTTATTCTGGATATACATATTTTTAAAACTTTGTGGCACTGCCATTTATGAAATACACTGTCATAGTTTATTACAATAGGTTGATTTAGCCTTGTTTTTACTAAAATTTGCAAGTGTAGAATACACTACTACTACTACTACTACTACTACTACTACTACTACTACTACTACTAATAATAATAATAATAATAATAATATTAATAATAATAACAACAACAACTTATTTGAAACTACAATGGATTTTCACAGGCTACCGATTTTAGAGTTGTTTAAAAGTGTTACGTGTAAATGACACAATACATTTTCACTTAACTACACGTGGGAACGATGCACACATTCTCTTGATGTACTGTAAGATCTTATCAAGTATGTTTTTTGTTCATGAAATTGCTAGTTATCTTAAGGCCACATATTAATCGAAATAAGCAACCCTTTATACACAGCCCAACTGTCTGTATAGATAATGACATTACCTTTGATTTCTTGTTGGACAGCAAATGTTGTATGTAATTTGATATACTGACTTGGACCAAAATTTTCAATGTGATTTCTTATTGTCTCTGTACAGTGTCTGACTAGAATGCAGAAGTTGTCCTTACACAACCCTTGAGAGTAACCGTGGCAGATGAATTAGTGACCCATGTTACTGTTATTTATTCTTCTGACAATTTAGCCCAACGGGTGCTTCCATTACTGGACTCCCTCCCACTTGTGTTGGTGATATTTTCTTTTTGTCTGATTCAAAGGTTACCAAACCTTCCAGTTGTATGCTTATCTCAGCTGGAGTTTGTGCTGAAACACCTCCTCACTCTGAGGGACCACTTTCATTTCAGCAATGTGGGTTTCTGAACTACTGCTGCTCTGAATTCCATACTTTCCAGCGTCTCACATTTACTGGATGCTGCTTGGTAGTAGCTACCATTAGTTGTAATGCTGTGTATGATGCCAAAAACTGTTGAACAGTGGGGAATATTTCTAATTTACAGAGCTGAATTGTATAGCATAAAACCCAACTAGTGTCTTCCAGCCCAGATGGAGATGACTTTTACTACAGATCCAAGGCATTTCCCTGTTTAGTTGTATTTATATCCAGGAAGAATGGTTGATTTGACTATAGAGGTTTTAAAGCATTGCATGTTTTGTTGTTGTTCTGCTCCCAGTACAAACCCAATTTTTTCTTTCTGGTCACATTGTAGATCAGCTATAAAATTAGGCATGAATTAGGTACAAATAATATACAGAAACCCAGGACTCTCAGAATCTTTAGAGCCTCTTTGCCCGTATTTGGGATCTGTAAGTTCTGTATAAATCCAGATTAGTTTGTGTGATGACTATTGGTGTCCAAATCAGATAATCAGATCATTCCTAAAAAGTTCACTGATTGTTTTGGGCCTTGCATATTTTTAATGCTGCACCATCCTCTGTCTTTAAAGTTTTCAAATAGTTTTTATACAGTAAGTCTTTGATAACTTTTTCCTCAGTATTGTTATGATTTGTCATCAGTTATCATATGGATTTGCATTAGGTTAACATGAGAATGTTGACATGGTTGAACTGTTGCCATGCAGCATGCCAACACTGACCATGTCTAAAATAATCATGCCTACATGGATAATATGTTGACATGATGAACTATCGACAATATGTCCCTGGAGATCTGATTGTTCCCTGATCTTGTCATTTCTGGCAGTCATATGAGATGAAGTTCAAGTGGTGATGTCTCGACAGCAGCATTTCAGTAAGTATTCTTAGTCCTATCTTTTAGCCTAACGCTGCCCATAGTGCTTAACCCTAACCCCCCCCCTCATTTTAACACTAACCTTTGCCGCAGTATAACCCTAAGCCTAGTGGGCATCACCTAATCATCTGACTAACCAATTAGATTACTGACATTTCATGGTCTGTAAGTCTTTAGAAATTAACCATTAACAGATTGTGGGCTATGATTTCCCTCAGGTCCTAGAGTGGTTCATATTGTTGTCCATTCTTTGTAAAGACAAATTGATCTTGACTTTCAGTTGCAATAGGAATAGAGAAAAAGGAATTTGCAAAGTCCACCATTACATGCCACTCTACAGAGTTTTCAGTAATTCTTTCCACAACTGAAATCACATCAGGGACTGCTGCAGCTAGAGGTTGTGCAACATTGCTCAGTCCTCGAAAATCAATTGTGATATGGTAAGACCCATCCAGTGTTTTCATGGTATATATGAGTGTTGAACGGCTCACTGTTTTAAAAAAAACTAATTCTAGAAAAAATGGCTTGTACAGTGTCTGTTAATTCTTGAAATCCTATTTGTATGCAAAACTGTTGTTTCATATTTCCAATGCATATTACTGCAGATCAGTGATGTCTGGTGAGGTCAGAGGCTGGGGATGCACTGGCTGCAAACCAACCAAGCCCCCTGCACCCCAGAATTTTTTTTTTTTAGTCCCCCATACATCACTAAAACCAGCACCAGGCTGAGCAAGCCAGGGGGATAATGCCATAGCAGGGAAGACACTCAGTGTGGGGATCCCGGGAATAACATTAAAAGCCCCACAAACCAGTCAGCCAAGAGCTGTAAATTCCTCCGAAAGTTGGGCCCCAAAAAAATAAAAATGGGGACCCCCTCCTGAGCAACAACCAGCACTGGGCTGATACCCCAGTGCTATCCCGGCACCCCTGGTGGCAGTGGGTGCAGGGTTCATTTTATGTTAATGTTGTTCTTTGCAAGCAGCCTACAGGCCCCAGTAAGCCTGACCAGCATGCTGGCACTTGGAGAACTACAAGTGCAAGCATGCCTGGACTTAAAGGGCCCTCTGGCTCCTGTAGTACACCTGTAAAGAAAATATAAAAATTAAAACAACACATGTTTTAAAAAAAGTTTAATTATACAGGGTCTTCAGCTGGGGGCAGCAGCGTTTAAGCTCTTTTTCATGGCCACCGCCTTTCCAGGGCTCCAGGCGTCTTCGTCCAGCGACTTCACCTGGGAGGCGGTGGCCTTCAAGCTCTATTTTATGGCCGCTGCCTTCCCAGGGCGTCCGGCAACTTCATCTGGGGGATGGCAGCCTTTAAGCTCTTTTTCATGGCCATCAACTCCCCTGTGCTTCCAGTGTCTTCCTCCGGTGTCTTCACCTGGGGGACGGCAGCCTTTAAGCTATTTTTCATGGCCACCGCTCATCCAGGACTTCCATTGGGTCTTCAGTCTTCAGGAGCGCTTCAATGCTCCTCCTCCGCCATCAGACTGACTGGCACTCCTCGCGCTGACTTAAATAAGTCAGCCAGAGAGGATGGGGCCATCTTGAGTTTCAATAATGATGCTGAGGTGCCATTTTTTAAAATTGGTACCGCTCCACTGACAAACTCTGCAGAAGGGCAGGCAGGGATCTCGGATCCCTGCCTGACGCTAATGCTATCCCCTCCGCCGCCACTGATAGATGCATGGCTGTCATTTCCCACCACCACTGACACCCGTACCTCTGCACTGTCTCTGCCGCATTTTTCCGCCCCCACACAGTGATGACAGCAGATCCAATGAAAGATCCTCCTGCCAATCACATCTGGCCTCAATGACATGGGCGTGCTTTCATGGGTTGAAAGCACGTCCCTGTATCAAGTAGGCACTGTAGTAGGTGCCGCTTTCCAATAGATTTTCAATGGGCTTTTACAGCCAGCGGCATGGTCCCGCCCCCCGCTATGGCCCCTTTCCCATTGACAACGGGAGGCACTGTCATGATTGGATGCCATTCTGACGCCAGAACGTGCATAACAGCAAATAATATTGTATTGATCAATGTCTGCAAATGCCCTGTGTGTGGTTATGTATAAACCCTGTGTGAAAATGTCATAGGAGACTTCGGCCTGACGTGCCACTGCTCCCATGCTGATCTTAAAGGGGGAGGTGTCATGATCCAGGCTATTTCAAGTAGGAATAGGCCTGTTAATAAGTAGTGTGATATCAATATAGATGATACCAGGATATCCGAGTGACATATCAATAGATGTGATGTCAATGCATCTGGGTTATATCGAAATGGGCATGATTGAAATTTGTATTATTCCAATTTGATGTATCAATGTACCAGTATGTGATAACTGTCTTTGCATGTTAAATGGTAGAAGCTTGATTGATCTGCTGGCATTTCATTGTAGCCACAGAACTCAGAGACACACTGACTGTTTAGGTGTGAAATTCCTTGCGACTAGAACTAGCCATTTGTTTACACAAGGACCATGGCCAGAGCTTCAAACAAGCAATTAAAATAAGATAAGGCAATTTGGCCTGCTAGTATTTCTAAGAGACCCCACAGTATAAGTTATAACAGTGTCTTAGTATGATTGATAAAGCTGATTGCCCAGCTTCAAAAGGAAGGGGAAGAGTAATTAGCCAGCCCCAGTGTATATGACCAAGAGACCCCATGTTACAGTTGAATTTACACAATTAACTCTTATCTGGAAAAGGAAAAACAAACTCTCCAGGGGGAGTCAGGCTGAACGGGCAACCTGAGTTTTAAATAGGAGAACCACAGGCTGCAAAGCTTCCATTATCACAGAAGCGGGTCAGGAGAACATTTTGGCTCTGTAATGTTCCAATATATTCGAAGCTGCTTCACTTCACCTCATTGTTCTGCTCTGCATGCATGCTAGGATCGATGGGTTTTTATCTCCCTACTTTTATTTTCTTGATGTTGTCTTTCTGCTGTGACTTTGACTTTTTATCATTATATTCTTGTAACTTTCTATTTTTTCTGTAACAAAAGCTTTGAAGTGTTTTACTTGAATTAAATAATCTAATTTCAGATCTGGTGTATCCAACCCAACTCTCTGAAAGAGGCGTTACCAAAATATTAATAATTCTAGGTGCAGGCAAGAGCTGTAAGTTTGCCTTGGCTCATACCCTAAATGTTTGTACTTTGGCTGGTGGCAGTGATTTTATCGAAATTAACACACGCGCTCAGGTATCCAGTAGCGGTGTCACGTGGCAGGGATTCGCAGATTGGCGTATCGGGGGAATTGCTGTGCCTAGGATCATGACAGGTACCACTGTCGGTGCCTCCCGAACCCAGTTTAACAGTAAAAATTATTCAATTAATATAAAGATACTTATGACACAGAATATGTATCATAAGTATCTTCTTTGTATTATTTAATCATTAATTACAGGGGAGTCTACTGCCTCCCCTGACAGCACGTCCCTGCTACAGATCAACCAAAGACATATATTGTGCTTTCCATGTGTGTAATCACATCAATCTCCCAATTAGGTGTCAGGTTTTTCACTGCCACATTCCATGTTTCTGGAACTGAATGTTACTAAACAGACAGTAGCGCAGAGTAAAGTGTATAGCAGTAAAAAAGTGATGCCACAACACTTCATGCAGTTAAAAACAAAAGTATATTTATTAAGAAAAAAAAGTTTTATATTTAGCTATGTCGACAATAAATAATGCATTATGTGCTCTCAGTCCCAAAGGTTCTGGGTTAAGCTTGCACAGCTCTTCGTGGAATAGCAATAACGTTTGGGCATGATACACCACCATGAAGTTATAGTGTTACAAAATAAAGTACCAAGAAAAAAATTGCAGATCCTTATAGTACATACATTTTGAACAGCATACAATTATTCTTAATATACAATATTTTTTTTTTGCCATATGAGTAATACGTTTTGGTTGAGTTTTGAGTTTTGTGACATAGGATAGGCACATGCCAACCTACCTCCATGTACACATGTATGTAGTTCTGTTCTCAGTTAGTATTATTTTTATATAGAGGATTATGACTACATCTTTTTGTTTATGGAATGTTATATTCCTTTATTAAAGTTGATTTCTTCTCCTTGCGATGGTTATGTGTTAATAAAGCACCTAAGCGTACTCAACATATTTGCCAGATGTCTGAAAGATGACACCTGAAATACATATTCTCTTTGTACTGTAACACTGTAAGGGAACAAGGTGCCGTTTCGTGGGGTAAATGGCAGCTATGCAGCAGCTGAGGAATCACACAAGTCCAGTGTGTGGTGTAACTGGCCACAACCAGTTTTATTAAACAGAAAACAAAACAAACATCAAAAGAAAATACCTTGCCTGTCCGGCACTAACTAAACAGAAGACGTTCCTAACTATCACTAAACAAAAACAGAGTTCTCCAGTAAACACTGTATAGATCACTTGTATAAGGAAGCTCCTCTCACAGAGATTCTGCAGTCTCTCCCCAGGCAACCTGCCTACACTAATCAGGCTAGCAGCCCTAAAAGGCTCTTGCACAGCTGAAAGTCCTGATTAGCCCTCTGTGAGGCAAAAGACCCGAACTGGGCCCAATGTCTGGAACTTGCCCTATCTCTCTTTTAGGGCCCTTATCCAGCATTTACAATACACTGAAAAGGTTCTGACAAAACAAAACATCTTCCTAGAAGTTTTCATTTTTTTAATACATGTAAGACAAGAACCTGGGACAAACATACCTGCCCTCAAACACTATTCCAGTGTTCTTGTCACATATCCCCCTACCCTGTTTCGACCTAGGGGCCGGAACACTTGTAGCCCCCAAACAGAAGATGCGGGACAATACATCTGCATTGGCCAATTGTGTACCTGGTCTATGTTTGACAGTAAACTTAAAATCCTGCAATGCTAGAAACCATCTAGTTACACAAGCATTCTTGCCTCTATTTACATAAATCCATTTTTTTTTTTTAAATACGTTTTATTAAGCATTTTTAACATGAAATGGGAAATACAAGACAAAGGTGTGTTGCATACTGCTTATATACCAAAACAAGGCAGTTGAATTTCAGGCATTAAAATTACTGCAACAATTCACCTTGAGTGTAACTTTTTCTTTGTCGTAGGTAAACTCAAACCTGACAAACACTACAAGACAGACACAAAAAGGGGAAGTTGTAGAGGTGGTGAAGGATGTAGATTTGTGAAAATCAGATGAAAAAAGGGGGGGGAGGGAGAGGACAGAATAGAGAGTAAAGAAGAGATACCTAAGGGGTAAAGAAAAGGCTTGGGCCTAGTATTTCAATGAGGATATTGGACGGGGATTTCTATGCATCTTTAAAACATATAATACTTTCTGACCTGTATGGGGGAGGTTAAGGCAAGCAATACAAAAAACATATAGTGCAACAAAGATCATTGATAATATACAGAAATCACATCGGGGGTGTTAGCAGCATTCGAGCTTTCGCCCATTGTTGAGAGCCGAATAATGAAGATATAATGGATTTGCTTTCATCACCCAATGAGTTTATGAAAAAGTCCCATTTTTTGTGAATATTTGAAGGAGGAAGAGCTTCTGTGAGTAGGACAGATCTCATATCAAAGTACAGTAGGTATAATAGGCGTGATTTAAGCTCGTGTATGGAAGGTGCCGTTTTCTTGATCCAATGAATTAATATCAGCTTTTTAGCCAAAGTTAATACCGTGACAACAAATGGGATATAACGTGAGGCGACCGCACCAAAGGACCATTCCCTGAAGTCCATCAGTAGACAAGCCTCTGGTGAGGGTGTCAGGGTAAGTCTTAGAGTAGCATTAAGGAAGTATATTACTTTCATCCAGAATATGCGCACCTTGGAGCAGTCCCAAAAGCAATGAAATAGTTTCGCATTAGACATGTTACATTTAACACATTTCCCTGTGTCATCAGAAATCATATATTTTCTCTGAGCTGGGGAGATATAAGCTCTATGCAGAAGGCGTAGATGAGTTTCCTGTAAATAGGCGGACTGTACATATTTAGTGCATTTGCAATAATTTTGAAGCAATACTACTTCTGACCCACATAGCCTTGGCAAATCTGCAACCCACCCTGAGAAAACTTTTAGGGGGTGCTGCGGTGTCCCAACCTTAGATTCCATGAGAAAAGGATAGAGGTGTTTTATTCTATAGTGTATAAAGGGTTTAGTGCGTAGTAATCTAAGCAGTACATGGGAGTCTTTGGGCAATGGGAAAACAATTGGGAGGGACTGAATATAATGCCTGACCTGGAGATATAAGTAGAACAGAGTGTTGGGTAGAGAGTATTGTTGCTGCAATTCTGCAAAAGAGAGGATATTGCCTCCCGGGTCGAAGACTCTGTTCACTAGAGCAACCCCTTTATGTTTCCAAACCTGAAAAGAAGGGTTGTGAAGGGAGGGAGGAAAGTTAGGGTTACCCCATAGGGGAAGGTAAGGGGAGAATCTAAAATCCCTATGAAGTTTTTTATGTAGGCCTATCCAGGAAATATAAGTGTCATGAAATATCACATGGGTGTATACATTTCTTGGTATCTCACTAAATTTGAGGTGTAGCAACGCTGAAGGGGAATATGGGTAGAATAAGGCCTTATCCAACCCAACATCAGTAAATGTAGAAGTATCAAGGAGCCAGTCACTGGCGTATCGAAAGAATACTGCTAAAGTGTAAGCAGCAAAATCTGGGATGCTAAGTCCCCCTTGGAGTCTAGATAACATGAGTTTGGAGAGAGCAATTCTGGGTCTCTTGCCATTCCATAGAAAATTTGAGATAGAGGCATTCACCGTAAGAATGTCTCTGTTTCTCAGAGCAATAGGGAGCATTTGAATTGCGTAGAATAATTTAGGAAAAATAACAGTCTTGACCGCAGCAGCCCTACCCAGCAGCGAAAGAGGGAGAGAGTTCCATGAAGTCATTAACATAGTGATTTTGCTTACAAGGGGGGAGAAGTTTGCTTGGTATAATTTATCTATTGTATTAGAGATAAAAATTCCCAAGTATGGGGGGCAGAGCTTGTGACCTGACTGGGAGGATGTGTCCCTGGAGAGCTCCTGCTGGAATAAACTAATATAACCCCTTTCCACAGCCCTAACCCTGCCTAACTCTCCCTAATAGCTTCCCACAGCAGCCCTTACTACTCTGTATATTGGGGGAGGGAGCTGCGGAGCCGGAGCACAGGCCTGTCCTGTGCTTGCAGGTTGCGGCCTTCCCCCAGTGGTGAAGCCAGGGCCTCAATTTACCATCACCCCCGCCCGAAATCGGACGAAATCCGGAAGCCGCACACCGCCGCACGACCTGCCCCGCTGCACGCTCCTTACCTGAAGGGACCCGGACGGGGTGCAGTGAAGCTTGCAGGCGCCCCTGGAGCTGCAGGGCCGAGCTGAGCGACGGAGACCCGGTGGCGGCGGCCATATTGGATGTGGCGTCCGGCGGTAAGCAGACGCTGCACCGCTGCGAGAAGCCCACTGACCGCAGCAAAACGTTAAGGGGAGCTGGCTGAGGGCGCTGGGGGGACAAGAAGACCTCTGGACCCCTGATCGAATAGCCGAGAGGGCCTGTGGGGAAACACCTTGAGCTCGATTGATGGCGGCCATCTTGGAGGAGGCAGGACAGGCTCCTCTCCTCTGTACAGTGCTGCCCCTGCTGGACTTGTGAGGGAACGAACACCCTATATCAGCAGAGATTCAAACCAGAACCTCAACCCTGCAGCTGCTGTTATTTATTATTTATTATTTACTCTCTATACTACACTTCATTTACTCACGGATCGGAGTGTTGTGCACCGTTCCTTCCTTACACTACTTCTCATATACTCACGGAAAGGTGTGTGGTAACTCAGGACGCTCTCCTGTGGATCCCCCTCACTGTTTTAACAGATAAATAGGACCTAGGTCCTTTAAATGATGTAATATCACAGATGCCTGACTTCCCCCTCACCCAGACCAACTGATGAACACGTAACATCCCGGTGGATCATTCTTGTTACCACTCCTTAAACGGACGTTTTAATCTCACCAGATATTATGAGCAGAGCGAACACAAGAGCAAAAAAATCAGGAGCTTCACAAGATATTTCACAACACTTCTCACGCCGGGATAAACCGACTGAAACTTCATCTCCATCCTCACCGATGCCCACCCCCATCATGGATCATACGGATGCACCCTCAACCAAGGCGGACATTAAATCCCTTCAGAATATGATATTAGACCTTAAGAGCTCCTTCACGACAGCTCTCCAGTCAGCGATCGGGGAATTAAAATCTGATATGGCGGCTCTGGACACCCGCACAACCGCGCTGGAATCACGGGAGGACCACCAACAAAATTTCCGCAAGCAAGTGGGTGAGGACATGAGCTACCTATCCAGCGAGCTGGAACTTCTTAAGGATAAAGTTGAGGATGGCGAAAATCGCGAGAGACGGAATAATTTACGCATCCGCAATATCCCTGAATCTGTCTCAGCCTCCGAATTGGAACCATACCTCCGACGCTTGTTTCTCCACTTGGTCCCGTCGCTCTCGGAATCTGCCATCTCGATAGAGAGAGCCCACCGCGCCCTGAGACCTAAACCGAAAGACTCGGAACCTCCCCGCGATGTCATCCTCCGGTTTATGTCCTTCAAGATTAAAAATAGTATCACACTGGCGTGCAGAAATTCAACCTCAATTTTATTCGAAGATTCCCGGATTCAGATCTACCAAGATTTGTCACCGGTGACCATTGCTAAACGACGTGATCTACGTTCTGTTACCTCTACACTGCACGACAATGGTTACAAATATCGCTGGGGTTTTCCTTTTCGCCTCATTGTGGAGATTGATGGCATAGTTCACATCATTCGCTCTGCTGATGAAGGAGACAAGCTGCTCCGAAAGTTGCAGCTGTCCCCGGCTGTTACTTCATAGAAGCGAAGCTCCACACGTTTAAATTCTGTGTTTTTGTAACGTTTAGTTTACTTGATTTTGTTCTCAACCTTGCTCAACTGTTATGTAATCCATGTTTTAGATACCGTTTTATACACTAATGACCCATTTACTTTCTTCTCAAAATGTTCTTGTTGGCGGACCTTTATACTTCACGCATTGCTATGTTATTATTTCGCTGTCCTGGTCGATGGCTCGGAGTCACAGCCCTATGGATGGAGTACTGGATTGACTCCTTTGCTGTTCCCGTGGGGCGTGTCTCTGGCCACCGACCTGTCCTGCGACTTTACTATTTGCTCTAGTGTTATTACTTTATTGATTCTAGCTGTTATATGATCATTTTTTCTTTAATGTTCTGTATCTAGGACTGTCCCGCCCTTGTGATGGGTCTTAATTCGCTACACGAAGGTCCATCCTTTCTGCTTATTATTGGTCTCGGGTGGGGGGCGTCGGTGCCCTGTCTTGATACTTCCTCCCCCGAACCTTAGGGATTAAAATTATTATCAAACATAGTGGGTCATTACCCTCTTTTGTTATATTGCATTTATATCCCGCCAGCGAGCTCTTTCTATTTTTTTTTTAGAGCTCAATCCTGGCAGCCGAGTATCCTGCCTATTGGATACAACGTCTGCCTTTTTCTTTTTCTTTTTTGTTTCACTTTCTCTTATTCCCCTCCTCTCTTAGACCCCTGTTACAGTACACCTGCAAGTTGACATCTCTGTATTTATAGACAGATAGATCCATTTATTTAATATTGTTTGTATTCAGTAATATATATTTCTATTTTTCCC
This sequence comes from Pseudophryne corroboree, assembly GCF_028390025.1. Taxonomy (NCBI): domain Eukaryota; kingdom Metazoa; phylum Chordata; class Amphibia; order Anura; family Myobatrachidae; genus Pseudophryne; species Pseudophryne corroboree. The sequence continues at coordinate 551,794,459 of NC_086446.1, read as the reverse complement.
CTTTTTATTTTTTCTTTCTGTTTCTCTCGTCCATCCTAGCAGAGTCCGGGACCCTAGAGATCTCCAGCGACCTACTCCCTCTTTCGCTTCAACCATGCCGTTAACATGCCTGTCCATTAATGCCAAGGGGCTGAATACTCCCCAGAAGCGCTCTCATCTCCACAGATCTCTTAAAGCATTAAAAGGTGACGTGATTTTCTTACAGGAAACACACTTGAAATCGGACTCCCATCCCTCCCTGACATCTAAACAATTTCCCATGGCCTGGTACTCCAATCATACGGCAAAAAGACATGGGGTGGCCATATTAGTAAGAGGGTCCGTCCCTTTCCAATTCTTAGACTGTAAACGCGACAATGAAGGTTGTTATATAATGGTGAGAGGAAAAATCGGACACGAGGAGGTTACCTTAGCTAATCTGTACTCTCCAAACACTGCCCAATCCAAATTCTTTCGCAAGTTTTTTCATGACCTTTACTCATATAGAAGAGGTAAGACACTTGTCGGTGGTGACTTCAATATGGCTCTTACAGGCATGGACAGGTCCGGCCCCTTGCGTAGTAGTCAAACCCTAAACTCCTCAGTATTACACAGGAGTATGGCCGAGGCTGGTTTGTTCGATACATGGCGGTTTCTTAATCCGACCACCAGAGACTATACTTTTTATTCCAATCCGCATGATGTGTACTCTCGCATTGATATGTTTTTGAGTTGTGCACCTCTTTCCCGGACTGCTCGCTCTTCCTTGATAATCCCGCTTACCTGGACTGACCACGCAGCATTAGCTGCGACATTTGACATTTTTGATATCCCTGACGGTAGACCGACATGGAGACTTAACGAGACGTTATTGAAGATCCCTAAGTTTCAGGACCTAATTAAAACAGAGCTTCGGGAATATTTTGCGGTTAATGTAGAAGGTGACTGCAGTATAGCCACTATATGGGAAGCCCATAAAGCGGTCATCAGGGGATCCATTATTCAATTTGCATCCCGCCGTAAGAGAAATCGAGAAAACCAAATTGCTCTGTTAACAGATAACATTGCAACATTGGATCAGGAACACAAACGCACACGCTCTAAAAAAACTTTAGCCGAACTTTCTAAAGCACGTGATGACCTACAATCTCTTTTGGCGGAGAATATCGAGCGCTCACTTCGATGGGCTAACCAATCATTTTACGACAAAAGTAACAAAGCACTCACTTTGTTGGCTAATCGCTTACGTGCCAAAAAAGCTAACCAATGCATCCATACTATTAGACAACCCTCAGGTAACATTACTTACGACCCCAAAATAATTAATAGTATCTTTTTTGACTATTATAAGACACTCTACAACCTTGATCCCCCGTCCGACCCTTTAGCACAAGCCGACCAGGCACAACAATATCTAGATTCGTGCGCTCTCCCTCGTTTAGACGAGGAAACTAACTCTGCTCTCAATGCAGATAATTCTGCTGAGGAAATTGAAGCTGCACTAAAAACCCAGAAACCTTCTAAAGCACCTGGCCCGGATGGCTATCCGATGGTGTATTATAAAACCTTCGCCCCTCAACTCATTCCTCATATGGTCTCTTTGTTTAATAAGATATTACAGGGTACGCCTTTTCACACTGACTCCACAACGTCCCGCATTATAGTAATCCCGAAACCCGGAAAGGATCCCTCGCATTGCTCAAATTATAGACCCATATCTTTGATAAATACCGATCTCAAACTTTTTGCCAAAATACTGGCATCTCGCCTGAACGCTGTGTTGCCATCATTAATAGACCCTGACCAAGTGGGATTTGTTCCTGGCCGTCAGGCCTCGGACAACACCAGATGTATTGTTAATTTGATTCATCAAATAAACTCGACGAAAACACCAGCGATTGCTTTGGCACTAGACGCCGAAAAAGCATTTGACCGTATCTCTTGGCCCTTTTTGTTTTCTACCTTATCTACATTTGGCTTCCATGGTCATTTTATCACTGCAATAGCGGCTCTCTATTCCAACCCCTCATCTACGGTCCTGAACAATGGATTGAGCTCACCTCGATTTAGTCTGATGAATGGTACTCGACAGGGCTGCCCTCTCTCACCCCTACTTTTTGCTTTATGCATTGAACCTCTTGCGGCCCGAATTAGACTTAATACTGACATTGGAGGTGTTACAGTGGGACAGAACTCGTACAAAATATATTTGTTTGCGGATGACGTGCTCTTGACTCTTACTAACCCCCTGATCTCTCTCCCTAATCTACAGAAAGAATTACTCCTGTATGGTTCCCTCTCTGGTTACAAAATAAACCACACCAAATCTGAGGCCCTTACATTTAATGTTACATCCCATACTCACTTGATTTTAACCTCCTCTTTCCCCTTTCTTTGGAGACCCTCAGCTATCAAATACCTCGGCATATTCATTACTAAATCCTACACCAGCCTATATCAGGTTAATTATGTTCCTATGATTAAAACTCTCACCCAAGACCTAGATAAATGGGACCGTTTATTCATTTCGTGGATTGGATGGATCAACGCCCTAAAAATGAATTTCCTCCCCCGTATTCTTTACCTATTTCAGACCATTCCGATAATGGTGCCCTGAGCGACTTTGGCTTCCCTGCAATCACTGTGCAACAAATTTATTTGGGCCCATCGTAAATCTCGATTAAGATGAACACTGTTGACTAAGAGTGCTACCTCAGGCGGTTTGGGTTACCCTGATCTTCAGGCTTACTTTAACGCCTGTCACCTTAACCACATAGTGTCCTGGCATTCCCCCCAAGGGAACAGAAAATGGGTCGATATTGAGAATTCAATATATCAAGGTGTCCCCCTCGACTCTCTTCTATGGCTCCCCAGGTCCTGCAGACCAGCCTCGGCCTATTCAGTCCCCACGAATAAATTCACCCTAGGACTGTGGGACAAACTCCGCAGCACCCACAATCTATCTTCATACCCCTCACCTTTATCACCTATTTGAGGTCACCCTGCCTTCCCCCCAGGCTGCGAAAAGAAGAATAGCGGCCCCATGGCAATCGCAAGGCGTCACGAGATTTATCCATGTTAAAGGCCACTCAGCACCGACCTCTTTTGGAGAATTTCATGAGCGCTTGGGTTTCCCATCCTCGTGTCATTACCATTATGTCCAAATTCTTAGCTTTCTCAAATCTCAGCTTAAAAATACCCCTTTGAAATCACCCACCTCCTTTGAACATATGTGTTTACTTTCAATTGGCAAAAAGGGGAATATCTCAACAATATACAACTCAATTTTGACTCCAGATCCCCCTGCCCGTGAATCCCACGAATTAGCTTGGGAATCAGATCTCTCCCATCCGTTGGAAGACGATCAATGGGAGGAAATTAGATCGCGCATCTCTAAAGCCTCGATTAGTGTGGCACTTAGGGAAACATGTTATAAGGTCTATGCCAGGTGGTATCTGGTTCCCTCCAGACTTCATTCCATTTTCCCCACGACATCAAATCTGTGTTGGAGACTCTGTGGAGAGGAGGGCACCTTTTTTCACATATGGTGGACTAGCCCCTCTATTCGCCCCTTTTGGAACACGGTTGGAGCACTCATTGCTCAAACTTGTGGACATAACCTAGATCTCTCCCCTGAAATTGCTTTGCTTCATGCCCCCATACCGTCACTACCCAAAACCCAAGACAAGCTTGCCATGCAACTCTGCATGGCGGCTAAATCTCTGATCGCTAAATCCTGGAAAGACCATAAACCACCCTCCAAGGCTTTACTGATGACCAAGATTAACTATATAGCCAGTATGGAATATATCACTAGCCTGAGGAATAACACTGTGGCCCAGTTCCACAACATCTGGTCTCCATGGTACCTCGCACGCTCTTTATTGATGCCCGGACTCTGCTAATACTGCTAATACCTCTAATACCTTAGTTGTCTCCTCCTTTGTTATCAATACAGAGGACTGTTCCCAACCTCTTGCTTCCTTAAGGGTAGCTTTCTTAACGTTCCCCCTCTGTTAACATATGTTTTCTTGCTTCTCCTCTCCTTTCTTCCTCTTTCTCTTTCTTGCTTATACTCTTCATAGGATTATACTCTGTTTTGGTATAGATTCTATACGATAACTGAAAAATAAAATGAGACTGATCTAGTATACGTTTGAAGTTACACAGGGAACATATTGCTAATACCTGTCAGCCTATATTAACATAGAATTGTCTCTATTATTCTGATATGGTATGTAAATTTCTTGCCCTCGTGTTCAATACCCTAACCTGTACAACTTTGTTATTGCTACTGTTTTAAATACTGATCACTCTCAATAAAAATTCTAACTTTAAAAAAAAAAAATTCCCAAGTATTTCAATCGGGTGGAATTAATTTTAAATTCAGAGAACACCGGGGAGGAGGAGAGGTCAAGGGAGTAAGAGCCTAAGGGCAAAATTTCTGATTTGTCGACATTTACCCTGTAACCCGAAATCTTACCAAAACTAGTAATTAAGGACATGATTACAGGAATGGAGTTTAATGGGTCTGAAATGAAGAGGAGCATGTCATCTGCGAAAAGAGACACTTTTAGCTCATAATCGGAGATGCGAATACCCCGAAAGCCCGAGGAGTCCCGTAACATAATAGCCAGGGGCTCTATAGCTATTGCAAAGAGGAGAGGAGACAGGGGGCATCCCTGTCTCGTACCTCTATGCAAAGTGAACCAGTCAGAGAATTGGCCGTTACACATGATTTGGGAAATAGGATTTGTGTACAACATCTTAATATAGGAGATGAACGTGGGGGGAATCCCAAAACGTTCCATTGTGTGAAATAAGTGAGGCCAGAGAACAAGGTCAAAGGCCTTTTCTGCGTCTAATGACATAACTACTCCCGGGGGGACAATGCCTGAGGATAGTTGGAGGTGTTGTACCGCTGATACCACTTTTCTGACATTAAGGACCGACTGCCTACCAGCTATAAATCCGGTTTGGTCAGGGTGAATAATTAGAGACAACACTTTCTTGAGTCTATCTGCCAGAATTTTAGCCAATATCTTGTAGTCTGAATCTAGTAAGGAGATGGGTCTATAAGAAGTAGGTAGGCATAGGTCTCTGTTTGGTTTAGGTAAAATTCGGATATACGCTGCATTAAAGTATAAAGGGACAGACCCGGATTTCAACATATGGTTAAAAGCAGAAACAAGCGAATCCAAAATGTCAGAATGCATCAGTTTGTAAAAGCTCCCGCCAAATCCATCAGGTCCCGGGGCTTTTGACGTCTGCATAGATTTAATAACAGCAGAAACCTCTTCATGTGTGACAGGCAAAGCAAGATTAGTTTGCATGTCAGCTGTAAGTTGAGGGAAAGGTATATCATGCCAGGGGGGTGTCTCCGAGGAGGGTTGGTTTTGGGTATTTGGTTCTTCCCTCATCGGAGGGGAGTAAAGGGTGGAGTAAAAATCTTTCATAAGCTGCGCTATCTGTTTATTGGTGGACGTGTAGGACCCGTCCAGATAACGTAAGGGTTGGACTGCTGCGGAAGATCTTGCGCCCTTCAATATATTTGTAAGCAATTTTCCAGACTTGTTCCCAAATCTATGATATTTAAAATTGATATTATAAAAATATTTATTCCCTTGTCTAGTGAGATATTCGTCAAAATGCGTTTTGGCTGTATTATATTTCAATTTGTTATATGAGGTTGGGGATCTACGAAGTTCTACGTTGGCCGTAGAGAGGCTCTGTTGAAGGTGAAGGTAAGAAGTAGTATAGGACTTATTAAGTTTAGCTACATAGGAGATTATATCACCTCTTAATACTGCTTTGGCTGTTTGCCAGAAAAGGGGAGGATCTGAAGCCGCTTGTGCTTCGTAGGGACATGAGAATTTTCTCCAGTTGTCGGTCAACATCTCTCTAAAATCAGGGGAAACGTGGAGGTGGGAGGGAAAGCACCAGGAGATCTGAGTTGACCTCTCTGAAGAGATGTGCAACTCAAATCTCAATAGGGAGTGATCAGACACCGAGATAGGTTCTATATGGACTGAGGAAGCTCTAGTAAACAGAGTCTGTGAGAGCAGTACGTAGTCTATTCTAGACAAGGAGTGGTGAGCGGCTGATAGACAAGTATATTCTTTTACAGTAGGATTCAAAGCTCGCCAAATATCTACCAACAGCAATCGGGAAATCAAGTAGGGTACTCCATATTTGGGTAGAGAGCAGGAGTGATTGGGAGTAGAGGATCTATCTAGAAGTCTATCCGAAATAAGGTTAAAATCCCCACACACCATCAGGGGTTCATGGAGAAAGGGTGTTAGTGTGGAGATCACCTGCAAGATAAATTGTTTGTTGTAGACTGTGGGTGCATATACATTACAGAGGACATAAGGGGAGGAAAATAATGAGACATGGGCTATAACAAATCTTCCCTCAGGATCTGTAATAATCTTGGAAATTGTAAGTGGTATACTACGTTTAATTAAAATCACAACTCCTCTGGCCTTCGAGGTATATGGGGAAGATGCTACCAGTTTCCAGCCTAACATTTGAAGCTTTAATATTTCCGAATTAATTAAATGTGCTTCCTGAATAAATACCAGGTCTAATTTCAGTTTGTTACAATATACCAGTATTTTCCTACGTTTTGCAGGAGAATTGAAACCTCCCACATTCAGGGATCCTACCTTAAGTGAGGTTATCGAGAGTACGGAGTAAAAGCATATATCCTACCTCGGTATCAAATTTTGAGGATGCTGTGAGAGAGAGAAGAGAACAGGGGGGAGGGAGGGGAAAATACATGGAGAAGGGGGAGACAAACAAACATGTAACAAGAAAAAAATAGACGTGACATGCTGTGCATGTCCAATGCAAATGCAGGAGTAAGATGTCACTTCCAGACACTTTCAACATTTTTCTGAACAATCAATGTGAAAACAAAACTATGACCACTATAACCCGGAGCATAACTCCCAGCATCCCCGGTTATAGATCCAGAAAATCTCCCCATATTGGTCAGGGATGGGATGTATATTCCGTAGGCATATACATAACCTTCCCCAAAAAGGAGGGTTGGCACCCTGAAGTAACCTGTATGTAGATACAAGATTAAGCTATTAAGGCTTATCAGAAATATCATCCTCAGAGGCTTTTGTTTTATCGCAAAGGAAATCAGCTGCATCGTCAGGGGACAGGAAATCAAAGTGCTTGTCTTTATCAAAAATGCGCAGTTTGGCTGGATAAATCAAGGCGAACTTCTGCTTGTCAGCGATTAGGCGTGTACATATCGGAGAGAAGGCTCTTCGTGCTTTGGTTAATTCTACTGAGAAGTCTTGGAAAAGACGCAGCGTTTTGCCTTCCCATTTAATTACAGGCTGTTTTCTGGAAGCTCTCCAGATTTCCAGTTTGTGCATGTAGCTTAGGCACTTGAATATGGTGACCCTGGGACGGGTATCAGTAGAGCGAGGGGGTGGGCCTATGCGGTGGACTCTTTCAATAACCATATCTTTACATAGATCTTTAATCCCCAACAGTTGAGGTAGAGTATCTTTCACAAAATGTTCCAGGGACTCAGGAAGACCCACCACCCTGATATTGTTACGCCTAGAGCGATTTTCGATTTCTTCTAGGCGATTAGTAATGGCATAGTTTTCTTTTTCCAGCCGTTTTACAGCGCCTTGATAATCAGCCAAATTATGGGCAATTGATCCTATCCTGTTCTCAGCGGTGGAAACCCTGATATTTAGCTGATGTATTTGAGTAGTTATGTCACTTACCGCTTTAGAGAGAAGCGGACCTACAGTTGAGGTAATTGCGTCCACCAGATCCCCATAGCAAAGGGGGGAGTCATGTTGTCTCTGAGAGGGAGTCTTGTCAGCATCCAGTGATTCAGTTGTCGGCTTCTTTGATACTGGAGAAGCCTCATGCTTCTCCGTGCCCGGCGCCATTACAGGGTCTGAGCTCCGTTTCACTTGGCGCAGCGTTTGCTGCTGCGAGCGCGCCGGCTGACTGGCTGTGACAAATTTGTCCATCATGAGGTGCAGGTGGTACAAGAAGAGATGTGGGGGAGATTGGAGGCTAATTAGCCTTGTAAAAGCAGTAAAATAGCCGGGGACGGAGGAGAGCTGTGAGACGCGCTGCTCACTCCATGCACCCGGAACCGGAAGTCCACATAAATCCATTTTAAAGGGGCATGATCTGTCACTAGTCTGAATTGTCTACCCAAGAGGTAATATCTCAAGGTATCTAGTGCCCACTTAATGGCCAAAGCCTCCTTTTCCACAATGGCATACCTATTTTCATGCTCATTGAGTTTCCTACTCAAATAAATGATAGGGTGTACGTCCCCATCTCTGGTTTGGGACAGCACAGCCACTATCCCTACCTCTGAGGCATCTGTCTGTACCACAAATTCTTTTGAAAAATCTGGTGTTATCAATACCAGTTGTGAACACAAAGCCACTTTTAACGCTTGGAACGCTTTTTCTGCATCATGGTGAAGCCCAAGTATTTGACCTCTTCCATTTCGAGGCAGCACTTCTTTGGGTTAGCAGTTAACCCTGCCTCTCTGATTGAGTCCATTACTGCTTGTACTTTATCCAAATGGGACCCCCAGTCTGTACTGTGAATTACCACATCATCCAAATAGGCAGCTGCATATTTTCTATGGGGCCTCAAAATTTTATCCATTGCCCGTTGAAAGGTTGCTGGAGCCCCATGCAACCCAAAGGGTAACATCTTATACTGGTACAGCCCTTCCAGAACTGAAAAGGCTGTTTTTTCTTTTGTGCTATCAGATAAAGGTATTTGCCAGTAACCTTTGGTCAGGTCCAACGTGGTGAGAAACCTTGCTGTTCCCAGCCTTTCTATAAGCTCATCCACACGGGGCATGGGGTATGCGTCAAACTTGGACACCTCATTTAACTTACGAAAGTCATTACAGAAGCGTATGCTACCGTCTGGCTTTGGGATGATAACTATGGGACTGGACCACTCACTGTTAGATTCCTCTATGACTCCAAGTTCTAACATGGTTTTAACTTCTTTAGAAACAGCTTCTCGCTGAGCTTCAGGAATCCTATATGGCTTTAAATTGACCCTGACCCCTGGTTCTGTGACAATATCATGTTTTATTATGGTCTTTCTGCCAGGCAGCTCTGAAAATATCCCTCTATTTTGGATGAGAAATTCTTTAACCTGATTGTTCTCATCAGCTGATAATGTCTCTGACACCTTTACTGCGGGAAGTAACCGAGGTGATGACACCGAAGGGCATTGCTCCGCTGACAGAGACAACCTATCTTTCCAGGGTTTGATTAAGTTAACATGGTAGATTTGTTCGGGTTTTCTCTTTCCCGGTTGGTATACTTTGTAATTAACCCCATTCACTTTTTCCCTAATCTCAAATGGACCCTGCCATTTAGCTAGGAACTTGCTTTCCACAGTGGGTACCAAAACAAGAACTCTATCTGCAGGAGCAAATTCCCGTATCTTGGCACTCCGGTTATATACCCTCTGTTGAGCACTTTGGGCCTGTTCCATGTGCTCTCTGACAATAGGTACCACAGCTGCAATACTATCCTGCATTTGTGTTACATGTTCAACAATGCTTCTATAAGGAGTGGGCTGTCCTTCCCATGTCTCTTTGGCAATGTCCAACAGCTCTCTGGGGTGTCTACCATACAACAAATCAAATGGAGAAAACCCCTTAGAGGACTGAGGAACTTCTCTGATGGCCATTAACAAGTAGGGTAACAAACAATCCCAGTTTTTCCCATCTTTATCAACAACCTTTTTTAACATACTTTTTAATGTTTTATTAAACCTTTCCACCAATCCATCAGTTTGGGGATGGTAAATGGACGTCCTGAGGTGAGTGACGTTAAATAATTTGCACAATTCTTTCATGATCCTTGAAATAAATGGAGTATCTTGGTAAGTCAAAATTTCTTTTGTTATTCCCACTCTACTAAAAACCTGCACCAGTTCCCTAGCTATCGCCTTGGTTGTGATAGTGCGTAAAGGGACAGCCTCAGGATATCGAGTGGCATAGTCCATTATTACCAGGATATACTGATGGCCCCGAGCGGACTTTAACAAGGGCCCCACGAGATCCATGGCTATTCTGTCAAACGGGACCTCTATAATAGGCATAGGAACTAGTGGGCTCCTGAAATGGGGTCTAGGGGCATGATACTGGCATTCAGGACAGGAAGAACAATTTTCAGACACTTCTTTATAAACCCCTGGCCAAAAGAACCTTTGTAAAACTCTTTCAGTGTTTTTTTCTGCCCCTAAATGTCCTGCTGTAACGTGACTATGAGCTAAATCTAGTACCGTTCTCCGATAAGGCTGGGGAACTACCAGCTGTTCCACCACATCCTCACCCTTTTTGACAATGTGGTACAAGAGCTCATTACAGATGGCCATGTGGGGATACGTAACCCTGTCACCTGGTATCACAGGTTCCCCATTATCAATCTTAACATTCTCTCTAGCTTTTATCAAGGTAGGATCCTTTAACTGTTCAGATGCAAACAGATCCTTCTTTACCTCCAGGTCAGGCACACTTTCAGTTCTAACTACTATGTCTCTGTTCCCAGCAAGAGGGTCCTCACTGGACTCCCATCTGTCACTTCCCCAGCTAAACTAGCAAAAGGCAAAGGGTCAGAAAGTTCCGAAGACACACGTACATCCATAAAATCACCGGTATTATCAACTGGCTCTTTACTTCTCACATCTGTTGATAAACGTGATTCCCACAGTTTCCAAAAATGAGGAAAATCCATCCCTATTATGGCCTCATGCACCAAGGTGGGGACCAGTCCTACTTTAACCATTGCTGACCCACAACAAGTTTCTATATTCACTTCAGCAGTGACATAATGTTGGGTATCCCCATGTATGCTAGTTACCCCAATAGGTATTTGCTGGACCTTTAAGGGGTTCACTAACCCAGCTTTCACGAGGGTAACTAAACTTCCTGAATCTAGCAAGGCCTCTACCTGGTTACCCTCTAAGAACACGTCACACATTTGTTTTTCCAACTCAGGTGAAGGTACCACAGTACAGGCTAACCTAGCAAAGAAAGACATTCTGCGACATTCAAAGGCAGCATCACATTGCATGGGTTCTTGCGTGACTGGGCAATTGGCAATAACATGACCTGGCATACCACACCTAAAACATTTACCCACACGATTATCAACCCGTTTGGGCTGCATAGACCGTTCTAGCCCCATTGGCCTGTCTACAGGGCCAGTGTTTACAGTCTCTCCAGCCTTGCATTCTCTTAACTGCCCAGCAACATTTTCCCATGGAACAGTCTTATCAGTCTTTACTGAAGGGCGCTGTTGAGGATCTACGGGTTGCTGGGTGGTCATCAGTAATTCCTCTGCTTAAAAATAAGTGTGAATACAGTTAGAGAATGATCTCAAACTGTATAACCTGGCGCTATATGTAGTAGTAAATTTATTAAATAGGGATATTCAAAAAATATGGAGCTAAGGAGCTGCTGAGCAAAAACAGCTGGTTAGACTGAAATGAGATTTAATGAAGAATAAAAGAAAAGGATGCTCTGAGCTCCAAGAATCACTTATAATTGATTCATTAATTAGTTGATTAAGTACAGTCTAGCAGGGTGAATAATTGACTCAATGCAACTCATTTTAAATAGCAGATATTTATATCAAATTGTTATATTAAACAGATACACAGCTAAAGAAGCAATTGATACATGAAACAGGTTAAAAAGAAACATATGTCACAACTTCTTATATGCACATTGGAGAGTAATAATGTAACTGTCTCAAACGTGTGCTGGTTATGACAGCATGCAATAGAACTGAATATAGGTTCAAACAAGGACAAAGCTCTCTCTAAATTATTAATTACTGATAAAAACACTGGCGTCCCAGTGTAACATTAAATGGTATGGCTCCGCAATGATTTAAAAGTTACTTGAGGCATACAAGCCGTAATAATTACCACCATGCTGGTTCCTGGATAATGCTGCAGGGTCCTGTGTGCAATTGCACGTGGTGAATAAAGGTAATGCGATTGTTGCCTCTAGTGGTAAATGTGGAGCTGACCTGCTGATGTTTTAAAATCGCTGATGTGAGAGCTGTCAGTCATCGACGGGATGTTGTTAAATGAAAAGCCTCACAGCGGAGGATGTCACCCATCTGACTGGCGGTAGCGGTAGATGGCTGTATAGCTGCAATTAGCCGGCGCTGTCTCGACCTCACAGCGGGGGTCCATGGATGTCCGGATTGCGGAACTGGTTCCCAGAAACAGCTATGCCGTATAGTTGTAGTGATCTTACCACACTGTGGAAAGTGAGCTGGAATAGATCTGACGGCTGTAGTATGGATAAAAAGCGAAGTGCGGGAATTTTAAAAGTAGAGAGCTGGTCCGTGCTGTATTAATGTTCATTCAGTAGAGCTCAGATGTGAGGAAGTGACTGGCCGTATAGAACTAGAGCTGGTCGGAGCACTGACGGCCACATCTCCAATCCGGGCTGCAAGGCTCTGCACCACTTCTGTTAAGGCCTCTCCATCCTGACGCTGTTGCCTGTAAAGTTCGTCAATAGCCACCTGCTGCTGTCTCCTATTTTCCTCCATTGCCACCTGCTGCTGTCTGTTGGCCTCCTGCTGTAGTCTCCAATTTTCCTCCATTGCCACCTGCTGCTGTCTGTTGGCCTCCTGCTGAGCCGCTGTAGCTTGCAGCAAGGCTTTAAGCAGTTCCTCCATGTCGACAGATTTTTCAGGTGGCTTTGTAGCTGCTTTCACCCAGGACATATATCAAATCCTCAGGGGTGAATCTCAGCAACTTCATACTGGGCTGTATCTGCATAAACCACCGTTTTCTGCAGGCCTCATAAAGCTGCCGCTTTCACTTATGCGCAGAACGGAATGCCCGCATTCTCCACCAAGTTGCAACACTGTAAGGGAACAAGGTGCCGTTTCGTGGGGTAAATGGCATCTATGCAGTAGCTGAGGAATCACACAAGTCCAGTGTGTGGTGTAACTGGCCTTGACCAGTTTTATTAAACAGAAAACAAAACAAATATCAAAAGAAAATACCTTGCCTGTCCGGCACTGACTAAACATAAGACGTTACTAACTATCACTAAACAAAAACAGAGTTCTCCAGTAAACACTGTATAGCTCACTTGTATAAGGAAGCTCCTCTCACAGAGATTCTGCAGTCTCTCCCCAGGCAACCTGCCTACACTAATCAGGCTAGCAGCCCTAAAAGGCTCTTGCATAGCTGAAAGCCCTGATTAGCCCTCTGTGAGGCAAAAGACCCGAACTGGGCCCAATGTCTGGAACTTGTCCTATCTCTCTTTTAGGGCCCTTATCCAGCTTTTACAATACACTGAAAAGTTTCTGACAAAACAAAACATTTTCCTAGAAGTTTTCATTTTTCTAATACATGTAAGACAAGAACCTGGAACAAACATACCTGCCCTCAAACACTATTCCAGTGTTCTTGTCACAGTACTTATATTATTTTTTAACGCAACAAAAATTATATAATTTAAATAAAATTGTGTACATTTTGTTATTGAGTTCTGACCTTAGTATTGGTCATACAGTAAATATTGGACTATGATTAATAATGCTTTGCATCTGTCACTTTAAATAAGTACTACATCTGATATAATAAAACCATGACGTCTATTAAATTGAAGTACGTGTGCAACTGCAATACAACAATATTCACTAATTTATGGAAATTTAATGAATCCTCAAAGCCTGCGGACGGAATTGCCATAAAATTATTCTCTATATGTTTTAAGGACCTGTTAATTAAAATTAACAAGCATTGTTGGATGTTTTACTTTTTTCCATATATGCTTAAATATTAAACATAGTTTAATTAGTTGCAATCTAATCTCTCATAAAAAGAATTGAAAATTATATTTTATTTCTTGGGAGCTGCTGTTTGTTTCCATGGGGGAAATTTACTAGTGGCTAATTTTGGGCGATTTGGATCTTTTTTTTTAATTTTTGTGTGACTAAGCTGCAATGTTGCTAATTGTTAATTTACTAAGGATTAATTTCCAACAAAATCACATGTTAAATGAGTCTTCCACCACAAATGTGTGACAATGCACAATTGATAGAAATAGCATTAATATCAGTGGTAAGCACCAATTTATTATAATTTTTTTACTATTTTTTTCAGCGTGTTCACTTTTAAAAAAAAGTGTTTTTGCCTAAGTCCCTTCAAAAGCACCACCAAAGTCACAGGAAAATTGCAAAAAAATGCACCTCAATATACCACTATCAATACACCAATGACTCCCTGGGCCAGAACCACATTTTCCTCATAAGTAAAGTGCACACTGCACCTACTCTTTGTCTTGCCCACAGACACAGACACATCCGCATCCTCCTCCTCCCACTCTGGGTCAGCCACAGGCTACTAAACCGACACCTCATCCATATCCGACCTCATCTCCTGAGGCCTCCTGCTCCCACTCTCCACCTCCGTGCCAACAAAAAACCCTTAACACTGAAAATTAAAAAAATAATAAACCCATCCACAGCCACCTAAAGCACATATGCAACACCCTCAAACAGCACACAGCACACACACAAATGATGACAAGACAAAACTTAAAATGGCACAGGACAAAAAGAAGAAAAACTTCAAAAAGGACCAAGGTCTAAATGTATTAAGACTTAACAAGAGATAAAGTGGAGTTGGATAAAGAGTAATAAGTGACCAGTCAATCAGCTCCAAACTGTCATTTCACAGGCTGTGTTTGAAAAATAATAGGAGCTGGTTGGCTGGTCACTTATCACTCTTTATCCGTCTCCACTTTATCTCTTGTTAAGACTTAATACATATGGGCCCAAGACACAACAATATCAAAAGACCACTTGCAAACCCAGACAATTGCAAAATGAGCTCTCCTCTCAAATGTGCAAACATATCAAACACTCCACCACAAATGCCACCAATGCACCTGTGTCCGCCGGTTTGTGGGCATATTTGTAACAATTGATAATGATAGTATTCCATGTGCTTTTTCAGACCAATTGGAATGAATAGTTGCAATTAGTCACATTTTGGTGTCTTAAGATGTGAATTCAGGTGTGACTTGTGAGGTCAATTGTCACAAAACGCACACACCATAATGCAACATAATACAAAGATGCAAGTAAACGCACTTGATCGTAAATTTACAATGTTTGTTTTCCGGGAGATTAGGGATGATAAGGCCCTAATTTAAGTGGATTTGGCAAATAGGACAAAAACAATTCTTAGTAAATTTCCTCCCAATATTGGAACTGAAATCACCTGTATTTGCTTTCAACTTATTTTATTAATGGGAACACTGAAAGGTCCAATTAGATGAGCATTCAAATTTGTAAATTATTTACCTAGTAAAAAGAAGGAATATGTCTTAGGCACATGATACACTGGTCTATAAAAATAATAAAAAAAAATCTTTCACAAGAACTAAATACCCTGAATCTAAATGTATTTTTTGTGCTGAATTAGAAAATGCATTCCAATTTTTTTCCCTCAGGCAGGGACTTTTTGTGACATATGGTATGTCATTTCCAGCCAAATTGTAATGACATATTGGCCAGATCATTCAGTATGTACCCATGATTTGTGGGTTGCTGCACTGCGGTCACTAGCGATGTCTTCTGGTTGGCCCTGCTACTTGGTCAACCAGAAGACCTCTCTAGCAATGCCATTCAGCTGAATGCAGCATGCTTTCCTTTATTGCTCTATCACCCCCTGCATGAGCAAGTGTGTATGCACTTGCCAATGCATGGGCCCGCCGCCCGCCACATGGGTCGGTTACACATCATACTTACTATACCTACTTTAGTTTTATCCTCTCCAGGAGAAGCCCATAGAGAAGATGCAGGTGTGCGGCAATGGAGGTGGGGCCGGGCTAGTTGCAGCATTAAACCCCTGCCCCATCACAGGATTCATGCAAATTTGCATATGGGCGGCGCCAACATGGCACGTTCACATAGAAATGTGAAATTATCCTTGCCACCTCCCTGAGGATGCCAGGATTATTTACATTAATATTCCCATTCTGCCTACTCCATTAAGATGGAGTGGTACCCACTATTCTGGGCTGCCAGGGATTACCCCCAAAAATGGGTGTCTCCCACAGGATCCAGGAGAGTAGGATATGAGATATTCGCTCTAATGTGTAGCTGGCTTAAGGCTTCCATTTTGTTTCCTAGTATACTTCGAAATGTAATGTACATGTGCAGTGGTCACACTGTAATGAAAGCAGTTGTTCACAATTACCTTTACTCTTATTTATGCATTTTCTTACTTATAAGCAATGAGCATGCATGAATTGTTGAAAATAAAATAGAAACACTTTTTTGTAGTTCGCTAAGGTGTAAACTAGATGAATATTCTGGGTTAAAACATTTGTAATTAATTATGAGAGACTTTTATTTTACTATTAGGTAAGCCAATCCCGGTATCCGGATCGTCGGGATCCCGGGATTTAGGCCCCAAAACTGCTGGGATTCAATCCCGGGATTGGAAGCTCACCTCCTGGGGATTGAGGTATCAGCATTGAGCGTCCTCAGGATGCTCAGATGCTGCCCGGCTCCCAGCTACCTCTGTTCAGCATGACCTGTGACTGTGAGGTCACGCTGCGCTGTCAGCAGCCGCAGAGCCGTAAGGTACGGCGGTCTTCACCCGCTGCCTGATCCCGACTCCCCCTGCACTCACTTTTCACCTCCTACCAGCTCCCTGCACTCACCCGCCGCCTCCTCTTCACCCGCTACCAGGCTGTGCAGGTTTTAACATTTTTTTTATGTCTGTGGGGTGGGTGGGGAGAGGTGTGGGGGACAGCCGGACAGAGTTGAAAGCCAATCCTGGGTATCCAGGGAATACTGGGATTGGCCTATTTAACATATTTTTTTGGGCCTATTTAACATATTTTGAGATACATTTTTTGCATCCCTGCGATTAGGTAATCACCGCTTACAGTGGGAGGGGGGATTCGCTGTGCAGTTGTGCAATCGCATGTGCAGGAGAGCTGCACAAACAAAAGTTTGTGCACTCCCTGCACAGCCCAGGACCTACTCACTCACTGCGATGATCAGGGCCGGAGCTGACGTCACGATTCCTTCCACAAAATGCTAAGTCCCTCCTGTGATTTTCCAGACACTCCCTGAAAATGGTCAGTTGCCACCCACAAACGCCCTCTTTCTGTCAATCTTCTTGCAATCGCCAGAGCAATCTGATTTTTCACAACATCCTGTCGCTTCCCGGCGCAGCTCATGTGCAGTTCAGACCTGATTGCCCAATGTGTGAAAAACGCACAACAGCGATCAGTCCTTAATTAGCCCCTTAATGTTAGCATTTTATTTTTCTATTCAAAAAAGACCACTAGCTTATAGAATTGAGTGAACATTTCTAAATTTAATAAAAGAATGGTTCACAAGTTTGATCTTGAAATGCATAAATCCACAGATCAATTTGTTGATACACAAGTTAAAACAACATTTCCTACAGAACAGTTCTTTCCAACTTTGTTCCTCCAGGTCCCACACTCTCTATCCATTTACACTGATGAATACAATAGAAGCTTAGGTTTTTGCAGCATGGTTTTTGCCGATATTTTTGCTTTTCTTCATTGCCATCATTGTAATACAGTATTCACTATTCTGCACATACCTATAACATACTGCCATTCTTAGTAGAGATGTGTGGCGGACACTTTTTGAGTTTTGGATCTGGATCACTGCTTGTGTTTTGGATCTGGATTGGTTTTGCCAAAACCACCCTTTCAGGTTTTTGTTTTGGATCCTAGTGATTTTTGAAAAAAACATAAAAACAGCTAAAATCACACAATTGGGTGGTAATTTTGATCCTACGATATTATTAACCTCAATAACATTCATTTCCAGACTATTCTGAAAACCTCACAATATTGTTTTTTGGCCAAAAGGTAGCTGTATGGCTAAGCTAAGTGATACAAGTGGGCGGCACAAACACCTGGCCCATCTAGGAGTGGCACTGCAGTGGCAGACAGAATGGCAATTTTAAAACATAGGCCCCAAGGAGCACATAATGCAAAGAAAAAAAAGAGCTGCAAAATGGAATTGTCTTGGGCCCTCCCACCCACCCTTATGTTGTTTAAACAGGACATGCACAGATTAATAAACCCATCATTTCAGCGACAGGTGGACCCCCCTGGAAAAAAAGCTTGTAAGGTTCTCCAAATCATAGCTAGCTACAAACATACCACATCCATAATTGATGACTTTTCACATTATGAGAAGAGGCAAGAGGAAAAGGACAGTCTCAAGAAGGTGATTAAAAATTAGAGAGATACATGTAATCAGGAAGAACACGCAGGCTTTCACTTCCACTCCTATATTAGTGTGGAACAGAAAGGACTTCAAACAAGCAAATATATAATTATTAATTACCACATTACTGGACAAACTGAAAAACAAGGGGCCAAAGCCTCCAAAATTGTGCCCCTTCTCCATTTTAAGGGATTAAGATAATCTCGGATGTAATGCTGGGATGCAAACAAACTGGTGTATACCACAGGATCAAGATTGGATATTTTCCCCTCCATGGAGTCTGGAGACTTATTTTGTGAAAATCTTGTTGGTTTCTCTTTTTCCCTTTTTTTTATTGCATTTTTATTTACATATTTTATGACAAATGCCTAATTTTTGTTTTTCACAGCTCCCAGTTACACGCATGTGAGCATACCTGTCTGTCCTAGTTACATGCATGTGAGTATATCTGTGTGTTTTTGTTTTATTTTATTCATATTTTATTTTTAAATAAAGCAGTCCCTTAGATGTTTTAGTAGTCCCCCCTGAGTCCCCACAGCAGCCACAGACACAGATGGGGCAAGTTGAGTCTGGATGGGTTTGGTAAAGGACTAACCAAGACAGTGCAGTACATTTTTTATGTTATTGAGCCTCTGCCCTAGTGGAGTTTATCATTCTACAGTCCAAACTCATTTCATACTATAAGTAGGACTGTGGGAGGAAGTAATGCAAATCTCTGTGCCCGCAGCATGCCTCACCCTGGCAAGCAAGACATCTTCCTGGCTATAAGCCACCATGAGACTCCATACTGGGCCTTATTCAGTAACTGTTTGTGCCTCACAGGAGCTATTGGGCCATTAAGTGCTGCAGTGCAATGGAAAGCTTATGCAATACAAGATCAGTTAAACTCTGTTCTTCTAACACCGCAAGGTCTTTCAATAACCTTATGTAGCCCTTAGGAAAAGAAGATCCCTGTACAACAAATGTGCATCTTCTAACTAATTAATCCCAAAACGTTGGACATCAATAATGAATCAAAATGAAAGTTGACTAATTAGAGCCATTCCTTTGAGTGAGTCCCTAACCTAAAATATTTGAGAAGAACCTCTCTCTAATGATCTGGCAGAAAATCTCACTTTTACCTCTCCGGAAGTTGCGCTGGATTATGATTCTGTGTCTTCTGAGTCACACTGACTTTAGCCACAAATATGGTCTCTCCCCACTTTATTTAAAAGTACAGCAGCACCCCTAGAATTATACGGCAGCATTATTGGACCTATACAACATAGGCAGCACCCCTAGACAATTGCACAGCACAGCACAGGAGACAGGCAACAGCACAGCTGGACTTAAATGGCACTGGGGCAGCACCCCTGGACTGAAGGGCAGAGGGGCAGCACCCCATATAGGGCAGCACCCAGGGAATGATGTGGCAAAGAAAAGACGTGCAAGATGGAATTGTCCTTGGGCCCTCCCACCCACCCTTATGTTGTATAAACAGGACATGCACACTTTAACAAACCAAAAATTTCAGTGACAGGGTTTGCCACATGACTGTGGCTGAAATGATTTCTTTGATTGGGCCCCCACCAAAAAAAAGCAATTAATCTTTCCTTTCACAATCTGTCTCTACAGTGGCAAGATGTCATCCTCATCCTCAGATTCCTTCTCCCCCTTGAGTATTTACATCCTCATCCTCACAGGGAAATAATATTCAAACAAACCACATCATTTAGAAGTCAGTGGACTGCTTACACTATTACCCAAAGTTTCTGAACTTGACAATGACTTATGATGAATGCACTGCAGGTGACTTATAAGGGAGGATGTTCCTTGCTGGTTAACATCCTTACCCCTACTTATTATGGATTGACAAAGGCAACACATGGCTTGACACATGTTGTCCGGATTTGTGGAGAAATAATTCCACACCGAAGAGGTAGCTTTTTTGGTATTTTGCCCAGGCAGGACAATGGGCTTTTTTATCCCATGGAAAACAACTGTCTCCACTGGTGCCTTATTCAAACAAACCACATTACCATCAGAATCCTCAGTATCAACTTTCTCCGCAGTGCCAGCTAATCCCATATCCTCCTCATCCTGGTGTACTTCTACAGTTATATCCTCAATATCAGAAACTGGACTGGCGGTGCTTCTCCCAGCACTTGCAGAGGGCATGCAAATTGTGGTAGGAGCCTCCTCTACCCATACAGTGTTATGAAGGTCAGGCATAGACATCACAACTGCGGACAGTGCCAGCACACCTGTATTTTCACACCTCTATAATTTTACATCATACAGGGCCAGTGTACTTTTATATTAACAGCAGCATCCCTGTATTTTTACAGCATACAGGATCAGTGTACTTTTATTTTTAAAGCAGCACCCCTGTATTTTTACAGCATACAGGGCCAGTATACATTTATTTTCACTGCACCCCATATTTTTTTTTTACAGCATACAAGATTGGGCTGGTGTACATTTATTTTAACTGCTCCTCACATTTTTTACATCATACAAGATATGGCCAGTGTACATTTTCTTTTCACTGCTCCCCAGATTTTCTACAGCATATAAGACAGGGACATTGTACGTTTGTTTTCACTGCACCTCAGATTTTTTACAGCCAGCACACCTGTATTTGTACAGCATGCAGGAGGACAGTGCCTCTGACCCCTGTAAAACACAGTGACAGTAACACCCATGTGTAGCTGCAGCACCCCTAACAGCACATGAAATATCAGTGACAACAAGGACAGCACCCCTAAAAGCACAGGTACAGGTGGGAAGTCCTGAGCCAGACTCAGAAACTGTCTTGGAATTGGATGTTCGGGAGGTTCGGTTCTATGGGAACTGAACCAGTAATTTCTAGTCCAAATACGAAAAAAAGGAAAACCAATTCATCCTCCCCACTGCATCAACTTAACCACACCCTTCACCTGATCTACATAAGATCTTACAGGATGACTTGTTACCATGGAGGTTTATCTCCTCCCATACCCTATTACTTCAGTTATTTAGTCATCACTATGGCACTATGACACTATGGACAGATGAAATGTCCTTCATTCTATTAAAATGTCTGGTCCAACAGTACTCCCATCTCCTACATATCCAATGCCTCCACCTCCCATACCCTGGTCACCTATCGACACTATTACCCACAGCCACGGTTCTCAGGCTGTCCCAACCCACCACAGTTTTAGAGAAACTCCGCCACCTTACCACTAAAACTTTAAACCTACCTAAATGCTCTCTAACCTTACCCTTAAAGTCAGCGACTAGCCTAGTAGACTTCATCTACCAGTTCTGAATGTCCCTAAAAATATCTTTAAAAAATAGTTACATACCCCTTCAGATGGATGGAGGGATGTAGGACCACAAACCCTACCTTAGCTATCAAAGCACCGGATCAACTCGATAGCAGACGGCATCTCTGCTTCTCTATAAACTAAGCATGGAATTATTTCTGAACATCCTAAACTCACAAAAGGCAACCTAACTGCCAAACTGACTAAATCCCTGCTGATAGTATTCCGAAGGTCCAGACCAGACTTAGTGATCTGGTCATTACCCCTGACAAGGAAGATCACCCTGAGCAGGCTTCAAAAGCTCCAGAGCAAACTCCACAACAAGTCCATGACTTGCGCCTACTGCAGTCCCCTTCTGCTGATCCAGTAAACCAGCTTTGCCTCCGGGGACTTCAAACAATCTAGACCTGACCACTCTCCATGATAAATGTAGCAGTGTCTGATGATCCCTACTAGACATTCGTTCAAGCGCAATGTTGTTTATGCATTATTATTATTATTATTATGTTACTGAAGGAAAGCTAGTGGAAAAGCAACACAATACAGTGTCTCTTTAAAATAAGGTGATTTATGGTAAGAAATTACCTTTTTAAATCTCTTTCTGCGAGGTACACTGGGTTCCACAGGGATAACATCGGGGATGTAGAGTTGGATCTTGATATGGGGCACCAACAAGCTAAAAGCTTTGACTGTTCCTAAAATGCACAGCGCTGCCTCCTCTATAACCCCGCCTCCATGCAAAGTAGCTTAGTTTTGTTAACCAGTCCAATGCAGCAGCAGGTAAAAGAGATGACAGTAGTTAGTAGCCACAGATAACCACATTCTCACAACAGGAGAAGGTACCAGCAGCTAATGCCATACAATCCCAAAGAAGCTAAGTGTGTCAGGGTGGGCACCCTGTGGTATACCTTGTAGAAAGTGATTTAACAAAGGTAAGTTCTTACCATAAATCTCCTTTTCTGCAGCAGGGTACACTGTGGTTCCACAGGGATAACATCAGGGATGCCCTAAAGCAGTTCCTCATGGGAGGGGATTCACTGTAGTGGGCACAAGAACCCCAGCATCCAAAGGAGGCATCCTGGATGGTGGAAGTATTGAAGGCATAGAACTTATGAACGTGTTCACTGAGGACCACATAGCCGCCTTGCACAATTGTTCAAGGGTCGCACCACAGCAGGCCACCCAAGAAGGTTCAACAGACTGAGTAGAATGGGCTTTGATGGTAGCAGGAGCTGGAAGTCCAGCCTGTACAGAAGCATGTGCAATCAAATTCTAATCCATCTGTCCAAGGTCTGCTTATAACCAGGGCAGCCATGATTGCGAAAACCAAAAAGAACAAAGAGAGAATCAGATCTCCTAAGTGAAGCTGTTCTCTTCACATAAATACAGAGAGCCCGTACCACATACAAAGACCGCTCTTTGGAGGATAAACCAGGAGAGGTAAAGGCTGGAACCACAATCTCTTGGTTAAGGTGGAAAGATTACACCACCTTTTGTAGATAACCAGGAGTTCTAAGAACCGCCTGGTCACGGTGAAAAATCAGAAAGGGTGACCCATTAGGAAAACGGTCTCACATTATATATTCTGGAAGGGATTAGAAAATCTGAGACATTTATTTAAGGAGTTCCTTCACAGCTAGCAGAAATATAGCCATATAGGAAATATACACTCCTGACACACTCTTCATTATCCTGAAACCTTATGAACAATTTAGGAGTCTTATGGGTGACATCTAGTGCGCAGCTCTTTTAATTTTAATCACGATTTCTTTCTTATTTACACTACTTTATTCTTCCTTTTAATATTTGCTGGTTTTTACTATATATTACAATAAAAGTTATATTTTAATATAAGATTGTGTGCACCACTTTAGGGCATTTCGAACCCTTTTCCTCTCTCTCTTTTGCAGATTTATTTTGCCTGTGGTAGCACCCCCTAAATGGTTATGAATAACACAGATGTGTTTTGGATAATATAAATAAGGGGTCATTCTCACAATAGTCATTAACCTGTGCAACCAGTACTACAGTTACTGGTCCTGTAGCCACCAGCTCAGTGACAAGCGGACCTCCGGAGTCAAGGAGATCATGCGAGTCCTGATTCAGTGAGGCAGGCTGTCCCATTGGGAGAGTATCAACTTCTGCAGAGGGCGGGAATGAAATTGAGCGTACACCACCATGTCGAAAGCTGATACCATGAGGCCCAGTACATGCTTTGCCGAGTGTATCGACAGAGAGGAAGCATCTTATCTTGTCCTGAAGTTTCCGGAGACAAAAATAACCGCTGGTTGTGGGTGTCCAATAGTGCTTCCAGGTGCACCATGCTCTGAGCAGGGACCAGGGAAGATTTCTTCCAGTTGATGAGCCACCCGTGGTCTTGCAGGAATTGGACCGTCAGTTCCAGAAGACAGAAGAGAACCTCTGTAGAGTTCGACAGGATCAACAAGTCATCCAGATATATGGCAGGATTCTAATACCCTGACGGCAGAGTAGGGCAGTCATGACCGCCATGACCTTGGTGAAAATTCTTGGAGCCATGGTCCGACCAAAAGGTAAGACCTGGAATTGAAAATGTAGGTTGCCAATAGCAAACTGCAGGTATTGTTGATGCGACACTGCAATAGGTATATGCAGGTAAGCATCCTGTATGTCCAGGGATACCATATAGTCCTTGGGCTCCAAAGCCAGAACAGTAGAGCAAAGTATTTTCATATGGAATTTGGAAAATTTCACAAACTTGTTCAAAGACTTGAGGTTGAGAATGGGCCCATTCGGTTTCGGTACTAGGAACATCGTGAAATAGTACCGCCTGCCTCTCTAAGCCAGAGGCACTGGCACTATCAATCCTGTATCCAGGAGAGCTTGCACCACCAAGTGGAGAGTTTTTGTTTTTACCTGAATCAAAGGGATGTTTTTTGAGCAAATCTGGTGAGGGGATGCGTTTCTTGATAGAGATGGCGTATCCGTGAGTGATGACATCCCTTACCCAGGCATCCGAAGTCGTCTGTAACCATGACTGAGCAAACTGTAGAAGTTGGACTCCCACCATAGGATCCCACAGAGGGAGGCCTGCCCCATCATGCAGCAGGCTTGTCTGTTTTGGAAGCAGGCTGACGGGCAGCCCAGGCACATTTAGGTTTGGGCTTACCGGATTTGGAAGTGCGAGTCTGTTTTGGGTACGCCTGACCCTTTGCTTTACCTGGAGGTCAAAAGGAACAAAAGGAAGTACTCTTAGGGGTATATGCAATTCCGGGCGAATTGCGGCAATTTTTCGCCCGTTTTTAAATTCGACACAATTCGACCGTCGAATTCCGGGCGGCGGGTGCCGGAATTCGACATAATCAATAAAAAAATGGATTCCACAGTCCCGCTGTCGAAAAATGGACCAATTGACGGATTTTGAATCGACTTTTCAGATGGTACAAAAAACGGTAAAAAACCTGAAAAAATATTGCGTGGGGTCCCCCATCCTAAGCATAACCAGCCTCGGGCTCTTTGAGCCGGTCCTGGTTGCAAAGATACGGGGGAAAAAATTACAGGGGATCCCCCGTAATTTAACAACCAGCACCGGGCTCTGCGCTTGGTCCTGGTGCAAAAAATACGGGGGACAAAAAGAGTAGGGGTCCCCTGTATTTTTTGTACCAGCACCGGGCTCCACTAGCTGGACAGATAATGCCACAGCCGGGGGACACTTTTATACCGCTCCCTGCGGCCGTGGCATTAAATACCCTACTAGTCACCCCTGGCCGGGGTACCCTGGAGGAGTGGGGACCCCTTCAATCAAGGGGTCCCCCTCAGCCACCCAAGGGCCAGGGGTGAAGCTCGAGGCTGTCCCCCCATCCAAGGGCTGCGGATGGGGGGCTGATAGCCATATGTAAAAATGAAAGAATATTGTTTTTTTTGCAGAAGAACTACAAGTCCCAGCAAGCCTCCCCCGCAAGCTGGTACTTGGAGAACCACAAGTACCAGCATGTGGGGGGGAACGGGCCCGCTGGTACCTGTAGTTCTTCTGCAAAAAAATACCCAAATAAAAACAGGACACGCACACCGTGAAAATACAACTTTATTTCACACATGCCGACACATACATACTTACCTATGTTGACACGATGTTCGGTCCACTACTCCAAGTAGAATCCATGGGGTACATGAAAAGAAAAGATAATTATACTCACGTAAATCCAGTGTCCAGTGATATTTGTAATCCACGTACTTGGCAAAACAAAAAAACGCATACCCGATCCACACGGACTGAAAGGGGTCCCATGTTTACACATGGGGCCCCTTTCCCCGAATGCTGAGACCCCTGTGACTCCTGTCACAGAGGGTCCCTTCAGGCAATCAGGGAGCGCCACGTCCTGGCACTCTCCTGATTCCCTATGCGCGTCTGAGCTGACAGACAGCGCATGGCACAGCACCTCCATTAGTTTCAATGGTGGGAACTTTGCGGTCAGCGATGCTGTGACTTGTAGTTCTTCTGAAAAAAAAAACCAATATTCTATCATTTTCAACAAGGCTATCAGCCTCCCATCCGCAGCCCTTGGATGGGGGGACAGCCTCGGGCTTCACCCCTGGCCCTTGGGTGGCTGGGGGGGAACCCCTTGATTGAAGGGGTCCCCACTCCTCCAGGGTACCACGGCCAGGGGTGACTAGTTGGGTATTTAATGCCACGGCCGCAGGGAGTGGTATAAAAGTGTCCCCCGGCTGTGGCATTATCTGTCCAGCTAGTGGAGCCCGGTGCTGGTACAAAAAATATGGGGGACCCCTACTCTTTTTGTTTCCCGTATTTTTTGCACCAGGACCAGGCACAGAGCCCGGTGCTGGTTGTTAAAATACGGGGGATCCCCTGTCATTTTTTCCCAATATTCTTGCAACCAGGACTAGCTCAAAGAGCCCGAGGCTGGTTATGCTTAGGATGGGGGACCCCACGCAATTTTTTTTTTAACCCATTCCATAAAAAAAAAAAAAAATATATATATATATATATATATATATATATATATATAAATAATAATTGTGCCTCCTAAATAGACAAACCAAGTACCTAATCCCTTCTAATATAAATAGATATGCTATTAACAATAAAAAAAAAACACAAAAAAACATGTTTTTAAGTTTTTTTATTACATTCCGCCAGCAAAGTGAGGCGGATTGAAAATGATGAATTTACTGTCAAAAAGCACTGTTGTTGAATTTACATTCTTCAATTGAATATACTTTTGTCGAAAAGCCGCATTTGTACCATTGCAGAAATGTCGAATTTGTCAAATGTCGAATTTCAAAAAGTCGAATTTGAAAAGTCAGTTTTTTTGACGAAAAGTACTGTATTGCATTGTCGAAAAAAAAATTTGGCGAAAAAGTCCAGTTTTTCGACATTTTCGGGAATTCGACTGCAATTGCATATACTCCATAGCCTTCGGAGCTGAAGGAGAAGTACTAGGCAAGCATGCCATCTTAGCTGATGCCAAGTCGGCCACAATCTTGTTGAGATCTTCCTCAAAATAATGTGTCCCTTAAAAGGGAATACCTCCAAGATCTTTTTAGAGTCCAGATCTACTGACCAGGACCACAATCAGAGAATTCGGCAAGCCAGAATGGATGTAGTAGATGCCTTGGCCGCCAGGATACCTGCATCAAATGCCACCTCCTGAATATGAGAGGCTGTAATAATATATGAAATACATTGTCTAGCATTATCAGGAAAATTAGATGGCCGATCCGCGTCAACTTCCTGACCCCAAGCCTCTATCACTTTAGCAGCCCAAGAGGCTGCTATAGTAGGCCTATGCACAGCTCCAGCAAGAGTGTAAATAGACTTTAAGCAACCCTCCACATGCTTATCTGTTGGTTCCTTCAGGGAGGTGATGGTAGTGACAGGCAGAGCAGAGGAGACCACCAGACGTGCAACTTGTGAGTCCACCGGCGGTGGTGTTCCCAATTTTTACTCAACTCTGCAGCAAGGGGATAATGAGCCAGCATTTTCTTAGACAAGGAAAACTTCTTTCCCAGATTTTCCCAGGATTCCTGACGAATATCAACCAGGTGGTCAGACTGAGGTAAAATTAATTTAGTAACCTTCTGATGTTTAAACTTATCTGGTTTCTTAGAAGTAGCTGGAGGCTCTTCATCATCGTCGATTTGAAGTATCAGCCTGATAGCCTCCAAGAGGTCAGGAACATTCATCTGTGTCAGAGATTCCCCATCAGAAGCATTTGTATCAGAGTCTGAAGGGTCAGTGTAAGCGCCATAGTCATCGGATGAGGTATCCAAAACATGTGTGGATTGTGAGGAAGCAATGGCCCATTTTGATGACCCCTTGGTCTTAGTCGGGCGAGAGTCAGGATTTTGCTTAGCTAGTGACTGATTTAACTGCTGTAACTGAGAGGATAGAGTATCTGCACATGGCGGGACAATTTGTGGCAGTAATGACACAGGTGGTCCCACAGGGGGCGCAAGTCTAGTTACTAGCGTAGTCAGTAAATTAGACAAAACAGCCCAAGGTGGGTCTTGATTTGCCCCATTGCTGCAGACTGACCATGGGGTATAGTAACCCCAGTACCTGAACCCTCAGCTGCTACGTTTTCCTCCAAGTAATCTGTGGCATCAGCACTGCATAGTGCAGGATCAGCCCTAGAGTTATCACCCTGTGTAGCAGACATTATATGTAAGCGTAACTGTAGGGTGCAATAGTACAATATAAGCAGACAAACTACCTGACAACAAATCCCCTGTATAGTGTGACTGCAAGCAGAGCACAAACAGAAGATTTAAGAGGTATGTGGTGACTTAAAAACACAGAGAAAAATACCAAAGTAGTAGATCCTGTGAAACACTATATTATATGGTAACCCTGATGCACTTAGCCCCCGTCAGGGTACAGAATATAGTAATAGCAATATGTGTGAAATACACAAAAAAAGAGCACACAGCAGCTATTGGCACACACTCAGTCACATAAACAATGCAGAAATTATTACAAACAATAAGACTGCACTGGACTAGCAATACTAAGTACAATCTGTACCAATAAGTAAAGCTATATAGGTATAGAGATATAACAATGCACAGTAAAGACTGGATGTATATCACAGGGTACTTGTGCAAAATATCCCTGTAGTAATGCACTCTTTTTTAACTAACTGTGTAAAGACATGTAGAATACTTAAGTGTCCTTTAAATGCACAGCGCTGATGATGCAGGCTGCTTTACAGAGGAGACTTTGCCCAGCAATCCCAGATCAGCGCAGCTGTGTGTGTAATGGCACCTAAATGCTGACAAGGAGTAAGGGAGACAGAGAGATGCAGCTCCAGGGCGGGAACATTAGCAGTAAATGGTGCCCTGGGCTGGGGGAAGGGCTACAAGTCAGAGCCTTATCCTCTTGCTGGACTTCACCACCGGGTACTGCGGGCCATGTAAAAATGGATTATCTACAGAATCCATGCCTGCAGCAGCGGTCTATGTGTATCTGTTCCCTAATGAATCACCGGAGGCCCCCGCTGTAAGTACCAGGCAACCAGGGCGTGGGAGTATACAGCGCCGCTGAGAGGTGAGAGAGCTGCAGCATGATATGTCAGATATAACATATAGCACTCTCAAGTGCCTATGCTGCGGCCCTTGAAGTCCTCTTTCTTCATAAAAAGCTGTTTTTATGGCTGCTCAGCACAGTCCTCCCTGTTAGATGCCTGCAATGCAGGCACCAACTTACAAACTGAGCTCCTGTGCGCGGAGGCAGGGTTATAGAGGAGGCGGCGCTGTGCATCTTGGGAACAGTCAAAGCTTTTAGCCTGTTGGTGGCTCGGATCAAGATCCAACTCCACCCCCCCCCCCGATGGTTTCCCTGTGGAACCCCGATGTACCCCGCTGCAGAAAATAAATTTACTTGTATGATTTGTCATGTGCAATTTGTGTGTCTCCAAGTCCCAGCACATACTGCCATTGTTATTTAGTTGCTGGTTGCCTAATCTAGAATGGTGCATAGCGTGTTAGTGGGTTAACTACCATACTGGGGTACAGAGGGGATAAGTG
The DNA here is from genome assembly GCF_028390025.1 of Pseudophryne corroboree. Classification (NCBI taxonomy): domain Eukaryota; kingdom Metazoa; phylum Chordata; class Amphibia; order Anura; family Myobatrachidae; genus Pseudophryne; species Pseudophryne corroboree. The sequence goes on along the minus strand of NC_086446.1, from coordinate 551,764,863 downwards.
GGCATTATTTTGTGTGGGCACAGCTATGTCTCATACCCACACCAAGGTCGATCCTGCACCACTTCTGCCCAGCATTGTCAGTCACAGTGCCCAGGTATATATTCTGCTGTGCCAGTGCACTGCTGCCTATTATTGCTTCTCATATAAATAGGATTATGTATACATTCTAAGCTATACCATGCAATATATATCATGTAATATATATCAACACCGATTTTTGCTTATTACGGCAAATGCACAAATATACATACATAGATATATGCAGACAATGTCAAGGTTACCATGTGAAGCAGTGCAAGAGCACACAGATCTCTGCAAGATTTGGTGGAATTAACACAATATTACATGTACAGTACAGTATATACAATGCTAACATACATGACTTTGCTGTTACTCCACAGTTAGTGCATTCCTTGGAGTACAGTTTGATTTCCAAAGTAAAGCATGTACTAACTATATTGTATCAATTGTCATTTGGAGGAATAGTAAAGTAGGGATCAGTATGAGATCCCGGCAGTCGGGAGACTGACACCAGGATCGTGACATCCTGGATCCCGGCAGCGAGTTCAGCGTGTCCCCTTGTGGGCTCGCCATGCTTCGGGCCCGGCAGTCGGGACGCCGACCATCGTTATTGCAGATGGTGTTGGGATTCCGGTATCAGTATATTGACCGCCGGGATCCCATCCAGCGGTCAATTGACTGCCTCCAGTTCAGTAAGTAGCTACTTTTTATCTAGGTATATTATGGAGTGCATAAGTGATAGTGCACATGAAACAGATTAGTATCCACTTAGCAATCACTTATTAGATTGTGTATTGTTGTTGTTGTTGTTGTTGTTGTTATTATTATTATATTTAGAGATAATAATAATAATAATAATAATAATAATAATAACAACAATAATAATAATAATAATTGAAATATTGACAGGTTAATTAGGGATAAACAAGATTACACAAAAGCACACAGGCTTGTTATATGGTGCTAGCTGTCTTACTATTTTTCTTGACTTAGTATAGGGGAAACTTACTTTAATTCAGTGTAACTTAAATATGTATAGCATTAAATATCATGTTTATAACAATTAATCTAGTTCTGATTATAAGTGTTACCTGTAAAGGTGCAGTTGCCATTACTTTAACTTGCTGAAACTGACTATTATTCAAATCATATAGATGAGCAATGTGTATTTTTAATAATAATAATAATAATAATAATAATAATAATAATAATAATAATAAAAACCCTTCTGTGGCTCTGTCCTGACGCAATGGTATGTCAGATTGCTTGCAGATTGCAGTATTATAAATCTCTCTGATTGAGCTGTTATGTTATGATAATAAAGCTACATAAATGAATACAGCAGCCATGTAATCAAGTTGATTCCTGAAGAGCAGCTGCAGCACAGACTGAATCCTGTGTCAGGGCTGACAGACTTGGCCCAGGCTGGGTGCACATTACCTTGTTGGGAAAGAGATGCAGTAATACAGTGCCAGTACTTAGAAGTTCCATATGCCACATACACTCCCAAAGCCAATGGGTGACCCTTGTGCGAGATGCATGGCCACTTAGGAGTGCGTGGCAACATACACTGACAGGGGGGCAGGGGAGACAAACATATAGAGCTATAGATTGTTAGTGGAAAGGTTGGCCCAACTTAAGGGCCCTACACACATGCCGATTTGTGTTAAAGATATGAACGATCTCGTTCATAAATGAATGAGAACTCGTTCATATCTTTCAGTGTGGAGGCTCCAGCGATGAACGATGCGCGGCCCAGCGCTCGTTCATCGCTGGTCCCCCGTCGGCTGTGCATGCAGGCCAATATGGACGATCTCGTTCATATTTGCCTGCACTTCAATGGAGCCGCATGACGGGGGGAGTGAAGAAACTTCACTCCCCCATCACTGCCCCCCCCCCCCCCCCCGCTTCCGGGTCGGCCGTATCCGCCGTCGGGCAGCTCGGCGGTGGATCGGCCAATGTGTAGGGCCTATAGGTGTCTTGCTTAGGGCTCCTTGAGGTCTCAATCTTCCTCTGCTCTCAGCTCAGCTTGTAATCTTTAATAGTGCACTGTTGCGCCAACAATCAATTACTCTGTGTAATCAGTACTTACGATTAGGTCCTGGGGACAACCAAGTACCAGCAATCATATCATGCTCTATGGGAGTCAGGTCACTACAGGTGAAACTATCACCAAAATTGGCTCTGAAAGTTAACAAGTATAGGGTTTTGTGACAGCTACTGTCCTAAAACATTGACTTCAGGTGGGTCTTTGATAAAAAAAATGGTTTAAACATTGGCAGCAAGATGTAATGGAGTCTGAGATTGCCGTAGATGCGGGATGCCGGCCGATCTTGGGCTTTTTTTTAAAGGTGCTATCACGTACAAGGCAAAACCTTGCCTTGCAAGTGATTGCTCCTTTTACAAAAAACGTCCAAGATTGGCCGACATCCAGCACCTCCAACGATCTCGGACTCCAATACATCCCGTTGGTTTGGATTTTACATTTTCCTCAGCTCCACTGAAAGTATTGCCTAAGTCCTGCATTATGTTTACAAACTATATAAAGGTAATAAAGACAATTCAACACATTTTCTCCAACACTCTCTTACCACTTGTTTCATCCTTGCTTTCTTCTGGTAAGGATGATTGACACAAGCAGGGGAGTAAGCAATAATAACAAGACAAGCCATAAATATTAGGCAATGATTCATGTCAAACTGTTAAACCCAGAGACACAATTATATGAAGTATTTGATTGATGGCATTTCACATACAACATCTAATGAATGGTCTTTACCTCTGATGCTTCTTCATCTGGAGCAATTTAATTTACATTGTATATCTCTCGGCATCCCCCAACTCACGTAAAATTTTATGTCTTAATAATATTTCAGTTTAAAATATATAGAAACTATATATTCTGTACTCTGTTAGACACCATTGGAAATATGCCTTCAAACTGCCCTTAGTACCCCTACACATTTATTTTTTTATCTATCAGTTAAATATATCATTTCATTTTATTTAGGTTTTCATTACAATATAAAGCTATCTGATATGTATACAGGTAAACATGGCACCACACTATTTTTTTAGTTTTGCAGATACAGTATACCAATATAGTACATTTGTTTTTGTTTTTTTAATAAATGGTTTTTATTTATTTTTTAATCACAAACATGCAAAGCCAGATATGATAGCACATGTGAAGTCCAACATGAGTAGGAGTTGACTGAATTAGATGTCAAGCAGAAATATAACGATGCATTAACAGTGCAACAGTGTATACAATGTCCTAATCATGTACTGCGGAATCCGGCAATGGACAAATATAAAACTAATATCCAACAGATAGAGGAAGAAGTAAAGTAGAACAAGAAGAGAGACAACACATTGAGACACATAGGGGATAACAAAGACACGGGTCAAGTTCCACTAATGGGAACGTTCCCAACACATCTGATTGACTATCGATCTACAGTAGAAATAATATATCCTATATATAGCAATAATACTCAGGCAGCCTCAGATTGTGGAGAGTGTAACTGCGACAATTCTATAGGGTTAGTAGTAACCATAGGCAGCCCTGTCCGCTCCCGAAATTTTTTCCACTTCAACCAAGAGTTCAGTACCGAGGGTGGTGAGGTAGTATAGTCACCTCCAGACGTTTCAAATAGAAAATGTTTATGTGTGCTGATAACAATGGCATGGAGAGTGGGTACATTTGGTGTTTTCCAAAGCTGTCCAATTGCAGCCTTAGTAGATATGAGGATATGGCCAGCAATATATCTATCACAGCGCAATAGGTCAGGTGAAGTATAATGGAATAGGGCGAACATAGAAGTCATAGTAACCTCAACCCCCAACACCTCCCGGAGAAGAGAGAACACTTCGGTCCACAGCGACCTCAGAACAGGGCATTCCCAGAAAACGTGTAGAATGTTACCCACGTGACCACAATTCCTCCAGCACAACCGGGAGACCGAGGGCCAAATGGTATGGAGTCGCTGTGGAGTAAAGTAAGCCCTTTGGCACAATTTAAAGTACATCTCAGAATGCTGAAGGCAACTCGAGATCCCAAAGCACCTCGAGGAGATGGAATCCCACTCTTCCTCCCGCAGGTCTATGGAGAGATCCCTCTCCCACTTCAGCTGCGAGGGAATCTTACCCCTTTTAGAGAGGAGAATTATATATTGGTACCATTTATATATCCCACCGCCATGATCCGGGGAGGACAGTCTGAGACGAAGGGAGGCCGGAAGGGGGACGGGAGCCACCCCATCCCTCCCACATGACTGCAGCCAATGTCGGATCTGCAAGTATTTGAAGAAGTCGTGCCTCGGGATACCCGAGTTACTTAATAACCTAGAGAAGGGCACCAACCCTCCCTCTGAGAATAGGTCCCCTAAGTGCACAACCCCAGCCTCGATCCAAGTGTCCAATCCCAGGTTGGGTATGAGACTGGCAATAGTCCTAGTTTGTAAATCAGCCGAGGGCAACACGATTTTCGGATCAGACGCAGCTACCGTATGCCAGAGCTTCAGGGTACATCTAACCGACTCCACCGGGCCCAGCCGCTTAGGGACACAGTGGGCGGGCAGTAGAAACATATTTCTCTAGTCGATCGAACCTAAGAAGGACCGTTCTACAAGGACCCATGGCTTGGGGCTGTGCACGTCGAACCAATCTCGAGCCTGACTGAGAAGGCAGGCAGAGTGGTACGCCTCCAAATTAGGGTATGCCACCCCCCCGACCGCTTTAGGCAACATCAGGACCTGTCTAGCTATGCGGGGCCTAGACCCCTTCCATATATACTGAGATATGATCATGTTAGCTTTCACCAGGAGAGGTCTGGGGAAGCTGCGAGGTATAGCCCGGAACAAATACAGAAGTTTAGGGAGTAGTATCATCTTGGTCGCGGAGATTCGTCCTAGCCAAGATATTTAATGAAGGGACCATTCTTTTATTAATTTTTCAAAGGCGCTAAAGAGGGGTACATAGTTACAGTCATACAGGTCTCTGTCTAGGGAGAGGTGAATTCCTAAGTACTTAATGGATCTGACCTGCCAGGCATATCGGTATAGGTCTTTAAGTCGGGTCACAGTACGCGGCTGTATGTGAAGCGGTAGGGCTTCGGTTTTGGTTGTGTTCAACTTGTAGTATGAAATTCTGGAATATCGGTCCAGGATGGTATGGAGCGCAGTTAATGAGGCATCTGGGCGAGTTAAGCAGGGCAAGATGTCATCAGCAAATAAACTGATCTTGTGGGTCAAACCACCTATTTCTGGGCCTGTAATTGTTGGTTCAGTCCTAATTGTCTCAGCCAGTGGCTCAATAGCTAGAGCGAATATAAGGGGTGACAGGGTGCAGCCCTGTCTGGTTCCATTAGTGATATTAAAAACCCCTGACAAACAACCGTTAACAAACACCCTTGCAGAGGGGGCAGAGTACAGAGCAAAAACGGAATCCAAGAACCTCCCAACGAACCCAAATTTATCTAGAACAGCTCTCAGATATCCCCAGTGGAGTCTATCAAACGCCTTTTCGGCATCTAAAGAAAGTATAAGGAGGGGTGTTTTATGCGCATCACAGTGTTCAAGTATGTTAAACACCCTCCAGGTGTTGTCCGGGGCCTGCCTGCCCGGGACAAAGCCCACCTGGTCAGCTGCTATGAGGGATGGAAGCAGAGGGGAAAGACGATTAGCGATTAACTTTGCAAAGAGCTTAACGTCTGTGTTCAACAAGGCTATAGGACGGTAATTTTGTACTGCTGTGGGGGGCTTGCCAGGTTTTGGAATGGCAACTATCTGCGCCTCAAGCATTTCTTTGGGAAACTTTCCCACGCCCGATGCCTCGTTGAAAACAGACAGCAGTAGGGGGGCCAATTCATTCTTATATGATTTATAGAAATTGGAAGGGAAGCCATCAGGGCCAGGGGCCTTGTCTTTCGGGAGACCAGAGATAGCTGCATCTAGTTCTTCTAATGTCCAAGGGGAGCTAAGGGACAGGCCGGCCGCGGAGTCCAACGTCGGGAGGGAAATCTCTTTCAGGAACGACTGAATATCAACCTCTCTGGGTTGGGGGGTGGTCGGGTCAGACCTTAAATCATAGAGGTGGGAGTAGTACTCTGCAAAGGTGTTTGCTATATCATAGGGGTCAGATACCCTAGATCCCGTAGCGGAACAGACATAGTGTATCCTGGCCCTAGCTCGTTTGCTCTGCAGCTTCCGAGCCAAAAGACATCCCGCTTTATTGCCTAGTACATAGAACCTCTGGTTTAGTCTAGCAATATTGTGCTGCACATCCCTAAGTGAGAAAATGTTTACTCTTTCCCGTGCGGCTAATAAAAGCTTGTGGGTAGATTCATTGAGCGGGTTCGCTTTATGCAACGATTACAGTCTGGCAGCCTCCTTATCAGCAAACAGGCGTTCCGCCTGTTGAGTGCGTTTAAGTCTGGCAGCAGTCTGGATGGCTGAGCCTCGAATCACCGCTTTAAAAGAGCACCAGTTATTGAAGATCGAGGTATCTTCCGATTTGTTAGTATCAAGATATAATTGTATAGATTGTCGAATAGTGCTAAGGGCATCAGGGTGATTGAGCAAAAACCTCCCCAGTCTCCAGGGCCCTGGGGGGATCCCACCTGCCTCCAACTCCCATATTACAATTACCGGGGAATGATCAGACCAGGTCATAGGCAATATTTTAATTTCTCGGATGGCCGTCAGGGTCTCCTTGTTCGTCAGGGCAAGGTCTATCCTGGAGTATGTGCAGTGTACATGCGAGTAGAAAGAATAATCCCGCTCTGTGGGGTGTTTAGTTCTCCAAGCATCGTATAGATCGAATTCCCCCAGTAACTGGCGGAGGCTAGGCCTCCCGTCCCGAGCATTCCGACCTCCCAACAGAGTGCTTCTAGTAGTACTAGATCTATCTAGCAGAGGGTCAACCACTAGATTAAAAAACCCCAAGATCATAACCGACCCCTTAGTGTGCTTTTGTATCAGGGAACAGAGTTTCCTACAGAAAGTGAGCTGACCAGAATTAGGGGCATAGCATGAGACTAGAGTGACCATAGTGTTATCTAGTAACCCTATTAATATGAGATATCGACCCTCAGGATCTACTATCTGGGACTCTAATGTGAAAGTGCAGTTCAGGGAAAAGAGTATCGCTACTCCAGCCTTTTTTGTAGGGCCATTGGCCATATAGCAAGTAGGAAAACGGTTATCATGAAATTTAGGGGGATCTGATATTTTTAAGTGGGTTTCTTGAACCGCAACAACATTCGCCTTCATTTTATAGAAGGAGGACAGCGCTTGTTTACGTTTCTGTGGGGAATTTAATCCCTTAACATTGAGTGAAACTAACCTGACCATAACTGATTAGTACAGGAACAAATCAATCGCTGAATCCAACATCTAGGAACATAACCCTAAGGAAGACAAGACACATAGGGGAAACAAACAGGGGTAGACAAAAGAGATTTATGAAAAAGAGAAAGGAAACGGACCCCATAAAGATATGGGGCCATAGTAAGGCGCCAAAACATCCAGCGCCTCACCCTATGAAATAGAGAGGTTGGTGGCCAACCTCCCCGCAACCTAACAGTCGAGGATTGTATATCTCGGCGTATGTACACCCACACGGCCTACAACTCACATAGTTTAAGGGTTCAGGGCCGCAGAGACACACAATGCTGGTCAAATATATGAGGGCTATTACGATTAGATTACCAAACAGAGAATTAGTAGGAAAAAGACAAAAAATTAACTCTGTACTTCTCATACATAAGTGCCTACTAGAATGCAATAGCTAACAAGCAGAGTAAAACAATCCCTGTGGCAGTAGCCGACTTAAACCTCAAATGTAACAGTCTCTGCAGTTAACCTCCAGGCCCGGAACGGCAATCCAGGTAAAGGCACTTATGGCAAGTGAATGTGATCAGTATACCATTACTTCTCAACCGTCGACCAGTCCTGCTGGAGTCGATGGTCAGGAGAACTGGGCCCGGGGTCTCCCCCTAAATTCCATTTACGTAGAAGCTTCAGACCCTCATCAGCTGACGAGATGGCTATGGTAGAACCGTCTCTGGAGATCAACAGACGAGTGGGGAAGCCCCATCTATAAAGGATGCCAGCCTTCCGAAGAACAATAGTAACCGGGTGGAAGGAACGTCTTTTATTGAGAGTGTACTGCAACAAGTCTCCATATAGTTGAAGATTTCCCAAGGCTTCTGCCATATCAGAGGATGGTCTAGCCGCCTTAAGCAAAGAATCTTTAATATGAAAGAAGTGAACCCGCATCAGAACATCTCTAGACGATCCCTCTGGGGCACCTCGGGCCTTAGGGATTCGATGAATTCGATCCAATAAAAGATCTGAGGAGCTGGCGGTAGGCAACAGTTTTTTGAAGATCTCCATAGTATAATCGTGGAGACTGCTATTAGAGATCGAGTCGGGGACCCCTCTGAGTTTCAGATTGTTCCTGCGCGAGCGATCTTCCAAATCCGCCACTTTATCGCGCAAGAAATTCACTTCACCCTCCAGGGTATCATGGGAGTCTATCAGCGAATTATGTGAGCCAACTACCTCGCTCATCTTAGTTTCCAACTGGTCTGTCCTCTCACCCAGGTCATCAATGGAGCTCTGGCAGGATTTCAACATGGCTCTGAACTCAGATGTCACGTCGTCCTTAAACTGATGTAGCAAAAGCTTCATACTGCCGACTGTTAAGGCTTCACCGTCCTCGAGGCGCGTTGAAGAGAATGCGTCACTGGAAGGGGGCTCAGAGGACAAAAGAGAGGACCGCTTGGTCTGAGGAGAGGGGCCCACCACAGGGGTTCCAGCTTCTGGGGGTTTGTTACGGAAAGGAGAGGGTTTAAAAAAGGCGACTTGATTGACCTGTTTGGAGGCTTTATGCTTCTTTGGAGGCATGGCTTCTGTTTTCACAGAGAATTGACGAATGCGGTATAGGGGGGGTACAGCTTTCTTCAATCCAGCAGTATAACGACCCGGTGTAGGTATGTATTAGCTAAAATGGTTGCGGGGAGGTATTAGGAGGACATTATGAGCGAAAAAATCACATCTCAGCGCCGCACGGGCAGGGCAATTGCACTAGATCAAGCAGCAATTTTCGCCCCTATCCGGGAGTTATCAGCCGTAAAGATCAGCTCCTTAGTCTCAGGTGTGCAGATATGTATTGTAATGCGGAGCTATCCCTAGGAGCACGGCTACGAATGGCCCAGTCAGCAGATTCACAGCAATGGGCTACAGAGAGCCGTGGTTTCAGGGCTTCAGGGCCCCCACGCTGCCTCCGGGTTGGCACAGGGAGACTCAGGCAAGCAATCTGGGTTAGTAAATATAGTGCAGCTCCAGACACCAGCCCCAGGGTAAGGCTGCTAATGTGGTAGTATTGTGTCCCCCCCGGCGTCTCACTTAGGGCCACCTGCTGCGGCCGTCCGCCGATGGTGAATGCGGGCTGCGGTGGAGGGGATCAGGCCAGGGAAGCCGCTCACCTAGTCAGACGTCACCGGGCTTCACGTCCTGCGCGCTGCTCCGTGGGTCCCGAGACCTAAGATGGCCGCCGCCCCGGTAGCTCCAGGCGTTCAGTGTTCGCGCTCCGTGCGTTGTCCCTTTCCCCCGCAGCGCAGCAGATCTCTGCAGCCCGGAGAGGGGGTCCAGTACCAGGGGATCCAAGCAGGGGCTCCTGGGTACGCTTCGGGAATCGGTGCACCGCACGGCCCGCAGCGTGATGTTTAAAATTGAGGCCCCGGCTTCAGAGTGGTGGCTAGGCCACAATCCGCGGGAGCCAGTATACCGGCTCCCCGATTCCGCAGCTCTAGACCACCGCAATGGGGGGTTCCCACCGTCACAGGGGCTGACTTTAGAGAGCACTTAAGGGGCAGGGAAGCGAATACAGGGGTTTAATTTCCACAAGTACAGAGGAGCTCCCTGTCCGTGCTTCCTCACAGTTCAGCCTCCAGGCCACGCCGTCAGTACATTTGTTTTTAAGAAAAGTCAAGCAAAGACAAAAAAACAAAAATGTACCATTAAAAAACACCATAAATTAACTTAGATTTGAATATAGGTAAGCATATAAGTAACGAGTCTGAATCCAGGCCAGGAAAATCTAGTACCAAGCTCAGAATGACAGTTAAAGAAGAAAAGATAATAGGACACTTACCATCCCTGGAGCTACGTATTCCCAGACCTGGTCAGCTTATATAAGCATAAATAATATTTTACAGTAGATAGCTTCATTGTTGTATCTACATGTAAAATAGATTATTATATTTAAGAGATGATGACAGTAGCACCACATGTAAACATATACTGTATAACTGAATAATTAAAATGTTTATTTGACTCAGGGTTGAAGCCTGACTTAATTATACTTTTTTTTTTACAGAATTAACCCCACTAAAAAACAGGTGCTAATTAAACCATAAAAAAAGAGGTCAGTCTCTGACACCTTAGGAAGATGGTTCCTAAATACTGTAAAATACTGTACTGTAAAAATACTGTGTGTACATTATTTACAGAAGGTCAATAAACCCAATTAGTGTAGATTTAATTTGAACTAATAGTGGTTTCATTATGATATACAGGTTGAGTATCCCATATCTAGAGATGAGCGGGTTCAGTTCTCAGAGAACCGAACCCTACCGGACTTTGCCTTCCGAGCCCGGATCCGAGTCAGGCTCGGGTTTTCCCGCCTGACTCGGAAACCCGAACGCGGCAAAATGTCATCATCCCGCTGTCGGATTCTTGCGGGATTTGGATTCCATATAAGGAGCTGCGTGTCGCAGCCATTTTCCCTCCAGTCTCGGAGAGTGTAGTGAGAGGACGTGTCTCCATCCTCCAGTGTCTGTGTGGGGGCGAGAAAGTGGGGTGGCAAGTCTTGTGCTGTGTTGTGCTGCTCAGTCCAGTCCAGTGTAGTCACAGTGTATTGTGCTACATCAGTCCAGGCAGTCACAGTGTTTGTGTCCTCTCCTGCCAGTGTAGCTGTATAAAGTGTTGTTCACTGTGAGGTGCTGCATCAGACCAGTGGTAGCGTCCTGTCTCATCAGTCATTCCAGTGACGATATACGCTGCTGCTATATGTCCACTGCTGCCGTATAATAATAATAATAACAACAACCACAAGTCTCTTACAGTATTGTTGTGTTGTTCTGCATCAGACCAGTGGTAGTGTCCTGTCTTATCAGTCATTCCAGTGACGATATACACTACTGCTATATGTCCACTGCTGCCGTATAATAATAATAATAACAACAACCACAAGTCTCTTACAGTATTGTTGTGTTGTTCTGCATCAGACCAGTGGTAGTGTCCTGTCTTATCAGTCAGTGACGATATACGCTGCTGCTATATGTCCACTGCTGCCGTATAATAATAATAACAACAACAACCACAAGTCTCTTACAGTATTGTTGTGTTGTTCTGCATCAGACCAGTGGTAGTGTCCTGTCTCATCAGTCATTCCAGTGATGATATACACTGCTGCTATATGTCCACTGCTGCCGTATAATAATAATAATAACAACAACCACAAGTCTCTTACAGTATTGTTGTGTTGTTCTGCATCAGACCAGTGGTAGTGTCCTGTCTTATCAGTCAGTGACGATATACGCTGCTGCTATATGTCCACTGCTGCCGTATAATAATAATAACAACAACAACCACAAGTCTCTTACAGTATTGTTGTGTTGTTCTGCATCAGACCAGTGGTAGTGTCCTGTCTGATCAGTCATTCCAGTTATTCCTGTCCTGCATATTGTCTTATATAACTCCCAAAAAATAATGGAGAACAAAAATGTTGAGGATAAAATAGGGAAAGATCAAGAAGAACCACTTCCTCCTAGTGCTGAAGCTGCTGCCACTAGCCATGACATAGACAATGAAATTCCATCAACGTTGTCTGCCAAGGCTGATGCCCAATGTGATAGTAGAGGGCATGTAAAATCCAAAAAGCCAAAGTTCAGTAAAAAGATCGAAAAAAAGATATTTGAAAGTCTGAGGAGAAACGTTAACTTGCCAATATGCCCTTTACAACACGGAGTGGCAAGGAACGGCTGAGGCCCTGGCGTATGTTTTCAGCTTCACATGACGATGGAAGCCCTCATCCTCCAGCTACAAAAATTAAAAGAGTTAAGCTGGAAAGAGCACAGAAAAGAACTGTGCATTCTGAGATGGTATCACAAATCCCCAAGGAGAGTCCAAGTGTGTCTGCGGTTGCGATGCCTGACCTTCCCAACACTGGATGGGAAGAGGAGGCTCCTTCCACTATTTGCATGCCCCCTGCAAGTGCTGGAAGGAGCACCCACAGTCCAGTTCCTGATATTCAAATTGAAGATGTCACTGTTATAGTACACCGGGATGAGGATATGGGTGTTGCTGGCACTGAGAAGGAAGTTGACGATGAGGATTCTGAAGGTGATGTGGTTTGTTTAAGTCAGGCACCAGGGGAGACACCTGTTATCCTTGGGACGAAGAAGCCCATTGTGATGCCTGGGCAAACTACCAAGAAAGTCACCTCTTCAGTGTGGAATTATTTCTCCACAAATCTGGACAACAGGTGTCAAGCCATCTGTTGCCTCTGTCAATCTGTAATAAGTAGGGGTAAGGATGTTAACCACTTAGAAACATCCTCTCTTATATGTCACCTGCTGCGCATTCATCAGAAGTCAGTGTCAAGTTGTGAAACTTTGGGTAAGAGCATAAGCAGTCCACTGACACCTAAATCCCTTCTTTCTCCTGAACCCAAGCTCCTGCAAGCCACACCACCAACTCCCTCAACGTCAACTTCCTCATCAGTCAGGAACATCCGTAGTCCTGCAGGCCATGTCACTGTCAAGACTGAGGAGTCCTCTCCTAACCGGGATTCCTCCAGAGGATCCTTGAGTGGTACACCTGCTGTTGCTGCCGCTGTTGTTGTTGCTACTGGGAGTCGATCGTCATCCCAGAGGGGAAGTCGGAAGACCACTTGTACTACTTCCAGTAAGCAATTGACTGTCCAACAGTCCTTTGTGAGTAAGATGAAATATGAAAGCAGTCATCCTTTTGCAAAGTGGATAACTGAGGCCTTGACAGTTATGCTGGTTTTAGAGGTGTGTCTGGTATCCACCATTAGTTCAGTGGGACTTAGAGAATTTATGGAAATAGTGTGTCCCCGGTATCAAATCCCATCTAGGTTCCACTTCTCTAGGCAGACGATACCGAGAATGTACACAGACATCAGAAATAGTCACCAGTGTCCTACAAAATGTGGTTGTATCCAGTGTCCACTTAACCATGGACATGTGGACAAGTGGAACAGGGCAGACTAAGGACTATATGACTGTAACAACCCACTGGGTAGATGTATGGCCGCTGCAACAACAGCAGCGGCACCAGTAGCAGCATCTCACAAACGCCAACTCTTTCCTAGGCATGCTACGCTATGTATCACCACTTTACATAAGAGGCACACAGCTGACAACCTCTTACAGAAACTGAGGAACATCATAGCAGAATGGCTTACCCCAATTGGACTCTCTTGGGGATTTGTAATATCAGACAACGCCACCAATATTGTGCGTGCATTACATCTGGGCAAATTCAAGCATGTCCCATGTTTTGCACATACAATTAATTCGGTGGTGCCGAATTTTTTGAAAAATGATAGGGGTGTGTAGTAGATGCTGTTGGTGGGCCGAAAAATTGCGGATCACTTTCGGCATTCTGCCACTGCATGCCGAAGACTGGAGCAAACGCAAGATCTCCTGAACCTGCCCCGCCATCAACTGAAGCAAGAGGTGGTAACGAGGTGGAATTCAACACTCTATACGCTTCAGAGGATAGAGGAGCAGCAAAAAGCCATTCAAGCCTATACATCCACCCACGATATATGCAAAGGAGGGGTAATGGACCTGATTTAAGCACAGTGGAGAATGATTTCCATCTTGTGCAAGGTTCTCCAACCCTTCTAACTTGCCCACGTGAAGTCAGTTCAGACACTGCCAGCTTGAGTCAGGTCATTCCCCTCATCAGGCTTTTGTAGAAGCAGCTGGAAAAATTGAAGGAGGAGTTAAAATGGAGCAATTCCGCAAAGTATGTGGGGCTTGTGGATGGAGCCCTTCATTCGCTTTGCCAGGAATCAAGAGTGGTCAATCTGTTGAAATCAGAGCACTACATTTTGGCCACCGTGCTCGAACCTTGGTTTAAAGCCTACGTTGTATCTTTCTTTCCAGCAGACACAAGTGTGCAGAGGTGCAAAGACCTGCTGGTTAGTAAATTGTCAACTCAAGCGGAACGGTACACATCAACAGCTCCTCCTTCATTTTCCCCCGCCAATGGGGCTGCAAAGAAAAGGATACGATTTCCTAGCCCACCCGCTGGCGATGTTGCAGGGCAGTCAGGAGCAAAAGCTGACATCTGGTCTGGACTGAAGGACCTGCCAACGATTATTGACATGTCTACTGTCACTGCATATGATTCTGTCACCATTGAAAGAATGGTGAAGGATTATATGAGTGACAGCATCCAAGTAGGCATGTCAGATAGTCCGTATGTATACTGGCCGAAAAAGAGGCAATTTGGAGGCCCTTGCACAAACTGGCTTTATTTTACCTAAGTTGCCACCCCTCCAGTGTGTACTCCGAAAGAGTGTTTAGTGCATCCGGTAACCTTGTCAGCAATCGGTGTAGGAGGTTACTTCCACTAAATGTGGAGAAGATGATGTTCATCAAAATGAATTATAAATTCCTCCGGGAAGACGTTTACCAGCAATTGCCTCCAGAAAGTACACAGGTACCTGTGATGGTGGATTACAGTGGGGACAAATTAATACTCAGTGAGGAGGATGTACACAGTGAAAGTGGTGAGGAATCGGAGAATGATGATGAGGTCGACATCTTGCCTCTGTAGAGCCAGTTTGTGCAAGGAGAGATTGATTGCTTCTTTTTTGGTGGGGGCTCAAACAAAATAGTCATTTCAGCCACATTCGTGTGGCAGACCCTGTCACCAAAATGATGGGTTTGTTAAAGTGTGCATGTCCTGTTTCTAAAACATATGGGTGGGTGGAAGGACAATTCCATCTTGCACCTCTTTTTCTTCTTTGCATTATGTGCTCTTTGGGGACTAGTTTATTTAAGTGCCATCCTGTCTGACACTGCAGTGCCACTCCTAGATGGGCCAGGTGTTTGTGCCGCACACTTGAGTCGCTTAGCTTAGTCATACAGCTACCTCATTGCGCCTCTTTTTCTTCTTTGCATCATGTGCAGTTTGGGGCCTATTTTTTAAATCTGCCATCCTGTCTGTAACTGCAGTGCCACTCCTAGATGGGCCAGGTGTTTGTGCCGCGCACTTGTGTCACTTTTCTTGGCCATCCAGCTACCTAATTGCACCTCTTTTTCTTCTTTGCATCATATGCTGTTTGGGGACTAGTTTTTGAATAGTGCCATCTTGTCTGCAACTCCAGTGCCACTCCTAGATGGGCAAGGTGTTTGTGCCGCACACTTGTTTGTGCTGCTTAGTCATATAGCCACCTCGGTGCAACTTTTAGGACTAAAAACAATATTGTGAGGTGTGAGGTGTTAAGAATAGACTAAATGAGTGGAAATGAATGTTATTGAGGTTAATAATACCGTATGACAAAATTACCCCCAAATTCTGTGATTTTAGCTGTTTTTATGTTTTTATCAAAAATCATCCAGATCCAAAACCAAAACCCGAAAGGGTGGTTTTGGCAAAACCAAGCCAAAACCAAAACACAAAAGTGGAATTAGAACCATAACCAAAACATGAAAAGTGCCAGCTGCACATTAGAGATGAGCGCCGGAAATTTTTCGGGTTTTGTGTTTTGGTTTTGGGTTCGGTTCCGCGGCCGTGTTTTGGGTTCGACCGCGTTTTGGCAAAACCTCACCGAATTTTTTTTGTCGGATTCGGGTGTGTTTTGGATTCGGGTGTTTTTTTCCAAAAAACCTAAAAAACAGCTTAAATCATAGAATTTGGCGGTCATTTTGATCCCAAAGTATTATTAACCTCAAAAACCATAATTTCCACTCATTTTCAGTCTATTCTGAATACCTCACACCTCACAATATTATTTTTAGTCCTAAAATTTGCACCGAGGTCGCTGTGTGAGTAAGATAAGCGACCCTAGTGGCCGACACAAACACCGGGCCCATCTAGGAGTGGCACTGCAGTGTCACGCAGGATGGCCCTTCCAAAAAACCCTCCCCAAACAGCACATGACGCAAAGAAAAAAAGAGGCGCAATGAGGTAGCTGTGTGAGTAAGATTAGCGACCCTAGTGGCCGACACAAACACCGGGCCCATCTAGGAGTGGCACTGCAGTGTCACGCAGGATGTCCCTTCCAAAAAACCCTCCCCAAACAGCACATGACGCAAAGAAAAAAAGAGGCGCAATGAGGTAGCTGTGTGAGTAAGATAAGCGACCCTAGTGGCCGACACAAACACCGGGCCCATCTAGGAGTGGCACTGCAGTGTCACGCAGGATGTCCCTTCCAAAAAACCCTCCCCAAACAGCACATGACGCAAAGAAAAAAAGAGGCGCAATGAGGTAGCTGACTGTGTGAGTAAGATAAGCGACCCTAGTGGCCGACACAAACACCGGGCCCATCTAGGAGTGGCACTGCAGTGTCACGCAGGATGTCCCTTCCAAAAAACCCTCCCCAAACAGCACATGACGCAAAGAAAAAAAGAGGCGCAATGAGGTAGCTGACTGTGTGAGTAAGATAAGCGACCCTAGTGGCCGACACAAACACCGGGCCCATCTAGGAGTGGCACTGCAGTGTCACGCAGGATGTCCCTTCCAAAAAACCCTCCCCAAACAGCACATGACGCAAAGAAAAAAAGAGGCGCAATGAGGTAGCTGACTGTGTGAGTAAGATAAGCGACCCTAGTGGCCGACACAAACACCGGGCCCATCTAGGAGTGGCACTGCAGTGTCACGCAGGATGTCCCTTCCAAAAAACCCTCCCCAAACAGCACATGACGCAAAGAAAAAAAGAGGCGCAATGAGGTAGCTGACTGTGTGAGTAAGATAAGCGACCCTAGTGGCCGACACAAACACCGGGCCCATCTAGGAGTGGCACTGCAGTGTCACGCAGGATGTCCCTTCCAAAAAACCCTCCCCAAACAGCACATGACGCAAAGAAAAAGAAAAGAAAAAAGAGGTGCAAGATGGAATTGTCCTTGGGCCCTCCCACCCACCCTTATGTTGTATAAACAGGACATGCACACTTTAACCAACCCATCATTTCAGTGACAGGGTCTGCCACACGACTGTGACTGATATGACGGGTTGGTTTGGACCCCCACCAAAAAAGAAGCAATTAATCTCTCCTTGCACAAACTGGCTCTACAGAGGCAAGATGTCCACCTCATCATCATCCTCCGATATATCACCGTGTACATCCCCCTCCTCACAGATTATCAATTCGTCCCCACTGGAATCCACCATCTCAGCTCCCTGTGTACTTTGTGGAGGCAATTGCTGCTGGTCAATGTCTCCACGGAGGAATTGATTATAATTCATTTTAATGAACATCATCTTCTCCACATTTTCTGGATGTAACCTCGTACGCCGATTGCTGACAAGGTGAGCGGCGGCACTAAACACTCTTTCGGAGTACACACTTGTGGGAGGGCAACTTAGGTAGAATAAAGCCAGTTTGTGCAAGGGCCTCCAAATTGCCTCTTTTTCCTGCCAGTATAAGTACGGACTGTGTGACGTGCCTACTTGGATGCGGTCACTCATATAATCCTCCACCATTCTTTCAATGGTGAGAGAATCATATGCAGTGACAGTAGACGACATGTCCGTAATCGTTGTCAGGTCCTTCAGTCCGGACCAGATGTCAGCATCAGCAGTCGCTCCAGACTGCCCTGCATCACCGCCAGCGGGTGGGCTCGGAATTCTGAGCCTTTTCCTCGCACCCCCAGTTGCGGGAGAATGTGAAGGAGGAGATGTTGTTGACAGGTCGCGTTCCGCTTGACTTGACAATTTACTCACCAGCAGGTGTTTGAACCCCAGCAGACTTGTGTCTGCCGGAAAGAGAGATCCAAGGTAGGCTTTAAATCTAGGATCGAGCACGGTGGCCAAAATGTAGTGCTCTGATTTCAACAGATTGACCACCCGTGAATCCTTGTTAAGCGAATTAAGGGCTCCATCCACAAGTCCCACATGCCTAGCGGAATCGCTCCGTGTTAGCTCCTCCTTCAATGTCTCCAGCTTCTTCTGCAAAAGCCTGATGAGGGGAATGACCTGACTCAGGCTGGCAGTGTCTGAACTGACTTCACGTGTGGCAAGTTCAAAGGGCATCAGAACCTTGCACAACGTTGAAATCATTCTCCACTGCGCTTGAGACAGGTGCATCCCACCTCCTATATCGTGCTCAATTGTTTAGGCTTGAATGGCCTTTTGCTGCTCCTCCAACCTCTGAAGCATATACAGGGTTGAATTCCACCTCGTTACCACTTCTTGCTTCAGATGATGGCAGGGCAGGTTCAGTAGTTTTTGGTGGTGCTCCAGTTTTCTGTACGTGGTGCCTGTACGCCGAAAGTGTCCCGCAATTCTTCTGGCCACCGACAGCATCTCTTGCACGCCCCTGTCGTTTTTTAAAAAATTCTGCACCACCAAATTCAAGGTATGTGCAAAACATGGGACGTGCTGGAATTGGCCCAGATTTAATGCACACACAATATTGCTGGCGTTGTCCGATGCCACAAATCCACAGGAGAGTCCAATTGGGGTAAGCCATTCCGCGATGATCTTCCTCAGTTGCCGTAAGAGGTTTTCAGCTGTGTGCGTATTCTGGAAACCGGTGATACAAAGCGTAGCCTGCCTAGGAAAGAGTTGGCGTTTGCGAGATGCTGCTACTGGTGCCGCCGCTGCTGTTCTTGCGGCGGGAGTCCATACATCTACCCAGTGGGCTGTCACAGTCATATAGTCCTGACCCTGCCCTGCTCCACTTGTCCACATGTCCGTGGTTAAGTGGACATTGGGTACAGCTGCATTTTTTAGGACACTGGTGACTCTTTTTCTGAGGTCTGTGTACATTTTCGGTATCGCCTGCCTAGAGAAATGGAACCTAGATGGTATTTGGTACCGGGGACACAGTACCTCCAACAAGTCTCTAGTTGGCTCTGCAGTAATGATGGATACCGGAACCACGTTTCTCACCACCCAGGATGTCAAGGCCTCAGTTATCCGCTTTGCAGTAGGATGACTGCTGTGATATTTCATCTTCCTCGCAAAGGACTGTTGGACAGTCAATTGCTTGGTGGAAGTAGTAAAAGTGGTCTTACGACTTCCCCTCTGGGATGACCATCGACTCCCAGCAGCAACAACAGCAGCGCCAGCAGCAGTAGGCGTTACACGCAAGGATGCATAGGAGGAATCCCAGGCAGGAGAGGACTCGTCAGAATTGCCAGTGACATGGCCTGCAGGACTATTGGCATTCCTGGGGAAGGAGGAAATTGACACTGAGGGAGTTGGTGGGGTGGTTTGCGTGAGCTTGGTTACAAGAGGAAGGGATTTACTGGTCAGTGGACTGCTTCCGCTGTCGGCCCAAGTTTTTGAACTTGTCACTGACTTATTATGAATGCGCTGCAGGTGACGTATAAGGGAGGATGTTCCGAGGTGGTTAACGTCCTTACCCCTACTTATTACAGCTTGACAAAGGGAACACACGGCTTGACACCTGTTGTCCGCATTTCTGGTGAAATACTTCCACACCGAAGAGCTGATTTTTTTGGTATTTTCACCAGGCATGTCAACGGCCATATTCCTACCACGGACAACAGGTGTCTCCCCGGGTGCCTGACTTAAACAAACCACCTCACCATCAGAATCCTCCTGGTCAATTTCCTCCCCAGCGCCAGCAACACCCATATCCTCCTCATCCTGGTGTACTTCAACACTGACATCTTCAATCTGACTATCAGGAACTGGACTGCGGGTGCTCCTTCCATCACTTGCAGGGGGCGTGCAAATGGTGGAAGGCGCATGCTCTTCACGTCCAGTGTTGGGAAGGTCAGGCATCGCAACCGACACAATTGGAGTCGGACTCTCCTTGTGGATTTGGGATTTCGAAGAACGCACAGTTCTTTGCGGTGCTACTGCTTTTGCCAGCTTTAGTCTTTTCATTTTTCTAGCGAGAGGCTGAGTGCTTCCATCCTCATGTGAAGCTGAACCACTAGCCATGAACATAGGCCAGGGCCTCAGCCGTTCCTTGCCACTCCGTGTGGTAAATGGCATATTGGCAAGTTTACGCTTCTCCTCCGACAATTTTATTTTAGGTTTTGGAGTCCTTTTTTTACTGATATTTGGTGTTTTGGATTTGACATGCTCTGTACTATGACATTGGGCATCGGCCTTGGCAGACGACGTTGCTGGCATTTCATCGTCTCGGCCATGACTAGTGGCAGCAGCTTCAGCACGAGGTGGAAGTGGATCTTGATCTTTCCCTAATTTTGGAACCTCAACATTTTTGTTCTCCATATTTTAATAGGCACAACTAAAAGGCACCTCAGGTAAACAATGGAGATGGATGGATTGGATACTAGTATACAATTATGGACGGACTGCCGAGTGCCGACACAGAGGTAGCCACAGCCGTGAACTACCGCACTGTACTGTGTCTGCTGCTAATATAGACTGGTTGATAAAGAGATAGTATACTCGTAACTAGTATGTATGTATAAAGAAAGAAAAAAAAACCACGGTTAGGTGGTATATACAATTATGGACGGGCTGCCGAGTGCCGACACAGAGGTAGCCACAGCCGTGAACTACCGCACTGTACTGTGTCTGCTGCTAATATATAGACTGGTTGATAAAGAGATAGTATACTCGTACCTAGTATGTATGTATAAAGAAAGAAAAAAAAACCACGGTTAGGTGGTATATACAATTATGGACGGGCTGCCGAGTGCCGACACAGAGGTAGCCACAGCCGTGAACTACCGCACTGTACTGTGTCTGCTGCTAATATATAGACTGGTTGATAAAGAGATAGTATACTCGTAACTAGTATGTATGTATAAAGAAAGAAAAAAAAACCACGGTTAGGTGGTATATACAATTATGGACGGGCTGCCGAGTGCCGACACAGAGGTAGCCACAGCCGTGAACTACCGCACTGTACCTTGTCTGCTGCTAATATATAGACTGGTTGATAAAGAGATAGTATACTCGTAACTAGTATGTATGTATAAAGAAAGAAAAAAAAACCACGGTTAGGTGGTATATACAATTATGGACGGGCTGCCGAGTGCCGACACAGAGGTAGCCACAGCCGTGAACTACCGCACTGTACTGTGTCTGCTGCTAATATAGACTGGTTGATAAAGAGATAGTATACTCGTAAAAAGTATGACTATAAAGAAAGAAAAAAAAACCACGGTTAGGTGGTATATACAATTATGGACGGGCTGCCGAGTGCCGACACAGAGGTAGCCACAGCCGTGAACTACCGTACTGTACTGTGTCTGCAGCTAATATAGACTGGTTGATAAAGAGAAGATGTCTATGTAACTATGTATGTATAAAGAAGAATGAAAAAAAACCACGGTTAGGTGGTATACAATTATGGACGGACTGCCTGCCGAGTGCAGACACAGAGGTAGCCACAGCCGTGAACTACCGTACTGTACTGTGTCTGCAGCTAATATAGACTGGTTGATAAAGAGAAGATGTCTATGTAACTATGTATGTATAAAGAAGAATGAAAAAAATCCACGGTTAGGTGGTATTACAATTATGGACGGACTGCCTGCCGAGTGCAGAGACACAGAGGTAGCCACAGCCGCGAACTACCGTACTGTGTCTGCTGCGACTGGATGATAAATGATATAAAAAATATATATATATCACTACTGCAGCCGGACAGGTATATATTATATATTATATAATGACGGACCTGCTGGACACTGTCTGTCAGCAGAATGAGTTTTATTTTTATAGAATAAAAAAAAAAAAACACACAAGTGAAGTCACACGACGAGTGTTTAACTTTTTCAGGCAATCACAATATAAGTATACTACTAACTATACTGGTGGTCAGTGTGGTCAGGTCACTGGTCAGTCACACTGGCAGTGGCACTCCTGCAGCAAAAGTGTGCACTGTTTAATTTTAATATAATATGTACTCCTGGCTCCTGCTATAACCTATAACTGGCACTGCAGTAGTGCTCCCCAGTCTCCCCCACAATTATAAGCTGTGTGAGCTGAGCAGTCAGACAGATATATAATATATATAGATGATGCAGCACACTGGCCTGAGCCTGAGCAGTGCACTGCACAGTGCACACAGATATGGTATGTGACTGACTGAGTCACTGTGTGTGTCGCTTTTTTCAGGCAGAGAACGGATATATTAAATAAACTGCACTGTGTGTCTGGTGGTCACTCACTATATAATATATTATGTACTCCTGGCTCCTGCTATAACCTATAACTGGCACTGCAGTAGTGCTCCCCAGTCTCCCCCACAATTATAAGCTGTGTGAGCTGAGCAGTCAGACAGATATATATAATATTATATATAGATAATAGATGATGCAGCACACTGGCCTGAGCCTGAGCAGTGCACACAGATATGGTATGTGACTGACTGAGTCACTGTGTGTATCGCTTTTTTCAGGCAGAGAACGGATATATTAAATAAACTGCACTGTGTGTCTGGTGGTCACTCACTATATAATATATTATGTACTCCTGGCTCCTGCTATAACCTATAACTGGCACTGCAGTAGTGCTCCCCAGTCTCCCCCACAATTATAAGCTGTGTGAGCTGAGCAGTCAGACAGATATATATAATATTATATATAGATAATAGATGATGCAGCACACTGGCCTGAGCCTGAGCAGTGCACACAGATATGGTATGTGACTGAGTCACTGTGTGCTGTGTATCGCTTTTTTCAGGCAGATAACGGATTATAAAGTAAACTGCACTGTCCTCACTAGTAAACTCTCTCCACTCAGTCTCTACACTTCTACAGTAACAGTACTCCTCCTAGTCAGCTCCAGTAAATCTCTCTCAGTCTCTTATAATCTAAATGGAGAGGACGCCAGCCACGTCCTCTCCCTATCAATCTCAATGCACGTGTGAAAATGGCGGCGACGCGCGGCTCCTTATATAGAATCCGAGTCTCGCGAGAATCCGACAGCGTCATGATGACGTTCGGGCGCGCTCGGGTTAACCGAGCAAGGCGGGAAGATCCGAGTCTGCTCGGACCCGTGAAAAAAACCATGAAGTTCTGGTGGGTTCGGATTCAGAGAAACCGATCCCGCTCATCTCTACAAATAACTAGAGATGAGCGCCTGAAATTTTTCGGGTTTTGTGTTTTGGTTTTGGGTTCGGTTCCGCGGCCGTGTTTTGGGTTCGAACGCGTTTTGGCAAAACCTCACCGAATTTTTTTTGTCGGATTCGGGTGTGTTTTGGATTCGGGTGTTTTTTTCAAAAAACACTAAAAAACAGCTTAAATCATAGAATTTGGGGGTCATTTTGATCCCAAAGTATTATTAACCTCAAAAACCATAATTTACACTCATTTTCAGTCTATTCTGAATACCTCACACCTCACAATATTATTTTTAGTCCTAAAATTTGCACCGAGGTCGCTGTGTGAGTAAGATAAGCGACCCTAGTGGCCGACACAAACACCGGGCCCATCTAGGAGTGGCACTGCAGTGTCACGCAGGATGTCCCTTCCAAAAAACCCTCCCCAAACAGCACATGACGCAAAGAAAAAAAGAGGCGCAATGAGGTAGCTGTGTGAGTAAGATTAGCGACCCTAGTGGCCGACACAAACACCGGGCCCATCTAGGAGTGGCACTGCAGTGTCACGCAGGATGGCCCTTCCAAAAAACCCTCCCCAAACAGCACATGACGCAAAGAAAAAAAGAGGCGCAATGAGGTAGCTGTGTGAGTAAGATTAGCGACCCTAGTGGCCGACACAAACACCGGGCCCATCTAGGAGTGGCACTGCAGTGTCACGCAGGATGTCCCTTCCAAAAAACCCTCCCCAAACAGCACATGACGCAAAGAAAAAAAGAGGCGCAATGAGGTAGCTGTGTGAGTAAGATTAGCGACCCTAGTGGCCGACACAAACACCGGGCCCATCTAGGAGTGGCACTGCAGTGTCACGCAGGATGTCCCTTCCAAAAAACCCTCCCCAAACAGCACATGACGCAAAGAAAAAAAGAGGCGCAATGAGGTAGCTGACTGTGTGAGTAAGATTAGCGACCCTAGTGGCCGACACAAACACCGGGCCCATCTAGGAGTGGCACTGCAGTGTCACGCAGGATGTCCCTTCCAAAAAACCCTCCCCAATCAGCACATGATGCAAAGAAAAAGAAAAGAAAAAAGAGGTGCAAGATGGAATTGTCCTTGGGCCCTCCCACCCACCCTTATGTTGTATAAACAAAACAGGACATGCACACTTTAACCAACCCATCATTTCAGTGACAGGGTCTGCCACACGACTGTGACTGATATGACGGGTTGGTTTGGACCCCCCCCAAAAAAGAAGCAATTAATCTCTCCTTGCACAAACTGGCTCTACAGAGGCAAGATGTCCACCTCATCTTCACCCTCCGATATATCACCGTGTACATCCCCCTCCTCACAGATTATCAATTCGTCCCCACTGGAATCCACCATCTCAGCTCCCTGTGTACTTTGTGGAGGCAATTGCTGCTGGTCAATGTCTCCGCGGAGGAATTGATTATAATTCATTTTAATGAACATCATCTTCTCCACATTTTCTGGATGTAACCTCGTACGCCGATTGCTGACAAGGTGAGCGGCGGCACTAAACACTCTTTCGGAGTACACACTTGTGGGAGGGCAACTTAGGTAGAATAAAGCCAGTTTGTGCAAGGGCCTCCAAATTGCCTCTTTTTCCTGCCAGTATAAGTACGGACTGTGTGACGTGCCTACTTGGATGCGGTCACTCATATAATCCTCCACCATTCTATCAATGTTGAGAGAATCATATGCAGTGACAGTAGACGACATGTCCGTAATCGTTGTCAGGTCCTTCAGTCCGGACCAGATGTCAGCATCAGCAGTCGCTCCAGACTGCCCTGCATCACCGCCAGCGGGTGGGCTCGGAATTCTGAGCCTTTTCCTCGCACCCCCAGTTGCGGGAGAATGTGAAGGAGGAGATGTTGACAGGTCGCGTTCCGCTTGACTTGACAATTTTGTCACCAGCAGGTCTTTCAACCCCAGCATACTTGTGTCTGCCGGAAAGAGAGATCCAAGGTAGGCTTTAAATCTAGGATCGAGCACGGTGGCCAAAATGTAGTGCTCTGATTTCAACAGATTGACCACCCGTGAATCCTTGTTAAGCGAATTAAGGGCTGCATCCACAAGTCCCACATGCCTAGCGGAATCGCTCCCTTTTAGCTCCTTCTTCAATGCCTCCAGCTTCTTCTGCAAAAGCCTGATGAGGGGAATGACCTGACTCAGGCTGGCAGTGTCTGAACTGACTTCACGTGTGGCAAGTTCAAAGGGCATCAGAACCTTGCACAACGTTGAAATCATTCTCCACTGCACTTGAGACAGGTGCATTCCACCTACTATATCGTGCTCAATTGTATAGGCTTGAATGGCCTTTTGCTGCTCCTCCAACCTCTGAAGCATATAGAGGGTTGAATTCCACCTCGTTACCACTTCTTGCTTCAGATGATGGCAGGGCAGGTTCAGTAGTTTTTGGTGGTGCTCCAGTCTTCTGTACGTGGTGCCTGTACGCTGAAAGTGTCCCGCAATTCTTCTGGCCACCGACAGCATCTCTTGCACGCCCCTGTCGTTTTTTAAAAAATTCTGCACCACCAAATTCAAGGTATGTGCAAAACATGGGACGTGCTGGAATTTGCCCATATTTAATGCACACACAATATTGCTGGCGTTGTCCGATGCCACAAATCCACAGGAGAGTCCAATTGGGGTAAGCCATTCCGCGATGATCTTCCTCAGTTGCCGTAAGAGGTTTTCAGCTGTGTGCGTATTCTGGAAAGCGGTGATACAAAGCGTAGCCTGCCTAGGAAAGAGTTGGCGTTTGCGAGATGCTGCTACTGGTGCCGCCGCTGCTGTTCTTGCGGCGGGAGTCCATACATCTACCCAGTGGGCTGTCACAGTCATATAGTCCTGACCCTGCCCTGCTCCACTTGTCCACATGTCCGTGGTTAAGTGGACATTGGGTACAACTGCATTTTTTAGGACACTGGTGAGTCTTTTTCTGACGTCCGTGTACATTCTCGGTATCGCCTGCCTAGAGAAGTGGAACCTAGATGGTATTTGGTAACGGGGGCACACTGCCTCAATAAATTGTCTAGTTCCCTGTGAACTAACGGCGGATACCGGACGCACGTCTAACACCAACATAGTTGTCAAGGCCTCAGTTATCCGCTTTGCAGTAGGATGACTGCTGTGATATTTCATCTTCCTCGCAAAGGACTGTTGAACAGTCAATTGCTTACTGGAAGTAGTACAAGTGGGCTTACGACTTCCCCTCTGGGATGACCATCGACTCCCAGCGGCAACAACAGCAGCGCCAGCAGCAGTAGGCGTTACACGCAAGGATGCATCGGAGGAATCCCAGGCAGGAGAGGACTCGTCAGAATTGCCAGTGACATGGCCTGCAGGACTATTGGCATTCCTGGGGAAGGAGGAAATTGACACTGAGGGAGTTGGTGGGGTGGTTTGCGTGAGCTTGGTTACAAGAGGAAGGGATTTACTGGTCAGTGGACTGCTTCCACTGTCACCCAAAGTTTTTGAACTTGTCACTGACTTATTATGAATGCGCTGCAGGTGACGTATAAGGGAGGATGTTCCGAGGTGGTTAACGTCCTTACCCCTACTTATTACAGCTTGACAAAGGGAACACACGGCTTGACACCTGTTGTCCGCATTTCTGGTGAAATACCTCCACACCGAAGAGCTGATTTTTTTGGTATTTTCACCTGGCATGTCAACGGCCATATTCCTCCCACGGACAACAGGTGTCTCCCCGGGTGCCTGACTTAAACAAACCACCTCACCATCAGAATCCTCCTGGTCAATTTCCTCCCCAGCGCCAGCAACACCCATATCCTCCTCATCCTGGTGTACTTCAACACTGACATCTTCAATCTGACTATCAGGAACTGGACTGCGGGTGCTCCTTCCAGCACTTGCAGGGGGCGTGCAAATGGTGGAAGGCGCATGCTCTTCACGTCCAGTGTTGGGAAGGTCAGGCATCGCAACCGACACAATTGGACTCTCCTTGTGGATTTGGGATTTCGAAGAATGCACAGTTCTTTGCTGTGCTGCTTTTGCCAGCTTGAGTCTTTTCATTTTTCTAGCGAGAGGCTGAGTGCTTCCATCCTCATGTGAAGCTGAACCACTAGCCATGAACATAGGCCAGGGCCTCAGCCGTTCCTTGCCACTCCGTGTGGTAAATGGCATATTGGCAAGTTTACGCTTCTCCTCCGACAATTTTATTTTAGGTTTTGGAGTCCTTTTTTTTACTGATATTTGGTGTTTTGGATTTGACATGCTCTGTACTATGACATTGGGCATCGGCCTTGGCAGACGACGTTGCTGGCATTTCATCGTCTCGGCCATGACTAGTGGCAGCAGCTTCAGCACGAGGTGGAAGTGGATCTTGATCTTTCCCTAATTTTGGAACCTCAACATTTTTGTTCTCCATATTTTAATAGGCACAACTAAAAGGCACCTCAGGTAAACAATGGAGATGGATACTAGTATACAATTATGGACTGCCTGCCGACTGCAGACACAGAGGTAGCCACAGCCGTGAACTACCGTACTGTACTGTGTCTGCAGCTAATATAGACTGGTTGATAAAGAGAAGATGTCTATGTAACTATGTATGTATAAAGAAGACTGAAAAAAATCCACGGTTAGGTGGTATACAATTATGGACGGACTGCCTGCCGAGTGCAGACACAGAGGTAGCCACAGCCGTGAACTACCGTACTGTACTGTGTCTGCAGCTAATATAGACTGGTTGATAAAGAGAAGATGTCTATGTAACTATGTATGTATAAAGAAGAATGAAAAAAAACCACGGTTAGGTGGTATACAATTATGGACGGACTGCCTGCCGAGTGCAGACACAGAGGTAGCCACAGCCGTGAACTACCGTACTGTACTGTGTCTGCAGCTAATATAGACTGGTTGTTAAAGAGAAGATGTCTATGTAACTATGTATGTATAAAGAAGAATGAAAAAAATCCACGGTTAGGTGGTATTACAATTATGGACGGACTGCCTGCCGAGTGCAGAGACACAGAGGTAGCCACAGCCGTGAACTACCATACTGTGTCTGCTGCGACTGGATGATAAATGATATAAAAAATATATATATATCACTACTGCAGCCGGACAGGTATATATTATATATTATATAATGACGGACCTGCTGGACACTGTCTGTCAGCAGAATGAGTTTTATTTTTATAGAATAAAAAAAAAAAAACACACAAGTGAAGTCACACGACGAGTGTTTAACTTTTTCAGGCAATCACAATATAAGTATACTACTAACTATACTGGTGGTCAGTGTGGTCAGGTCACTGGTCAGTCACACTGGCAGTGGCACTCCTGCAGCAAAAGTGTGCACTGTTTAATTTTAATATAATATGTACTCCTGGCTCCTGCTATAACCTATAACTGGCACTGCAGTAGTGCTCCCCAGTCTCCCCCACAATTATAAGCTGTGTGAGCTGAGCAGTCAGACAGATATATATAATATTATATATAGATAATAGATGATGCAGCACACTGGCCTGAGCCTGAGCAGTGCACACAGATATGGTATGTGACTGACTGAGTCACTGTGTGTATCGCTTTTTTCAGGCAGAGAACGGATATATTAAATAAACTGCACTGTGTGTCTGGTGGTCACTCACTATATAATATATTATGTACTCCTGGCTCCTGCTATAACCTATAACTGGCACTGCAGTAGTGCTCCCCAGTCTCCCCCACAATTATAAGCTGTGTGAGCTGAGCAGTCAGACAGATATATATAATATTATATATAGATAATAGATGATGCAGCACACTGGCCTGAGCCTGAGCAGTGCACACAGATATGGTATGTGACTGACTGAGTCACTGTGTGTATCGCTTTTTTCAGGCAGAGAACGGATATATTAAATAAACTGCACTGTGTGTCTGGTGGTCACTCACTATATAATATATTATGTACTCCTGGCTCCTGCTATAACCTATAACTGGCACTGCAGTAGTGCTCCCCAGTCTCCCCCACAATTATAAGCTGTGTGAGCTGAGCAGTCAGACAGATATATATAATATTATATATAGATAATAATAGATGATGCAGCACACTGGCCTGAGCCTGAGCAGTGCACACAGATATGGTATGTGACTGAGTCACTGTGTGCTGTGTATCGCTTTTTTCAGGCAGAGAACGGATTATAAAGTAAACTGCACTGTCCTCACTAGTAAACTCTCTCCACTCAGTCTCTACACTTCTACAGTAACAGTACTCCTCCTAGTCAGCTCCAGTAAATCTCTCTCAGTCTCTTATAATCTAAATGGAGAGGACGCCAGCCACGTCCTCTCCCTATCAATCTCAATGCACGTGTGAAAATGGCGGCGACGCGCGGCTCCTTATATAGAATCCGAGTCTCGCGATAGAATCCGAGCCTCGCGAGAATCCGACAGCGTCATGATGACGTTCGGGCGCGCTCGGGTTAACCGAGCAAGGCGGGAAGATCCGAGTCGCTCGGACCCGTGAAAAAAAACATGAAGTTCTGGCGGGTTCGGATTCAGAAAAACCGAACCCGCTCATCTCTACTGCACATCTCTACCCATATCCAAATATTCAGAAAAAGGGAATTTTTTGAGTGAGACTGAGATAGTGAAACCTTTGTTTTCTGAGGGCTCAATGTACACAAAATTTGTTTAATACACAAAGTTATTAAAAATATTGTATTAAATGACCATCAGGCTGTGTGTATGAGATGTATATGAAACACAAATGAATTGTGTGTATGTACACTAACTTTGTTTCATGCACAGTTATTAAAAATATTAGCTAAAGTTACGATCATGCTGTGTGTGTAAGGTGTATATTAAACATAAATGCATTCTGTGCTTACACTTGGGTCCCATCGCCATGATATCTCATTATGGTATGCAATTATTTCAAAATACTTCTGTCCCAAGCATTTTGGATAAGGGATACTCAACCTGTATACTTTAAAGAATTTTATATGGGAGTTAGTTGTTAGTCCTAATACAGTATGTTATTATGCTGGTTAGTTAGTCCTATTATTATTATTATTATTATTATTATCCTTTATTTATATGGCGCCACAAGGGTTCCGCGGCGCCCAATTACAGAGTACATATGCACATAATCAAAACAGGAAAACAGTGACTTACAGTTGATAACAATTTAGGACAAGTACAGGGTAACTAAGCATAACTACACCAGTAAATGACAGAGATAAGTTCCAGGTGGCCAAAAAACTGCGTGATTTGGGCAGTTGAGGATTATTAAAGTAAGAAAAGGATAAGCACATGAGGGAAGAGAGCCCTACTCGTGAGAGCTTACAAGCTAAGGGATTATAGACAATAATACATTTCAAATAGATAAAAATTATTAATTTAAGACTCACATCTCAGTTTCAGATAAAAGCTTTTAATCAGTATACTAAGTAAAATATATAATAAGAAAACTAAAAGTAAAAAATAAAGTAAAAAATGGAACAATGATTTCTAAAGGTGCAAACAGAAAGCTTAAAATAAAACAAATATATGTTGTATTAAGCTGAGTACACATCTATACAATATAAGGGGGATTTGCTTGATTTTTACCTTTTCATTCGCTATTAGAATAATGTGTATGCACCTTCAATTGTGTTTTGTTGGAAGAAAACTTGTCGAATTGAGTGCTTGCTTCTTACAGTCTGTACAGTTTGATTTCATCTGATTCGACAGGTCCAGGTAAGACCAAAAGTGCCACATGTATGAACCTTCAACTGTTCTTGCAAATGTTCTTGAAATTGTACACCAAAGGAAGCCTGCATCTGTGGGCATGCATAATTGAACCACGTCAGGAAGCATGATGCGTACTCTCGTGTAAACTCCTCTTTCTCTAAACATTCACCCTTTAAGCACTTGTTAGTAACTATAATTGCCCATTCACCATAGGCATGCGCAGCACATTTTATTAGGGGGTGCACTGTCGGAGGGGTGTGTCTAGCACCGCCTTTTGGGCGTGTCTAGCACCATCTATTGACGGTCAACGCAATATAAAATATCCACCCTTGTACCAATCCTAATTAAGCAGATACATTGTCAGATGTTGTGGTGTGCACCAAACAAACACCCCTGATGGCACTCACTGCAATTACACTGCTCCTCCTCAGCCTGGTCTGGCTGCCCCTTTCTTTCCCCTGCAAGCTGCAGCAGCCTACTTACAAGTCAGTCACTCACTGACACTGACAGTTGCAGACTAGTACTGCTGCTGCTGGAAAAATGAGTGACGTGTCAATGTTGCTGCCGGCCACCTGCCAGTAATGAATTTGTCTTCCTAAGGGGAACGCTGGCTGCATGCTGATCCTCATCAGTGGCTGGCGTTGGCATAGCATAGAAGGAGAGAGGTGGGCATGTGACGGGTGGGCGTGCGAGCAGCATGACGTAATCACATCATGCTGTTTTTGTACATGGAGGTGGAGCCGGGAGTTTGAAAGCCGGTGGCAATGGCACCCTTGATTAACCCAGGCGTCTGGTCAGTAATGCAGTCCTGACAGGGTGCAGCGCAGAGGGGACAGTAATCAGCCTGCTCGGCAATCGCTGCATCAGGCATGTGAGATCGGGGTGCCAGACATTAGGGGGTGCCTGTGCGCACCAGGCACCCCCCCTGCGCACACCTATGCTATTCACCCTTTACCATAAACTTTTCCCCAATACATAAACTCTGGTGGTGGGTTGTAATGAAGTCCGACTTTAGCATCAGTGCAGTATGTGATTGCCCCTTTAAAAAAAGTCTGAGTTCAGCCAGCATCTCACATGGCCACCGAACTCACACTTCATTAAATACTGGCCCAAGTCTTTTTCACTATTGGCACAAACTGTATCAGGGCTTGCTGGCATGTGTAGTTCCATAACTTGCTAAGATGCGCAGTCCAACAACACCTGCATGGCTGTTTAGTGCATATCTGTCTGGCTATCTATCTATCTATCTATCTATCTATCTATCTATCTATCTATCTATCTATCTATCTATCTATCTAGAATAAATAAAGTCTGCTGCACACATCTATCCATGGCTGTATAGGAACCAATAGCCAGGAGAAAGCTGACTCAGTGGCACTGCCTGTGGCCAGAGTGCCTTTAAACATACAGCTCATTAAATTACCATCATGTATAATCAGAATTAGAATCAGCTTTATTGGCCAGGTGTACTCATGTACACTAGGAATTTTGTGTGGTACAATGCATTGCCAAGCAGCAACATGAAGGGGGAATACATAGTATAGGAAGGGGCAAAAACGTAGCATACATTACAAACATTACACATGAGTTCATAATGCACATTGCAACTGTACGATAGACTCGACATATTAGACATATTATACATGTAAGACTAAAAACAAAGGCTGCTTGGCAGAGCAGCACTGAAGCAGCCATCCGCAGCGTCAACGTGAACTCAAACAATGCACATAATACAGAAGATTTAAGTAATACATCAAAAGATAAACCGCACAGACATAAAAAAACCTTGAGCACACATAAAGCATAATGCATGATTGGTGTAGGCATTTTGGGTGATAACCGCCAAGGGTTGTGTATTCCACCCTCACAAGGTATCAGGTGCGGCAGCCATCTAAGGTGCACTGCATAGGATTACCCAGGGTGGAATAGTCCACCCCTAGAAAATATAACACAACATCGGGAGATTGCAGAGTCCTACAAAACATTCAGGTCCATGTATTTTTTCATCCAATCCACAAGTGCACCAGATAAGGTAGCCATGTTGGGTGTACTACGAAGGTTACATAGTGGGAGATGAGCCATACAAAGGCCAAATGCATGAATGGGAAAACTGACACATGTGTAGGAGTATGCTATACCCTGCATGGAAAGATCCAAATGAAACACACCCTGCCTAGGAGGAACCATCCGAGGCAGAGTGTGGGGCGCACTGCGTAGGTCACTGCTGGTAGGGTGTGCAAACAATGGAGGTAAACATTACAGGAATAGCACACAGTGGGGTGAATGTACACTGTAAGAAGAAAGAGAAGAGAAAAACACATTTGCAGGAAACTGTACTAACATTATTTTGCGAAAATTATAAATGTCATGGTCTCATGAGAGCAGTGCGGGTGGGTGTGAGAATGTTGGGAGCACACTAATGTACAATAAAAATGACCCAGCAAAGTCTGGTCCTGGTGCGCACGCCCCTTAGTTCCCTGCTCAGCTTGAGGGGAGTCCCTGGGGCAGTCATGATGTTCTTGGACAGAGGAGTTATAGGCATTGGTCCTGGTGTTCTCATGGCAGAGGTGAGGAGAGCCCATATAATGGTCCAGAGTTGCAGTGTTTGGGGAACTAGTTTAATTAGAGATTCTAGCGTAGTCCAAATCTGGTTCTAACTCCGGTTCTAACTTCATTTTTAAAATACATCCTTAACAAGTGCATTCTTCACAAATGCAAGAAGACCAAGTCCTGACTGCAGGCCTTAATGATATTGCTCTTAAATGCTAAACACTATGGGGGTCATTTCAACCTGGTCGCACGCAAGCTATTTTTTGCACTGCTGCAACCAGGTAATCGCCTCCTACAGGGGAGGGGGTTAGAGCTTTGCAGGTGTGCGATCGGCTGTGTAGAGAGCTGTACATGCAAAATGTTTGTGCAGTCACTGCACAGCTCAAGACTTACTCAGCCGCTGCAATGATCCTTCCTGGAGCTGACGTCAGGATCCCTCCCTGCAAACGGCCAGGCACGCCTGCGTTTTCTCCTATAATCCCAGAAAACGGTGAGTTGACACCCCCGGCTGGCCTCTTCCTGTCAATCTTCCGGCTTTCGCCACAGCAAATGCTTTCTTCTTTCAATCCGTCACTGCCCGCACGCATGCGAAAAACAGCAGCGTGCGATCAGGTTGGAATTACCTCCTATATCAGTTGTCAAATGGGGAGGTGTACAATCAGAAGTTCAGCTAATTAACAGAGGGGATATTGCATTGAAGACAGATCACAGACATTTGCAGACAAACTTTCTTGGGGTGTGAAAAATGTAGACAGAGACAGATGATAGACTCAGATATACAAGCATGAGGATGGTGTTTTTACCTGTGAAGAAAGGAGAGATGGTTGTCTTTTCTGGTTCTAACTTCGGGGGTCATTCCAACCCGTTCACACGCTGCAATTTCTCACAGCCGTGCGAACGGGTCTGAACTGTGCATGCACGTGGGCGGCAATGCGCAGGCGCGTCGGCCGCCAGCGACAGCTGTCACCACCGAGCGATGAACCTTATGAAGAAGCAGTTCGCAGAGGCGAACGCAAGAAGATTGACAGGCAGAAGGCGGACTTGGGCAGCAACTCACCGTTTTTGAGGACTGTCCAGAAAAATGCAGGCGTGCCCAGCCGTTAAAGTGGAGGGTTCCTGACATCAGCTCTAAGCCGGATAATCGCAGCAGGTGAGTTAGTCCTAAGCTGTGCAGAGACTGCACAAACTTTTCATTTGTGCAGCTCTCTGCACAAGCGATTGCAGACCTGCACAGCCCTAACCCCCTACCCTGTAGGCGGCGATTACCTGGTCGCATCAGTGCAAAAAATAGCCTGCATGCAACCAGGTTGGAATGACCCCCTTCATCCTTAAAATACATCTTTACAAATGCATGCTTCACAAATGCAAGCAGGCCAAGTCCTGACTGCAGGCTTTGCTAATATTGCTCTTAAATCTTAATAAATCTATATATATATATAATAAAACTGTAAGGGTTGTGTCTGTACATAGCAATTTATTTTCAGAAATATACTTCCAAGGACTGTTTATGAACTGTGGAGACAAAAATTTTTTTTTCAGTATCTTTGTCTGTTAGTCTGTCTGGGCAACATTCAACAAGACAGTGTGCCATGGGTTGCATGGAAGTGCTATTTATACCCTGGCTGATGACTACAGCCATGTCACAAGGTCAAATTTACTGAATTCATCATCATATTAATTAACATTTTTAAGTTGCAAATAATGAATTTAGGCAGATGGGCTAAGTATTGAACCTCTTAATATATATAAAAAAAAAATATAAGCACAATAAATATAGGTTCTGACCATAAGTGCATGCTGCAACATTTCCAGTATCATCCTTAAAATAAGAATTTACTTACCGATAATTCTATTTCTCGTAGTCCGTAGTGGATGCTGGGGACTCCGTAAGGACCATGGGGAATAGCGGCTCCGCAGGAGACTGGGCACAAAAGTAAAGCTTTAGGACTACCTGGTGTGCACTGGCTCCTCCCCCTATGACCCTCCTCCAAGCCTCAGTTAGGATACTGTGCCCGGACGAGCGTACACAATAAGGAAGGATTTTGAATCCCGGGTAAGACTCATACCAGCCACACCAATCACACCGTATAACTTGTGATCTAAACCCAGTTAACAGCATGATAACAGAGGAGCCTCTAGAAAAGATGGCTCACTACAGCAATAACCCGATTTTTGGTAACAATAACTATGTACCAGTATTGCAGACAATCCGCACTTGGGATGGGCGCCCAGCATCCACTACGGACTACGAGAAATAGAATTATCGGTAAGTAAATTCTTATTTTCTCTGACGTCCTAGTGGATGCTGGGGACTCCGTAAGGACCATGGGGATTATACCAAAGCTCCCAAACGGGCGGGAGAGTGCGGATGACTCTGCAGCACCAAATGAGAGAACTCCAGGTCCTCCTCAGCCAGGGTATCAAATTTGTAGAATTTTACAAACGTATTTGCTCCTGACCAAGTAGCTGCTCGGCAAAGTTGTAAAGCCGAGACCCCTCGGGCAGCCGCCCAAGATGAGCCCACCTTCCTTGTGGAGTGGGCATTTACAGATTTTTGGCTGTGGCAGGCCTGCCACAGAATGTGCAAGCTGAATTGTACTACAAATCCAACGAGCAATAGTCTGCTTAGAAGCAGGAGCACCCAGCTTGTTGGGTGCATACAGGATAAACAGCGAGTCAGATTTTCTGACTCCAGCCGTCCTGGAAACATATATTTTCAGGGCCCTGACAACGTCTAGCAACTTGGAGTCCTCCAAGTCCCTAGTAGCCGCAGGCACCACAATAGGTTGGTTCAGGTGAAACGCTGAAACCACCTTAGGGAGAAACTGAGGACGAGTCCTCAATTCCGCCCTGTCCGAATGGAAAATCAGATAAGGGCTTTTACAGGATAAAGCCGCCAATTCTGACACGCGCCTGGCCCAGGCCAGGGCCAACAGCATGACCCCTTTCCATGTGAGATATTTTAACTCCACAGATTTAAGTGGTTCAAACCAATGTGACTTTGGGATCTCAATGTAGTTTTGGGTTCCAAAGGTGCCACTGGAGGCAAAAAAGGAGGCTGTATATACAGTACCCCTTTTACAAACGTCTGAACTTCAGGGACTGAAGCTAGTTCTTTTTGGAAGAAAATTGACAGGGCCGAAATTTGAACCTTAATGGACCCCAATTTCAGGCCCATAGACACTCCTGTTTGCAGGAAATGTAGGAATCGACCCAGTTGAAATTCCTCCGTCGGGCCTTACTGGCCTCGCACCACGCAACATATTTTCGCCAAATGCGGTGATAATGTTTTGCGGTTACATCCTTCCTGGCTTTGATCAGGATAGGGATGACTTCATCCGGAATGCCTTTTTCCTTCAGGATCCGGCGTTCAACCGCCATGCCGTCAAACGCAGCCGCGGTAAGTCTTGGAACAGACAGGGTCCTTGCTGGAGCAGGTCCCTTCTTAGAGGTAGAGGCCACGGATCCTCCGTGAGCATCTCTTGAAGTTCCGGTTACCAAGTCCTTCTTGGCCAATCCGGAGCCACGAATATAGTGCTTACTCCACTCCATCTTATAATTCTCAGTACCTTGGGTATGAGAGGCAGAGGAGGGAACACATACACTGACTGGTACACCCACGGTGTTACCAGAGCGTCTACAGCTATTGCCTGAGGGTCCCTTGACCTGGCGCAATACCTGTTGAGTTTTTCCCAACGGTTTATAATCATGTGGAAGACTTCTGGGTGAAGTCCCCACTCTCCCGGGTGGAGGTCGTGTCTGCTGAGGAAGTCTGCTTCCCAGTTGTCCTCTCCCGGAATGAATACTGCTGACAGTGCTATCACATGATTTTCCACCCAGCGAAGAATCCTTGCAGCTTCTGCCATTGCCCTCCTGCTTCTTGTGCCACCCTGTCTGTTTACGTGGGTGACTGCCGTGATGTTGTCCGACTGGATCAACACCGGCTGACCTTGAAGCAGAGGTCTTGCTAAGCTTAGAGCATTGTAAATGGCCCTTAGCTTAAGGATATTTATGTGAAGTGATGTCTCCAGGCTTGACCATAAGCCCTGGAATTTCCTTCCCTGTGTGACTGCTCCCCAGCCTCGCAGGCTGGCATCCGTGGTCACCAGGACCCAGTCCTGAATGCCGAATCTGCGGCCCTCTAGAAGATGAGCACTCTGCAACCACCACAGGAGGGACACCCTTGTCCTTGGTGACAGGGTTATCCGCTGATGCATCTGAAGATGCGACCCGGACCATTTGTCCAGCAGGTCCCACTGGAAAGTTCTTGCGTGGAATCTGCCGAATGGGATTGCTTCGTAGGAAGCCACCATTTTTCCCAGAACCCTTGTGCATTGATGCACTGAGACTTGGCTCGGTTTTAGGAGGTTCCTGACTAGCTCGGATAACTCCCTGGCTTTCTCCTCCGGGAGAAACACCTTTTTCTGGACTGTGTCCAGGATCATCCCTAGGAACAGAAGACGAGTCGTCGGAACCAGCTGTGATTTTGGAATATTGAGAATCCAACCGTGCTGCCGCAACACTACCTGAGATAGTGCTACACCGACCTCCAACTGTTCTCTGGATCTTACCCTTATCAGGAGATCGTCCAAGTAAGGGATAACTAAAACTCCCTTCCTTCGAAGGAGTATCATCATTTCGGCCATTACCTTGGTAAAGACCCGGGGTGCCGTGGACCATCCAAACGGCAGCGTCTGAAACTGATAGTGACAGTTCTGTACCACAAACCTGAGGTACCCTTGGTGAGAAGGGTAAATTGGGACATGAAGGTAAGCATCCTTTATGTCCAGAGACACCATGTAGTCCCCTTCTTCCAGGTTCGCAATCACTGCTCTGAGTGACTCCATCTTGAATTTGAACTTCTGTATGTAAGTGTTCAAAGATTTTAGATTTAAAATCGGTCTCACCGAGCCGTCCGGCTTCGGTACCACAACAGTGTGGAATAATACCCCTTTCCCTGTTGCAGGAGGGGTACCTTGATTATCACCTGCTGGGAATACAGCTTGTGAATGGCTTCCAAAACTGCCTCCCTGTCTGAGGGAGACGTCGGTAAAGCCGACTTTAGGAAACGGCGAGGGGGAGACGTCTCGAATTCCAATTTGTACCCCTGAGATACCACCTGAAGGATCCAGGGGTCTACTTGCGAGTGAGCCCACTGCGCGCTGAAATTCTTGAGACGGGCCCCCACCCTGCCTGAGTCCGCTTGTAAAGCCCCAGCGTCATGCTGAGGGCTTGGCAGAGGCGGGAGAGGGCTTCTGTTCCTGGGAACTGGCTGATTTCTGCAGCCTTTTTCCTCTCCCTCTGTCTTATGTTGAGAGGCGACCTGGGGTAAAAACGTGGATTTCCCAGCTGTTGCCGTGGCCACCAGGTCTGAAAGACCGACCCCAAATAACTCCTCCCCTTTATAAGGCAATACTTCCATATGCCGTTTGGAATCCGCATCACCTGACCACTGTCGTGTCCATAACCCTCTTCTGGCAGAAATGGACAACGCACTTACTCTTGATGCCAGTCGGCAAATATTCCGCTGTGCATCACGCATATATAGAAATGCATCTTTTAAATGCTCTATAGGCAATAATATACTGTCCCTATCTAGGGTATCAATATTTTCAGTCAGGGAATCCGACCACGCCAACCCAGCACTGCACATCCAGGCTGAGGCGATTGCTGGTCGCAGTATAACACCAGTATGTGTGTAAATACATTTTAGGATACCCTCCTGCTTTCTATCAGCAGGATCCTTAAGGGCGGCCATCTCAGGAGAGGGTAGAGCCCTTGTTTTTACAAGCGTGTGAGCGCTTTATCCACCCTAGGGGGTGTTTCCAGATGCGTCACCAGGTGTGGTGACACCCGGTGCGCACCCCTGATGTACTGCCGCGATCGCGGCAAAAAGGGGGCGTGGCCTTACAGCTAGGGGGCGTGGCTTCGCGGGGATACCGGGATCGTCACTCTGGGGGCGTGCCCAGCATCTCCGGAGATGCTGGGCTTCCCCCAGAGACGGTCTCAGTGTGCGGTCGGCTCCTCTGCTATGACAGGAGCCGGGTGCTGTAGCGGAATTTCACACTGCAGCACCTGGCTCCTGTCACTGCGGAGGAGCTGACATTTGGTGTCACCCCCTCCAGGTGTCACACCCGGGTGCGGGCCGCACCCCCCGCACCCGCCTTGTGACGCCACTGGGTGTTTCCCAACGCACCCTAACCTCTGGCGGGAAAGGATATAATGCCAATAACTGTTTAGAAATTATCCGTTTTTATCGGGGGAAACCCACGCTTCATCACACACCTCATTTAATTTCTCAGATTCAGGAAAACTACAGGTAGTTTTTCCTCACCGAACATAATACCCCTTTTGGTGGTACTCGTATTATCAGAAATGTGTAAAACATTTTTCATTGCCTCAATCATGTAACATGTGGCCCTACTGGAAGTCACATTTGTCTCTTCACCGTCGACACTGGAGTCAGTATCCGTGTCGGCGTCTGTATCTGCCATCTGAGGTAACGGGCGCTTTAGAGCCCCTGACGGCCTATGAGACGTCTGGACAGGCACAAGCTGAGTAGCCGGCTGTCTCATGTCAACCACTATCTTTTGTAAAGAGCTGACACTGTTAATTCCTTCCAACAGTTCACCCACTCAGGTGTCAACCCCCTAGGGGGTGACATCCCTATTACAGGCAATTTGCTCCGCCTCCACATCATTTTCCTCCTCATACATGTCGACACAAACGTACCGACACACAGCACACACACAGGGAATGCTCTGATAGAGGACAGGACCCCACTAGCCCTTTGGGGAGACAGAGGGAGAGTTTTCCAGCACACACCAGAGCGCTATATATATACAGGGATAACCTTATATGTGTTTTTCCCCTTATAGCTGCTGTATTGTTAATACTGCACCTAATTTGTGCCCCCCTCTCTTTTTTAACCCTTTCTGTAGTGTAGTGACTGCAGGGGAGAGCCAGGGAGCTTCCCTCCAACGGAGCTGTGAGGGAAAATGGCGCCAGTGTGCTGAGGAGATAGGCTCCGCCCCTTTTTCGCGGACTTTTCTCCTGCTTTTTTATGGATTCTGGCAGGGGTTAAAATTCATCCATATAGCCCTGGGGGCTATATGTGATGTATTTTCGCCAGCCAAGGTGTTTTTAATTGCTGCTCAGGGCCCCCCCCCCTAGCGCCCTGCACCCTCAGTGACCGAAGTGTGAAGTGTGCTGAGGAGCAATGGCGCACAGCTGCAGTGCTGTGCGCTACCTTGGTGAAGACAGGATGTCTTCTGCCGCCGATTTTCCGGACCTCCTCTTGCTTCTGGCTCTGTAAGGGGGCCGGCGGCGTGGCTCTGGGACCGGACTCCATGGCTGGGCCTGTGTTCGATCCCTCTGGAGCTAATGGTGTCCAGTAGCCTAAGAAGCCCAATCCACTCTGCACGCAGGTGAGTTCGCTTCTTCTCCCCTTAGTCCCTCGATGCAGTGAGCCTGTTGCCAGCAGGTCTCACTGAAAATAAAAAACCTAAACTAAACTTTTCACTAAGCAGCTCAGGAGAGCCACCTAGTGTGCACCCTTCTCGTTCGGGCACAAAAATCTAACTGAGGCTTGGAGGAGGGTCATAGGGGGAGGAGCCAGTGCACACCAGGTAGTCCTAAAGCTTTACTTTTGTGCCCAGTCTCCTGCGGAGCCGCTATTCCCCATGGTCCTTAAGGAGTCCCCAGCATCCACTAGGACGTCAGAGAAATATAAATATCCCCGTTCTTTTTTAATAAAAGCATCCATTAGAGCTGTTAGGGTTTACCTCATCTGCGGTGGTGGTAAACTTGGGGCAGTGTCTCAAGTGTTTTTAGCCGTATTCATGGACTGTTCAGGGTGACTTCCAGTCCGTAAAACAAAGCTGGAATGCATGGAAGTCCAAAACTTACTTTTTGCTTCCTGCTTTCATCCGTGGAACACATTTTGAAGCGCATAGGACTTGATCTTAGCTACAGTATCTCACAGTACAAAGCCTTCCTTTTCTTGTTGCTCCATTACCAATAATGTGCTGACGATACTGAGGGTTTAGAAAGGGAGAAACAAAAAAAACAAATAAAAATGGAATCATAATGTCAATAATATAAATAATGTAGGATTCTGTTTGTAATGTAGATAATAAGATATAACATAAAAGGACAGGGAAAACCATTGGATTTGCTCATAGGGACAAGAATGGCAGTGTAAGTTAGTACACTGGTGCATATTTTGGCTCAGGATTAAAATATTTGTATTGAAAATAATCTCTATGTGAATTTAAGTCATTATCGATCCCTTTTATATGGATCTGAGTATGGGTCATCGATCTTCAGGAGAGAATGTAGTAAGTATATTCCAGTACTGGTAGTATAGATAACATATTCAGCATGCTCTTAAGATGCTGAAACATTCTGTAGCCTGGATACTATTTATATAGTATTTATAAAAGGTTTTATGTAAATGTAAAATAGTGTCCAGCAGTAACTGGATGCTTATATGGAAATAATTCATTAAATATAGGTTCTGACCGGAATGCATGCCACAGCATTTCTGGTATCATCCTTGAATATAAGCATCCTGTTCTTTTTAAATATAAGCATCCATTAGGGCTGTTAGGGTTTACCTCAACTGCGATGGTGGTAGATGTGGGGCAGTGTCTCAAGTGTTTTTAGCCATGTTCATGAACCGTTCTGGGTGACTTCTAGTCCCTCTAAGTGATTTTCACAGGAACCACTTAAGCTCACAGTCCATGTTCAACCATTTTGGTGCAAGACTCTGCAATTTGTGGATACATTTCATCTCTGACTTTGCCAATCTTGTTTCTCCATCTCTATTTTTCCATGTGTTTTTCACCTTATCTATTACTATGAAGTAAAGGATCTCTTTGGTTGAGGAGTTGTTTCTCCTTAAAGTGATTGAATAACTAGTGTGTGGTCACTCCCTTCTTTATTTTCAATAGATGTTCACTAAGATGGGTTTTTAATGCCCAGCTTGTATGTCCCACGTATATTGGGTGGCAACTGCATTCAGTGAGATAGACTACTTTAGTAATATGACATATCATAACTAGAGATGAGCGGGTTCGGTTCCTCGGAATCCGAACCCCCCCGAACTTCAGCCTTTTTACACGGGTCCGAGGAAGACTCGGATCTTCCCGCCTTGCTCGGTTAACCCGAGCGCGCCCGAACGTCATCATCCCGCTGTCGGATTCTCGCGAGGCTCGTATTCTATCGCGAGACTCGGATTCTATATAAGGAGCCGCGCGTCGCCGCCATTTTCACACGTGCATTGAGATTGATAGGGAGAGGATGTGGCTGGCGTCCTCTCCGTTAGAATAGATAGAGACACTTGAGTTGATTTACTAGTACTAACTTAGTAATTTTGGGGAGCATTAGGAGTACTCAGAGTGCAGAGTTTTGCTGATAGTTACTAGTGACCACCACCAGTTTTATTTATTATTTAATATAATCCGTTCTCTGCCTGAAAAAAAACGATACACAGTCACATACCATATCTGTGCTCAGCCTCAGTGTGCTGCATGATAATATCATCTATGTATATCTGACTGTGCTGAGTGCTCACTGCTCACACAGCTGAATTGTGGGGGAGACTGGGGTGCAGTTATAGCAGGAGTACAGTGCACACTTTTGCTG
Source organism: Pseudophryne corroboree (assembly GCF_028390025.1). Taxonomy (NCBI): domain Eukaryota; kingdom Metazoa; phylum Chordata; class Amphibia; order Anura; family Myobatrachidae; genus Pseudophryne; species Pseudophryne corroboree. The sequence goes on along the minus strand of NC_086446.1, from coordinate 551,721,672 downwards.
CCAGTGTGACTGACCAGTGACCACCAGTATATTGTCTGCCTGAAAAAGTTAAACACTCCTGTGGTGTTTTTTTTATTTTATTCTATAAACGCATTCTGCTGACAGTGTCCAGCAGGTCCGTCATTCATTATATTATATAAATATTTACCTGCAGTAGTGTTACATTTTTTTTGTTCATCTCTATCATCTTTATCATCTCTATATTAGCAGACGCAGTATGGTAGTCCACGGCTGTGGCTACCTCTGTGTCGTCAGTGCTCGTCCATAATTGTATACCTACCTGTGGTGGGTTTTTTTTTCTATCTTCTTCATACTAGTAGTTTAGGAGTCTGCTGACAGTGTCCAGCAGGTCCGTCATTATATTATATATACCTGCAGTAGTGATATATATATATATTTTTTATATCATTATCATCTCTATACTAGCAGACGCAGTATGGTAGTCCACGGCTGTAGCTACCTCTGTGTCGTCAGTGCTCGTCCATAATTGTATACCTACCTGTGGTGGGGTTTTTTTTTCTATCTTCTTCATACTAGTAGTTTAGGAGTCTGCTGACAGTGTCCAGCAGGTCCTTCATTATATTATATATACCTGCAGTAGTGATATATATTTTTTATATCATAATCATCTCTATACTAGCAGACGCAGTACGGTAGTCCACGGCTGTAGCTACCTCTGTGTCGTCAGTGCTCGTCCATAATTGTATACCTACCTGTGGTGGGTTTTTTTTTTCTATCTTCTTCATACTAGTAGTTTAGGAGTCTGCTGACAGTGTCCAGCAGGTCCGTCATTATATTATATATACCTGCAGTAGTGATATATATATATTTTTTTATATCATTATCATCTCTATACTAGCAGACGCAGTACGGTAGTCCACGGCTGTAGCTACCTCTGTGTCGTCAGTGCTCGTCCATAATTGTATACCTACCTGTGGTGGGGTTTTTTTTTCTATCTTCTTCATACTAGTAGTTTAGGAGTCTGCTGACAGTGTCCAGCAGTACCGTCATTATATTATATACCTGCAGTAGTGATATATATATATATTTTATAGCATTATCATCTCTATACTAGCAGACGCAGTACGGTAGTCCACGGCTGTGGCTACCTCTGTGTCGTCAGTGCTCGTCCATAATTGTATACCTACCTGTGGTGGGGTTTTTTTTTCTATCTTCTTCATACTAGTAGTTTAGGAGTCTGCTGACAGTGTCCAGCAGGTCCGTCATTATATTATATATACCTGCAGTAGTGATATATATATATATATATTTTATATCATTATCATCTCTATACTAGCAGACACAGTACAGTAGTCCACGGCTGTAGCTACCTCTGTGTCGTCAGTCACTCGTCATCCATAAGTATACTAGTATCCATCCATCTCCATTGTTTACCTGAGGTGCCTTTTAGTTGTGCCTATTAAAATATGGAGAACAAAAATGTTGAGGTTCCAAAAATAGGGAAAGATCAAGATCCACTTCCACCTCGTGCTGAAGCTGCTGCCACTAGTCATGGCCGAGACGATGAAATTCCATCAACGTCGTCTGCCAAGGCCGATGCCCAATGTCATAGTACAGAGCATGTAAAATCCAAAACACAAAATATCAGAAAAAAAAGGACTCAAAAATCTAAAATAAAATCGTCGGAGGAGAAGCGTAAACTTGCCAATATGCCATTTACCACACGGAGTGGCAAGGAACGGCTGAGGCCCTGGCCTATGTTCATGGCTAGTGGTTCAACTTCACATGAGGATGGAAGCACTCAGCCTCTCGCTAGAAAAATGAAAAGACTTAAGCTGGCAAAAGCACAGCAAAGAACTGTGCGTTCTTCGAAATCACAAATCCACAAGGAGAGTCCAATTGTGTCGGTTGCGATGCCTGACCTTCCCAACACTGGACGTGAAGAGCATGCGCCTTCCACCATTTGCACGCCCCCTGCAAGTGCTGGAAGGAGCACCCGCAGTCCAGTTCCTGATAGTCAGATTGAAGATATCAGTGTTGAAGTACACCAGGATGAGGAGGATATGGGTGTTGCTGGCGCTGGGGAGGAAATTGACAAGGAGGATTCTGATGGTGAGGTGGTTTGTTTAAGTCAGGCACCCGGGGAGACACCTGTTGTCCGTGGGAGGAATATGGCCATTGACATGCCTGGTGAAAATACCAAAAAAATCAGCTCTTCGGTGTGGAAGTATTTCAACAGAAATGCGGACAACAGGTATCAAGCCATGTGTTGCCTTTGTCAAGCTGTAATAAGTAGGGGTAAGGACGTTAACCACCTCGGAACATCCTCCCTTATACGTCACCTGCAGCGCATTCATCATAAGTCAGTGACAAGTTCAAAAACTTTGGGCGACAGCGGAAGCAGTCCACTGACCAGTAAATCCCTTCGTCTTGTAACCAAGCTCACGCAAACCACCCCACCAACTCCCTCAGTGTCAATTTCCTCCTTCCCCAGGAATGCCAATAGTCCTGCAGGCCATGTCACTGGCAATTCTGACGAGTCCTCTCCTGCCTGGGATTCCTCCGATGCATCCTTGAGTGTAACGCCTACTGCTGCTGGCGCTGCTGTTGTTGCTGCTGGGAGTCGATGGTCATCCCAGAGGGGAAGTCGTAAGACCACTTTTACTACTTCCACCAAGCAATTGACTGTTCAACAGTCCTTTGCGAGGAAGATGAAATATCACAGCAGTCATCCTGCTGCAAAGCGGATAACTGAGGCCTTGGCATCCTGGGCGGTGAGAAACGTGGTTCCGGTATCCATCATTACTGCAGAGCCAACTATAGACTTGTTTGAGGTACTGTGTCCCCGGTACCAAATACCATCTAGGTTCCATTTCTCTAGGCAGGCGATGCCGAAAATGTACACAGACCTCAGAAAAAGACTCACCAGTGTCCTAAAAAATGCAGTTGTACCCAATGTCCACTTAACCACGGACATGTGGACAAGTGGAGCAGGGCAGACTCAGGACTATATGACTGTGACAGCCCACTGGGTAGATGTATTGACTCCCGCCGCAAGAACAGCAGCGGCGGCACCAGTAGCAGCATCTCGCAAATGCCAACTCTTTCCTAGGCAGGCTACGCTTTGTATCACCGCTTTCCAGAATACGCACACAGCTGAAAACCTCTTACGGCAACTGAGGAAGATCATCGCAGAATGGCTTACCCCAATTGGACTCTCCTGTGGATTTGTGGCATCGGACAACGCCAGCAATATTGTGTGTGCATTAAATCTGGGCAAATTCCAGCACGTCCCATGTTTTGCACATACCTTGAATTTGGTGGTGCAGAATTATTTAAAAAATGACAGGGGCGTGCAAGAGATGCTTTCGGTGGCCAGAAGAATTGCGGGACACTTTCGGCGTACAGGCACCACGTACAGAATACTGGAGCAACACCAAAAATGCCTGAACCTGCCCTGCCATCATCTGAAGCAATAAGTGGTAACGAGGTGGAATTCAACCCTCTATATGCTTCAGAGGTTGGAGGAGCAGCAAAAGGCCATTCAAGCCTATACAACTGACCACGATATAGGAGGTGGAATGCACCTGTCTCAAGCGCAGTGGAGAATGATTTCAACGTTGTGCAAGGTTCTGCAACCTTTTGAACTTGCCACACGTGAAGTCAGTTCAGACACTGCCAGCCTGAGTCAGGTAATTACCCTCATCAGGCTTTTGCAGAAGAAGCTGGAGACATTGAAGGAGGAGCTAACACTGAGCGATTCCGCTAGGCATGTGGGACTTGTGGATGGAGCCCTTAATTCGCTTAACAAGGATTCACGGGTGGTCAATCTGTTGAAATCAGAGCACTACATTTTGGCCACCGTGCTCGATCCTAGATTTAAAACCTACGTTGTATCTCTCTTTCCGGCAGACACAAGTCTGCAGGGGTTCAAAGAACTGCTGGTGAGAAAATTGTCAAGTCAAGCGGAACGCGACCTGTCAACATCTCCTCCTTCACATTCTCCCGCAACTGGGGGTGCGAGGAAAAGGCTCAGAATTCCGAGCCCACCTGCTGGCGGTGATGCAGGGCAGTCTGGAGCGACTGTTGATGCTGACATCTGGTCCGGACTGAAGGACCTGCCAACGATTACGGACATGTCGTCTACTGTCACTGCATATGATTCTCTCACCATTGAAAGAATGGTGGAGGATTATATGAGTGACCGCATCCAAGTAGGCACGTCAGACAGTCCGTACGTATACTGGCAGGAAAAAGAGGCAATTTGGAGGCCCTTGCACAAACTGGCTTTATTCTACCTAAGTTGCCCTCCCACAAGTGTGTACTCCGAAAGAGTGTTTAGTGCCGCCGCTCACCTTGTCAGCAATCGGCGTACGAGGTTACTTCCAGAAAATGTGGAGAAGATGATGTTCATTAAAATGAATTATAATCAATTCCTCCATGGAGACATTCACCAGCAGCAATTGCCTCCACAAAGTACACAGGGAGCTGTGATGGTGGATTCCAGTGGGGACGAATTGATAATCTGTGAGGAGGGGGATGTACACGGTGATGAATCGGAGGATGATGATGAGGTGGACATCTTGCCTCTGTAGAGCCAGTTTGTGCAAGGAGAGATTAATTGCTTCTTTTTTGGTGGGGGTCCAAACCAACCCGTCATTTCAGTCACAGTCGTGTGGCAGACCCTGTCACTGAAATGATGGGTTGGTTAAAGTGTGCATGTCCTGTTTATACAACATAAGAGTGGGTGGGAGGGCCCAAGGACAATTCCATCTTGCACCTCTTTTTTCTTTCATTTTTCTTTGCGTCATGTGCTGTTTGGGGAGTGTTTTTTGGAAGGGCCATCCTGCGTGACACTGCAGTGCCACTCCTAGATGGGCCAGGTGTTTGTGTCGGCCACTAGGGTCGCTTATCTTAGTCACACAGCTACCTCATTGCGCCTCTTTTTTTTCTTCTTTGCGTCATGTGCTGTTTGGGGAGTATTTTTTGGAAGGGCCATCCTGCGTGACACTGCAGTGACACTCCTAGATGGGCCAGGTTTTTGTGTCGGCCACTAGGGTCACTTATCTTAGTCACACAGCTACCTCATTGCGCCTCTTTTTTTTCTTCTTTGCGTCATGTGCTGTTTGGGGAGTATTTTTTGGAAGGGCCATCCGGCCTGACACTGCAGTGCCACTCCTAGATGGGCCAGGTGTTTGTGTCGGCCACTAGGGTCGCTTAGCTTACTCACACAGCTACCTCATTGCGCCTCTTTTTTTCTTTGCGTCATGTGCTGTTTGGGGAGTGTTTTTTGGAAGGGCCATCCTGCGGGACACTGCAGTGCCACTCCTAGATGGGCCAGGTGTTTGTGTCGGCCACTTGGGTCGCTGAGCTTAGTCACACAGCTACCTCATTGCGCCTCTTTTTTTCTTTGCGTCATGTGCTGTTTGGGGAGTGTTTTTTGGAAGGGCCATCCTGCGTGACACTGCAGTGCCACTCCTAGATGGGCCAGGTGTTTGTGTCGGCCACTTGGGTCGCTGAGCTTAGTCATCCAGCGACCTCGGTGCAAATTTTAGGACTAAAAATAATATTGTGAGGTGTGAGGTGTTCAGAATAGACTGAAAATGAGTGGAAATTATGGTTATTGAGGTTAATAATACTTTGGGATCAAAATGACCCCCAAATTCTATGATTTAAGCTGTTTTTTAGGGTTTTTTGAAAAAAACACCCGAATCCAAAACACACCCGAATCCGACAAAAAAAATTCGGTGAGGTTTTGCCAAAACGCGTTCGAACCCAAAACACGGCCACGGAACCGAACCCAAAACCATAACACAAAACCCGAAAAATTTCCGGTGCACATCCCTAATCATAACGTTTGTAGGTGGATCCATTTTTGTATTGAAGTCTTCATGCTTGGATTTAGAGGATTTAAACTCTCTACAAGCTTGGCATGTCCTGCAATGGAAGAAACCCTTACTTCTGAGTGGATGTGAATTTATCATTGGCAAGGCACTTGTTAATTTGTTTTTCAGCCAGCCAGGGTATAAATAGCACTTCCGTGCAACCCCTGTCACACTGCCATAAGGTAGGGAGAGGTCCTGAAATGTGTTGGCAGCAGGTGCCAGGAATGCTATCTTACACATACTAACTCAGTGGAAAACAAGACCTAGAAGTTTTGTTCTGGAGCCAAGATCTTCATTTTCCATAAGGCCTGACTTTCACCAGAATCTGGTAAACCTCTATCTTGTCCATTTGTGAATTTTTTAGATAATTTTCTCCTAAATGTATCACTATATCTCTGTATGAGGTTGTATGTTTTATTGGAAAATAAAAATTGTGAGAATTTATTACACTATATTGTGCTTTTCTCATATATTTATATATGGAGAGAATCAAGAAAGTTTTGAAGCATCATTGAAAAAGTCAAAGGAAAGTACTGCTCCATTTCATTTTATTCCATTCCAAAATATTCTATTTTTTTATCAATGAATACTATCATCAATCTGATCTACCTACACTATTATTATCTGTGTTTATTTGGGTATTGGGGTGTACCCAAGGTCAGTAGGGCACAGCTGGTTTATTTCCTTATAAGCACCCAGTAACTCCTTCACACTCTTTTACGTTCGCATCCAACAAGGTTCAACTCTTGCAAGGACCCGAACTCATGTGGCAGAAAACAAGGTGGAGGGTGGAGTCCTTGAAAATGGGCCAAACAGTGAGCACCTTCCCTGGTCACAGCATTCTTCCCCCCCTCCCGACTCCTCTAATGTCTACCTTTCACAGCACTCTACCCTCTTCAATAATCACCTAACAACACCCCCCTTCAGAAATCACCTGACAGGCACCCCACCCTTTCAATAATCACTTCACAGAACTCATAGTTCATTAATCCCCTCACAGCACTCTCCCATCCCAACCCCCCCTTCAATAAACACCTAACAGCACACACTGCTCAGCACCAGCAAAACTACCTGGGCTGCTTCTCACCTTTCATTGTTCCAGCCTATTTTCTTAGACAGGCCCTCTCAGGCTCCGCCATTCCTAGGAATGTCACAAAGTAAAGTTCTGCAGGCTGTCGGGAATTGTAGTTTAAAAACAGATACACATTTCATGCTAATTACAGAGCGCAAATCGCAGAGCTAGACTACAACTCCCAGCAGCTCCCGCTGTACTAAGCGTCATGTATCCAAGCTGTAATAGCAGCTTTGCTGTACTAGAATCCTGATTGTCATGTTGATGAGCTATAACCATACAGTGCTTAAAAACAAGAGGTGAAAATCTGAATTTTGGTGTTACAATGCACAAGCGAGATGAATGATGATTCTATCATTAAAATAATATTATTTTAATAAAACACACTTAAAAACTCTGTCTATTTAGTTGAAAAATGCACTCATTAAAAGCTTAAGCTTCATTAGTTTCATAGTAGATCCGCACCTGGGTATTTATGATCTCAACATGATCAGGGAGAGGAACAATAAAGAAAAAAAAAATCAGTAGTACATGCAGTGTGCAAGCAAGTATCTGCTTCATTATTATGGTGATCAACAAGTCGCATTGGCAAATGCTCAGGGCTGCAGGCATACAGTAGATCTCAGGACCAGCTGCTTCTTTCATTGGCAGCTTTACATGAGTTAGTAACCCCAATCAGTGATGTAAGTTTGTCTCAGTCTCTTGGAGGCAAGATGAATGTTTGTGCCCCTCCTATATTTTATATATATATATATATATATATACACAAAAAATACTTTCCTCCATTCTATCATATGACTAAAAGCTGCACCTTATGGGTAGCCCCTTGATGGATGGGACTGAAAATAAAGATATGCAAAACAATTACCCTGGATGCGCTAAAAATATTTTTGATGTATCATTGGATACTATATATTAGTGTATACCCTTTAACTCAAAATTGTCACTCAAGATAAAAAGCAATAGAATTCCTTAATTCAGTACCTGAATTATTTATTCCTGGTATATAATAACAGAGGTAAAAACAATTTTCTTAAAAGACAAGTATAATCAATTTATACGGATTTCATTTTTTACATATAACATATAACCATCTCCAAATGTAGGAGATAGAATTTGCTTGTTACCACACCCTTACAGGTGTGATCTTATAGGTGTTTGGTCTCCTATCATGGAAGCAGGCTGTTATGTTGATGAACCTACGCATTTTTTCCACTCGCTGGACTTCAAAAAAAAGAATTCAGTTAGTATTCACCAGTGTTTTTATACCAAGATGGAATATCCTAAATGACTTTATTAGAGCCCAATAGATAATTGTAACAATGTACTTGCAGGTGCCTCATGTGCTGTTAGTAAATGGCCAATAGATATGACAATCTCCTAACTGTGTGTGTCTCCTCTCTGTTAGCACTGAATTGAGGACCCCTAGTGAATCAGTGGCTCACGTGCACTACAGCACAGTCTGCTCTAATTATATTTGTGCCAGTGATTATGGGCCCCATTTATCATGGATCGCATATTGAATGCAATCTGGGAGGAATCTTACAGCCCAGGATAGCATTACAATATGCGATCCTATCAGCTGGATGTAATGTATTATCCAGCACATGCAAGGACAGGGGCTCTGAAAGGCTGCCAGGGTTGCTGTGCATGCGAGGTCAGCTAAGATAGCACATGCACAGTGACCACTTCCGGGGAACCTTCTGCTGTCTGCAAACACGATCTGTAGCCCATAGGCAACAATGGGCTACCACCATCTTGAGATGGGGGTAGCTGCAGAGACCAATATCAGGAATGCATTGCATTCCAGATATTGGTAAAGCTGGCAACATCATATCCCCCATAGAAACCTATGGGCGATGCGGCTGAGGGCGTAAAGGAGGAATTGCAGCAGTTATTGTAGATACACCCTTTTGCAAATATACTATGACAAATGGGCCCCTAAGACATCAGAAACTGTGGAAACTTTTTTTTTCTTAATACAATAAGCAATGACTTACTTTGTATATCACCCCGTATTCATAAAAGTGGTATAATGGTGCTGGAAAGGGAGGGAGTTTACATTGTTATGTAGTTTGTGTACACTTGATTAATAAAAATGGCGAAATCTGGAAGTACATTAAATCATAGATATGGCTGCTGAGTATGTAATGGAGCACCATGTAATTTTAACTTAAAAAATATAATAAATCAATTAAAAGACTAACTTGAACTGAAAGCTGGGAATACAGAGTGTAACAGTAAGATTGCTGGATGTGCAATAAATAATCAGTGCTCCTACCTGTAAATTGTGGTGGGATCACTCTGCAGAGGATTGATTCCTCATCTGTCTACTTTCCCTATGGTGGTAATGCAATGCTGGAGTTCAGGGTGGGAGAAGAGATGGTATCCTGTGTCCTGCATGCTGCTATAGTAGCTGCTGGCAGCATCCGGAGAGCACCAGCATTCAGCTGACTCATGTTGCTAGGAGATGATTTGAACTACAGAAGCCCACTGCTTCCAAAAGACTGACATGCCCCTACTTTGCCCAGACTAATTGAGATGAGTGCTGATAGTGCTCTGCTCAATCTCCATGTACATCAGAAATACAGGTCATCACACACAGCAGGAGACAATGGAGGAAGGCTGGTGCCCCCTTCAGGGAATGAGCCCGGCAGCAGCTGACTCTATTGTCTCCGGCAGTTCCACCTCTGGCACCAAGCATCTTTTTGTATTAATCTCTGAAGGATCATCTGCAAATATTGTTTACAAAGATATTTTGTTATCAATGTAACAACATAAAATATACATCACAATATTAGATAACACTACTGTCTTTGTAAAAGTAGTTTACTAGAATTTGCCAAGGGCAAATGTTAGTAGACAATAGATATACAAAATAAAGCACAATAAAATATCATAAATACATCTTATAATAAACACCATAAAACTATCCCAAAGAACCCCTGAATCTGGGGTAGTAAAAATATAGTGCAAAAATGAGGCTATGTTCTGGATCACTTATAGTTGGATGCATAGAAAATTATATAACATGTTGTATTTAAACTATGTGCTTTATGTAACTCAGAAAAACAATATAATACAATTTTAATAAGTTATAAAGTACAGCACTGTATATTCAACTACACAGCATCAGACTCCTAAGAATCCATAAATCCCTATCCCATCCTCCTGGCTGGCCCATCATTGTAAACAATATCTGCCTGACTTGTGCTTTGTACCTGGAGCATGCAGAAACAGTTTACCAATGTGACTGGATGCATACCAGTAACTAGACATTTGGGAGTGAATAGCTGTGTGATCAAGAGAAAGAAAAAGTACTGTATTCACATGGAATCTACATTACAATAAGTCGTATTAATATATCATACAGATGGGTCATATGAAAATATTTATGTGATGACAAACCAATTGATAGAGTAACCTTGGTTAGAGATCACCCAAAAATCACAGCATATTAATATACTTATTTATTAACAGTTTCTTATATATATATAAATTCTGTTGCGCTTTACAATTGGACACAATGATACAACAAAACTGGGTAATAAACAGTCAGAGGTAGGAATGCCCTGCTCGCAAGCTTACAATCTATAGGGAAATAGGCATTGATACACAAGGAAAGGCATTATCTATTGCATTGAAAATGATATAGTGAGGGAAGATCAAGGGCGCTACTTAACAACTAGGGAACACTTGAATCATAATTTTAAAATAAAATAAAAAAAAGGTGTGGATATGCATCACATAAATTCTCTGCAGTCCTGTGTCAATCGTTATTTTCCTTTTGTAAATTCAGCGACTCCCAGGTGTTACATATACAAGGAAATAAAAAAACACAAAATGTGTGGTATTGCTTTTAACTAACTGATAAAAGTCCCATGAGTTCTCCAAAGAAAGGAGCCCTGTATGGTGGGTGTTTCTTGATAGTAGAAAAGGACAGTTCCTCACCACCACTTCACAACATGAAAAGACGTACCAAAACTCACTTAGAAATGTATATCACCATGCACGTAAAGGTATCTTTCATACTTCTTAAAACCAACAGCAAGATAAGATATAATTCGTTCAATTGAACATACCACACTCACTTCTTAGCAGGTGGATTTCCACATACAGCGGTTTCTTTAAAATGGATGCACGAATTCTTCCCTCCAAAAAAATGATTTATTGCCAAATAATTAAAATATCATACAAAAACAGATTAAAACTGTCCTCATTCAATTCCAAAGAATGGTATAATAAAAAATGTGAGTCTTGTGGAATATGACTGGCACATGTGAATTCCGGACTAACACCTGTGTCCACAAATATTATATACCTTAGGAATATTGTACATTGAGAGAGAAGTTGCTGAAGTAAAAAGAATCACTGTCTGGTAGCACCAACGCCGCTTCGACTAAAGTGATTCTTTTTACTTCAGCAACTTCTCTCTCAATCTACAATATTCCTAAGGTATATAATATTTGTGGACACAGGTGTTAGTCCGGAATTTACCTGTGCCAGTCATATTCCACCTGACTTACATTTTCTATTATACCATTCTTTGGAATTGAATGAGGACAGTTTTAATCTGTTTTTGTATAATATTTTAATTATTTGGCAATAAATAATTTTTTTGGAGAGAAGAATTTGTGCATCCATTTTAAAGAAACCGCTATATGTGGAAATCCACCTGCTAAGAAGTGAGTGGTACATTCAATTGAACGAATTATATCTTATCTTGCTGTTGGTTTTAAGAAGTATGAAAGATACCTTTACGTGCATGGTGATATACATTTTTAAGTGAGTTTTGGTACGTCTTTTCATGTTGTGAAATGGTGGTGAGGAACTGTCCTTTTCTACTATCAAGAAACACCCACCATACAGGGCTCCTTTCTTTGGAGAACTCATGGGACTTTTATCAATTAGTTAAAAGCAATACCACACATTTTGTGTTTTTTGTTTTCCTTGCATATGTAACACCTGGGAGTTGCTGAATTTACAAAAAGAAAAATAATGATTGACACAGGACTGCAGAGAATTATTGTGATGTATATCCACACTTTTTAAAAAAAAATATTTAAAAATTATGATTCAAGTGTTCCCTAGTTGTTAAGTAGCGCCCTTGATCTTCCCTCACTATATCATTTTCAAAGCATTTTTTGTGTGATCTGAAGTTGGGCAGATCATAAGAGGAGTAGGATTGGGCTGATACTGTAAGTGCGCCAGAATATACACATTCTATACTGTACTGTATTATCTATTGCATATTTGTCCACCAGATTGCAAAGGTTGTAGGTGGGTTACATGATATCACATCACAGCAATGATGAACCCTGGTCAGAAAGAAGGGAAAGTGAAGACAATAGGAATTTAATACCTACCGGTAAATCCTTTTCTCTTAGTCCGTAGAGGATGCTGGGGTCACCATTAGAACCATTGGGTATACACGGGATCCGCAGGAGACATGGGCACTTTAAGACGTTCAAAGGGTGTGAACTTGCTTCTCCATCTATGCCCCTCCTCCAGACTCCAGTTATAGGAACTGTGCCCAGGGAGATGGACATTTCAAGGAAAGGATTTATTGTTAAACTAAGGTGAGATTCATACCAGCTCACACCTCAAGCATGCCACACAACGGCATGAACAATTTCAGCAACAGGCTGACTATAAACGTAACACAACATGTGTGTGACCACAACTAATAACTGCAGATACAGTACGCACTGGGACTGGCGCCCAGCATCCTCTACCGACTAAGAGAAAAGGATTTACTGGTAGGTATTAAAATCCTATTTTCTCATACGTCCTAGAGGATGCTGGGGTCACCATTAGAACCATGGGGTTATACCAAAGCTATAAAATGGGTGGGAGAGTGCGGATGACTCTGCAGCACCGATTGACCAAACTTGAGGTCATCATCGGCCAGGGTATCAAACTTGTAAAACTTTACAAAAGTTTTTGAACCCGACCAAGTAGCTGCTCAGCAAAGTTGCAATTCCGAGACCCCCCGGGTAGCTGCCCAGGACGAGCTAACCTTTCTAGTAGAATGGGCCTTAACTGGTTTCGCTAACGGCAATCCTGCCATGGAATGAGCATGCTGAATCGTATTACAGATCCAGCGTGCAATGGTCTGCTTGGGAGCAGGACACCCAATCTTGTTGGGAGCATACAGGACAAACAGAGCCTCTGTTTTCCTAACCTGAGCCATTCTGGCGACATAAATTTTCAAAGCTCTGACCACATCCAGAGACTTTGACTAAATTAAGGCATCAGTAGCCACTGGCACCACAATAGGTTGGTTCATGTGGAAAGATGAAACCACCTTCGGCAGAAATTACTGACGAGTACTCCACTCTGCTCTATCTTCATGGAAGATCAAATAAGGGCTCTTGTGAGACAAGGTCGCTAACTCAGACACCCGCCTTGCGGATGTAAAGGCCAACAGAATGACCATTTTCCAAGTAAGAAATTTCAACCCCACCTTCTGTAAAGGTTCAAACCAATGTGATTGAAGGAACTGCAACACCACATTAAGATCCCATGGTGCTACTGGGGGTACAAATGGAGGTTGGATGTGCAACATACCTTTCACAAAAGTCTGAACTTCTGGAAGGGAAGCCAATTGTTTTTGAAAGAAAACTGATAAGGCTGAAATCTGTACCTTAATTGAGCCCAACTTTAGGCCCGCATCCACACCTGTTTGTAGAAAATGGAGAAAACATCCTAGCTGAAATTATTCCATAGGAACCTTCTTGGATTCAAACCAAGAAACATATTTTTTCCAAATACGGTGGTAATGTTTAGACATTACTCCTTTCCTGGCCTGAATAAGTGTGGGAATTACTTCACTGGGAATACCCTTTCGGGTTAGGATTTTGCGTTCAACCGCCATGCCGTCAATCGTAGCTGTGGTAGGTCTTGATACACGCACGGCCCCTGCTGTAAGAGGTCCTCGCGTAGACGAAGAGGCCAGGGATCTCCTATGAGTAATTCCTGAAGATCTGGATACCAAGCCCTCCTTGGCCAGTCTGGGACAATGAGGATCGCTTGAATCTTTGTTCTTCTTATGATCTTTAGAACTTTTGGAATGAGAGGAAGTGGAGGGAATACATACACCGACTGAAACACCCATGGTGTCACCAGTGCATCCACTGCTATTGCTTGAGGGTCCCTCGACCTGTAACAATATCTCTGAAGCTTCTTGTTGAGACGAGATGCCATCATGTCTATTTGAGAAATTCCCCAATGACTTGTCACTTCTGTGAAGACCTCTTGATGGAGGCCCCACTCTCCTGGATGGAGATTGTGTCTGCTGAAGAAGTCTGCTTCCCAGTTGTCCACTCCTGGAATGAAGATCGCTGACAGAACGCTTGTATGCTTTTCCACCCAGCGGAGAACCTTTGTGGCTTCTGCCATTGCCGCTCTGCTTTTTGTTCCGCCCTGGCGGTTTATGTACGCTACTGCTTTTACATTGTCCGACTGGATCAGTACGGGCAGATTGCGAAGAAGATGTTCCGCTTGTAGAAGGCCGTTGTAAATAGCCCTTAGCTCCAGAACGTTTACGTGGAGACAAGTTTCCTGGCTTGACCATCTTCTTTGGAAGTTTTCCCACTGTGTGACTGCTCCCCAGCCTTGGAGACTTGCCTCCGTGGTTACTAGGATCTAGTCCTGGATCCCGAACCTGAACCCCTCTAGGAGGTGAGAGCTGTGCAGCCACCACAGTAGTAAGATACTGGTCTTGGAAGACAGGATTATCCTTCGGTGCATGTGCAGGTGGGATCCAGACAACTTGTCCAACAGGTCCCACTGAAACACTCTTGCATGGAATCTGCCAAACTGAATGGCCTCGTAAGCCACAACCATCTTCCCCAGCAACCGAGTGCATTGATGGATTGACACTCTTGCTGGTTTCAGAATTTTTTTGACCAGACTCTGAAGTTCCAGAGCCTTTTCCACTGGAAGAAAAACTCTCTGTAGTTCTGTGTCCAGTATCATTCCCAAAAATGACAACGGCGTCGTCGGAATCAACTGTGATTTTGGCAAGTTTAGGAGCCAACCATGTTGTTGAAGAATTGTCAGGGAGAGTGCAATGTTTTGCACCAACTGGTCCCTGGATCTCGCCTTTATCAGGAGATCGTCCAAGTACGAGATAATCGTGACTCCTTGCTTGTGAAGAAGAACCATCATTTCCACCATAACTTTGGACAGACCAAACGGCAACGTCTGAAATTGGCAATGGCAATCCCGAATTGCAGACCTCAGGTAAGCCTGATGCAGAGGATAAATGGGAACATGTAAGTAGGCATCCTTTATGTCCACTGACACCATTAAATCCCCTTCCTCCAGACTAGAGATCACTGCTCGGAGAGACTCCATCTTGAATTTGAATTTTTTTAGGTAGAAATTGAGGGATTTCAGGTTTAGGATCGGTCTGACCGAGCCGTCCAGCTTCGGGACTACGAACAGGCATGAATAAAAGCCTTCTCCCTGTTGTGATGGGGGATCTTGAAACTACAGTTTGTACCCTTGGGATACTATTTGTAAAACCCATGGGTCCAGGTCCGAACGAAACCAGAACTGACTGAAGAGTTTGAGACGTGCCCCCACCGTTGCAGACTCCCGCAGAGGAGCCCCAGCGTCATGCAGTGGATTTGGAAGAAGCCAGGGGGGAACTATGCTCCTGGGAATCCGACAAGGCTGGTGTTCTTTTACCTCTTTCCCTACCTCTAGTAGCAAGGAAGGAAGAACCTCGCCCTTTCCTGTATTTATTGGGCCGAAAGGTCTGCATTTGGCAGTGGTGTGTTTTCTTTTGTTGTGGAGGAACATAAGGCAAAAAGGATGACTTACCCACGGTAGCAATAGATACCAAATCAGCGAGGCCATCATCAAACGGGGCACCACCATTATATGGTAGAGATTCCATATTTTTCTTGGAGTCAGCATCAGCATTCCATTGGTGAATCCACAATGCTCGCCTAGCTGAGACTGCCATGGCATTGGCTTTTGATCCCAAAAGGCCAATATCTCTTGCAGTTTCCTTTAGGTATGCTGCAGCGTCCTTGATATAACCCAGCATCAAGAGGATGCTATCCCTATCTAGGGTATCTATATCAGATGACAAGTTATCTGCCCACTTTTTGATAGCACTACTCACCCATGCAGATGCAATGACAGGTCTGAGTAGCGTACCTGTGGTCGCATAAATGGATTTCAATGTAGTTTCTTGCTTACGATCCGCAGGGTCCTTAAGGGCTGCCGTGCCAGGTGACGGGAAAGCCACCTTTTTAGACAAACTCGATAGGGCCTTGTCTACAATGGGGGGTGACTCCCATTTTCCCTATCCTCTGAGGGAAATGGATAAGTCACCGGATCCTTTTGGGAATCTGAAACTTTCTGTCAGGGCTTTCCCAGACTTTTTCAAATAGAGTGTTCAGTTAATGAGAGGGAGGAAACGTTATCTCATGTTTCTTTTCCTTATACATACAGACCCTTTTAACAGGAACAGCAGGGTCCTCAGTGATATGTAATACATCTTTATCCGCCACAATCATGTACTGAATGCTCTTTGCCAATTTTGGATCTAATCTGGAATCACTATAGTCGACACTGGAATCAGTGTCCATGTCGGTACCAGTCTCTGCCAACTGGGCAAACATACATTTCAGTGACCCAGAGGGGACCTGTAATAACATATCCTCCACAGATTTATTCCATGCCTGGGTCTAAAACTCAGACTTGTCCAATCTCTTACTAATATGAGCCACATTAGCATTCAAAACATTTACCCAATCAGGAGTCGGCGGTGCCAACAGGGTCACCCCCACAGCCTTTTGTGTCTCTAACACAGCCTCCTCCTGGGAAGAGCACTCAGCCTCAGACATGTCAGCACACGAGTACTACCACCCACAGATACACTGGGCAAAAAGGGGACAGACCCACAGTAAAGCCTGTCAGAGAGACACAGAGTGAATTTGCCAGCTCACTACCCAGTGCCAAATCAAGGGTCTGAAGCGACTAATAAAATACCCCAGACCTGTAGCGCTTTTAATATTAAGTATATTGCACCAATTATCCTGTGCCCCCCCCCTCCCCCGTTTTGCACCCTGATACTTGTCAGCAGTGTGAGGAAGGACCAGCTTCTCTGCTGCCTGAGGAGAGGAAATGGCGCCGAGTGAGCTGTGAGGACGAAGCTCCACCCCCTTAATGGCGCACTTCTGTCCCGCTTATTTCAATAAATGATTATACTGGCGGGGGTTAGGACAGTTCCTTGGCACTAATGTCCCCTTTTGCCAGTGTACACTGAGGGTTTTTAGTTGCCCAGGGCACCCCCCCTGTGCCCTGCACCCTGTAGTGCTGTGTGCGTGTGTGGGATCCAGGCGCGCAGCATCCAATCGCTGCGCGGTACCTCATAAATGCCATCAATGAAGTCTTCTTTTCTTCTGCTACTCACCTGTCCTCTGACTTTTGGCTCTGTAAGGGGGTGACGGCCGGCTGCCGGAGAGAGCATCTAGGCATACCCAGCGATCAGCACCCTCAGGAGCTAATGGTGTCCTGTATCCAGAAGTCCCTAAGTCCCACGAAGCAGGGAGACTGTTGCCAGCAGTCTTCCTGAACATAAAAAAACCTAACAATAAGTCTTTTTTCAGAGAAACTCAGTAGAGATCCCCTGTAGTGCTTCTAGTCTCACTGGGCACAATTCTAAAAACTGGAGTCTGGAGGAGGGGCATAGAAGGAGGAGCCAGTTCACACCCTTTGAATATCTTAAAGTGCCCATGTCTCCTGCGGATCCCGTCTATACCCCATGGCTCTAATGGTGACCCCAGCATCCTCTAGGAGAGGCTTTTTCAACCAGTGTGCCATGGCACACTAGTGTGCAGCGACCAGTTGCAAGGTGTGCCGCGGAGCCAGAGCAGCTTCCTGCACCTTCAAAGTGAACTGTTAGCCTGGGCTCTTCTTAGAGGATCAGTCGTGCTCCGGCCATGACCTATGCCTTGAAAACGATGCGATATCTTAAGTCACAGCCGCTGCGTCTCACCATCCAGCCCACCCATCTGCATACACATTTTCCAGTTCCCGCCTGCATCCAAAGCTTTCCTTCCCACCCCCATCCACACCTGCCTGACCACCCGCTGCTCAGTATTTGCAGAACTCTACTATGAACAACTCCCGCCACTGAGGGACAGGGAGGAGGACAGCTGATAATAATATTTGTTATTTTATTTCTCCTGTGGGGAACAATATGATTTCAATAGGATTTATGTGGGAAGAATAAAAATTTATGGGTTTATGGGTGGAACAATGTGAATAATCATGTGGAGAACAGTAGGATTTATGTGCAGAGAAATGTGATTGTTTTTTTCTGTGTA
The DNA here is from genome assembly GCF_028390025.1 of Pseudophryne corroboree. Classification (NCBI taxonomy): domain Eukaryota; kingdom Metazoa; phylum Chordata; class Amphibia; order Anura; family Myobatrachidae; genus Pseudophryne; species Pseudophryne corroboree. Next base: position 551,703,403 of record NC_086446.1, on the reverse strand, counting down.
GGCCAATGTACAGTAGGAGTGGTGTGTCAGTTACAGACAATCAGTGGAGGAATCATCTCCCTTCTATGGAGGATCAGTAGTGATACATCATTGAAACAAATTTGGCAACATATAAGTAGCTACAGTTTATAAGAGCATTTTTGCAAGTGTTGCAAAAGAATAAGCAATAACACTGTTAGTCCACTATACCTATCAAAAGAGCAATTTATAGGATAACATCAATAAAGACACGGATACTATATTTTTTGTTATAGGCAATATAGCCTTTATTTAGTTTACACTTTGAGGGATCACCAATTGGAAACTAGTAGTTTTTATTATCACATTCTGTTCTTCTTATTCACACTATATTTTATTATTTCACCAATTCCTTGAAATTATATTATTTTAATGCATATCCAATAAAGATTAGATATTTAAAGAAAATGAACAGCGGTTGAGTGCGTCCCAAAAAAATGCTTCTTTCTTCTATTTCTATTTTTTGGTAATTTCATATGGGTCCAAGACTCATAAGCATTTGGAGAGCACCTGCGTATAAATTTACATAGGTTTAAAAAAACTAAAATATTTTCAGTAGCGCAGAGTATACCACGATATATTCAAATTGTATATACAAAAGAAAACATTAAGAAAACTGGAGCGGGATTATTTAAACTCTGTGTGCAATGTACAGTATGTGTGGATTTTTTTATTTTTATTTTTACTGTGAGGGCCAATGTGTGTGTTTTGGTTTTTTTTCTGTGGGGAACTGATGGTGTGCCTTGGCAATTTTAAAATATTGTTCGGTGTGCCGCGAGTAAAAAAAGGTTGAACATCACTGCTCTAGGATGTATGAGAAAGAGAAAATATGTGGAGGATATGTGTGGACTATACAGTGGGGATATAATTGGGTAAGAAAGTTTATGAAGGTTGAGTGAGCGGTTCTGGAATGTGATAAGCTAGCCTGAAGAGGTGAGTTTACAGGGAACATTTGAAGGTTTGGAGACTAGGCGAGAGTCTTAAATTCTCCGTGGTAGGGCATTCCACAGAGTGGGTGAAGCCCGAAAGGAAGTCCTGCAATCGTGCATGGGAGCAAGTAATGAGTGTGAATGAGAGACGTAGATATTGTGAAGATCGGAGAGGTTGGGTTGGGAGATATTTTGAGATGAGCAAAGAGATGTACATTGGTATAGCATGGTTAATGGACTTATGTGTGAGTAAGAGTATTTTATATTGAATACGGTAGAATACAGTTAACCAATGGAGGGACTGACAGAATAGATCTGCAGACAATGAATGTCTAGCAAGGAAGATTAGCCTCGCAGCTGCATTCAGAATGGATTGTAGTGGTGAGAGTCTCTTTTTGGTAAGACCAGTAACAAGACTATTGCAATAATCAATGCGGGAGATAATGAGAGCATGGATTAGAGTTTTTGCAGTGTCTTCTGTAAGGTATGGTCATATTTTGGATATGTTTTTTAGATTCATGTAACATGATAATGAGACAGATTGAATGTGGGGTACAAAGGACAGTTCTGAGTCAAGTATGACACCTAGGCAGTAAGCTTGTGGGGTAGGATTGATTGTTGAGTTCTCAACTGTGATAGAGATATCAGGTTGGTAACTACTATTGGCCGGTGGAAATATAAGCAGCTCTGTTTTGAAAATATTAAGTTTGAGGAGATGAGATGACATCCAAGATGAAACAGCAGAAAGGCATTCAGTGACCCTGACCAATACAGATGGTGATCAATCTGGGAAAAGGATAGGTAGATTTAAGTATCATCTGTGTACAGATGATACTGAAATCCGAAAGAGCAGATTAGTTTACCAAGAGATGAGGTATAGATTGAGAAAAGCAGAGGATGTAAGACCGAGCCTTGTTGTACTTCAACTGAAAGAGGTAGCGAAGAGGAGGTGGATTCAGAGAAGCGAACACTGAAGGAGTGATTAGATAGGCAGGATAGGAACCAAGAGAGGACTGTGTCTTTAAGACCTAGGGATTGTAGTGTTTGTATGAGAAGAAAATGGTCAACAGTGTCAAAAGCAGCAGAGAGATCTAGAAGAATAAGAATAATGGCCATTGGACTTTGAAGTGACTAGATCATTCACTACTTTAGTCAGTGCTGTCTCTGTGGAGTGCTGGGAACGAAAGTCTGACTGAAGTGGGTCAAATAAAATGTGTGTTTTAAGAAAGTGTGTGAGGTGAGTGTAGGCAAGTCTCTCAAGTAGCTTGGAGAGGCATGGCAGCTGAGAGATGGGACGGTAGTTTGAGAGAGTGTTAGGGTCAGAATTTTGTTTTTTCAGAATGGGAGTAATCAGTGCATGCTTGAATAGTGAAGGAAAGATACCAGTATAGAGAGAGATTACAGATGTTAGTTAAGTTTGGGATAAGCAAAGGAGACATTTACTTACAATATGTGAATCACTTAATCAACTGCTCAAAAGAGGACATCTCATTATAAGTAGAGACAAGCAGGTTCAGTTCCCAGAGAACCGAACCCCCCCCCCCCACCCCCACAAACTTCACATTCCAAATGGGAGCCAAGCCCGGCTCAGGAATTCCCACCAGACTTGGAAACCAGAACGAGGCAAAAAGTCACCATCCCACTGTTGGATTCTCGTGGGTTTTGGATTCCATAGAAACAGCTGCACATCATCGGCATTTTCACTCCAGACTTGGAGAGTGAGGGAGGCAGACCTCTGTCTCTCTCTGTGGGTGTTGGCATCAGTTGGGGTCAGTGCGTGCTCTCTAGGGGTGCTGTCCTGTCAATGTGGTGTCCCTGTGATGTTAGGGGTGCTGTCCTGGCTTTCACTGGTGTTTCATGTGATGTTAGGGTTGCTGCAGCTGTACATGGGTGTTGATGTCCTGGATGTCACTGTGTTGTACAGGGGGCAGGGGCACTGTCCTCCTCTATGCTGTGAAAATACAGGTGTGCATGCCCTGTTTTGTATACAGTAAAATTCAGAAGAGCAGTGAAAATAAATATACACTGGCCCTGTCTTGTATGCTGTAATAATTCAGGGGTGCAGTAAAAATAAATTTACACTGGCCCTGTCTTGTATACTGTAAAAATACAGGGGTGCTGTTGTTAAAATATAAGTACACTGCTCCTGTATGCTATAAAAATACAGGGGATCAGTTGTTAAAATAAAAGTACACTGGCCCTGTATGCTGTAAAAATACAGGGGTGCTGTTGTTAAAATAAAAGTACATTGGTCCTGTATGCTGTAAAAATACAGGGGTGCCATTCTTAAAATGAAAGTACACTGTTCCTGTATGCTATAAAAATGAAGGGGTGATTTTGTTAAAATAAAAGTACACTGTTCCTGTATGCTGTAAAAATACAGGGATGATGTTGTTAAATAAAAGCACTCTGGCCCTTTATTTTGTGCAGTAAAAATACAGGGGTGCTGTTGTTAAAATAAAAGTACACTGGCCCTGTCTTGTATGCTGTAAAAATACAGGAGTGCTATTGTTAATATAAAAGCACACTGGTCCTTTATGCTATAAAATTAAAGGAGTGCTGTTAAAATAAAATTACACTGGCCCTGTATGCTGTTAAAAAAAAAACAGGGATGCTGTTGTTAAAATAAAGGTACATTGGTCCTATATGCTGTAAAAATACAGGGATGCTGTTGTTAAAATAAAATTACACTGGCCCTGTCTTGTATGCTGTAAAATTACAGGGGTGCTGTGAAAATAAAGGGGCACTATTCTGTGTGCTGTAATAGTAAAGGGCTGCTGCCCTCTGAAATGGAGAACAAAAATTTGGAGGAAAAAATAGTGAAAGATCAGGAACCACTTCCAGTTCATTTTATTAATGCTGAAGCTGCTGCTGCCACAAGTCATGACATTGATGATGCAATTCCATTAACGTTGTCTGCTAAAGCCGATGCCCAATGTCATAGAGGGCATGTCAAATCCAAGAAGCAAAAATTAATAATCAGAAAAAAAAGAAATTATCTGATGAGAAATGTAAAATTGGCAATATACCATTCACGATACAAAGTATAAAGGAAAGGCTAAGGCCTTGGCCTATGTTCATGACTGGTGGTTCAGATTCTCATAAGGATGGAAGCCCTCCTCCCTCTAGAAAAATGAAAAAAAAATAAGCTTGTTAAAGCACAGGTAAAAAAAAAATTAATGTTCAGAGATATCACAAATTCCCACGGTGAGTCCAAGTGTGTCAGCAGTTGCGATGTTTACGCCTGACCTTCCCAAGACTGTATGGAAAGATGAGGCTCCTACCACCATTTGTGTGTCCTCTGCAATTTCTGCCCATGGAGTGCACCCCAATATTTTATGAATAAGATGATGTGAGTATGGAAGTTGACTGTGTAGATATATATATATATATACACACACACACACAGAGATATACACTGCTCGAAAAAATAAAGTGAAAACTAAAATAACACATCCTAGATCTGAATGAATGAAATATTCTTATTAAATGCTTTGTTCTTTACATAGTTGAATGTGCTGACAACAAAATCACACAAAAATTATCAATGGAAATCAAATTTATTAACCTATGGAGGTCTGGATTTGGAGTCACACTAAAAATTAAAGTGGAAAAACACACTACAGGCTGATCCAACTTTAATGTAATGTCCTTAAAATAAGTCAAAATGAGGCTCAGTAGTGTGTGTGGCCTCCACGTGCCTGTATGACCTCCCTACAACGCCTGGGCATGCTCCTGATGAGGTGGCGGATGGTCTCCTGAGGGATCTCCTCCCAGACCTGGACTAAAGCATCCTCCAACTCCTGGACAGTCTGTGGTGCAACGTGGCGTTGGTGGATGGAGCGAGACATGATGTCCCAGATGTGCTCAATTGGATTCAGGTCTGGGGAATGGGCGGGCCAGTCCATAGCATCAATGCCTTCGTCTTGCAGGAACTGCTGACACACTCCAGCTACATGAGGTCTAGCATTGTCTTGCATTAGGAGGAACCCAGGGCCAACCGCACCAGCATATGGTCTCACAAAGGGTCTGAGGATCTCATCTCGGTACCTAATGGCAGTCAAGCTACCTCTGGCGAGCACATGGAGGGCTGTGTGGCCCCCCAAAGAAATGCCACCCCACACTATTACTGACCCACTGCCAAACCGGTCATGCTGGAGGATTTTGCAGGCAGCAGAACGTTCTCCTTGGCGTCTCCAGACTCTTTCATGTCTGTCACATGTGCTCAGTGAGAACCTGCTTTCATCTGTGAAGAGCACAGGGCACCAGTGGCAAATTTGCCAATCTTGGTGTTCTCTGGCAAATGCCAAACGTCCTGCATGGTGTTGGGCTGTAAGCACAACCCCCACCTGTGGACGTCGGGCCCTCATACCACCCTCATGGAGTCTGTTTCTGATTGATTGAGTAGACACATGCACATTTGTGGCTTGCTGGAGGTCATTTTGCAGGGCTCTGGCAGTGCTCCTCCTGTTCCTCCTTGCACAAAGGCAGAGGTAGCGGTCCTGCTGCTGGGTTGTTGCCCTCCTACGTCCTCCTCCACATCTCCTGATGTACTGGCCTGTCTCCTGGTAGCGCCTCCATGCTCTGGACACTACGCTGACAGACACAGCAAACCTTCTTGCCACAGCTCGCATTGATGTACCATCCTGGATGAGCTGCACTACCTGAGCCACTTGTGTGGGTTGTAGACTCCGTCTCATGCTACCACTAGAGTGAAAGCACCGCCAGCTTTCAAAAGTGACCAAAACATCAGCCAGAAAGCATAGGAGCTGAGAAGTGGTCTGTGGTCACCACCTACAGAACAACTCCTTTATTGGGGGTGTCTTGCTAATTGCCTATAATTCCCACCTGTTGTCTATTCCATTTGCACAACAGCATGTGAAATTGATTGTCAATCAGTGTTTCTTCCTAAATGGACAGTTTGATTTCACAGAAGTGTGATTAACTTGGAGTTACATTGTGTTGTTTAAGTGTTCCCTTTATTTTTTTGAGCAGTGTATATACAGATAGATCCATGGTTATCTTGGCCTCTTTGCTGGGCCTAGGGACACCATGGTTTATTTACATAAACCCTTAATCTATTTTTCTTAGATGCAATACATTACAGAGAACAATACAGCAGGGGATTATGTCATTACAGCAGGGGATTAAGTTTAACTGCCCAGTCTCAGTTAATCCTACTGTATTAAAGGCCAAGATAAACGTGGACCCATCTGTATATAGATTTATACCTTAATCCGAAATAATCAAGATAAACAACATAAAATGGTACCACCTGGCGGTTTCTAGATGCCCATATTGCACATCCACAGTAAGCAGCAGTGGCAGCACCTTAAGGGCCCCATACACTAGACCAATAATGCCCGATTTCAGCCCAATTCGGACATTCAGCATGATAAATTGACTGAAATCGGAATTTTTTGGTGTGCTTTTCCCCAATCTGATCCTATGCGCTTTCCCAAGTGCATTGGATTGGATCCCCCTAGGTCCGACATATCGCGAGTGTTGCACTCGTAATATGTCAGAACCCGCAGTAAAAGGATGGGAAAGTAAAAGATACATCGTATGCAAGAAAAAACTGCATACGATATACATGTACAGTATCTAATACTATCCTGCCAATGGGGAGGCTGCTGAGAGGTTGGAGGAAATCTTATATGACGTGACGGACCGTCATGTCGTATAAGTGTATGGGGCCCTTAACTAAGTGACATGTTTAAGCAAGAAATTTAAAATTGCAATGCTATAGAAAGCAAAATACACTAGGTTTCACTTTGAATAGTATTGACTTTTTAAATTACCTGCCTAAACACAGCAAAAAGCATCAGTCTACAAGATGACACCATTGACTTTATTACTGACTATAGCAAATGGTATGTAGCCTACAGTACCAGAACTGAAAGAATACTTCACACCTTTGTGAAAGAACCAAAGTGGTAACAGACAGGAAGCTCAGCAGTTCACTTTGAAAAGTGTGAAATCACCACAATTAGAAAAGCTAAATAAGATAAATCCAGATAAACAATTAACTGCTTAACAGCGACTATACGTTTGAAAACGTCACGTGGAGCATGACGAAACGTGTTAGGATCCCACACTTTACTCGTACCTGGACCAGGTACTCATCATAGCAGTGAGCAGCACCATGCGTGCCTTATACCGGCTTTTGACACGTTTGCAGGCGGTCGGTCTTCAACACGCTACCACCTACTCTCACATCCTGTCTGGTGGCACAGCTCCAGTTCGTTCTCCTCTCCGCTGAGCAAAGCAGTGGGCACTGCAGGATATCCAAACCGGGGACGCCTGGTTCGGACCAGCCCACCATAGAAGTACTTACACTGCTAAAAGCCACTGAACGCACATCTTTAACGGCAAAGCCGCCAGCACTGTGAGTCTGCTACATATTTACTACATAGCTCAATCACTTGAAAGCTGAACTGTGTCTGCTCATGATCATACGGATATTCCTTTAACAGAGACTGTTTCAATTCATGCTTATTGGATACATTTTTATTGCCATTGATCGAGTACCTTTTTTATTCTAGAGTATTTATATTATTCAAATATCAAGCTGTTTTTCTCATACCAATCTATTCTATATACAACCCATCCATCTATATATGTTTAGGGGTATGCATTTTAATAATTCATTTTTTTTTATTGAACGTCCGCTCTCAGTTTTACTTAATATTAATTATTACTCCCTGATATTTTGCGCAGCCGTTTCTTGTTTGTTCTTCAAGATAAATCCATAAGCATAGGCATCTCAAAAGTAAAAAAGCAGAAAGAAGCAGTACACTGTGGTAGAATAGTTTGAGATGATAAAAAAAATTGCAGAAAATCACCACAGGAGGTCAATGGTAAATCATTTATAATTCTGAATGAAAAGTGTAGTGACATGAGTGAGTGAGTGAGTGAGTGAGTGAGTGAGTGAGTGAGTGAGTGAGTGAGTAAGTAAAAAAAAACAGATCATATAAAATATTTGGCAGAATAGTATGCAGCAAAGTAAAATAAAATGTACAATTATATTTTGAAAATGATTCATTTTATGTTTGTAGCTACTGTATTTCAAAATCAGTTCACAAGGAAATGTAAATACTGTATACTGTGCTGATTCATAGAAAAATGTGGTCTCTTACACAAAGTTACAGAATTAAAAGAAACACATGAAGGGCTGGGTCTTTAGTTATGCAGCTTTAGCAAGCTGAATGCACAGCCCACTGAGGCTGCCTGTAAGAGAAATGAAGGATATCTCTGACATCCTTATTATGCTTACTGCCGGTGACAGCAGCTGCCACAGCTGCACCAACTATTATTGATGTATAACTACTGTAGCCTGCTCCTCTGGTCATCAGTGTCATCATCCAAGTGGAGCTGCCAGTCAGCAGACTGGGCACCATATCCCAGGCTTTCTCCTACCCTTTCCTGAGAGGTCATTAATGAGCACTGTGGGTTAATGGATTAATAGGTGCTTGGAGTAAAGGGGTGGTTGTAAATGCATGCAGTGAGAGGAGGGTTGATTGGTGCGGAAAGAGAATTGGTTAATAGATGCTGGGTGTGAGGGGGTAACTTGTGCTGTGAGTGGTGTTAATGAGTTTGTAGGGGGAATGGATTAATAGGTGCTGGATGTAGCAATGTTCATGAGTGCTGCCTGGGTGGACAGAATGGTGCTGAGTGGGTGAGTTGATTAATGGACTCTTGATAGTAATGGCTTAACAGGTCTTCATGGTGGATGGATAATGGGTTCCTGGTGGAGGGACATCGATGAGTACTGATAGCATGGATGAATGTGTTAATAGGTAATAGGAGGTTGAAATTGATTCATGGATTTTTTTGGAAAGGAATGGGTTAATGGTGCTGGATGGGAGAAGTTAATTTATACTAGTGAGTGTTAAACTGGTGAATGATGTTGAGAGGGTAAAGGCAAATATGCATATTGGATGTTCCGGCTTACAAAAAAGTATAATACAATACATTTGCACACAGGATGCGCATATGAAAAATAACTCACCTCATCATTACTTTGGTAAACACAGAAGTGTGGTTTTATACAGTACAAGTGGATGAAAGAAGTGTATTGGTAAATTAGGGGGAGTGGGGTAATATGACATTTTGCCTAGGGCACCTAACTTCAAACCGACCTGTACACATGAGCCACAATTGACAAATACCTTCTTCCCATCAACATAGATATAGCTTGAAGCTTCTGTCTTTGGTACAAAAACCTAAACAGAGATGAATATTGCCTCCCTACGATCAATAAAATAAACCAATGGGGTCTATGTACTAAGCCTTTGAGAAAGATAAAGTGGATGGGATAAAGTACCAGCCAATCAGCTTCTAGCTATCATTTTTTAAACTTGTTGATACTCTACTTAGGATCCTGTCATACAGGTAACATAGTACCATAGTATATGAAGTTGAAAAAGACAATTGTCCATCGAGTTCAACCTATTTGTGGTCTCCTATGCAGGATTATTTGGTCTAAAATTTTGACTGATGTTGATGTCAGCAGTTGCGTTTTATCCTTCTTTTTATAGTAACTATAGTGCATGACTATGCACCATAACCCTGGATATCCTTATACATCAGGAATTTATCTATCCCCAAATCCAGGTCCCATCCACATACCACGCTCACATTCAGCTGATTCCCAACAGAATATAAAATCAACAAACCTTATCAACATCACTTGTCTCCCATCTACCTCCAAGTCACTAAAATGTGCTTTATGGAATGCACGCTCTGTTTGCAACAAATTAACAGCTATTCATGACCTTTTCATAGCAAAAAAATTCAATATGCTGGCTATAACAGAAACCTGGCTCACACAATCAGACACTGCCTCCCCTGCAGCACTGTCACATGGTGGCCTCCACTTCACACACACCCCCAGGCCTGGTAACATCAAAGGAGGGGGTGTTGGAATATTACTATCCAAATGTTACACGCACATTGTTTTACCACCTGTTCCCTCACTCACATTTACATCCTTTGAGGTACACTCTATTAGGATTTTCACCCCTTTCTCTCTGTGTGTTGCAGCTATCTATCGCCCACCTGGGCAACCCAAAAAGTTTCTGGAAGATTTTTCTGCATGGCTCCCTCACTTTCTTTCCTCTGACATCTCCACCATCATTATGGGTGATTTCAATCTCTCTATTGACAGTCCACAATCTCCCCATGCCTCTAAACTACTCTCTCTAACCTCCTCTCTTGGCCTCTCCCAATGGACTGACTCCCCTACTCATCAGGAGGGCCACTGCCTTGATCTTGTATTCACCAGACTATGCTCTGTTTCTGAACTCACTAACACTCCTTTCCCTCTCTCAGATCACAACCTTATCACATGCATGCTCTCCTCCATTACTTCAAACTCAATGTCCATAAAGTCTACAAGGACACCTCTTACCCGCAGAAATATTAACGCTATTAATTTTCAACAACTATCTACCTCTCTGCAACCACTGCTTTCACCAATTTCTACATTCACCTCTCCAGAGACCGCTGTGTCACACCTTAACCAAACTCTAGTAACAGCACTTGATGACGTGGCTCCAGCTACCCATCACACTCCACGTAGACTTAGATGTCAACCGTGGCACTCTAAATACACTAGACACTTACAAAAACTCTCACGAAAAGTTGAACGCCAGTGGCGTAAATCTCGTAGTTCAAGTGACTTTCTCACATATAAGACCACCTACCACTCTTATCGTACTGCTCTGGACACTGCCAAACAAACATATTTTCAATCTCTCATCTCTGCTCAAGCCTCTAACCCCAAGCGACTTTTTAATACATTTAAATCACTTCTTGTCCCTCCCTCACCTAACCCACCAGCCACTGTCAGTGCGCAAGATCTTGCTTCCTATTTCAAGGACAAGATTGACAAGATCCGAAATGAAATGGTATGCTCTTCCACAGCAAGTGACCTGCTCAATTCCCTGCCTGAACCCTCTAACACCTTCTCTTCCTTTGATCCTACAAATGAAGATGAAGTATCTGCACTCTTTTCATCTGCCTACTCTAATACCTCTCCCCTTGACTCTATACCCTCACAAATTAGTAAAGCTCTGTCTACTGTGCTCATCCCAACCTTAACGAAAATCTGTAATCTCTCCCTGTCTACTGGTATCTTTCCTTCTCTATACAAGCATGCAGTGATTACTCCCATTCTGAAAAAACAAAACTCTGACCCGAACTCTCTCTCTAACTACCGTCCCATCTCTCAGCTCCCATGCCCCTCCAAGCTACTGGAGAGACTTGCCTACACTCGCCTCACACACTTTCTTAACTCACACAGCCTACTGGACCCACTTCAGTCAGGATTTCGTGCCCAACACTCCACAGAGACAGCACTGACTAAGGTAGTGAATGATTTGGTCACTGCTAAATCTAAAGGACATTTCTCTCTACTTATTCTCCTTGATCTCTCTGCTGCTTTTGACACTGTTGACCACTCTCTTCTCATACAAACACTACAATCCCTAGGTATTCAGGACACAGCCCTTTCTTGGTTCTCATCCTACCTATCTAATCGCTCCTTCAGTGTTCGTTTCTCTGATTCCACCTCTCCTTCGCTACCTCTCTCAGTTGGAGTACCGCAAGGCTCAGTCCTAGGTCCTCTGCTTTTCTCTATCTATACCACATCTCTTGGCAAACTAATCAACTCTTTCGGATTTCAGTACCATCTGTATGCGGATGATACTCAAATCTACCTATCCTCCCCTGATTTGTCACCATCTGTATTGGGCCGTGTCACTGCATGCCTTTCTGCCATTTCATCTTGGATGACATCTCGCCACCTCAAACTTAATATTTCCAAAACAGAATTAATTATATTTCCACCGGCCAATAGTAGTTTCCAACCTGATATCTCTATCACTGTTGAGAACTCTGCAATCACCCCTACCCCACAAGCTCGCTGTCTAGGTGTCATTCTTGACTCTGAACTGTCCTTTGTTACCCACATTCAATCTGTCTCAAGATCATGTTACATACATCTAAGAAACATATCCAAAATACGCCCTTATCTTACACAAGACACAGCAAAAACTCGAATCCATGCTCTCATTATCTCCCGCATTGATTATTGTAATAGTCTCCTGACCGGTCTTCCCAAACATAGGCTCTCACCACTACAATCCATTTTGAATGCAGGTGCGAGACTAATCTTCCTTGCCAGATGTTCATCGTCTGCAGATCCGCTCTTCAGTCCCTCCATTGGTTACCGGTATTCTACCGTATTAAATATAAAATACTTTTACTCACATACAAGGCTATTAACCAAACTGCACCAACATACATCTCTTCACTCATCTCAAAATATCTCCCTACCCGACCTCTCCGCTCTGCACAAGATCTACGTCTCTCATCCACACGCATTACTTGTTCACACTCAAAATTACAGGACTTTATCCGGGCTTCACCAACTCTGTGGAATGCCATCCCACGCACAGTAAGACTCGCCTCAAGTCTCCAAACCTTTAAATGTTCCCTGAAAACTCACCTCTTCAGACAAGCCTATCAAATTCCAGACCCACCCACATAACCTTCAGTGCTTCCCTATCTAATTACATCCTCTGTAGAATATTCATAGCATCACATATCTTGTCTTTCTTTAGTCTCACACCCTCCTGACACTTGGATAACTTTGTGGGGTATCATCATACAACCCATTAAGAACCTAGCAATCTGGTGGACCATTATGCAATAGGTAGCATCTATCCTTGTGTATCTATGCCTATTTCCCTATAGATTGTAAGCTTGCGAGCAGGGCCTTCCTACCTCTGTCTGTCTGTTTTTACCCAGTTTTGTTCTATTACTGTTGTTCTAATTGTAAAGCGCAACGGAATATGCTGCGCTATATAAGAAACTGTTAATAAATAAATAAATAAATCTAACCCATTCTTAAAGGTGTTGACTGAGTCCGCCATTACAACTCCCTCAGGCAGGGAATTCCAAACACGTATTGTCCTTACCGTGAAAAAGCCTTTACGCTGTATTGTGCGGAATCTCTACAGGCATGTCTAACACATCAATTGTGATATAAAGGTCAACCACAGGACCCTGTTTGGTAAATACTATAGATTCTGAGTATCCTTACATTCAATATACTGAATTGATTACAGAAATGTGCAATATGCAAACTTCTTGCCATAATCAGAGGCATAACTGTGGGAGGCAATGGAGTCATCTGCCACCGGGCTCCTGCTCTGAAGGGAGGCACCTCTTACACTGGAAGCAGACACCTTACTGATGAAGCTGTTTGCTCCTGTATAGGAAATATGAGAATACTAACTATATGAAGATACTTCTCTAACAATTACAAGTAACTTCATACAGTTAGAATTCTCATGCTTCCTGTACAGAAGCAAATAGCTTCATCAGTAAAGTGTCTGCTGTCAGTGTAACAGGTCATGGGTCCTAATCCTGGGTATGACTGCTAAGAAATGTGTGATTTAAAATAGAAGACAATGAAATGTGTATATATACAGTATATATATTTTTTCAGAACACTCCACACACACACACACACACACACACACACACACACACACACACACAAACACACATATATAAAGCAATAGATACAGATTGAAACAGAGGCGGCACTCCACGTCCTTGTAAAAAAAACTTGTATTCAAACTTGCATTGTACAAATGTGCAAAAACGTGCTAAAAACAGGTTCCACCATCTTACGATGTTTCAAGGCTCTGTGGCCTTTTCATCAGGTAAGGTAACCATAACATGTGATATACCAAACGAACCAAACCAAACATGAAAAAGCTCACCTGTTAAATAACACTGGTGTGCAGTGAGAGGTGCTCCTGGCGTCTGAAACCGGAACTTCCAGGAGGGTCATGTGAGCGGCCCGCCGATGATGTGTCTGTTGCTAGGAGATGTGATAAACAAGAGGTGCAGTACAGGCGCCGGGAGAACCTGTCATTGGAACTAGAAATAATTAGTGTTAAGACATGCATTATGCATGTGGCCCCAGCTGGGAATGCAAATAAGTGAAACTTGTGAATAAATGAGACATTAAAAAAGAGACTAAAAAAGCTGAAATATCTTGTTGCAAATAGAATACTGTAAAAAGACTACTATAGGCAGAATATGGCCAAAAGGTAGTTTCTGACTTTCTGTAAGCTATCTAATGTCAAAAATAACAAAATCACCAGTTAAACAGCAAGCTTAGCTATCAATTAAGGCCAAAAAATGCTAAAGCTAGAATAAGAATATGAGTATTACACATACGGGAGCACTTTGACCTATGTATAGTGGCTGTTGCCTGTACAAACCTAAGACATAGAAATGCAAAAAATTCAAAAAATTTGTTTAAATACATGGTTGTTGGTCCTGAAAATGCCTAATAATAAATACATATGACAACACATTGCTGTTTCCAGATTAGGAAGGCACTCTGGCATTTTCCTTTTTATTTAGAGTGCCGTACGATACAAGACATATATATATATATATATATATATACACACACACACACACACACACACACACACACACACACACACACACACACACATATACATACATAATAAATATATTTATCTAAATATAGGGGGGGCTTCAATATTTATCTTGCCTCTGGGCACCTGGAATGTACTTACGCCACTGGCCATAATACTAGTGCATTCAAGGAGCTTAACAAAGGGGGTCATTCCGAGTTGATAGCACACAGCTGATTTTCGCAGCGCAGTGATCAGGTTAAAAACAGCAAAACTGCACATGCGTATGCACCGCAATGCGCAAGCATGTCGTATGGGTACAAACAGCATCGTTGCTGTGCAATGCTTCTAGCGACAAATCCATTCGCACAGCCGATCGCAAGGAGATTGACAGGAAGAGGGCATTCATGGGTGTCAACTGACCGTTTTCTGGGAGTGGTAGGGAAAATGCAGGCGTGTCCAAGCGATTGCAGGGCGAGTATCTGACTTTAATTCCGGGACCTCCGTCGCTGGAATCATCATAAGTAACTTCAGGGCTGGTCTTGTTTTGCACAAAATGTTTTTGTACCACTCGGCTGCACATGTGATCGCATACTTGCAAAGTGAAAATACACTCCCCCGTGGGCGGCGACTATGCGTTTGAATGGCTAAAAGTAGCTAGCAAGCGATCAACTCGGAATGAGGGCCAAAATTCCCTAACATATTCTGATGAGAGTGGAATGGACTAGCAGAGAGCCTAGAGATAAGTAGAAATGGTACTGTGGCATAATGTGAACTAAAGACACTGTGACATAATTTGAAATGGGGGCTCTTTAGCATAATGTTACCTGAGGACACTTTGACATAATGTGTACTATATCGGCGGGCCCAGGTTCCGGTCCTGTCGAATAGTTAATGTCGGGCTAACGCTGCATGGCACCGTGTGTACACGGCTTCAGTATAGTGGGTCAGTTGTCAGGTCTTTGAGCAAAACCTGTTATTACATTTAGGGAATTGTTACACACAAATATAAATGTATGCTCTAGTCTTAAACCTATAAACATTGGTTTTAGGTGATTCTGACTGAGTCAAGGCTTCTGGCTTACCATATATTTTGGATTTATTCATCTATAAAATGTAAAAAAAAACAAAAAAAAACAAGAATACCTTTGTGATACAGCTTCACAATTCTATTTATGCAGTTGTAAGTGCTTAGGAGAATGGTTTTAAATTTGACAATGCTCTCTGTAACATAAAATGCTTTTTAGCCTGTAGGGGACAGGTAATCTTGTGACAGACGAATTTGAGAATGGAAAAGCAATCTAGCTGAGCAAAAGGGACAAGCAAATCCATGTAACTTTTTTAGTGGGTATTTAGCAAGCGGAAAATGTATTGTTGAATTAGTGATTAGTTGTTGTTTGTTTTTTTCTTTATTCTTTCTGCTGAGTAGAATTTAAAGCTACCATTCAGGAGCTCTGATTTATTTATATCAAGTAGGACTTTGGCTGTGTAATGAAAAATGAGGTTGGAGGAGATAGAAATTGCAAATGTGCCCTAAAATCAGCAATAATGGGAACATTGGAGATTTATTATGTACCATGCAAGTCTTTTACAGTGCTATATCAAATAAATAAACTATGCAAATGAAAGAAATGTCTGTGGAGAGTGAGTGAGATTTTTATTTACCAAGTCATGTAGCAATATGAATGAAGCTGTACATCATATTTCATTCAAAGAGGCTTCTAACTTACAGAAGACCATTGCCTCATAAACATTTTAGATTTAATAGCAAACAATCGAGATCTTCCATTTTAATTCCATTCATGTTTAATTATATAATGTGTTGTAGCATAAATAAAAGTACATTTTACTAAAATCCTTTATCTGCTTCATTCCCTCAACACAATATACTTTAGAAGTACAATTAAAGAAACATGAAAAATATTAATAATATAAAATAAGTTTAGAGTATATTCAGTTTTATTGAAACTGAATAAAACATTAATGCTTCAATATAATTCTTTCTTCCAAAGCAATTGCTTGGTAAATCCAATTCAAAATTCTGTTATTCATTTTTATATTTTCATGGTCTTCAGATTTACTACTTTTGATGGGTTCTACAAATTTAGGGTATTTTTGGCTGCATGTGTGGTTTACATGGACTATGGCCTAATGCAGGTCTGTAGCAAAGGCAGTGTGGCCAAATTCCAGGGTGCAATGCCCTTGAGGCCATGATTTCTGCCATAAAAACCCAAGCCCTATTCAAATTACTCACTCATTTGAGTGCATCACTGCCCACAGGAATAGGTTTCAAAGGGCTTCTCATTTACCTCCCCCCCTATAGATTTCAATGGATGGGTTGATGATAAGTTCTCACTCCTTGGCAAGACCTATTATGCACAATGAATGGTCAGGGCTTCACACAAGTCATTCCTTTTGCCACCCATAAAAGTGGTCACACTCTTGATCTTGTCTTCCAAAATGGATTAGAAGTCTTTGTTTTTAAAAATAAACCCAGTCATAAGGTCAGATCACCACTCCTTGCCGCAAATCTGTATCTCTCTGCTATATCGGGTGCCTCTTAAGCAGGAGTGTAGCGAGGGTGGCTACAGTGGAGCACGAGCTCCGGGCACCGAAAAAGTTAGAGGGCGTGCTGCCGCCCTCCCCACTCTTCCTGCAGGCCACTCTACTGGCAGCCGCAGAACAGGGGAAGCAGGGGGCGCACACTGACTCAGATATTAGGTAGGGAACAGGGCAGGCCAGAGGCGACAGCAGGAGACACTGACAGCTGGCACATGCCGGAGCTCTGCCCGCCCACTTTATATGTCTCACTGTATGCTTGTAGCTGTGCAGCAGGGTTACTTCTGTCCTGCCCAGGCTGCTGTGGCATCTCTTTGCCCCGGCTGCTGTAGCACTTCTCTACATTGATGTTACAACACCTCTCTCTGCTCCAGCACCTCTCTCTGCCCCTCAGGCTGCTGCAGCATCTCTCTCTGTGCCTCAGGCTGCTGCAGCACCACTCTCTGTGCCTCAGGCTGCTGCAGCACCTCTCTCTGTGCCTCAGACTGCTCCAGCACCTCTCTCTGCCCCTCAGGCTGCTGCAGCACCTCTCTCTGTTCCTCAGGCTGCTGCAGCACCTCTCTCTGGATCTCAGGAAATTCTGGGACATTATTTTCATTGAAGCATAGTGGGATTATCAGGTCTGGGATATCAGTTCTAGGGTTAAGGCATTGGGGACTATGAAATAGTGTGTGTGTGGAGGGGGGGGCAAGTTTGATGCAGTATTTTCATTTAGAGTTTTGGGGGGTTTGGGTAGGTGGGGGGGGGTCACATTTGGGGCATTATTTTAATTGAGGCATTGGGAGATTAGCAGATTGCCATTAGCTCCACAAGGTCTACAACCACCCTTGTCACCAATTTAGGATTTTTCAATATTGTTTCTTTTCAAATGTAACATGCCACCACATGTTGGCTAGGCCCCCAATTCAATATTCAGTATAGGGGAGGGGGGCACCAAAACATGCCCTTGCTCCGGGCACCATGGCACCTAGCTACACCTCTGCTCTTAAGATCACTGTTACCTAGTCTATTACTATAATATGGATGCGATGGCTGCAATTGATATTAATGCCCCTATGCATATACGACCTTGTAAACCACACCGTCAAGCTCCCTGGTTTGACAACAGTGCTAATGAGCTCAAGAAAAGGGGGCATCAACTGGAAAGATGATGGTGGAAGACTAACCTGGTGCAAGAACTAATAAAGCATGATGAAGAATATCAATCCACAATCACCTATAATTAGTAAATATTCCTCTCAAATGAGATTGCTGCTGCATACAATAGGCCAGCTCATCTTTTCCACACAGTGGATATGCTTTGCAAGCCAGCATGCCTGCATCCTGATGAAACACTCTCCCAGGCAAGATGCTACAAGTCTGCAAACTTCTTTGCTGATAAAGTTGCCACCATCCAGGCTAGAATCTCCACAGTGCCAAACTGCCAAGCCTGACAATTTAGGCCACCTGTCTTCATGGACCAGCTTTGACCCAATTAATGCAAAATACATTGCTGAAAATGCCCGAATGTTGCATCCCATTACCTGTAATCTGTACCCTGCCTTATCCAAGCTCATAATAGGGTGCAATAACTGGCGCTGTATTTGCAAAATATAGTTCAATGCTCTTTGCAGACAGGCATTTTTCCTGATCCACCAAAAGAAGCAATTGTTAGACATATTCAGAAAAAACTAATTTATATCCTGATTGCATGACCAACTACAGACCGGTATCAAACCTTCCTTTTCTAGGAAAGGTTATTGAGAAAGCGCTTGCAACTCAACTGGAAACCTGCCTAACAACCTTTGATATTTATGATTCATTCCAATCAGGATTCAGGAGAATATATAGTACTGAAACAGCCATTGTGTGTGTGTGTGTGTGTGTGTGTGTGTGTGTGTGTGTGTGTGTGTGTGTGTGTGTGTGTGTGTAAAATGATCTTCTGGTGGCAAGATGGAAGTGACTGTTTAATTGTAATCCCTCTGGATCTCTCTGCAGCATTTAATACTGTGAACCATGGGATTCTGATTGAGCACCTGAAAAGTTTCTGTGGCCTGGATGGCACAGCCCTTAGCTGGTTTAATATATTTCTAACTAGTAGGTCACAGAGAGTTTTGTCTAGAGTTGACTCATCATCACCAGTGCCACGGTCATGTGGTGCTACACAATGTTCTATACTATCCCCAATGCTTTCTGCAGTATACATGCTACCACTTAATGAAATAATCAAATGGCATGGATTAGTATACCACTGCTAGTCAGATGATAAACAACTGTACTTGTCCTTTGCTCTGGATACTGATAACCCAATAACAACCCTAAATGGCTGTCTAGCTGAGCTCCAGAAGTGTATGAGTGCCATTTGGCTGCAATTGAATCCTGATAAAACAGAGGTCCTTATGATAGGACCTCAACATCATAGGACAATACTGCAGCATAGCAAACCAACTGGACGTACACTTGGGGACTCAGAATTACAAAACACTGATCATGTAGGGAATCTTGGCATTGTCCTTGATGTTGTCTTGACACTTAGACATCAGATATCAGCCACAATCAAATCCTCATCCTTTTATCTGAGGAACATATCCAGAATCAAGCACTTAATTTCTTCTGAAGATCTGCCAAAATTCATACATGTATTTGTATCATTTTGATTAAACTACTGCAATGACCACTGCCTTGGTCTCCCAGCAAAAGACAGCCCACTATCACTGAAATGACCACTGCCTTGGTCTCCCACTGCTTGCAGCTGGTACAAAACACAGCTGCCAGGCTATTAACCAACCAGCCCCATTCCACCAAGTTATCACCCATTCTCTACGACCTCCATTGGCTGCCTTAAGATGGTGAATCGTTGTCAAGATTGGCTTACTGACTTTAAAAGCCCTACATGACCAGGGCCCTAGATATCTGAAACAGCTTACTGCGATCTGTAGATTAAGTAACTTTTAGCAGTACCTAGAATCTCCTGTAATTCATATGGGGGTAGAGCTTTTAGCAAAGCAGTTCCAACTCTATTGAACTCACTTCCTCATATAGTTTGAGAGGCCCCCACTCTAGAATCCTTCAAAAACAGACTCAAGACTTTCCTGTTGACTCAAGCATTCCCTTGATGTTCCTTTATTATCTTCATGCTCTATTTATTTTATGAAAATCTTTTCTGTACTTTATTGTTTCTGTACTGCATTATGTTCATTCTACCTGTTAAGCTCCTTGAATCCTAATGGAGAAAGAGCTCTACGTAAATAAAAATAAGATTTTACTTACCGGTAAATCTATTTCTCGTAGTCCGTAGAGGATGCTGGGACTCCGTAAGGACCATGGGGAATAGACGGGCTCCGCAGGAGATAGGGAACTTTAAGAAAGCTTTGGATTCTGGGTGCGCACTGGATCCTCCCTCTATGGAGGAGGTCCAGACCTCAGTTAGGGAAACTGTGCCCAGAGAAGATGGACAGTACGAGGAAGGATTTTTGTAAATCTAAGGGCAAGATCCATACCAGCCACACCAATCACACCGTATAACTTGTGATAAACTACCCAGTTAACAGTATGAACAACCACATAGCCTCGGTTCAACCGATAAACTATAACATAACCCTTATGTAAGCAATAACTATATACAAGTCTTGCAGAAGAAGTCTGCACTTGGGACGGGCGCCCAGCATCCTCTACGGACTACGAGAAATAGATTTACCGGTAAGTAAAATCTTATTTTCTCTAACGTCCTTGAGGATGCTGGGACTCCATAAGGACCATGGGGATTATACCAAAGCTCCCAAATGGGCGGGAGAGTGCGGATGACTCTGCAGCACCGAATTGAGCAAACAGGAGGTCCTCCTCAGTCAGGGTATCAAACTTACAGAACTTTGCAAAGGTATTTGACCCCGACCAAGTAGCAGCTCGGCACAGCTGTAGTGCCGAGACCCCTCGGGCAGCCGCCCAAGAAGAGCCCACCTTCCTAGTGAATGGGCCTAAACCGATTTAGGTAATGGCAATCCTGCCGTAGAATGCGCCAGCTGAATCGTGTTACAGATGCAGCAAGCAATAGTCTGCTTTGAAGCAGGGCCGCCAACCTTGTTGGCTGTATACAGGACAAACAGTGCTTCTGTTTTGCAGATCCTAGCCGTTCTGGCCACGTAAATTTTCAAAGCCCTGACCACATCAAGGGACTCGGAATCCTCCAAGTCACGCGTAGCCACAGGCACGACAATAGGTTGGTTCATATGAAAGGATGAGACCACCATTGGCAGGAATTGAGGACGGGTCCGCAATTTCGCTCTATCCATATGGACAATCAGATAGGGCTTTTAGTGATAAAAGCCTCCAATTCCTAAACTCGCCTAGCCGAAGCCAAGGCTAACAACATGACCACCTTCCAGGTGAAATATTTCAACACCACTGACTTAAGTGGTTCAAACCAATGAGACTTAAGAAACCGTAACACCACGTTAAGGTCCCAAGGCACCACCGGTCGTACAAAAGGAGGCTAAAAATGCCGTACTCCCTACACAAACGTTTGTACTTCAGGAAGAGAAGCCAAATCTTTTTGGAAGAAAATGGAAAAGGCCGAAATTTGAACCTTTATCGATCCTAATTTAAGGCCCAAGTTCACTCCAGTTTGAAGGAAGTGAAGCAGACGGCCCAAAAGGAATACCTCCATAGGAGCATTCCTGGGGGTATATTTACAAAGATTCGTGTTTTTGCCGTTTTGAGGGGTGTTTGAACTCGAATGGTATCGGGTGCATTTTACTGCAACTTTTTGAATCCTGATACGATCATTCACTAAGCTGCCGACTTTTCCCAATTCGTATTTTCCAATGTCGATGTGATTCGTAATGTTAGGCAGTGTTTTACGGGAGTGATGAGTAAAACACTGCCTGACAAAACACAAGTAATCCCAGCCGGATCTGTGAGATCCATGCAGGTCTTCATTGTGTACCTTAAAAAGGTGTTTAAAGTCGTTAAAAATCAGAAAAATATTGCGTGGGATCCCCCCTCCTAAGCACAACCAGCCTCGGGCTCTTTGAGGCGGTCCTGGTTGACAAAATATGGGGGGAAAAATTACAGGGGTTCCCCCATATTTCATCAACCAGCACCGGGCTCTGCGCCTGGTCCTGGTTCCAAAAATACGGGGGACAAAAAGCGTAGGGGTCCCCCGTATTTTTGAAACCAGCACCGGGCTCCACTAGCCAGGTACGTAATGCCACAGCTGGGGGACACTTTTATACTGGTCCCTGCGGCCCTGGCATTACATACCCAACTAGTCACGCCTGGCTGAGGTACCCTAAAGGAGTGGGAACCCCTTAAATCAAGGCCCCCCCCCTCCAGCCACCCAAGGGCCAGGGGTGAAGCCCGAGGCTGTCCCCCCCATCCAAGGGCGGCGGATGGGGGGCTGATAGCCATGTGTAAAAAAATGTGAATATTGTTTTTAGTAGCAGTACTACAAGTCCCAGCAAGCCTCCCCCGCAAGCTGGTACTTGGAGAACCACAAGTACCAGCATGCGGTGGAAAACCTGGCCCGCTGGTACCTGTAGTACTACTACTAAAAAAATACCCCCCAAAAAAACAGGACACATACACACCGTGAAAGTATAAGTTTATTACATACATGCACACCTCCAAACATACATACTTACCTATGTTCACACGAGGCTCGGTCCTCTTCTCCATGTAGAATCCTTGGGGGACCTGTGAAAAAAATTATACTCACATAATCCAGTGTAGATTGTGTCCAAAGTATAATCCACGTACTTGGCAAAACAAAAAAACGGAAACCCGACCACGCACTGAAAGGGGTCCCATGTTTACACATGGGACCCCTTTCCCCGACTGCCAGGACACCCCCTGACTCCTGTCAAAGAGGGTCCCTTCAGCCAATCAAGGAGCGCCACGTCGTGGCACTCTCCTGATTGGCTGTGTGCTCCTGTAGTGTCTGTGAGGCAGCACACGGCAGAGATACAATGTAGCACCTATGCGCTCCATTGTAGCCAATGGTGGGAACTTTGCGGTCAGCGGTGAGGTTACTTTCGGTCAACCGCTGACCGCAAAGTTCCCACCATTGGCTACAATGGAGCGCATAGGCGCTACATTGTATCTCTGCAGTGTGCTGCCTCACAGACACTACAGGAGCACACAGCCAATCAGGAGAGTGCCACGACGTGGCGCTCCCTGATTGGCTGAAGGGACCCTCTTTGACAGGAGTCAGGGGGGGCAAAAACGAAAGAGAAGAAAGACTCTATGTTGGGGCACTCTTATTTTAAATATTAGACACTAAAACTTAACTTTTAATAATATATATATATATATATATATATATATATTCTCCCACTCACAATACCAGGATAGTAAAGATCGTGCACCAAGAACAGTATCTCTGGATGCCAATCAACTGCACTAAAATCATGTAGATCAGATTTAGATCAGAGAATAAATATACACAATACGGGAAAAGCCCTTCCCGGAAATACCCGCTAGCAGCAGCCCGTGAAACAGTAACATTTACGTTTCTATGACGACCTGCAATCTCAGTTTAATCACGTCACTTCCGCTAGTGCGGACCAGGCCGTGGAACGCAAACATTTCCATTATGACCGGAAGTATAAGCAAAAAGACGTCACTTCCGTCTAACGCCAGCTACGCAAGCCGCATGGATCCGCCGGTCTGACAGCTAAGTAGGTAATTATACCGGACACTATATATATCTTCTTAGAATGAATATCAAATCACCAGTGAACAAGCCTTATTATTGGTGAAACGGGCCGTTTGGTTTGTGGGTCTGGTGGGACTGCGCAGCCCACCCCCACACAGGGAATATATCGGTTCAGTAAGTGCCCATTGGGGCCACAGGATTTCTCCCTCATTAATTGTTTATTGCCATTTTTTGCTAGACATGTAATCTCTGTATGGGTTTATCCTCTCCTGTTTTAACTGTGTTATCCAATGATTCACGTGGTAATGTACAGTGTCAGCACAATAATTACATTACAGAGAGGGAATATTAGTTCTGCAGAATCCCATACAAAGGGGGATATTAGTCTAGTAAGTGCCCATTTGGGCAACAAGATTATATATATAATTTTCTTCTTCCCCTTATCTTTTCTATACATCCTACATCTCTTCCAATTTTAACTTTGATGTTGCCATTTATGAAATCTATGTACTGATTTATGTGTTTATGTATGATATCAGTGCTACATTTGTGCTATTGTAATATATGGTAGTCTTGAAAAAAACATAAACCTTGTCAGCTAAATATTCTGCTTTCTCTGTATTAAGAGACAAATATCTGTGTTATCAGCTTAGTTCCTTTTATTGATATCAGCATAACAATTTTGATATAAGATCTAAATGGTGCCAATAAGCTCAGGAGTGTGCTGTGAACAAAATCAACTGAGGGATATTTTTGGATCACCAACATTAGTGATACCATTAGGGAAAAAAAAAATTTCTCAGCAGTAATATTCATATACCACTTGAGAGCAATTATTTTCTGTCTTTCTGACTGTTTGACTCATTAGCCAAAAACATTAATGTGGACTACAGATATCAGCAGTACCATAAAAATCTGAGCATTCATAACAACAATACCAGCTCAATACTACCATGCATTCCTGTCCTATATATTGTGTACATTTCTCCGCCTTATCTGTATAGCATTTGTACTGTGTATATCTTCAATGCTCTCTCATCCACTAATCTGGACAGCAGAAGCATCTTGGTAGTCATACTCTCTCATTCAGCAGATTACGGCCATACTCCACAGGATACGCCTGATCTCGTCCGATCTTGGAAGCAAATCTGTGGCAGGCCTGGTCAGTAACTACCTGGGGGACCAGCAGTGAACACTAGGTGCAGTAAACAACCCAGCTGAACAGCAGAAGTAAGACACCCCTCTCTTTATTCTATCTTTTCTTTCGCAAAATTCATAGTCTATATTACAACAAATTATTGTTAGTAGACCACATTTTTTTTTGTAAGACACATACCCATATTCTACAGCAATGGATGCACTTTCAGTCCTTCTTCGCCTGCTGCAAAAAGGTCAATGATATAACAATCATCGCAATAAAAGCCTTTTGGTGAACACCACTGCCTCAATCTAGAGCTGTAGGTGCTGAAGGACCCATATAGGCAACAATCTCTTTTGACCATACTGTATTCCTTTTTCCTTTAGGGGGCATTAATAACACGGAGAAATCCAACCGAGATATAATCCCTCTGGGATTCAAATGTAACCTGCCTTATACTATAGACAGGATTCCCAGTTCACATATAAAATACAAATAATTTTCACCAAGGCGTTCTCTTATGAGATCATTTTACTGCTTAGTCACTTTATTTTAGCATGTTTATTAAAAGTTAAGTTTTAGTGTCTAATATTTAAAATAAGAGTGCGCCAACATAGAGTCTTTCTTCTCTTTCGTTTTTGCTGCTCAAATTCACTGACTCTGGGAGCACCGCCGACGTATAATTGGTTCAATACACTCTGTGTACATCATTAGTTTAAAGTCGGTTACAGACTTAGATCTAATCTTGGTCATATGTCTGTTAGAACAAACCTGTTGCGGAACTATTCCTTTTAGATAAAGGAGTCAGGGGGGGTCCTGGCAGTCGGGGAAAGGGGTCCCATGTGTAAACATGGGACCCCTTTCAGTGCGTTGTCGGGTTTCCGTTTTTTTGCTTTGCCAAGTATGTGGATTATACTTTGGACACAATCTACACTGGATTATGTGAGTATAATTTTTTTTACAGGTCCCCCAAGGATTCTACATGGAGAAGAGAACCGAGCCTCGTGTGAACATAGGTAAGTATGTATGTTTGGAGGTGTGCATGTATGTAATAAACTTATACTTTCACGGTGTGTATGTGTCCTGTTTTTTTGGGGGGTATTTTTTTAGTAGTAGTACTACAGGTACCAGCGGGCCAGGTTTTCCACCGCATGCTGGTACTTGTGGTTCTCCAAGTACCAGCTTGCGGGGGAGGCTTGCTGTGACTTGTAGTACTGCTACTAAAAACAATATTCACATTTTTTACACATGGCTATCAGCCCCCCATCCGCCTCCCTTGGATGGGGGGGAAAGCCTTGGGCTTCGCCCCTGGCCCTTGGGTGGCTGGAGGGGGGGACCCCTTGATTTAAGGGGTTCCCACTCCTCCAGGGTACCCCGGCCAGGGGTGACTAGTTGGGTATGTAATGCCAGTGCCGCAGGGACCAGTATAAAAGTGTCCCCCGGCTGTGGCATTATGTACCTGGCTAGTGGAGCCCGGTGCTGGTTTCAAAAATACGGGGGACCCCTACGCTTTTTGTCCCCCGTATTTTTGGAACCAGGTCCAGGCGCAGAGCCCGGTGCTGGTTGATGAAATATGGGGGAACCCCTGTAATTTTTTTTCCCATATATTGTCAACCAGGACCGGCTCAAAGAGCCCGAGGCTGGTTATGCTTAGGAGGGGGGACTTAGAAAAAAAAAACATAAATCGGCAAAACTCGGATTTTTAGTAAATACTGGCCCTGGCCTCACATCAGGAAACATATTTTCGCCATATTCGGTGATAATGTTTCAATGTCACTTCCTTCCTAGCCTTAATTAGGTTAGGAATGACCTCCTCCGGAATACCCATTACCGCTAGGATCCTGCGTTGAACCACTATGCCGTTAAACGCAGCCGCGGTAAGTCTGGGAACAGACAGGGCCCCTGCTGCAGCAGGTCCTGTCTTAGACAAAGAGGCCACTGGTTCTCTGTGAGCATTTCCTGCAGATCTGGATACCAGGTTCTCCGTGTCCAATCTGGAACAATGAGAATTGGTCTCACTCCTCTTTTTCTTATTATCCTCAACACTATGGGTATGAGAGGAAGAGGAGAAAACACAGAAACTGACCGGAACACCCACGGTGTCACTAGGGCGTCCACAGCTTACTGCCTGAGGGTCTCCTGACCTGGCGCAATAACTCTGCGGCTTTGTGTTGAGGCGAGACGCCATCATGTCTATCAGTGGCAGTCTCCACCGAATTGCAATCTGTGCTAAGACTTCCTGATGAATTCCCCACTCTCCAGGACATAGGTCGTGTCCGCTGAGGAAGTCTGATTCCCAGTCATCCACTCCCGGAATGAACACTGCTGACAGTGCGCTTACATGATTCTCCGCCCAGTGAAGAATTCTGGTGGCTTCCGCCATCGCCACTCTGCTCCTTGTGCCGCCTTGGCGGTTTACATGAGCTACTGCGGTGACGTTGTCCGACTGGATCAGAACCGGATGGTCGCGAAGTAAGGTCTCCGCCTGACGTAGGGCGTTGTATATGGCCCTTAGTTCCAAGAAGTGAAGACAAGTCTCTTGACTTGACCAAAGACCTTGGACATTTTATTTTTCCCTGTGTGACTGCTCCCCAACCTCGGAGGCTCGCGTCCGTGGTCACCAGGATCCAGTCCTGAATGCCGGACCTGCGGCCCTATAGAAGGTGAGCATCTTGCAGCCACCATTGGAGAGATACCCTGGCCCTGGGGGAGAGGGTGATCAACTGATGAATCTGTAGATGTGACCCGGATTACTTGTCCAGTAGGTCCTATTTGAAAGACCTTGCATGGAACCTGCCGAAGGGAATGATTTTCCCCGGACTCGGGTGCAGCGATGCCGACACCTGTCTTGGTTTCAAAAAGTTCCTGACCAGAGTCAAGAGTTCCTGGGACTTCTCTATCTGAAGGTAAACCCCTTTCTGGTCCGTATCCAGAATCATACCCAAGAAGGGCAGACTAGTCATAGGAACCAACTGTGACTTCCGGATATTGAGAAACTAGCAGTGTTGCTGTGACACCTTCAGCGAAAGTGACACGCTGTTCAACAACTGCTCTTTTGATCTCGCCTCATAGGAGATCGTCCAAGTATAGGATAACTGTGACTCCTTGCTTGTGTAGGAGCACCATCATTTCTGCCAATTACCCTGAAATTGGTAATGACAATACTGTACCGCAATTGTCAGGAACGCCTGAATGGGTAGATAAATGGGAACATGAAGGTATGCAGCCTTTATGTCTAGATACACCATCAAATCCCCCCTTTCCAGACTGGCCATGATTGCTCTGAGCGATTCCACTTTAATTTTGAACCTTTTCTAGTATAGGTTCAGAGGTTTTAATTTAAATAGGTCTGACCGAACCGTACGTATTTGGAACTACAGCCAAGGTTGAGTAATAGCCTCTTCCTTGCCGCAGGAGGAGAACCTTGAGCACCACCTGTTGGAGATACAATGTGTGAATTGTATTGAATATAACTCCCCTTCTGGGGAGAAACCGGTAGGTCCGATAAGGAAAAACCGGCGAGGAGGCACCTTTCGAATTCCTTTGTAACCCTGAGAACAATTTTTATTGCCCCGGGATCCACCTGTGAGTGAACTCAGATGTGGCTGAAGAGTCGAAGACATGCTCCCCCTGGGACGGACTCCCTTAGCGGAGCTCCCGCATCCTGCGGTGGATGTAGTAGAGGCCGGGGAGGACTTCTGTTCCTGGGAACTAGCTGTGTCCCGTGCCCTACCTCTGGTAAGAAAGGACACTCCTCATACTTTTTTGTTATTCTGCGACCGAAAGGGCTGCATT
This sequence comes from Pseudophryne corroboree, assembly GCF_028390025.1. NCBI lineage: Eukaryota > Metazoa > Chordata > Amphibia > Anura > Myobatrachidae > Pseudophryne > Pseudophryne corroboree. Next base: position 551,674,864 of record NC_086446.1, on the reverse strand, counting down.
TGATAATGTCGTGCTTTCTTAGTCTGTGAGGGAATATAAGGCAAAAGATCAGAATTACCAGCTATAGCTGTGGAGACCAGGTCCGAGAGCCCTTCTCCACACAATTCCTCAGCCTTGTGAGGTAAACCCTCCATATGCCTCTTTTAGTCGGCATCACCTGTCCATTGCATGTTCCACAGGACAAGTCTAGCAGAAATCGACATAGCGTTGACTCTAGAACCCAGTAGACTAACATCTCTTTGGGCATGTCTTTTATATATATATATATATATATATATATATATATATAAGCCAACATCTTTTACATATAAATATAAATATATATATATATATATATAAAAGGTAACAAAACAGGCGGCACTCCAAGACTGTTGTAGATTCAAGTGTATTACACACAAAACATGATCATGTTTTGTGTGTAATACACTTGAATCTACAACAGTCTTGGAGTGCCGCCTGTTTTGTTACCTTTTATCCAAATTTACCTGAGATGGCACCCAAGCACTAAGTCCGGGAGGGGGAGTGCCGGTCCTTACAGTTCTTCTATATATATATATATATATATATATTAGGGACAATAATATGTCATCCTTATCTAGGGTTTCAACCTCCGCTGATAAGGTATCTGACTACATTGCTACCGCGCTATAAACCCATGCCGACACAATCGTCGGTCTGAGTAGTGTACCAGAATGTGTGTAAATGGACTTCAAAGTACTTTTACTGCATGCTATCTGCAGGATCCCTGAGGATCGTTGTTAAGTCAGCGCTACCTTTTTGGTTAAACGTGTCAATGCCTTGTACACCCTAGGGGAAGATTCCCATCGTATCCTGGCCCCATTAGGGAAAGGATACTCCCTGAGAATTCTTTTTGGGAAGCTGCAGTCTCTTGTCTGGAGATTCCCGCTCTTTTTCTTCAGGAGAGGAGGAAAATTTACCTCAGCTTTCTTCCCCTTAAACATGTGTACCCTTGTGTCAGGGATAGATGAGTCATCAGTGATATATGCAAAACATCTTTTATTACAATAATCATATATTGAATACTTCTCTGCCAGTCTTGGCTGTACTTTGCATTAACGTAGTCGACACTTGAGTCAGACTCCGTGACGATGTCTATTATTTTGGATAGTGAGTGTTGTGAGACTCTGAAGGTCTCTGTGACATAGGGGCAGACATGGGTAGATTCCCTGTCTGTTCTCTAATCTTTTGTAATAAGTTCATTTTAGCACTTAATTTCACATATCCAATCAGGTGTCGGCGTTGTCGACGGAGACACCACGCACCCACACAGATTTGCTCCATCTCTTCCTTAGGAGAGCCTTTTACCGCAGACATGTCGACACACACGTACCGACACACTCCACACACACAGGAAATCTCTTATCTGAAGACAGGTTCCCCCCAGGCCCTTTGGAGAGACAGAGAGAGAGAATGCCAGCACACACCCCAGCGCTATATAACCCAGGAAAAAACACACAATGTTTACCCAGTAGCGCTGCTGTAATGTATAATCGCCAAATATGTGCCCCCCTCTACTTTAAAACCCTCTTCACCGTGTGTCAAGCAGGGGAGAGTCCGGGGAGCTTCCTCTCAGCGGTGCTGTGGAGAGAAAATGGCTCTGGTGAGTGCCGAGGGAGAAGCCCCGCCCCCTCGGCGGCGGGCTTCTGTCCCGCTCAAACTTACTAAATTATGGCGGGGGCTCTTTTATATACATGTACAGTGCCCACCTGTACATGTATATATACTTTTTGCCATAAGAGAGGTGTTATATTGCTGCCCAGGGCGCCCCCCCCTGCGCCCTGCATCCTTACAGTGACCGGTGTATGTGAGGTGTATGGGAGCAATGACGCACAGCTGCGGTGCTGTGCATTACCTCAGTGAAGCTCTGAAGGCTTCTGCTGCCTGAGACGTCTTCTGACTTTGTTTTTTCTGGCACTGTGAGGAGAACGGCGGCGCGGCTCTGGGGGTGGACGCCCAGTAAGAACCTGTGTTCACCCCCTCTGGAGCTAATGGTGTCCAGTAGCCGAGGAAGCAGAGCCTATCTTAGACAAGAAGGTCTGCCCCTCTCTCCTCAGTCCCTCGATGCAGGGAGCCTGTTGCCAGCAGTGCTCCCTGTAAAAATGTAGAAAAAATCCAAACAAAAATTCTTTCCAGGCAGAGAACTCACGGAGCTCCCTGCAGTGCACCCATCTTGCTCTGGGCACAGTGTAAAACTGAGGTCTGGAGGAGGGGCATAAAGGGAGGAGCCAGTGCACACCCAGAATCCAAAGCTTTCTTAAAGTGCCCTATCTCCTGCGGAGCCCGTCTATTCCCCATATTCCCCATAGTCCTTACGGAGTCCCAGCATCCTCAAGGACGTTAGCGAAATTATTATTATTATTATTATTATTACAGGTTGAGTATTCCATATCCAAATATTCCGAAATACGAAATATTCCGAAATACGGACTTTTTTGAGTGAGAGTGAGATAGTGAAACCTTTGTTTTTTGATGGCTCAATGTACACAAACTTTGTTTAATACACAAAATTATTAAAAATATTGTATTACATGACCTTCAGGCTGTGTGTATAAGGTGTATATGAAACATAAATGAATTGTGTGAATGTATACACACTTTGTTTAATGCACAAAGTTATTAAAAATATTGGCTAATGGGGGCGTGGCCTAGCTGGCATCAGGGAAGGTCGGGTTCCTGTGCAGCTCCAGCTAGCCAAACTTAATATACCCATTACTGACCAAAATCCAAGGGCCCACCTGCAGGAACACCAACCCCTCACCCTGCTACACTACCCTACACCCGGAGGTCGAAGCTGCGGAATCGGGGGGGCCCTGTGTTGCCCCCTGCGGATTGCGGCCTACCTCCGTCTCAGAAGCCGGGGCCTCGATTTTAAAACGGACCCGTCGACGCATCGGAGCCGGTACGGCGGCTCTACAGACCCCCTCTTCCACCTGAGGGGCACCCCCTGACACCTAGCAACCTGCCCATCGAGCGCTGGCCGGCGCGGGAGACCGAGAAACGGGCGGCCTGCGGGAGGTGGAGGCCAGGCCGCGTGTGGCTGGCGGCCGGCGGCCATCTTGCGGTTAGCGCCGCCCGAACCCTGCACCAGGCCTCACTGATTCCTGGCTCCACCAGGCGCTCACCTTCTAACCCCAGCCTCACATATCCCCTCACATGAAGGATCTCCCCCCTCGCTGATGAGGATTGACGGCCGGGTGACCTCCGGAGGGACCAGGCCTCACTAACAAGCGGCAGCCATCTTGCGACTGGCACAGTAACCACTGACAAGCGGCGGCCATCTTGTGATTGGCACAGTCCACACTTCATGGCTGGAAATAGCCATGACTACAGCTCCCTCTTGTGGCGACTTCTAAATTAGACAACCTGCAGCCACTATACAGCTAATCCCATCGTTTTACCTATTCTCATATCTCCTGTTCGGTGGCTGGAGAGGAACCATTATATCACGCCTTACAACAACAGGTGTGATACTTTATCGGCCCGATCGTCACCTGCCGCGCCCGGGAATTACAGACTCATAGCGGTGGATGCCTGGCTCCCGCTACCTCACCCCGAGCCTTTTGACATATACATCACGCCGCTGCGGTACTCTGCGGTGCCACGCTCTGACACCTCTGCAACGTTGCTGCCGGCAACCCTGATCCGTAACATCCTGACATGCCTGCTATCTTCATAGCAATGTAACTTTCCAGTACCCTCCCAACGCTGATGTGACCCTCATTAAACCACTCACTGCGCCCTACATTGCTTCTACTCTACATATTTAATTCTAGCGACCTCATATGGAAAAGTTCCTGGTATCCACCCCAATGTCCTCGACTGGTCCTATTTCAGGCGCACGCGAAGACACGTCCCGCAGAAATTCATCTGACTCCGATTGCTCCACCACCCGATCTCGATCCCAAAGAAAACGTACTGGCGCTTCAAATACCAAACAGCCTAAAATGAAACCCACTGACATCGCTGCGGTTCTTGGACCTCTGCTAGACGAGAAACTGGCGGGCATCAAAGAAGCCATCGATTCCACCTTAGCCCAGCTGACTCATCACAGTAACCGTTTAGATGAAGTCGAGCAGAGGGTCTCAACATTGGAAGACGATCTACAAGCCGCACAGTCTACCATAAAGACCCAAACCACAGAAATCAAAGGCCTCACTGAAAAACTCGATGATTTGGAGAATCGGAGCCGTCGAAACAACCTACGGGTGGTGGGCATCCCGGAATCGGTGAGAGGCCACGCACTGCTAGACCTTCTATCCAACTGGCTACCCGACAAATTAGGTATGGATCTTCAGGGCTCACCATTAGCCATTGAAAGGGCACACAGGATTGGCCCTGAACACAGAGAATCCGCGGGACGCCCTAGACCTGTTATCCTACGGATTTTAAACTACGCGGATAAAGCTAAGCTCTTGGACCACTACCGGCAGTCAGCGAACCTCCTTTATAAGGGAGAAAGGTTGCTTATATTCCAGGACTTCTCCACTCATGTCGCCAACAAGCGCAGAGAGTTCGCTCCGATATGCAAGCGACTGTTTGAAGAAAACGTCAAGTTCTCATTGTTATACCCTGCCCGCCTTCGGGTCTTTGTCAATGGAAAACCGTGCTTTTTTGACGATCCGATGGCGGCAAAGACCCATTTTGCACACCCTGACACTTGACTGTCCACCCTTACTTAAAGCTTGCCTATCTTCACAACTGCTTTCATCTGTAGGTCACACAGTGTTCGGGATATGATCAAGGCATGCTATTCACGCATGCTGGAGGCTTTGCCTCCCATTGTTTTCTATCTGTTAGTTTGATATTTTTGTCTGTTTGTTTTGCCTGCTGGGATAATGTGTCTCGATCCTCCATAGGTTGGCCCCTCCTTGTTTACTGGGACGGGGGGGGGGGCACCGTTTTACCTGTACAATTTTGATATTCTATTCTCCATCTACGGGGGTAGGATAGCATGGCTGACCACGCTGTTTCCCAGACCTCAACCCCGGTGACAACCCCACTTTTAGACTTTAATATAGTTTCCTGGAATGTGGAGGGTCTAAATAGCCCCATTAAGCGCAAGAAGGTAGTTGCTCATCTCTCTCGCTTGTCCCCTCAAGTAGTGTTCCTGCAAGAAACGCACTGGGAGCATAACTCCCCTGTGTCATTGAGAGCCCCTTGGATTGGGGAATGCGTGTCTGCTCCTTACACCAATAAAACCAGAGGTGTGGCCATCCTTTTTCATAAGAATCTTCAATTCTCTATTCTTAAAAAGTATATCGACCCTGAGGGCAGATTTATATTTTTAGATGTATCAATCGACAATGTGATATATACCTTTCTAAACGTATATGCACCTACTGGATCTAACAATCTCTTTTTTGCAGATATTCTTCAAAGAGTTTTATCCTGGGGTAGCCAGAACTTAATCCTAGGGGGAGACTTCAACACGGTCGTTGATCCATCCATGGACAGGTCGGGGGTAAGTACCAAAAGACCCGGACCCTCCTCTACTCTACTCTCCTCGTTTTGTTCTCAACTCACCATATTAGACCCCTGGCGTCTTCATAACCCCCTTCAACGAGATTATTCTTTCTATTCCCACCCACATTCTACTCACTCTCGCATTGACTATCTATTTTTATCCAAACACCTCTTTTCTAAAGTTACCCACACCTCAATTAAAGACATCATTATTTCGGACCACGCCCCCATTACCTTGTCCCTACATCTGTCCCTACCTCAGAACATATCTAAATGTTGGAGATTCCCAGCATATCTCACACACTCAGAGGACTTCTTATTACATCTTAAACACACCTGGCAGAATTATACTACTGACAACCTAGATCAAGAATCTAACACTCCACTTTTTTGGGGAGCCTCCAAAGCAGTCCTCCGTGGCCATATCATCTCCTACGTCAATTCTAAGCGCAAGAAATTTAATATAAAATTACAGGAACTCAGCGCGGCTCTCACACTTGCATATCGCACATACAAGCAAAGCGATAGCCCTACCCACAGGGAGGCGTACCTCATGGCAAAACAAATCTATGATACCTTTCTCACCGAACAGGCCCAGATCAGCTACGATTACGGCAGGAACAGGTTTCATAGGTGGGGGAATAAATCCGGTAAGCTCCTGGGCAACCTGGTTAGGGGACCCCGAAACAAAACATGGGTTGACTCGTTGCACAGCTCTGGAAGTGTTCTTTCTGATCCCACTGACATCTGCTCGGCTTTCATGCGCTTCTATAAGTCCCTATATACTGCCGACGTTGATAATGCAACTGATGGTCAATCATTCCTAGATGAGGCGCAGTTACCGAAGCTGGAATTAGAGGAGAGGGAATCGTTGGATGCTCCCATAACTGAGGAGGAGGTGCGGGCCACCATTAAGTCCCTCCCCAATGGAAAGAGCCCTGGCCCTGACGGTTTCAGCGCTGAATTTTACAAGGTGCTAGATGCCGATATACTCCCCATATTAACACGATTATATAACCATATACTAACAACAGGGGAGACTCCCCTTCGTTTCAATGAAGCCAAACTCATAGTGCTAGCAAAACCTGGTAAAGATCCTACTCAGGTTGGGTCATACCGCCCCATCTCACTCCTCAATCAAGATTTTAAAATCTTGACTAAAATCATAGCTTACAGGTTGCAAGCATACTTACCCCATCTCATTTCACCTGCACAGATGGGATTCATCAAAGGTAGACAATCCACACGGGGAGTGCGGGCGGCCCTAACTGCAATATCCTACACCCGCCTCAACCAGGCCAAAAATAACATCATTATAAATTTAGACGCAGAGAAGGCATTTGATAAAATTGCCTGGCCTCACCTATCCCGAGTGCTCGCCCACCAGGGGTTTGGCACAGTATTTTGCAACCTAGTGCAAACCTTATATACCAACCCAGTGGCGCAGGTCTTAGTCAATAATGTGACATCTTCATTTTTCACGTTGGAAAGAGGCACTAGGCAAGGATGCCCCTTATCCCCCCTCCTTTTTGACTTGGCACTGGAACCCCTTATACGCCATATCCTGTCACACAAGAACTATAAGGGCATTGCTGTGGGAACACAGGAATTAAGGGCGGTGGCATTCGCAGACGACCTCCTCCTTTTTATGTCAGACCCTCACCATACAATCCCGCAACTAATTGCCATGACTGATCGCTTCTCCTCTTTCGCAGGGTTTACCATCAATTATAGTAAGTCAGAAGCGTTGGCCATATATGGACAGGCGAAACTGGGTTGGGGAACCACCTTTCCCTTTAAATGGGCGAATACACATATTACCTTTCTAGGCGTTGCACTCCCTGCTCAACCATGCCACCTATATAGGCTTAATATCACTCCAGTCCTACATAAGATTAGAACCGAACTTGGCCTCTGGCAATCCCTACCCCTTAATATGCTAGGGAGATGTAATTTATTTAAGATGGCCAGTTTCCCAAAGCTCCTCTATGTTTTACAGATGACCCCCCTATTGTTATCTAAATCAGACCTATCCTCTTTAAACGCTTCTATCTCCAAATACATATGGGCTGGTAAACGCCCGAGGATTAGCATGAAAAAATTAACTCAGACGGTACCTAGAGGGGGAATCAATCTACCTGATATTAAACAATACAATCTTGCGTGCCTCTTACGCATTGCTATGGATTGGCTTGGAAACAATAATTACTACACAGATTCTAGACTAGATTCTCAACTATGTGCTCCCTTATCCCTCAGTTATCTTTTACATGCCAAGCCCTCCAAATTGGCCTTACATATTACCACTAATTTACTACTACTCCCCATAATGCAGGCGTGGAAAATGGCAAGGAAATCTCTCAAACTTCAATATCTATACTCACTTTCACTGCCCCTTATCGGCAACTTAGAGTTTCAGGAGGGGGGAGCTCTACAACCTTTTACTACCTGGCATTCTCTTGGCGTTCGCAACCTGCTTAACTCCTCCCGCGCCCCGCTGTCTTTCGTGGAGGCGCGAGAGAAATACGGCCTACTTCCTCACCACGAGTTTGCCTACTTCCAAGCAATACACTATCTTAAAACTGTACTATCTAAACTGACAGGGATCGACTTTCTTAACTCTCTGGACACACTAATCCAGTCGGCCTGCTACTCCATATCAACCATTTATTCACGTATCCGTCTTGAACTTATCCCAGACACGGACCTTCCGGAGCTGTCCCAATGGTCCTCCCACATCCCAACGGTCACCCCTGAATCCCTCTTAAATCACTTTCAGTTGACCTTGAAGCTTATTCCTGCAAGCTCTTACCAAGAAATGGCCTATGAAATGCTCCATAGGGCATACATTTCACCTAAACGCCGATCACTGATGGGCATCTCAGAAGATAGTAAATGCACCAAATGCCTAATGGAGGGGGCCGACCTCTTCCATTGCTTCTGGGAATGCGCTCTGGTGTCACAGTTTTGGCATGAGGTACATCACTATGGAACTACATCCTTAGGCATATCCTTTAGTTGCACCACCTCCTGGGCACTGTTCGGATGTCTAACTGATCAACCTGGCATCCCCAGGGCTAACAAAAAACTGCTTATGATACTATCAGCAGCTGGTAGGAAGGCAATCCTGCAACAATGGATTCACAACATACCTCCTAATATTTCGATGGTGACCTCTAGACTATTTTTTCTATTCACCATGGACTGGCTGGAGACCTCTATCCATAAGGAGAGGCTCACCCCTGCTTTGTTCCAATGTTGGAACCCTTACATTTTGACACTCCCCTTACATACTAAACAAGCCATAGACAAATGCTTTCGATCCACCTCATGGTACCTCCTCCACGCTATAGACCACCCTAACCCCTTAAACATCTGACTTATCCTTTCTCTCCTTCTCTGGACCCTTCTCCACTCCTTTCTATATTCAATCGTATACCGGGCTGCTTGGAAATATAGACCCCCGATTTGGGAAGATTGTGCTGTGGATGGATCGACGACCCGTGTCCCATAGTAGGCATTACATGTTGGTTTATTTTCTTATGTTTTAGGTATTTTATACAAGTTTAGGGATTTTTTTGGATACCCTGTTTTTACTAGTGGAGAATCGGTATTTGATACATTTTGTTCCATCTATAAACTGCTCCGCTCTTGTAATTAAAACACACTACAAGTTCCCTGATATCACTAGTTCTACACATGTTCCCTTTCTTGGAAGGGTATAAAAGTTATTATAAGAGGAAAAGTTTGAAAATATGTTTGGATCTCTACCTGGGATTATATGAGACTGAATAATATGTGACTCCTTATCTCCTGCTAGGAGGACTTTGCATGATGTATTTTATATTATACATTGTTAAGTATATACTATATTTCATGTCTCGAAATGCTGCTTACTTATCCTGTACGATGTGAGATCTCAATAAAAATAGTTTGAAAAAAAAAAAAAAATATTGGCTAAAATGACCTTCAGGCTGTGTGTATAAGGTGTATATGAAACATAAATGCATTCTGTGCTTAGACTTAGGTCCCATCACCATGATATCTCATTATGGTATGCAATTATTCCAAAATACGGAAAAATCCGATATCCAAAATACCTCTGGTCCCAAGCATTTTGGATAAGGGATACTCAACCTGTATTATTATTATTATTATTATTAGTGATGTGCACCGGAAATTTTTCGGGTTTTGTGTTTTGGTTTTGGACTCGGTTCCGCGCCCGTGTTTTGGATTCGGACGCGTTTTGGCAAAACCTCCCTGAAATTTTTTGTCGGATTCGGGTGTGTTTTGGATTTGGGTGTTTCTTTACAAAAAAACCCTCAAAAACAGCTTAAATCATAGAATTTGGAGGTCATTTTGATCCCATAGTATTATTAACCTCAATAACCATAATTTACACTCATTTCCAGTCTATTCTGAACACCTCACACCTCACAATATTATTTTTAGTCCTAAAATTTGCACCAAGGTCGCTGGATGACTAAGCTAAGCGACCCAAGAGGCCGACACAAACACCTGGCCAATCTAGGAGTGGCACTGCAGTGTCAGACAGGATGGCACTTCAAAAAAATAGTCCCCAAACAGCACATGATGCAAAGAAAAAAAGAGGCGCAATGAGGTAGCTGTGTGACTAAGCTAAGCAACCCAAGTGGCCGACACAAACATCTGGCCCATCTGGGAGTGGCACTGCAGTGTCAGAAAGGATGGCACTTAAAAAAATAGTCCCCAAACAGCACATGATGCAAAGAAAAATGAAAGAAAAAAGAGGTGCAAGATGGAATTGTCCTTGGGCCCTCCCACCCACCCTTATGTTGTATAAACAGGACATGCACACTTTAACAAACCCATCATTTCAGCGACAGGGTCTGCCACACAACTGTGACTGAAATGACTGGTTGGTTTGGGCCCCCACCAAAAAAGAAGCAGTCAATTTCTCCTTGCACAAACTGGCTCTACAGAGGCAAGATGTCCACCTCCTCCTTATTGTCCGATTCCTCACCCCTTTCACTGTGTACATCCCCCTCCTCACAGATTATTAATTCGTCCCCACTGGATTCCTCCATCTCAGGTCCCTGTGTACTTTCTGGAGGCAATTGCTGGTGAATGTCTCCACGGAGGAATTGATTATAATTCATTTTGATGAACATCATCTTCTTCACATTTTCTGGAAGTAACCTCGTACGCCGATTGTTGACAAGGTTATCGGCTGCACTAAACACTCTTTCGGAGTACACACTGGAGGGGGGGCAATTTAGGTAAAATTAAGCCAGTTTGTGCAAGGGCCTCCAAATTGCCTTTTTTTCTTGCCAGTATACGTACGGACTGTCTGACGTGCCTACTTGGATGCGGTCACTCATAGAATCCTCCACCATTCTTTCAATGGTGACAGAATCATATGCAGTGACAGTAGACGACATGTCAGTAATCGTTGGCAGGTCCTTCAGTCCAGACCAGATGTCAGCACTCGCTCCAGACTGCCCTGCATCACCGTCAGCGGGTGGGCTCGGAATTCTTAGCCTTTTCCTCGCAGCCCCAGTTGCGGGAGAATGTGAAGGAGGAGCTGTTGACGGGTCACGTTCCGCTTGACTTGACAATTTTCTCACCAGCAGGTCTTTGAACCTCTGCAGACTTGTGTCTGCCGGAAAGAGAGATACAACATAGGTTTTAAATCTAAGATCGAGCACGGTGGCCAAAATGTAGTGCTCTGATTTCAACAGATTGACCACCCGTGAATCCTGGTTAAGCGCATTAAGGGCTCCATCCACAAGTCCCACATGCCTAGCGGAATCGCTCCATTTTAGCTCCTCCTTCAATGTCTCCAGCTGCTTCTGCAAAAGCCTGATGAGGAGAATGACCTGACTCAAACTGGCAGTGTCTGAACTGACTTCATGTGTGGCAAGTTCAAAGGATTGGAGAACCTTGCACAACATGGAAATCATTCTCCACTGCGCTTGAGTCAGGTGCATTCCCCCTCCTTTGCCTATATCGTAGGCAGATGTATAGGCTTGAATTGTCTTTTGCTGCTTCTCCATCCTCTACAGCATATAGAGGGTAGAATTCCACCGTGTTACCACCTCTAGCTTCAGCTGATGGCAGGGCATGTTCATGAGTGTTTGCTTGCGCTCCAGTCTTCGGCATGCGGTGGCTGAATGCCGAAAGTGAGCCACAATTTTTCGGACCACCGACAGCATCTCCTGAACGCCCCTGTCGTTTTACAATAAATTTGGTGGTGCAGAATTTTTTGAATGTGCAATACATGGGATATTTTGGAATTTGCCCACATGTAATGCATGCACAATATTGGTGGTGTTGTCCGATATCACAAATCCCCAGGAGAGTCCAATTGGGGTAAGCCAATCTGCGATGATGTTCCTCAGTTTCTGTAAGAGGTTGTCAGCTATGTGCCTCTTATGGAAAGCGGTGATACAAAGTGTAGCCTGCCTAGGAACGAGTTGGCGTTTGTGATATGCTGCTACTGGTGCTGTCGCTGTTGTTGCTGCGGGAGGCAATACATCTACCCAGTGGGCTGTCACAGTCATATAGTCCTTAGTCTGTCTTGCTTCACTTGTCCACATGTCCTTGTTAAAGTGGACAGTGGGTACAACTGCATTTTTTTAGTACACTGGGGACACTTTTTCTGACGTCTATGTATATTCTCGGTATCGCCTGCCTAGAGAAGTGGAACCTAAATGGGATTTGGTACCAGAGGCACACTACCTCAAGCAATTCTCTAAGTCCCTTTGAACTAACGATGGATACCGGATGCACGTCTAACACCAACATAGTTGTCAAGGCCTGAGTTATCTGCTTTGCAACAGGATGATTGCTGTGATATTTCATCTTCCTCGCAAAGGACTGTTGGACAGTCAATTGCTTACTGGAAGTAGTACAAGTGGTCTTACGACTTCCCCTCTGGGATGACGATTGACTCCCAGCAGCAACAACAGCAGCAGCGTCCGCAGCAACAACAGCAGTAGGCATTCCACTCAAGGATCCATCGGAGGAAACCCAGTTAGGAGAGGACTCGTCAGACTTGCCAGTGACACGTCCTGCAGGACTATTGGTGTTCCTGTCTAAGGAGGAAATTGACACTGAGGGAGTTGGTGGTGTGGTTTGCAGGAGCTTGGTTACTAGAAGAATGGATTTAGTTGTCAGTGGAATGCTTCCGCTGTCACCCAAAGTTTTATTAACTTGTCAATGACTTCTGATGAATGCGCTCTAGGTGACGTATAAGGGAGGATGTTCCTAGGTGGTTAACGTCCTTACCCCTACTTATTACAGCTTGACATAGGCAACACACGGCTTGACCCCTTTTGTCCGCATTTCTGTTGAAATAATTCCACACCGAAGAGGTGATTTTTTTTTGTATTTTGACCAGACTTGTCAATGGCCTTATTCATCCCACGGACAAGAGGTATCTCCCCAGGTGCCTGACTTAAACAAACCACCTCACCATCAGAATCCTCCTCGTCAATTTCCTCCTCAGCACCAGCAACACACATATCCTCATCCTGGTGTACTTCAACAGTGACATCTTTAATTTGAATATCAGGAACTGCACTGTGGGTGCTCCTTCCAGCACTTGCAGGGGGCGTGCAAATGGTGGAAGGAGCCACCTCTTCCCGTCCAGTGTTGGGAAGGTCAGGCATCGCAACCAACACAATTGGACTCTCCTTGGGGATTTGTGATTTAGAACGCACAGTTCTTTGCTTTTGCCAGCTTAACTCTTTTAATTTTTCTAGCGGGAGGATGAGTGCTTCCATCGTCATGTGAAGCTGAACCACTAGTCATGAGGAACATAGGAGAGGGCCTTAGCCGTTCCTTGCCACTCCGTGTCGTAAATGGCATATTGGCAAGTTTACGCTTCTCCTCAGACAATTTTAATTTAGATTTTTGGGTCATTTTACTGAACTTTTGCTTTTTGGATTTTACATGCTCTCTACTATGACATTGGGCATCGGCCTTGGCAGACGACGTTGATGGCATTTAATCATCTCTGCCATGACTAGTGTGCAGCAGCTTCAGCACTAGGTGGAAGTGGATCTTGATCTTTCCCTATTTTACCCTCCAAATTTTTATTCTCCATTTTTTAATGTGTGGAATTATATGCCAGTAATATATCTGGAATTAGATGGCAGTAATGTCTGGAATTAGATACCACTGGATAGATACCAGATACCACTGTGACTGGAATTATGATGACCTATGCACAGTGACAGGACACTACCACAGCACCCTACAGCAGCAAGATGCAGCATAAGACACTGTACTAGTATTAGTAATGTAGTATTACTGAGCACCACAGGACACTGAGCACTGATTATACTGAGCACTGATGATACTAAGCACTGATGATATTGAGCACTGATGATACTGAGCACTGATTATACTGAGCACTGATTATATGATGATACTGAGCACTGATGATACTGAGCACTGATGATACTGAGTACTGATGATACTGAGCACTGATACTGAGCACTGATGATACTGAGCACTGATACTGAGCACTGATACTGAACACTTATGATACTGAGCACTGATACTGAGCACTGATGATACTGAGCACTGATACTGAACACTGATGATACTGAGCACTGATAATACTGAGCACTGATGATACTACAGAGAACTGACACTGAGCAGCACGATGCAGCACAAGACACTGTACTAGTATTACTGAGCAGCACAAAAGCACTCTGGAATTGTCACCCCTAGATACCACTGTGACTGGAATGATGGACACTACTACCACAGCACCCTACAGCAGCAAGATGCAGCACAAGAGAGACACTGTACTAGTAACTATTACTGAGCAGCACAAAAGCACTCTGGAATTGTCACCCCCCCAGATTCCACTGTGACTGGAATGATGATGAACGATACACAGTCACAGGACACTACTACCACAGCACCCTACAGCAGCAAGATGCAGCACAAGAGAGACACTATACTAGTATTACTGAGCAGCAATAAGCACTGATACTGAGCACTGATATTGAGATTTGCCACAGAGAGAATGTAGCCACGTCCTCTCTGTACCCTCTACAATGCACAAGTGAAAATGGCGGTGACGTGCGGTTCTTTATATGGAATCCGAATCTTGTGAGAATCGGACAGCGGGATGATAACGTTTTGCCTCGTTCGGGTTTTCCGAGTCAGGCGGGAACAACCGAGCCTGGCTCGGACCCGTGTAAAACACGTGGAGTTCGGGGGGGTTCGGTTCTCGGAGAACCGAACCCGCTCATCTCTAGCTATAACCCTTCCCCTTATGCCAACCTTCCCATCCTGCTACCTAACCCAAAACATCCAACCAGTGTCTAACCCTAACCTACCTGCAGCCTATCCATAACCCTCCACCTAATGCCAAATTCTAACCCTTCTATCCTGCAGCCTAACTCTAACTCTCTGCCTAGTTCCTAACTACCCCATTTGCAGCCTTACTCTATCCCTCGCCTAATGCCTTACCCTAACCCTCACGTCTCACAGACTAACCCTACCCATCACCCTAGTGCCTAAATTTGGGTACACACTGGCAGATGTTTACAGATGGATCAGGCAATGTGCTGTGCTGCCCGATCCATGCCCGATCCATCTTGACTGACATCAAGAACTGGGCGGGCAGTTACATGCGCCGCCCAGTTTGCTGTCAATCACCGCTGGCTACTGCAGGAAGTGTACATAATTGGCTGACTGCCGATACACAGAATGATGCACGAGTATATCTGTAGATATATTGGTCATCATATGTGCTGCAGGATCGACATGATATGTCTGTGAACGACAGCGTTCACAGACATATCGTTGGTACACACTGGCAGATGAACCAGCACTATATCGGCCGTTACTCCAACCCTCCCATCCCGCAGACTAACACTAACCCTTCCCCTAGTGCCTTACCCTAACCCTCCTGTCCTGCAGCCTAACACTAAACATCCCCAATCACAACCTAACCCTCCCCTCCCATAGCTTAACCCTATCCCTCCTCCCAGTGGCTAACCCCCCCTACCTCCTTACTTATGTCAGAATTCTAATTGTAAGTATTTCGGCGTAAGAATTCTGAATGTTTTCAGGATTATGGCACCGCTTTTCTAACTGCCAACATCTTGATCATTGAGTTGCCAACTACAGTACATCCCTAGAAAATAGGCCACAATGCTTATAATAAGTATATGGGAACTGTTCACGATTTCCAGTGAATCAATTAAACCCTAACCTTATTTTATTAGTTAATCCAGAGGGGAGTTTGTACAGAAAGACTAAGGGGCCCATTTATCAGAGATCGCATGTGCAATTGTATCAGCTGAATGTATGATCCCATTTCGGAGCCCGTCCCTGTAATGTGCTGTAAGGACCATCGGGGCTTCTGAGTGTGACTCTTAGCCTGTGAGGACCAAATACTTGGTTCTTATCTGCCATCAAATTCTATATTAAATTTAATGAGAGGGCATGCTCAGAGGAGGGCTGTGATTGTGTTTGTGGATGGGAGTGGGGACATGGGAGAGCAGCAGGTACAGCAGTGTCAGATACGGTATGCCCAGAAAATTAATACAATTTTACTTAAGTGAAAGCCCTATGTGGTGGTGGGTCAATCTATATTCAAGATCACACAGTGTATTAATGTCTTTAAAATAGATTATATGAACTTCCAGTGTGTTTGGTAGCACTCAAGGGCGTAGCTACCATAGGTGCAGGCAGTGCAGCTGCTATGGGGCCCAGAGCTGAGAAGGTCCCACATTCCCTGTCACAGTCACATGTGTTATATACATTTTTTGCCATTGGATGATATGTAGAGGTCCTTTCAAACTTTTTCCTTGGGGCCTGCAATATATCTAGGTATGCTCCTGGACTTGCTCATTGTAGTGTAGTATAAAATGAAATATAGGGCATTTTAATGTCATATAATATGAATTGGGGCACTGTATGAGGCACAGAATCAACGGGGAGCCCTATATATCATAATATGAATTGGGGGTACTGTGCTGCAAAATGTGTACTGGCAGCTCTGAAATGTGACATAGGGTGAATTTAAGCACTACTACGACTCATAAAAGAAAAAAGGGCACTACTATGGGGCATAACGTTACATAAGGTTCAGAAAATGAACTAGGGCACTATTATAGGGCATAAACTTAACAACTGCTGCAGGGAAGTGTCTTTCTAGAGGCATTAGGATGGGGGCCTCTTCAAAATATTGCTATGGGGCCCACATAGTTCTGGCTACCCCCTCGGTAGCACTGGAGGTGTATCTAAGCAATCATAAAGACATTATTACACTATCTTGCACTTTAAATACTGTTTATCATGGTGCTTGGTGGGGGGCGCCAAGATTGATCTTGCCTCCGGGCAACTGGGATGAAGTTACTGCTTGTGCTACTGCAACATTACTCATTACCCACCTGGCAACTCATGTATGTGGCCAGACTCAGAGCTCAAACCTATTTGGAGACTAATGACAGACTGGAGGATTGCAAATATGTCAATGTCAGTTTGCTATTTCACTATTTTTACTGTTCCTTTTTGTGGCACTGATTCACAATGTAAAGGCAAAGCCACTTCTAAAGCCATTCATTTCAAAGGTAACGCATAATTAATAATGAAAGTGATAAATCTATTTTATGCAACCAGCACAGTAGAGAACATTTTAGGTTTATTATTAATTCTGGACATTTTTAAATTTTAAGATGCTACAATCTAAAATTTAATTTAGTGCATCAGATACTTAAATTCAAATTAGCTCATGCTCCACTCTAAAGGGGGTACACACGGAGATATCTGTGCTTAATTTTTAAGCAATCTGACGACTGCTTAGAAATTATGCATGGATCTCTCTGTGTGTATGCCCATAGGAACAGCAATGCGCGGCGTCGCGTGTCGCTGTTGGCCGTTATAGATTATGCCACAATCTAGCAAGTCGCTGACTTCACCGCTGTGTGAAGTGAGCGCCCCCCCGGTCCGCCCTTCCTCCGCTCAGCGCACATCGCGCTGAGTGCTGAGCGGGGGGAGAGATGTGTGCTGAGATATCTGTGATAAATCACTCAGCACACACCTCTAGGTGTGTCCCCCCTTAAGGGTGTATTCAATTCATGTCTCCAACAGTTCAGTATTCAATGCTGGCCGCAAATGGCAAGCATTGTGACAAAGCAGATTTGACTTTTTAATAAGTTAAATCTGCATTACCCTTAAACTGTCAGAAACAGCTGTGCTTCTGACAGAAACACGTGGATCAGCGAGTAACTCGCCAATCCACGTGGTTTTCGACAAGTACAGTTTTTTCCGACAGTAGGAAAAACGGCACTTCAACTGAATAGATTGAATGCAAATTCGACCTATTCCTGTCGGAAAGTTACAGTATTTCCGACTGTTGGAAATACCGGCACTAATTGAATAGACCCCTATAGATACTTTCAGTGTTTACTAATAATATATAAATAATTTAGAATGACAGTACCTTTAAACAGCACTGGGCCGTGGAACATCCACAAAATATCCCAAGACCAATTATTCAGTTCAGCAACATCTGTGTGGATTCCCGAATGCTATGGTCAATACTGATAGGGATATCCTAGTAATCACACATGCAAGGAGAAGTACAGATGTTTCCTCATACACATACTGTAGCCTCAAAACACCATGCAGTGTGAAATGCCTGGCATAAGTGAGCCACGCCGAGTAGTGTAAAGTATACTTTACACAAACTTACATCTTAATCACTCACAATGCAATGTGACAAAACCATTTCATGACACTGCACTGATTATTTTGTTATGACTATGAGCTTCATTCATGGATGTAAGGAATTGCACTGCCGCAAGTTGGTGACTGTGCAATTCCGTGTTATTAAAATTCAAATGCAGCAGGAGGTGTCTGCAGGAGATAGTTGCCAACAGGAAGCGTCTGTGGGAGATAGACGCCAACAGGAGGTGTCTGCAGGAGATAGACGCCAACAGGCGGTGTCTGTAGGAGGTAGATGCCAGCAGAAGGTGTCTGTAAGAGATAGATGCCAGCAGAAGTTGTCTGTAGGAGGTAGATGCCAGCAGAAGTTGTCTGTAGGAGATGGACATCTCCTGTTAGCATGAGTGAGGATCCGAGTGCTGTTTCTTATGATACAGCCTCGAGTGATCATCACAACCTTCATGACCATCGGTCGTGATTCGCTATGGTTTTAGGCACGGTCTGCTTTCATAAGCTGAAGATTAATCAGGCTGGCTGTCGTATCCAGGCACCCGTGTCCAGTAAATCTGTGTCCTTCAAAACAGGGGTGACATGACCACATCTATCATCTATCTATCTATCTATCTATCTATCTATCTATCTATCTATCTATCTATCATCTTATAAACCTTTATTATTGAGAGTGGAAATTAGAAATTCCCAATCCATTGCAAGCTACTCTTTCCTGGTTTAATGGCCTTAAAACATTCCAAGAACCAAATATTGTGCATAACTACAGTATGCTTATCATGCATTGCATGCTGCTGCCACTAATATAGCGTAAATGATTAAAAATTTGTTGTTTCATCCCTTAAGGACTTAATCATTTTTTAATTGTGTGAAACAGTATGAGACATACATAATTGCCAATTTTGTAAATTTCTTATATATTATATACATTATATCTGTGCAATTTCTCTGTGTCATTTCCATATTAATACCTTAATTGAAATACTTAGTTTAAGCAGATATTGCTCCTTTGTGCTGAAAATGTTCATTTTCACACTTAAGTCTCTTGTGTGTGTGGCATAGTATATAAATGGAGCTTTGCCATAGTAGATAAATGAAGAATTCATTTGCTGTACAATTATAATTAAATATATCATGCATGATTCACATAGCCTTTTCTTGATCTTTTTTTATGAGGAAACTTCCATGAACAACCATGACATGTCATTATATTGTACAACTGAATGACATACTGAAAAGGAAAAGTCATGGTCAGATAATTATACTGGTACTACTGGGTAACAAAGTAAGGACTCTAATATGACTTTGAGTTCACAGTAGAACAGCAGTGAGCTGTTATATTACCTGTATCTACTGAAGAAATAGTGGAATGAAGTTAAACTTTACATATAACAAATCTCCTGGATAATCTATGTATAGATCTTCTGAAGCAGACCAAAAAGTAGAATTCTATATCTTTAACATTTTTTCTTTCTTTTTTTCTCTCTCTCATTCTATAGTGAGAAAGAGTTCATGTAGATACAGGGACATGTTGTATATATGACCCTAATTCATTAAGAGAATCAGACTGCTACATAGTTAGACAGGGGCATAAAGGGACCCACAAGGGAATGCAGTGGTAGGGGCCCAAGCATAAAGGGTGTTGAAATCCACCATATTGACTGTTGTGGGACCACCACAGAGATACTTGGCCAACCATTAGAGAGGACATGCAAAGAACAGGGACCCTTTATAAAGGAGGGAACAGGGGTGGATCAAGACCACCAACTTTGATTGGCAGGATGGCTAATCTTGCTAATCTAAGTTACTGACTCCAATGTATGGGTGTGTATATGTGTAACAGATAATTGTAATTATTAAAAATGAAGGGGGCATTTGGGCATTTATGGATTTTTTAAGTATATCTAACAGGTAGGGTGACATTACATTGTAGGCTCAATTAAGCATGCACATTGATGCAATATTTGAGCTTCACTGAGCTTGTATTCAAATAACAGATAGTACACAGTTAGAGAACTGCAACTGCCTCAAGGCAACCATGTGTATCTGCCTACAGTACTTCTGGACCATTCGCATTTCTATAATGGGCAGGACCGGCAACATATTTCTTGGGGCCCAGCACACTGACATATTTGCCCCCTCCCCCTTTTCCATACCATTAGTGGATTTAACCGAAACACCCCGCCCCTTTCCCAGTAAAATCCGCCACTTCAGAGAGCTAAGCTGTGTGACTGCACTGGCACAGTGGCTTCACTGTGACTGACAGTGACTTCCTATTGGAAGTGCTACTTGCCAGTCACCTGCAGGACACTTGAGTCACCGCTTTTGTGCATGCGCTGAACCCTGCACCTGTCAGCCCCGTTGCATAGAAGCCATGACCCGGTACATGGAACTCTCCTCTGCTCTCTGGCAGGGGTAGCGATAGCCCCCTACCCAAAAAAGGTAGGAGCCACTGCTGCCTCATGTGCCATAAAAGTATTATTTTATTACCTTGTAAATTGTACTTTGTATATTCTATAATATACTCTCAAGAAAATATTACTGTATAAACATTATAAAAAAAACCCCTACAGATTCCGGATGAGAATAATAGCGCTTTCATTCTGGCACTTACTAAAAGCCTGGAAGCGCCTTGCATTCCGTCCTGCTGTAGATCCAGTCAGTCTCCCAATTCTGTTCCTCCTGCACCTGTACACCAGGGCAGAGACAGAACAGAGAAGTGGGGGCCGTTCTTTGTGCTGGTGCGCTGAGTCTAAAATGTCATTCATGCACATTCATACACAGTGCGGAGGACCGGACAGGTGACCAGGGGGGTTACCAGAGGGGGTGCATGTTATTAACTGTGCTGCAATAGTGCAGTGCCACGCCAGGCAGCAGGTGGCCATCGCGATACATTTACAATCCTTTACTAGGTGCCGCATCCGGACTTACTGAACCTTGGGGGCCCCTCAGACTCTCAGGGCCCAGCATGGGTGTACCCTTTGTACCCCCTGTCACCGAGCCTGATAATGGGTGCAAAGTGTGCAGTGCACATGGGCCCCTGAAACCACACAGAGCACACTACACCAATATAGGAAAGCTTACCTTTCCGGAGTCCAGCACCGAGCACTACAATCGTGGTGAACATTGCCAAAATGACCACTACACATGCGCAGCAGTTAAACTGGTCTCTGGAAATATGGCAGGTGCCATGTTTCCGGAGACCTGCACATGCACAGTAGACTCCGGCAAATGCCGAAGGACGGGGACCATTCAGACGTGCACACAGGACCCCTCCTCTGTTGAAACGCCCCTGCTCTGGACCCAAATATGCTGCCCTGTCTGCAACAGTGGTAGATCAACCAGTGCTGAAAGGTCAGGTCTAACATATTTCAGGATTATCTTATTTATTTATTTATTTATTTTAAACCAAGCACATATGCGTTTATTGGTATCCAATAGCTTAGTTGTATAAAATACCAAATGTATGGCTCATTTATTAATAATTAATAATATAGCTATGATTACTACAAATAAAATTCTCTACAGATGAAAAAAGTCATGTTCATAGAACCCTCATAAAAACAAGCCATAGATGTACTAATAAACTATTGTCTTTATGTGTATAGTTCAGTATCTCTAATTAAAATAATGGCAATTGTCTCACCAGCATTGAGGTGTCAGTATAGCTCATAAGATGATAAATGTGAAGTTGCTAGAGTGCAAGGTTGTACAGCAAATTTGCAGACTGTTTGTGGAAAATAACAAGGTGAGAGCCAACAGAAAATCTTTAATAGATAAATATAATGTATTGCCCCAAGTATCTGCTTGTCCCATACTGACCAGATAACCTGGTACAGTATATAAACTGGATAATCTGTTTAGGATCTTCTGGATGGTATTAGGATCCAAAACTGGTAGCAATGGTCCAGTTTACAGTGACTGGCCAGTGAGCTTAGCATACAGTAGGAGCCTGCTTCCAAATTGAAATAATTTCTGGTGTATAGCACAGAGAACAGCAGAACCTGATAACACCACTTCATTCTTGCAATCAGCATGCCAATCAGTAATACCCAGGATGGTGCTTTAATACAGCAACAGTGGCAGTCATGCAGGAAAGTTCCCTGGAGTAAACTTGAATATAGGCGGTCATTCCGAGTTGATCGCTCGCTGCCGATTTTCGCAGTGCAGCAATTAAGTAAAAAAATGGCAAAAATGCGCATGCACATGGTATGCAGCGCGCATGCGCTAAGTACTTTCACACAAAACTTTGTAGATTTACAAAAGCTGGAGCGACGTTTTTTCATCGCTCGAGTGATCGTAGTGTGATTGACAGGAAGTGGGTGTTTCTGGGCGGAAACTGGACGTTTTCAGGGAGTGTGCTAAAAAACGCAGGCGTGCCTGAAAAAACGCAGGAGTGGCTGGAGAAACGGGGGAGCGGCTGGCCGAACGCAGGGCGTATTTGTGACGTCAAACCAGGAACTTAATGGACTGAGGTGATCGCAATCTAGGAGTAGGTCTGGAGCTACTCAGAAACTGCAGCAAATTATTTAGTAGCAGAACTGCTAATCTTTCGTTCGCAATTCTGCTAAGCTAAGATACACTCCCAGAGGGTGGCGGCCTAGCATGTGCAATGCTGCTAAAAGCAGCTAGCGTGCGAACAACTTGGAATGAGGGCCATAATGTACTACAAGTGTAGTAGTAGATTCTAAAATTACACAATTCATACATTAGAGGGGTCTTTTGGCCATTGTCACCATGATCACCATGAGTTCTGCAGCAATACAGAATGCTATACCACTACCATTCATCAAAATAGACCCTCATTTTTAATGTTGAAAACTTGGGGTGGATTAATGCAAAGTCATTGCCTTTGCAGGAAGTATAATTCTCCAACAAAGGCTCCATCGCAGTGACATTGTAAATCTATATTGCACATGCACAGAATATAGTAGTGCTAATGCATGTATACTCCAAACAAGGGCTGCTTTGTGGGGATGAGTTACACCCACAGCCTGCCAGAGAGAAGTAAGTCTTCTCTGCACATTTTCTACTCTGATGGCTACTTTGTGATCATAATGCTATCATGAATGTATTAAAACTATAAAAGTATAGCATCTTCTTATTGTCATCATGGAACATGTTAATGCGAACATGCCCTTATGGTCTGCAATAGGCCGTCTGCAAACACATCACTCGTTGCTGTAATGGGTAAAAGGGGCAATTTATCCAGGTTGCAAAAAGAGATAATTATCTACTTCGGGCCAAGGGTGGCAGTATTTCTAAAACAGTGCTGTTTGTAAGCTATTCACGTGCTGCTGTGGTGAAGCTGTATCGTGACTGGACAAATACTGTAGCAACATTGCAAACGGTGTGGAAACTGTGGCGCACCATGTGCAACTGATGTAAGAAGTGAGCGTTGGCTATAAAGGTGCATGAGGGCCAACCGACGCGCTACAATGGAGCAGATATACATCAAAATGAACCTGGGAGATATCAGCCTTTTGTCTACAATGACAGTTCAGTGAACCCTGCTGCATAGGGGGCTCCAAAGAGGTTACTCTGACTATCAAATAGTGGTCATAATAATATGACTCGACTGTGTAATACAAAGATAATGGGAATTAACTCCATATAGTACAGAGAGCATGTTTATGACCACCATATAATACAAAGAGCATGGGAATGAACACAATACAGTATAACACAGTGAGCATGTTTATGACCACCATATAATACAGATAATACAGAGAACACATTTATGTCCATCATATGATGCAGAGAACACATGAAAGAACACCATACAATACAGAGAACATTAATGACCACCACATAATACAGAAAGCTTGTGAGTGAATGCCATACAATAAAGAGAACATGTGAATAAATTTAAAAAGTAATGGAGCTCTATCAAATAAATAATCTGCAACCCATCAGTGTCACATACCCAGGAGGCAGCATCCTCCAGCCAGGAGGAGTTTGGGAACTGTTTGGCAGCATACTATGGGGTCTATTTACTAAGCCTTGGATGGAGATAAAGTGGACTGAGATAAAGCATCAGCTAATCAGCTCCTAAATGCCATGTAACGGGCTGTGTTTAAAATATGACAGGAGCTAGTTGGTTGGTATTTTATCTCCATCCACTTGATCTCCATCCACACTGCCTCCATTTCCAATAAAAAAATAATTTTATGGGGTCCCTCCAAATCAATAACCAACCCTGGACCTCTGAGCCTGGTCTGGTATTGGAAAATAGAGGGGAAAATGGTGTGGGGTTTCCCCTATTCACTAATAATTGTACAAATGTCCCTTAATGGTCTATTTACTAAAGCCAGGTACACACTAGATGATTTTCTCCATGAGCGATATCGTCAGTATTTGCCCTTGAATACCATGGCAAACAACATAGTACAAGCACACTGAATGATATCGCTAACAATATCGTTCAGTGATGTCATCCTGCCACAACCCCGAAGATGCAGTTTCTGACAATATCGTCAGTTTGACCTGCATGTTCGGATGATAGGCAATATTGTTAATGACCCAAAGGAGCACACATCACTAACAATATAGGGGGTAATTCCATGTTGATCGCAGCAGGAATTTTGTTAGCAGTTGGGCAAAACCATGTGCACTGCAGGGGAGGCAGATTTAACATGTGCAGAGAGAGTTAGATTTGGGTGTGGTGTGTTCAATCTGCAATCTAATTTGCAGTGTAAAAATAAAGCAGCCAGTATTTACCCTGCACAGAAATAAAATAACCCACCCATATCTAACTCTTTCTGCACATGTTATATCTGCCTCCCCTGCAGTGCACATGGTTTTGCCCAACTGCCAACAAAATTCCTGCTGCGATCAACTTGGAATTACCCCCATAGTGCGTGCACACTGGATGATATCACTAACGATGTGTCATTATCATCCACATCATTCAGAAAATCATCTAGTGTGTACCCAGCTTAAGCCTTGTATAGAGATAAAGTGTATGGAGATAAAGTACCAACCAACCAGATCCTAACTGTCATTTTTCCAGATATAGCCTGTAACATGGCAGTTAGGAGCTGATTAGCTGGTACTGTACTTTATCTCTGTTAAACGCTTAGTAAGTAAACCCCTTAGTTTGTCACTTTGTTTAAACTTTTGCTATATAGCAACATGCAGAAATGTATTCTCTATATCAATATACAGTAGCTTATAGTTTTGCTAACCTTTCCATTATAATAAGTTAATATACAGTATAAAGAAAGATAACTATGTTGCTGGTTGAATCAGTCTTTTACTAGTATAAAAAATAGGTATTTGTAAACTGTAGAAGCAATTATAAACTGTAATGACAGCAACATGAAAGCCTAATTTATAATACATAAATACAGTACCGCATATTAGAGATGAGCGGATTCGGTTTTACTCGGATTTACTCGGTTCTCAAAACGTTATCTGATTAGCTATCCAAAACACGTGACATCCATGAGCCAATAAGATGCCGTTTTGAGAACAGAGTAAATCCGAGAAAAACCGAATCCGCTCATCTCTACCGTATATACAAATATACTGTATTGCCAGGGGCGCCACAACATTTTTGGTTGGGGTTGGGGGTGTTTGTGGGCAAGATATTATCTATCTATCTATCTATCTATCTATCTATCTATCTATCTATCTATCTTTCTGTCTGTCTGTCTGTCTGTCAATCTGTCTATCTAGCTACAGATGCGGCCATCGTCAGCTTACTCCCATACGGGTTGCACGTGCGGCCACATTGCAATTGTGACTAGCTGCGCGTGTGTGTTAACTGAATGTACATAACCATGCAATCCCATGGATCATGGGTGCATACATGGTGTAGACTTCACAGGATACATTATCAGCTGAACACAGTTAGAAATAGGGGAAGGTCAGGGTGTGCTGTGAGGGAAGAGGGTTGGAGGACAAAGGGGAGTACAAAGATGGGAGGGGGTAGAGGTCAGGAACAAATGAAGTGGGATGTGAGAAGGGCGCAAGCTGGTCCCAGAGGAGGGGCCAGCCTACAGTAGCTCTTCATATACTGTAGGTGCTTAAGTTGGGTGCAGTAGGTTGGTGGGCCCTGAAGGTATACAAAGAAGAGCTGTGGGAATGGAGGATTTGGAGCAGCCTGGAAAGGGTATTATCTTCCTCCGGACACTGCTCGTAATAACTGTAGATGGCAGCCACACTTCACACACTCGACATAGTACTTTGGCGCCTCTCATATATTTTTTTTGGGGGGGAGGAGGGTAAGCCCCCTTGGCCCCATGTTCCAATGCCTACAGTATGTGTATAGCAGTATCGCAGGCCTATAGTATATCTGCGCAGAAAAAGATCTCTAATGTAAATATATCAGGGAGTTTTTAAACACGTACAATAATCTTAAGTCTGAGTTTAGTTTAGTGTACATATATGCAAATATCCAATTTGGTTTAATCAGGAAAGGGGTAAAAGTGAAGTTCAGATGACACAAAAACGTTTGCAGCAGCTGTGTCTGTAGAGTGTGGATTACACAGCAATCATACATTAATAAATAAAATGTATTATTATGCATTATTTAATTAAAATAATAAGTTAACTTGCAACAATTTCTAGTTCATTGGGATATACAGTACCAGTCAAAAGTTTGGACACACTTTCTCATTCATTTGAATAAGAAAGTGTGTCCAAACTTTTGACTGGTACTGTACATTGATGGACTGAGTTGAATGCAACTCTTTTATGCAGAGGAAATTTTACATAATTAAATATTGTCTTTTCATACCACATAAATCAGAAGCATCTCCAAATGAGATTGAATAGGTATAAAACTGGGGCATAATGGGGCTATCACTAAGATTGTTTCAGCAGAATTGCGGGCTATGTAGAGGCGCACACATTCGTATATTTGCCTGTTTTCAGATGGATCTCTTGTATTGCACCTTAAACAAGGCTGGTGTCACTGTTAATGATAGTGACTATGAAACCAGGCATAGAGATATCGGTGATCCAGGCATGCTACAACACTGTGCAGGTGCAATTATTGCTCTTTGTATTCAGCATCATCAGCTGAGAATATCTCCCCAATTATGCAGTTATTTATTAAATACATAAGCAAAATTACAAGGTTCTGATCCCTAGACTGAGGTTAGCTGTAGATATGCTACTGTACTGTACGTACTGTATGTCATGTTGCCTTTTTGTAATGAATAACACCAGGATTATTAGGCTCTAACATATTCAATCCTTTCCCATTTCACTCAAAATATCAGTTTCCTTTTATGTTTTATGTACCAGGGAATAACATACAGGTTGAGTATCCCATATCCAAATATTCCAAAATACGGAATATTCCGAAACACGGAATTTCTTGAGTGAGACTGAGAACATAAATGAATTGTGTGTATGCACACAAACTTTGTTTAATGCACAACGTTATTCAAAATATTGGCTAAAATGACCTTCAGGCTGTGTGTATAAGGTGTATATGAAACATAAATGTATTCTGTGCTTAGACTTAGGTCCCATCGCCATAATATCTCATTATAGTATGCAGTTATTTCAAAATACTAAGCTAAGCGACCCAAGTGGGCGGCACAAACACCTGGCCCATCTAGGAGTGGCACTGCAGTGTCAGACAGGAATGCACTTAAAAAAATTGGCCCCAAACATCACATGATGCAAAGATAAATTAAAGAAAAAAGAGGTGCAAGATGGAATTGTCCTTGCACCCACCCTTATGTTGTATAAACAGGACATGCACACTTTAACAAACCCATCATTTCAGCGACAGGGTCTGCCACACGACTGTGACTGAAATGACTGGTTGGTTTGGGCCCCCACCAAAAAAGAAGCAATCAATCTCTCCTTGCACAAACTGGCTCTACAGAGGCAAGATGTCCACCTCCTCCTCATCGTCCGATTCCTTGCCCCTTTCACTGTGTACATCCCCCTCCTCACAGATTATTAATTCGTCCCCACTGGAATCCACCATCTCAGGTCCCTGTGTACTTTCTGGAGGCAATTGCTGATGAATGTCTCCACGGAGGAATTGATTATAATTCATTTTGATGAACATAATCTTCTCCACATTTTCTGGAAGTAACCTCGTACGCCGATTGCTGACAAGGTGAGCGGCTGCACTAAACACTCTTTCGGAGTAAACACTGGAGGGGGGGCAACTTAGGTAAAATAAAGCCAGTTTGAGCAAGGGCCTCCAAATTGCCTCTTATTCCTGCCAGTATATGTACGGACTGTCTGACATGCCTACTTGGATGCGGTCACTCATATAATCCTCCACCATTATTTCAATGGTGACAGAATCATATGCAGTGACAGTAGACGACATGTCAGTAATCATTGGCAGGTCCTTCAGTCCGGACCAGATGTCAGCACTCGCTCCAGACTTCCCTGCATTACCGCCAGCGGGTGGGCTCGGAATTCTTAGCCTTTTCCTAGCAGCTCCAGTTGCGGGAGAATGTGAAAGAGGAGCTGTTGACGGGTCAAGTTCCACTTGACTTGACTAGTGTCTCACCAGCAGGTCTTTGCACCTCTGCAAACTTGTGTCTGCCGGAAAGAGAGATACAATGTAGGTTTTAAATCTAGGATCGAGCACGGTGGCCAAAATGTAGTGCTCTGATTTCAACAGATTGACCACCCGTGAATCCTGGTTAAGTGAATTAAGGGCTCCATCCATAAGTCCCACATTCCTAGTGGAATCGCTCCGTTTTAGCTCCTCCTTCAATCTCTCCACCTTCTTCTGCAAAAGCTTGATGAGGGGAATGACCTGACTCAGGCTGGCAGTGTCTGAACTGACTTCACGTGTGGCAAGTTCAAAGGGTTGCAGAACCTTGCACAATGTTGAAATCATTCTTCACTGCGCTTGAGTCAGGTGCATTCCCATTCCTTTGCCTATATCGTAGGTAGCTGTATAGGCTTGAATGGCGTTTTGCTGCTCCTCCATCCTCTGAAGCATATAGAGGGTTGAATTCCACCTCGTTACCACCTCTTGCTTCAGATGATGGCGGGGCAGGTTCAGGAGTGTTTGTTGGTGCTACAGTCTTCGGCACGCGGTGGCTGAATGCCGAAAGTGGCCTGCAATTCTTCGGGCCACCAACAGCATCTCTTGCACGCCCCTGTCGTTTTTTAAAAAATTCAATGTATGTGCAAAACATGGGACATGCTGGAATTTGCCCAGATGTAATGCACGCACAATATTGGTGGCGTTGTCCGATGTCGCAAGTCCCCAGGAGAGTCCAATTGGGGTAAGCCATCCTGCGATGATGTTCCTCAGTTTACGTAAGATGTTGTCAGCTATGTGCCTCTTATGAAAAGCGGTGATACAAAGCATATCCTGCCTAGGAACGAGTTGGCGTTTGCGAGATGCTACTACTGGTGCCGCCGCTGCTGTTCTTGCTGTGGGAGGCAATACATCTACCCAGTGGGCTGTCAAAGTCATATAGTACTGAGTCTGCCCTGCTCCACTTGTACACATGTCCGTGGTTAAGTGGACATTGGGTACAACTGCATTTTTTAGAACACTGGTGAGTCTTTTTCTGATGTCTGTGTACATTCTCGGTATCGCCTGTCTAGAGAAATGGAACCTAGATGATATTTGGTACCGGGGACACAGTACCTCAAACAATTCTCTAATTCCCTGTGAATTATCGGTGGATACCGGACACATGTTTAACACCACCGCAGCTGCCAAAACCCGAGTTATCTGCTTTACAGCAGGATGACTGCTGTGATATTTCATCTTCCCCGCAAAGGACTGTTGGACAGTCAATTGATTACTGGAAGTAGTACAAGTGGTCTTCTGACTTCCCCTCTGGGATGACGATCGACTCCCAGCAGCAATAACAGCAGCGCCAACAGCAGTAGGCGTTACACTCAAGGATGCATCGGAGGAATCCCAGTCAGGAGAGGACTCATCAGACATGCCAGTGAGATGGCCTGCAGGACTATTGTTTTTCATGGCTAATGAGGAAATTGACACTGAGGGAGGTGGTGGTGTGGTTTGCAGGTGCTTGGTTACAAGAGGAAGGGATTTAGTTGTCAGTGGACTGCTTCCGCTGTCACCCAAAAAGTTTTTGAACTTGTCAATGACTTCTGATGAATGCGCTCCAGGTGACGTATAAGGGAGGATGTTCATAGGTGCTTAATGTCCTTACCCCTACTTATTACAGCTTGACAAAAGCAACACATGGCTTGACACCTGTTGTCCACATTTCTGTTAAAATAATTCCACACCGAAGAGGTGATTTTTTTGTAATTTGACCAGGCATGTCAATGGCCATATTCGTCCCACAGACAACAGGTGTCTCCCCGGGTGCCTGACTTAAACAAACCACCTCACCATCAGAATCCTCCTTGTTAATTTCCTCCTCAGCGCCAGCAACACTCATATCCTCATCCTGGTGTACTTCAACAGTGACATCTTCAATTTGACTATAAGGAACTGGACTGCAGGTGCTCCTTCCAGCACTTGCAGGGGGCGTGCAAATGGTGGAAGGCGCCACCTCTTCCCGTCCAGTGTTGGGAAGGTCAGGCATTGCAAACGACACAATTGGACTCTCCTTGGGGATTTGTGATTTAGAAGTGCTTTGCTGTGCTTTTTCCAGCTTAAGTCTTTTCATTTTTCTAGCGGGAGGATGAGTGCTTCCATCCTCATGTGAAGCTGAATCACTAGCCATGAACATAGGACAGGCCTCAGCCGTTCCTTGCCACTCCGTGTCGTAAATGGCATATTGGCAAGTTTACGCTTCTCATCAGATGCTTTTAGTTTTGATTTTTGGGTCATTTTACTGAAATTTTGTTTTTTTTATTTTACATACTCTCATCTATAACATTGGGCATCGGCCTTGGCAGACGACGTTGATGGCATTTCATCGTCTCGGCCATGACTAGTGGCAGCAGCTTCAGCACTAGGTGGAAGTGGATCTTGATCTTTCCCTGTTTTACCCTCCACATTTTTGTTCTCCATCTTCTAATGTGTGGAATTATATGCCAGTAATATATCAATAGCAATGGCCTATTGTATCGTACTGCTATATATATATATATATATATATATTCAGGTGGTCAGCAAAATTCTGCACTGTCCTCCTACTATATACTGCCCACAACTACAATGCAACACAGATATGGATAGTATACTTGACGACACAGAGGTAGAGCAATGGACTACTGTACCGTACTGCTATATATATACTGGTGGTCAGCAAAATTCTGCACTGTCCTCCTACTATAAACTGCGCACATCTTCAATGCAGCACAGATATGGAGGATTTTCAGGCAGAGAACGTAGATATTTGCAGCACACTGAGCACAGATATTTGCAGCACACTGAACACAGAAACTGAGAGAACGTCCTCTCACTATCATCTCCAATGCACGAGTGAAAATGGCAGCGATGCACGGCTCTTTATATGCAATACGAATCTCGTGAGAATACGACAGCGAGATGATGACGTTCGGGTGTGTTTGTGTTAACCGAGCAAGGCGGGAAGATACGGGGCTGCCTTGGAACCGTGTAAAATAGGTGAAGTTGGGGGGGGGGGGGGGGTTCGGGTCTCGAGGAACCGAACCCGCTTATCTCTAGTTAAAACTATATAAATTTACTGTGGAAATGTGTGGAATGACTAGTTTTCATATGTAATTCGTATATACTGTACAGATGTGTTCTGTTACGCCTTGCTGCCATGTATGCAGCACAAGTGCTGCCTCACGAGATTAGAGGGTGCGAGCATACACATGCACCAGCGATCCGTTCGCTTATATGGGAAAGACGCGGCTGTGCATCGTAATAAAGGCAGTATTTCAAACATAATAATATTTTGTATGATTTTGTTTTATTTTCATACAATGTATGAATTCCTAAATTTAAATTTATAAAACATATAAAATCCTAAAACATGGATTGAAAAAGAAACTTATTTTATTTTTTTTAGATCCAAAAAATCTGGGACCTAATCATGAATAGCCTAAATCTAAGTAGAATCTTAAATATAATCCAAAGAGAATATATTGAAAAGGTAACATTCTGGACATAACACTTATTTAAATAATATAGCAAAGGACGCTCTGGAGAGGAACCAAATAAACAGACGTGAACACATTTTTGTATAAATACATTTATTCACTATAAATTTCAGAGGCGCCCAGTGCGCAACGTTATATTTTAAACGCAAACTTTTTGTTTTCTTTGCTGATCTTTCTGATTTTATCTATATTTCACTAGTTTTTATTATAAGAAATAATGTATTAAAAGTTATGTTTTATTACTGTATAATTTTTGTGCACCACCTAAGGGCAATCAATAATCTCCCTTTTTTCTGCCTGAAACTGTTATATATTTGCCTATTGTAGCACCCCCCTAGTCTCCTTATAGCAGAAATACTTCTCTCTGATTAATACAACTCTAATGGGGGTTCTTTAATTTGACTTGAACCAGTGCAACCAGTAAATAATATATTACAGGTTGAGTATCCCATATCCAAATATTCCGAAATACGGAATATTCCGAAATACGGACTTTTTTCATTGAGAGTGAGCTAGTGAAACATTTCTTTTTGATGGCTCAATGTACACAAACTTTGTTTAATACACAAAGTTATTAAAAATATCGTATTAAATGACCTTCAGGCTGTGTGTATAAGGTGTATATGAAACATAAATGAATTGTGTGAATGTATACACACTTTGTTTAATGCACAAAGTTACAAAAAATATTGTCTAAAATGACCTTTAGGCTGTGTTCATAAGGTGTATATGTAACACAAATGCATTATGTGCTTAGATTTAGGTCCCATCACCATGATATCTCATTATGGTATGCAGTTATTCCAAAATACGGAAAAATCCAATATCCAAAATACCTCTGGTCCCGAGCATTTTGGATAAGGGATACTCAACCTGTATAATCCAAAGTAGCCAGTAAAAGCTGAGGTTAGGTTACTGCACATCAGTGGCGTGCGGTGAGGTCAGTGGCTGGTGAGGCACTGGCTGGTGTGTGAACAATATGTGTAGGGGTCGCCGTGGGTGTGGCACTAAGTTAATGGAAGAGCTGGACAACAAAATAGCCATGGTGTTGTGTGTGTAACCGTGGGCGGATTGGGATGGAAAACCAGCCCGTGAAATAGATGGAAGCAGCCCTAATGGTGGCGGGGTCTGATGAGGGGTGGGGTCTGTCAAGGGGGCAGGATCCCTCCTTATAAGGCTGAATTCGGACTTGGATGCAGTTGCAGCCTTTGCTGCAGTTGCGTCTGTGACTTTATACTAATACTGCTACAATGCACTTCCCTGGTGTACATTCGTGTTTCTGAATATGCCATTGATTGATACTCCCACTGTCAGTGTCTATAGATGCTGCAATCATGCTTTGTGCATCTTACCATCGGGCGCACCATTATAACTGACACACTGACAGTTTCACCTTCCAATAATTTGTGTCCCTTGCTTCCCCACATGCAACCGCCGGGTGGTAGTGCAGAAAGGGTTTGGGGTAGGGACAGTGGAAGCCACAGCCATCGGGTGGTGTAGAAGGGGGGCACAGTGGAAGCCACTGCTGCCAGGTGGGGGGAGGGCAGGGGACACAGTGCAAGCCACAGCCTGTTCATGTCGGGACGAAAGAAGATGCATTTGACTGCTGCTAGGTCCTAGTGCTGCCGACTGCTGCGGCGATGGCTTCCCTTTCTTATTGAGGCAGTGCAAAGAGGGAGGACTGTGGCACCTATTACCCGCTGGCCTTCTGATGGGTCCTAGTTCCCAGTAGAGATGAGCGGGTTCGGTTTTACTCGGTTTTACTCGGTTCTCAAAACGGCATCTAATTGGCTCACGGATGTCACGTGTTTTGGATAGCCAATAAGATTCGGTTTTGAGAACCGAGTAAAACCGAGTAAAACCGAATCCGCTCATCTCTAGTTCCCAGTCGCAGCGCAGTAGGGAGGACTGGAGCACCTCTAAGCCAGCCTAGTTATGATATATGGTGTGTATGTGTGCGTGTGGGGGGACAGGATGATGGTAGTAGTGGGTAGAAGGTGAATATAGAACATGATAGGGTTAGTGGTGGTGGAGAGCAGGGGCAGGATGGGAGTAATGGGGCAGAAGGCAGGATGTGTTAAGGAGCAAGGGGCAAGATGGGTGTTGTAGTGGACAGCAGTGGGCAGGATGGGAGTAGTGGTGGGCTGCAGGGGACAGTGGAGTGGAAGAGACTTACCCTTAACACTGCAGTCTGTCATCCCACTCTTCTGCATTCACCAGCTGTACATGTTTATGTGCGGGGAGCTGGCGGGACTGTATTCAAATCAGGTGGTGGCTATCTGACTTCAGTCTGATGTCGTCGTGCCTATGCTGCTGGGGCCCGAGGTCACCTCCTGTCTGCTGCTACTGGGTCCCGGATGCTATGCCTCCCTACTTGGACAGCACTGCCACTAACTGCAGCCTCACACAACACAGGAAAACGGTCGGGTAAGTAAGCGTCCCCCTCTTCCTGCTCCAATTCGCTCTGCAAAAGATCACTGAGGCTCCAGACAGCAGCCACAGGGGACGGGTCAACCCGTAGACAGGCAGTGGAGGTTGAGGGCAGGGGCACCAACAAGTCATCCAAGTTAGGAGGCATAGTGAGGTAAACACAGGGGCCTGGGGGGACGACGACAAAGTGATGTGCTCACATGGGCCTGGGAACATAGCGATGTGCACACGGGTGCCTGGATGGGATAAAGTGATGTGCACACAGGGGTCGAAGGGGGACAGACAACTTAGTGATGTGCACACAGGGGTCTCGGGGGATGGACAACTTAGTGATATGCACACAGGGGCCTGGGGAGGCAATAGTGATGTGCACACCGGGGCCTGGGGGGGCAATAGTGATGTGCACACAGGGGCCTGGGGGGGCAATAGTGATGTGCACAAAGGGCACTGGGGGGCAATAGTGATGTGCACAAATGGGCCGTGGGGGCAATAGTGATGTGCACACAGGGGCCTGGGGGGGGGGAATAGTGATGGGTGCACAGGGGCCTGGGGGGAAGTGACCTAAACTTGAAGGAAGCAGGGCAGTGGCACAACAGATAGTTCAGATAGGAGCTCAGCACAGGGTGCAGCACGACAGAGATCAGGGTCCTCTACCTGCAGAATGCTGAATGGGGACACCTCCGTTGGCGTTCCCAGCTGTCAGGTCTGAGCTGCCTCGCTGTTCTGTTCAGTCAGCAAGCAGCGCTGGATTGGGGAGAAAGATCACGGGTGGGCAGTGCAATCAATCACTGCCGGCGCCGTCTTTACTCCCCATCGACAGTTGCAGCTCCCTCTCAACCTACTGTTACTGAATGCCCCTATATCCAGGCACCAATCACCTGGGATCAGCAGTGCAGCACACTTCACCTGTACCCGCCCAGCAGGCTTGCATACACGCGACTGCTGCATGCCATCAGTTAATTATTACAGCACAGCAGAGCAGGGTCGTCTGACACTTAGGAGGACTGTGGAAACTGGGACAATGGAAGCGATGTGCCCCCTTCAGGGCTGGCGCACAGCGGCAGCCGCTTCCATTGACTCTCGAAGTTATGCCACTCCAGTTGCAGCTGACACTGTGGCTTTCTCTCTACCTGTATAGCACTGACAGTGACAGCCGGATACAGTCACTGTCATTGCTGAATCTGCTGCCCAATCACATCGGCTTCAGTAACAGGGGCATGCTTTCATATAGATTGAAAGCATGTCACTGCACTGAGGCACTTGTATAGGTGCCGCATACACTGTTATTTGTAATGGGCTTTTACAGCCCTCTGCTTGACCCTGTCCCCTGTCAGCCCCTGTTTCCAGCCATTTATAATTGGCAGTGAGAGGCACAGTTTGCGGTGCCTCCTAAAACAAATTAAACAGGTATTTAAACTGAAAAAAATATTATATTAATATAAGAAGATACTTATGACACAGAATATGTGTCATAAGTATCTTCTTTGTTTTAATTTAATCATTAATGACAGGGGAGGCACTGCCTCCCCTGACTGCACATCCCTGCTGCACATTAGATTAATAAATGCAAATATCCAATTTGGTGTAATCAGGAGAAAAGTGGAGTTTAGATGACATAAAAATGTAGGCAGCAGCTGCATCTGGAGAGTGTGGCTTACACAGCCACTACATGAAATCTGCTGGTACAATATTAGAGAACACATATTTGACCTTTTCTGCTCTATACAGAAAATAAAGATGTTATAATCAATTTTTCAGATACATGGCTAAGTACACATTACCAGTGATTTGTCCGCCTCTTGGTGCTTCAGACAAAAACTAATAGATGTATTCTGAAATGTTTTGGCTGCCATAACTCAGATAATGCGGCTTATGAGAACTGCACAATAGTTTCCGTATTGTAAATAGAAAGCTAGTCTAGTGTTCTTTCTCCAATGTACTAGAAAGCTAAATTTAAAATAAAATTGGTCTACATCAAACCATTAAAATATTTTTGTTGATAATTAAAAAATATTTATAGAACAAAGTATATATTTCTTTTTTAATTAACAAATACTATGTTTGTACAACAGTCAGTCATTTAAATCGGAAGCATATGGCTTAGCCATGTGCATTATAAACAAATGATGGGGCTCATGTGCACGTTACTTTATTTGCATGGTCCTTATGCCCCATAAACTGCATATAAAAATACAGTATATCAACTCCCAGGCTCCTGCCATGCATAGTGTATGCACAGCTGGATATACTGTAGTACTCAATCACTAGGGCAGAGCGTTCTTCTGTATTCATCTAAAGCAAGATAGAGTCAAAGGCTTCCTTTGGCGCATAGGGGAAACTTGAAAAATGAGGAAGTAATAGTACTTTCCAAACTCAAATGGTACGATGTTTTATTTGGCGTACCCCCACTCATGCTGATATGAAGTAAATTATACACATCAAGGTATCTTTAATAATCCTATATCAAGATAGTCCTGGATGTCGTACCCCAACTCACACGGAAATGGGAATCTGGACTCCTATCAAGGTTTCTTTCAAGTATCCTCTCACGATAATTCATAAGAATATGTCCTCAATGTGTGATGACCTCATTCGCATGAAAAAATGAGAGAGAGATATCCAATGTGTAGAATTTTCTTTACCATGTGCTACATATAAAATTTGCAATTTTGGATCATTTCCGTGCCTTGATTACAACTCCAATCATTCCACCGTTTACAATGTTCTTATGGTTTCATGTGCACCACCAACACGTGGGCCCTTCACCAGATTCTTAATAAGGTATGCGTACCCCTCACTCCCACAGAAAATATAGGTGAAACTCCTATAATGCTATCTTTGTATAGAAGAAATATGTTTCATGGGCGTACCCCAACTCACACATGGGTATGCAGGTTGAATCCCATCAAGGTATCTTTATCTGGTCCTTATGCCACAACTTGTATCAAGCAGAAAAAGGCCTGTGTAGAAATTTTGTTTGGAAATGCTTGGCTCCCAAATGTAGGTCCCAAATAAAAGAGATTCAAAGAATGGATCTTACTTCCTCATACAACATGTGAGTCCCAGAGACATCGGTAAAACCAATGATCCACAAAAAATTTATTGAAAAACAAACATGAACAACTCTACAAAAATGCATCTAAAAAGTCTCTTTGCCAAAAGTACATATGAACCATCTGATATCAATTGTTCACATCAAAGGTAAGTATAAATTCATAAAATAAAAATCAATAAAAAAATTCAATAAAAAATTCCGTTGGAAGAATGGCTACTCACACAGGGGTCTGTCGACGCGTTTCGGTCTCTTGGACCTTTTTCAAGACATGACCTTCTGTGTGGGAAGCCAGCTATTTATGATGCCTGTAGCCAATCATCCCCTAACCAGAAGTCAATCCACCGGAAGTGACCTAATTGAGATAATTTACATTCTAATTTCAATTACACCACTGATTGAATAATCAATTTGTAATCCCCATTCTCTAACCAAGAATCTATTCCTGTTTCTGTAACATTTTATGATCAATAAAAAGGATTTATCCTCCCCAGTCTCTTATTACACTCTTTTGCGGTGGCGCAAGGAATTATGGATGATGTAGTTCCGCATAAATATCGTCCCTCCTTATCTATCGAAAAACCTTCTTACTGAACAATCTGACTGATCTCCACAATATATAAAGCAGCCAAATGATCTGTACATGCATAACATTCTTATTATTACAATCCCCTATCTTTATGAAACCGGAAGTATGCAGTCTCGATCCTCCGCTGCTAAGCATCTTGGGAAATGTAGTTTCTTTTGGTAGTTTATCTATGCGTCCTCGTCGTTTTGAAGCCGGAAGCCGGAAGTCCGTCCTCTCACCCTCCATTTGTATTGGGAATTGTAGTCTTTCACCCGTAGTTTACGCATGCGTCCTCATCCTCTCACAGCCTGGCACCAGAGGTCCGTCCTCTCCCCCTCCGTTATTTGCAGTATTGGGAATTGTAGTTTTTCCTCCAAGTTTGCGCATGCGCCTTTCCAATTCCATCACCTTTATTCATATATAGTCAGCGGCATAGAAATTATGAATTCAAATAGCACATAACATATTTGTCCTTATGTTTTTGAGTCCTTATTCATCTCCAAAACCAATGGATGGTTAAATTATAAGGAATAAAGTCTCCACCATCGGCCACCTCCGTCATCAGTTCTTTCTAGATGATATGTATAATATTCAAAGTGATAATCGGAGATCTATATATCTTTTCAGATTTGTGCGGCCGATCCATTCCTTGATTAACTTAATTATTAAAGAGAGGAAAGGTGAATTGGAGAAACTCAATGGCGAAATAGCTATATATAAATCCCTGGTAGATCCCTACACCAATTCAAATGAATATAAAACTCTAGAAAGTAGTATTGAATCAAATTTTAGGAAAACACAGAAATTTCTTATAGAGAAAAAAGTAAGGAAATATCAAAGAGATAAGAAAGACAATAAGGAATCACCAGAACAGAATGATCAGGATGATAGATTAGATGAGGAACTACAAGATCCAACACCTAGGAAAAGACCATATAAGACCAATAGGAGACTTAAAACCTCAATATCTACTGGAGGAAGAAACCCTTTCAGGGAGAGAAATTCCCCTGTATATACATCATGGATGGAGGAAATAAGATCACCAATTAGAAAACAAAGATGGGAATCCTCAGGCGACTTACATTTGAATAGGGCCTTTAGAGATCGGACACCAGAGTTGAGAGGTGTTCAATTTAAGGAACCCAGAGAAAGGCCACTCCATTTGGATAGAGAACCCCTGGCCCTTACTAATCAGTTCTCTCCCCTTAACAGTCTGAGGCGTTCTACACGTTTTTTGGGGAAGGACAGACCACCAGTCCGATACAGATAACATATAGGAAATACAGGGGAAAACAGGTTGGAAAGATAAAGCCTGTGAAACCCAAACTGGGAAGAAAAAAGAGAAGGAAGAAAAAGAAACAGACAGGACAGCCTAATGTTGAGAAATCCAATGATACTGCACCTAAAGTTAAAATCTTTAACTTAAGCTCCCATGTACTTACTGATGATGAAAGCACAGTACTGGAAAAAGGGTTGAAATTCGCCCCGAGCCATATCCCAGATACGTTTGATATGTATCTAGACGTGCAAAGATTTTTATGTAAACTAACTTTCAAAAAATTCTTTGCAAATCAAACCAATAAAGAAATAGAGTTAGAGGCTCAATCAACTCCATACAGGCCCAAATCTATATTTTTCCCTAAGTATATACAAGGCCCTTTTATTGAAACATTTGGGGCATTAGTGATAGAGGACTTAGAACAACTAAAGAAGAACCCCAATAAAAGATCCAACCTTACATTTAAAGAATGTAGGGCATTACAAGATCTTAAAAATGACAAATCCCTTATAGTGAAACCAGCGGACAAGGGAGGGGGTATTGTACTAAAGGATATAAACAAATATGAGTTAGAGATCATGAGACAACTAGGTGATTTGACAACTTATAGGAGTCTCAGGAATGATCCAATGGAGACAACAATAATTAAACTCAAAGCTCTCATTAATGTCTATGAGAAGAACGGAACCATCAATACAAAAGAAGCAAAGTTTATTATCAATGAATACCCTATCACATCAGTTATCTATGTACTCCCAAAAGTTCATAAAGATGTTGAAAATCCCCCGGGAAGGCCCATTATCTCTGGTGTCGATTCCATCACAGCCAATTTGTCCAAATTCATAGATTTTTACTTACAACCACTTGTGTTGCTTAATAAATCCCATCTAAAAGACACTGGTAATTTTTTGACCCAGTTAGATCAATTAACGTGGGAAGACGATTGCTTCTTGGTGACTGCGTATGTAAGTTCGCTTTACACCATAATTGATCACACACAAGGTGTAGAAGCAGTGAGGTATTTTCTAACACTTTCTGATTTAGATGGGAATCTGCAAAAATTAATCTTGGAGGGGATTAATTTTATATTAAACAATAATTTCTTTCTGTTTAAGGTCAAGTTTTATATACAAAAAACTGGAACAGCAATGGGCACCAGGTTCGCGCCGAGTTATGCCAACTTGTTTATGGGGGCGTGGGAATTGGACAGTATATGGTCCAATAACCCCCATGGCGCGAACCTGGTGACCTACGTACGTTACATAGACGATATTTTGTTCATTTGGAGAGGAGATCGTGACTCTCTGAATGTTTTCTGTAATGAACTTAACAATAACAATAGAAATATTAAATTAAGTTTTGAAATTAGCAAAAAAAGAGGTGAATTTCCTGGACATCACGGTCTATATAGAAACAGGAAAATTAAATACAAAAACCTTTACGAAACCAACAGACTCCCAGTGTTACATTCCATCAGATAGTTGCCATCATCAAAATTGGCTCCAATAGATCCCAGGGGGCCAATTCAAATGAATAAAGAGGAACTGCACCGATGATGCGGTATTCCAGACCCAAGCTAAAGGACTGGTGGAAAAATTCACCGCGAGTGGCTATTCTAAATATACCATAGAAAGAGCCAGAATTGAGACAAATGCAGTACCACGCCATGAACTATTAAAGAAAAACACCAAAAAACCCTCACGAGAGAATAGATTTGAATGGGCTTTCATTTCTGAATATGGCATACATCACAGAAAGATAGAACATATCTTTAGAAAGCATTGGAGCCTTTTAAAAAGAGATCCATCCATTGGTCCATTAGTACCAGATAAACCCATTCATATATATCGTAAGGCTCCCAACATCAAATCAGCGTTAGTAGCAAGTTGTTTACTAGCTCCTCCATCTCACTCGAAAGTAATATCAAAGGGGTTTTACAGATGTTTGAACTGTATGGGGTGCAGAAACACAAAAGGAATCAATAAGATTAATGAGGTTTGCATTAACAACCAAACTATCAAAATAGTTGATTTCATTACATGCGATACAATGAATGTGGTGTACGCCATTGGTTGTAATTGCAGTCTTTATTATATTGGCCGCACATCACGCCCCCTTAAGATCCGTATGGGGGAATATCTTAGAAATGTAAGAAAGGGGTTACTGACACATTCTTTATCTGCACATTTTAAGGAACATCATAACTGCTCTCCATCAGGAATAACGGGCTTTTATGGTCTTATAAGTGATTAAATCCAATCTAAGAAATAGAGATTCATCTTCAGCATTAGCAAAGGCTTAAATGAAACAAATCTATCAGTGTAAAACTTTAATCCCTAATGGTCTTAATTCGGATTTAGAATTAAAGTGGTTTTTATGAAAATCACTTTTTTCTGTGCATCATTAGTAATATTTTGTTTTTTCTTCTTGTTTCCCCATGTGATTTCCCCATTGAAATATGACCTGCCGCTCAAATCTGAAAAGATTTCTAGATCTCCGATTATCACTTTGAATATTATACATATCATCTAGAAAGAACTGATGATGGAGGTGGCCGATGGTGGAGACTTTATTCCTTATAATTTAACCATCCATTGGTTTTGGAGATGAATAAGGATTCAAAAGCATAAGGACAAATATGTTATGTGCTATTAGAATTCATAATTTCTATGCCGCTGACTATATATGAATAAAGGTGATGGAATTGGAAAGGCGCATGCGCAAACTTGGAGGAAAAACTACAATTCCCAATACTGCAAATAACGGAGGGGGAGAGGATGGACCTCTGGTGCCAGGCTGCGAGAGGATGAGGACGCATGCGTAAACTACGGGTGAAAGACTACAATTCCCAATACAAATGGAGGGTGAGAGGACGGACTTCCGGCTTCCGGCTTCAAAACGACGAGGACGTATACATAAACTACCAAAAGAAACTACATTTCCCAAGATGCTTAGCAGCGGAGGATCGAGACTGCATACTTCCGGTTTCGGAAAGATAGGGGATTGTAATAATAAGAATGTTATGCATGTACAGATCATTTGGCTGCTTTATATATTGTGGAGATCAGTCAGATTGTTCAGTAAGAAGGTTTTTCGATAGATAAGGAGGGACGATATTTACGCGGAACTACATCATCCATAATTCCTTGCGCCACCGCAAAAGAGTGTAATAAGAGACTGGGGAGGATAAATCCTTTTTATTGATCATAAAATGTTACAGAAACAGGAAAAGATTCTTGGTTAGAGAATGGGGATTACAAATTGATTATTCTATCAGTGGTGTAATTGAAATTAGAATGTAAATTATCTCAATGAGGTCACTTCCGGTGGATTGACTTCTGGTTAGGGGATGATTGGCTAGCCATTCTTCCAACGGAATTTTTTATTGAATTTTTTTATTGATTTTTATTTTATGAATTTATACATACCTTTGATGTGAACAATTGATATCAGATGGTTCATATGTACTTTTGGCAAAGAGACTTTTTAGATGCATTTTTGTAGAGTTGTTCATGTTTGTTTTTCAATAAATTTTTTGTGGATCATTGGTTTTAACGATGTCTCTGGGACTCACATGTTGTATGAGGAAGTAAGATCCATTCTTTGAATCTCTTTTATTTGGGACCTACATTTGGGAGCCAAGCATTTCCAAACAAAATTTCTACACAGGCCTTTTTCTGCTTGATACAAGTTGTGGCATAAGGACCAGATAAAGATACCTTGATGGGATTCAACCTGCATACCCATGTGTGAGTTGGGGTACGCCCATGAGACATATTTCTTCTATACAAAGATACCATTATAGGAGTTTCACCTATATTTTCTGTGGGAGTGAGGGGTACGCATACCTTATTAAGAATCTGGTGAAGGGCCCACGTGTTGGTGGTGCACATGAAACCATCAGAACATTGTACACGGTGGAATGATTGGAGGTGTAATCAAGGCACGGAAATGATCCAAATTTGCAAATTTTATATGTAGCACATGGTAAAGAAAATTCTACACATTGGATATTTCTCTCTCATTTTCTCATGCGAATGAGGTCATCACACATTGAGGATACATTCTTATGAATTATCGTGAGAGGATACTTGAAAGAAACCTTGATAGGAGTCCAGATTCCCATTCCGTGTGAGTTGGGGTATGACATCCAGGACTATCTTGATATAGGATTATTAAAGATACCTTGATGTGTATAATTTACTTCATATCAGCGTGAGTGGGGGTACGCCAAATAAAACATCGTACCATTTGAGTTAGGAAAGTACTATTACTTCCTCATTTTTCAAGTTTCCCCTATGCGCCAAAGGAAGCCTTTGACTCTATCTTGCTTTAGATTTGTACAAATTTTTCTGGATTAAGGGGTGATATCCAATTTGAGTCAAAGGTTCCCATCAGGCAGCATTCCCCTTGCGCCAATCTGTGGAAATTACAGAAATCTCCTTTCTATCACTTGTTCTTCTGTATTCCTCTACACTAGTCATTGATTAGCTCTGCCCCTAAGTCTAACTCTTACTTTTTGTAAAAAAATTATTTTACCCCCAAACATCGGAACATTGGTCAGCACCATCAGAACATTGGTAACATTGGAAACATTGCAATCATCGACTAGTTATAACAGCTAGGACAGCCACCAGGTAAACAGGAAGGAGTGGGTCTTTGGGGGGTTAATTTACAGTTCCCCAGAGGCGTCCCTCAGGGTTCTGTCCTCTGCCCCCTGTTGGTGTCCTGTTGGTGTCCCTCAGGGTTCTGTCCTTGGCCCCCTTCTGTTCTCCCTGTTCACCTCTTCCCTGAGTGCGCCCATTAACTCCAATG
Source organism: Pseudophryne corroboree (assembly GCF_028390025.1). Taxonomy (NCBI): domain Eukaryota; kingdom Metazoa; phylum Chordata; class Amphibia; order Anura; family Myobatrachidae; genus Pseudophryne; species Pseudophryne corroboree. The sequence continues at coordinate 551,630,548 of NC_086446.1, read as the reverse complement.
TCCTTCAATACCACCTCTATGCTGATGACACACAACTCTAACTCTACTCTCCTGATCTGTCCCCCTCTGTCCTCTCTCACATATCCAGCTGCCTCTTTGCCATCTCCTCCTGGATATCTGAGCACTCTCTGAAGCTTAACATGGACAAAACTGAACTCATTATCTTTCCCCCAGCCAGAGCAACACCCCCTACCAATATCTCTATCACTGTTGACAACACCATCATCTCCCCCGTTCCCCAACTCCGCTGCCTGGGCATCACTCTTGACTCCTCCCTCTCCTTTACACCTCACATCCAAGCTCTGGTGCAATCCTGTCGGTTCCAGCTATGCAACATTGCTCGCATTAGGCCTTTTCTCTCCCAGAGTGCAACTAAACTTATCATCCACTCACTAGTCATCTCACGACTCGACTACTGCAATGTTCTCCTCACTGGCCTCACTTGCTTCCATCTCGCTCCCCTCCAATCTGTCCTCAACTCCACAGCTAGGCTTATCTTACTGTCCCACTGCTCCACATCTTCCACTCCCCTTCGACAAAATCTACACTGGCTCTCATTCCCCTACATAATTCTCTTCAAATGCCTCACCCTCACAAACAAGGCCATCTCTAATTCTACTGCTCCCTACATTTCCAACCTCCTCTCCCTTCATACTCACTCCCACCCACTATAGTTGGCCAATGAATGTGGCCTCCCGTCTGCCCTGGTCACTGCTTTCCATGCATGAGTTCAAGATTTTGCCTGTGCTGCACTCCTTTAGTGAAATGCACTCCCCCGCTCCATTAGATTCTCCCCGACCTTGCAAAGCTTAAAATGGGCACTGACCATCTATTTATGAAAGCGTACCCTTCCGATGCATAACCTAGACCTGAGACTGCTCCTCCATTCTCCTGTCTCATGCCTTGAATATCTTTGCTTTGCTTACATACTGCCATCAGGCTACCTCCCGCTTGCTTGCACCTCGTGTCATCTGTCTGTCGCCCCTTCCCACTAGATTGTTAGCTCTTCAGAGCAGGTCCCTATTTCCCCTTGTTATCAAAGCCCTCTTCTCGACACATTTCACTTGCAGCTCTCTCCTACTCAGCGGCCATCTTTACCTACTTTTTCTTCTGCTGGTAAAGGCTCATCTCTATCTATGGCCGCCAGCCCCGAGTAGTATGATGATTACTCCCTTGCTACTTACATCTTAGCTGTATTATGTTTTGAGAATTGTGGCGCTCTTTGTTACCTGTACTCTATTTTTGTTATTTATTTACTGTAATGCTAAGTTTAATAATAATAATAATAATAATAATACTATTGTCTGCAGCCAGTGGGTGTGGGGTCCTGCTATGCTGACCAATCAGCAATGATCGGCAGCAGGGCAAACACTGGGGGAGGGTGCAGGAAGGCAGAGGGATTGGAAGGTCCCACTGAGAGTGACAGCAGAGGGAAGTTTCTCTTCCCTGCAGTTGCAAACTCTGCGCATCCTGTGCGACCAGGTCAGATAAAGCACTTGCTGGTGTCGTCACATATCATGTGAACATGCCAGGCACATGGTTAAAGAAGTACCATGAATCAAAGAATCTATTGTTTGGGATTTTATAGAGGACAGTGATTTTCTCTTTTCTTTGACAGCTGCAATCTTTTTTTTATGAGCGCTGTATAACCAATTACTGTCTATTGTTAATAGTGAATGACCGCTAGTTAGATCGATTGTGCAGTCTTTTAACTGGGGATTCAGAAATGCCGTCCGATGTTGCACACTAAATTCAGTTTATAGGAAAGGCAGTCACACACACATTGAACGAGGGGAGTGCAGGACAGTTTGCTTTTATATACCGTGTATATATATATATATATATATATATACATATACATCTTTAATACTACTTCACCTCATGCGCTTAGTGGGAAGCGAATCTAAAAAGTTTTTTTATAAAACTTTTTGGGGAAATATTTGTCAGTTATTTTTTGAGACATCCGAGGGCTGCTTATTTATGATTTACAGTATATTAAAGTGTGTATTTGTGGGGATTTGCTGTCTCTTTCTTTCTCAATATTGGTTTATTTTTTCATATTCTCTTTTGTGGAGGGCGCCTGTCAGGTGTACGCGTGCCCACATGACCTGTGTCTACATTTATAATATAAAGTGGCTTTATATACAGCATTTTACACTATTAATAATATTACATAAGCAAAATGCACTTGTTCCAGTACTTGTGCCAGTACACCTAACTTTTATTTACTTACGAGATAACCTGTTTGGATCCTGATTAAGCAGCTAGATACTGTATCTATACACCACTCTACTGAGCTAATTACCCCAGGCCATCATTCTATTCATGGTTATCTTACTGTACCTTTATGGGCCAGTCCATGGGACAGCTGTGCCAATATTGACAAGACAACAGGCTTACCTTCAGAGCTTCACCATTAGCGTTCATTGTCTTGTGCACACTGTGCATTTTCTTAGTTTGTCCTTCCTGTGAATCACAAGCTTTTGCATTTATGTTTGTTCACTTGGTATACACATATCATCAGTAAACATTTTATTTCAAAAAGTCTCATTGTGCAGCTGCCTTTGCAGCAGTATCGGCACTTTCATTAGTAATCCATTTTAGTCATATGGGCTTGGTATTTGTTGATCACAATCCGGCATGGTAGTTGTATAGCTTCTAGAAACTCCTTCACTGCTTCTAAATGTGCAACTGAGTTGCTGTTGCTTTCATAAAGTCTCTTTGTTTCCAAAAATTTGCAAAACATGTGCACCACACCAAAAAGAATATCCAGTATCTGTGTATATATTTACACTTTTTCCTTTTGCCAATAGGCATTGGTTTGTTAGTACATTTAGTTGGTGGTAAATGAGAGGGTGGAAATAAATAGTTTTTGTGTCATCTACTACAGCATATCCTGATTGTGTTATCCCAATTTCTGTCTGCCTAAGTCAGGTACCATAAACATAGTAGACTATAGGCCTAATACAAGGTTGATTGCAAAACCACATTTTCATCGAATGGGCAAAACCAAGTGCACTGCAAGTGGGGCAAATGTAACATGTGCAGAGAGAGTTAGATTTGGTAGGTTATTTTGTTTCTGTGCAGGGTAAATACTGGCTGCTTTATTTTTACACTGCAATTTAGATTTCAGTTTGAACACAACCCACCCAAATCTAACTCTATCTGCACATGTTATATCTGTCCCACCTGCAGTGCACATGGTTTTGCCCTTTAGTGGAAAATGTTATTTTGCAATTAACCTTGAATTAGGCCCTATATCAGGTTTCTGGAGTGGTACCTCTTCCAATCTACATTTGTAGTGTATTGTTTATTTGAATACATTAAGCAGTCATAAGGTGTTGCTTCCTTATTTCCACTCTATGAAACTTTTAGTAGGCATAATGAAGGCCAGTTCCTATTTTGTTAAGCATACAACAGTCAGACATTGAGTTTGATTACAAGTTAGTAGAGCTACTAATGAATGTGGAACATATACTTTTTAGATTCCAACCAAAAAAAATGTGCGCAGATTCATCCATAATAGTACAGCTTTTGCTATTGCCCTTTTACATACTAGTAGTTTCTTTGCTACTGGGTCAAATTGGGCACTGAAATATGCTACCGGTTTCTGTTTACCACCATGTAATTGTGTTGCATATGGTGGATATTCATGATAGAATAAATAAAAATCCATATAATAATTGGGTAACCCTAAAGCTGAAACCTTAGAAACTGTAGTCAATGCATACAAAGGTGCAGTGAATAGGTATATATCCAATTTCTACAGTAACCTGCCAGTCACAGAAAACCTCTCAATTCTATTGTGTTAATGGAAAATGTGATTTCTGCAATTCTGTCTGGAAATAGATATCTCATGCCTTCAGATAAACAATAGCCTACAGTATATAAGAAACTTTTTATGACAGAAATTGTTTTTTTCTTTGGATACTTCAATAGTTCTTCTTTATCTGTAACTGATGTTAAAATTCTTTTGGAGCATAGTAGCAAATCATGTACATACTGAATTAATGTAGAGCCACTTGAAATATAAGGGATTATAGGTTTTCATGTTAGGGATGACAGAAAATTGGAGGAATTTACAAAGCCCTGTAACATCCTAGTCTAGGTGTATTGTATGCCATGACATGCTAATGCAAAAATATATTGTCTGTCTGTATGCATTGGATATGAAAAGAATGCAGAACTTAAATCAGCTACTCAAAAATAAGTACTTTCTGATGGAATTTGCATTAAATAGTGGCAGAATTTTGTAGTACAGTATGTGATGCATTGACTCAACAGTTGTATTAATTACTTGTACAGTAGGTCTTGAACTAATTTACAGCACCTCTCACTGCACTTGCATGCAGTAAATATGGGCATATTCACTGGACTTTGTATTTTAACCAGTACCACTTTACTGTATGTAGTAGATCCGGAATTACTGGGAACATGTTTTTTTTTCTTATGGGTTTAAGGGATATTGTGGTCTACTGGGAATTATTGCCCCTGTTTTGAGTTTTATACTGTATTAACTGGTTCAGCATATACAATACCTCGGACATCATTAGATTCTGTTTTCTACAATGTGTCAGGTTTTGTTCACAACAATTTTGATTCTTTGGGTGGGAGTTTTTTTAAAGGATTAAGTTTCAGAATATCTTGGCTGGGTGGATCACTAAGCAACTTATTAGTGACCAAATCTTGGTTGAAATCTGGCAGAATATAGTACACCAAAGTTTACACAATAAATCTCTTAATAACAAATTAGCCAGGGCATATGCAGCTAATAGGAATGAGTGCTCACTAGTTAGAGGAACAATTGTTATCTTTACAGTACCTCTTGTTTTTATTTTAGGGCAATCATTTTGTTTGGTACCCTTACAGCATGTATGATATTATTTGATCAGGGACTGCAAGAATTTTACACCAAACAGTTATGTTGCCTACCACAATCAGAAATAAATATTTAGAATGTCCAATTGTAAGATCAATATTTGCTTCTATGAATCACAACATAGTAGTTTCATAGAGTTAACAGAGCTTGCTTCATGTAGGCATTGAAGATCTTTTTCCATTTCTGTAGGGTCCTTTCTAGGAGGGAAATATCTAGTTTTTTTGGGATGTTGGGTACGTCCCTTGACAATAGAAACATGTACGTTTATGAGTTTAGTTTATGTTTTTCATTTCTCTGTTACCAAATTATACTCATGATGTACTGCCAAGGTTGCTAAGATACTCCGAGTCTTTTTGTATGCCATATGGGATCATTAATAATATATTCATTGCTACATTTTCCCTACTTTTGTATTGATGGTTGTCATAATTTATTCCTATTTTAGTACTACCCATCTCTATATGTGTTACTAATTAATTGTCATCATTTCTCTTTAGGCTATTTTAAACTAAATGTCCATCATCTGTATAAGTTAGGGCAAGAGCATCATAAGTATATGTCCCTTCATAATAATCTATTTGCCATACTATAAATAGTTATGAGATCTGTGATGTAATTATAAAATCCCGTTTTCATCTTTCTGATATGTATCATGCAATTGTGTTCTAGGATTGAAAAGAAATTCTCTTTTCTCTAATCTCTTTTCTAGGTCCACTCCTTTTATTAGCTAATGCCATTAATGATGGAAAAATAGCTTGCAAAGAGTCCATACTCTCTGGGTCTATTGTTTTAGCAGAAATTTACTGTCCTAAATAGGCTGGAGGGGAAACCAAACTACATGCTTCAAACCATAATGTATATGCCTTTTACTATCATGCTTTTCCCTAATGTATATATACTGCTCAAAAAAATAAAGGGAACACATAAACAACACAATGTAACTCCAAGTCAATCACACTTCTGTGAAATCAAACTGTCCACTTAGGAAGCAACACTGATTGACAATTAATTTCACATGCTGTTGTGCAAATGGAATAGACAACAGGTGGAAATTATAGGCAATTAGCAAGACACCCCCAATAAAGGAGATGTTCTGCAGGTGGTGACCACAGACCACTTCTCAGCTCCTATGCTTTCTGGCTGATATTGTGGTCACTTTTGAAAGCTGGCAGTGCTTTCACTCTAGTGGTAGCATGAGACAGAGTCTACAACCCACACAAGTGGCTCAGGTAGTGCAGCTCATCCAGGATGGCCCATCAATGCAAGCTGTGGCAAGAAGGTTTGCTGTGTCTGTCAGCGTAGTGTCCAGAGCATGGAGGCGCTACCAGGAAACAGGCCAGTACATCAGGAGACGTGGAGGAGGATGTAGGAGGGCAACAACCCAGCAGTAGGACCGCTACCTCCGCCTTTGTGCAAGGAGGAACAGGAGGAGCACTGCCAGAGCCCTGCAAAATTACCTCCAGCAAGCCACAAATGTGCATGTGTCTACTCAAACAATCAGAAACAGACTCCATGAGGGTGGTATGAGGGCCCGACGTCCACAGGTTGGGGTTGTGCTTACAGCCCAACACCGTGCAGGATGTTTGGCATTTGCCAGAGAACACCAAGATTGGCAAATTCCCCACCGGCGCCCTGTGCTTTTCACAGATGAAAGCAAGTTTTTACTGAGCACATGTTACAGACGTGACAGAGTTTGGAGATGCCAAGGAGAATGTTCTGCTGCCTGCAACATCCTCCAGCATGACCAGTTTGGCAGTGGGTCAGTAATGGTGTGGGGTGGCATTTCTTTGGGGCCACACAGTCCTCCATGTGCTCGCCAGAGGTAGCCTGACTGCCATTAGGTACCGAGATGAGAGCCTCAGACCCCTTATGAGACCATATGCTGGTGCAGTTAGCCCTGGGTTCCTCCTAATGCAAGACAATGCTAGACCTCATGTGGCTGGAGTGTGTCAGCAGTTCCTGCAAGATGAAGGCATTGATGCTATGGACTGGCCCGCCCGTTCCCCAGACCTCAATCCAATTGAGCACATCTGGGACATCATGTCTCGCTCCATCCACCAATGCCACGTTGCACCACAGACTGTCCAGGAGTTGGCGGATGCTTTAGTCCAGGTCTGGGAGGATATCCCTCAGGAGACCATCCGCCACCTCATCAGGAGCATGCCCAAGCATTGTAGGGAGGTCATACAGGCACGTGGAGGCCACACACACTACTGAGCCTCATTTTGACTTGTTTTAAGGACATTACATCAAAGTTGGATCAGCCTGTAGTGTGTTTTTCCACTTTCATTTTGAGTGTGACTCCAAATCCAGACCTCCATAGGTTAATAAGTTGGATTTCCATTGATCATTTTTGTGTTATTTTGTTGTCAGCACATTCAACTTTGTAAACAACAAAGTATTTAATAAGAATATTTCATTCATTCAGATCTAGGATGTGTTATTTTAGTGTTCCCTTTATTTTTTTGAGCAGTGTATTAATAGCATGAGGGCTATATGTATGAGTGACTTATTTATATGATGTTATTGCCTGAGCAGGGCAAATCATATGCCAAATTAAGGCTCTTGGTCTAAAGGTATGCAGCATTAAATTGGCATTGTGATTGTTCACTTCATTTTGGAGATACAGTATGTAGCAAAAAATTTGCAAGTCAATTACAATGCCTCAATATTGAGCTCTTTGAAAATGTGACAGTTGGTCAACTCTGCCTATGCACCTTCCAGGTGACTTGGAACATGTGACCTGCTGAGTAGTCTGGAAACTGTCACAATTATGTACAGCCACCCATAGCAGAGATACTACAGGTATCGACTCCTAAGCGGGTGCTCATGTGATAACTCCCCAAGTAAGACCAGCACTGCAAGAGTAAAGGAGCACTTCATGAGTTAAGGAGCACTACAAGAGTTAGAGAGTACTGCAGGGGTTTATTTCCCTTTAGTTTCTGGTACGTGCTGGAGGAAGTGGACAAAGCGCTCTGATTGGAGGAGCTGCAGGAGGTTATGTAAAGTGCACGTGTGTTTTGAAGAGAGGAGGAGGCTGAGAGGAGTTCAGAGAATAATGCTGAGGTGTATGACAAGCAGTGAGCAGCAAAGTGCTGAGAAATGCAGAGGCATGTGACAAGCAGTGATCAGGCATGTGCCTAGAGATGCTAAAGTGTATGACCAGCCGTGAGCAGGTTGTGACCAGTTGCGTTCAGTGGTGACCATCCAGTACAGAATACCGGAGATTGGCAGCAAAGCAGTAAGCAGCTTTAGGCAGAGGACCGGAGATACTGAGGAACAACTGCACAGTAAACCCAGCCCTGCACACATAGCCCCATTCACCCAGGCAGGAAAAGTAGGAGTCTCATTCAATGACCACAGTCACACATAAATATCTATATGCCGGGGGAAATAAGGACCAGCAGCAACAGTCATATCCGTTTGGATATACAGTATGTAGCTGGGCAAAATGGGAGCGCAGAAGCAAGGGAAAGCTGAATATTGAACTGAGCAGTGATAAAGGCTATAGCCCTCCTCTTGGAGTAGCCAGCAGGCAGTAACATGTGCCAGCAATCCAGTGAAGGATTTCAGCCTGATATTTACACAGGAAAACTGCAGAAAAGTAAAGGCCAGAGTTTCACTACAATAAAGATGCTAAACCAGTTTGTATCATTGCAGCAGTGACTTATTGCAAAACTCATAGCAAGAAACTCAGTCTGATAAATACTACTAATGTAGTAATTGACTAAAATCTACACCAATGTGGAAAGCACCACATTTGGGTGATTTATCTAGTGCGGATCCATCGCATGCGTGCATTCCCAGCGGGACTAGGTGATCTGGCGCCTAGCCCCACTATGGGGGTGCACAGATACACTTCCATTAAAGTGATTGAGGCGCATGCATGTCCCAGATGCGAGTGCACCCTAGACGCGGCGATGGGTGTGCCCGCATTAGTGTGGCTTCATCTGTATTTCAACTTGCTTCTCAACACATACACACGTATTGAATATCTATTCTAGAGGCCATATACTGTACTTGTGGAAATACAGTTGATTCCCAATATAACAATGTGACGACGCTGCTGGACAATTCCACAAATACGCTAATTTGAGAATTGCCACATGCGACGAGCGGAGTCACTTTTGACACACGGGATTACTTAAATACTTTAGGCTGCCACCAGCAAAGACTTTTCAACATTTTACGGACATTGCAGGTGTCTTTAGCTTTACCTGTCACACACACTGCAATACATAGAAAAAAAGGTAGACGTGAGCCACACAGGCCCTGAGTTCCAAAGAATCACAGAATCAAACCTAAAATTAGAATTTTAATTTCAAGAATACTTCAGAGCTTTAGTTACAAAAAGGTTACAAAGATTATTAAGAATATTTTAAAAACACACAGAATACAGCAATCTCAATAAATTAAAAGAAATAAAAAAATGCAGAAACCCTAACTCACTTACTCCAATGACTTTTAGATATTTCTACTGTGGGGGATTTCACGGAATAACTCAGTTCATCTCCAACAGTGTTGAGTCCCCAAGAGATCACACTTTTTGTTTGCATGAGGGTGACATATATAGTCTGCATCTTCATTAGGCCCCCTCCCTAGGAATTTTTAACTACTTCCCTGCTGGACACTACCCATACACCAGTTTTACATACTTGGTGCTTGGCAACAGCCAAGGGGGAGGTAAGGGGTGTAGCACAAAGGTGTACTGTTTGAATCTCTTTAAAAGAGAGTGAGGTTTATGACATCAGCCAGGAAATAGGATCCCTGCATTCCAATCAGGACATTTGGACACACTTCCCTGGTCTGTTTACAGCCCCTCTGTTGACATAACAAACAAATTGGCTTTATCAGTCCTCAATGTCCAGAGTTTGGCAATATTTGCTTTTTAAGTAGAAATGTAATCCCCCTTTAAAATGGTCATGTCAGGATCAAGGCCTGAGATAACTTATGTATTGGACAATATACAGATGTAGCCACCTTTATCTTGAGTGGCTGAGGCGTTTGTCCCGATCGAGCATACGCAGCATAGGGAGGCGCGCCAAGTCACAGAGAGGCGTACCTAATCGCACGGAGGCAGACAGAACATTTGGCGTTACCTTTACGTGTAATACCTGCGATCAGCCACCAGATGTCGCTTTTTACAATCACCACTGAGCATGCGTGTGGTCTCCCGTAAAATACAATACTGAAATATATAATAAGGACTACTTTACTAAGGCGTCTCATTACGCTGCATACAGTAAATACTCATTATGCTGCATTATTTAATACAGTATATACGACACAGACGCAAATAGTACAGCATACAGTATATGATCCATCTACAGTACTTTATGAATATGTGAGCGTCCAAGTCCCGCAGACAAAACAACATAAAACCAGTATTGTACACTGTCGCAAATGGATGTGTTAGAAGTTGACTATTGCCTCTCAAGATTAGGAATTTTGTACAGTATGTTAGCGTCCTAATCCCGTAGCCATTACAACATAATCAAAACCAATGGATTTATTCATCTGTCTGCGGCGAAGTGGTGAAGTGTTCCGCTTCCTATACTCAGAGTCCCGGGTTCGATTCCTAAAGTACGAATGCATGTTAGTTTTTTTCAGACACTTTATTTTTTTTTTTATTCACATAAACCAGGGCAAAGCTGCATGAGCGGTTCTACTGTTAAGGTTCTATGCACCGTACAGTACACATACAATTCTGTAGCTGGGCAGACTCAATAGAAATGGCTACCACCTATGACTCCTTGCCCCACAGAGGCCCTAGGCTACGGAGCAAGTAACAGTCCAGATTGTACAGGCTATGGGGCAATGCTGAAGGAGCGTCACAATCCCCTAGCTAAAATACACAGGGGCGACAGGAATAAGCGAGGTCTACAGTACAGTATGCACATTATGGTACACCGGACTCGATCGCATAGCACACTGGCAAAATGGCCGCCGCCCCTGAACCCTTTTGCAGGCTATGGGGCAATGCTGAAGGAGTGTCACAATCCCCTAGCGAAAATACACAGGGGCGATGGGGATAAGCTAGGACTGCATACAGTATTACGGTACACCGGACTCAATCGCATAGCACACTGCCAAAATGACCACTACCCCTGAACCCCCACCTCGTGGCAAGCAGCACTCGGGTATGGAGTGAGAAATGGCATAAGTTGTGCAGGCTAAGGGGCAATGCTGAAGGAGCGTCACAATCCCCTAGCCACTGTTTTGGGCTGGCACTAAATGTGCACATTGTTCTTATTTAGATTATAGGGGGTAGGAGCGCCAAAATGGGTGATGGTGCTGGGAAAGGGGTGCAGGGTTAGAGGCGGAACTACGTAGCATCTGTGCAAGAGGGCATCAGCCAAAATCTAGCCTAGGGCATCATGTTGGTCAGGTATGGCTCTGAAATACTGTATACTGTACTCTTACTGTACTTTGCATTCAATACAGATACTGTTTGCACACAGGTTTTACATGAATCATTGGCAATGCTGCAGGAGTGTCTCATTAGGCAATCTAAAATATACCACGACTATGGGTGGGGATACAGTAGGGAAGTTCTGTCACCATAAGCTGTCTGCTGTGTATAGCAGATTTCCATCTGAGATGCATTTGTGTGCTTGTAATAAGAAAAAACATTTTACTGTACATTTAGTATTTCTCCCCCATAATGACGTATCATACTGTACAGGTACCCTCATGTACTGTACCGTACCATACTGTAAAATGGAATATTTATTGGAAAAGCATCAATATTAATGTAAAAAAAAGTATTTATTACAACATCCGATTCCATGTACTGCACTGATCAAAATGTACAGTACTCTTATTCAGGACTTATAAAACTGAAAATAACTGTTCATACACATCAATAACATTACTACTGTATAATATTCTACATTAGTTTATGCAATAACCAGACAAAGGCAATTTTATAAAAATTTTTAATAATGCACCAATTTAAAATTTTAAACAGAAAATACAGTACAGAACTACATGTTTGTGGCTTGACCATTTCTTTCGACTATAACAGGTAATACTTTATACAGGTGATTTATATAATTATTACAATGTTCAGGTGTGAGTACTTCTAGCCAAAATTTCTTTATCCCATCCAACAGCTGCTGTTTTATTGTTGGCTTCGCAACACTCCTAATGTACCTCTTCAATTGAGCCCACACTAATTCGATTGGGTTCATGTCTGGTGATCTGTATAAAAAAAAAAAAGCGTATAGAAAAAATTAATGACATTACAGTAAATAGAGAAAATTAAACATACAATATTGTACTGTTTATTAAACAAAAAAATAAATTTACAGTACTGGAGTGCTATCCAAAATTTTACTTGTACACTGTTGAAAGAATACTCACTCTGGATTCATGCCTTTCTCTTCCATAAATTTGGCTGAGGCGGAGTGTTTAGGATCATTGTCTTAGAATATCCTATGGTGAGTTGGGTAATATTTATTCACAAATGGCACCATACATCCCTCTACTATTGTTTCTTGGAAAAATGTCTTATCCATCCATGATCCCTACAGAAATCAAAAAATGTTGTTCATTAATAAGCTACTCATTTTATTGTGCAGTTACATGTACTCTACAGTACAGCATGTATTTTTACAGAACACAGGCACAGAATAAAGTATAGTACTGTACCTTCGAAAAATAATAGGGGACCAGCTCCTAATCGTGATATGCCTCCCCATACATGGACTTTCAATGGATGCTTTGGGCGTGGTTTTAATGAGATATGGTTACGTTTCCGGAATGACATTCTGGAGAACCGCTCAAGGGCAACAGACTTATAACCTCTGGTCTGATCATTGCACATGTCATACTTTATAGTCTGCAGATCTCCCCCAGCCTGGATGTATGGAGGTTAGGACATTGCCGGTCAGCCATTTTGTCACATCTAGGCTGAAAGAATACAAATCATATATATATATATATATATATTGTCACTTGATAACATTATTGGTGATTATTCCTGCAGGTAATCACCACACCAGTGCCGTCGTGTGTGATGATGTCACGAAGAGTGACGTACAGCGTCCAGCTTCCTGGCTGAGAGACTGTCAGTACAGGCCTGGCAGCGGTGGTGTTCAGGCAGGTGTGTTTGAATCGGGCTCATGGAGTTGGCAGGGGTGTAGGCGTGACTACGATGCGTGGTGCCGTGGAGGAGCGGGTATGGATGCCGACGTGTCTCTATCATGTCAGTGGATGAGATAGGGATGTGGATGTACGGCTCTTCTTGGTCTCACCCAATTGATAACCCCCTCGTGATGGCACTGATTAAACTTTCCACATTCAACTGGCAGCTGAAAACACTTGCAGCCAGCCAGGGAGTGACAGCAGAAGGTTGATATTGAGGTGCGCAACCAAATTCAAAGTAGGTCCTCCCTAGGCTCCCTGAAGTATTCGCAGCACTGAGCCTAGCAGCTCTGTCTTTAGCCTCCTCCCACTTCTCCCTCCCAGAGTCCGAGCAGTGCAAGCGGAGGCGTGATGATGTCATGGGACCGGCATGCATGGATTATGTACAGACCCGACCGCGGTGGAGTCTTCCAACAGGGGTGAGGGGGTTTAGTGGGGTGGTGTTTGAGTCAGCAGGGGGGAATGATGTGATCATAACTGTGCCACAGCAGAGTCTTCTTGTTGCAGATGGGGTGTATGATTTTGAGTCATAACTGTAGTGCTTGGTGCTGGACCGCAAATAGAGCACTGCAGTTATGATCACACCCCCGCCAACTCAAAACCATATACTCCCGCCTACAAGAAGATTCCATCCGTCATGGCACAGTTACGATCACACCCAAACTCCACCCCCAGCAGGTGCGAGTGCGCTGCTGCCGGGTCCGTGCTGTCTGACACATTGACAGTGTCAGTGACAGTGTCATGAAGGGGATGCAGCAGGTGTGAGGTGTGCGGCTCTTGGTTGGTGTAACCCCATTGAAGGGTGACACCCAATTGCAGGCTGCCTCTCCCGCACACCCATCTCATGAAGCCTCTGGATATGATTATGATTTGAGGATGAGCCAGGACAATTTAACCAAACAGTTTGCAGTTTCCTTTCTTTGAAGATCTATTGAGCATATGCTGACAATGAGTGAGGAATGCAACATGCGGGATAGGTCACTTTCTAGGAATGGCGCTCCAACCACATTGTGGTTTACATTACTGGACGCAATGCATACATTTAATAAGACTCCCAGATATGTTACACCTCACACTTCCAGGCATATTACACCTCACACCTCATGCTCCCAGACATATTGCACCTCATACCTCCAAATATTATATAACACCTCATACCCACAGACATATTACATCTCATATCCCCATACATAATATTACACCTCATAACCCCAGGCATAATCGTACACCTCAGACATATTACACCTCACACCCGAAGACAACATATTATACCTCATACCACCAGACATATCATTACACCCCATACCTCATATCTATAATAACACCTCATTACCCCAGATGTAATATTACACATAATACCTAGAATACCCAGATATAATATTACACCCCAAACCTCATATCCTCAGACATAAAATTAAAGGTCATACCCCCCCAGACATATTACACCCTATACCTTATACCCCCAGACATAATACTGTAACAGCATGTTGCTCCCAGGACATTTCACAGCAGCAACACTGGAGAGGAACATGCATTTAGGGAAGTAGTGTAGTCATACTCATCTGACCTCTCCTACTATAGGACGAGCACCCACCTTGACTTTTTCTCCGCGCACAAGGTCTGCACCGATGATGTCAGTGGCGTTTGGGGTACAGACCTCCTCTTCCGGTCAGGCAGGTGGGGTGGGGGTGGGGCCATCTCTCTAGATAGCGGCCAGTGGCCGCAGTGCTCACAATTCATAAGCAGCCTGGTGACGAGGATGGGATGGCGGACCGGTTCTCCTGATAGCGGACAATGCCCGCGGATCTCACAAGCAGCCTGGTGATATGGAGGAGGGGTGGGGCGGCTCTCCTGATAGCGGCCACTGGCCACGGATCTCACAAGCAGCCTGGTGATGCGGAGGGGGGGCGGCTCTCCAGATAGCGGCCAATGGCCGCGACTCTCACAAGCAGCCTGGTGATGCAGAGGGGGTGCAGGTGACTCTCTTGATAGCGTCCACTGGCCACGGTGCTCACAATGTATAAGCAGGTGGAGGGGGTGGGGCCGCAGAGGACAGTTGGCCACACACTCAAATCGGCCCACCAGGGTATTCCCCAGTTATCCCGATGGCCAATCCAGGCCTGAGTACCAGGTAAAATAAAAACATTTCTAGTGTAAGTTACGCCAGCACCATGATACACCATACCTGGGTATAACACTCAGAAAACCTTTTTCCGGTTGAAATCAAGCCCATCAGTTAGTTTATTTCTTAATCCTATCCATTTAACTTTATCAAAAGTTCCTGCCAATGATATATCAGGTTATCTTGAATGCCAAATTTCACAGTGACACTTCCATACTTCTTATCAATCATATTTGGTAAACTGCCACACGGCATCTCCTTTGCTAGAGATTCTTTACCCACCAGATATTTGTCTTGTTCCATGGTAAGTGCTTATATTTATTTAGTCCCGCCTTCAGTATCCAAAACAATGGTAATAGGGTGTCATCCCTATTAAAGGAAAATTAATCCCCCTTGCAGGAAAACCTTCTAACCTCATCAGGTTAAATGGCTCTCTACAAAATCACAAGTTATACACTCTACTAAACTCAGCTTTTTAGTTTATGTGGTGCTTTATTACATTAGTATGACAGTATCCAGTATATGGGATTTTAACAGTTGCTTTTCCATTATGTCTCTGCCCAGACATCAGATTTTAGTATATCTGCACATAAGAATTTATAATGCATCTTATCAGCCCAGGGATATGAATTGTCATAAACTATTGTCTCTGACAGCAAGTATGAAGAATAATTGTGATAAAATATTTATTTTAATAGGTTGAATTAAGTTCAACTTAATGTAAATGTTATTTATTGTAATTATTACAACTATTATTTCCTTTATATATTAAAAGTTCTTTGCATCCTCAGTAAACTGGTTATAGTTTCTATTGTTATAGCCTACAGAAGAGCTGAAATGGCTCACTCTATATAACATACTAATATATCTCACCATTATAAGGAAATTAATATTAGAAAGTCGTCATTATTTTCTAATAAAATAGGGCTAAACTATAGATGGAATACAAAGAATTTCAGAAATTGTATCATGATCTAGAAGGCCTTTAACCACTTGCCTGGCATGGTCGAATTAGATGCAACCACATCAGTAAGTATTTTATCTGACCTGGACACACAGGATGCAACCAGTCAGATGCACAGTGTGTGTGACTGCAGGGAAGAGAAACTTCCCTCTGCTGCTCTTAGATGGACTGACAAGTACCTCCACCTCTATGCACCCTCCCCCAGTGTTTGCCTTGCTGTCGATCACTGCTGATCGGTCAGTATGGCAGGACCCCCCACCCAGAGGCTGCAGCTCTGAGGAAGTGTAACTTAAACCCCTAAGCCCTCTTTGTGTACCTGATGGCTGTCCCAGCATTTAAAATAAAAGCCATGATGGTCAAAATGTTCCGATGGTCGAGATGTTCCGATGGTGACAACCGATGTTCCGTTGTTTGAGGAAACAAGTTGTGGGTTTTTTCAAATATTAAAAAAAACACTTTTTCTTTTTTTTATAAAATCACTTTGGATAAGTTTAAATACATGTTCTTCACATAATTCACTCTTAAAAAAATTTGAGCAGTTTTTGGAAACAATATTCATTCTTTAAGTGGTTAAAATTGTTCGGAGGAAAACGTCTAAACTGCAGATTACAAAACAAGCATTAAGTATAAACACAGATATTTTTATAACATGTCAGAAGTGCAGCTGGATTATTTAAGTGACTTTTCACCCCTCTATATTTATGGTGTCAAGAAGGTGACACAGGCAACTTAAAAGTTAATAGAGTTCATGTTGTACTAAGTAGAAACTCCTCTTGACTATCAGTGAGTTAGATTTACATAATTTAAGTGTCGCTCTAGAGGGCACTAAAATGTTCAGGATCACTTAAAAATGTAAGCGAAGGACACACAAGAATCCAGTTTGTCTCATGTGAAGAAAAGTACCTGAATTTAATGAATGTCATTAAATTCTATTAAATGCAGCAGTAAAATAAAGCTGGAAAGTGTGGGAGGTACTTTTTGAAAATTATATAATACGATATCTGTAATTATTAATATCCTTGCTAGAATAAAAATCTTAAGTACTTTAAAAAAGCTTAAGGGTTATTCCTTGAAATATAAGACAATACATAAAAATTAAATTTTACATAGCTGCTAACATTTTAGTATATTTATGCCCCCAAAAGATCATAGTTTATTGTGTGATAATTGAAAATCGATATCTGTATCGTGTATCGAATTCCTGTAGGCATAAACATTGATTTTATATGGAAGTTGTTGAAGTGGATGCAAACGGTTAATTTCCACATATTTTATAAACATATTTTATTTGACCATCATCACCAGATTACATTTATTTTATATTATGTATTAGCAGTTTCTTATATAGCACAACATATTCCGTTGCACTTTACAATTGGAAATAACAGGGGGGTAATTCCAAGTTGATCGCAGCAGGAATTTAGTTAGCAATTGGGCAAAACCATGTGAACTGTAGGGGAGGCAGATTTAACATGTGCAGAGAGAGTTAGATTTGGGTGGGTTATTTTATTTCTGTGCAGGGTAAATACTGGCTGCTTTATTCTTACACTGCAAATTAGATTGCAGATTGAACACACCACACCCAAATCTAACTCTCTCTGCACATGTTAAATCTGCCTCCCCTGCAGTGCAAATGGTTTTGCCCAATTGCTAACTGAATTCCTGCTACGATCAACTTGGAATTACCCCCAGTGATAGAACAAAACTGGGTAATAACACATAGGGGGTCATTCCGAGTTGTTCGCTCGGTATTTGTTTGTCGCAACGGAGCGATTAGTCGCTAATGCGCATGCGCAATGCCCGCAGTGTGACTGCGCCAAGTAAATTTGCTATGCAGTTAGGTATTTTACTCACGGCATTACAAGGTTTTTTCTTCGTTCTGGTGATCGTAATGTGATTGACAGGAAGTGGGTGTTTCTGGGCGGAAACAGGCCGTTTTATGGGTGTGTGCGGAAAAACGCGGGAGTGGCTGGAGAAACGGAGGAGTGTCTGGGCGAACGCTGGGTGTGTTTGTGACGTCAAACCAGGAACGACAAGCACTGAACTGATCGCAGATGCCGAGTAAGTCTGGAGCTACTCAGAAACTGCTAAGAAGTGTCTATTCGCAATTCTGCTAATCTTTCGTTCGCAATTTTAATATGCTAAGATTCACTCCCAGTAGGTGGCGGCTTAGCGTGTGCAAAGCTGCTAAAAGCAGCTTGCGAGCGAACAACTCGGAATGACCACCATAGTCATAGAGGTAGAGTAGGCAAGCTTACAATCTAAAGGGAAATAGCAATTGATACACAAGAATAGGTGTTATTTATTGCATAAAGGGGGTCATTCCGAGTTGATCGCTCACTAGCAACTTTTTGAAGCACTGCGATCAGATAGTCGCCGCCTATGGGGGAGTGTATTTTAGCTTTGTGAGTGTGCAAACGCTTTTGCAGCTGACGGCACAAAAAAGTTTTTTGCAGTTTCTGAGTAGCTCTGGACTTACTCAGCCGCTGCGATCACTTCAGTCTTTTTGGTCCCGGAATTGACGTTAGACATCTGCCCTGCAAACACCTGGATACGCCTGCGCTTTTCCAAACACTCCCAGAAAACGGTCAGTTGACACCCACAAACGCCCTCTTTCTGTCAATCACCTTGCGATTGGCTGTGCGAATGGATTCTTCGTTAAATCCATCCCCCAGCACCGATCCTCTTTGTACCCGTACGATGCACCTGCGCAATGCTGTGCTTATGCAGGCGCAGTTTTGCCAAGATTTAACCTAATCGCAGAGCTGCAAAAAGTTGCTAGCAAGCGATCAACTCGGAATGACCCCCAATGGTCCACCAGATTGCAAAGGTTCTTGGTGGGCTTTGTAATATGGTCACACAGCAATGTTGGCCATGGGTCAGGAGAATATAAACATTAAGAAATCATGTGAGGATATGTGTGGACTGTACAGTGGGGATGTAATTGGATAAGAAAGTTTATAAAAGGTTATGTGGGTGGATTTGGAAATTAATTAGGATGCCTGGAGCCCTGCAATCACACATCAATTTAATTAAAAAAGAATAAAACCTAGGTCTTTAATGGTGATTAGAGAAAATAAATTTACAATTGCCACACACCCTGATGCTGTCTGATGATGATACAGGTTGGCACCAGTCAGTTTGCACTTTTGTAGAGTTCAACAGCAGACACAACTCACTATTCTCACTGGTCAGTCTCAGTAGTAGTAGGCAAGTACTGCTGGCCTAGTACCAGGTTAGCAGCTGTGCTTTGGCTGCTTCGGGGGAGGGGGGTTCTTGTCTGCGGACAGTGTTGCTTGATGCATGGTTAGCTGCAAGCCTGGCTGACCGCATACTTTATCCCACCCCAGGGCCTGGCTCCAGTAAGTTCTCATGAATAGATAGATAGATAGATAGATAGATAGATAGATAGATAGATAGATACTCCTGTCTATTTATCCTTGCCTCTCACACACACATGTTGATTATAGTTTCATGTTTTTCACTCTGCTCCATGATTACAGAGAGTTACCTGCTGTACGTACAGTATTATTGCTGTGCATATTTGATCCCTGGATTATTTGTTTCAATTACTATTTGAATTTCCTGGCTGCATGAGTCTTCATCAGTCAGTATTATTTATTTATTTATTTATTTATTACCAATTATTTATATAACGCACACATATTGCTACATACAGTATGCAGAATTTCAGCATATGTTTGTGCTCTGTATAGCATTCCCTGAAAAAGCATTTACTGTACCAGAGATTCTTGCAAAGTATTCACTTGGACTTCTCTCTTTTGTGACTCTTCATCAATTTTGTATTTTGCAACCTATAAGCAAACTCATGGAATTGTTAAGTTCGTTTAACTTACAGGAAAAAGCAGTACCTTATTACACAGGAGTTCGGGCCGCTGCGGGCGCTAAGTATATGTGATAAACCTCTATGAATATGTATGCACATTGCTTAAGCACTCCAACACGCTGTGAGCACAATGCCGTGACACGTGTGGCTGAATACACCTTAAACCCTTTACAGAAATGGAATGCGACACCAGTAGTTATATGTTATGTTGTGGTCCAATGCAGCAACAAATATTTACTAAAAGGGGTATACACAGAAATACAACAATATCACAGAGAAGAAGCTACAGCCAATGGATACATACGTTTGTTCACATGCGCCACCCGGATCCGCTCCTCAGTCAGTCTAGCAAGATGACCTTCAGAGAATTAGACTGGGACCGGCCAGGAGGCCTTGCTTTTATACAGTGGTCCAAATCATAATACAAAGGAAACTGAAAGCTCTTCTTTCATAGGTCAAAGGGCTGGTTATTTACAGTACATGAGGGGTCATAGGTTGGTTTGAATAGGTGGGCGATGCTTGGTCCAGGTGTACTTGCAGATGTCCTCCACTGGGTTCCCGACAAATATCAGGAGTACAGTAATTACAGTATGAGATGAATATTGTAATCCTGCGCATATCTATGCGCAGGAGCATGCTATAATCTGCAAACTGCGATCGGAATGCAGCCCTTGAAATACTGTACATCTGGATTCCAAACACTATGTCCTAACCCAGTGGTTCCCAAACTGTGTGCCGTGGCTCCCTGGGGTGCCTCAGGACACTTGCAGGGGTGCCTTGGATTGGTGATCCAGGACCAATTTAAATTATTTATGATCAATGTAATAGGCAAAACCAGCGCTGGTGGCTACTAACAGGGCCGGACTGGCCATCTGGCACTTCTGGCAAATGCCAGAAGGGCCGATGGCCACGTGGGCCGGTCCAGCGGTCACTGAGACGCGCTGCCGCTCAGTCCGGTGGCAGCGCGTCTCAGCTGTCAAGATTGGAGAGCTGTGAGGGATGGGGGTGAGAGCGCCGGGCGCCCGCCAGCAGGCTGTGTCTGGCGCGGCGCGTATAGCGGGCTTCAAAGCAGCCGCCGGTTCGTGAGCCAATCAGAGCTCGCGGACCGGCAGCCAATCAGAAGCCGCCGGTCCGCGAGCTCTGATTGGCTCACGAACCGGCGGCTGGTTTGAACGCTATACGCTGCCGCGCCAGACACAGCCGCGCTGGCGGGCGCCCGGCGCTCTCACCCCCGTCCCTCACAGCCCGGAGGAGGAGGAGCAGCAGCAGCAGCAGCGGTAAGCAGCTGCAGCACTGGCTGCTGTGGGGGCAATTGTATACCTGGCACTGTAGGGGCAATTGGCTGGCACTGTGGGGCATTTGTATACCTGGCACTGTGGGGGCAATTGTTTACCTGGCACTGTGGGGGCATCTATATACATGGCACTGTGGGGGCATCTGTATACCTTACACTGTGGGGGCATCTGTATACCTGTCACTGTGGGGGCATTTGTAAACCTTGCACTGTGGGGGCATTTGTATACCTGGCACTGTGGGGGCATTTGTGGATCTGGCACTGTGGGGGCATTTGTATACCTGGCACTGTGGGGGCATTTGTATACCTGGCACTGTGGGGGGCATTTGTGGATCTGGCACTGTGGGGGCATTTGTATACCTGGCACTGTGGGGGCAATTGTTTACCTGGCACTGTGGGGGCAATTGTTTACCTGGCACTGTGGGGGCATTTGTATACCTGGCACTGTGGGGGCATTTGTATACCTGGCACTGTGGGGGCATTTGTATACCTGGCACTGTGGGGGCATTTGTATACCTGGCACTGCACTATCGGGGGCATATAATGTAAATTTCGGCTCATACCGGGTGCTGTAATGTGAATTTTGGCTCATACTGTGTGGTATAATGTGAAAGGGGCAGCAGTACTAGATAGTATAAGGGGTCCTACTATTGTGGTGCATAATGCGTATAAGGGGTGTATGGTGTTATAAACTACACTGAAGGCCATGCCCCCTTTTGAGTGGCCACACCCCCTTTTCCGGAGCGCGAGTGCGCGCCTTTGGCACGCGCTTAATTACAAACCTCACATTTCCATACCCCCACTTAAAAATTTCCACTTCAACCACTGGTTATCTATATTTTAATAGAGAATGATGTACGCCTGTATGTTGTTAGAATATTAATTATATTTGTAAGAACATAGACTAATAAGTGGGGAGGAGTCAGGAATAGTAAGGGGAGGAGTCACAGAGGTGGGCCTGTGTGCTTCAAAAATGCCAGGGCCTATTTTTAGTCCCAGTCCGGCCCTGGCTACTAATCATAAAATATGTGGACAAACAGAAGCAATTCCAGTCCCACACCACATAACTAAACCCAAGGGTGACATATAAACACAATTTACTTAATTTACTATTTATTCTAAATCTCTCAATAAAAAAAACTTTTAGCCTAGGGTTGCCGTGAAAAAAATTCTGATACTCTAGGGCGCCGTGATTCAAAAAAGTTTGGCAACCACTGTCCTAACCTAATTCTGTCCCCTCACATCCTGTAAAGTTGAATATCTCTATTGTTCTATTTCTAAATGTAACTTGCTGGTGTGGTGTGTGTAGGCTATGTGTAAATTATGCACTATGTGGATAAAATATCAGATATGACTTTGTGGCTTTTCCATGCAAATGCGTATGCTACCGTATTTACTCATACCATGCGCTAATATGCAGGGCTTCGTGAGCCAATGTACGCAGCGTGCGGGTATGCGCACGCACGGCAGAACAAGCACACGCACGGAGGCCACTCTGTGTGGTGTTTGCACGTGTTGGATGTGGGTATAATATTTTCAACTTCGACAGAATTTTGCATGTTTTGATTTCTTTGCTGTGTGACTCCATGTATTGTCTGATATTCCTACCATGGACTCTTATATTGCCCTATAATCACTATCAAACCCAGACCTACAGCATTACTACAGTTTTGTTATCTGTTTGCAGTGTTGTCATCACTACCAGTTTATTTTATACAACAAAACTTTTATCATTATTTTGGCTTATGTCCTCATATTTGCTGAAGTAATAATTTGATGTATGAAGTACCAAGGAATATATAGACCAGAGGAAAATTAAACATCCAAAACAGGATCTACAAATTGATTATAAAACAAGACAGGGAGTTTAAGGTTAATTTCTGGAGCAACTTAAAGCAGACACTGATGATACAGCTTTCAGTCCAATCAGGGGTAATTAGGGGCAGGTGCTAATGGTAGGTCTGCTTAAGAGTTGGAAGGAAGAGCTCCAGCCTCTTTCATCAAAATGATTTGTGTACAGTATGCGTGTGGTTTTGTTTGGGTTTGTCTGGTGTTTGTTGAGGTGGTAAAGCACACGTGGTTATCAATAGCTTTTTCACATATTTGGTCGAGTGTACATAGGCATTTTATTGCAGCAATTTTGCCAGTATGAAGATTGCAGATATAACCCACAATGGAGGGTCTAGTTCCAATCAGATTTCTGGAGGAGTAAGCACTCTTTTTCAACCATGATGGCAAAGAATGTTACGTATATCTTAATTTATGGTCAACTTGAGGAGATTTGCTGAGAGGGATTTTATACCTTCCTGCTTGCATGTTCTTTATTTCCATGTGTCTCAAGCATACCTCCCAACATAACACTCTCCAGGAGGGAAAGAATGCTCTGCTCCTGGACTTCCAATTTCCCTCTTAATCACTTCAGTGGTATACATAGAAATCTTCCGGAGTAACCAGCGCTGACAGTGCTGGCTACCCCGGAAGATTTCCGTGCACACTACCTGCTGATTCCCTGGGGACAGTTGTGCAGCGTGCACAGCGCCTGGGAATTAGCATACTCCATTATGGAGTTTAGCCGCCCCCCCCCCCCTCCCCAGTCTACTATTGGCTGAGGGGCAGGCTTAGCTGTAAAATGGCTTATGTTGATTCCCAGGTGCCGCAAGGAGGCTGAGAATCAGGGCTGGCAATCGCCAGGTGATAACCTTGCCCTGCTCCATCACTTGCTACCCCTACACCTTCCCCCTGATCCTATGTCAATTTAAACACAGCCCCAGGTTGTGTTTTTTAAATTTAAAACTCACCACTGAAGGAGTTAATGTATGATTGACCTCACCTGTGGGGAAACACCTTTCTTATCGATTAACCTGTTCAACACAGGTGTTGGCAATCACAAATTAAGAGGAAAGTCCAGGAGCAGAGCATCCTGTCAGTCCTGGAGAGGGTTGTGTTGGGAGGTACGCTCAAGTGTGTGTAATTCAATAAATATGCAGCGGGCACACTAATCACACCAAATGTGCCACGAATACCTGATCCCACAGGTAGGATGAGAAAGGATAGATCTGGATGTATTTTCTTCAAATTACCATTATACATTTCCATGAGGTACAGTAAATTATAATGAGTAGGAAAATGAGACTAAATAAATTATCTCAGTTGAAGTGTTAACTGGTTGCTGTCTCATGCTACAGGGGATCACGAAAAATAATGGCATACCAAAACTTGCATAATATACAGTATATGCATTTGATACTGAAGACTCTGCAAGCAATTTATAACTCAGTTGGTTTCTTTTTTTCAAAATGTGTTCAATAATAATGATCATTGGGACTAATACTGAATGTTCTCCTCTTATGTGTGCACACTGTATCACTTTGTTGTTGCAATAAACTAGTCTTACATCAAAAATGTGCCAGCACAAACCAATAAATTAATTAAGTGCACATACTGTATTAAGGTTAAAATTCAGTAAATGGATAGATACTGTAGTACTTACCTCACAACATTTAATGCTGAGTTGTACCCTAGTTACTGTATTACAGGTTTAATGATCAGTAAACTTATTATTACAATCAATGATATATTACAGTAAAAAAATAATTAATAATAATGCAGGTTAAGTCCTGTTGTGGTGTACTCTAGTCAGACAATTGGACAAAAAGCAGTAAGACAGGATAAGCTTAAGTGCCCTACACACCCAGCGAAGTACTGCTGAGTTGCCCGGCGGCCGATATACTGACATGCAACCCTGCCTCAGGGGGGGAGTGACGGGTGGTGTAAAGTTTCTTCACTTTCCCCATCACCCGGCTCCATAGCAGTGCATGCTAATATGGACAAGATTGTCCATATTAGCTTGCATGCATAAGCGACTCGGCACCAACGATGAACGAGCGTGGGGCCACGCATCGTTCATTGTTGGTGCTTACACACTGAATGATATGAACGAGTTCTCATTCATTAATGAACGAGAACATTCATATCGTTCAGTTATATCTTTAAGTGTGTAGGACCCATAAGAGATGGCATGTACAAATTTAGAACTGGCTTAAGATTGTGGGTTCTTGAGTACAATTGAATTGTGGGGGCACCTGTCAATAATAACACATGCAGTTAGAGCTAGTTAGGCTAGAGCCATCCATCATGACCTGCAAGACTAATTGTCTGACTGCAGCAGTGCTGGAGGGGTGTAGTATGGTTTGCCTGCATACCAGCACCGGAATCCTGACCGCCAGCATACAGACAGCTGGGCGAGCGCAAATGAGCCCCTTGTGGGCTTGCTTCGTTTGCCACGCTGCGGGCACGGTGGCACGCTACGTGTTCCACGCTATCTATTCTCCCTCCAGGGGGGTCGTGGACCCCCAAGAGGAAGAAAAGATGTCGGAATGCTGGCGGTCGGGATTCCGGCACCGGTATGGTGGTCGCCGGGAGCCCGGCCACCGGCACCTGAAGACCACCCATGCTGGAGTGCTCAGTCATCTCACCAATCTGCTTCCCACATTAAGGTCCAAATTTATCAAGCCTTGGAGAGTGATAAATTGCATGGATATAAAGTACATTACCAACCAATCAGCTCCTAACTCTCATTTTTTAAACACAGCCTGAAACATGACTGGTTTGTTGGTACTTTATCACTGTGTAATTTATCACTCTCCAAGGCTTGATAGATCTGGGCCAAAATATTTTTTTGCATTCCGTCAAAGTGCTACATACATACTGTAGAATGGCTTCAACTAGGGACGTGAAGTCAGGGGAGGCAGTGCCTCCCCTGTCATAATGATTAAAATAATAAAAAGAAGATATTTATAAAACAGTCTGTTATAAATATCTTTTTTTATTATTTTAATAATTCCCCCCCATGGCTGCGTGTGTGGGACAGGTGGGAGGCAGCGGGAGAGGTGCCTCCCACTGCTAACACTAAAAGTCTGGGCAGCGGGGGGGCGGGCAGGGTGCGGGGTGCAGCAATGGGCTGTGAAAGCCCATTGAAAATGAATCGTGAAGCGGCACCTATACTGGTGCCGCAATGACAGGGGAGTGCATTCAGCCCCGATGAATGCACGCCCCTGTCTGTGCCCCAGATGTGATTGGCCCAGCGGATCCAGTGCTGGATCCGCTGTCCAATCACTAGCGAGTCCCCTTCCCAGCTGCAGCAGGCGCCGTGGTCTGTGTGGGCGCCCGCTGCAGCCGGCGCCGCTGACTGACACTAGAGGTCATAACTAACCCCTAGTGTCTGAGCGGCGCTACTATGGGAGAGACGTCATGAGTCATGACGTCTCTCCCATAGTAGAGATGAGCCGGCGGACGGAGATGGAGGACAGCGCTGCAGGAGCGGTAAGTATGTGTGTGTATTTTTTTTTATGTGTTTGTGTTGGGGGCACAGCAACAGGGGCACAACTACAAGGAGCACAGCAACTGGGGGCACAACTACAAGGGGCACAGCAACTGGGGGCACAGCAACTGGGGGGCACAACTACAAGGAGCACGGCAACTGGGGGGGCACAACTACAAGGGGCACATCAACTGGGGGCACTGGAACTGGGGGCACAACTACAAGGGGCACAGCAACTGGGCGGCACAACTACAAGGGGCACAGCAACTGGGGCACAACTACAAGGGGCACAGCAACTGGGGGCACATCTACAAGGGGCACAGCAACTGGGGGCTCAACTACAAGGGGCACAGCAACTGGGGGCACAACTACAAGGGGCACAGCAACTGGCGCACAACTACAAGGGGCACAGCAACTGGAGGCACAGCTACAAGGGGCACAGCAACTGGGGGCACAATTACAGGGGTCACAACTACTGGGGTCACAGCCACAAGGGGCACAGCTACTGGGCCAAAGCTACAGGGTGCACAGCAACTGGGGTCACAACTACTGGGGTCACAGCGACTGGGGGCACAACTACAGGGGTCACAACTACTCGGGGCACTGCAACAAGGGACACTGCAACTGGGGGCACAATTACAGGGGTCACAGCTACTGGGGGCACAGCCAAAAGGGGCACAGCTACTGGGGGCAAAGTTACAGGGTGCACAGCAACTGGGGTCACAACTACTGGGGGCAAAGCTACAGGGGGCACAGCGACTGGGGGCACAGCTACAGGGGGCACAACTATAGGGAGCACAACTACTCGGGGCACAGCTAGGGGGCACAGCTATTGGGGGCAAAGCTACAAGGGGCACAGCGACTTGGGTCACGACTACAGGGGTCACAACTACTGAGGGCACAGCGACTGGGGGCAAAGCTACATGGGCCACAGCGACTGGGGGCACAACTACTCAGGGAACTGCTATAAGGGGCACAGCTACAACGGGCACAGCTACAGGGGTAACAACTACTGGGGGCACAGCCACAAGGGGCAAAGCTACAGGAGGCACAGCTACAAGAGGCACAGCGACTGGGGGCACAACTACAGGGGTCACAACTACTCTGGGCACTTCTACTGGGAGCACTGATACAGGGGGCAAGGCTACTGGGCTCACAACTATTGGGGGAGCCTACTTCATCATCCCAGCTAGCAGCAGCACTCTCCCCTGTCTGTGCTAACGTCCTCCCGCGTCAGCGAGTGTATAATATTCATTAATTTCTCTCTATTTCTCTCTCTCTCTCCTCCTGTGGATTACTTCGTTTGTAAGTATAATTTTCATTTTTACAGGTACCGGCCCTATTGGATTCTACTGGACAAGTGGACGTGACCGGTGTGGGATGTAGGTAAGTAATCTTTCTCTCATTTTTACAGGAACCACCTATTGGATTCTACATGGACAAGTGGACGTGACCGGCATGGGATGTAGGTAAGTATGTGTGAGTGTGTAAGTGTGTTTTAATAAATGTTTACTTTTACGGTGTGTGTGTTGTGTTTTTATTTGGGTATTTTTTTTTGTAGAACTACAGGTACCAGTGGGCCCGTTATTTCCCCGCATGCTGGTACTTGAGGTTCTCCAAGTACCAGCAAGCAGGGGAGGCTTGCTGGGCCTTGTAGTTTCACAACAAAAAACAATATTCTTTTTGTTACACACTTATGGCTATCAGCCCGGCACCCACCGCCCAGGGGTGCTGGGGACAGCCTCGGGCTTCACCCCTGGCCCTTGGGTGCATGGAGTGGGGGACCCCTTGATTTAAGGGATCTCCACTCCTCCAGGGAACCCCGGCCACGGGTGACTAGTTGCGGGGGTAATGCCACGGCTGCAGGTACCTACATAAATGTGTCCCCCGGCTGTGGCATTATGTCCCTGGCTAGTGGAGCCCGGTGCTGGTTTTAAAAATATGGGGGACCCCTACATCTTTTGTCCCCCGTATTTTTGGAACCAGGACCGGTCTAAGAGCCCGGTGCTGGTTGTCTAAATACGGGGAACCCCTGTCCAATTTTTTCCCAGTATTTAAACAAACAGGACCGGCTCAAAGAGCCCGAGGCTGGTTATACTTAGGAAGGGGGACCTCACGCATTTTTTTACATTTTTAACCCATTCAGACCCTTCTCCATTAAGTTAATGGTAGCCCTGGACAACAAAATTGCATACATGTCCTCCACCCACTCCCTTCCCAGTCCCAAACACTAATTTTTATTTTTTTTTCTATAAAAATGTACAATATATCACAAGTATGATGAGCAGGCAGGCAGCGGGCATTGGCGGCATCGGATTGAGATGCAAATTAGTGGCGGAGGGCTGGGTCAGTTGATGGTGGGCAAGTTTGTAAGCCATTGGCTGTGGCAGCAGGGATCGGCTCAGAGGCAGTAGCGGGCATTGGCTCAGTAGCGGTAGGGGTCATCGGCAGGATTCGGCGGACATTATGGCTGTAGTGCCTCACCAGCTACTGACCTCACCGCACGCCACTGGTTTCAACACATTTTATCCTTAAACAGAGGATTGGTAGTAAGGTTGGAAAGTGAGAACAGCACTGGCCTGGCCTTCTTGATACAGCCAGGTTCAAGAGTCACCCATGTGTCAAAATAGGGAGCCACTTCTGTTGTTTGGAGTTTAGGGTAAAAGCCAGAATGAAAATATGTGTTTTGCCAGCTTTATGCTGTTCCCATTTTATTAACACAAGATTCTTTTTGCAAATTTTTACAGGTACCGGCCCTATTGGATTCTACTGGACAAGTGGACGTGACCGGTGTGGGATGTAGGTAAGTAATCTTTCTCTCATTTTTACAGGAACCACCTATTGGATTCTACATGGACAAGTGGACGTGACCGGCATGGGATGTAGGTAAGTATGTGTGAGTGTGTAAGTGTGTTTTAATAAATGTTTACTTTTACGGTGTGTGTGTTGTGTTTTTATTTGGGTATTTTTTTTTGTAGAACTACAGGTACCAGTGGGCCCGTTATTTCCCCGCATGCTGGTACTTGAGGTTCTCCAAGTACCAGCAAGCAGGGGAGGCTTGCTGGGCCTTGTAGTTTCACAACAAAAAACAATATTCTTTTTGTTACACACTTATGGCTATCAGCCCGGCCCCCACCGCCCAGGGGTGCTGGGGACAGCCTCGGGCTTCACCCCTGGCCCTTGGGTGCATGGAGTGGGGGACCCCTTGATTTAAGGGATCTCCACTCCTCCAGGGAACCCCGGCCACGGGTGACTAGTTGCGGGGGTAATGCCACGGCTGCAGGTACCTACATAAATGTGTCCCCCGGCTGTGGCATTATATCCCTGGCTAGTGGAGCCCGGTGCTGGTTTTAAAAATATGGGGGACCCCTACATCTTTTGTCCCCCGTATTTTTGGAACCAGGACCGGTCTAAGAGCCCGGTGCTGGTTGTCTAAATACGGGGAACCCCTGTCCAATTTTTTCCCAGTATTTAAACAAACAGGACCGGCTCAAAGAGCCCGAGGCTGGTTATACTTAGGAAGGGGGACCTCACGCATTTTTTTACATTTTTAACCCATTCAGACCCTTCTCCATTAAGTTAATGGTAGCCCTGGACAACAAAATTGCATTCATGTCCTCCACCCACTCCCTTCCCAGTCCCAAACACTAATTTTTATTTTTTTTTCTATAAAAATGTACAATATATCACAAGTATGATGAGCAGGCAGGCAGCGGGCATTGGCGGCATCGGATTGAGATGCAAATTAGTGGCGGAGGGCTGGGTCAGTTGATGGTGGGCAAGTTTGTAAGCCATTGGCTGTGGCAGCAGGGATCGGCTCAGAGGCAGTAGCGGGCATTGGCTCAGTAGCGGTAGGGGTCATCGGCAGGATTCGGCGGACATTATGGCTGTAGTGCCTCACCAGCTACTGACCTCACCGCACGCCACTGGTTTCAACACATTTTATCCTTAAACAGAGGATTGGTAGTAAGGTTGGAAAGTGAGAACAGCACTGGCCTGGCCTTCTTGATACAGCCAGGTTCAAGAGTCACCCATGTGTCAAAATAGGGAGCCACTTCTGTTGTTTGGAGTTTAGGGTAAAAGCCAGAATGAAAATATGTGTTTTGCCAGCTTTATGCTGTTCCCATTTTATTAACACAAGATTCTTTTTGCAAATGGAAATGTAAAAATGTAAAACATTTATATTCATAGTTGCCTAATCTCCCTAATTCTGCAGGAGACTCACTGAAATAGTAGTTATCTCCCCCACTCCTTGAATAGTCCAGCAAGGTTTCTCGTGGCCACTTACAGTATATGGAACCTCTTGTAAAACACAATACACAAACAATTCATATAAAATATCAGTGTCTTCTCTTTAACAAGTAAATCTTACAAACTTTGGGGCTCACTTACATTTGGATGTAAGTCATTTTCATGACGCCTCTCAGATGTAGCAGGTCTCGTCTGCACTTATAGGTGTTACTTGTACAATCTTTATGAAATGCTTTTTCAAAAGTAGGCAAGTATGTTTATATTTCTGGACATCAGACTACTGGACCAATGGAAATATGCAGGTAACTCTTTTACATGGCAGCTTGCTATTATCATACTTGCCGAAATTGCTGCCCCCTCTTCCGGGAGGGGGCAGCCTGGTCGGTGAAAAGGGGGGCATTTCCGGTAGTGGGGGGGCATGAAACACGTCATTGTGCTCCACCCCTCACTACCCAGTGTAGAGGAAACAGGTGCTGGAGAGTGGGGGGTGGAGCTATGATGACGCAATTCAGAGCAAATTGCATCATCCACACTTGTTGATGCTGCCAGGGATGATTGCTGGTGGCAGGGAGAGGGGACCATGCTGCATTAGGCAGCATAGCTCTTACTGG
This sequence comes from Pseudophryne corroboree, assembly GCF_028390025.1. Taxonomy (NCBI): domain Eukaryota; kingdom Metazoa; phylum Chordata; class Amphibia; order Anura; family Myobatrachidae; genus Pseudophryne; species Pseudophryne corroboree. The sequence continues at coordinate 551,599,112 of NC_086446.1, read as the reverse complement.
CGATATCGCCTATCGGGGCATACATGCATGGCTGATGGGCAATGTCGCTAATGCCGCGCAAGAGCGCACATCGTAAGGGTTAGAGTGCATACACACTGGACAATGGGGGTCATTCTGACCCGTTCGCACACAGTGGTTCTTCGCTGCGGTGCGAACGGATGCATTGCGCATGCGTGTCGTTGCCTGGCAATGATGCTGCCAGCGACAAATGTGATCGCAGCAGCGATCGCAAGAAGATGGACAGGCGGGAGGCATTCTGGGGCGGATACTCACCGTTTCCAGCCGTTTTCAGGGAGTGGTAAGAAAAGCGCAGGCGTGTCCAGGCGAACGGATGGCGGATGTATGACGTCAAAGCTGGGACCTGCATCACTGGATCCATCGCACAGGGTAAGTAGGTCTAGGGCTAGTCTTGTTTTGTGTGAAACTTTTTTAGCATAGCAGGGTTGCACAAGCATTCACAGCCCTGCTATGCTAAAATACACTCCCCCATAGGCGGAGATTAGTTGATTGCACCAGCAGCAAAAAGTTGCTTGGTGCGATCAACTCGGAATGAGGGCCAATATCGTGAACGATGTGTTGTTATCGTGCACATCATCTACTTTTTCATCTAGTGTGCATCCAGCTTAACACTTAGAGGGATATTTATCAAAGCTTGGAAAGAGATAGAATTGTGAGAGATAAAGTACCAGCCAAAGAGCTTCTGCCTTACATTTTACATGCTGTATTTAAAGAAAATGACAGTGCTGATGGGTTGGTGCTTTATCTCTCCAAGCTTTGATGAATTCCTCCTTTAAAAATGATAGTACAACAGATAAAATATATAATAAATTAATGAATTGTTAACTACTGCGGGCTAGCAATAGAAATCCTAATTTGCTTGCACTCTGCTTTTTTGCTCCCTGGCCCTTGGTAATTTGCCAGTCATGTGCTTTGTAGTTTGATTGCTCAGTTCATGATTGGTGACAACACATTTTTCCGTGCTCAACAAAATCTTAATTAGACTTTCTATTATTTAGAGGAAAATACCAACCACATCAGACATATTATTTCTGTCAAACAGAATACCCCATTGCTTTATAACAATTACAGATATAGTTTTTGCATTATAACACCTAGGGATTTAATTTAAATGTCAAATTGGATTTGGCACAAGAAACATGAAGTTTATCACTGTCCTTGGAGGGAACCTGACAACTGCATAATATATTTGCTTGATACCGAGCAGTGCTGTAAAATAAATCACTACTTAGCATATTTGTAAAGATGGCTTGGCATATTTTGGGAATTTATTTTCATTGCATATCTTTTCAAAAACATAACTAAATAAAATAGTAGTTGTAGGTTAGTAGTTATTAAACTTAAGCAACAAACTTTATGACTGCTGAATGTATTTTAATTAAATTCTTGTATTAGTCATCTTGCGTTTTAAATAGGATAATCTAGCTCCTAGCTAAGGTGGCCAGGCCAGTTCTTGGATGCATGTGTTAAGCTGGACATAATTTGTTTGGAAATGATGGCTACAATTCCCTATAATAAATAAAGTAATTTTTTATTAATCTATTAAAACTCTATTATTACAGCTTGAACACAGAAATGAGAGCTTGATTCAAACTAGGACGCAATGCTAAAATGAACGCAGTGGGGCGATTATTGGCTGACTAAGCATGTGTTGCAACTGCCCTGCACATGCGCCAAGGTACTTTTGCAAGGACGCTCACAGTGCACAAATGATTGACAGGAGGATGTTTTATGGGAGGGAATGGGAAGTGGCAGAAAAAATGCCGGCGCGTTGCGAGGCCTGTCTCTGCCTACATCTGAAAATCTTAAATGCAGAAACAATAGGGCCAGCACCCATAGCCAATCTGCATGACTGAAGAGTCACTCGGATGGTGGATTATCATTGGATCTGCGACCATACTACATGTGTGTACACAGTTGCTGATATTTGCGAGGCTGCCAGTTGACATCTCAATACATTTCCAGGTGGCAGCATTAGTATATTTTATCACATTAAACTGTGTACAGAAATGCAGCTGCGAATGCATTATTAGGTTCTGTGTCAATTCTACATATTCTCTATAATATCAATAAGTTTCTTTTGTGATTAAAGATAACTTCTCCTACTAATTTAATTGTGGGAATGAAACATTGGATTAAGCTGGATAACTTCTACACACCTATCAATTGAGGTTTCTTTGTTTTGTTTTTCACGATGGAACCTTTTAGAAACATTTTTTGCAACATTAATGCGGTTAATGGTGGCTAGCCCTGGCACAAAAGATACACTGGGCACTGTGCTTTTCTCAGTACATGATAAGTAGTACCATTCGTACTGTACTTGGCATGCATAATATGATGATAGAGGACAGAGTACAGTATGCACACTAAAGTTTTATTTTTAAATAAGATATTAGATTTATTGTTTTACTACATGGTGGCAACATAGTAGATACTTCATACATGCAGTATGGCAATAAAGGAAATACACTGTGCGTTATGGGTGGACAGTATTTCATATAAAATCAAATTCATCATATGCTGTCCAAAGTCCAGTATAGAAAGTTCATCCTCATAGTCACCATCTGAAAATTCCTTTGAGCACTATATAGCCCTCTGGTAAGTGTTTTAGATCCTTGAAGGCACGCACAAATCATCTATGGAACAGTTTCTTTCCAACTGCCATGCGCATGCTAAACACTCATTGCGAATAATGTGTCATCTCTAATGTGTGTTATTGTATGCTTTTTTTTATAACTATGTCCTATTTGTTTTATTATTGCTTGGTGTGTTGTACAAATTGAATTTCGTTGTCACCTTTGTGTGATAATGACGATAAATGTATCAGTATCAGTAGCCAGAGTTACAGCCCATATAACCCATTGGATCATCTTACAGTACTGTATATCTCCATCATGCTAACATATGACATCATTATGCTAAACTATAGCTCCATCATATTATCATGCAAATCTCCAACATTAAAATATAAGACATGTATTATACATTTCCATGACACATAAATAACTAATTGAAAGTTAATTACATTTATCTGTACATATAACACAAATTATCTGTTAAATGCTTCTAAACTGAACTAAAAGAAAGTACTGGATATTCTCACATTCTAAGGGGTTGAGTATGGTATGTCGGCTGTCGAGACCCCGGTGGTCAGCATACCGACACTGGGATCCCGGCAGCAGAATGCTGGAGGGGGCGAGCACAAAAAAGTCTATTGTGGGCTCGCTGCGCTTGCTACACAGTGGGCTCGGTGGCTCGCTGCTCTCACCACAGGTTCTATTCCCACTCATGGTCATGTCGTGGTGTCCACGACATGCCCATGAGTGGGAATAGACCCTGTGAGTCGGCATTCTGACTGACAAAATTAATAGCTTTTGGGATCCCAGCTTCAGCATGCTGACCGCCAGGATCCCTAGCGCAGGTAACAAAACCGCATACCCTTCTAAGTGGTGCTTAATTTCTGCTTTGATAAAGTAAGAACTATTTATAATATGCATGATCTCAATGAATCTTACTATGATGTATTGCACAGCAAAACAAAAATAATGTGTTTGCATTTGTCCTACAGTATATATAGTCAGCATGCGGTTGAAATACCGACAGTGTAATCCTAACAGGGGTACTATCCCGCCTCCACGACACCCATAGAGGGAGAATAGAACATATGGCGAGCGAAGCAAGACACCATGCCCGTAGCATGGCTAGACCAGTGAGACCACAAAGGGCTCAAATGCGCTTGCCCTGTTGCCGGCATTCTGGCACCCAGGATCCCGATGTTGGTACAGTGACATTCGACATCCCAAACGCTGGGATCACATACTGATCCCATATAGTCATATATACTGGCATTCTGTATTCCCCAAATCTGCAAATATCCAAAAAGACCCTCAAATCATCTTGAACAAATTGTTACGCACTGAATACAGATGTGTCCTCGTACAACTATCCTTTTACTCTATATAGCGTGATTCCTGTGTTGTGCAATTTTTCCTCTATTGTGCTACTTTTTCTACAACTTTGCATCTTAGTTCACATGTAGTGAATTGAGCACACAGTATTTATGAAACAAATTGCATACAATAACAAGAAAGAGCAGGTAATGATGGCCCAGCCTAAATGATCTTATAACCTAATGCGGGCCATACATCACCCCAGTGATTTCCACAACACCGATCTGATACATTGATCGGTGAGAAATAAAATGTAGATTGGCAGATATCGATGAATGGCAGCCCACTGGGAAATTGGCAAAAAACAGAATGTTAAAAATACCAACTAACATTTTGTCAGCATGAGGATTTCCAACTTGTTGGATTTCCTTGATCCCCCAACCTAGTCATATGGAAAACGAGGAATTGCCCCAATACTCTGGTTATTGATGGGTCTTTTAAATGGTGTCGGGAACAATTGATACATAAAGTATTGGAATCACAATTATAATTGGTGGTGGAAAAGCATAATCTGACACTGATTTCTAAGTCTACCGGTGACTGGCCCTTTTGTACAGTAACTAGTAATATTTTTTTTTCTGGGCAGTGGTAGATAGTGGAAGTTCGTGACATTAATTATTTTTAGCTGATATCCTAAAATCATCTATTGGTAATAATTTCTTTTTCACACTACATATATTCTATGAACTTCCTTATTCTGGTTCAGGAAGCATGTTCAATTTTTTATGTATGGTATGGAGACTCTTGTAGGTATCCACCAGCTTGAAGTACAGTATAAGTGTACCTGATATGTTTGCTTGTTATCATCTGTACTGATGGACACAGAGTTAGAACATTTGTTTACATATGTATACAGGCTCACATTGATGCAATGCGTACACATGTGCATACGCATCATGGCAATGACTAGCTGCTTCTGGCTGTGCCTATTCGTACCAATGACCCGTCAATTCAATGTATATGGGTTACTGGTGGGAATAAATGCATGCCTACATTGAGTGCGGCTTCATCGGTACTATGTTCAGAGAAGTTGTGGTAGCAGTTGATGCTACATAAAACACCACATAAATCGTCAATGGATGTACAGAGATTGTCAACAGTCATCTTTCTTTCTAACCCTCTGTTCTATGGTCACTGTCTACACCTTCTGTGTCACCCTTGTCTATCTGCCTTGCACTTCAGAATGTAACCACTCATGTGCAGGGCCATTTCTCTTAATTTGCTTCTTCATCCTATACTTAGGGGGGTATCCAATTAGAGCCTATCCATTTTCGGACAATGAAAACATCTAGATATCGCAATTAATGACCGATGGTCATTATCATGGTATCCTATTACAGGCCATTTTCATTGGCCGAAAACAAACCCGCGCTCAAACTATAATATATTGGATCGGGAATAAGTCCCTGATACCATGTGTTATTGTGGGTCCTGCAGCCCACTTAGAGCGGGATTATGCCTGAGGCACCCGAAGCATAATCAGCAATAAGTACATGCACCATATCAGGGTCAATAGGATAACCCTCAGCGATACAATTACCCGCAGTCATTGGAGACTATCTTCTATTCCATACTTCTTACAGCAGCAGCTAGCCCTTGGCTTCAGCCACCCTGATGCTTATTTCAGTATCATATCCACTGATGCAGAAATGTTTATATTCCTTGTACTTGTCCAACATTGTCTTGTACTCTTAATGTGCATACACATGGTGAGATATTGACTACCACCGATTCTGACTTTGCGATTTCTCCTGAACTCCCAGGAGCCCAGAACCACCAATACTGACTACCTTTACTTGATATTTTGACTACTGTAAGTGCCAATTTTGACTATACTATGTACTAGATTGTACACAATCTAGTCAGGATTGACTTGCATGCACAGTCTATCTTTTCTTACGATACCGACCCCACAGGGCCGCGTATCGGTATCACAAGCTGTGTACACATGGTGCGATTAGCACTAACTTTCCTTATGATTTTGACTATATAGTAAAAATTGTAAGGTTACATCACACCTTGGGGTAAATTTACTAAGATTCGTAATTTTCCGTTTGAGGTCAAAGTTCAATCACGAATGACATCGATAGAGTAAATATGCAACTTTTTGAATTTAGTACGACTAATTTACTAAGCTGCCGTATTCTGCATTTTCGGTTTTACCGATGTCGATGTCATTCGTTTTTGTAGGCAGTGTTTTACGTGAGTGACTTGTAAAACACTGCCGACTTTAATACAATGAATCGCGGCCGGATCTGAGAGATCCGTGCTGGGCTTCATTGTGCACTTTTTTTAATAAAAAAAATCAGTGTTAAATTAAAAAAAAAATGCGTGGGATCCCCCCTCCTAAGCAAAACCAGCCTCGGGCTCTTTGAGCCTGTCCTGGTTGCAAAAATATGGGGGAAAAAATGATAGAGGTGCCCCCATATTTCAACAACCAGCACCGGGCTCTACGCCTGGTCCTGGTTCCAAAAATACGGGGGACAAAAAGCGTAGGGGTCCCCTGTATTTCTGAAACCAGCACCGGGCTCCACTAGCCAGATACATAATGCCACAGCCGGGGGACATTTATATATAGCTCCCGGCGGCCCTGGCATTACATAACCTACTAGTCACCCCTGGCCGGGGTACCCTGGAGGAGTAGGGACCCCTTCAATCAAGGGGTCCCCCCCTCCAGCCACCCAAGGACCAGGGGTGAAGCCCGAGGCTGTCCCCCCCATCCATGGGCTGCGGATGGGAGGCTGATAGCCGTTGTGTAAAAAAATGAATATTGTTTTTAGTAGCAGTACTACAAGTCCCAGCAAGCCTCCTCTGCAAGCTGGTACTTGGAGAACCACAAGTACCAGCATGCGGAGGAAAACCGGGCCTGCTGGTACCTGTAGTACTACTACTAAAAAAATACCCCAATAAAAACATAAGACACACACCTTGAAAGTATAACTTTAATACATACATACACACCTCCATATACACATACTTACCTTATGTTCACACGAGGGTCGGTCCTCTTCTCCATGTAGAATCCATGGTGTACCTGTGGAAAAAATTATACTCACATACTCCAGTGTAGAAGCCTCTTCTTCTTTTAATCCAGTTGTAATCCAGGTACTTGTCAAAATAAAAAAACAGACACCCGACCTCGCACTGAAAGGGGCCCCATGTTTTCACATGGGACCCCTTTCCCCGAATGCCAGAAACCCCCTCTGACTTATGTCTAAGAGGGTTCCATCAGCCAATCAGGGAGCGCCACATTGTGGCACCCTCCTGATTGGCTGTGTGCTCCTGTACTGTATGACAGGCAGCACCCGGCAGTGTTACAATGTAGCGCCTATGCGCTCCATTATAACCAATGGTGGGAACTTTGTGGTCAGCGGTGAGGTTACTTTCGGTCAACCGCTGACCACAAAGTTCCCACCATTGGTTACAATGGAGCGCATAGGCGCTACATTGTAACACTGCCGTGTGCCGCCTGTCATACAGTACAGGAGCACACAGCCAATCAGGAGGGTGCCACAACGTGGCGCTCCCTGATTGGCAGAAGAAACCCTCTTAGACATAAGTCAGAGGGGGTTTCTGGCATTTGGGGAAAGGGGTCCCATGTGAAAACATGGGGCCCCTTTCAGTGCGAGGTCGGGTGTCCGTTTTTTTATTTTGACAAGTACCTGGATTACAACTGGATTAAAAGAAGAAGAGGCTTCTACACTGGAGTATGTGAGTATAATTTTTTCCACAGGTACACCATGGATTCTACATGGAGAAGAGGACCGACCCTCGTGTGAACATAAGGTAAGTATGTGTATATGGAGGTGTGTATGTATGTATTAAAGTTATACTTTCAAGGTGTGTGTCTTATGTTTTTATTGGGGTATTTTTTTAGTAGTAGTACTACAGGTACCAGCGGGCCCGGTTTTCCTCCACATGCTGGTACTTGTGGTTCTCCAAGTACCAGCTTGCGGGGGAGGCTTGCTGGGACTTGTAGTACTGCTACTAAAAACAATATTCATTTTTTTACACAACGGCTATCAGCCTCCCATCCGCAGCCCATGGATTGGGGGGACAGCCTCGGGCTTCACCCCTGGTCCTTGGGTGGCTGGAGGGGGGGGACCCCTTGATTGAAGGGGTCCCCACTCCTCCAGGGTACCCCGGCCAGGGTGACTAGTTGGTTATGTAATGCCAGGGCCGCCGGGAGCTATATAAAAGTGTCCCCCGGCTGTGGCATTATGTATCTGGCTAGTGGAGCCCGGTGCTGGTTTCAGAAATACGGGGGACCCCTACGCTTTTTGTCCCCCGTATTTTTGGAAACAGGACCAGGCACAGAGCCCGGTGCTGGTTGTTGAAATATGGGGAAACCTCTATCATTTTCCCCCCCATATTTTTGCAACCAGGACCGGCTCAAAGAGCCCGAGGCTGGTTTTGCTTAGGAGGGGGGACCCCACTCAATTTATTTTCAAAAATTACTCACTTTCCCATCCCCTTCCCACTGATAAACATGCACGGATCTCATTGGTCCCTGCATGCCTATCCAAACACGGGATAAAAAAGCAGGTCTGTTTTTTTTTAGCACTTTTTCACGAATTGTATTTCTGCACGGCAGTGTTTGGCTATTGTCGGCAGTGTTTGTGATTTGCACTTTTTAGTAAATTCCCGATTTCTACCAAATTGCAGGCGTATGTGACCGATGGTGTATTGATTCGTGATTTTTTCCTAGGACTTCCAAAATATTACGAATGCCCTCATCACTGCCGAGATTTTTGCTTAGTAAATTACCGAAATGACACTTTGAAGAAAAAACGGCATCTCGGTCAAAATCGGGACCTTAGTAAATATACCCCCATGTGTATGCACCTTAAGTCTCTGTTTTTCTTGTTTAACTCATTTGTTTATTTATTTTGTTAGTTGCTACTGAACCCCTCTGGCACCATATAAATAAAGGAGGATAATAATAATAATAATAATAATAATAATAATAATTACAACAGCAATGACATTTGAGCTCACTGGGTCAGCAGCTGTGCTGAAATAGTACTGAATTAGGGGGGTCATTCTGAGTTGATCGCTAGCTGCTTTCGTTCGCAGCGCAGTGATCTGTCAAAAAAATGGCAATTCTGCGCATGCGCATGGGGCACACTGCGCACGCGCGTCGTACTTTCACAAAAGCCGATGCAGTTTTACACAAGCTCTAGTGACAGTTTTCTGTCGCACTGCTGATCTTTGAGTGATTGACAGGAAGTGGGTGTTTCTGGGTGGTACTGTAACTGACCGTTTTCGGGGAGTGTGAGTAAATACGCAGGCGTGCCAGATAAAAACGCAGGAGTGGCTGGGGAAATGGAGGAGTGGCTGGCCGAACGCAGGGCGGGTTTGTGACGTCAAAACAGGAACTAAACAGACTGAAGTGATCGCAAGCTAGGAGTAAGTCTGCAGCTACTCTGGAAACTGCACATTTTTTTTTGTAGCAGAGCTGTGATCCTTTCGTTCACACTTCAGCTAAAAGCAGCTAGCGAGCGAACAACTCGGAATGAGGGCCTAGATCTTCACAACAAACATGTACTTGGTATGCTGACTCTCCTGACTACTGTACTGTCAATTCTCATCACCTCCACACATTTGTCAATGTTTTATATTTGTATATGACTCCATAGTAACTCATGCAGGGTAAATACACAAAAATAGACATAGAGAAAGTAAAAAAAGAACAACTAAAATGCTGAAAATTCCTGTGTAACTAATCTCTAAATGTTCCTATTCCTTTAAAGTGAAGTATAAAATAAACAGAATATGCAAGACAGCAACATTTCTGCTTACAGTAGCTTGTGCAGTGAATAGTATAATTCCAGAAATAACATGAGAAAGAATTTTAATGAGACAGAACAGTAGATGTATCCGTGAAAGAAAGATAACACTTATGTTTGGAATGACTGCCTGGGACAAAAGTTCACACAGTGAGATACCAGAAGAGGAGCACTCTTGAGAATAGGACATATGAATGGACATATTTGAAAGTAAGATAGGTTTTGATGTAAAGTTAAGAGACAGTGGAGACATACAGTAACATTAAAACACATTTTTATGGACAACTTAACTGGCAAATATACACATGATAAAAACAGTGGTTGTACAGATTTGTTTCGGAAGAAAATGATTAATACTGAATCAGTTACAGTACAGGGATGTAAATATCAGAACCACAGCACAGTGCAAAAATGTGGTTATTAAAGTAGAAAGTGAATAGATACTATGTTGTACAATTGATATGGTTTCCCTTTGACACTGTGTACCTTTTAACCTATAGCGCACTCAATCTGAGAAGAAGCAAAGATGCTGATTTCTGACCATTTCAGGCTAGTTTAAAAAAAATATCTAGAAAAAAGTATACAGCATCTAACCAATAATTATACTGTAGATACAGTAGGTATGGCTATACCTGCAAACAACACTGTATTGGTCTTTTACAAATAACTGTTAAAATAAAAAAACATGCAAACATGGAAAATGATTTAACCCCTTGAGTGCTAAATTTCATGTTTTTAATATTTCCTTCATTATGCACTGGTGAAATCAGAGATTCTCATCTGTGTCCACAGACAGAAATTTTTAAAACATGATTTGTTGGGGCGTGGCCTAGCCTTGATGTGAGGAAGACATGTTTCTCTGGAGTGCCTGCACAAGGCTCATTACATAGTGATCCCTACTCTCCCAAGGGGCTATAAATCTCCTGTTGCTGCCCCTATCTACCTCCTGCACCCATCGAATAGCACTGCGGAGCCGGGGACCATGCTAGGTGATCCTGCGGGTTGCGGCCTGTCTGTCCACTTCGAGCTGGGACCTAGATCTCCCTCTGCACCTGCCGCGGACTTCTGGAGAAGGGGAAATTCTGCTGCCAAATGCCATACCACCCGCCAGGACTGCCGCTGCTGAGATCCTCTAAGTTACGGGCATTCAGCTATAGCCGCAGCTCTCTCACCTCTTCCTAGTGCCTGTGCTTGTCTGCCCTGTGACTGATGTGGCTGTCTGCTCTGGCTCCCTGTGCGGCGGCCACCATCTTCCAGCTCCCCCTCCTACCTCTCAGGACTGCACTCGCTCTCCCTGGCCTCTTCACCCGGTGGCCCCCTGGCTGCTCACTCACCACAGGGGCTCTCAGCATAGATCTCCTGCACCCTCTGGACACTACTGCTGCCACCTGTGTCTTTCCCCTCCAGCAGGCGCTATATAACCCCAGGGTTGCCTCTGTGCCCCTGTTGCCATCTGGATCATTGTGGATCTACTATTACTTATTGATTTGGTAATCCAGCTTACAGTGGTATTTTGGAGTAGTGAGTCTTCAATTTAAGTTATCTCTGAGGTTGTCACGTCCCGGAGCCTAACCGGGGAATCGGCGCGCCAAGTCAGTATCTCAAATTTAATTTTTTAAATCATCCCCTCAACCATCCAAAAAAATGGGAGATAAACCTCAAGTACGGAATACTGACCCCCGACCTCTTACTTCTACTTCTGACTCCACACCTACGGTACTGCCCTCTCCCTTCACGGACATGATCAGTGACTCTGACACATTAACTGTGGGTACGATGAAATTGCTTATGTCTCAGTTCAAAACAGAAATGGCAGTGTAATTCCACCCAGCTCTCCAGGCATGCCAACAATCCATTGATGAGATTGGAGATAGTACCAACCATTTGGAAACAAAAATGGAGGAGGTGGTGGGGTCTCATAACTATTTAATTGACTCTCATGATGCTCTTGAAGCTGAAGTGCATAGGCTCAGAGATACGCTAACGGACCTGGAAGACAGATCTGTATGTAGTAACCTTAAATTACACAGGGTTCCAGAAGCTGGGTCAAACAGTAGCCTCCATGACTTTGCTGTCAATTTATTTAAAAAGCTTTTACTATGAGCCTCTTCAGCAGATCTCCTTATCAACAGAATTCACAGACTCCCTAAAGCCAAGGCGGCTTTGGACAACGTTCCTTGGGATGTTCTTATGAAAATGCACTATTTTTATATTAAAAAAGCAATTCTGAAGGCGTCCAAACCCTCATCGGATACGTCCGTGGCTCTTGGTGATCTGCAGTTATTCGGTGATCTGTCCCAAGCCACCCTCTTCAAGAGACATTAATTTCAGCCCATAACGTCAGCCTTGAGAAAGGCTGATATATCTTATTGCTGGGGTTTCCCTGCTAAGCTTCTCATTGCACACGAAGGTTCTACAATCGTGATCAACAACGCTGAAGAAGGATCAAAACTCCTTGACTCTTGGAACATTGCAGGTCTATCTAGTGGCCACTCTCCTAATCGTCGACTGCAGCAGGACTGCTCCACGGTGGAGTAGGTGGCTGGTTTAGGTTGTAGCTAAGCCTTTTCGATGCTGCCTATTGATCTATCCTGGTGCAAAACCTAATACCATGTTCATTATGTTTGACCTGATGTCCGCCTATCTACGGTGCCTCCATATTTTTTTCTTTTCTTAAAAAGCCTTGGAGGAAAGTTGAAACTGTAGGCGGATGCATAGTCCTTTCATTGTTGACCTGCCGCTTTAATTGTATAGCCCTTCTTTATTCTTATGTTTGCCAGAATTGTTGTTCTTGTACCATGTTTATTTGATTCTGATGTGTCGTCGCTCTGGATCCTTCCGAGGAGTTCCCACTCCCTATTCTGTATAGTGTGCAGCTTATTGAAAGTATGTTGTTGAGGGAGAATATTGGGGGGCTGCTTGGGAAGTGACTGGACTGACGGAAAATCTGTTTTGTCTAGGGGTTGGGATGGTGGATGGGATAATTGCCACTACCCCCCACCTGTTGCACACAGATGCTGAGACAGGGTGTCTGGATGTGGTATCAAGGAGACCAGTTAAGTTGTTTAATATGTTTTGTTTTCTTCTGTTTTTTTCCTTCATTGTGTGTTTTATTTTCCTTTTTTGTGAGCCATACTATGTTTTCACTACTGACAAGACATATTCTAGATCTTCAAACACCTCTGCATCCAGCAAATTTATTACTTGAACCATGGTGAATGTTATTTCAATTAATGCTAAGGGGCTGAACTCCCCCCATAAGAGAAAATTGGCCCTTAACTACTTTTCTAAACAGAAAGTGCATATTGTAGCTGTACAAGAAACACACTTTCCAAATCAAAACCACCCGCATTTTACTAATGCTAAATATCCCCAGTGTTTTACGGCTAATGGCCCTGTTAAAAAAGCAGGAGTAACCCTGCTTATTGCTCAGACTTGCCCATTTGTACTGTCGACTCAGCATTCAGACACTGATGGTAGATATTTAATATTAATAGGTCATTTGGAAAACGTTGAGGTTACCGTTGCCTGCTGCTATGCGCCCAAGCAAGTTCCTTTCTGCAGAAAGTTCTTTCGTATTCTTCAGGAAAAGTCTAAAGGTGCTATTTTACTTCTAGATGTCTTTAATTTAGCTCCTGACCCCAGAATAGATAGGTCCAACCCGCATATAATTCCCCATCCAGTACAACCTCGTATATCTTCAGGTCCTTTTAGAAATTTGTTAGCTGAATACGGCTGGTGTGATGCTGGCTGGTCAAGCACCCATCGATGCGAGATTATACTTTTTACGCTCATGTGCATAGGTCATACTCCCGGATAGATTTGGTCATTGTAGATAGATGGACTTTAGCCTTGTTGAGCAAGATTTATATCTTGCTGATGACATGGTCAGATCACGCCCCCCTATTTATTTGCTGGGATATATCTTCCTATAAAGCCACTCCTGGGCCATGGAGATTGAGCTCTCACCTTCTGAAATAACCACAAGGCCTCCAAGCGATACAGAAATCCTTGGAGCTTTATTTATACACTAATCAACCGTCGGATACCTCTATTTTCACCTATTGGTGTGCACTAAAAGCAGTTGTTCGAGGATCAGCGATACAAACCACGGCCAAATTAAAATGTGAATTTAAACAACACCTTGCCTCCACTGAGCAGGAGGTTTTTCTTTGGAGAAGGCTCATAAAGTAAACCCTTTGAATAAGGCTATTTTTACTAAACTTCTAGCAACCCGAGACAAAGTTAATGCTTTTGTACTTGCTGAAGTTCACCATAACATTCAGCAGCTTAACCAAAGATATTATTCTTTAGGCAATAAAGCCGGTCGATTTTTGGCCCGTAAACTTTGTGGCCACAGAGCTAGGGAACGAATACAGGCAGTACATAATTCCAAAGGAGCCAAGGTTATAGAGCCTTCCGACATAGCCAACACATTTGCGAAATACTATTCCCATTTATATAATTTAAAAAATGACCCTAATACTCCCCAACCTGAACCCCTGGATATCTCTGAGTTTCTTCAAGATCTCCCTCTAAAATCACTTTCGGCTCATGATGCCAAACTTATTAACTCCCCATGGACTCTTGAGGAAGTTGAGGTGGCCATTGGCTCCCTTCATTTAGACAAAGCCCCTGGCCCTGATAGCTATTCCTCTAACTTTTATAAGCAATTTAGGAGTTTACTGGCTCATATTTTGCTAACTGTTTTTTTTATGAAGCCTCTAATACTTCTCGTTTCCCTAAAGAAATGCTGTAGTCCCAAATTATAACAATTACGAAACCTGGTAAGTTGCCTACATCTGTCCAAAATTATCACCCCATCGATTGACTTAAAGTCTATGTCAAATTATTTGCAAAATGAATGGCAAACAGACTTGCTCCTCTTTTACCCACTCTCATTGGACCAGATCAAGTTGGCTTTGTTGCAGGTAGGCAGGCTTCTGATAACACAAGACAAGTGATTGATATCACTGAACACTGCCATCAGACAAACAAGCCTTTATTGCTTCTATCCCTTGATGCTGAGAAAGCATTCGATAGGCTACATTGGAATTACATGCAGCAGACGTTGCAGAGGTTTCGTATTGATGGTAACTTTCTTAGTTCTATTCTAGCCTTGTATTCTTGTCTTTCAGCTAAGGTGTTTACTAATGGGTGCTACTCTACAAGATTTGATATATCCAAGGGGACCCAACAAGGTTGCCCCTTATCCCCGCTGATATTTGCCCTAGCGATAGAGCCGTTAGTGGAATATATTAGAAAAGATACTATGATTATGGGCCCCCTCATAGGTGTGATTCAACATAAGATATGCCTGTTCGCTGATGACATTTTATTGTGTCTTCTGCAACCAGAATTTTCCCTCCCCCACTTACATGACATGCTTGACTTGAGGATTCGGGTGTGTTTTGGATTCGGGTGTTTTTTTTTCAAAAACCCCTCAAAAACAGCTTAAATCATAGAATTTGAGGGTCATTTTAATCCTATAGTATTATTAACCTCAATAACCATCATTTCCACTCATGTCCAGTCTATTCTGAACACCTCACACCTCACAATATTATTTTTAGTCCTAAAATTTGCACCGAGGTTGCTGGATGACTAAGCTAAGTGACCCAAGAGGGCGGCACAAACACCTGGCCCATCAAGGAGTGGCACTGCAGTGTCAGACAGGATGGCACTTAAAAAAATTGACCCCAACAGCACATGATGCAAAGAAAAGAGAAAAATAGGTGCACTGTGGTTGCTGGATGGCTAAGCTAAGCACACAAACACCTCAATATCACAGGAATTATTTGTTCTAATCAATGGTATTATTGGTCCAAATCACTGGAAGAAAATGACAAAATCACAGGAATTATTTGTTCTAATCAATGGTAATATTGGTCCAAATCACTGGAAGAAAATGACAAAATCACTGGAATTATTAATTCTAATTAATGGTATTATTGGTCCAAATCACTGGAAGAAAATGACAAAATCACTGGAATTAAATGGCAGTAATGTCAGAAATTATATCAAATGGCAGTACCACTGGACATATACGGAAGTGTCAGACAAGATGGCACTTAAAAAAATAGTCCCCAAACAGTGCATGATGCAAAGAAAAGAGAAAAAGAGGTGCCCTGTGGTCGCTGGATGGCTAAGCTAAGTGCCACAAACACCTCAATATCACAGCAATTATTCATTCTAATCAATGGTATTATTGGTCCAAATCACTGGAAGAAAATGACAAAATCACTGGAATTATTTGTTCTAATCAATGGTATTATTGGTCCAAATCACTGGAAGAAAATGACAAAATCACTGGAATTATTCGTTCTAATTAATGGTATTATTGGTCCAAATCACTGGAAGAAAATGACAAAATCACTGGAATTATTCGTTCTAATCAATGATATTATTGGTCCAAATCACTGGAAGAAAATGACAAAATCGCTGGAATTATTCGTTCTAATCAATGGTATTATTGGTCCAAATCACTGGAAGAAAATAACAAAATCACTGGAATTATTTGGCAAGATCACTGTAATTAATAATTATAAATCACTGATATTAATTGGTAAAATCTCGCTATCACCTGCCTAGTGAAGTGGAATCTAGATGGGATTTTGTACCGAGGACACAATAACTTCATCAATTGTCTAAATCTCACTGCACTAATGGCGGAAACGGGCGCACGTCTAACAGCGCACTGATTATACTGAGAACTGATTATACTGATCACTGATAATACTACAGAGAACTGACACTGAGCAGCGAGAACAGCACTGGACTATTGTACTGTAGTATACTGGTCACCACAATGCAGCACTGACACTGAGCACAGATATTAAGCACTGATCAGGATACTAGAAGTGACACAGAGCTGCAAGATACAGCAATGGCCTACAGTACTGTACTACTATATACTGGTGGTCACCACAATGCTGCACTGTACTACTATATACTGGTCACAACAATGCAGCAGATATTGAGCACTGATCAGGATACTAGAACTGAGTCTGACACGGAGCTGCAAGATACAGCAATGGCCTACTGTACTGTACTACTATAATATACTGATGGTCACCACAATGCAGCACACTGAGCACAGATATTACCAGGTGTATCTCACACATCGCTCAGTACAGATTACAGGATGTATAATCACCAGGTGTATAACACATATACTGTATATAGGGAAGTATACAGGGTGTATAATTAATTACTAGGTATATCTCACACATTGCACAGTACAGTATACAGGGTGTATAATTAATTACCAGTTGTATCACACATATCGCTCAGTACAGTATATAGGGTGTATAATCCCCAGGTGTATCTCACACATCGCTCAATACAGATTACAGGATGTATAATCACCAGGTGTATCTCACACATCGCACACAACAGTATATAGGGTGTATAATCCCCAGGTGTAACTCACACATCGCTCAGCACAGTATACAGGGTGTATAATCCCCAGGTCTATCTCACACAACGCTCAGTACAAATTACAGGATTTATAATCACCAGGTGTATAACACACATCGCACAGTACAGTATACAGGGTGTATAATTAATTACCAGGTGTATCACACCCATCGCACAGTATAGTATATAGGGTATATAATCCCCAGGTGTATCTCACACATCGCACAGTACAGTATATAGGGTGTATAATCCCCAGGTGTATCTCACACATTGCACAGTACAGTATATAGGGTGTATAATCCCTAGGTGTATCTCACACATCGCTCAGTACAGTATATAGGGTGTATAATCCCCAGGTGTATCTCACACATTGCACAGTACAGTATATAGGGTGTATAATCCCTAGGTGTATCTCACACATCGCTCAGTACAGTATATAGAGTGTATAATCCCCAGGTGTATCTCACACATTACTCGGTACTGTATATAGGTTGTATAATCCCCAGGTGTATCTCACGCATCGCTCAGTACAGATTACAGGATGTATAATCACCAGGTGTATCTCACACATCGCTCACTACAGATTACGGGATGTATAATCCCCAGGTGTATCTCACACATCGCACAGTACAGTATATAGGGTGTATAATCCCCAGGTGTATCTCACACATCGCTCAGTACAGTTTATAAGGTGTATATTTCCCAGGTGTATCTCAGACATCGCTCAGTACAGATTACAGGATGTATAATCCCCAGGTGTATCTCACACATCGCTCAGTACAGTATATAGGGCGTATAATCCCCAGGTGTATCTCACACGTTGCTCAGTACAGATTACAAAAATTATAATCACCAGGTGTATAACACACTTCACACAGTACAGATTACAGGGTGTATAATTAATTACCAGGTGTATCACACACATCACACGTACTGTACTTGTATATAGGGTGTATAATCCCCTGGTGTATCTCACACATCGCTCAGTACAGTATATAGGGTGTATAATCCCCAGGTGTATCTCACACATTGCTCAGTATAGTATATAGGGTGTATAATCCCTAGGTGTATCTCGCACATCGCTCAGTACAGTATATAGGGTGTATAATCCCCAGGTGTATCTCACACATCACTCGGTACTGTATATAGGTTGTATAATCCCAGGTGTATCTCACGCATCGCTCAGTACAGATTACAGGATGTATAATCACCAGGTGTATAACACATATACTGTATATAGGGAAGTATACAGGGTGTATAATTAATTACTAGGTATATCTCACACATTGCACAGTACAGTATACAGGGTGTATAATTAATTACCAGTTGTATCACACATATCGCTCAGTACAGTATATAGGGTGTATAATCCCCAGGTGTATCTCACACATCGCTCAATACAGATTACAGGATGTATAATCACCAGGTGTATCTCACACATCGCACACAACAGTATATAGGGTGTATAATCCCCAGGTGTAACTCACACATCGCTCAGCACAGTATACAGGGTGTATAATCCCCAGGTCTATCTCACACATCGCTCAGTACAGATTACAGGATTTATAATCACCAGGTGTATAACACACATCGCACAGTACAGTATACAGGGTGTATAATTAATTACCAGGTGTATCACACCCATCGCACAGTATAGTATATAGGGTATATAATCCCCAGGTGTATCTCACACATCGCACAGTACAGTATATAGGGTGTATAATCCCCAGGTGTATCTCACACATTGCACAGTACAGTATATAGGGTGTATAATCCCTAGGTGTATCTCACACATCGCTCAGTACAGTATATAGGGTGTATAATCCCCAGGTGTATCTCACACATTGCACAGTACAGTATATAGGGTGTATAATCCCTAGGTGTATCTCACACATCGCTCAGTACAGTATATAGGGTGTATAATCCCCAGGTGTATCTCACACATCACTCGGTACTGTATATAGGTTGTATAATCCCCAGGTGTATCTCACGCATCGCTCAGTACAGATTACAGGATGTATAATCACCAGGTGTATCTCACACATCTCTCAGTACAGATTACGGGATGTATAATCCCCAGGTGTATCTCACACATCGCACAGTACAGTATATAGGGTGTATAATCCCCAGGTGTATCTCACACATCGCTCAGTACAGTTTATAGGGTGTATATTTCCCAGGTGTATCTCAGACATCGCTCAGTACAGATTACAGGATGTATAATCCCCAGGTGTATCTCACACATCGTTCAGTACAGTATATAGGGCGTATAATCCCCAGGTGTATCTCACACATCGCTCAGTACAGATTACAGAAATTATAATCACCAGGTGTATAACACACTTCACACAGTACAGATTACAGGGTGTATAATTAATTACCAGGTGTATTACACACATCACACGTACTGTACTTGTATATAGGGTGTATAATACCCTGGTGTATCTCACACATCGCTCAGTACAGTATATAGGGTGTATGATCCCCAGGTGTATCTCACACATCGCTCAGTACAATGTATAGGGTGTATAAATCCCAAATTGTATCTCACACATCACACAGTACAGTATATAGGGTGTATAATCCCCAGGTGTATCTCACACATCGCTCAGTACAGTATACAAGGTGTATAATCCCCAGGTGTATCACAAACGTTGCACAGTACAGTAAAAAGGGTGTATAATCACCAGGTGTATCACAAGCTCTACAGTACAGTATACAGTGTGTATAATCACCAGGTGTATCTCACACATCTCTCAGTACAGATAACAGGATGTATAAAATCACCAGCTGTATAACACACATCGCACAGTACAGTATACATACTGGTCACTACAATGCAGCAGATATTGAGCACTAAACAGGATACTAGAAGTGACACAGAGCTGCAATATACAGCAATGGCCTACTGTACTGTACTTTATGTATACTGCTGGTCACCAAAATGCTGCACTGTCCTACTATATACTGCTGTCAAAGTCGAAAAATATTGCAGAACACACAGCATGTATAAACTGCACACACATGCCCACTGCGCGTGCACTTTTTCTGCAGTTTGTGCACATGTACGCACTTTGCGTATGGTCGCTCCCGCAGTCCTGCACATCGGCGCGTGGCATGGGTATTTACGGCAGAGTTTGTGTATGTATGGAGGGCCATTAGAACACATTACATATTTAATCCAAATAGTGCACAATGTACACATAGTCTCCTGGCACCACATCAGAAAGTTATAGCTGTTTAAATGGTTGCAGAACAAAGGGATTCACCTTTACAGGATAAGAGAGGACAGACAAAGGTTATAAGGTGATATTTGGTATCCAGCTGTAGGGTATTTTAAGGGAAACATTCCGGTGTTGGTCTGCGGAAGATCGCATGTTCCTGCGGATAGTCATGTGCAGAAGCAGAATATAGATATAAACTGTATTTACTGTATATTATGTGTGCGGCGGGAATCCAGAGGAGACCACCCACAAGAGCAGTTGAGAAAGACATCGCCTACCTTTTCAAATCAACCGATGGCCTCTCCTGTATTGTAAAAGTGCATCCCTGTGTCCAATGGACAAAGGGAACAGTATCCATTGCATTGCTTTTGGAAGACTTGTATAAACTGTTAGGCGTCGGGGTCCGCTTGTCTGCGCGGCCCGGCGCCTAGCAACTAGAGACGCCGTGCGCGTACAGCCGCCGGCTCCCTAGCAACGCTAGACGCCGGGCGCGCTGAGCCGCACGGACCCTAGCAACGGGGACGCCACTGGCGGACCGCGTTCTCCGTTGCTAGGCTTTAGGAAATTAAGATATTCACCTGCTCTCTGGCCATGCAGCAAGGCAGCTGCACGGCATTTATTCTAATCAGCCTTTAGCAGCTGATTGGAGGACTCCTTGTTAAATACACTCCCAGGGCTTCTCACAGACGCTGGTAATAGCTTCCTGCATGCTGCCTTTGTTTGCTGAGAGTCTGTTTCCAGTCCTGCTGTATCCGGTCATTCCAGTCCTCAGAAGTCCGGTATTCGGGAGTTGTAATCTCATCCCAAGAGGTCGTTTGGTTCCCTGGAGTCCTGACTGATCACCGTTTTATATCCAGTGGTGTTCGTGAGTTACGGCTCTGCCGTGTGTTGCGGCTCAGCCGCTTAACCTTTTATATTTTGTATTTGGAGCATTTGCGGAGGGTTCCGCTTCCACAAGTCCTCTCTGGTACTCGGCGGTGCCGGGTAGGAGAATTGGTCAAGTGGATATTTTGGTTGTCCTTTTCCCTGGCGGTTTCTCCGCACATATTATAGTTTTGAGTTTGCTTAGCCCCTGGCCTGGTTGTTTAGTTAGAGGGCCTCTTGTTATCACCCTGTCTCGGGTTTCCCTTTGTCTCTCATTAAGACCGGGGGGCATCGAAGTTGGGCAGACATAATCCGCCCTTCAAACGCGGCTGCCAAGGGCTCAAGAAACCATAGTCTCGCAGGGGATTTCTGACAACACGGGTGAGACAACAGAGTTAGGGCGCCAGGGGCTATTTTCCTGTCCTGCTCCCTTCCCCAGCATTCCGTTCCAGTGCTCCGGCCCTTGCCATAAGATCTCCTCTGACCAGAGTGCTGGAATCATAACATTATTACCGGCCATACCAAAACTTAAAATTAAACGGGGTTTAATTTTTTCTCATTCAGTTTTGTGAGAGTTTATCGGCCTCATGAATCCAACAGGTTTAGGGCCAAATCCTGGTCAGCTCTTAGTCAGCCAGATTCAAGAACTTACTCAGATGGTTCAGGATCTTTCTCTTCGGGTGAAGTCGCAGGAAGATCTTTTGCGAGCTTCCCCAAGGGTAGTCCCTGAACCAAAGATGCATTTGCCTGACCGTTTTTCTGGTGATAGAAAAGAGTTTTTTTAATTTTAAAGAATCCTGTAAGCTTTATTCTCGTTTAAGACCGACTTCCTCGGGTACTGAATCTCAGCAGGTCGGGATTATTATTTCTTTGCTCCTGGGGGATCCTCAGACCTGGGCATTTGGTTTAAGAGCAGAGGATCCGGCATTGTTGTCAGTTGACGCTTTTTTTGAGTCTTTAGGGCTCTTGTATGATGACCCTGATAGAGAGGCGTCCGCTGAAAGTCAGTTGCGCGCTCTCAGACAGGGTAGAAATCCTGCGGAGGTTTATTGTACGGAGTTTCGCCGTTGGTCGAACGACTGTGGCTGGAATGACCCAGCCCTGCGCAGTCAGTTTCGCCTCGGCTTATCAGAGTCTATAAAAGACAGTCTCCTTCAGTACCCCGCTCCTGAGACTCTCGATAAACTCATGGAGCTTTCTATTAAGATTGATCGTCGTCTCAGAGAGCGGAGGGCTGAAAAAGGAGCACCTGTAAGGTCAAGTCCGTTTGTATATTCCATTCCTGAAGACGTAGAGGAGCCCATGCAGATGGGTCTCTCCCGGCTGTCTCCTGAAGAAAGAGCCAGAAGGCAAAATTCTGGTCTTTGTCTGTACTGTGGGGGTAAGGGACATTTTGCTCGTAATTGTCTGAACAAGTCGGGAAACGCTTTGACCAGGTGAATTGTGAGGGGGTTCACCTAGGTCTGCAGCTTATCTCCTCGAATAAATCCCTTTTA
Organism: Pseudophryne corroboree; assembly: GCF_028390025.1. Taxonomy (NCBI): domain Eukaryota; kingdom Metazoa; phylum Chordata; class Amphibia; order Anura; family Myobatrachidae; genus Pseudophryne; species Pseudophryne corroboree. The sequence goes on along the minus strand of NC_086446.1, from coordinate 551,576,352 downwards.
GTCCCAGTTAAAGTTTCCTTTGGCAGCCTCAGTTCTTCGGTGTCGGCTTTTGTTGACAGTGGAGCTGCAGGAAACTTTATGGATTTAACTTGGGCTAAGGCCTTAGGCATTCCTCAGTTACCTTTGGGTAGGTGTGTCACCATGCATGGCTTAGATGGGAGTCCGCTGTCTAATGGGATTATTTCTCTCCATACACCCCCTGTACTACTTACAGTAGGAGCTCTACATTCCGAGAAAATTGAGTTCTTTCTTACACATTGCCCAGCAGTTCCAGTTGTTCTGGGTCACCCTTGGCAGGCCTTTCATAATCCCACCATTGATTGGCGGTCGGGGGAGATTTCACAATGGGGTACTTTTTGTGATAAGGAATGTATCACGTTTCCAGTCAGAGTAGCAGCTATCATTCCAGAACTCATTCCGGTGGAATACCAGGAGTTTGCTGATGTTTTCTCCAAAGGCAATGCGGACATTCTGCCTCCCCATCGGCCTTATGATTGTGATATTGAGTTAATTCCTGGTGCCGCATTGCCAAAGGGAAGATTATATGCATTATCCGGGCCAGAAACTGCGGCTATGAATGATTATGTAAAGGAGAGCCTTGAGAAAGGATTTATTAGACCATCAAAATCTCCTTTAAGTGCAGGCTTCTTCTTTGTGGAGAAAAAGGATGGCTCGCTTAGACCTTGCATTGATTTTAGAGCCCTGAATAAGATATCAGTTAAAAACACCTATCCTTTGCCGTTGATTTCTGTACTCTTTGATCAGTTACGTTCTGCTGTGATTTTTTCTAAAATTGACCTTAGAGGAGCGTACAACCTCATCCGAATTAAATCTGGAGATGAGTGGAAAACGGCCTTCAGTACTCAGTCGGGTCACTACGAATACCTGGTGATGCCGTTCGGCCTGTCCAATGCTCCGGCAGTTTTTCAAGACCTCATTAACGATGTGCTCCGTGACTTCCTAGGGAAATTCGTGGTCGTTTACTTAGACGACATCCTGATTTTTTCTGAATCAATGGAACAACATGTTACCCAGGTGCGTCTGGTTCTTCAAAAGTTACGCGAGAATCATTTATATGCCAAGCTGGAGAAGTGTGAGTTTCATGTCACGGAAGTATCTTTTTTAGGGTACATAATTTCCCCTCAGGGATTTTCCATGGAACCAAAGAAACTCCAGGCCATCCTTAGTTGGGCGCAACCCACAAATTTAAAAGCAATTCAGCGCTTTTTAGGGTTTGCGAATTATTATAGGAGGTTCATTCATTCTTTTTCTGACCTGGTTGCTCCCATTGTAGCTCTGACAAAGAAAGGAGCGGATCCTACCAACTGGTCGCGTGAAGCTGAGTTGTCCTTCCGGGCCTTGAAACAAGCCTTTGTCTCGGCTCCAGTCCTCAGACATCCTAATCCGGAATTGCCCTTTGTGGTGGAGGTTGATGCCTCGGAGGTTGGAGTGGGGGCTATCCTTTCTCAAAAGGATCCGGAGTCTCTGGAGTTACATCCTTGTGCCTTTATGTCCAGGAAATTCTCCTCCGCTGAATCCAACTATGACGTTGGTAATCGGGAGTTACTGGCGGTAAAGTGGGCTTTCGAGGAGTGGAGGCATTGGCTGGAGGGAGCAAAACATACTATTTCGGTATTGACTGACCATAAGAACCTGCAATACATTGAATCGGCTAAGCGGCTTAATGCCCGGCAGGCACGTTGGGCATTATTTTTTACGCGTTTCAAATTTATTATCACTTTCAGGCCTGGTTCCAAGAATACTAAGGCTGATGCCCTGTCACGTAGCTTTCTTCCGGTTCACAATAACAATCCTGTTACCCCCATACTTCCATCTCCGGTCATCTGGGCGGGCCTCACACAAGATTTATTTACCCAGTTAAAACAGCTTCAACACCAAGCTCCTAGAATTACTCCTGCTGGTCGTCTTTACGTCCCTGAGTTTTTGAGAGCTATTGTTTTAACGGAATTCCATGATAACAAAATTTCAGGGCATCCAGGAGTCTCTAAGACATTGGAGTTAGTCTCTCGCTCAGTATGGTGGCCTGGTCTTTCTAAAGACGTCAAGGAATTTGTTTATTCATGTCAGGTTTGTGCACAGCATAAGGTTCCCCGTTCCTTGCCCATCGGGCAACTTATGCCCTTAAATGTTCCTCTCAGGCCGTGGTCTCATATTTCCATGGATTTTGTGGTTGACCTTCCCCTTTCAGCCGGATTCCGAGTCATATGGGTGGTAGTGGACCGTTTTAGTAAAATGGCTCATTTTATTGCTCTTCCCCGATTGCCTTCTGCCCAAGAGTTGGCAGTTTTGTTTCTCCGCCATGTATTCAGGCTTCATGGGTTGCCTACTGATATTGTTTCTGATCGGGGTCCACAATTCAACGCACAATTCTGGAAATGTTTTTGTGCCTCTTTGAAGATGAAATTGTCGTTAACATCCGGTTACCACCCACAATCCAATGGGCAAACCGAACGAGTTAACCAATCATTGAAACAATATTTGCGCTTGTATTCAGCCAAACTCCAGAATGATTGGTCCGAGTTTCTTCCGTTGGCTGAATTTGCTTACAATAATTCTTGTCATTCCTCCACTAAAGAGTCTCCATTCTTTTCAGTTTTTGGTTTTCACCCCAGAGCTAATTCTTTTTTTCATCATTCCTCAGTCTCCTCGCTAACCTTAACCTCCCATCTCAGAGCCATTTGGAAAAAGGTGCACCTTGCTCTCAGAAAAGCGGCCTTTCGAGAGAAGAAATTTTCTGACAGGCTCCGACGTCCTTGCACTTTTAAGGTGGGAGATAGGGTGTGGTTGTCGACTCGCAACATCAGGCTTCGACAATCCTCGGCTAGACTGGGACCCAAATTTATTGGGCCATTTCTTATTATTAAAAGAGTCAACCCAGTTGCCTTTCGGTAACGTTTACCAAGATCTCTCAGGATTGGAAATACGTTTCATTGTTCCCTGTTGAAACAATACGTTTCTTCCAGTAGATTTCCTCGGAAGATCTCTCAGGGTAGATCTCCAGTGGATGTACAGGGACAACAGGAGTTCTTGGTAGAGAAGGTTCTCGATTCCAAATTGTCCCGGGGTCGGCTGTATTTTCTAGTTCACTGGAAAGGCTATGGTCCGGAGGAAAGGTCTTGGGTCCTGGATAAGGATCTTCATGCCCCGAGGCTCAAGAAGGCATTTTTTCGGGAATTTCCTCAGAGACCTGGCTTTAGGGGTTCCTTGACCCCTCCTCAAGGGGGGGGGTACTGTTAGGCGCCGGGGTCCGCTTGTCTGCGCGGCCCGGCGCCTAGCAACTAGAGACGCCATGCGCGTACAGCCGCCGGCTCCCTAGCAACGCTAGACGCCGGGCGCGCTGAGCCGCACGGACCCTAGCAACGGGGACGCCACTGGCGGACCGCGTTCTCCGTTGCTAGGCTTTAGGAAATTAAGATATTCACCTGCTCTCTGGCCGTGCAGCAAGGCAGCTGCACGGCATTTATTCTAATCAGCCTTTAGCAGCTGATTGGAGGACTCCTTGTTTAATACACTCCCAGGGCTTCTCACAGACGCCGGTAATAGCTTCCTGCATGCTGCCTTTGTTTGCTGAGAGTCTGTTTCCAGTCCTGCTGTATCCGGTCATTCCAGTCCTCAGAAGTCCGGTACTCGGGAGTTGTCATCTCATCCCAAGAGGTCGTTTGGTTCCCTGGAGTCCTGACTGATCACCGTTTTATATCCAGTAGTGTTTGTGAGTTACGGCTCTGCCGTGTGTTGCGGCTCAGCCGCTTAACCTTTTATATTTTGTGTTTGGATCATTTGCGGAGGATTCCACTTCCACAAGTAATCTCTGGTACTCGGCGGTGCCGGGTAGGAGAATTGGTCAAGTGGATATTTTGGTTGTCCTTTTCCCTGGCGGTTTTTCCGCACATATTATAGTTTTGAGTTTGCTTAGCCCCTGGCCTGGTTGTTTAGTTAGAGGGCCTCTTGTTATCACCCTGTCTCGGGTTTCCCTTTGTCTCTCATTAAGACCGGGGGGCATCGAAGTTGGGCAGACATAATCCGCCCTTCAAACGCGGCTGCCAAGGGCTCAAGAAACCATAGTCTCGCAGGGGATTTCTGACAACACGGGTGAGACAACAGAGTTAGGGCGCCAGGGGCTATTTTCCTGTCCTGCTCCCTTCCCCAGCATTCCGTTCCAGTGCTCCGGTCCTTGCCATAAGATCTCCTCTGACCAGAGTGCTGGAATCATAACAAATAAAGCCTGCTGCAGGCCGGCCAGCCACAAGACTCACAACGTTATCTATTTGATTACAGAAGACTGGACCAGGAAGCGCCCGCGAATATTCTCACGTATGTACATTGACTGTAGCCATTATTCTGTTATATATATTGTCTTGTATTGTAGTGTATAATTTGTATTGTAAACCCCCTTTCGGAAATAATCCACTGTGGTGTCAGAACCCAGCGGTTAATCACAATTGGTGTCGTGTGCTCATTGCCCTGCATAAGGTTTAAAGTGTAATAGCATCACACTGCATTGCTGCATAAGGTTTAAAGTGTAATAGCATCTCACTGCATTGCTGCATAAGGTTTAAAGTGTAATAGCATCACACTGCATTGCTGCATAAGGTTTAGAGTGTAATATCATTGCATTGCATTACTGTGAAGGTTTAAAGTGTATCTCTGGGTGTGTATGCGCTGCGAGTACTTTGTACCGTCAGTGCGGCGTGTGTACGCAAAGTCCGTACACTACGGAACCCTTTTACGCTAATAGCGTAAAAGGTGCGTAGTGTGGATTAAGTATAGCGGCCACAGTGGCTAAAGGTTTAAAGTGTATTTAAGGTGTGTTTAAGGTATAGCTTTTATTCCTGTAAAGATAATCGACATTATTAATTGGGGGCATCGTCCGATTTTCCACATTTTTACTGCTTAACAGGTCAAAAGCAGACATAATCTATCAGCATAAGGGTGGACGGGGGATCCTACGTATCCTTTTCTTGGTCGGTGGATATACTGAAAGCCCTACTTAATTGCTGATTAGATGGTGTCTGCTCTGTATGGTTTGTAAGGATGCTAGTAAGAACTCGTAAGGTAAGCAGGAAAAAAGCAATTTAAAAAGTCTGTGAATTTCTGTTTGGCGCCAAATGCGCACACAACACAAGCGTACACCCATATTCTTTGTATACCCGCTCACATTGTTGCTATAAGTACTGATTACTAGATTCATTTAGACCTGTGTAAAAGCCAGAGAAATTTGTTGCTATATAGTTAAAATATAGAGTAAATATTAAGGAAATAAACGTAAAACACAAACGCAGTCTGGCCTAGTTTAAAAGGTTTATACAGAAAGACACTGTGTTGTGTTAAGTGAGCGATTATAGGTAATGTCGCTTACATTTATAGAAGTGTGGGATTTGTACTATTGCGGACGTACAGTTTTTGTACACGTGTCTCGGACAAAGTACGGGACTGCGTACGCAACATAAAGACATATACGCACGGTCGCTTGTTTACGCAACGTGCGTAAGGGTACGACCGCTAAGTACAAATTACACAATAGTATCGTTTAGTTTAAAGGCGGGACAGTAGTCACGCTACATTAGCACAAATTGCTCGGTTTCCAAGATTTAGTTTAAGTAAAACCTTTTTTACTGTATTGCCTCTGGGAGTAAAGCTGTTTATCTGAATGAAAGATAATTTTCTGTACAGAAAATCCAAAGTGTATTTGAGTGAGCGAATGTAACATTGAACGTAGTGGACCCCAGGAATTCGGGATCCCGTCGAAGTGGTACACCGAGTGAGTGGAGGCTTGGTGGCGTGAGGCAGCTGACTCATGTTAATATAGATTGAAGTACAAAGGAGCAAGGTAGCAGAGTACCGCGGCCCAGGAGGTCAGCGAGGTTTAGAGTACCGCGGCCCAGGGGGTCAGCGAGGTTTACCCATATAGTTTTTTTATACGCTCCGGCTGAGGTTTTGCAGCTTGTGATTCGATTCCAGTGGTCGTACTGCGGATAAGTAACAAGTACCTATATGCTGTGCGATTGGACCGCGCGTTCATGGGTGCAATATTTAGCGCAACGTGATACTTTTTTTACGAGCTTTGCGTAAAATCGCGGTATCATTAGCGCTGTATATAGCATATGCAAGCGTGATTTGTGTATAATAAAGGTTTAGGGAGTTTTCGCTGGCCTCTCTCAGGAAAACTCCAACGGTCTATATTTACTGGAAAGGGTAAGTTATTCCCAGAAACTTCCAGTAAGTAGAGGTTACATAGGGGCCCTAGGTTGGGTACATTGCCTTCGTTATCAACAGTGTATGGTAGTACTGGCCAACGTGGGCGTGAGTGGGTGAAAGCACTCTGAGAATTTTCACCGTTGCCTTATATTGAGTATTTTGTTTTTTTGTGGGATTAGCCGAAAGGGCAATACCTGCAAATTATGGGGGCCAGTTGCTCAAGTAAGGGACGTGCAACCAGGGTTCAGGTTGACATACCGCGGCCCAGGGGGTCAGCAAGGTTTATTATGTGTGAAAAGTATGGTTCACACAAAGAAGTTTTATGCAATGAATGGGAACGTATGACTGCGGAAGATAGGGAACCATTCCCTAAGGTAGGCAGTTTTGAACCAGAGGTATTACAGAATTTAAGGATTAGGATATGTCTAATAAAATCTATAAAACAAAGGATTAGACAAACAGATTGTTTAAATTTATGGCAACAAGAAGGGGATATGCAAGGGAAATTAACATACGCAGCAGGTTCTAAACCCAGCGGGAATGAGAACACAAACACACCATTGTCGACACAGGTCGAAGGGGAACAGAAGGCTACAGTCAATGATACATCCGTAAATGATAGTAATATGAAAGAGCAATGTATTAACCCTAACTTTTGCAAAATGTATCCTGTTTTGAAGTCTCTCCAAGGTTTTAGGTCACAGGAAGATGAAGGATTCAGCCAAATCGCAGCTCTCCTCCAAGCAGTCACCTTGCAGGAAACTCAGGTGGCGCCTGTCCAACCAGGTAGTGCAGTAACAATATTCCCCAATGAAAGAACGGGTGAGGTCACAGCTACCGGTAAGTGTGAGACAGTTCATTGCACAGAGACAACAACACCTCACTGTAAACAGATTAGGAACGTAATGGTAGAATTACACCCTGTCTTGGAAATAGTAACCCCCAATGGGGGAACCAATAGTCAGGGAATAATCCTCACCAGGAATAATGCAATGTATTGCCGTGGCCCAGAGATGAGCTGCGGTCAATCATTTCAGAATTCCACGACCCTCGGAAGCATTTAGCCAGATGTCAAAAGTTTATCAGAGATCTGGGTAATGCGTATGAACCAACAAACCAACGCTGGCGTACATTTTTGAAAGCGTGCCTACCCCCTAATATTGACACCCAAAAATTCATCACTGATTGTAGATTAGAGTCGGATAGTCGTATGACTGACAAACTCAATCAGGAGAACTTAGAGCAAATTAACAGGCAACTAGAGTTGTATTTCCCCACAACTGTTAAGTGGAGAAGAATTTTCTCCATAAAGCAGAGGGAAAATGAAATGGCATCTGAATATTTCCATCGGGCCCTGCAAATAATGGATAGATACATAGGGGTATCGGATGCAGGGAACGATGAAAATTACAGAGAGGTGGCTGTCTCTGTGCTGATGGACAGACTCGATAAGACAGTAAGGGACAGAGTACAAACCTCTTTGCCTGGTTGGAGAGGGGTCACAGTAGCTTGCCTTAGAGAGTGCACAATTGAACACCATATGAATATTGCTAGGCGTAGGAAACTGCAAGAGGAGAGGCTGAGGATTGAAAGTATGCAGGCTTTTACACCAAAGTCTCATCAGCCCAAACCCCAAAACCCTAGTAGTAACAAAAGACAGAGAATATGTTACATTTGTAAAAATAAAGGACATTTTGCTAGAGATTGTAAGAGTAGTACAGCACATAGCCAATATAGACCCCTAGACAGAGTAAACAAGCCACATTAGTAAACACATAGACAGGATCAAGGGACATATATTAAGGAATCACGAGCCATATATAAAACACAGATTCCGTTAATGGGAAGAACAGAATAAATGCAACTTTACCCTTTTGACAGAACTTACTGGGGTTAGGAGGAGGCCTCTAAACTTCTGCTTCTCTCTCTAGCAGAAGTGACCTCTAAGTAACTTAACAGGAGTTTCGTTAGAGATGGTATACATATAGAGTGTTCCCACCCAGGAAGCACAAAATATGTTAGATACCCACGAAGACTAATGTTGCATTTCACTGTTTTAGATGCATGTCCATCACAGGTAGAGGAAATTATCTCAAAGATACCGGGTTCCCTATGAACTTAGAATGGACAAGACACTGGATTGATGGCTGTGATAATCCCAGTAGAGATATAACACACATAGAATTTTTTTTAAGGGGAACAGACCGATTAGGGAATCATTCCCCGTAGTGCCCAATCCAGATGTCAAACTTTGTAAAATCTTCTTTGCCTTTACAAACTTACCTGTTACTAAACCCTGTGATTTGTCTTCAAAGTTTACTCTTCATTTCTTACGTTCACTGACAGGATTATAGTTCAAACGTCACATGCCTACTCGGTCTTTTCAGAGTTCTGCCCAAACCCAGTATATCTCACCAGCATAGGGACACCAGTATCAGTGTGCCTGGCCATGCACAAAGGGTGGAGAATGGGAATACTGGTGAAGGGAGACTGTGCATAGATACCGATATACATGATGGTGTGACAGCCTGATGGTGAACGCAAATCTGACAAATTTTCTTTTTATTATTTCCCCTCTCTTTTCACTTTCCAAAGATGGTTCACTTCACACAACAGTTAAACACATTGAAATGCAAGACTTATGTTCACTACAGAAAGGTCGCTGACCCAGAAAGAACCCTTGACAAAGAACAGAGTGTAGAGAACATCGTATCACTGGAATGTCTGTTCCAGGAAGGTTGAGAGGCAGTACTGTTGAGACGGCACCTGAGCGCGGAGAACAACAAGACCAGAGGCGGTTGTCGCACCAGTTTTTTTTATTTTCTCCATCTCCCACTACCCTCCTTCTCTTTCTCCCCTTTCTTGTTTCCCTTCTCTTCCCTTAACAAGATGGACTTACCCCAAGAGACTGCGTTCCGGGTTTTCCTGTTAATCCTGTAGTTGTCCAAGACAATCTGTTTCGGTGAGGGTCCCAGAGAGGTCGAGAAAGGATCTGGAATGGGTTCTGATGGAGGGGATGGATTTGTAGAATCTCAAGAGCAACACATCGCTCGAGCAAAGGCGAGTATCAGAAAGCGATCTGGTAGTCAGGGAGCTCGGAGGCACTGTGAAGGGTTATTGGCTGAGGAAAATTGCCTTTGTAGGAATTGTGATAACATAATCGAGGATGGGTGCATCCAGAGATATCAGTCCAGCCTTAATATCAACATGGACTGTCATCCATTGAGTGATTACCACTCACTAGTGGGTAAGGTCTTAAACCAGACAGAATGCTGGGTGTGCTCACAAGTACCTCAAGGTCAGAGCAAGTCAGGATTAGTACCGTATCCTTTAGCAATAGATGAGGTACTCGAATTACGAGGTGGGAGACTGGTGGACAAGAAATTCAATATTTCTAGGCCCCCTAGTTTGAAGCTCCACCAGTATCATGTAGATAGATCCTTATTATGTTTCAATATTTTCAATTACCAAAAAATGGGAAATTGGGAAGTGACGTGGAATAACCAGACAATAGCTTTTTCACAGAGAGCTGATAGGATACCCATAGACTCTGAACTTGTACGCCAAATAGCCAACAGTGGAAGGTATTTTCGGTATAGGTATACTCGAGGAAGCAAGACCATGTGGGTTGGAGAAGTATCACCAGGGTACTGTGCTCATATCATCCAGCCTGATACTTGTACTGAGCAGATGGGAGAACTAGGGATGGGGTTTTTCACTTGGAAAGTTTGTAATATGGTGATGTGATATTTTGTCCCCTATGTTCTCCCCGATGATGCCTATTTCATATGTGGGAGGAAGGCATACAAGTGGCTTGCCCCGAGCTCAGAAGGATTGTGTTATGTTGGAAGAGTGTTGCCAGAGGTCATGACCATAACCCATGATAAGATGAAAGATGTTCACCGCAGTGCTCAGCCTCCTTATACTCATACTCACTATGAACACATCGTCAAGAGACACCTCATAGAGAGGACAGAGCACGTAGCCTCTGATTTGATCCACGAATCCACCGGGATTCAATTCCTTCTCGCATTAGACATCACCCGTACTGACAGAGGAATTATAAATTATAGGTATATCCATGCGCTAGCGAACTTGATAGATAATATCACTGAGATGTATGACGACACTTTCAGGTATACGGGAAGGGAGTTACAAGCCTACAAGATGGAATTGATTCAGCACAAGATGGTCCTAAATTATATCACAGCCATGACGGGAGGGTACTGTGTCACTTTGGCAACTCAGTATGGTGTGAAGTGCTGCACGTATATTACCAACAGCACTGACGACCCCACGGAGATTATCGATCAAAAGATGGACGATATCTTGCAGTTGAAGTGGGAGTTCCGGAGGAGACACAACCTTACCCTGACTACTGTGATTAATGAACTGACTGGCTGGGTCTCATGGTTGAACGCACGCAATTGGTTCTCAGGTTTAGGAGAGTGGGCTCAAAATGTTATTATGAGAGTAGGGAAGTTTCTCCTTTGTATCCGGGGAGTCGTCCTAATTATTGGCTTGATATTTAGGTGTGTTCGAATTCTGATGCGGCGCAAGCACGGCACAAATTTGATGAGTTTAAGGAGCGAGGGCATTGTTATAGCAGCAGATTTAATTTACGACCCATCCATAGAGACAGTTATGATAAGGATTGCAAATGAATTCCATGGCCTGTTTCTTTCACCCGTTTTTCCTTTGTCTCCCTCTCTGCCCAGATACACCCATCCGGAGAAGACATCAGCCCTACCCAAGAATGTTTATGAAAATGTTATGTGAAAGTATTTTAGATATGTGTCTTATCTTCATCTCTACAACCTTCAGTTAATGACACACATAGTCGACAGGTGATATCCACATATACTAGCACTCACATATGTTCCCCCTCCATGTATCATCAACTAAATGTGCACCCCATTTGTTGGAACAAGAAGCAGAAAAGAGCTCGGTAGTGTTTGTCGGCCCACTTACAGAGCCTTAATACGGGATAAGAAGGATTTAATGTATACTTCGCAATACCTCGAAGCTTATCTAAAACATATACGGCTCGATGATACATGCCCCTCAGACATGGATTCATACATACATGCTTTTTACTATCCCACTAGGTCCTACATTTCCCGCCTACAACTCTCCTCTGACCTTCCAATCGTCTGTAGATATTATATTGATATTTTAATGTTTAGTGATTAGATAGTGGCAGTTATTGGTGACTGCCAAAGGGTGGACTGTCAAAGTCGAAAAATATTGCAGAACACACAGCATGTATAAACTGCACACACATGCCCACTGCGCGTGCACTTGTTCTGCAGTGCATGCACATGTACGCACTTTGCATATGGTCGTTCCCGCAGTCCTGTGCATCGGCGCGTGGTATGGGTATTTACGGCAGAGTTTGTGTACGTATGGAGGGCCATTAGAACACATTACATATTTATCCAAATAGTGCACAATGTACACATAGGGGTATATGCAATTGCGGTCGAATTCGCGGCAATTATCGCCGTTTTTTAATTCGACCAAATTCGCCAGGTGAATCCCGGCAGGTGCCTGCCGGGATTCACCATATTCAATGAAAAACGGATTCGCCAGAATCGCGGGCGAAAATCGGCCGATTTGGCGGATTTTGCCGCGATTTAAAAAAACGGGAAAAAACGTGAAAAACCCGGAAAAAAAATGGCGTGGGGTCCCCCCTCCAAAGCATAACCAGCCTCGGGCTCTTTGAGCTGGTCCTGGTTCTAAAAATGCAGGGGAAAAATTGGCCAGGGATCCCCCGTATTTTTAAAACCAGCACCGGGCTCTGCGCCTGATGCTGGTGCCAAAAATACGGGGGACAAAAAGAGTAGGGGTCCCCCGTATTTTTAACACCAGCATCGGGCTCCACTAGCTGGACAGATAATGCCACAGCCGGGGGTCACTTTTATGCCGTGCCCTGCGGCCGTGGCATCAAAAATCCAACTAGTCACCCCTGGCCGGGGTACCCTAGGGGAGTGGGGACCCCTTCAATCAAGGGGTCCCCCCCCCCAGCCACCCAAGGGCCAGGGGTGAAGCCCGAGGCTGTCCCCCCCCATCCAATGGGCTGCGGATGGGAGGGCTGATAGCCTTTGTGATAAAAAAAAGATATTGTTTTTTCCATTAGTACTACAAGTCCCAGCAAGCCTCCCCCGCAAGCTGGTACTTGGAGAACCACAAGTACCAGCATGCGGGAGAAAAACGGGCCCGCTGGTACCTGTAGTACTACTGGGGAAAAAATACCCAAATAAAAACAGGACACACACACCTTGATAGTAAAACTTTATTTCATACACCGACACACACATACTTACCTATGTTGACACGCCGACTGCCACGGTCTCCGACGATCCGAGGGTACCTGTGAAAAAATGGTACTCACCTTCCAGCGTCCAGAGGTACATCCAGGTCCAGGGTATAATCCACGTACTTGGCAAAACAAAAAAACGAACACGATCCACCGGACTAATGAAAGGGGTCCAATGTTTTCACATTAGACTCCTTTCCCCGAATGCCGGGACATCACGTGACTCCTGTCACTGATGTCCCTTCAGCCAATCAGGAAGCGCTACTTCCGTGGCGCTCACCTGATTGGCTGAGCGCCGTCTGTACTCTGACAGCGCCTCGCAAAGCCGCTCCATTACTTTCAATGGTGGGAACTTTGCGGTAGCGGTGGGGTCACCCGCCGGTCAGCCGCTGACCGGCGGGTGACCTCACCGCTAGCCGCTAAGTTCCCACCATTGAATATAATGGAGGGAGCTGTGCGATGCGCTGTCTGAGTTCAGACAGCGATCAGCCAATCAGGTGAGCGCAACGAAGTTGCGCTTCCTGATTGGCTTAGAGACCTGTCAGTGACAGCTGTCACTGACAGGTCTCATTCGTGGAAAGGTGTCCCATGTGTCAGCATGGGACCCCTTTCAGTCCGTTATGGAGCGGGTATTTGCGTTTTATTTTTTTGCCAAGTAAGTGGATTTATCTCTGGACCCTGGTTGAGGTGAGTATTTTGAACTTTTCTTTACAGGTATCCGTGGATTCTACATGGAGAAGAGGACCGATGTCGGCGTGTGAACATAGGTAAGTATGTGTGTGTCGGTAGTGTGAAATAAAGTTTTACTGTCGACGGTGTGTGTGTCCTGTTTTTATTTGGGTATTTTTTTCCCAGTAGTACTACAGGTACCAGCGGGCCCGTTTTTCTCCCGCATGCTGGTACTTGTGGTTCTCCAAGTACCAGCTTGCGGGGGAGGCTTGCTGGGACTTGTAGTACTAATGGAAAAAACAATATCTTTTTTTTATCACAAAGGCTATCAGCCCTCCCATCCGCAGCCCATTGGATGGGGGGGGACAGCCTCGGGCTTCACCCCTGGCCCTTGGGTGGCTGGGGGGGGGACCCCTTGATTGAAGGGGTCCCCACTCCCCCAGGGTACCCCGGCCAGGGGTGACTAGTTGGATATTTGATGCCACGGCCGCAGGGCACGGCATAAAAGTGACCCCCGGCTGTGGCATTATCTGTCCAGCTAGAGGAGCCCGATGCTGGTGTTAAAAATACGGGGGACCCCTACGCTTTTTGTCCCCCGTATTTTTGGCACCAGCATCAGGCGCAGAGCCCGGTGCTGGTTTTAAAAATACGGGGGATCCATGCCCAATTTTTCCCCGCATTTTTAGAACCAGGACCAGCTCAATGAGCCCGAGGCTGGTTATGCTTTGGAGGGGGGACCCCACGCCATTTTTTTTTCTGATTTTACCGTTCCAGCAATCAAAAAAAATAAAAAATAATATTTTAAAAAATATATAAATAATATTTGTGCCTCCCCCCAAAAAAAAAAAAAATACCTAATCCCTTCTAATATAAATAGATCTGCTATTCCCAAAAAAAAAACACAAAAAAAAACATGTTTAAATTTTTTTTATTTGTTTTCACCCTCCAAAGTGTGGCGGATTGAAAATGACGAATTTGCTGTCTAAAAGCACTGCTGTCGAATTTCCAAACTTGAATTGAATATGCTTTGGTCGAATTGCAGCACTTGTATCATTGCAGAAAAGTCGAATTTGCAAAAAGTCGAATTTCAAAAAGTCGAATTTTGAAAGTCCGTTTTTTGGTCGGAAAGCACTGGATTGCATAGGGGAATTGTTTTTTTTGGTCGAAAATGACCCGAAATTCGACAATTTCGGGAATTCGACCACAATTGCATATACCCCATAGTCTCCTGGCACCACATCAGAAAGTTATAGCTGTTTAAATGGTTGCAGAACAAAGGGATTCACCTTTACAGGATAAGAGGGGACAGACAAAGGTTATAAGGTGATATTTGGTATCCAGCTGTAGGGTATTTTAAGGGAAACATTCCGGTGTTGGTCTGCGGAAGATCGCATGTTCCTGAGGATAGTAATGTGCAGAAGCAGAATATAGATATAAACTGTATTTACTGTATATTATGTGTGCGGCGGGAATCCAGAGGAGACCACCCACAAGAGCAGTTGAGAAAGATATCGCCTTCCTTTTCAAATCAACCTATGACCTCTCCTGTACTGTAAAAGTGCATCCCTGTGTCCAATGGACAAAGGGAACAGTATCCATTGTATTGCTTTTGGAAGACTTGTATAAATAAAGCCTGCTGCAAGCCGGCCAGCCACAAGACTCACAACGTTATCTATGTGATTACGGAGGACTGGACCAGGAAGCGCACGCAAATATTCTCATGTATGTACATTGACTGTAGCCATTATTCTGTTATATATATATTGTCTTGTATTGTAGTGTATAATTTGTATTGTAAACCCCCTTTCAGAAATGATCCACTGTGGTGTCAAAACCCAGTGGTTAATCACAATTGGTGTCGTGTGCTCATTGCCCTGCATAAGGTTTAAAGTGTAATAGCATCACACTGCATTGCTGCATAAGGTTTAAAGTGTAATAGCATCACACTGCATTGCTGCATAAAGTTTAAAGTGTAATAGCATCACACTGCATTGCTGCATAAGGTTTAGAGTGTAATATCATTGCATTGCATTACTGTGAAGGTTTAAAGTGTATCTCTGGGTGTGTATGCGCTGCGAGTACTTTGTACCGTCAGCGCGGCGTGTGTACGCAAAGTCCATACACTACGGAATCCTTTTACGCTAATAGCGTAAAAGGTGCGTAGTGTGAATTAAGTATAGCGGCCACAGCGGC
The DNA here is from genome assembly GCF_028390025.1 of Pseudophryne corroboree. Classification (NCBI taxonomy): domain Eukaryota; kingdom Metazoa; phylum Chordata; class Amphibia; order Anura; family Myobatrachidae; genus Pseudophryne; species Pseudophryne corroboree. Next base: position 551,560,955 of record NC_086446.1, on the reverse strand, counting down.
TAAAGGTTTAAAGTGTATTTAAGGTGTGTTTAAGGTATAGCTTTTATTCCTGTAAAGATAATCGATATTATCACTGCTCACAATAATGCAGCACAGATATGGATAGTATACTTGACACAGCTGCAAGATACAGCAATGGCCTACTGTACTGTACTAATGTATATGTATACTGCTGGTCAACAAAATCCTGCACTGTACTACTATATACTGCTCACAATAATGCAGCACAGATATGGATAGTATACTTGACACAGAGTTGCAAGATACAGTAATGGCCTACTGTACTGTACTACTATAATTATACACTGGTGGTCCCCACAATGCAGCACACTGAGCACAGATATTTGCAGCACACTGAGCACAGATACGGAGCTTTTCAGGAGAGAACGCAGCCACATCCTCTCCGTTCAATCTCCAATGCACGAGTGAAAATGGTGGCGACGCTCAGCTCTTTATATAGAATACTAATCTTGCGAGATTCCGACAGCAGGATGATGACGTTCGGGCACGTTCGGGTTAACCGAGCAAGGCTGGAAGATCCGAGGCTGCCTCGGACCCGTGTAAAATAAGTGAAGTTCGGGGGGTTCGGATTTCAACGAACCGAACCCGCTCATCTCTAATATATAGATTATAAGTATATATATATATATATATATATATATATATACTGTATATATATAGGTAGCGTGATGGCGGCACTCCTAGACTGTCATTCATATAGTTAAAGTGCTTTATTTCAATTTTTCGGGAACCTGTCCTGTCATCAGTTTTTTCCCTGACGAGTGCCACCATCACGCTACCTACATTGGAGATATCTTCTCATGGACCGCACCCTGAGCAAGTAAAGTGGGTTCAGATAAGCGAGTGCCGTGTGAATTGGACTGTGTATATATATATATATATATATATATATATATACACACACACACATATATATATATATATATATATATACACACACACACATATATATATATATATATATAAATATATGGCCCCCCTCCCCTTTAAAAATCCTGCATTTGCCGTGCTTCTAGCAGCAAATAAGGGCAAATAGAGATATTGAAGAAAGATTTAAAAAAAAAAACTTACAGTATAGACCACGGCACTCGCTTTCTTTTATTCAAGCTGCACATGCAATTGCCTTTCATGTATTGTAGTCCTATGGGTGCATTGTTTACATGAGGCTACTGCTCACAAGTGAACATGAATGAGTGGTGCTGTAGTGTGAACCTTCTCAATTCAATTAATATGCTGGCCTAAAAGACAGTGGTTCCACCTGTAATCATCTATGTAAGTAACTAGTATGAGATATACTGAAAGCTGAAAGTACTGTTAGAAGTATTTATACAGTAAATACAATTCACAGCAAAATGTGTATTTAATTTAACGTTTTAGAAAATAACTTCCTGCATGTTATGCAAAATGCATAGGAAGAAAAAGGTGAAAATTCAGTAATACTGTACTTGTTTGTACGAACAAACAAAAACTGAAGCATTTGTATTTAGTAGAACCAATAAGAAATGATTGAATCAATAGTTACATAAGTTACACCATTTAAAAAAAATAAAAATTTATTTTTGTATTTGTTTTAATTTTGTTACAGTACAGTATTAATAAGTGAAATCATTCTTATATTTGTGAAGGGTAGATGCTAGATCCAAGTGTGCTAAAGGACCTCTGACGTCAGGGGGAGGAGCAATGTCAGTGGCATAGTACTTTCACTTTCCACACCAGCATGGTGAGTGAAGCGAGTCTGCAAGGGTACATTTCGGGTACCATGTTCGGGCCTTGCTCCTCCCCCTGATTACGTCAGGGATCCTTTAGCCAACTTGGATTTAGACATAACCAGTTGTGAAGTGCTGACCATGCTACTTATGTATATGCAACATAATGTAAAAAAGAGATTGCAAAAACATTATTCAATATACTCTTTAGAGCAGGCATGTCCAAACTGCGGCCCTCCAGCTGTTGTGAAACTACACATCCCAGCATGCCCTGACACTGCTTTAGCATTCTCTGACAGCAAAACTGTGTCAGGGTATGCTGGGATATGTAGTTTTACAACAGCTGGAGGGCCGCAGTTTGGACATGCCTGCTTTAGAGCATAGGTTCTCAAACTCGGTCCTCAGGACCCCACACAGTGCATGTTTTGCAGGTCTCCTCACAGAATCGCAAGTGAAATAATTAGCTCCACCTGTGGACCTTTTAAAATGTGTCAGTGAGTAATTAATACAGCTGTGCACCTGCTGGGTTACCTGCAAAACATGCACTGTGTGGGGTCCTGAGGGCCGAGTTTGAGAACCTGTGCTTTAGAGCATTAGTAAACACCTTAATTGTGCTGCACTATCTGTTATTTTACTGTGCTATCTTTAGAAATGACACTTACAAATCACAGTCTGCTATTTGTCTGTTGTTGTTGTTGTTTGAGAGAGTGGAGACAATCAGTGAATACTTGTAGTACTAAAATATAAAAGTATTTATTGATCAAAAATCTTGAGGGTTAGCATCAGATCACTATAACAACAAGTGGCAAAAATACAGAATATACTTTGTCTCTACACATCAACCCCCCCTCCCAAAATTAAAGCACTTATTAATTAAATGAACCCACTTCATTAATTATTTTTTTTTGTACTGCACATGCTTCAGTGTTGCAATGAGTTGCGCAGAAAGTGATTAGCAGCAGCAGACCAAGGGGGTAATTCCAAGTTGATCGCAGCAGGATTTTTGATAGCAATTGGGCAAAACCATGTGCATTGCAGGGGAGGCAGATATAACATGTGCAGAAAGAGTTAGATTTGGGTGGGTTATTTTATTTCTGTGCAGGGTAAATACTGGCTGCTTTATTTTTACACTGCAAATTAGATTGCAGATTGAACACACCACACCCAAATCTAACTCTCTCTGCACATGTTATATCTGCCTCCCCTGCAGTGCACATGGTTTTGCCCGATTGCTAACAAAAATCCTGCTGCGATCAACTTGGAATTACCCCCCAAGTGAGGATTTATCTGCAAAGTGAGTGACAGGTAGTGAGCATTAGTTGGAGATAACAGGGGGTTTTGGGTCTTCAAAAACAGAGACATGTCACAACTGTTTCAGGGGCATGTCTGAGCCTGCGACTGCATTTGTATGCTGCAGTAAATGCGATGGACAGGGCCGGTGCTAGAGTGTTTGGCGCCCCCCTGCAAATTATAAATTTGCGCCCTCCCATCTGTAAAAAAGGGAGAGGACGTGACGCAAAAAGGGATGTGGTCACACAAGAAAGGAGCGTGGCCCACAATTCAAATTACATCACACAGTATTACAATCTTATTCACTTTACCACAAACATAGTGCCCCTGATTCATATTACACCCTCTAGTAGTGCCCCTTATTCATTAACGTCACACAGTAGTGCCCCTTATACACGTTACACCACACAGTACTTATACACAATGCCCACAGTAGTGCCCCTTATTAGAGGTGTAGATAGGTGCCATGATGCCCGGAGTAAGGGTATGTTTCAGCACCCTTTCCCTGTGTTGGATTGGAGGTATGTTACATTTGAAAAGAAAAATATATTTTAAAATTGGTGACATGGCCTGTTCTAGACCTTGAGGAGCTCAGGACAAGTTTCCTTTGGCGTTAGCCATGCTCAGGTCAGGGACAGTGCGCGCCAAAGGCGCGCACCAAATATATAGGGTTGTGGACACAGAATAGTAAAAATTCACATTTGACATTACACTGCACAGTAATATCCGTTAGTCACATTACACTGCACAGTAATATCCGTTAGTCACATTACACCGCACAGTAGTGTCCGTTAGTCACATTACACCCCACAGTAGTGTCCGTTAGTCACATTACACCCCACAGTAGTGTCGGTTAGTCACATTACACCGCACAGTAGTGTCCGTTAGTCACATTACACCCCACAGTAGTGTCCGTTAGTCACATTACACCCCACAGTAGTGTCCATTAGTCACATTACACCGCACAGTAGTGTCCGTTAGTCACATTACACCCCACAGTAGTGTCCGTTAGTCACATTACACCGCACAGTAGTGTCCGTTAGTCACATTACACCCCACAGTAGTGTCCGTTAGTCACATTACACCCCACAGTAGTGTCCGTTAGTCACATTACACCGCACAGTAGTGTCCGTTAGTCACATTACACCCCACAGTAGTGTCCGTTAGTCACATTACACCGCACAGTAGTGTCCGTTAGTCACATTATACCACACAGTAGTGTCCGAAAGTCACATTATACCCCACAGTAGTGTCCGTTAGTCACATTATACCACACAGTAGTGTCCGTTAGTCACATTATACCCCACAGTAGTGTCCGTTAGTCACATTATACCACACAGTAGTACTCTTATACATGTTACACCACACACACACACAATAAAAGCTGCTTATACACGTTATGCCAGGTATAGCCCAACCACGTCATACATACCACGCTGCTACTGTAAATGTAGTACCTTCTGCTTCATTACTTTGTAGGCATAACTCTGACTGATGCTCTGCCTTGGATCCACGCTTGGGCGCTGCTCCTCCTCTACCCTCCCGTAGGCTCCGTTACTCCAGCAGCAGCAGCTCTGGAGGATGTCGGCAGTTTTGGCGAGAGAGGAGGGGGCGGGTACAAATTACGCAGGCCTGGGACTGATGAAGGGGGTCAGCAGGGGCCCTGGTCCACTGCACTCCTACCTCCCTTCTTACTGGGCAGCAGCAACAGCATAAGTTCTCATCATGGCAGTGTGTGCTGTGCTGCAGTGCCAGAGGCAGAGAGGCTGCTGCTGCGGAGCCTCTGCCTGTTCCTGTATGGCTAGGTGGAGAGTGATCACACTGATCACGCTCCCCACTCGAACTGCCACTGGCTGAGGGGCTCCTCAAGGCCCCCTAACCTGCTGGACTCTGCAAAGTTTAAAAAATAAAATTAAAATTAAAAATTCCAAAAGGGGGCGTGGTCACGCCTCCCGCGATTAGGCCACGCCCCTAAAAGTCTAACCGCCCTGCAAAACGCTCGGAATTTGTCAGCAGCGCTGTGAGGAGGAGCCTGGAGGTGGGAGGAGGATGGGGGAGGAAGCTAGAGGGACCTTGCACTGACTGAGAGCCGGGCTACACGCTGCCAGCGCCGTTACCTGTCTTCCACTATGACAGGCGCAACGGAGCTGACAGCAGCAGGGACAAGGGTAGCAGAGCAGGGAGAGCTCAGCGCCTCTTCAGCTGAGCGCCTCCCTGCACTGCATACCCTTGCTGAGCGGGTAGCGCCGGCTCTGGCGATGGACATCCTAAGCAACCACAGGATTCCTCAGAGGTCCTATGGTGTGTGAGATATGCAACTGTTGTTGCATTATAGTTCGCAATCAGTGGATCAGAGACTCCAGCAGTGTACATTTCTGTACAAAGACGCTGCAGCATCAGTACCATCTGCTGCATTAACCTCTGAATCAAACCCAGTGTCTGAGTTGCAAGGTAAAAGTATTCTTTTTCTATCTCATTGTGCATTCACCTGGTGTGGTGGTAGAAACAATTAGCTACAATTTACTGTAGCTTTACTCCTGTTGTCAACCATGGATCAGTCTATAGAAATGGGCATACCGTTACCAGTACCTGCAGTTTTAGCAGTGGCATAAATTCAACCCAATTGCCTTGGAGGCAAGATAAATATTGGTCGTTGCTCCCCCTATATATGTACATATATATATATTTCATTGTCATTTATTTTAAATCACACATTTCATAGCAGTCTTACCCAGGATTAGAACCCAGTTACTTACACTGAAGGCAGACACCTTACTGACAGTGCTATTTGCTCCTTAATAGCAAGCCTGCAGATTCTATCTATGGGGGTAATTCAGAACTGATAGCTGCTGTGTGTTTTTGATCAGATCTGAACTGAGCATGCGTATGCATCGCAATGTGCAGGCGCAATGGACCGCAGCACCAGATAACGGTGCCTAGCGACGGGATGGTGAAAAAAAAAACGATCGCACAGATGATCGCAAGTTGATTGACAGGAAGTGGCCATTTGTGGGTGGCAACTGACCGTTTTACAGGAGTGTCCAGAAAAACGCAGGCGGGATCTGGCGTTTTCAGGGAGGTGTCTGACGTCAGCTCCGGCCCCCATCAGGAGGATACTATTGCAGCGGCAGAGTAAGTCCTGGGCTGAGCAGAGGCTACACAAACTGATGTTTGTGCAGCTCTGCTAATGAAGCGAACGCACGCTCGCACAGCATTATCCGCTCCCTCTGTAAGCGGCGACTAGCTGATCGAGGGCACCAAAAAACACAGCCCAGTGATCAGGTCTGAAATACCCCCTATATGAAGCTAGTAGTTAGAATTGTCAGTTCAAAACAATTGCAACTAGGCAGATCTCTCAATGCTGATTATTTCTCTGACAGTTATTTTGTAAGTGTTATACCCAAGATGAAAACCCATGACCAATTACACTGTAAGCAAGCACCTATTACTGATGAAGCTATGTGCTCTTGTATAGGAAACATGAGAATTCAAACTATATGAATTTACTTGTAATTGTCAGAGAAGAAACTTCATATAGTTAAAACTCTCATGCTTCCTATACAGGAGCAAATAGCTCTATCAGAAAGGTGCCTGCTTCCAGTGCAATAGGTCGTGGGGTCTAATCTTTGGTATGACATTTGTAAAATGTGTATCAATAATAAAGAGGGTGTGAGGGACTATTGGGGGAGTTGGCCACATAAGAGATACCGGTGCTGTCATTTAACTTAGTTGAATTGTGTCTCTGAACACATGGGAGGAGTGGTGCCCCGCTACAGAGCAGGAGATTGGCGGCAGCTGACTTTGTTGCCTCCCACAGTTATACCTCATAGTTTTAGTACTTTTTTAACCTCTACTAGTCAAAAAGATCATGTGGGTTGAAAGTGTAAGAAAGTGCGCTCCAAACTCAAACAATGTTTGACAATCTAAATATCAGCTCTTGATTTAAGCATTAAGGAAAAAGTTATTAATGATTATAGCGACTTGTTTTAAAAAGGGAAAATTGCTAACATTTTACACATAACTCCCAAAAAGCATCAGTCAATAGTAGTGATCCTAAGACTCCTCTTGCTCATACTGGAATGCCCAGTGCAAAAGGGGTTACTCAACACAGCCATGCATTTTTTTGTAATTCTCAAACACCACCTTCCCAAGTGTACAGTAGATGTTTCACCTCCAAAGCAGCCATTACGGTGCATGGATTTAACACTGATGAACCAAATGAACATTTTCAAAATAATGAATGCTACTGTATGTCTGAGTCTGACATTTGACTTTCCACAACATCTCATCCATTTGGAAATGGGAGATTGGGTAGTAAAAATTATGATTTAGACATTGAAATAGAGGATGCTACTTCGGAAGTTGCTAATGTTATTACAGTATGGGAGATATAATTGTGGTTTTAACAATAATAATATAATTATGAATATGTTGGACTTAAAAGAGATCGTGAAGGTGCTGTTGATGGTGTCCATTTACAGCAAGTTGATTAAAGTGCTTCAACAAAAGCAGGAAAATTCTGTATATTAATAAGCAGTCCAGCATCAGCAGTGGCGACGAGAGAATGGGGGAGTGGCTACAGATTGCTCTGACCAGAGCACACCAGATGGCATGTTTTTCTTTATTAAAAATCATCAGATGGGTGGCCAAGCGGTGGGTCGAGCCCCCATGTGGGGGCGGAGGTCAGTGTATGTCACCTGGCTGTGACTTCCAGTTTCTGCACTGTTGCTAAGGTCTCGCGAAGACATCATTGCATGTCTTTCTCTTAGCAGCTGGCATCGGACAGACAGACTCAGTAGGCTTCAGGGCGGCAGGCTGGGGCTTGGAGGAGAAGTGCAGGCATGCAGTTGGCTGGGCATGGGTTAGAAGTCTTGTGACGCAGCATTAGTTGGAAGAAATAGAAGCAGAGCTGGTCACCTCATCGGGAGTGGCATTGCGAGTTGATAACTATCTGACTGTGAGTTTCAGAGACACAGTCACAGCACTGTGGTGTTGCAGCCTGCAGGCAGCTGCTATAAATGTTTAAACTCTATATAAATTCTATAAAAATATTCCATAATCATCCATCCATACTGGTACATTACTATTAATATTTCTTAGTCAGCTTGTTAATAGGTCTACCAGCATCAGCATGCATAATAGGTTACTATACTCTACCATTTTCATAATTTCTGCACATGATCAGATTTCCAGTATGGTATGTTGTCAATGTCATCAGTAATTCAAATCCCCTATGTGTGTAAGGTTCCATCAGTGTGCAAAATGGTAAATAAATTAGCAGCCTATGTCACTCCTAAACCTCCCATATTGGATAATCCACAAGCATCCATCAAATAAACATTCTACTTGCTCTCCTAGAAGAAAACACATTTGAGCTGTGTATAGCTTGTATCAGTCATGAAAGTGTGGACAGATGGGGGCAGTGTGTATTGCAGGTGGCAATGTATGTGTGTGAAAATCTATCTATCTATCTATCTATCTATCTATCTATCTATCTATCTATCTATCTATCTATCTATCTATCTATCGCTATATATAGAGAGATATAAAGTGATATACATATATATATATTTAAACATATACATGCATACTGTATGTATGTAAATATATATTTATATCAGAAAAAATACAGTAACCAAATTACGCTATAAATATCTGCTTTAGACACAATAGTCCTCAAGGAGAATCAGCTGCTAATCTCCAAAACAAGTCCTCCTGCCAGTTGAGAACCAGTGGTTGAAAATGTTGATAGTAAAAATGTGAAAATGGCCACGGATAGTGGGATGATACTGAAAAAGACCCTCTCACCAGATTCACCCAGACAGCAATATCACTCGTTAGTCCGTTTTCTTCATAAAAGTTAATAAAAAATGATTTTTAAAAAAGTATATGACTCTTACATTGATCTTAACAATCGTGGTATATGATCTTATATGGACTTGCTGTCCACCCCAGCCGGGGAGGAGCTCAAATGACAGCCTGTCCACCCACTATGTTTAATCACCCAACGTGTTTCGTCTAAACATAGACTTCCTCAGGGGTGTCTTTAACAAGAACATAATAAAAATTAAAATCAATAACTGACAATCTAAAATTAACAATCAAATTTCAATTGACAATCTAAGTCAAGATTAACTAATTCCATAAAGAACTGTCTTTTTTACATATATATCTATATGTCAGTTCTCTGAGTGACCTGATAGGGGTGCTGGTGGGTAACAACTCATTTAGCAATGTGGAAAATACAATACATAGCTATCTGGAAAAAAATCAATTTATATACTTCTTCATCTTTACCGAGATCATAATCTATATATACCTATATTCACATATATGGTTTACAGGCTTGATTCTAACATTGATCAATCATATCATCCATATCATAACACAGGAAACTTACTTTTCTATGTAAGAGCGATGTCCTAACTGTAGAATTGTAATAATTGGGAAGATATCCCTAAAACACACAGCTCTGTGGACACAGGAGTAGTAATTAGTCCCATTGATCTATTTATAATACTCAATATATTTAAAAATTGACCCAATAAGATACTTACAATTCTAATATTAATATCCTATATTTGGTAGAATAACCGATACAGGGTACTGCAAACTTCTTATAACCAACGTACAGGAAAAATTCAGAGTCTTTATAGACAGCTCTTATTTTTCTAAAAATAATATGTATATTAATTAGTGAATTCATTAGTGCCCAATTTTTATTATAATTAATAAAATAAACAAAAATCCAACTTTAAATTATTTAAATTTATATTAAATATTTTTTGTAGTGACTACTCTTAATGAAAAACCTAGTAATAAAGTGAATATCTTCTAAAGTGCATAAGTGGCTACTTACTCATAGCTGCAATCTGGAGCTGCTGTCCTCAATGCTGTCCTCACACTGAATGAACCCTGATGGCTCCATCTAGGCTTTTATCTTCCCCTAACAGTTACATCACTTCCTGTGAGCTGGTTAATTAGTTATATCTGCAATTAGTCTTATTTTCTAATTTTTAAACACTTTCCATATATAAGTGTATAAATCTTATATTAATTAACATCCTCTCACATATATTATTCCTTTGTCTTATTAGTATGTAGATCTCTATTGAATAAACCGGTTAATAACCTTAATTGATGGTCTAAATTAATACAGGAGCGTCTGGCTCTTCCTGTATGTGTGTCGAGCTTCTCTTTAGAAAGGTCTTCCTGAGCAGGTGTCTTTGATTTATGGGACGCAATAACTCCCTTCTTCTAAGGTCCTGTAACTGGGGATGCGCACGCGCGCCGTCTCAATCCCGTCATAACGCGAGATCACGTGAGCACCTCAATTGCGCGTCAACACCCAAACGTCTCCACAGCGGTGGTTGTCATGGAGACCCCTAAATCGGGCCCACGGCCTAGCTATAGTGGCTTGTCTGTTGCTCCGGTTCCCATGGTAATAACCAAGCAGGGTTTTAAACCGGTTGCTAAGGTAATAAGCCGGTCACGTGGCACATAGTCACATGACCAAATCCACCTATAGGCACTAACCAGATGGAATGCACTTGCGTTCCATCTATGTTTACATAGCAACATACAGCCCAATAATACGTAGTAGAGCACTCCTATAATTCCCATTAGGATTACTAATTTGAATGTTTGGAGATTCTAAATTTTTTAAAAGGATATTAACTGTTTAATATAGATATAACCTCAGTATAATATGTATAATAAGTATCCTCTGTATACTATTAATTTATATGTTTATTCCTAGTGGTGATGGTTCTAATATGGATAGTTTCATAATTGACCAATGTTTCACATCTGTACATATACCATTATAAAGGGGTATGAACATAATTAACCTTATACACATAAATCCAAAAAGATTCACGCTTTGATAACTGCAGATCCCTACTGCCTCCTATTGAATTTTCTGTAATTTGTTCCAGAATTGAAAATTTTAACCTACTAATATCAGAATTGTGAAATTTCATAAAATGTCTAGGCACACTATGAGTTTGGATTCTATTTTTTATATTTCTGAGGTGTTCTTGTATACGAAGTTTTAAACTTCTTTTGGTTTTTCCTACATATTGCAAGTTACAGCCACATGTTAAAAGATAAACCACATAATTAGAGTTACAATTCAAACTATCTTTGTATTTTATTTTATTGTATCCCACCTTCCATTTCTGTTTAGTTTTGGACATATGTCAAAATGCTTGCAGCAGATGCATTTTTTGCATATAAAGCATCCAAGTTTTTTTTACCAGAAAGTTGTTCTCATTTTTTTAAGTGGATGACTACTGGTTTCAAGTTGAAGTTCGCTTGGAGCTAATATGTTCTTCAAATTTCTTGCTCTTCTATAAACCATTGCAGGTTTTTGCGGGAGTTGTGGACCCAATATAGGGTCTTTTAGGAGGATTCCCCAGTGTTTTTCTAACAATTTTTATAATTTTGATGTTTTCTTTGTTATATTGTGTTATGAATGGATGGCCCTTCTTGTTGTCAAGCTCCTTCTTTGGTTTAAGTGATAGTAATTCAGATCTATTTGTATTATATGCTCTTGTTTGGGCTTCCCTTAGATCACTTGGATCGTATCCTCTCTCCAGAAACCTTTCATATAGTTTTCCTGACTGGTCCCAGTATTTCTTCATATTGCTACAATTTTTACAAATTCTCAAAAACTGTGCATATGGGACATTTATTTTCCAACTTTTTAAATGGCAGCTGTCGGCAGGTATGAAGCTGTTTGCGTCTGTGTCTTTAAAATGTGTTGAGGTCGAGATCTTATCCTTATTGTACCCTTCTAATTTCAAATCCAGATAGTCAATGATGTTAATATGACTTTTGTGAGTGAACTTCAAGTTATAATCATTTTCGTTGATGTAATTCAAAAATTGTTTGATGCTAACAATATCTCCTTCCCAGATTACAATCAGGTCATCGATATAGCGTCGGTAATACTTAATGTGCTGAACTTCAAACTTAGACCCATATCTAAACTTATCTTCCCAACTGCCCATTAGAATGTTTGCGTATGCCGGGGCAAATTTCGTGCCCATAGCGGTTCCCTTTTTTTGTACAAAAAAATCATTTTCAAATTTAAAAAAAATTGTGGGTCAGAATGAATTCAATACTTTCAAATAAAAATACTCTCATGTCTTCTGATATTTGTTTATCTTCATTGAGCACTGATCTAATTGTCTCTAGACCTTTGTTATGGGGAATCGAAGAATAAAACGCTTGAACGTCTATTGTTAGCCAAACATATTTTGGGTCCCAATTGAAGTCTTGTAGTTCTCTTAGTAGTGATGTAGAGTCTTTTAGGTAAGACTTGCGTTCTTTCACGTATCCTTGTAGTTTTAGATCCACGTAGTGTGACAAATTAGCTGTCAGGGAATCTATCCCCGAGATGATTGGTCTACCTGGAGGGGAATGTTCGTCTTTATGAATTTTGGGAATGTGATAAAATAATGCTATTTTTGGATGTTTTGTAAACAAGTATTCAAATTCTTTATCTGCCAGTATCTTCCTATTCTTAGCGTTATTCAGTAAAATGTAAAGATTTTCTTGATAATTTCCAGATGGATCTTATTTTAGTCTTTCATATGTATCAGCGTCGTTGATGATCCTATATGCTTCTTCCAAGTAGTTCTTTCTTTCTTGGAGAACTACCCCCCCACCCTTATCGGTCTGTCTGATTACTACATTACTATCTGTTTTTAATTGTTTAATAGCTTGTTTTTCGGATGGGGTTTAAATTGGAATTGTATTTACCTGGCTTAATTTTAAGGCTCTAAAATCCTAATGGAAATTATAGGAGTGCTCTACTATGTATTATTGGGCTGTAAGTCGCTATGTAAACATAGATGGAACGCAAGTGCGTTCCATCTGGTTAGTGCCTATAGGTGGATTTGGTCATGTCACTATGTGCCACGTGACCGGCTTATTACCTTAGCAACCGGTTTAAAACCCTGCTTGGTTATTACCATGGGAATCGGAGCAACAGACAAGCCACTATAGCTAGGCCGTGGGACCAATTTCCGGCTAGGGGTCTCCATGACAACCGCTGCTGTGGAGACGTGTGGGTGCTGATGCGCAATTGAGGCGCTCACGTGATCTTGCGTTATGACGGGATTGAAACAGCACACATGCGCATCCCCGGTTACAGGACCTTAGAAGAAGGGAGTTATTGCGTCCCATAAATCAAAGACACCTGCTCAGGAAGACCTTTCTAAATAGAGGCTTGACAAACATACAGGAAGCGCCAGACGCTCCTGTATTAATTTAGACCATCAATTAAGGTTATTAACCGGTTTATTCAATAGGGATCTACGTACTAATAAGACAAAGGAATAATATATGTGAGAGGATGTTAATTAATATAAGATTTATACACACTTATATATGGAAAGTTTTTAAAAATTTGAAAATAAGACTAATTGCAGATATAACTAATTAACCAGCTCATAGGAAGTGATGTAAGTGTTAGGGGAAGATAAAAGCCCAGATGGAGCCATTAGGGTTCATTCAGTGTGAGGATAGCATTGAGGACAGCAGCTCCAGATTGCAGCTCCAGATTGCAGCTATTAGTAAGTAGCCACGTATGCACTTTAGAAGATATTCACTTTATTACTAGGTTTTTCATTAAGATTAGTCACTACAAAAAATATTTAATATAAATTAAATTAATTTAAAGTTGGATTATTGTTTATTTTATTAATTATAATGAAAATTGGGCACTAATGAATTCACTAATTAATATACATATTATTTTTAGAAAAGTAAGAGCTGTCTATAAAGACTCTGAATTTTTCCTGTACGTTGGTTATAAGAAGTTTGCAGTACCCTGTATCTGTTATTCTACCAAATATAGGATATTAATATTAGGATTGCAAGTATCTTATTGGGTTAAATTTTAAATATAGTGAGTATTATAAATAGATCAATGGGAATAATTACTACTCCTGTGTCCACAGAACTGTGTGTTTTAGGGATATCTTCCCAATTATTACAATTCTACAGTTAGGACATCGCTCTTACATAGAAAAGTAAGTTTCCTGTGTTATGATATGGATGATATGATTGATCAATGTTAGAATCAAGCCTGTAAACCATATATGTGAATATAGGTATATATAGATTATGATCTCGGTAAAGATGAAGAAGTATATAAATTGATTTTTTCCAGATAGCTATGTATTGTATTTTCCACATTGCTACATGAGTTGTTACCCACCAGCACCTCTATCAGGTCACTCAGAGAACTGACATATAGATATATATGTAAAAAAGACAGTTCTTTATGGAATTAGTTAATCTTGACTTAGATTGTCAATTGAAATTTGATTGTTAATTTTAGATTGTCAGTTATTGATATTAATTTTTATAATGTTCTCGTTAAAGACACCCTTGAGGAAGTCTATGTTTAGACGAAACGCGTATATATATATATTAGTGATGAGCGGGTTCGGTTTCTCGGAAACCGAACCCCCCGAACTTCAGCCTTTTTACACTGGTCCAAGCCATGCTCGGATTCTCCCGTGTGGCTCGGGTAAACCGAGCGCGCCCGAACGTCATCATCCCGCTGTCGGATTCTCGCGAGACTCGGATTCTATATAAGCAGCCGCGCGTCGCCGCCATTTTCACACGTGCATTGAGATTGATAGGGAGAGGACGTGGCTGGCGTCCTCTCCGTTATAGTAGAAAAGAGTGACTTAGTTATAATTGTGGGGAGGATTGGGGACGGGGAGCAGCTGTTAGGGAGTACAGTGCAGTGTTTTGATTATAATACCACCAGTGAGTTTAATCCGTTGTTTCTCTGCCTGAAAAAAACGCTCCACCATATCTGTGCTCAGTGTGCTGCACTGCTGCATGATATATCTGTGCTGAGTGCACTGCTCACACTGCCTAATTGTGGGGACTGGGGAGCAGTTATAGCAGGAGTACAGTGCACAGTTTTGCTGACAGTGACCACCAGTCCAGTATACGTTTGTCTGCCTGAAAAACACTCCTGTGGTGGCTTTTTTTTTTCTTCATACTAGTTTAGCAGTCTGCTGACAGTGTCCACCAGGTCCGTTATTATTATACAGTATATTATATATATATATATATATATATATAGCAGTATGGTAGGCCACGGCTGTACCTACCTCTGTGTCGTCAGTCGTCGTCCATAAGTAATATAATACTATACTATCCATCCATCTACATTGTATACCTGTGGTGGCTTTTTTTTCTTCATACTAGTTTAGCAGTCTGCTGACAGTGTCCACCAGGTCTGTTATTATTATACAGTATATTATATATATATATATATATATATATAGCAGTACGGTAGGCCACGGCAGTACCTACCTCTGTGTCATCACTTGTCCTCCATAAGTAATATAATACTATACTATCCATCCATCTACATTGTATACCTGTGGTGGCTTTTTTTTTCTTCATACTAGTTTAGCAGTCTGCTGACAGTGTCCACCAGGTCCGTTATTATATTATACAGTATATTATATATATATATATATATAGCAGTACGGTAGGCCACGGCTGTACCTACCTCTGTGTCGTCAGTCGTCGTCCATAAGTAATATAATACTATACTATCCATCCATCTACATTGTATACCTGTGGTGGCTTTTTTTTTCTTCATACTAGTTTAGCAGTCTGCTGACAGTGTCCACCAGGTCCGTTATTATATTATACAGTATATTATATATATATATATATAGCAGTACGGTAGGCCACGGCTGTACTTACCTCTGTGTCGTCACTCGTCCTCCATAAGTAATATAATACTATACTATCCATCCATCTACATTGTATACCTGTGGTGGCTTTTTTTTTCTTCATACTAGTTTAGCAGTCTGCTGACAGTGTCCACCAGGTCCGTTATTATATTATACAGTATATTATATATATATAGCAGTATGGTAGGCCACGGCTGTACCTACCTCTGTGTAATCAGTCGTCGTCCATAAGTAATATAATACTATACTATCCATCCATCTACATTGTATACCTGTGGTGGCTTTTTTTTTCTTCATACTAGTTTAGCAGTCTGCTGACAGTGTCCACCAGGTCCGTTATTATATTATACAGTATATTATATATATATAGCAGTACGGTAGGCCACGGCTGTACCTACCTCTGTGTCGTCAGTCGTCGTCCATAAGTAATATAATACTATACTATCCATCCATCTACATTGTATACCTGTGGTGGCTTTTTTTTCTTCATACTAGTTTAGCAGTCTGCTGACAGTGTCCACCAGGTCCGTTATTATATTATACAGTATATTATATATATATAGCAGTACGGTAGGCCACGGCTGTACCTACCTCTTTGTCATCAGTCGTCGTCCATAAGTAATATAATACTATACTATCCATCCATCTACATTGTATACCTGTGGTGGCTTTTTTTTTCTTCATACTAGTTTAGCAGTCTGCTGACAGTGTCAACCAGGTCCGTTATTATTATACAGTATATTATATATATATATAGCAGTACGGTAGGCCACGGCTGTACCTACCTCTGTGTCGTCAGTCATCGTCCATAAGTAATATAATACTATCCATCCATCTACATTGTATACCTGTGGTGGCTTTTTTTTTCTTCATACTAGTTTAGCAGTCTGCTGACAGTGTCCACCAGGTCCGTTATTATTATACAGTATATTATATATATATAGCAGTACGGTAGGCCACGGCTGTACCTACCTCTTTGTCATCAGTCGTCGTCCATAAGTAATATAATACTATACTATCCATCCATCTACATTGTATACCTGTGGTGGCTTTTTTTTCTTCATACTAGTTTAGCAGTCTGCTGACAGTGTCCACCAGGTCCATTATTATTATACAGTATATTATATATATATATATATATATATATATATATATATAGCAGTACGGTAGGCCACGGCTGTACCTACCTCTGTGTCGTCACTCGTCCTCCATAAGTAATATAACACTATACTATCCATCCATCTACATTTTATACCTGTGGTGGCTTTTTTCTTCTTCAAACTATTTTAGCAGTCTGCTGACAGTGTCCACCAGGTCCGTTATTATATTATACAGTATATTATATATATATAGCAGTACGGTAGGCCACGGCTGTACCTACCTCTGTGTCGTCAGTCGTCATCCATAAGTAATATAATACTATACTATCCATCCATCTTTATTGTATACCTGTGGTGGCTTTTAGTTGTGCACATTAAAATATGGAGAACAAAAATGTGGAGGTTAAAAAAATAGGGAAAGATCAAGATCCACTTCCACCTCGAGCTGAAGCTGCTGCCACTAGTCATGGCCGAGACGATGAAATGCCATCAACGTCGTCTGCCAAGGCCGATGCTCAATGTCATAGTACAGAGCATGTAAAGTCCAAAACACAAAAGATCAGTAAAAAAATTACCCATAAATCAAAATTAAAAGCGTCTGAGGAGAAGCGTAAACTTGCCAATATGCCATTTACGACACGGAGTGGCAAGGAACGGCTGAGGCCCTGGCCTATGTTCATGGCTAGTGGTTCAGCTTCACATGAGAATGGAAGCACTCATCCTCTCGCTAGAAAAAAGAAAAGACTTAAGGTGGCAAAAGCACAGCAAAGAACTGTGCGTTCTTCGAAATCACAAATCCCCAAGGAGAGTCCAATTGTGTCGGTTGCGATGCCTGACCTTCCCAACACTGGACGGGAAGAGCTTGCGCATTCCACCATTTGCACGACCCCTACAAGTGCTGGAAGGAGCACCCGCAGTCCAGTTCCTGATAGTCAAATTGAAGATGTCAGTGTTGAAGTACACCAGGATGAGGATATGGGTGTTGCTGGCGCTGGGGAGGAAATTGACAAGGAGGATTCTGATGGTGAGGTGGTTTGTTTAAGTCAGGCACCCAGGGAGACACCTGTTGTCCGTGGGATGAATATGGCCATTGACATGCCTGGTCAAAATACAAAAAAAATCAGCTCTTCGGTGTGGAATTATTTCAACACAAATGCGGACAACAGGTGTCAAGCCGTGTGTTGCCTTTGTCAAGCTGTAATAAGTAGGGGCAAAGACGTTAACCACCTCGGAACATCCTCCTTTATACGTCACCTGCAGCGCATTCATCATTAGTCAGTGACAACTTCAAAAACTTTGGGCGACAGCGGAAGCAGTCCACTGACAACTAAATCCCTTCCTCTTGTAACCAAGCTCCCGCAAACAACACCACCAACTCCCTCAGTGTCAATTTCCTCCTTACCCAGGAAAGCCAATAGTCCTGCAGGCCATGTCACTGGCAAGTATGACGAGTCCTCTACTGCCTGGGATTCCTCCGATGCATCCTTGAGTGTAACGCCTACTGCTGCTGGTGCTGCTGTTGTTGCTGCTGGGAGTCGATCGGCATCCCAGAGGGGAAGTCGGAAGACCACTTGTACTACTTCCAGTAAGCAATTGACTGTCTAACAGTCCTTTGCGAGGAAGATGAAATATCACAGCAGTCATCCTGCTGCAAAGCGGATAACTGAGGCCTTGACAGCCTGGGCGGTGAGAAACGTAGTTCCGGTATCCATCGTTACTTCAGAGCCAATTATAGACTTGATTGAGGTACTGTGTCCCCGGTAACAAATACCATCTAGGTTCCATTTCTCTAGGCAGGCGATACCGAGAATGTACACAGACCTCAGAAAAAGAGTCACCAGTGTCCTAAAAAATGCAGTTGTACCCAATGTCCACTTAACCACGGACATGTGGACAAGTGGAGCAGGGCAGACTCAGAACTATATGACTGTGACAGCCCACTGGGTAGATGTATTGCCTCCCGCAGCAAGAACAGCAGCGGCGGCACCAGTAGCAGCATCTCGCAAACGCCAACTCGTTCCTAGGCAGGCTACGCTTTATATCACCGCTTTCCAAAATACGCACACAGCTGAAAACCTCTTACGGCAACTGAGGAAGATCATCGCAGAATGGCTTACCCCAATTGGACTCTCCGGGGGATTTGTGGCATCGGACAACGTCAGCAATATTGTGCGTGCATTACATCTGGGCAAATTCCAGCACGTCCCATGTTTTGCACATACCTTGAATTTGGTGGTGCAGAATTATTTAAAAAATGACTGGGGCGTGCAAGAGATGCTGTCGGTGGCCAGAAGAATTGCGGGCCACTTTCGGCGTACAGGCACCGCGTACAGAAGACTGGAGCACCACCAAAAATGCCTGAACCTGCCCTGCCATCATCTGAAGCAAGAGGTGGTAACGAGGTGGAATTCAACACTCTATATGCTTCAGAGGATGGAGGAGCAGCAAAAGGCCATTCAAGCCTATACATCTGCCCACAATATAGGCAAAGTAGGTGGAATGCACCTGTCTCAAGCGCAGTGGAGAATGATTTCAACGTTGTGCAAGGTTCTGCAACCTTTTGAACTTGCCACACGTGAAGTCAGTTCAGACACTGCCAGCCTGAGTCAGGTCATTCCCCTCATCAGGCTTTTGCAGAAGAAGCTGGAGACATTGAAGGAGGAGCTAACACAGAGCGATTCCGCTAGGCATGTGGGACTTGTGGATGGAGCCCTTCATTCGCTTAACCAGGATTCACGGGTGGTCAATCTGTTGAAATCAGAGCACTACATTTTGGCCACCGTGCTCGATCCTAGATTTAAAACCTACATTGTATCTCTCTTTCCGGCAGACACAAGTTTGCAGAGGTGCAAAGACCTGCTGGTGAGACACTAGTCAAGTCAAGTGGAACTTGACCCGTCAACAGCTCCTCCTTCGCATTCTCCCGCAACTGGGGGTGCGAGGAAAAGGCTACGAATTCCGAGCCCACCCGCTGGCGGTGATGCAGGACAGTCTGGAGCGAGTGCTGACATCTGGTCTGGACTGAAGGACCTGCCAACGATTACTGACATGTCGTCTACTGTCACTGCATATGATTCTCTCACCATTGAAAGAATGGTGGAGGATTATATGAGTGACCGCATCCAAGTAGGCACGTCAGACAGTCCGTACGTATACTGGCAGGAAAAAGAGGCAATTTGGAGGCCCTTGCACAAACTGGCTTTATTCTACCTAAGTTGCCCTCCCTCCAGTGTGTACTCCGAAAGAGTGTTTAGTGCCGCCGCTCACCTTGTCAGCAATCGGCGTACGAGGTTACTTCCAGAAAATGTGGAGAAGATGATGTTCATTAAAATGAATTATAATCAATTCCTCCGTGGAGACATTCACCAGCAGCAATTGCCTCCAGAAAGTACACGGGGACCTGAGATGGTGGATTCCAGTGGGGACGAATTAATAATCTGTGAGGAGTGGGCTGTACACAGTGAAAGGGGTGATTAATCGGACGATGATGATGAGGTGGACATCTTGCCTCTGTAGAGCCAGTTTGTGCAAGGAGAGATTGATTGCTTCTTTTTTGGTGGGGGCCCAAACCAACCAGTCATTTCAGTCACAGTCGTGTGGCAGACCCTGTCGCTGAAATGATGGGTTCGTTAAAGTGTGCATGTCCTGTTTATACAACATAAGGGTGGGTGGGAGGGCCAAAGGACAATTCCATCTTGCACCTCTTTTTTCTTTAATTTTTCTTTGCGTCATGTGCTGTTTGGGGAGTATTTTTTTGAAGGGTCATGTGCTGTTTGTGGAGTATTTTTTTGAAGGGCCATCCTGCGTGACACTGCAGTGCCACTCCTAGATGGGCCAGGTGTTTGAGTCGGCCACTAGGGTCGCTTAGCTTAGTCACACAGCTACCTCATTGCGCCTCTTTTTTTCTTAGCGTCGTGTGCTGTTTGGGGAGTATTTTTTTGAAGGGCCATCCTGCGTGACACTGCAGTGCCACTCCTAGATGGGCCAGGTGTTTGTGTCGGCCACTTGGGTCGCTGAGCTTAGTCACACAGCTACCTCATTGCGCCTCTTTTTTATTTGCATCATGTGCTGTTTGGGGAGTATTTTTTTGAAGGGCCATCCTGCGTGACACTGCAGTGCCACTCCTAGATGGGCCAGGTGTTTGTGTCGGCCACTAGGGTCGCTTAGCTTAGTCACACAGCTACCTCATTGCGCCTCTTTTTTTCTTAGCGTCATGTGCTGTTTGGGGAGTATTTTTTTGAAGGGCCATCCTGCGTGACACTGCAGTGCCACTCCTAGATGGGCCAGGTGTTTGTGTCGGCCACTTGGGTCGCTGAGCTTAGTCACACAGCTACCTCATTGCGCCTCTTTTTTTCTTTTCGTCATGTGCTGTTTGGGGAGTATTTTTTTGAAGGGCCATCCTGCGTGACACTGCAGTGCCACTCCTAGATGGGCCAGGTGTTTGTGTCGGCCACTAGGGTCGCTTAGCTTAGTTACACAGCTACCTCATTGCGCCTCTTTTTTTCTTTGCGTCATGTGCTTTTTGGGGAGTATTTTTTTGAAGGGCCATCCTGCGTGACACTGCAGTGCCACTCCTAGATGGGCCAGGTGTTTGTGTTGGCCACTAGGGTTGCTTAGCTTAGTCACACAGCTACCTCATTGCACCTCTTTTTTTCTTAGCGTCATGTGCTGTTTGGGGAGTATTTTTTTGAAGGGCCATCCTGCGTGACACTGCAGTGCCACTCCTAGATGGGCCAGGTGTTTGTGTCGGCCACTTGGGTCGCTGAGCTTAGTCACACAGCTACCTCATTGCGCCTCTTTTTTTCTTTGCGTCATGTGCTGTTTGGGGAGTATTTTTTTGAAGGGCCATCCTGCGTGACACTGCAGTGCCACTCCTAGATGGGCCAGGTGTTTGTCGGCCACTAGGGTTGCTTAGCTTAGTCACACAGCTACCTCATTGCGCCTCTTTTTTTCTTTGCGTCATGTGCTGTTTGGGGAGTATTTTTTTGAAGGGCCATCCTGCGTGACACTGCAGTGCCACTCCTAGATGGGCCAGGTGTTTGTGTCGGCCACTAGGGTCGCTTAGCTTAGTCACACAGCTACCTCATTGCGCCTCTTTTTTTATTTGCGTCATGTGCTGTTTGGGGAGTATTTTTTTGAAGGGCCATCCTGCGTGACACTGCAGTGCCACTCCTAGATGGGCCAGGTGTTTGTGTCGGCCACTAGGGTCGCTTAGCTCAGTCACACAGCTACCTCATTGCGCCTCTTTTTTTACTTTGCGTCATGTGCTGTTTGGGGAGTATTTTTTTGAAGGGCCATCCTGCATGACACTGCAGTGCCACTCCTAGATGGGCCAGGTGTTTGTGTCGGCCACTTGGGTCGCTTAGCTTAGTCACACAGCTACCTCATTGCGCCTCTTTTTTTCTTTGCGTCATGTGCTGTTTGGGGAGTATTTTTTTGAAGGGCCATCCTGTCTGACACTGCAGTGCCACTCTTAGATGGGCCAGGTGTTTGTGTCGGCCACTTGTGTCGCTTAGCTTAGCCATCCAGCGACCTCGGTGCAAATTTTAGGACTAAAAATAATATTGTGAGGTGTTCAGAATAGACTGAAAATGAGTGGAAATTATGGTTATTGAGGTTAATAATACTATGGGATCAAAATGACCCCCAAATTCTATGATTCAAGCTGTTTTTTAGGGTTTTTTGAAAAAAACACCCGAATCCAAAACACACCCGAATCCGACAAAAAAAATTCGGTGAGGTTTTGCCAAAAGGCGTTCAAACCCAAAACACGGCCGCGGAACCGAACCCAAAACCAAAACACAAAACCCGAAAAATTGCCGGTGCACATCACTAATACATATATATATATATATATATATATATTACCATTCAAAAGTTTGGGGCCACTTATAAATATCCTTTTTTTTGAAAGAAAAGCACTGTTTTTTCAATGATGATAACATAAAATTAATCAGAAATACACTCTATATATTGTTAATGTGGTAAATGACTATACTATCTAAAAACGTCTGGTTTTTAATGGAATATCTACATAGGTGTATAGAGGCCCATTTCCAGCAACCATCACCCCAGTGTTCTAATGGTACATTGTGTTTGCTAAAAGTGGTAGAAGACTAATGGATGATTAGAAAACCCTTGAAACCCAATAATGTTAGCACAGCTGAAAACGGGATTGCTTGTTAGAGAAGCTGTAAAACTGGCCTTCCTTTGAGCTAGTTGAGTATCTGAAAAATCACATTTGTGGATTTGATTATACTCTCAAAATGGCAAGAAAAAGATAACTTTCATATAAAACTCGACAGTCTATTCTTGTTCTTAGAAATGAAGGCTATTACATGCAAGAAATTGCCAAGAAACTGAACATTTCCTACAACGGTATGTACTAGTACCTTCAGAGAACAGCACAAACAGGCTTTAACCAGAGTGGAAAGAAAAGTGGGAGGCCCAGTGCACAACTGAGCAAGAAGACAAGTACATTAGAGTCTTTAGTTTGAGAAATAGATGCCTCACAGGTCCTCAACTGGCAGCTTCATTAAATGGTACCCACAAAATGCCAGTGTCAACGTCTACAATGAAGAGGCGACTCCGGTATGCTGGCCTTCTAGGCAGAGTGCCAAATAAAAAGCCATATCTGAGACTAGCCAATAAAAGAAAAAGATTAATATGAGCAAAAGAACACAGACATTGGACAGAGGAAGATTGGAAAAAAAGTGTTATGGACAGACGAATCAAAGTTTGAGGTATTTGGATCACACAGAAGAACATTTGTGAGATGCAGAACAAGTGAAAAGATGCTGTAAAAGTCCCTGACACCATCTGTCAAGCATGGTGGAGGTAATGTGATGGTCTGGGGCTGCTTTGGTGCTGGTAAAGTGGGAGATTTGTACAAGGTAAAAGGGATTTTGAATAAGGAAGTGTATCATTTATTTTGCAACACCATGCCATACCCTGTGGACAGCGCTTGATTGGAGCCAATTAACTCCTACAACTGGACAATTACCCAAAGCACACCTCCAAATGATGCAAGAACTATTTAGGGAAGAAGCAGGCAGCTGGTATTCTGTCTGTAATGGAGTGGCCAGCACAGTCTCCAGATCTCAACCCCATTGAGCTGTTGTGGGAACAGCTTGACCGTCTGGTATGCAAGACGTGCCCATC
Source organism: Pseudophryne corroboree (assembly GCF_028390025.1). NCBI lineage: Eukaryota > Metazoa > Chordata > Amphibia > Anura > Myobatrachidae > Pseudophryne > Pseudophryne corroboree. Next base: position 551,536,937 of record NC_086446.1, on the reverse strand, counting down.
AAGCCAATCTAACTTGTGGGAGGTGCTTCAGGAAGCATGGGGTGAAATTTCTTCAGATTAGCTCAACAAATTAACAGCTAGAATGCCAAAGGTCTCCAATGCTGTAATTGCTGCAAAGGGAGCATTCTTTAATGAAGGGAAAGTTTGAAGGACAAAATTATTATTTCAAATAAAAATCAATATTTATAACCTTGCAATGTCTTGACTATATGTTCTATTCATTTTGCAACTAATTTGATAAATAAAAGTGAGTTTCCACAGTAAATGCATGCTGTTTGGGATCCTTTTAAAAAGGTGGGGTATCCCGGCAAAACATTTCAGGTGTGTGTGCACCCCTTACTCTCTCTGAACCTTTGGACATGTGGACCATAACTGGACTCCTGAACCAGGCCTACATGCTGCTGCCAAATATCTAAGGTTAAAAATTGGTCCTGGACCATTTTTCTGAGATTTTTTTTGCCATCTTACCACTCTAAGAGACGTACCATATTAGTGAGTTGGTTAATACTGCACTTGACTTCTCTTCATTATGGGAATATGCTGTGCTACTGGAAGTACATTTTGTACAGTAGGAACAGGATATATACATTGTACACCTAAGCAATTGGACTTATGGTCCATGAAAGATAGGTGCACACTTTATGTTGGGTTTGTTTTAACCTTTGTTATTACTATGTATATTGCATTCTACTCTTTTAGATATTTCCATTATATATACTCATTGAATTCGGAAAATTAATTAACTATATCTGGATCATTGACTAATATATTTCCTCATTGAGCAATGCTTCCTCATTGAGCAATGATACTGTAAATTTCCGGATATGAGATAGTATACACCTCTTTCTTTTAAGAGTTGTTAATCCATTTTCCTACTACTGATGTAAGGCTCACTGGTTGGTACTTGCTTGTCTCTACCTTGATTCCACTTTTGTGCAGTGGGACTAGATTTGCTTTTTTCCGGTATTCTGCAATTACTCTTGTAGCTAGTGACTAGTTTAAGAATTTTTTAACAGTGTTACCAGCATCTCTTTATCTTCTTCATTTTTATGAATATACTTGCAACTTACCAGTGGCCCCATCTTATCTCTTTCAGTAGTGAACACTGAGCAAAAATAATTAATATGATCTGTTAATACATTGTCTCCCTCAACAAGACTCCCTCTCTCTCTATTTCTCATTAATTTTATCATTCATCCTTTTGGTGCTGTTTATGTGATGTGGGAAGAATTGGAATATTTGCTCACTCCCAGTCATTTTGATCATCTGGGCCTTCACAAACAGGTCAACCCTACCTCATACCTCCTCCCACACCATCATCCCTTTACACACACACACACACACACACACACACACACACACACACAACTCAATATATCCCCACTCACCCTAACTCAACCATCCTCCCCACATCCCCCCAACCATCCACATCTTGTCATCTTCAAATTCTTCCCATATCACATAAACAGCACCAACCTGGTCCACACAAAAATTCATTTATGGCACCCCATCGAATAACCTTCCCTTCACTCACCCAGTCATATTTTGTAACTGAAACTATCATCACAATAATTAAAAGAATTTCAGAAATACTCCTAGTTACACATATACGTGTATATACATTTGATATATACACATATCTGTATATTTATATATGTATATGTGGACATGTGTGTAATTCATTTTAAAACCTTTGGAAAGTCCTCATAATATAAGGAATTTTGCCTCCACAATGGTGATTCACTAATTCAGCCAAAAGAGGCGCTTTACGATGGCCACCAGAATATAAGTAAATAACTGATAAACTGCTGTAAACTCCTTCCATGCACAATATGTGTAATATTTTCTCCTGTGACCCATGACACAGGTACACATACTTGTATAGTGTATGATCTAAGCTTGACAATTCTTCATCTCCCCTATTCAGGAGACAGGGATTTATCAACCTATGGGGGTAATTCCAAGTTGATCGCTGCAGGAAATTTTTTAGCAGTTGGGCAAAACCATGTGCACTGCAGGGGAAGCAGATATAACATGTGCAGAGAGAGATAGATTTAGGTGTGGTGAGTTCAATCTGCAATCTAAATTGCAGTGTAAAAATAAAGCAGCCAGTATTTACCCTGCACAGAAACAAAATAACCCACCCAAATCTAACTCTCTCTGCAAAAGTTATATCTGCCCCACCTGCAGTGCACATGGTTTTGCCCAACTGCTAAAAAATTTCCTGCTGCGATCAACTTGGAATTACCCCTTATGTTCGGTGTGATACATAGTTGCTCAATTTAATCCCCCACAATGCTGACTTAATGGTCAGAGACCTGTTGAAATACTTTCTAATTTTATCTATGCTAGTATAACCTTAATGTATAAAAAACATATGGCATTTACTACAACTATTGGGCAATTTTGGCACGCAGTCAATATATATACACTCCTATGCCTGGGAGCCCATGCCATATAATAATTAATTTAAAAAACTTATATAAATCTAATATGGTTTGGACACAATGGGCCTAATTCAGAGTTGATCACAGTAGCAAATTTGTTAGCAGTTGGGCATAATCATGTGCACTGCAGGGGGGGAAGATATAACATGTGCAGAGAGAGTTAGATTTGAGTGGAGAGTATTCAAACTGAAATCTAAATTGCAGTGTAAAAATAAAGCAGCCAGCATTTACTCTGCACAGAAACAATATAATCCACTCAAATCTAACACCACAAGCAGCAGCCCCTCTATCCCGGGTCACCGCTAGCCGCCACATCTGGAAATTGCGTCCAGCTCAAGCCACACACTGACAGCGGTAATGGGTTTCAAAACCCACTTTACTTCCCATTAACCATATATTGTCACTCTTTGCCTACTAACTCTATAACCAGTAAAGCTTCAAAAGAAAACTGGATCCCACAGTGTAAACTTGCATTTAGAAGCTTTACATTTTGATAGCATTTTGTTGCTTTGGTAGGAATAATAACTTGTGTCTGCAGCCTTTTTGACTCAGTCTTTATATTACAAACCTGAACTATAAAGTACTTATTCACCCATGAAGTAACTTTGACTAGACATTAGTGTGACCCTGTTCTGGTATGGAATCACTCAGTTTTATAAATAATGATCTGTTTGGCAGCCTGAAATAGGACATATGCTGCCTCTGTATTTACTACCTACCTGTTAACTAGCAGACAGTGCCAATGTGGTAGTATTACCACTGTGAAGACACTATTAATGAAAACTTGACTTAGGCACATGTGGATTTAATGCAATTTCATAATTGTCTCTAGCAACAATTTTGCAATGAAAGGCTGACCCACGAAGGATCTCCATATTGCTTTATACCTCTTACTATTGTCTTGTCTCATTTTCATACTTCTGCATTCCAAGGACTCTCATTGGTGATTCAGCACAGATAATAGGTTCCCTTGGGCTGTTTTCCAACTGACAGGTACAGCTGTCTAATGCCAACAGCAGATCTGTCTTGTTTTTCTATACAATCATTGCTAATATCTCACCCACCACTTATATATCTGTGAACTCTCATCAACGATTCAGGAGGAGGAGCTTTCCAATTTACTACCAAACCACACTTAAATTGCTCAATCTCATCTGATCTTGGAAGCGATAAAGTGTTGGGCCAGGCAAGTATCTGGAGAAGGACCCCCAGAGAATACCCGGTGTAGTAAGTTCTTAATAAATCCATTCTAACGCTGAAAAGCAGATTCACATCTACTCTTGCTTCCTGCCTATTCCAGCCTTATCACAGGAGACTTTTGCCTCTAATTATTTTTGGTACATATAATACACCCACTGACAGACACAATGAAAAGCAACAGCCAAAATGATTTTTTTTGCTTAAACAAACCTAGCACTTCAGTCACCAATGTTGCATTACCTGTTAATGATTTGCTTGTTTTGCTATATAATGCATTAATTTTTAATATACTGTACAGCAGGATGTATATAAAGGCTCAAAGACAATTTAATTATGCAACTTTTTACATTACTTGTTTTTCCATCCTTGGTGTCGCACATTCTTAACAACATTGTGAATTAAATGATTTTCATAAATCAATTGACTTTTCTGACAGGCCTACTTTCTTGTTTCTCCTTCTATAAGTCATTGGTTTCTTGTATTTTTTTTTATAGTGGCACAAACTTTATAAGTACATTATGGGTAGCAAGAATGGTGTAATTACTGCCTCACAGCACTGAAGTCATGGGTTCAAATCCTACTATGGTCCTAACTGTGTGGTGTTTGTATATTCTCCCTGTGGGTTTCCTCCAGGTGCTCCAGTTTCCTCCCACAATCCCAATAATATACTGGTAGGTTAATTGTATCCCCAAAAAAATAATCCTAGTGTGAATGTGTGCATGTGCATATGATAGGGAATATAGATTGTAAATTCCACTGGGGCAGGGATTGATGTGAATGGCCAAATATTCTCTGTAAAGAACTTCAGAATATGTGTGCTATATAACTGGTAATAAATAAAACTGCCAGCCATTTTGCCTCTGCTGTGCCACTGTGATTAATACAGTAGGTACTGTATATTATTTCAATTGCCATGTGTTTATGTCAATTTATTATTTTTATTTATTTATTAACAGTTTCTTATATAGCGCAGCAAATTCCATTGCACTTTACAACTGTCAATGCTTGGTTACTATTTTTGTCAAACATCTTGGTTCAACCTCTTTCCAATATTGACAGTTGTGAGGTTGGTATTATAAAATATACTGAAAATGACTGTAGATTAATGGTAATGCTAAAATATTAATGGGAAAAAGCAACTAATTACATGTTTCACTTGTTTTTGAAGATTTTTTATGAAAACTGAAATCAAAACAAATCAGGGTTATTTTGCCAAAGGCAAAAACCAAACAGCCAAAGCATGAAGATGGTTTTAGAACTAAAAGTAAAACATTAAGATGGGTAGATTTGCTCATCTGCAATTATTGATTATATTGAATATTATTACGTTTCATTTTAAGTTTTTTTCACAGAATTATTCACATGGAGAAGCACTCCATATGGATCCTTACTAAGGGGGCATACTTGCCTACCTGACCCTCTCCATGAGGGAGAAAATGCTCTGTTCCTGGACTTTCCTGGTAATGTATGATTGCCATCACCTGTGGTGAAACACCTTTCTTATCAATTAACTAGCTCACCACAGGTGATGGCAATCATACATTACCAGGAAAGTCCAGGAACAGAGCATTTTCTCCCTCATGGAGAGGGTCAGTTAGGCAAGTATGTAAGGGGGGTATGCAATTAGCTCCGGTAATCCTGGAACTATTGATTTAGCCCCCCCTGCCTATTCAATTGAGGCTGTTTCACCCATTTTTAAGGAAAAAATTTCAATGCTTTTTCACCTTTTTTTGTGAAAAGGCACTGGCGATAAATGCCTCAAAATTGGTGAAAATGGCCTGTGTTTTTGCCTCTGCAGGTGAGAAAACATGTGGATTTGCCAATCCACATGTATTTCGCTCCTGCTGATTTTTTTGCCTAGGCAAAAAAAGTCCCTGCTATTGAATAGGGCAAATCCCATTTGCCCTACAAATAGCGAAAAGTCTAGTTTTTTTGCTTTTGCAAAAAAACTGACCTAATTGCATACCTCTCTAAGGAACACTTGTCATCATGCTGGATAACATACTGCTAAATATGATTTCTTAATCTAAACTCTTTTGGATTATTAATTATAATAATAATAATAATAATAATAATAATAATAAAAATACTACGATGATGAGGTTTTAGAACTCTAGCAAGCCCATTTAGGTTGTTCTAATATATGAGCAGTATTGAGTAACACATAGTTGAAGCTAACAGTGTTTTAAATTTCCATTTTCATTCATGGTTTATTTATAGGATACTATATAAATTCCATGAAATTAGGTATTTGTATATACAAATACATAATGTCATTATGAGGAAAAAGAAACCAAAAGTGCAGCTCTAATGTTATAGTGAACTAACTTTTTAATTTTATACAATAACCTGTTCTATTGTGAATATCCTCTACAACATCTCTTACTTGTAAAACATCAGAGAGAAAAGTTACAACATTATGTATATTACAGCATTTTCCCTAAAAGCAAACTTAACAAAAAATACCAGTTATAGGATATATGCTTTAAAGATTCATTGAATTTGTATAATTTGGTAGTTTATGCAAAACTGAGATATAAGTACCTTGTAACTGAAGTCCAGTTTTCCCTTTGTTCTTAAATATTCATCCCCTATGATAATATTTATATCATATGGGATGGTAAACCCAGCATTTCTGTATGAAACAGCTAATCCCGAGTAACATGTAAGATAACAAACCAATTAGTAAACTATATTGCTAAATTTTAGATGATAAGGGCAGGTCTCAACTTGTCCCAGCTAATACTGACATCATTTTTAAAAGGAAAAAAAAAAAACATTTTTGTAAAGGAAAAACTTTATTATTGAGATTAAGTAATTTTATTTATTCCATTTTTAATTTTATAATTGAATTATCTTATGTTGCCAATCGTTTAATAATTGATCAGTTTTAACCTTGTAACCTTCCTAATAATTCACCTAACATAGGTTTTATAGAAATTAAACCACAAGCTATAATGTACTGCAGATTATATTAAGTCATAATAAGTATGCCTATTGTGCCAAGCACATGCATACTTTTAGAAACAGCTATTCTTCAAACACTGCTTATTCTCACATTCCTACTGCTTGATTTATATCTGTAGACAGAAAAAAAACTTAGTTATGTATCATTCTCATACAGCAAGTACTTCATAAAACGACATCAAAGCTTTCTTTTAGATGACTTCCAACTCATCTTGTATTCGTGTTGCTTTGTTTCCTCTCGGAGTTGTAAGCTTTAAAACCACCACCTTTTTAAAGCCTTGGATTTCAGAGAAAAAGAACATGAATTTTCGAAGAGAAGAAGGCTTTGCTTTCCTCAGGTAAAATCTAAAGTTAAAAAGACAGCATTGGCCAGGATTACTTACAAAAGTATTCCAGAGCCCTGCAGCAGGAAATCTAAAATTGTTTATGAATTTTTGACCTTGTTCATAGTTCATAATAATTACTGATTGTAATGTACAACAGGCCTCAGTGACTAAGGTTTACTACAAAAACTTTGATTCAGAGTACTAATGAGATTGCAGTCGATCCAGGGGTGTACGTTCATCCCAGTCATCCGGAGGCAAGTTGGAGTTTGGTTCCCCCTCTTAAAAAAAAAGAAAAACAAGTGTGTGTGTGATTTACAGAATTATATAGATAGCGCTCTCAGCTGGTCTACAGACACCAGAGCCCATAATGATTTGGCAGGGCTCCAGCTAGGCTGTGTGACCATGGTCAGTGGGTCAGACTTACTAGACATCCCCTCTCACAGTCCAGCAGCAGCAGCCGGAACACTGTCACACGCTGTAGAGCAGGCTTAGCGGTATCAGGCAAGAGCCCTGCTGTTGGTAGCAGCAGTAGCCAATGGATGGGCAGCGGTTACATCTGGATCCCACTGTGAGCCAAACAGATTTTTCTGTACATGCAGGTGTCCTGTAGAGCTTGGGGCCAGAGACAGGTGTCTTCATTGCCTCTGGGAGTTAAGCCTCTAAGCCAATCTCCATTCTCTGAAAATGCCCACATACTGTAGACTGAGTCTAGGGCAGCAAAATTGGAAGAATTTAGAATCGTAGCACATTTTATTTATTATATGTGAGTACTAGTACAAAAATATCCTATTTAATTTTAATTGCTGTTTAAATATTTGTATTTGTTTACTAAATACATACCATGACAGAATATAGAACCATGAGGTTTATAGCTACTACAGGTGCAAATTGTATACAGGATTGGATAATGCAAGGGTGTGGTATAAATGACAAACAGTAGTTACATGGGTGTAGTATGGAATGCCGGCGTTCGGGCTCCCGGCGACCAGCATATCGGCGCCGGGAGCCCGACCGCGAGCGCAAATGAGCCCCTTGTGTGCTCGGTGGCGCGCTACGCGCTCCACGCTATTTTATTCTCCCTCCAGGGGGGTCGTGGACCCCCACGAGGGAGAATAAGTGTTGGTATGCCGGCTGTCGGGATCCAGGCGCCGGTATACTGTGCGCCGGGATCCCGACAGCCGGCATACTGAAGACCACCCTAGTTAAATAGCCACAGGGGAAATTAGATGGCTACAGAGGTGTAATTTTTTCTGTATTTTTTTAGTTTCGGCAGACGGTGGTGATTGTGGTATTACTGATAGAAGCACCTCAAAAATAAAAATGGTAGACATATTAATTTCCTCCTGTTGAACATCAAACTTATTCATAGTCCACAACTATTGGTCTGGAAATGCATTGTGGAGATAAATGGGTAAGCATCAGGGCCAGACTGCCCATCTGGCCCACCGATGAGCCAGTCCGGTCCACAGATAGCTTGGAAGACCGGGCACAGCGCAGCTCCCAGCTTTCTGGTTTGTCCAACACTGTTGCTGCCCATAGTGCCCTGTTTCTAAGCAATATGGGTGGCCATGAGTCCACACCCCCGTACTCGCGGCATGACCCCATTTGCAGTGTCTGCGTGCCCCTTTCTTGTTGCACGTGCCAACTTTCACAGATGCCAGGGCTGGAAATATGCCCCAGTCCATCCCTGTTAAGCATAATGCCTCTGTGTTCTCCTTCAAATTTCTTGATTAAGAATTATGCTTATCACATAAACAGTATCAAGCACAAAGGATATTCTAACACAGCGTGCATCCCGCATGGCTGCCAAACTTGGTGGCATTACATTTGCCCCTATGACTGTGAACTAAAGTGACTGCTGAGCATATTGTAGCACAATTATCAAATAAATATTTAAATCAGTAGAGCTAGAGATACTATAAAACACCTCTTATTAAGTTTTGTGTTTTCCGGGACAAAATACTTCTGATTCCAAGGGGGGAATTCAATTAAATGTCAGCTGATTCACCTGGTAATTTGTGCAATGCTGCCACACTTTATGGTGGCAGGGATCTCATTCAAATGTGCATGCTGACCCGTAGATTGCGAGGACTTTTAGACTTTTCCACATTCAGCTGGCTATATGAAGGGGGAGAATCGACCTACTGTTTCCGCCATTAAAACACAGTGACAATGGAGAATCCATCCACTTTGCACCTAATTGAATTCTCCCTTGATTACCAGAAGGATGCAATCCCATTATGATTGACATGCAGTGGGCGTTCAGGGGCGGCAATGTGGCGTTGGGGAGGAGTTTAGCAGGAAACGCAGTAATTTCATGGCCATTTTCAGGGTGATTTGATGAGGTCCTGCATTTCCTGCGATGGAAAACATGGCAGTGTTGTGCCTGCATATGCAGCCAGGTGTCAGTGTCTATTTCCCGAATCTGCAATGCCATAAAAATGTAATTGCAATCACAACGCATAGCGGCGCCATACATGTTGGGCGGCCTTGTCCTGTGCTGGGCAGCCCTCAGCATGCGATTTGATCCTTAGAAGTTTTTGCTAATTTAGCAAAAACTGCTAAAGACTCTGAATAGCCCCCATAATCCCAAGATGCTGGGACTATGGGCCTGAATCATGGGGCTAATTCAGGTTGGATCGCGATCCAACTGGAATTTTTATGATTGCCCCGCAGGCACATGCACAGCACCCGTTCTGCGCTTGCGCTCGCACTTTCTGTGGGGGGGGGGGCACAGAAAATGCAATAGCCTCTGCCTGTCAATCAGAGGCGGTCGCAGGGCAGGAAGGGGGTGGATAATGGAGGAAATGGAGTGTTGCGGGGGTGGTGCAGTGCAAACGGGGGGGGCGTGTTGGGGGTGTGATCACGGTGGCTGTGCGATGTCACACGCAGCCACCACGATCGTGAACACAGTGGTGGGACTCCTGTGGGCAAAGCAGGAGCCATCGCTAATTACTACGATGAAGCAGAAACTGCGAGGCAATCGGAATTTCTGCTTCATCAAGGGGTGGAGCTGCCAGTCAGCATGCTGGGCGGCCTTCCCCAGCAATGGGTAATACCCAGCATGCTAAGAAAAGGATAGCAAATTCTGCTAATTAGCAGAATTTGCTATCCTTACTGAATTACGCCCCATGTTTGCAAATTAAGCTAATAAAGCAAGTGACTTTTTGTCTGAAACAAACCATGTTACCATGCAAGGGGAGCAAATACATTTATATTTTTTCTGTGTAGGGTAAATACTAGTGATGTGCACCGGAAATTTTTCGGGTTTTGGATTCGGTTCCGCGGCCGTGTTTTGGATTCGGACGCGTTTTGGCAAAACCTCCCTGAAATTTTTTTGTCGGATTCGGGTGTTTTTTACAAAAAAACCTCAAAAACAGCTTAAATCATAGAATTTGGGAGTCATTTTGATCCCATAGTATTATTAACCTCAATAACCATAATTTCCACTCACTTTCTGAACACCTCACACCTCACAATATTATTTTTAGTCCTAAAATTTGCACCGAGGTCGCTGGATGGCTAAGCTAAGTGACACAAGTGGCCGACACAAACACCTGGCCCATCTAGGAGTGGCACTGCAGTGTCAGGCAGGATGGCACTTCAAAAAAATAGTCCCCAAACAGCACATGATGCAAAGAAAAAAAGAGGCGCAATGAGGTAGCTGTGTGACTAAGCTAAGCGACCCAAGTGGCCGACACAAAGACCCAAGTGGCCGACACAAACACCTGGCCCATCTAGGAGTGGCACTGCAGTGTCAGGCAGGATGGCACTTCAAAAAAATAGTCCCCAAACAGCACATGATGCAAAGAAAAAAAGACGCGCACCAAGGTCGCTGTGTGACTAAGCTAAGCGACACAAGTGGCCGACACAAACAACTGGCCCATCTAGGAGTGGCACTGCAGTTTTCTAGAGAGAGGATAAGTGCTTCCATCCTCATGTGAAGCTGAACCACTAGCCATGAACATAGGCCAGGGCCTCAGCCGTTCCTTGCCACTCCGTGTCGTAAATGGCATATTGGCAAGTTTACGCTTCTCCTCAGACGTTTTTAATTTTGATTTTTGGGTCATTTTACTGAACTTTTGTTTTTTGGATTTTACATGCTCTCTACTATGACATTAGGCATCGGCCTTGGCAGACGACGTTGATGGCATTTCATCGTCTCGGCCATGACTAGTGGCAGCAGCTTCAGCACGAGGTGGAAGTGGATCTTGATCTTTCCCTATTTTACCCTCCACATTTTTGTTCTCCATTTTTTAATGTGTGGAATTATATGCCAGTATCAATAGCAATGGCCTACTACTATATATACTGCGCACAACTGAAATGCACCACAGGTATGGATGGATAGTATACTTGACGACACAGAGGTAGGTAGAGCAGTGGCCTTCCGTACCGTACTGCTATATATACTGGTGGTCACTGTCAGCAAACTGCAAAACTAAAATGCACCACAGGTATAGAATCTAGATGGATAATATACTTGATGACACAGAGGTAGGTAGAGCAGTGGCCTTCCGTACCGTACTGCTATATATACTGGTGGTCACTGTCAGCAAACTGCAAAACTAAAATGCACCACAGGTATAGATTCAAGATGGCTAGTATACTTGACGACACAGGTAGGAAGAGCAGTGGCCTTCCATACCGTACTGCTATATATACTGGTGGTCACTGGTCAGCAAAACTCTGCACTGTACTCCTCCTATATAATATACTGGTGGTCCCCAGTCCCCACAATAAAGCAGTGTGAGCACAGATATATGCAGCACACTGAGCACAGATATGGAGTGTTTTTCAGGCAGAAAATGTATACTGGTGGACACTGTCAGCAAAACTCTGCACTGTACTCCTCCTATATAATATACTGGTGGTCCCCAGTCCCCACAATAAAGCAGTGTGAGCACAGATATATGCAGCACACTGAGCACAGATATGGAGTGTTTTTCAGGCAGACAACGTATACTGGTGGTCACTGTCAGCAAAACTCTGCACTGTACTCCACCTATATAATACAGCTGTGCCCCAGTCCCCACAATTAAGCAGTGTGAGCACAGATATATGCAGCACACTGAGCACAGATATGGAGTGTTTTTCAGGCAGACAATGTATACTGGTGGTCACTGGTCAGCAAAACTCTGCACTGTACTCCTCCTATATAATACAGCTGCTCCCCAGTACCCACAATTAAGCAGTGTGAGCACAGATATATGCAGCACACTGAGCACAGATATGGAGTGTTTTTCAGGCAGACAACGTATACTGGTGGTCACTGGTCAGCAAAACTCTGCACTGTACTCCTCCTATATAATAGAGCTGCTCCCCAGTCCCCACAATTAAGCAATAAGCAGCACAAATATTATTAATAAATGGAAAGGACGCCAGCCACGTCCTCTCCCTAACATTTCCAATGCACAAGTGAAAATGGCGGCGATGCGCGGCTGCTTATATAGAATCCGAATCTCGCGAGAATCCGACAGCGGGATGATAACGTTCGGGCGCGCTCGGATTAACCGAGCCATACGGGAGAATCCGAGTATGCCTCGGACCCATGTAAAATGGGTGAAGTTCGGGGGGGGGGGGGGGGGGGTCGGTCCCGAGGAACCGAACCCGCTCATCACTAGTAAATACTGGGTGCTTTTGCATGTTGCCTACAAATGTTAGGCAGCTTTATTTTTACACTGCAATTTAGTTTTCTGTTTGAACACATCCCATCCAAGGGGTAAACTTACTAAGATGGGAGTACTGTTTAAGATGGGATGTTGCCCATAGCAACCAATCAGCTACTACTTCTCATTTATCTAGCGCCTTCTAGAAGATAATACCTGGAATTTGATTGGTTGCTATGGGCAACATCCCATCTTAAATAGAACTCCCATCTTATTAAATTTAGCCATAAATCTAAATCTCTCTGAACATGTTTTATCTGCCCCACCTGCAGTGCAACATGGTTTTATCCAAATGTTTTTTTGCTTTGGTTACAAATGTGAATCAGACCATACATGGGAGCACCGATTCTTGCTTAAATTGTTATTGTATAATGTTGTTATTATTATTAATATTATTATTATTATTATTATTATTATTATTATTACAGTACACTTACAGTACAATGTGTATTTTTCAATTCCAATTACTGTATAAAGTATTTGTCCCTTTTTACGTATCAGCTAATAATTAGGTTGCATTCATATTGAGATTTACATTTATAGTAAGGTTAGGGCTATGATTAATAATACTATAGTGTCACGGTAGCATTGACCGTAATACTGTAGTGTTACGGTAGGATTTAAAAAAAAGTTTTAATTAGTTATTTGGTATCGAGGCCTACTTACTATGTTGTACAATATTTTGTCATGTTACTGTATTTCTCACATACATTTTTTTCTTTTAATCGGTACAGATATGTCCGCATGTGCTATTGCTGCAGTCGCACCAAAGATCCCTTCTTGGCATGTCAGGTCCTGTGCTACTGCTTATCTCAAGCATATATTTGCCAAAATGTGCATCTTAATCCCAATGCTATGCAACAATACCACTTCACAATACTGCACTTGTTAATTTGATGCTACAATTGTACATATCTGTGTGAATGAGTCTGAATCTGGATACGAATTTCTACAATACAGTGGCAGCTACTTTTTTGCACTGTAAAGTTCCTTTTTGCTACAGAAGTAGCAAGGCTGATCACACCCACAAATGTTCACATGTGTGACTGGTTTTTTGCAATTCATGCACACATTCACGGGCATGTGCGAATAGTCACACACTGATCCATAGATAATAAATTTTTACGGTCAATGGCGTGACTATTCACTATTCACACCTTTGTGCACTAAGTCAATGCTGTTATGCGTATGCATACGCACTACAGCAATGACAGCTGCTATATGTGTAAGTATACAAATTCAGACTCTATCACCCACAGATATAGAAACATAGAAACATAGAATTTGATGGCAGATAAGAACCACTTGGCCCATCTAGTCTGCCCTTTTTTTTATCCTCAATCTCAACCCTTTTTGAACCTTAATTCTTTGTAAGGATATTTATATGCCTATCCCAAGCATGTTTAAATTGCTCTACAGTCTTAGCCTCTACCACCTCTGATGGGAGGCTATTCCACTTATCCACTACCCTTTCTGTGAAGTAATTTTTCCTTAAATTTCTCCTGAACCTCCCACACCCCTAAAAATCTCAGTGTATGTCCTCGAGTTCTAATACTTCTCTTCCTTTGAAGAATGTTTCCCTCCTGAACTTTGTTAAGACCGTTGATATAGTTGAAAGTTTCTATCATGTCCCCCCTTTCCCTTCTCTGCTCCAAACTATACATGTTAAGTTCTTTTAGCTTTTCCGGGGAAGTTTTGTGATGTAGGCCATGCACCATTTTAGTTGCCCTTCTTTGTACACTCTCTAATGTATTTACAGTATATCCTTCAGGAGATATGGTCTCCAGAACTGGACACAGTATTCCAGATGGGGCCGTACCAATGACCTATACAGTGGCATAATCAAGTGTCACACATCAAATTAATCAATGTAGCCTTGTAAATAAGTTTTATTGCATTTGATTGGAGCAAAGATGTTCATTCAAGTTGATAAAGCTAAATATTTATCTTATATAAAACCCTTTATGAGGTCTAAGAACACTGTACGCTATTTACGTATGAAGTACCGTAAGGGTACGCTCGTTGCGTAACAATCGCTTAGCCGTGGTCGAGACGCTCAAGCGTCACGTTCGCTCACGGCCAAGAGATCACAGGCAGGCACGCTATTGGCTGCTGACTAACGTAATGGTTCACTATAGCGTAACAGACGCTGTATCGGGAGCGGGCTGCTCGAGCGATACAGACGCTCACGAGAATACGCTGTTGGTATCGGGCACACTTATAGGTGAGCGACTACCGTAATGCTACGCTATCAGCGTAGCGGACGCTCGAGACCACGAGGAGATCACGAGCGGCGCAGACGCTCACAATGTTAAACCTTTATATCTAAACCATAAACAATGTAATATGCTGTAAAACCTTTGTGTAGAGATAGGGTGTAGATGCAACCTAGTGTAACCTTATTAACTTAAAAGCTGTTTGAGCGTCACCGACGCTCTGAGAATACTTAGCACTATAAGAAATACACAGATACCGTGCTTAGGGTCCAACGCCTAATATATATATTATGAATGATATACTTGCAAAAGAATTAACACAATACAAGTCATACACTACAATATAACATAGACTACCTAACCAGATAACTATACATGAAATACAATACAATACTATTACGTTCAAGGGATTACGAGAGAAAAAGGAGAAGAGAGAGAGAGAGAGAGATATGGCCCATAACAACAAGGAAAGACAATATGATTGCGGAGAAAACTTACGCACAAAGGAAACGATCGCATGCGCCTCTGGACATCCAGCTCCCGATTTTCAGCAATGATAACCGTTGAAGAGTGAGCTGGATGTGATCGGCTTGTCTATTTATGCCCCACACACAATACAATTCAATGGTCCCTACAATCTCATTGTTCATTGGACACAGGAATTCGGCTTCGCACTATAACAAAAGGTCATAGGTTGATTCATACAGGTGGGCTGTGACTATTTCCAACAGCTCAGGTGGGAGGGAAACTGGGTTTCCCGCCGCATGGATAATTAAGTGCAAATAATAGTAAATGGACATAAACTTCTTATGTCCATAACTATTCGCACGAGCGATTAATCCGCTTCAAACCAACACCGGAATATTGCTAATTAGATACTCTTCCGATGGATACTAAACACCACTGTATTACTCCTGTCTGACCCTTCGTATCAAACAAAGGGGGATTTCTCTGTTCATGAACATTCTACATTAACCAAACTTTCAGAATCTATCAAAGGGACCATGATCTACAAAATACATTATATAGTGAAAATGTGTAACGATTGAGTCGCACGCTACGAACACATGAACTCTACCGTAAATGCACATACCGCGCGCGCGCGGGTGCCCGCAACAGCGAGTATGCGCACGCACGGGAGAGCGCACGCATGCGCAGCGCAGACCTGTGTGAGGTGCAAATATGGCAGTGTGCATAGAGATATTTTTCTGACTTTGACAGTCCACCCTTTGGCAGTCAACAATAACTGCCACTTCCTAAAACATTTCAAAAAGAGAAAAATATATGTCAGGGGTTAATACATTTCCATGGTTGGGTAAGGGAGGAGAGAGGAGAAGGTGTGAAGAGGGTATGACCTAGTGAGATAGCAGAAGCATGTGTGTATGGATCCATGTTTGGGGGTCATGTATCATCGTGCCGTACGTGTTTTAAATCAAGCTTCGAGGTATTGCGAAGTATACATTTGAATTCCTTCTTATCCCGTGGTACTGGTCTGTGGATGGGCTGTCAAACTTTACCGAGCTCTTTTCGGATTTTGGTTGTAACAAAAATGGGGAGCACATTTTAGTTGATGATACATGAATGGGGGAATATGTGATTGCTGATATCTGTGCCTGTATTCCCTATACTATGTGTGTAATTACCTGAAGGTTGTAGAGATGAAGAAAAGACATAATTACGGTAAATGCGGTGGTATTCTATGTCAGGTAAATGTACATTCGTCGATTGAGGTCTTGTTTGGTGTCTGTTAAATGCAGTCTTCTTTGTGCTTTTGCACATAAGGTGCGAGCAAAATCTTTGTCAATGTCCATAGATTTACAAAAGTGTTGGGCTAGCGTAATTTTAAAATTTCTAGGGAAACTGGGGATCTATGGCAAAGTTCATCAAAAATCTGTGTATCAGGTTGTCAAAACTTCTTCTTTAATCCATCTGTTGTCTGTATATCGGCTCATCAAATTCCTCGTCCAAGTGGGTCTTTTTACCTTGGAGGAAACGGAAAAACAGGTGAAAGAAACGGACCGTAGAAATCGCATTTTCATCACATCATTGTTTCTACATTTGGGTCATAAATCAAATCCATGGGAATTACAGTTTCCTCACTCCTCAGACTCATTACCCTAGTACGACGATTGCACTTCATTAAAGCCTGACCGCATCTAAATATCAAACCAATTGATATGACAACACCTAAGATACATAGGAGAAACTTCCCAACATCCATTATGACTCCTTGAGCCCATTCTCCTAAACCAGAAAACCAATTTCGCGGGTTCAACCATGACACCCAACCAGTCAGCTCATTACCTACAGCAGCAAGAGTGAGATTGTGTCTCCTGCGAAATTCCCACTTCAGTTGGAGAATATCATCCATCTTTTGGTCTATGACCTCGACCAGGTCCTCGGTGCTATTCGTAATATATGTGCAACATTTCACGCCGTATTGTGTTGCCAGTGTGACACATTATCCGCCTGTCACTGCTGTGAGGTAATTAAGAACCATTCTATGCTGTACCAGTTCTGTTTTATAAGCTTGAAGTTCTCTTCCAGTATACCTAAACGTGTCATCATACATTTCAGTGATATTATCTAACAAATTTGCAAGCGCAGATATGTATTTATAATTCAACACTCCTCTGGCGGTGCGAGTGATGTCTAACGCGATTAGAAACTGAATCCCGGTGGATTCATGGATCATGTCAGAGGCCGGATGCTCTGTTCTTTCTATCAGGTGCCGTTTAACTACGTGCTCGTAATGGGTGTGAGTATAAGGAGTTTGGGCAACACGGTGTATGTCTTTCATTTTGTCATGTGATACAGTCATTACTTCAGGCAGTACTTTTCCAATATAACACAATCCTTCAGAGTTTGGGGCAAGCCACTTATACGCCTTTCTCCCGCATATGAAATATGCATCATCGGGGAGGACATATGGGACGGAATAGGACATAACCATATTACACACCTTCCATGTGAAATCTCCTAACCCTAATTCTTCCATCTGCTTAGTACACGTATCAGGTTGTACGATATGTGCACAGTATCCTGGTGATACCTCTCCAACTCTCGTAATCCTATTTCCTAAGGTATACCTATACCGGAAAGATTTTCCTCTACTGGCTATGTGGCGTATAAGCTCTGTATCTGTAGGCATTCTATCTGCTCTATGCGAAAAGGTCATGGTTTGGTTACTCCATGACACTTCCCAATTTCCCGGCTTTCGGGGATTGGAGATGTTAAAACATAATAGGGACCTATCCACATGGTATTGGTGGAGCTTCAAACTAGGAGGACTGGAGATATTAAACCTCCTGTCCACCGGTCTCCCACCACTTAACTCAAGTACCTCCCCTACCGTTAAAGGAAATGGTACTAGCCCTGATTTGCTATGACCTTGAGGTACTTGAGAGCATACCCAACAATCTGTTTGATTTAACACACTACCCACTAAGGAGTGATAGTCACTCAATGGATGCCGGTCCATATGGATATTAAAACTGGATTGGCATTTCTTAATGCACCCATCCTCAACTACATTGTCACGGAGCCTACAGATACAGTTTTCTTCAACTAACAATCCTTCACAATGTTTACAAATAACATGGCTGCTAGATTGTTTCCGGTACTCGCCTTTGCTTGGTGGTTGTGTTGCTATTGGAAATTTACACCTCCGTCTCAGTCATCGGAACCTTTCTGGATCCTTTCTCGACCTCCATGGTACTCTCGCCGGAACAGACTGCTCGGGTCAACATCATGGTCAACAGGAAAATCCATATCACAGTCTCTTTGGGCAAGTCCATCTTACAGGAGGAGAAAAGAAGAAATTTGTAATGGGGGTACAGAAAAACAGTTTGAGGGGGAGAGAAACTTGTCACGATAATTAAGTTCTCTAGTCTTGTTGTTCTTCTTGTTCTGCTGTCATCTCAAAGGTGCTGTCTCTCAGTCTTCCAAACGAACATTCCGGTGATGCAATATTCCCTCCAAACCAGCGATCTTTCTGTAAGGAGCAAAAAAAAATCTTGCATTACCATTTGTCTAACTGAGGTGTGACATACCATCTTTAAAACATAAAACATGAGTGAGAAGTGGAAAAAAAAAAAAAAGAGAGAGAGAGAACAATTCATATATGCATATATAACATAACACATCAATAAACAACAGAAAAAGAAAGAAACATTTTTCAAACATAAACATTTTCTAAAACATTGTCAGATCATCGGGCTGTCATATCTACATGTCCAATGGTTTCCTTGCGCAGTCCCTCCCCCCAGCACTTCCATATTCCATTGTCTGTATCTGGCCAGAATACGTTGGTGCGGATAGGTCATGCTGGGGTTTGGTAGACTTCTGCAAAGACCAAGTATATATGCAATGTTTGAATCCTACCAATAATCGTCAGAGGTGGGGAGAGAGAAAAAGAAATCATTTCACAGATACATTTACAACGTTTCACCCGGTCATTCCTGTGTCTTCAGGGAATGACCTCCCAATTTTATTAACTATAACCTCAGGCTTACCATCAGTCCTAATGATCACCTTTTCTGATTGCACATTATGGGTGTGGCTCAAAATTTTTCCTATATGACCCCTGATTATAATTTGGTGTGTCATAATTTTGCTCATTCCTCTGTCTAGGGGGTCTGACTTTATGTGTGCTATTACAGTTGCTGGCATAATGCCCTTCTCTTTTACAAAGAAAACAAACCCGGGGCTTCTTCCAAGTGTCAGTGACCTGAGGTTTTGGTTGATTTGATGCCTCCTCAAACGCTCGGATGCTCATCACCATCAACCGCTTTCCCTGTGCTTCCCTGCTTCCTTGGATATCATGGTTATGTTGTTGTCTAGGGGATTGATATGACTTTTGTATTTCTCTTGATCTACAATCTCTCGCAAAGTGTCCTTTTTTATGACAATTGTAACAGACTTCCACATTTAAATTTCTCGCAGGGGTTTGGGGCTTATGCTGGAGTGGTCTTGTGGTTAGGGCCTGTATACTTGCGGCCATTAATTTATCACTTTGTGACTCTCTGTATCTGGTGATATTTCGATCAATATCAATAGCGGCCTCTCTTAATGCGGCCACCGAGATATTTCTCCAGTTTGGGTTGGTGGTCTGTACCCTTGTTCTCAATACCTCCTTTAAACCATTCATTAATACCTTAACCGCTATTTCTCTATGCTGTGCGCATGTTTTGATGTCTGTGATCCCAGTGTTCCTAGCCATTACTTGCAGTGCTCGATTGAAATAATTAGAAATACTTTCCCCTTCGTTTTGTCTTATGGAGAAAATTTCATTCCACTTGACAACGGCAGGGAAATATACTTCCAACTGTCGGTTGATCTGCTTAATACATTCCTGATTGTGTTCCTCAGTTTGAGGTACTTCTGTGTCTAATTGGCAATCAGTAATAAATTTTTCAGGGTCAACACTGGAGGGCAAACATGTCCTCAGCACTGCTCGCCACTCTTTGTTGGTGAGTTCTGTTGATTTTCCTAGTTCTTTAACAAACCTTTGACATGCTACTAGATTTTTCCTAGGATCAGGAAATTCAGACATAATTGATCTCAATTCGGTCCGGGACCAGAGACAGCGCATTGCACTGTCCTTGACGGGAATGATTCCCTGATCGTCAGTCTTCCCATTGGGGACTGCGATCACCCTGACCGGATCAAACTCAACTACATCATTTTGTGTTGATCTTACAATATGGGGTACATCTGTTTGTGCGTGATATAAAACATTGTACGTACCTGTGGACACGACCTCACCTGACCCTCCGTTAGGGGGTTTGATTATTGCCTTTACCGATTTGGTCGCGTCCACCTGGATGTCTTGTAGGATGGCTTCTGGAAGAGGTGCCGACATTGTTCTGGGTTCACTTTCTTGTTTGTATTCCTGAGGGAAGTTTGACATGGGGTGCAACTTGCATAGGTTAATAGTTGTACATTTAACAGTATTACAATTATCATTGTTACATTTATTACTCTTATTCTTATCATCTATACTACAGTTGCTAAGAGCGTTTTTATTGTTCAACCTTGTGCTTTTCTCCGCAACCATAATCCTCTCCATTGCCATGTCTCTCCTCTCAAGATAAGAGTCAGATAAGTCAATTAAATCTCTTTGCAATTCACTTTCCTGTTGCCATAACTGCAAATAATCATAATGTTTGATTCGTCTCTTTGCTGGTTTAATAAGACCTATCCTTCTCCTTAAATTCATGAACACTTCTGGGCTGAAGCTACCTATTCTTGGGAATTTCTCCCCGTCATGCATTGTCATTCTCTCCCATTCATCACATAAAATTTCTGTGTGCCTTCCGTATTTTTCACACATTACGTACCTTGCCGACCCGATTGGTCGGTTTATAGAATCAACCCGAACCGAGGTTGATCGCCCCCTTCCTGAACAACTGGCCCCCATAATTTGCAGGTGTTACGGAACCTTACAAAAAACCAAGATATTCACGATAGGTTGGCGGTGAAGTTTACCGAGCACCTCACTCACTCGCCCACGCCGACCAATACGAACTGATCACACTGATATAGTGCTGGCGTACTCGACCCAGGGCCCCTATTAACCTTTGTTTACTGGAACATGTGGGTGTGATCCGAAGAGCATTAACCCTTTCCAGTAAAGGTGTGGTTGTCAGATAGTTCCTGAGTGACCAGCGAACTTCCCTTTTTGAAAAAATAAAAAATTACACAAATCACGTTAGAATGTACAAATAGCGTTTATGACCTTCGTACACAAATAGTACCGGTCAGGTTTACTAATGCACACAATTACGTGCGGTACAATCGTTCAGCACATAAGCAACTAATCTTATGTACGGAGCGACCAGCGGAATCGAAAATTGCGGCTGCGAATTCCTTCAGCAAGAGCTTGTATGGCCTATATGGGTGTTGCACCAACCCTTTTTTTTGGTGTTGTGCCTGTGGACTCTATAGCGGACTTCCTTGTCTGCTGTACCTAGACCTCCTGGTCTGTTATGCGACCTCCTGGTCTGACCTCCTGGTCTGTTACAGTATGACCTCCTGGTCTGCTACACTCTAATGCTCAAATTTTATGTTTAACCAAGGATGCCTCCCTAGCCACCGTGCATGTCACTTACACGTATGTACCTTCACGAGAACTCGATGATTTCTTTTGGTTCAATCCTCAAAATTGTAAAAACAAACACTCACTCACCACATATACACTTTTGTTTCTTTTTCTATTTCTATTTCTGCGCAGAAATTTCTCTTTAGACCAGATGTGTTACAAATTAGGAGAAGGATCTATTAATTTAAATTTCGAATTTAAAATAGATTTGCGCTACTTATCGCCTGTTGCGCTATTTATCGCCTGTTGCGTTACTTATCGCCTGTTGCGCTATTTAAAAATCAACACTATCGTGTGACTTGAGTTACGTGGGCGTACTCAGACGCTCCGTTGCGTAATTTACGCTGCGTGCGTCGGCCTTTGCGCACGCGAGTCTCTCCCTTTGTTAGAGACACGTGTACACCAGTCTTTGTCCACCGTAACACAACTAACACGTTTTATCAATGTAGATGATCCTCGATCATCTACCGCACACCACACCAATCTCTCCTTTTACCTTTAGGTAGAGCTGTGTGTATTTCTATACCTTAACTGTATTACCTTTACTCTTTAACTATGAAATAGCGGCAAATCTCTCTTAGTACGTTTATCAATTATACAATGGCAAACAGGAGAGTGATATATGAAAATACACGAATGAAAAGAAATGCAGATATGCGTGCATGTGTACGCAAGACAGAAATAAACAGTTTTAAAAAGACACTATCGTTTTGTTCTTACCTCCGGTCCCGGATTCCTTCAGCACCCTTTACTAAGCGAAGCAGACGCTTATCCAAACAGCACTACGAGGAATATGACCTCCCGCCCTTTGCTGCTGGATAATGTCTGCTGAAATTACCTAGTGCAGATATGTGAAGGACGGGCGAGCCGCCAATTGATAAAACTAAATATTTATCTTATATAAAACCCTTTATGAGGTCTAAGAACACTGTACGCTATTTACGTATGAAGTACCGTAAGGGTACGCTCGTTGCGTAACAATCGCTTAGCCGTGGTCGAGACGCTCAAGCGTCACGTTCGCTCACGGCCAAGAGATCACAGGCAGGCACGCTATTGGCTGCTGACTAACATAATGGTTCACTATAGCGTAACGGACGCTGTATCGGGAGCGGGCTGCTCGAGCGATACAGACGCTCACGAGAATACGCTGTTGGTATCGGGCTCACTTATAGGTGAGCGACTACCGTAATGCTACGCTATCAGCGTAGCGGACGCTCGAGACCACGAGGAGATCACGAGCGGCGCAGACGCTCACAATGTTAAACCTTTATATCTAAACCATAAACAATGTAATATGCTGTAAAACCTTTGTGTAGAGATAGGGTGTAGATGCAACCTAGTGTAACCTTATTAACTTAAAAGCTGTTTGAGCGTCACCGACGCTCTGAGAATACTTAGCACTATAAGAAATACACAGATACCGTGCTTAGGGTCCAACGCCTAATATATATATTATGAATGATATACTTGCAAAAGAATTAACACAATACAAGTCATACACTACAATATAACATAGACTACCTAACCAGATAACTATACATGAAATACAATACAATACTATTACGTTCAAGGGATTACGAGAGAAAAAGGAGAAGAGAGAGAGAGAGAGAGATATGGCCCATAACAACAAGGAAAGACAATATGATTGCGGAGAAAACTTACGCACAAAGGAAACGATCGCATGCGCCTCTGGACATCCAGCTCCCGATTTTCAGCAATGATAACCGTTGAAGAGTGAGCTGGATGTGATCGGCTTGTCTATTTATGCCCCACACACAATACAATTCAATGGTCCCTACAATCTCATTGTTCATTGGACACAGGAATTCGGCTTCGCATTATAACAAAAGGTCATAGGTTGATTCATACAGGTGGGCTGTGACTATTTCCAACAGCTCAGGTGGGAGGGAAACTGGGTTTCCCGCCGCATGGATAATTAAGTGCAAATAATAGTAAATGGACATAAACTTCTTATGTCCATAACTATTCGCACGAGCGATTAATCAGCTTCAAACCAACACCGGAATATTGCTAATTAGATACTCTTCCGATGGATACTAAACACCACTGTATTACTCCTGTCTGACCCTTCGTATCAAACAAAGGGGGATTTCTCTGTTCATGAACATTCTACATTAACCAAACTTTCAGAATCTATCAAAGGGACCATGATCTACAAAATACATTATATAGTGAAAATGTGTAACGATTGAGTCGCACGCTACGAACACATGAACTCTACCGTAAATGCACATACCGCGCGCGCGCGGGTGCCCGCAACAGCGAGTATGCGCACGCACGGGAGAGCGCACGCATGCGCAGCGCAGACCTGTGTGAGGTGCAAATATGGCAGTGTGCATAGAGATATTTTTCTGACTTTGACAAAGTCAAACAAGACTCTACAGCAGGCATGTCCAAACTGCGGCCCTCCAGCTGTTGTGAAACTACATATCCCAGCATGCCCTGACACAGTTTTGCTGTCAGAGAATGCTAAAGCTGTGTCAGGGCATGCTGGGATGTGTAGTTTCTCAACAGCTGGAGGGCCGCAGTTTGGACATGCCTGCTCTACAGTGATCAGCCTGGCTAACTCGTACCAGGCCTCTAACTTCACATGGTGTATTCAGGATAGATGTTTAACCACTTATTTGACAAATTATTTTTCAAAACCGCTCCAAAATTGTTGGGTTTTTATGAGTGAATTAGGTGAAAAATATGTTTTTAATCTTATCCAGAATGATTTTATTAAAAAAAAATAGATTTTATTTTTATATTTGTAAAGAAAATCGTTTCTAAAAACATTGAAAGATTGGTTGACACCATTGGAACATCGAGAACATCGATAGCATTGCAACTTTAATTTTTGATGCCAGGACAGCCACCAGGTACACTGGGGACTTGGAGTTCATTTACACTTCCCCAGCGGATGCTGTTGTACACTACCCCTGGGTGGTGGTTTCTGCTGGAAATACAGTCAATGGGTCGACCACACTTAGGTCGACAGTCATTAGGTCGGCCACTATTGGTTGACATGGTCACTAGGTAGACAAGGTAACTAGGTCCACATGGGAAAAGGTCGACATGCATTTTTCACAATTGTTTTAATTTTTTAACCTTTTTCATACTTTACGATCCACGTGGACCACGATTTGGAAAAGGAACCTTTGCCATGCGCAGCAGTACTTGGTGCACTAATTGGGGGTTCCCCATCACTTTACAATGAAAACAACACCAAAAAAGAAAAATAACTCATGTTGACCTTTTTCCATGTCGACCTTGTTCATGTTGACCTAATGACAGTGTCGACCTATTTCAGGTGTCGACCTAGTCACTGTCAACCAATGTGATCCACCTAATGTATGTCGACCTAATGCATGTCGAACCTATGACCCGTTCCCATCCCGCTGTGCTGACTGTTCAGCTGTGATCGGCAGCATAGCAAACACTAGGGGAGAGTGCATGGATGCAGAGGGACCTCTTGGCCCCTCTGAGAGCAGCATCAGTGGGAATTTTCTCTTCCCTGTAGCTGCACACACTGTCTATCTGATTGGTCGCATCCAGTCTGACCAGGTCACAAAAAGCACTTGCTGGTGTGTTTGCATCTGATGCAAACATGCCAGGCAAGTGGTTAAGGACACATCTGTATTACATTTTTGGGCATTGGAGGGGAAAGAGGTGAAAGCAGCAGCAGCTGCGCTGGGTGAGGAACCCCCAGTATTCTGCTTTTGGATATGTATGCATATATTATTTAACAATACAGTAGGTGTTTCATGCAGACAGATTAGGCGAGATGTAACAGAGTCCGAGATTGCTGGAGGTGTGGGATGCCGGACGATCTCAGACTTTTTTTTTAAAGCAGCAGTCATTTGCAAGGCATGGATTTGCCTTGTAAATGACTGCTGCTTTAATTAAATGTCTGAGATAAGCCAGTATCCAGCACCTCCGGCAATCTCGGATGCTATTACATCTCTCCTTGTATGTTTTTTACATAGTTGAAGCAACTCTGCAGTTGTGCCCTTCTCAGGTGCTTTCAGCATCAGGTTATGGATTACAGTGCAGCATCTTCCCTTGACACAGGAGTGGATGGTACAGTGTATTTATATTCTTCCAACTGGTACATAACACTTTTTTTAAGGTAAGCTAAGCACCAGGCAGCTCTAGATCTGGACCCAGAGGAGGAGGCAGCCAGCAACCAAAGTAAGTAGATATTTTACATTACTGTATAGTACTGTATACTGTGTTTTTCCCCACAATATGGGTGGGTCTATAGTAGGCCTATAGTATCTTCTGTCTAGTCAATCCTTTTTAGGTCAGTCTGTGATAAAGGAAGTATAGGTTTTATTTTAAAGGAATCTGGCTCATAAGCTCTGCACAGAGGCATACTGTAGATCAATACAGATAGAAATGAATAACAATTCTGTCTTCAAAGCAGAAAAAAAATGTATATTGTATATACATTATTCATAGAATGCTGTTTTAGAATTACAGTACATCATAAATAAGAAACATTATTATCTAGAACATGAAAAGAGGGAGTGACATGGCAGGTCTAGTGGTATATGTAATGCACTTTCTGGAACAAAAATTATAGTGACTTTTTAAAGAATACATGATGTTATCATCCTGATAATAACTGCCTGACAATGATACATTTAATACTTGAGGGGTTTTAAACACCATTTGCTATTATCAATAGGGCTCAGGTCAAGGTTCATCATGAATAAAAGTTTCATAGATTTACTTCCCCTGTCATCTTTTGCCACTGTAGAGAATTAACTTAAAGTTTAAACACATTTACAGTATATTTCACTAAAATACATGACCATACAGGCAAAACAGAATCATTTGATTTTACTTCAGCACTTGCTTTGACACAGGAGTGGGTGGCATTTTCCGTCACCCAACTGGAAAACTGCTTGTACAGTAATTTTCTGTGTGTGAATGCAAGGCTGAAGGCAATTGGTGCTTTCTTTGTTGCCTTGTACTGTAACACAGTATTGTATGCATTTGTACTGCACAGTATGTATTATTAAGCAACATTTTTTTTTTTTTTACAATACAGTATGTGAGACAAGGAGTTGTTTCAAGTGTGTTGCCAGACTAATTGACATGTTAAAGTGCAGTATTTGTGCATTTGCTGTACTGTACCCTTATTTTGTCAGTGGTGAATGGAAAAAGAGAGAAATAGAATGATGGCTGGCTGCTTTATTTCATGCGTGTGGCCACCGGTGCCTGTTTTTTTTTATTGTATATTTAATATTTGTTTAATATTTCAAAAAAGTGTTTGTTTGTTTTTTGTCTTTTTTTTTACAAAGATTGGGGTCCCCCTGATATATAGTAATGTTAACCAGCCTTTGTTTGGTTTACCCAAGGGCTGGAATGCACATAGAACGTCCCCTTCCTCCACAAAATTATTAAAAAAGACAACTCCCCTAAAGACAGTCTCTGTTGGAGGTGGTGGTGGGTGTGGAGTTAATAAATAACCATTTTAATTAATATTGCTCATGACAGCTGGTGACTGGTGACAGTCTGCCAGGACTTGTAAAACCACAAGAGTCAGCATACCCAGGAATCAAGAGCCCATTGGCTCATATAGTCCAGCTACAAAATAATGTACTGTAATCATCATGAGCACTGCAAACCACATTTCAAAATAAACAGTGCAAAGTCAGCATTTGTGGACATTACCAAATAGTTAACCAAATTTAATAACATATATATGTGGTCATTCAAGCCTAGATGGAGGATACTGTATCTGCAAATATGTTTGTGAACTCCTTGCATCTTGCCTGGGAGATGGTTTCATCAGGCTGCAGGCATGCTGGCTTATAAAGCATCTCCACTGTAATGAAGAGCTGAGCTGGCCTATTGTTTACTGCTCTGATCTCATTTAACAGGAACTCTGTTTTCTTCTGGGTGTTTGTAGATTGATATTCTTCATTATGCTTGATTAGTTTTAACTTATCCTCTACCAGGTTATTCTTCTTCCATTGTCTTTCAAGTCTATGCCCCCTTTCCTTGAGCTCATTAACACTGTTGTCAAACTAGGGAGCTTGACGGTGTGATTTGTGAGGTTGTATAAGCATAAGCACGAAAGCGATAATATCCATTGGAGCCATCACATCCCTATTACAGTACTGGAATAGGGAACAGGCATCTTCACAAGAACACAATATCATAGAGATATCCAGATTTGCTGCCAGAGCCCGGGGAGTCATACCTGGTCATCTCCATGTGCAAAGGTCTAATTTGAGGCATTGTAACTGAGAACCAAATGAGTGGTGGCATGACCACATGACTGGGTTTATTTTTAGGTCAGATAATTCTAATCCAATCTAAAATACAAGATCAAGAGAGTGTCCACCTAAATGTTTAGCTTGAGGCATAACTTGTGTGAAGACCAGAGTATTAATTGTGCACAGGAGGTCTTGACCAAGGCATGAGAGCTCAACATCAACCCATGCATTGAAATACTCAAGGATGAATAATCTTTGATGCTCCAGAACTAGTCAAACAACAGTGTCTTCAATTTCTTGTAGAATATATTTCCATCTCCAGTTGGTGGTAAATGAGAAGTACTGTGAAACCTAATCCTGTCAAACTCTGGGCAGTGATGCACTCCAATGAGCAAGTCATTTCCATAGGGTAGATCCTCATAGGTGTGCGCAGCTAATTTAATTAGGGGGTGCACCGCCAAAGGGGCATGTCTAGCAAAGCCAAAGGGGCGTGTTTAGCACCGCACAGGGACATGTGTAGCACAATTTTACATTCTCTCAGTAAAACCAGATGGCTTAATCTAAGTTCTCCCTAGTTCCTAATAATGAAGTAGATATAATACACCCCAGAGAAATAAAATGAAACATAATGGTGTGACCACAGTACAGCACTGACTGTCTGCTACGGCATAACCCTGAGTCCTATCTGCTGCTGCACCCTATTGCTGCTTACACTTCCCCAACCTATCTCTGACCCAGCAGCTGAACTAGAGAGTAGTGGGCCTAGGTGCATATGTACCCCCCACACCCCACCCCTTGCACCCCCAAGCACCTACACCCTAATTTTGAGTGGGACATTCTGAAAAGTATGGAAGATTTAGGGGGCCGAACATTTGAGTTTTAATATAACACAAGCAGGGGTAGATTGAGACGGCGGGATGCCGGGTCAGTCCCTGGACGGCTGGCCCCCCACACCACCACTGACACATCAGACTGATTTATAGTAAACTGTGTCCGCGGCTGCCGCGATTGGAGCTTCAGCACATGCGCAGAAACTTCCTCAAGTTTGACCCGCAGCGAACTGCTGTTACTGTGCCGCTGTGAAGTGTTCACTAAGTTCCGCCTCCTCCTGCTCCCACACGGCGGACACTGTAATAAATGCTAAGCGCTGGGCAACTAGTGAGGAGCCTGGCAAGGAACACTGCTTCTGTGCAGGCTGCCAGCGGCTGTGTAAGTGGACTGTGCTTCGATTTGGTGTGGGGGTGTCAGCTGCCGGGTGAGTGCTGAGGAGGAGGGGAAGTGGGGTGGGGAAGACTGCTGCCGGGTGAGTGCTATAATCTCTTGGCGTCCTCAGGGGCTCTCTGTTCCCATACATTAAAGATCCACTTAATTGGTCATTATGCACTTTCCCTAATTAGCTCTGTTTGTCTTTTTCAATATCTGCTTTTACACAAACAACCCCCTTGCTTTTGTTTTTGTCATGCTTTGTCCCACAATATATACTGACGTTTTTGGAGTATGTTGTGCACAGAAGGTTTTTGGAGTATGTATGAGAAATTGAGTTCCTAAGACTTGTTCCTTGTGTGCAATAGTATTTAATTTTATTGTGTTGGAGCAATAGCAACAATTATAGACTGTGTTGTTTGAAGATATACTGGATGGACAGTAAATAGCGGCGGATTGGCATGCCAGGACGCCGGACTGGATTTCGTTTTGCGACAGTGTTCACTGAAAGCTTCTGTGCATGCATAGTATTCCAAGCCGCCAGTCACTACTGACAGCTCCGCCTCCTCTCCAGCCACATCACGTGTTCTGCCTCCCCTCCAACTCGGGCCGTCACAGCACACTGCACAATGGACTCGTGGCTGCTGCAGCTAGCAGGCAAAGCAGGAGGTGGCAACCAGCCAATTCTGACTGCGTCACACACCAGTTGTGTGACAGTCAGTAAGTACTGTACAACTAACTTGATAATTATATAGTGGCATGTTTAAAATAATACACATATATTGGTAAGCTGCTCAATCAGATTGTGATGTCACTCAGGTGCTAAAAGGGAGGGGTAATTCTGTGTAAGAAAAAACAATTTGGGTTCCCTACTGCACACTGAGTGAAAAATAATACTACATAATAATCAGATAATATGGAGATCTTAATTGCGTATATCTGCAAATATAGGGTTAAGCCCCAGGCCAATCGGCAAGGCTTCTCTGTCACTGGGGGTCCCTAATACTAGGTAAGGGTCCGGGGTGCAGGACCTCATCACGTCGGCACAGGTCGGCTACCCCAGGTCAGCACACAGATGAAAGTTAATAAGGGTTAATAAGAAGCACATAAGTGCTATGTATGTGAAGTGTGATTAAAATAATACAAAAATATATACAAAGTGATAGAGAAAATCATAAGTGTTAAAGTGTTAGGGTGTGCCGACCTGAAGCCGCCCAGCCTTACCGACCTAGGGGCCACCGCACCCCACACCCACCCCATATATAATTACATATATGTCTGGGTCTGAATGCCCAGTGTAAGGCCACATGATAAAGGCTCCTACAGCATCTGAGAGCCAGCTTACCCAGACACACCCTCAACTTCTCCAATGGCACTCTGGGGTCAGCAATCCCTCCTAATGCTGACCCATCCATGCCTCTCGAAATACAATACACATATATTGGTAAGCTGCTCAATCAGAATGTGATGTCACTCAGGTGCTAAAAGGGAGGGGTAATTCTGTGTAAGAAAAAACAATTTGGGTTCCCTAATGCACACTGAGTGAAAAATAATACTACACAGGGCCGTAACTACGTGTGTGCCAAGGGGGCTTGGCACACAGCGCAGTTGCCCTGGGGGCGCAACGGCCAGCGGCATGTAATGAGTCAAATTGACTCATTACATGCCGCCTCTGTGTGCGCCGTGCGCCGCGCTGGAGGAGAGAGACCAGCGCCGGGTTCAAGGAGGAGGAGGGAGGGGGAGCAGGGAGCCGCAGCAGCGCTATTTGATTGGTAGTAAGCGCCGCTGCAGCATCCCCCTCTCCTTCTGTATTGGCTGCCCGGCGCTGCTATGGATGCTGGGATGCGGTTCCTTCATCCCAGCATCCACAGCAGCGCCAGGCAACCAATACAGAAGGAGAGGGGGATGCTGCAGCGGCGCTTACTACCAATCAAATAGCGCTGCTGCGGCTCCCTGCTCCCCCTCCCTCCTCCTCCTTCTCACCTCACACAGCCTGCACCGAGAGGGAGCTGCACGAGGAGCCTGTCAGCTCTCTCTCTCTATTTCTCTCTCTCTCTCTCAGGGGGACACCGTCTGCCGCAATGTGTAAAAAGGGGTCCTGGCTGCCGCAATGTATAAAAAGGGGGTCTGGCTGCCGCAATGTGTAAAAAGGGGGCCTGGCTGCCGCAATGTGTAAAATGGGGGACTGGCTGCCACAATGTATAAAAAGGGGGACTGGCTGCCGCAATGTGTAAAAAGGGTGCCTGGCTGCCGCAATGTGTAAAGAGGGGGCCTGGCTGCCGCAATGTGTAAAGAGGGTGACTGGCTGCCGCAATGTCTAAAATGGGGTCCTGGCTGCCGCAATGTGTAAAAAGGGGGACTGGCTGCCGCAATGTGTAAAAAGGGGGACTGGCTGCCACAATGTATAAAAAGGGGGTCTGGCTGCCGCAATGTGTAAAAAGGGTGCCTGGCTGCCGCAATGTGTAAAGAGGGGGCCTGGCTGCCGCAATGTGTAAAGAGGGGGACTGGCTGCCGTAATGTGTAAAAAGGGGGACGCTGTCTGCTGTAATGTATAAAAGGGGCTCTACCTGGTGTAGTGGCGCTACTGTGCAGCGTAATTTGAATAATGTAGACTACTGTGCACCGTAGTATGAATTGCTGTTATTTTGTGGCCACGCCCCTTCCCCATGAAGCCACGCCCCTATAAATTTTTCACGCGGCTGCGGCGCGCACTGCCCCAGTCTTCCATGGGGGGGGGGGCGCCATTGTCGTTTCTTGCACACAGCGCTAAAATGGCTAGTTACGGCACTGATACTACATAATAATTAGATAATACGGAGATCTTAGTTGCGTATATCTGCAGATATAGGGTTAAGCCCCCAGGCCAATCGGCAAGGCTTCTCCGTCACTGGGGGTCCCTAATACATGGATGGGTCAGCATTAGGAGGGATTACTGACTCCAGGGTGCCATTGGAGAAGTTGGGGGTTTCTCCAGGTAAGCTGGCTCTCAGATGCTCTCATTATCATGTGGCCTTACACTGGGCATTCAGACCCAGACATATGTGTAATTATTTATGGGGTGGGTGCGGTGGCCCCTAGGTAGGTATGGCTGGGTGGCTTCAGGTCGGCACACCCTAACACTTTATTAACACTTATTATTTTCCCTATCACTTTGTATATATTTTTGTATTATTTTAATCACACTTCACATACTGTACATAGCACTTATGTGCTTCTTATTAACCCTTATTAACTTTTCACCTGTGTGCCGACCTGGGGTAGCTGACCTGTGCCGACGTAATGGGGTCCTGCACCCCGGACTCATACCTAGTATTAGGGACCCCCAGGGACGGAGAAGCCTTGCCAATTGGCCTGGGGGCTTAACCCTGTATCTGTAGATATAAGCAACTAAGATCTCCGTATTATCTGATTATTATGTAGTATTATTTTTCACGCAGTGTGCATTAGGGAACCCAAATAGTTTTTTCTTACACGTTTAAAATAAGTAGCTGCATCATATATTATATATATATATATATATATTATATATATTATTACCAGTCATTTATATAGCACACACATATTCCGCAACGCTGTACAGAGAATTTTTGGCCATTCACATCAGTCTCTACCCCATTGGAGTTTACAATCTATATTCTCTACCACATGTACACGCATACACATAGACGCTAAGGTTAATTTGTAGAGAGCCAATTACCCTACCAGTATATTTTTGGACTGTAGGAGGAAACCAGAGTACCTGGAGGAAACCCACGCAAGCACAGGGAGAATATACAAACTCCACACAGTTAGGGCCATGGTAGTATATATATATTATATAACCCAGAATGGATGATGTAGAAACACTGTCATACAGCACGGCGCTGCAGTTTGAATTTAAATAGATTTAATACTGCCACTAGTGTGTCACACCTTGACAAAGGGGATAAGCACCCCGAAACATTGGATTTTATGATGTGACCTGTTACAATAATTTTTTTACATTTACACAACTCCAAGTGCCGCGGCGTTTTTTAAACTTTAGTACTGTGCTGGTGGTAGTGCAGTGTCTTTATTTGTATGTATAAGTCCAGTGAGTGCCGCCTCTAACAAATTGCCTGTCTAACTTCTTTAGGACAGCCCGTTGTAACATCTATCAGGAGTGCAGGGCTCTGCTGCAGCTATGTATGTGTATATATATATATATATATATATATATATGTATATATATATAAGTATATAATGTGCTCTACCTGGTGCAATGTGTTTAAGGTGCTCTACCTGGTGCAAAGTGTATAACGTGCTCTACCTGGTGCAATGTGTATAATGTGCTTTACCTGGTGCAATGTGTATAATGTGCTTTACCTGGTGCAATGTGTATAATGTGCTTTACCTGGTGCAATAGGTATAACGTGCTCTGCCTGGTGCAATATGTATAATTTGCTTTACCTGGTGCAATGTGTAGAATGTGCTTTACCTGGTGCAATGTGTAGAATGTGTTCTGACTAGCACAAAGCGCATAATGTGCTCTGCCTGGCGCAAAGTGTATAACGTGCTTTACCTGGTGCAATGTGTATAATGTGCTTTACCTGGAGCAATGTGTATAATGTGCTCTGCCTGGCGCAAAGTGTATAATGTGCTTTACCTGGTGTAATGTGTATAATGTGCTCTGCCTGGCGCAAAGTGTATACCGTGATCTACCTGGCGCAAAGTGCAGAATGTGCTCTACCTCCAGCAATATGTATAACATGCTCTACCTGGAGCAGTGTGTATAGAAGGTTCTACCTGGTGCACTACTGTGTAGTGTAATGTGAATTGGCACTATTATGTGGTCACACCCCTTCCCCACTAAGCCTGCGGTGCGCACTTTCCATGCATACCTAAAATCAGGCCTTCTGAGCAGTAATCCCGACCACTTGACAGAATCCACCCCTCAATAGACCCCACCCCTATTAGGGCTGCTTCCATAAATTTAATGGGCTGGTTTTCAATCCCAATCCGCCCCTGAACATAAGTACAGTTTAAAATATACACATGTGCCATCACAGCCACATTTGCCTCTTTCTATGCCATCAGACTCCTCCTCTGTAAGACACCAGCATTTGTCATACATGTCCCCATGCTCACCAGATATTGACAGTAGTGCTCCTTATCCACATTATGCCACACAGTATGGGCCAAATTCACATTACGTCACACGGTATGAGCCGAAATTCACATTACACCACACTGTATTAGCTGAAATTCACATTACGCCACACCATATGAGCCGAATTTCACGTTACGCTACACGGTTTAAGCTAAAATTCACATTATGCCACACAGTATGAGCCAAATTCACATTACATCACATGGCATGAGACGAAATTCACATTACGCCACACGGTATGAGACGAAATTCACATTACACCACATTGTATGAGCCAAAATTCATATTATGTCACACGGTATGATTCAAAATTCACATTATGCCACATGGTGTGAGCCAAATTCACATTACGTCACATGGTATGAGCCAAAATTCACATTATGTCACACGGACACGGTATGAGCCAAATATATATACACACAGTAGAATTGTGTGCACCACCTCCCCCCTCATACGGACATCATGCCTGCACAAATCCCCCCTAATTTGACAGCCATGTTTGCGCACATCGCCCCCATACTGACATCCCAGTCTGCACACATCCGCCCCTGCCCTGCAATGCTGACATCTGTGACTACACACAACATTCCCCATACTGACATTTATGTCTACTCTGCACATTGCCCTCCTCTAATACTGACATACTGTACATGCACGCAGGGGTGTAACGGTGATTGCTGGCCTTCCTGACTCCATACTGTGTCTCTCTCAGCCAGCGGCACAGATCGCCCCTGTCAGCTAGACACTGTGGTCACTCAGAGGCAGAGAGGAGAAGCCAGGGTCAGGGAGAGATGAGAGAGGAAGCATCCATTGCTCCTTCTCCTGACCCCTTGCTACTGGCAAGTTGCGTCCACAAGGTACTGAACATTTCGACATGGCACACCCCCCCCTTGATAATTTGCTCACCCCACTCTCATTATGCCTTTCAGTGTGGCAGCGCTCAGCATACCCCTGGCGGCGGCCGGCGCAATGGAGAGGGTAGTCACACAGGAATGAGCAGCAAGCTGGATCGGCATTGGGCCATGGCAATCTCCACTGTGCAGGTGTGATGTGTGGGGGGTGGCTGTGCGCACTTGGAACCCCCATGCGCACGCCTATGTAGACCCTACAGATGTGTCCTCACATATTGTCTTAAAACAGGCAGCATGGCATGGCCTTCCCACAATACATATGCATCGTGGGAATACATAATGCCACAACCCCTTTAATGTCCTACTAATTGTTGGTGCAGGAAGGAGCAGCGTCCTAGTTCTACTCCCTAGTAACACTGCATTGGTGTGATTTCGGTTTAAACAGCATATGCACTGACCCATGAATACCACGCCATGCTGCTATCTTTGTCCCATGATGCATTTGCTTCTAGGGCAAATATGTAAGGAGACACATCTGTAGGTTCAAGTGCTTTTTTCAAAAATAGATGGCCATCCCTCCTCCCCTGCAGTTCAGTCTTGGGCTGTGGATGACAGAGTAGTTTGTTGGGATGGCAGTTACCAAAATATACTTCTATTTGTTTCCTCTTTGAAACTGGTGGGGGAGCAGTTGCGGAAAGGACTCGGTGGTTACAAGAAAAAAAGAGGTTTTAAGTCTCCTCACTTCCTATGACTGCCCAAGTGTTTTTTTCTTGTTTTTTGTTTTTTACTTAAAAGCGATTGAAGAATAGAGGCCTGTAAGCAGAGCTAGCCATAGGCATAGGCAAACTAGGAAATTGCCTAGGGCATTTGATATGCCTAGGGGCATCAGCAGCTTCTGCTGATTAAAATGATATGCGGCATGCCTATATTCTCTGTGTAGCATTTCATATGCAGATACAGTCACAGTCTCACACAGTATATAGGCATGCCGCATATCATTTTAATCAGCAGAAGCTGCTTGTTCATCCTAGCCAAATAGCAATGCAAATAATATGCATTTTTATAAAAAAAAGGTGTGTCCAACGTTAGCATTGAGGCAAGATTTAGGAGGACACATGTGTATCCAAGCAAAGGCAGAGGTCACAGTGTTAGTGGTAGTGTGAGTGCTGTGTGCATGTGAGTGGTTTGTAGGTGCAGTAGTGTTCAGTAGTGTAAGGAGCATTATGTGTGTCATGTAAAAATGCATTAATAATGTGTAACATGTGTGTTGCACATTATTAATGTCATTATGTGTAGAAGGGCATTAATAATGTGTAGGGAGCACTGTGTATCAGGGCATTAATAATGTGCGGCATATGTGTAAAAGGGTACTACTGTATGTGTGTCATTATGCGTATAGGGCACTAAAATGTGTAGGGGCACTATGTGTCATTATGTGTATCAGGGCATTAATAATGTGCGGCATATGTGTAAGGGACATTATGTGTAAAAGGGCATTAATAAAGATTGTCATAATGTGTAAGGCGCATTATGTTTATAAGGACATTAATAAGGTGTCTCATATGTGTAAGGGGCATTACTGTGGAATTATGTGTATAAATGCATTACTAATAGAGATGAGCGCCTGAAATTTTTCGGGTTTTGTGTTTTGGTTTTGGGTTCGGTTCCGCGGCCGTGTTTTGGGTTCGAACGCGTTTTGGCAAAACCTCACCGAATTTTTTTTGTCGGATTCGGGTGTGTTTTGGATTCGGGTGTTTTTTTCAAAAAACACTAAAAAACAGCTTAAATCATAGAATTTGGGGGTCATTTTGATCCCAAAGTATTATTAACCTCAAAAACCATAATTTACACTCATTTTCAGTCTATTCTGAATACCTCACACCTCACAATATTATTTTTAGTCCTAAAATTTGCACCGAGGTCGCTGTGTGAGTAAGATAAGCGACCCTAGTGGCCGACACAAACACCGGGCCCATCTAGGAGTGGCACTGCAGTGTCACGCAGGATGTCCCTTCCAAAAAACCCTCCCCAAACAGCACATGACGCAAAGAAAAAAAGAGGCGCAATGAGGTAGCTGTGTGAGTAAGATTAGCGACCCTAGTGGCCGACACAAACACCGGGCCCATCTAGGAGTGGCACTGCAGTGTCACGCAGGATGGCCCTTCCAAAAAACCCTCCCCAAACAGCACATGACGCAAAGAAAAAAAGAGGCGCAATGAGGTAGCTGACTGTGTGAGTAAGATTAGCGACCCTAGTGGCCGACACAAACACCGGGCCCATCTAGGAGTGGCACTGCAGTATGTATGTATAAAGAAAGAAAAAAAAAACCACGGTTAGGTGGTATATACAATTATGGACGGGCTGCCGAGTGCCGACACAGAGGTAGCCACAGCCGTGAACTACCGCACTGTACTGTGTCTGCTGCTAATATATAGACTGGTTGATAAAGAGATAGTATACTCGTAACTAGTATGTATGTATAAAGAAAGAAAAAAAAACCACGGTTAGGTCACTGGTATATACAATTATGGACGGGCTGCCGAGTGCCGACACAGAGGTAGCCACAGCCGTGAACTACCGCACTGTACACTGGTTGATAAAGAGATAGTAGTATACTCGTAACAACTAGTATGACGACGGTATAAAGAATGAAAAAAAAACCACGGTTAGGTGGTATATAATACAATTATGGTTGGACGGACTGCCTGCCGAGTGCCGACACAGAGGTAGCCACAGCCGTGAACTACCGCACTGTACACTGGTTGATAAAGAGATAGTAGTATACTCGTAACAACTAGTATGACGACGGTATAAAGAATGAAAAAAAAACCACGGTTAGGTGGTATATAATACAATTATGGTTGGACGGACTGCCTGCCGAGTGCCGACACAGAGGTAGCCACAGCCGTGAACTACCGCACTGTACACTGGTTGATAAAGAGATAGTAGTATACTCGTAACAACTAGTATGACGACGGTATAAAGAACGAAAAAAAAACCACGGTTAGGTGGTATATATTATAATACAATTATGGATGGACGGACTGCCTGCCGAGTTCCGACACAGAGGTAGCCACAGCCGTGAACTACCGCACTGTACACTGGTTGATAAAGAGATAGTAGTATACTCGTAACAACTAGTATGACTGACTATGACGGTATAAAGAATGAAAAAAAAACCACGGTTAGGTGGTATATATTATAATACAATTATGGATGGACGGACTGCCTGCCGACTGCCGACACAGAGGTAGCCACAGCCGTGAACTACCGCACTGTACACTGGTTGATAAAGAGATAGTAGTATACTCGTAACAATTAGGATGACACTATGACGGTATAAAGAATGAAAAAAAAACCACGGTTAGGTGGTAGGTATATAATAATAAATAATACAATTCTGGTCGGACGGACTGCCTGCCGTGTGCCGACACAGAGGTAGCCACAGCCGTGAACTACCGCACTGTACACTGGTTGATAAAGAGATAGTAGTATACTCGTAACAATTAGGATGACACTATGACGGTATAAAGAATGAAAAAAAAACCACGGTTAGGTGGTAGGTATATAATAATAAATAATACAATTCTGGTCGGACGGACTGCCTGCCGTGTGCCGACACAGAGGTAGCCACAGCCGTGAACTACCGCACTGTACACTGGTTGATAAAGAGATAGTAGTATACTCGTAACAATTAGGATGACACTATGACGGTATAAAGAATGAAAAAAAAACCACGGTTAGGTGGTAGGTATATAATAATAAATAATACAATTCTGGTCGGACGGACTGCCTGCCGTGTGCCGACACAGAGGTAGCCACAGCCGTGAACTACCGCACTGTACACTGGTTGATAAAGAGATAGTAGTATACTCGTAACAATTAGGATGACACTATGACGGTATAAAGAATGAAAAAAAAACCACGGTTAGGTGGTAGGTATATAATAATAAATAATACAATTCTGGTCGGACGGACTGCCTGCCGTGTGCCGACACAGAGGTAGCCACAGCCGTGAACTACCGCACTGTACACTGGTTGATAAAGAGATAGTAGTATACTCGTAACAATTAGGATGACACTATGACGGTATAAAGAATGAAAAAAAAACCACGGTTAGGTGGTAGGTATATAATAATAAATAATACAATTCTGGTCGGACGGACTGCCTGCCGTGTGCCGACACAGAGGTAGCCACAGCCGTGAACTACCGCACTGTACACTGGTTGATAAAGAGATAGTAGTATACTCGTAACAATTAGGATGACACTATGACGGTATAAAGAATGAAAAAAAAACCACGGTTAGGTGGTAGGTATATAATAATAAATAATACAATTCTGGTCGGACGGACTGCCTGCCGTGTGCCGACACAGAGGTAGCCACAGCCGTGAACTACCGCACTGTACTGTGTCTGCTGCTAATATAGACTGGTTGATATTTAAAGAGATATTAGTAGTATACAACAATACTATACTGGTGGTCAGGCACTGGTCACCACTCCTGCAGCAAAAGTGTGCACTGTTAATTAATATAATTGTACTCCTGGCTCCTGCTAACAACCTGCAGTGCTCCCCAGTCTCCCCCACAATTAATTATAAGCTTTTAATTTATACATTGATGACTGTGCAGCACACTGGGCTGAGCTGAGTGCACACAGACTGAGTCACACTGTGTGACTGACTGTGCTGTGTATCGTTTTTTTTTTCAGGCAGAGAACGGATATAGCAGAGAGAAGTGAACGGATATATTATATTAAATAAAAGTTAACTAGCAACTGCACTGGTCACTGACTGTGGTAAACTAACTCTGTCTGCGACTCTGCACAATCTCTCTCTATCTAATCTATCTATCTCTATTCTAATGGAGAGGACGCCAGACACGTCCTCTCCCTATCAATCTCAATGCACGAGTGAAAATGGCGGCGACGCGCGGCTCCTTATATAGAATCCGAGTCTCGCGATAGAATCCGAGCCTCGCGAGAATCCGACAGCGTCATGATGACGTTCGGGCGCGCTCGGGTTAACCGAGCAAGGCGGGAAGATCTGAGTCGCTCGGACCCGTGGAAAAAAAAGTGAAGTTCGTGCGGGTTCGGATTCAAAGAAACCGAACCCGCTCATCTCTAATTACTAATGTGTGGCATTATGTGTATAAGGTGAGTTACTATGTGGCGTTGCATATAGAAAGGGCACTACTGTGTCGTCTAATGCGAATAAAGAGCAATAGGGTGTGGTGTAATGTGAATAAGGAGCAATTCAGTGTGATGTAATGTGAATAAGGGGCTCTACTGTGAGGAGTAACGTTTATAAGTAAAGTGATACTACTGTGGGATGTAATATGAATTATGGACACTATCGCATGATCAAATGTGAATAAAGTTGCAGTACTGTGTGGCGTAATTGGAATTGGGGTTACTATTGGGTGGCCATGACCCTTGCCAGCAAAAGCACACCCCTTTTTGGGCTGTGCACCAAATGTGCAAACTGTTCCTATTTAAAATATAGGGGGTCCAAACACCAAAATAAGGACTGCTATGGGTGAGGGGTGATGGTGCTGGGAAAGAGGTGCAAGGTCAGAGGCGGAACCAACGGTGGTGCTAGGGGGCACCAGCCAAAATCTTGCTTAGTGCATCATATTGGTTAGGGCCGGCTCTGCCTGTAAGGGTGTAATATACAGTAAACTTCAGCTTGTGGTGGGTGGAGTAAAAGAATGAAGCTGTGTATAAGTACATTGAGTCATGATGACAGAGTGTGGTGGACAAATACATTCAGTCATCAATGCCAGAGTAAAGGCCCGTATTCACGGGCAGATGTGGGAGAGATGTGTGCTGAGCGAACCGCTCAGCACACATCTCTCCCACCGGCCAGCACAGCGTGATGTGTGCAGAGCGTGCGGGGGTAGACGGGGGGAGGGGGCATTCTTTTCACCCAGCGGGCAGGCCAATCTAGCACCAGCGATAGCGATGTGCGGGGCTGCTAAGATTATCGCTCTGTGAGTACCCCCCTTAAGGGTGAACTGCATTTGATAAGAGGTGAGTAAACATTTTTTTTTCCAATTCTGTTTGTGATCCACAAAATATAATTGGTTATTGGTATATTCAATTGCTTCTATTTAATCCAGAGGTTACTGTATATTTTAAACAAGTTAAACATCACCTAACTACAGTATTCTTGGTGCTTATTTAGTCACATCAGGAATTTTCAAAAGCAGACGTGTAGAGAGGTGTTAGAATCCATTCCTATTGTGTAGGTATGAAAATCCCAGTGTGAGACTCATTTTA
This sequence comes from Pseudophryne corroboree, assembly GCF_028390025.1. NCBI lineage: Eukaryota > Metazoa > Chordata > Amphibia > Anura > Myobatrachidae > Pseudophryne > Pseudophryne corroboree. The sequence continues at coordinate 551,495,315 of NC_086446.1, read as the reverse complement.
AAAATGAACACTCCTTGTAGGGGTGGGGAATAGCTATGATCCTGCATTTTGAAATCAACAGTGAAACGTCAGCAATTCAGAGACAGAATATATTGTATATTAGTTAATGCAAGAAATCAGATATATTATTTCTCAGAGAAACAGAGGTGAATGATGTCTAAGGGAGGGACTATGTGGGTCATTCTGAGTTGAACACTCGCTAGCAGTTTTTAGCAGCCGTGCAAACGCATAGTCGCAGCCCACGTGGGAGTGTATTTTCGCTTTGCAGGAGTGCGAACGCCTGTGCAGCAGAGCACCTGCAAACACATTTTGTGCAAAACAAGACCAGCCCTGTAGTTACTTATTCTGTGCGATGATTGCTGCGATGAGTGACACGGTAATGATGTCAGATACCCGCCCACCAAACGCCCCGCCACGCCTGTATTTTTCCAAACACTCCAAGAAAATGGTCAGTTGACACCCATAAACGCCCTCTTTCTGTCAATCTCCTTGCGTTCAGCTGTGCGATTGGAATCGTCGCTAAAACCAGTGCAAAACCACAATGGACTTTGTACCCGTATGGCGCGCGTGCACATTGCGGTGCATACGCATGCGCAGATTAGCCATTTTTTTCACTGATCGTTACGCAGCGAACAACGGCAGCTAGCGATCAACTCAGAATGACCCCCTATATTCTCTGTGATATCCAATGCAAAGTAGTTGCCGATCTGAAGGAGCTCTCAGTGGAGAGATTCAGAAGTATCAATCCAAAGTGTACAGTATCTCAGTACAGGAATGCAATTTAAAGTGATTTCCCTGCAGGGTAGTATAAGTTAAAGGTAAGTCCTTGGATATTTATGATGATTCGGAATCAGTTGTGTTGAATTTTAGCAGTTTTTATGGAGATGTTCAGGGGCATGTAAAAGGTGAGGCACCCATCTTGTGCGTCAGCAGCAAGGGTTCAGCCTTTATTCCAAAACTGTAGACTACTGCTTAGCAAAAGTGTTGCAGATCGTTGTTGAAATTGTAGCGCTTGCAATACATTTATTTATCCTCTGTACAGTGTATATAAGAAAATACATAATTACAAGATAATAATAATAATAATAATAATAAAAATATACACCAGGCCTACCATGGCAGTGTGGCACTTGATTAACCACAGGTGTCACCATACCTGTGAAATAAGGGCCCGCTATCCCCTGTATACTGACTGTAAAAAAATAAAATAAACAAAATAATAAAAATGTAACAGAACACAAACAATGTAGATTTTGGTTTTTTTTATTATTAAATAATGACTCCCCCAGACATCCTCATTTACCTATTTATTATCCAGGGTCTTGCACTTGCACGCATTAAAAATTTGGTTTACTGCATGTTCACATCTGCGACTGTATTTTACTGTCCATACAGGACTGCCCATTAGTAAGTGCTTGCTATACTGTAGTGCCAGCTCCATCCACTGCAATTGTAATTTTCATCAGCGGACAATATGCATAAAAGTACTGTGACAATATACATTAAAGTACATATGATGCAAATGAATGTGTCTGTCACGCCCTCTGGAGTTCCTGGGACGCCGGCACTGTCGCTCTGTGTATGACATTATATGGTCCCCAATGGGTGTCGTGGTAGGTTATGTTCTCATTTTATTGTCTTAATAAAGGCATTTGCACCCCAAAATGTTCATATGATACCTGTATTGTCAGAGTGATTTTTATACATATATCTAGATATGCAGTATGCGTGTGGTGTGTGTGCCTACATATTGTATATGCAGATTTAGCCATGATCATCTTTGCTGCGGGTAGTTGCAGCCTGGCATGCCATGGAACATGCAGTGATGCAACATGCCATATCGCAGTAAGATAATTATGGCATGGCTACATCTGTGTGTGTGTGTGTATATATATATATATATATATATATATATATATATATATATATGTGTAACAGGGGGAAAAGAACAAGCGCCTTATGGTGTAGTAAGTTTTAAAGAGTGCGTTTCGACACACAGAGAAAATTGTTTGCGTACCAGATAGTGGCTTGGGTTAAGGCCTATCAATCTCCACTCGAGCTGTTTATCACCATCTGTAATTCAGGAAGAAAAACAATCGCCACATAGTGTACTATTTAGAATAACCAGTATCGGCCCCTTAACCTATAAGAGTATTAAGCATATCACATGGTTCTTTATCCGAATGTTCCAGATCAATGTTACCGGGATCCGTAGTTTAGGTCATCAGACCATTTAAAAGCATTTATTGATACAAAAACAAATAAAACACAATAAAATAAATTGAGAAAAGGTATAGCTTAGCTTGGCAGCTGGGCAACAATCTTGTTCAGGTAGGTCTCTCAACGTGTTTCACCCATATAGCTTCCTGAAGAACTGAGCAGCTGTCCAGAAGATTGGAAGGTGTTTACAAAGGACTAAGCAGCCTACATTTCCCCCGTCCTCTTCCCTGAGGATTGCATCAGGGCAATACACATATATTGTTTGAGACTTTGCTTTTGAACTAATCTTGATTATAAAACACCCTCCCAGTTTGGACGAGCGGTGTATATATAACTGTCAAACTTTCGACAAGAGCACTTATATACAGTATTTCATATATATATATATTAGATCTATCAAAATTTGTAATGATTTTATTTATATTTCTATAGAAGATGCTGCTGCTGATGATGATGATATTGAATATAATGAGTATTGTGATGATGAGAGTGTTGGTGATATGGACTATGAACAGTATAATGATGATGGTAATTATTCAAATTATTTCAGTAAGATGACAGCAGTGACAAACAGTTTTTTTTTTTTTTTTTTTTTGCTTATACGCTTACAGATGACTTCACCAACATCTTTCAAACTTTTACCACTATGGTTTTTGACTTCAACTTCCTACTACCATATTGATGTTATGTTATGTAGTTGTATTGAACTTGTCAGTGCAACCGACATATACAGTTGGGTCCACCGTTATCTTGAGTAGTTTTCTGTGCCTAGTCACAACATGACTTATTAGCATAAACCCTTCATCTATTGTTCTCAACTGCAGTACAATACAGAGAACAATACAGCTGTTAGGCGCCGGGGTCCACGATGTCCTCGCGGCCCGGCGCCTAGCAACTAGGGACGCCAAGCGTGCTAGCCGTCGGGTCCCTAGCAACGCAGGGACGCCGGGCGCGATGAGCCGTCTGGACCCTAGCAACGGGGACGCCACGGGCGGACCGCGTTCCCCGTTGCAGGGTCAATTTAGTACACACACACACTGATCTTCTGGGCGTGCAGCAGGGCAGCTGCACAGCATTTAGGGCAATCAGACTCTGAACATCTGATTGGAGGACTCCTTGTTAAATACTTTCTCAGTGCTTCACACAGACGCCGGTAATAGCTTCCTGCATGCTGCTTAGGTTTGCTGAACGTCTGTTCCAGTCCTGCTGTGTCTGGTCATTCCTGTCCTCAGAGTTCCTGAATCTTGGAGTTGTCATCTCATCCCAAGAAGTCTTCTGGTCCTCTACTGTCCGCCACGGTCGCCAGATAATCTCGTGTGGTATTCGTGAGTTGCGGCTCTGCCGTGTGCTGCGGCTCAGCCCGCTTTATTTTGTATTCTGTTTCGGAGCATTTGCGGAGGGTTCCGCTTCCACAAGTCCTCTCCGGAACTCGGCGGTGCCGGGTAGGAGAGTGGACAAGTGGATATTTTGGTTGTCCTTTTCCCTGGCGGTTTTTCCGCACATATTCTAGTTTTAAGTTAGCTTAGCCCCTGGCTTTGTTGCTGAGTTAGAGGGCCCCTTGTTATCACCCTGTCTCGGATTTCCCTTTGTCTCCCATTAAGACCTGAGGGGGCATCGGAGTTGGGCAGACGTAATCCGCCCTTCAAACGCGGCTGCCATGGGCTCAAGCAACCATAGTCTCGCAAGGGATTTCTGACAGCACTGGCGAGACAACGGAGTTAGGGCGCAAGGGGCTATTTTCCATTCCCACTCCCTTTCCATGCATTACGTTCCAGTGCTCAGGTCCTTGTTATAAGATCTCCTCAGACCAGAGTGCTGGAATCATAACATTATTACCGGCCAAACCAAAACTTAAAATTAAACGGGGTTTAATTTTTTTCTCATTCTGTTTTTGTGAGAGTTTATCGGCCTCATGAATCCGACAGGTTTAGGGCCAAATCCCGGTCAGCTCTTAGTCAACCAGATTCAAGAACTTACTCAGATGGTTCAGGATCTTTCTCTTCGGGTGAGATCGCAGGAAGATCTTTTGCGAGCCTCCCCGAAGGTAGTCCCTGAACCAAAGATGCATTTTCCCGACTGTTTTTCCGGTGATAGAAAATAATTTTTTAATTTTAAAGACTCCTGTAAACTTTATTTTCGTTTAAGACCTACATCCTCTGGTAATGAATCTCTGCGGGTTGGGATTATTATTTCTTTACTCCAGGGGGGTCCTCAGACCTGGGCATTTGGTTTAAGAGCAGAGGATCCTGCATTGTTATCTGTTGACGCCTTTTTTAAGTCTTTAGGGCTCTTGTATGATGACCCAGATAGAGAGGCGTCCGCTGAGAGTCAGCTGCGCGCTCTCAAACAAGGTAGAAATCCTGCGGAGGTTTATTGTACCGAGTTTCGCCGTTGGTCGAACGACTGTGGCTGGAATGACCCGGCCCTGCGCAGTCAGTTTCGCCTCGGTTTATCTCAATTTATTAAAGACAGTCTCCTCCAGTACCCCGCTCCTGAGACTGTCGATAAACTCATGGAGCTTGCTATAAAAATTGATCGTCGTCTCCGAGAGCGGAGGGCTGAAAGAGGAACATCTGTAAGGTCTAGTCCTTGTGTATATTCCTTTCCAGAGGACGTCGAGGAGCCCATGCAGATGGGTCTCTCCCGGCTGTCTCCTGAGGAAAAAACCAGACGACAAAATTCCGGTCTTTGTCTATACTGTGGTGGTAAGGGACATTTTGCTCGTAATTGCCCGAACAAGTCGGGAAACGCTTTGACCAGGTGAATTGTGAGGGGGTTCACTTAGGTCTTCAGCTTATCTCCTCGAACAACTCTCTTTTAGTCCCTGTTAAGGTTTCCTTTGGCAGCCTCAGTTCCTTGGTGTCGGCTTTTGTCGACAGTGGAGCTGCAGGAAACTTTATGGATTTAACTTGGGCTAAGGCCTTAGGCATCCCACAGTTATCATTAGATAGATGTATCACCATGCACGGCTTAGAAGGGGGTCCGCTTTCCAATGGGGTAATTACTCACCGTACACCTCCAGTAGTACTTACAGTAGGAGCCTTACATTCCGAAGATATTGAATTCTACCTTACACATTGCCCGGCAGTTCCTGTTGTTCTGGGTCACCCTTGGCTTGCCTTTCATAATCCCACCATTGATTGGCGGTCCGGGGAGATTTCCCATTGGGGTACATTTTGTGCTAAGGAATGTATTTCGTATCCAGTCAGAGTTGCAGCAATCGTTCCAGAGCTCATTCCTGTGGAATACCAAGAGTTTGCCGATGTCTTCTCCAAAGGCAATGCGGACATTCTGCCTCCCCATCGGCCTTATGATTGTGCAATTGAGCTAGTTCCAGGTGCCACTTTGCCTAAGGGGAGATTATATGCCTTGTCCGGGCCAGAAACTACGGCCATGAATAATTATATTCAGGAAAGCCTAGAGAAGGGATTTATTAGACCATCAAAATCTCCTTTAAGTGCAGGTTTTTTCTTTGTGGAGAAAAAAGATGGCTCGCTTAGACCATGCATTGACTTTAGGGCCCTGAATAAGATCTCCGTTAAAAACACCTATCCTTTGCCGTTAATTTCTGTACTTTTTGATCAGTTACGTTCTGCTGTGATTTTTTCTAAAATTGACCTTAGAGGAGCTTACAACCTCATCCGAATTAAATCTGGGGATGAGTGGAAGACGGCTTTCAGCACTCAGTCGGGTCACTACGAATACCTGGTGATGCCGTTCGGCCTGTCTAATGCTCCGGCAGTTTTTCAAGACCTCTTTAACGATGTTCTCCGTGACTTCCTAGGGAAATTCGTGGTCGTTTATTTAGACGACATCTTGATTTATTCTGAATCGATGGAACAACATGTTACCCAGGTGCGTCTGGTTCTTCAAAAGTTACGTGAGAATCATTTATATGCCAAGCTGGAAAAGTGTGATTTTCACGTCACGGAAGTATCTTTTTTAGGGTACATAATTTCTCCTCAGGGATTTTCCATGGAACCAAAGAAGCTCCAGGCCATCCTTAATTGGGCGCAACCCACTAATTTAAAAGCAATTCAGCGCTTTTTAGGGTTTGCGAATTATTATAGGAGGTTCATTCATTCTTTTTCTGACCTGGTTGCTCCCATAGTAGCTCTGACAAAAAAAGGAGCGGATCCTACCAACTGGTCGCATGAAGCTGAATTGTCCTTCCGGGCCTTGAAACAAGCCTTTGTCTCGGCTCCAGTCCTTAGACATCCTAATCCGGAATTGCCCTTTGTTGTGGAGGTTGATGCCTCAGAAGTTGGAGTGGGGGCTGTCCTTTCTCAAGAGGATCCGGAGTCTCTGGAGTTACATCCTTGTGCCTTTTATGTCCAGGAAATTCTCCTCCGCTGAATCCAACTATGATGTTGGTAATCGGGAGTTACTGGCGGTGAAATGGGCTTTCGAGGAGTGGAGGCATTGGCTGGAGGGAGCTAAACATACTATTTCGGTTTTGACTGACCATAAGAACCTGCAATATATTGAATCAGCTAAACGGCTTAATGCTCGGCAGGCACGTTGGGCATTATTTTTTACTCGTTTCAGGTTTATAATCACTTTCAGGCCTGATTCCAAGAATACAAAAGCTGATGCCCTGTCACGTAGCTTTCTTCCCGTTCACAATAGTAATCCTGTTGTTACCCCCATACTTCCGTCTTCGGTCATCCGGGCAGGCCTCACACAGGATTTATTTACCCAGTTAAACCAGCTTCAACACCAAGCTCCTAGACTTACTCCTGCTGGTCGTCTTTATGTCCCTGAATTTTTAAGAGCCGCTGTTTTAACTGAATTTCATGACAACAAAGTCTCAGGACATCCGGGAATCACTAAGACATTGGAATTAGTCTCTCGCTCAGTGTGGTGGCCTAGTCTTTCTAAAGACGTTAAGGAATTCGTTTATTCATGCCAGGTTTGTGCACAGAATAAGGTTCCTCGTTTGTTGCCTATCAGGCAACTCATGCCTCTAGCTGTTCCTCTCAGGCCATGGTCTCATATTTCCATGGATTTTGTGGTTGACCTTCCCCTTTCAGCCGGATTCCAAGTCATTTGGGTGGTAGTGGACCGTTTTAGTAAAATGGCTCATTTTATTGCTCTTCCCCGATTGCCTTCTGCTCAAGGGTTGGCAGTTTTGTTCCTCCGCCATGTATTCAGGCTTCATGGGTTGCCCACTGATATTGTTTCTGATCGGGGTCCACAATTCATCGCACAATTCTGGAAATGTTTTTGTGCCTCATTGAAGATGAAACTGTCTTTAACATCTGGTTACCACCCACAGTCTAACGGGCAAACCGAACGAGTCAACCAGTCATTTGCGTTTGTATTCAGCCAAACTCCAGAATGATTGGTCCGAGTTTCTCCCTTTGGCTGAATTTGCTTACAATAACTCTTGTCATTCCTCCACCATAGAGTCTCCATTCTTTTCAGTTTTTGGTTTTCACCCCTTCAATCCTTTTTTTTTATCATTCTCCAGTCTCCTCGCTAACCTTGATCTCCCATCTCAGAGCAATTTGGAAAAAAGTGCACCTTGCTCTCAGAAAAGCAGCCTTCCGAGAGAAGACATTTTCTGACAGGTTCCGACGTCCTTGCACTTTTAAGGTGGGAGATAAAGTGTGGTTGTCAACTCGCAAAATCAGGCTTCGACAATCCTCGGCTAGACTGGGACCCAAATTTATTGGACCGTTTCTTATTATTAAGAAGGTCAACCCAGTTGCCTTTCGGCTACATTTACCAAAATCTCTCAAGATTGGAAATACTTTTCACTGTTCCCTGTTGAAACAATACGTTTCTTCCAGTAGATTTCCTTGGAGGATCTCTCAGGGTAGATCTCCAGTGAATGTACAGGGACAACAGGAGTTTTTGGTAGAGAAAGTTCTTGATTCCAAATTGTCCCGGGGTCGGCTTTATTTTTTAGTTCATTGGAAAGGCTATGGTCCGGAGGAAAGCTCTTGGGTCCTGGATAAGGATCTTCATGACCCTAGGCTCAAGAGGGCATTTTTTCGGGAATTTCCTCAGAAACCTGGCTTTAGGGGTTCCTTGACCCCTCCTCAAGGGGGGGTACTGTTAGGCGCCGGGGTCCGTGATGTCCTCGCGGCCCGGCGCCTAGCAACTAGGGACGCCAAGCGTGCTAGCCGCCGGGTCCCTAGCAACGCTGGGACGCCATGCGTGCGTAGCCGCCGGCTCCCTAGCAACGCAGGGACGCCGGGCGCGATGAGCCGCCTGGACCCTAGCAACGGGGACGCCACGGGCGGACCGCGTTCCCCATTGCAGGGTCAATTTAGTACACACACACTCTGATCTTCTGGGCGTGCAGCAGGGCAGCTGCACAGCATTTAGGGCAATCAGACTCTGAACATCTGATTGGAGGACTCCTTGTTAAATACTTTCTCAGTGCTTCACACAGACGCCGGTAATAGCTTCCTGCATGCTGCTTAGGTTTGCTGAACGTCTGTTCCAGTCCTGCTGTGTCCGGTCATTCCTGTCCTCAGAGTTCCTGAATCTTGGAATTGTCATCTCATCCCAAGAAGTCTTCTGGTCCTCTACTGTCCGCCACGGTCGCCAGAGAATCTCGTGTGGTGTTTGTGAGTTGCGGCTCTGCCGTGTGCTGCGGCTCAGCCCGCTTTATTTTGTATTCTGTTTCGGAGGGTTCCGCTTCCACAAGTCCTCTCCGGAACTCGGCGGTGCCAGGTAGGAGAGTGGACAAGTGGATATTTTGGTTGTCCTTTTCCCTGGCGGTTTTTCCGCACATATTCTAGTTTTAAGTTAGCTTAGCCCCTGGCTTTGTTGCTGAGTTAGAGGGCCCCTTGTTATCACCCTGTCTCGGATTTCCCTTTGTCTCCCATTAAGACCTGAGGGGGCATCGGAGTTGGGCAGACGTAATCCGCCCTTCAAACGCGGCTGCCATGGGCTCAAGCAACCATAGTCTCGCAAGGGATTTCTGACAGCACGGGTGAGACAACGGAGTTAGGGCGCAAGGGGCTATTTTCCATTCCCGCTCCCTTTCCCAGCATTACGTTCCAGTGCTCAGGTCCTTGTTATAAGATCTCCTCAGACCAGAGTGCTGGAATCATAACAACAGCAGGGGATTAAGTCATTACAGCAGGGGATTAAGTCTGACTGTCCAGTCACAGTTAATCCTATTAACGGTCAAGATAAATGTAGACCCATCTGTAGTATATACTATCTGTATATGCAGCACAAATTGTGCTTCACGCTTGGAAATCTACACTACATGGTACATTTATACAGAGCACTGGATCATATAATTGTGTTCTATTTTGAGAACATACTTTTCCTCTTTGACAGTGCAAAAATGTATTCCCACATTTTGGACATTATTGAAACAATGTGCAAATGAAAATAGGTGGTTTTGCTCATAGTAACAAAATGTTTTATTTTCTAAGCAGCAGAACAATTACAATTCTATTGACCAATTATTACAAATGTGTTTTAATCTTCCACAGTAATATTGTTCCTCATGTTTCTTCCCTTGTCTTTGTTGTCGTCTTAGTTATGTCTTGTCATTCATAGAATTGAATAATACAGTACATATAACTATTCTGTATAACATTCCATAACTTTTTGATTGTTTTCTTTAGAACCTTACTTAGGGTCAGTACCTGTAAGGCCTGTAATAATTTTACATTGGTATGTATGACTTCCTTGTCCTAGGGGAACTGTTATTATTTCTTACTCTTACCTAGTGTGTTTTATATTGACACATTTGCCTGTTGTGTATTATCTCATGTTATACTTAACAAAAACACCTCAATAAAAATTTTCAACACTAATCTTCCACAGTAATATTGCTTAAGGTCATATAATGTTCTCTAAATACTTTTCCTGTATTATAATAAAAATTCATGTCTATTGCCACGTGTGTGCCCGATTGCGCACTCCTGCAGGTCGCACTTGACATATTCTGGTTAGCGGTGCTGCACAGCCAACCAGAAGATACCGTGTGCGACCTGGTGCATTGTAATGAAAGACGGAACAAGGTTATTCCATCATTCATTACATTGGTCAATGTGTACCAACAATCTTGCATGCTCTGGGACAAAGGGAGTTTGGCTTGATGTGTACCCAGCTTTAGAGTATATACACTGCATTTGATTTATCACAATACAATGCACTGTTTAATGTAACCTTGTGTATTTCATTAGTCGTATCAATTTAGCTCTGTTACTGCTCAACACATGATATCACTATGCTACAACACTTTGCAAATATTACAGCCTGTCATAGAGTATATTATTCCCATTTAATTGGTATAACCTATATATGGTAATTTATATAATTTGTTTCATTTGGCGAACTAAGTTAGTTGCATTTTGAAAAATGATCTATTACGCTACATGTGTAGATAAACTGAGAGATGTTAATGCTGCTATTATGATTTTATTAAAGCCTATCCTATTTAAGGTAAGGAATGGAATGAATGAATGAATGAATGAATGAATGAACGAACGAACAAAAGAATAAATGAGAAAATATATTTGTACCTCTTGTTGCGCAGGTTAAGTTGTAAAAAGCAGCCTCCCAAACTTGAAAAGAATAAACACCAATCTCCTTGAGCAATACCAAATAAATATATAAGTAGAGGCAGGGCCGTCTTTTCGTATGGGCTAAATGGGCTCTTGCCCAAGGGCCCCAGGAGTGAAAGGGCTTTAGGCTGATAGCTGAGGGTCTCCTCTTTCCAGGGGTACCAGATTTTTGAAAATCGGCCCTGGGGGACCGGAGATATCCGACTTCAAAGCAGTGGTCCCCATCCAAGCCTGTTAATTGTTCTTCCCAGATAGATATCTCGGGTTCTATCTGACTTAGAGTTTTTCTGAGGGTACACTACGAAAGCTGGGACTCTCCCCTTTCAGTGGACACTGGCAGCTTGTCTTTACTATGCCCAAAACCAGAGATATCACCTTCAAGTAGCTGGTCCCTGCTCCGCCTCCACACGCCTAATATGCAGTTTTATATTTTTGTTGGTGGATTGCTCTGGCTCCTAAACTCTGATCCCCAAGTCCCCAGTATCTCCTGAAAGGTGGGACTCTCTAGTTTTTTTTATCCCACTAAATCTAAGAAATCTATTCCCAGGAACTGGAGATATCTGCAGTAAAGCAAGCTGCCCTGACCCCCGGAAAATTCTGAATATTAAGCCCACTCCACTATCCACCCCTCCCCTTTGTATTAAACACCCCCTACCACCCTGGAAGTCATGTAACAGGGCACCTTCATGCAGCACAATGTCCCCTTCGACAGTTTAGTGTTCTCCTTCCCGCCCCATTTGTGCGTAAAGGAGTAATTAACAGAAATAATTTCTCCAGGTCCTACATGCTGAGCAAAAGATAGAACGCCCCTACCCCCCGCGGAACATCAAAGCTGCCACTGATAGCATCCCCACACCTCGACCGCTGATGGGTGGGTAGGGGCCCCAGTGCATTGCTGTGCCCAGGGGCCTACACTGCTGTTAAGTCAGCTCTGAGTAGAGGAGTAGGCGCTGTTGACCACCAAATGTTGCTGGTTACCTTTCTTAAACAAGGAGTAGTACTATATTTTGGTACCACAAATGATATTATAAAGTGCATATGCAGACACTTAAAATCAAACAGAACACAAACATGAAAACACAATACATTGTTTAAAGTGACAGTGCTGGTTTTGGATATTAAAGTATCTCACCAATAATTTGGGGTGCGGTGGGCTAAGCTTAATTACAAGAGCAAAGATTAGAGGTCCCGGACTGGAAGCACGGCACCACCGCAGTTGACATAAACACTCCCCAAAGTAAGTCTTTCAGGCACCGATTCACTTCTGAAACCACAGCAAGTCCATGCAACGCGTTTTGGTCCTGTTGGACCTTTTTCAAGGACGGATACTGAGCTGTGCTACTGCAAGGGGTTTTATACCGCTAATTCAGATGTTGATTTACACCATTTCCTGTTAATTTCGGCGGTCGGAAGTGATGTTTGCGTGTCACCTCCGACTTCCGTTTGTGTTCCATTGTATTTTCGGGCGGAAGTGATGTACACGTGTATCCCGGGCGGAAGTGACATATGCGTGTCACCTTCTATTTCCTGTTGTAGTCCAAGGATAAGTTACTTATTTCTTTCTGAAGTACTTTAATTTCAACAGAAGAGACAAAAACATGTCGCCTCATACCTCCACTTCCTTGAATCAGATAGGAATGGGTATCTCCATTGTTGGCAAGGGAGGACATTTCTTCTTAATAAACTTTTTCCTGAGAAAAAAGTTTCTTCTTGTGCGTTGATAATAAGCTTTATTTATTTAAAACAAAGGTTCATATTCTCTTCTTTAGGAATAAGTACTGGTCTTCCACGCCAAGAAATCTATTGCCGTACTTAGTATTCCCACAAATTGGAGAAATAAAAATATAGAAAAATTATTAGCACAGGGAGAAATTAGATGGATATTCGAATTAAACACTCTTAAACCAATGGGCCATAATATTGATTTTGAGTTGAAATGGTTTTTGGATTAAAGTCTTTTCATTTTTACTGCATTAAGTAATTATTTCTTCCTTTGTATCTTTTACATGTTCTACTACAAGGAAAATATGATCAGATGGAATCAGGAACGTACTCCACTCCTTCATAGGGTATGACTTTGCGGGAATACTTAGTACGGCAATAGATTTCTTGGAGTGGAAGACCAGTACTTATTCCTAAAGAAGAACCTTTGTTTTAAATAAATAAAGCTTATTATCAACGCACAAGAAGAAACTTTTTTCTCAGGAAAAAGTTTATTAAGAAGAAATGTTCTCCCTTGCCAACAATGGAGATACCCGTTCCTATCCGATTGCTGTGGTGTGAGAAGTGGATCGGTGCCTAAAAGACTTATCTTGGGGAGTGTTTATGCCAACTGCGGTGGTGCCGTGCTTCCAGCCCGGGACCTCTAATCTTTGCTTTTGTAATTAAGCTTAGCCCACCGCACCCCAAATTATTGGTGTCTGCATTTGCACGTTATAATAAAATTTGTGGTACCAAAATATAGTACTACTCCTTGTTTAAGAAAGGTAACCAGCAACATTTGGTGGTCAACAGCACCTACTCCTCTACTTATATATTTAAAAGAATAAATTAATTAACGTTGCCTTCACTTATAACACTTTCGGACCGCCAGCTTGCAACCCAGGTTATTGCACACTAGCATGCAGTAACTCAGGTTGCTGTGTGGCCTGAAAGGGCCCAGGCAAAATCTCACGGGTAGAGTGACCAAGTATTTAAACCCTGGTAGTGACCTGGGTTGAATACGGCTTCAACCCGGGTCACTGTGTAGTGTGAATGGGTTGACGGGTCGATGCGATCCATTTCACGTTCACACTGTATGGACGTGCAGGGCTTGAAGATCATCTGATCTCCAAGCACCATCTCAGCAAGTGTCACTGCTGACATCACCAACCTGGCAATATGCCGGGCTGGAGACACAAGTGTGAAAGGGGCCTCATCGGGTAGCACCAGGGAAACACCCGCGTATGGCTCCCGGGTGCAACCAGTGATATGCGGTCTGAAAGACAATTGTGCTACATAGGCTTGGAGCCAGGCATTTGTTTTACATAAGAAATAAAAGGAAAGACACATGCAAAAAGTAACACCAAAAAAGCCATTGACCTAATCCAGCAAAACAGTTTCCCTATCTCTGTTGATTGTCTTAGATGCAAGGAAAGCTTTCAACAGTCAGGTATAAGGGTTCAGTATGAAATAATTACAATCAAAATCCCGACAGTCAAAATCCCGACAACAATTGACCAATGGTAGAAATCCCCACAAGGTAAAAATCCCTACAAGGTCAAAATACCGACAAGGTCAAAACGTCAACACAAGTTTTTCATTTTTTTGTGTGTGTCGACACAGGTTGACATGGACACCATATAAGTGTACCGCATCCCCTCGCTGTGCTCGCCATGCTTTGGGCACGGTGCCTCGCTGCGCTCAGCCCACAATTTTATTCCCCCTCCACATCCACTGGGATGGTAAAGATATGGACAAGTCAGTTTCAATGAAACAACTTGTGTCGAACTTTTTGACCTGTCAACATTTGAAATATCGATATTTTGACCTTGTCAGTTTTTTAAATGTTGGTATTTTGACAAAGTTGGGATTTTGACCTTGTTGGGATTCTGACCGTTGGTCAGTATTTGCCAGCATTTTGACCATCGGGATTTGGGTTGTAGGTAAATTGACCGCATCCCAGTTATAATATTAAGCTAACAACAGCTAAACTATCATTTATTAATTTAGGTGAATTAATGAATTCAGATAATAGAGTACTACTGAAAGATCCAAGTCAGTGAGAAGGTTGACGTTACAATATATGTACTATGGCTGTTGTGTAAAAGCTAACATAACATTAGTGATCTCTTTTTCATCATTAGTTACGGTGAATGGTCCCTGTGTGCTTAATTACATGAGATTATACATTTACCTTTTTTGTGCACTGTATTATCATGGATTCACATGACTGGTTGCAAAGATGAACTCTTTAATTGATGGTGCTTATTAAACAGAAATCTGTTCATTAGAGATCCCTTATATCTAAGGTGATACGCAGTTGACATTTAATTGCCTGACCAGTATTTCTTTCTTTGCTTCTGAAAAAACATATAGAGATAATTGGCCTATTGAGATACTCTGAAAGAGATTATGGTATTAAATTAGCACTGTGTCAAGGAGAATCCTCTAGTAATAGTATATAGGGAGTGTTACCTTTATATACAGTATATATATATATATATATATATATATATATATATACACTCTTATTGTGACTGCACCTAGTCAATGTGCACACGCTAGTGTGCGTGTGCGTATATTCACACCCATGATGCATACACTTTGCCTAGTCACAAGTGTGAATAGGCGCAGCCAGGCACAGCTAGTCATTGCATGTACATACACATTGCGGCAACAATGAGCCTGGCTACATCATTACATCCCGCACAATAAGTGTTTCTATGGTACTGTGAGTATTTACATCATATATTATCAATCAAGCTCCACTTTCACTATACAGAAAAACCTTTTGGATACAGTGTCTTCTTTTGAACTCATCTTTTGACACTTTTAAATTTCATATAATCTTTGACGCTGTTTCAAATTGACTACTGGAAAATTACTTTGCTTGCTGTGTGGCAATCTCCAATCCCACAGGTTCCCCGGGTACACTCTAATAAGGACTTCAGATGATTTTATTATTTAATTATTTTTACTTATTTTATTATATACATTTAGAATGTTTTACTTTTCTATATATCGGTATATATTTGATCTATATCTGTATTATTTTAATAAACTAAATAAGTAAATAAACTTGTGAATTATGCCATTTGTTTGTGCTCCCATTCCCTTTTGTTTTATATTACACCAGTAAAGGATTAATGCTGCACTGTGGGCAGTGACAAAAACAAAAATCACCAGTGTGCAGCAAGGGTTAATGCTGCCCCTGTATTCGGAGCTCTGGGAAGCACTGTGAACAATGACATACAAACAAAAGTAATTATAGTGGGCACCCAGGGTTAATGTTGCCCCTGTATTATATATATTAAGAACTCTAGACTAAACTTCGGCCAATGACAAAAAACAACACTGTGCAGTTGCACTAAGGGTTAACACTCAGTTAAGTTCAGCACCAGTGTGACACACTATTTAAACAATACAATATAGATGTCCCTGCTCTATAAAAAATAAAAAAACAATGTTTTGCAAACTGCCTACATAAAAAACTAGCTTTGACAGTATTTACACTAAGTAAGGGATATTTGGGTGCCACTGCCCAACAAACATTGGGGCAGATGTATTAACCTGGAGAAGGCATAAGGAAGTGATAAACCAGTGATATGTGCAAGGTGATAAAGGCAGCAGCCAATCAGATCCTTACGGTTAACATATTGGATCTGATTGGCTGGTGCCTTTATCACCTTGCACATATCACTGGTTTATCACTTCCTTATACCTTCTCCATGTTAATAAATCTGCTCCAGTGTCCTGTGGTGCTATTTGAATTATGATTATAATCTGTTCTTAGTGCCTAACATCCAACACCTTGGTCCAGTGTGAAATGGCACCCGAATCATCAGGGGAGGGACTTATGTTGAGTCCAAAACACAATATCCGCAAGGAAGATGATGTTTTGCCTCATCTTGGAATCCAAGCAAGGCAGGAAAACCCAAGCCGTCGGATTTACTCGGATCCCTGAGATTCTGGCAGGCTCAGTTTTCAAGAAAAAGAGCCCGCACATCTCTACTTGTTTTCTATGCACAAACTTTTAATGACAGCAGTCAGAAAATGCATCATTTGAGAAACTAATCAATTTTAAATATTACTCTAATTGATGAAAAAAACTACTGGATTTCAGCAAATACAATATTATACCACCAAAAAATCTAGCAGATAAATAGTATTTTTCCCAAAAACATAACCACCTTGGATCTTTATGTTTGAGTCATTTTTTAAAATATAATAATGGTTTCACATTAAAAAAAGACATACATGTAGGAGAGAGAGAGAGATCCGACTCAGAGCCAGCTGTGCTGTGAGGGGAAGAGGCAGACAGCTCCCTGCGGGTCACCTAGGGACAAGGCACTCACTGGGTGTCATGGTTGCCTCACTTTACTTGTCTTCATGTCAGAGGCGTCCATCTATAGACTGCCTTTCTTGTGGCAGAAATACCAGCACTGTGGCAAAAACACAGTAATAAATATAGTATAGAGTGGGGGCGTGGCCTTGAGGCAGACGAGATAGGAAGCAATATCCCCAAGCTCCCATACCTTTTCCTTAAAATCACTCTCCCTGCCCTCTCCACCCGAACCTTTTACCCCATCCACCTCCCTCTCACCCTCATTTATCCCCCGCTGTGGATGGCTCAGCGCCGCGCAGCCGGGGAGTACTGTATAACACTCCTGCAGGTTGCGGCCCACCACCACTCCGAGACCGGGACCTCGATTTTCAAGCCCGCCCAGGGAGAGAACCGGAGGACCCGAATCCGGCGCATCTGATGGGAATACCGCTACCGTCAGCGCCAACGGACCCGCCACACACCGCTGGGCTTCTGCAACCCTGGCGGAGACGACCACCCGCACTGCAGCTCTGGGAGCGTCCGACGTGGACACCGCGGCCGCCTACTCCACTGGGCCTACTGCATGCTGCTGAGTCTCTACTCCCCCAGCACACCTGGTGGAGACATCCTACTGCAGCGCGTCTGACGGGGATACCGCAGACACGGCCACCAGCACCGCCGGACCCGCTGCTCTGTGGCCTCCTTACACCCCGGTGGCTTACATTTCTGGGCCTGGTGGGGGATCTGGGGGCTCCGGGGTCGCGTGCCTCTGCCTCAGCGCTCCTGCGGGGATAATGCCACTGTGCCTTATCAGTGGACCAGCTGCCACCTGCTGAGACCCTTGTACCCTAGCGGAAAGCTCCTGATTATATTCCTGGTCCTGCTGCAGCTGTGACATTTCTGCACCACCCAGGTGACCACGGACCGCGGAGACAGGGAACAATCCACGGCACCGCTCCCGCTCACCCCCTGGGTCTCTGATTGCGATACGGAGCTGCAGCTACCAGCGAGGGACTTGCAATCAGGCTTGTTGTGGCCTATCCAACCCCCTGAAGCCGCGGCCTTGATTTTGGCTGCGTCCCTGAGCAGGGCCCTTGGAGCCGTTCCCACTCGCCTACTGGACCTCAAACCGCAGACCCGGACCATAGCCTCTGACGGGATATCGGACGTCGGCTACCCCTCCCTGCCCTGCCTGCGTTGCTTGGTCGCATAGCACCTGCTCTCAATGGGCGACGGCCACACCACCTTCCTGACGCCCTGATCTTTCCACCTGAGGGGAACGCTCCCCAGATCAGGTGCGTTCATCTCCCGACTTCCCGCTTTTTATAAATACCCTAAGGTACAGAGGCCCAACACTAGCCCTGTGAATGATCCTCGCTACTATCTCCATGACGTGAGCCACTGTGCTTGAACTCTACCTTACTCGGGGTGCCTACCTATAATCTGCCCTGCGACCATTGGGTCACCCGCTCCCTTCACCAGCATTGGGACCCTGGTTCGGCATCTGATGACCCACAACCCCCAACCAGCCGGTGCACCTGTGTGTACTCACCCTCTTTAGAGGGAATGACACTTTAACATTTATCTACCTGTATTGAGACTGCCGGTGGGTGGGACGTCTGTGACGACCGCATCTTTACACGGCTCCGGACCCAGCAGCTCCTTCCCTGCACCCATATCAGTGGATACATGACATACATTGCTATTCTGTGAAGGGATCACCATTGGAACTTTAACTGCTGCACCCGAAGTCTTAGCCACTATCCCCGGAGTCAGGCTGCAATCCTCGGCTGCAAGACAAAATGTTACCTTTTTGCTCGGGCTGTGAAATTGCGCCCTTTGCCTCCACGCCATTTCTGCTCTCACACGCCATCTCTGCCCTCTGCACCACAACGACCTTACGACACAAGAGGCCACCCTGGATGGCGGATCCCACTTGCCACGCTAATATCTGTTACCACCTCTTCCCTCCCCACAGAGGCTCCTGACTCTGCCGCTCTATCTACGAGATCTCTACCTATGCACATATCCCGCACTACAACATCAACGACCTGCCCTGTGCCTCCTCTCACCACTTACTACTTCACGGCAACCCCAGATTGGCTCCCACTGACTCTCCTGGAGCATCCGACGCTCTGCCCCCAACCATCCTACAGCCCTTTACTACCAGATAATCACACAGGGTGAACTCTGCCTTTGTCTTTTCTAACCAATGAACCACCTTTCAGAAGTTGCATGAACTCTTCCTACTGCAGTCGCCCTGTAGGGCTGCGTGACCTGTGATTACGGCCAGTATTCTACATCTATTTTGAATTATTATTTTTTGTTTATTTATTTATTTATTTTCTGATTGTTATATAACTGTTGACTCTTCATACTGTGTTTATTTTAAATTGACAAACCTGGAGTTAATAGTGTACATCCAACACTTTTGCACCCTAGGTCCACTTAGGGGTTAACACAATCATTTTCTGCACTCTCTGGGCACATTACAAGTGTTCCCCCTCTCCTAGTAACCCGGTACTCTTCCCAGTCCCCTCACTTCATGTCATTTCCCCCGCTGGCATTAGTATGTAAAGTGTAAGTTCCCGCCTCTGCAATTTTTCATGGGGACTCCCAACATGTCCTGATACTTTATGGTTATATTCTGCCCTGATAAATTTCATTGCATATTATATACATATCTTAGCACCTGTCTTTGTGTGTGTATTTAATGTCTGCTTATCCCCCCCCCCCTTTACAGGGGTATGGATAGATTTTTTGACAAAACCATGCCTCCCAAAAACTCCAACCCTGCTAATAAGAATGGGAAAAATAAGGCTCCTTCTCAAAAATCGACACCGTCCTCACTGTCCCACTCTGATCCTGGCATATTTGAGGCCTCAGGAGACAAACCCTCACCTCTTACTGCGAAGGAAATCTCAGACTTCCTTATGCCCCTTATAGACAAGAGGTTTGAGGGCCTCCAGGTATGGCTGGATGCTGGCCTGGCTCGCATTGACTTCCATGCTTCACGTATTATGGCATTGGAGACCCGGTTGGGGGATGCAGATGATCTTATTCAATCATGTCAATCCACGTTAGAGGCCCATGATAAAACCACACAACAGTTACTTGAAAGAGTAGATGACCTTGAAAATAGGTCTCGTAGGACCAATCTGCGCTTTGTGGGGACTCCTGAGTCCATCACAGGGACGGCTCTTATCACTTTTATAACAGACGCCCTACTAAATATTTTGGAGGACATTGATATGCCTCACATTGAAAGGGCACATAGGATCGGCTCGCCCCAAGAGGGGACTAAACGTCTGTCCCGACCGGTGCTAGCACGGTACCTGGACTATAGAACTAAGGAAACTATATTATCCACCTACCGCAAATCCGGGGAACTTATAGTTCAGGGCCATAGAATCTTGATTTTTCAGGATTTTTCGGCCATGGTGTCCCAGAAACGCAGGGAATTCTCTGAGATATGCACCTATTTGCACAACAATAAAATCCGTTTTGCGCTGTTGTACCCGGCCAAACTTAGGGTTTTGTTAAACGGCACCCAGGTGTTCTTCACGGATCCTCAGGAAGCAAAATCCCGGCTCATGGCCCAGGACTCCCCCTCATCGTCCCCACCTTAATAATGTCTCACTGGGCATTATTCGCCCTGGGCAGGATACAATTCTGTTTACCATGTCCCCAGAGTATTGCATACTCTTGCTTTCCCTCCCTATTTTGATTTTATTTGAAGTTGATTGAGTGCGCGCCCCTAAAAATTTAGTAGGTGCCCACTATTTGTTTCATGGTTAGGAAAATTGTTGAAAATGTTAGTTTGAGGTATTTTGCCATAAAAAAAACCATGTTCACATGCATATGTTTATTTGATGTTAACAACTTGTTTACTTTCTGTATTTGTATTTGTTTTGTCGATTGCTGATTATGTCCTGGAGCTCGGGGGAAACAATTTTCCCGCTTTTTTGCCACACACTTCTAATATGTTTACCATTATCTGCCTCTTAATCTTCCTCCTGGGGAGGGTGAGTAGCCATGCTGTCCACGCCCTCTGACCCTATTACCTTCCTGCCCCCGAGGCCCCTGCAAATTTTATCTTGGAATGTTGGTGGATTAAACACTCCTATCAAACGCAAAAGAGTTGCAACCCACCTTAAACATTTCTACCCTGACATAGTATACATTTAAGAAACGCATTGGGTCACCTCTGAATCAAATTCGCTAAAGGCTGCCTGGATAGGCACATGCATCTCCGCCTCCTTTAAGCAAAAAGCTTGAGTTGTTGCTATTGTTTTTAGGAAGGGTTTGCCAATTTCTATCCTCTCACAAACTATAGACCCTGAAGGCAGATATATTATTCTTGACGTCGATCTGTACCATTCTAGATATACCCTTGTCAATGTTTACGCCCCAAACATTAACACACATCATTTCCTTCAAGACCTGGGACATCTCCTATGTAGTAGATGCAACTACTCTTTAATCCTTGGGGGTGACTTTAATATGGTAGAGGACCCCTCCCTCGATAAATCTCCCCCCTTTTGCGAAGTGCGAACATGTCGCACTGACATCTCACAACGTTTTGACATGATCTACAGCTGTCCAACCCATGGCGATTATTAAACCCTACGGATAGGACCCACACCCATTTATCTCTGGCCCATGGTTCCCTCTCCCGTATAGACGAACTCCACATCTCTGACGATTTAATGACGGACGTCCAACAGGTTGATATCTTTGACATTGTTATATCAGACCATGCCCCCATACTCTTGGCCCTTTCTCACCCACAGATGCAACCTACTGACCGCATCTGGCAATTCCCCTATTACCTAGCCCACTCTGATGAGTTTAAAGCATATCTCATTCACCACTGGAACAATTATGTTGACGACAATTTAGACTATTGGGACCGCCCGGCTCTTTTCTGGGAAGCTTCCAAGGCAGTGATGAGGGGACACATTATTAGTTACGTTTCCCGTAAAAGGAAGGAATCAAAAATCGAATATGATAATCTTAAAATAGCAATGCATGACTCGTTTCTGCTCTACACTACGAACCCCTCTGAGAACACACTAGCTGCATATAAACAATATAGACAGTTCCTTGAGTCCTAACTAGCAACCCAAGCTCGTCACTCCCTGGACTACACTAAACACAAGTTTTATCGTTGGGGAAACAAAGCAGGCAAACTTTTAGCTTCTCTTTCCAAACCATCTAAGCCCCGTCCCATAATCGCCTCTTTGAAACACCCTTCCACCGGAACTGTACTCACCAAATCCAAAGACATACTATTGCTATTCCAATCCCACTTTGAATCCTTATTTCGCTCCACCCCTATCAACATCACTTTACAGGACACTTTACTAACTGACGCAACATTACAGAAATTAAATCCAGAACAGAGAGAAGCCCTAACAGGAGATGTCACTATGTAGGAACTTAACTCCGCTATCTCTAACCTTCCTCACAATAAAGCCCCTGGCCCCGATGGTTTCTCTGGGGAATACTATCGTATACTACAACCTCACCTCACCCCCACTTTACTAGAATTATTCAAAGGCATTCAAACACACGGATTGACTTATCCTACCTTTAACGCTGCCCACATAATCCTCTTACCCAAACCTAACAAGAACCCCACTCTGTTAACATTCTACAGGCCAATAAGCCTGCTTAATGTCGATTACAAGCTCTTAGTCAAGATTTTGGCCACCTGCCTTCAAACCATTCTTCCTGACCTATTGACTGACCACCACATGGGTTTTGTCCAAGGTCGTCATGCAATTAAAGCAATCCGAACAACAATAGCAGCGATCGCTATGGCGAACAATTCCCCTGGGGAACAGAACATGCTTCTCAGCCTAGACATCCACAAAGCATTTGACATGGTCTTATGGCCGCATCTATTTAAAATATTGGAAGGGAGGGCTTTTGACACGGGTTTCATAGATTTAATACACTACCTATATTTAACCCCCTCAGCTTCTTTACTGATTAATGGCATGGTGGGACCTCAATTTACCTTGGAAAGGGGAACGCATCAGGGGTGCCCACTATCCCCCTTACTGTTTAACCTGGCCTTAGACCCCCTACTGCGATCCCTGCAAAATGACCAAACATTTCAAGACATTAAACTTGGAAGCCGAGAAATTAACATATCTGCATTTGCCGACGACATTCTCCTTTATATTGGTAATTCAGAATCATCCCTTACATCTATTTTACACACAATCGAAAATTTCAGCTCCATATCGGGCCTATACATCAACATGGATAAGTCCACTGCAATGTCCCTGGGTGGCACGGTTGGGCGCCCCCATTGTGCCCTGTGGTTCCCATTCATATGGGCAACACATTATATCCCCTATTTAGGAGTCCTGTTACCTCGTAATTTACACTCACTATACAAATTGAATGTTACCAAGGCTATTCACGTACTTACTGAGGATATAAAATCATGGGGTCGTTTGACTCTATCATTTTTGGGCAGAGCTAAACTTCTCAAGATGATAGCGATCCCACGCCTATTATATCCCATCCAATCATTGCCAATTTTACTAACTAAAACTGACTCTCTCCACATTAACTCGATTATCCGTAGGTTTATTTGGAATGGTACCAGAGCCAGAATTGCTTTGCGAAAACTACAACAGCCAAAACATACTGGAGATATAAACTTTCCAGACATTGTAACCCACAATCAAGCAGCCCTCCTATGTCACTTACGTGATTGGATCTCTAAAACGTCAATATACACTGATACATCCCTGGAACAAAATTTATTGGCTGATTATGACCTAACCTGTTTCCTCCACCTTCATGACCAGGAAATCTCAGAGCCACTATGATCCAATCCGTTATTATGGTCCACTAGACGGCTATGGCATATCCTGCGCCATAAAAAGGACCTTAACTCATACCATTCCCTCCACTTGCCCCTGCTCCGGAATCCCAACTTCCTTGATGGCATGGCTGCTCACCCTTTCATTGCTTGAAGTGTGGAGGGCTTGCATACCCTAAAGTCAGTGGTCTCCACTACCCAAGAACGCTCTCTCACACCTGGGGAATTATCAATTGCCTATCCCGTGGTGGACCCTCACCCACTGGCACTCTTACAATTGCATTTTTACACAGCCCATGTACTGAAACATTTTTCTAAAAAAGATATGAACAATCCTTTGGATAACCTCTTGACCTACCCACCGCCTCAGCGCAAAGCTCTATCCATTCATTATAATTTTTTAAGAGATATATTGGATAATGCTGCCATACCAGAAGGGATGTCAAAATGGTTACTTCATTTCCCGGCCCTAACTATACCGACATTGGAGAAAGCTTTAGTGTTTTCCCAAAGGACTCTATCGGCTAGCATGTACACTGAAATGTTCTTAAACACATACCATAATACATATTTATCACCATTAAAACGCTATCGCATGGGCACCTCGGAGAGTCATGCTTGCTTACGCTGCCATCAGGAAGAAGCAGACGCTTTTCATTGTCTATGGGCTTTCCCCGTCATTCAATACTACTGGCACCTAATCCGCAGATATGCGGAAGCCAAACTAGTTAATCATGTCCCCTTCACTCCAGAGTGGGCAATCCTGGGAATATTTGACCCCCATCAGCGAATAACTCTGGCATGCAAAAAACTCCTGCTAGCCGTCAGTGCATCAGGGAGGAAAACAATATTACAAGGCTGGTTGGATAGCACACCTCCTCAAATAACCTTATTCTTGGCTAAATTAAATTTTATTTTCAAGATGGACTGGATGGAAACACTGTTACATAAAGAGAGGGAATTGGAAAAAAAATTCTTAATGTGGGAATCATATATAGCCACACTACCCCTTTCTACTAGAACGCAACTACATCACAGCCTAACAAACACTGTATGGCATCTCACAAGGTTAGCGATACAAGACCCGCCAATTACGTTACTTAAATCTCCCCCGAGCTCCGGACGTGACTAATACTATACGAGTCTATATTGATATTGTATGTTCATGCTAATCTTTGACCCTACCAACTCCCTATCACAAATATCGACATGTTTGTAACTTATTCACCCAACTTTCGGTGATTATGTATGGTGATCATTGTGGTCTATTGATTTATTGTTTGTAACATTTTCTGTTTTTTTTTTTTAATACCTCAATAAAAAAGTAATAATAAAAAAAAAAGACATGCATACTAATATATTACAGTGATTGATAATATTAACCACTTTAATTTGCAGGCACAAGGTGTCACGTGCGATCAACAAGGCAACATTTATCAGAGGCTCTTTTAAACATAAATAGAGGAAGGCATGTATGCAGGGAAGCACTACTGGGACCGATATACAATAGGACTGCACTGGACATGCACCTGCGCCTGTACATTCTCAGAAAATGGGTTCTATAGACTATTTGGACCAGTACTCCCATAAAAGAAAGTCCTCATAGCAACCTCATGGGCTATTATATTGGTAGTTACGAATTATACAAATTAATAGCTAAAATACTAATAGTTCAGCAGGCACAATAGGAAATAAAAGTGTATAATAATTTTTTTGAGCGTTTGAGGGATGTGAAAGCTTAATTGCAATGTAAAATATATTTTTATTCAAAATCTGTCTTTCCTCATTGTGTCCATGATATTTCTTTAGTGATTATGGTACCTTGTGTAATAATGGATCTCACTGTCACTGTAGGAGATGTTCAGTGAATATGACTGTGTATAGTACAATACCTTATATTTGATCAGTCTGCAGAGCACGATACAGCTCACAAAAACATGTTGAGACTACAAAACTTTTCTGGAAAAAATATATATTCTACATATTCTGTGTGCTCTTTATCTGGCTTTCCACCTCATTGCTGACATCAATAGTAGCCTGCACCAGGTTTAAGTATACAGGCAGCAAACTTGATTGTTAAGCATAGCTTTTAGAGGATGATTAAGATGATAGAGTAATAACACCAACAGTTATTTGCTAACGTTGCTTAAAGGTGTAGATTGGCACTAAAGCCATTTAAATCAGTCATTTATTTATGTGTTAATGTTTAAACTGCAGGGTAAAAATAAAAGCTCTTAAAATCTCAAATTGCAAATAATAAAATGACAGTTATGTTATCTGAGAATTTGCAGAGAAATTAATAGCAGTGCCTGCATCTTATCCTATCTGTAAAAGTATTTTAACCTGTAATCTACAAACCTACCACTCATTTAGGTAGTTGTGCTTTCCAAAATTGTATTACATATTGTTGACACTTTACTAATAAACATATTTTTAAACATATCAACTGTAAAACAAATGCTATAACAGTAGACATGCTAGATTATGCTAATTGTAAACAATTCTGGTGTTTCGTGGGCATCAACAATGTGCTTGATTTATGTAGATATATCAGTAAACAATAATTGCTATGAGATTCACACAAATTATTAAATACATGCAGGGGCATCATTGAGGTTCCTAACAGCCGATGAGGTGACCTAAAAAAATAGGCATGGCTGTGCAGACCAGGGACGTGGCCTTGTAGGCTTTCTGCATTTTCATCACTCTGCGGGCATGACCATCATTCCCAGAGATGGGGGCGTGCCTAGCAGCCCCCAAAGTCTAGTCAGTTTGCACAGTGCACACTGCAGACTCCTACAGTATTTTGTGACAGTAGCTGAATACTGCACGTAATGTACAGTGCAGCACCTTTCTCCCTGTTACTGGGAAGAAGATGGCATATTGTCATTCCCCTCAGAGGGTGGCACCAGGGTGTAGCCAACACCTCCCCAGTGACACCACTGAATACACTAGAGAGCATGGTCATCACATTACCTTTAAGCTAAGTTCACCATGTGACCTATCATAATATACATATGAATCTGACATGGTCCTGGATGATATACAGTATACATATTGCATAGCATGTGTCCCCCCCCCCCCCCCCCCCCCCCCCCCCACATCAGTCATTCCCAGCTCTCATTCATTGTATAATCTCACTGGGAGTCCTATGTAAATTATTTTACATGCAGCATGTACTGTAATGGTCCATTGTGCCATTATAAAGCAGATCGTTTAGTGTGTAGGAGAGTGCGATGTAGTGTTGCATAACACAGATGCATTGCTGAGCCACAAAATTGTGTTCCCAGCTTTGGTCTTCTAATGTTTATTTTCTAGCTATTATACTGTGCATAGGCATTATTGTTTTTCCAGCAAAAAAAAAAAAACAACTTTTTTTTATGTTATCCAATTTGGAAACATTTTTACAAAGATTACCTTCTACTTAAGTTTAATCAACCACAATACCGCCAGTTGCACAGTAGTTACCAATAGTTCTTTAGCAAATGGAAAAAACTCTCAATACTAAAGTCTAGAAACTTATCCAGGGACAGTTACAGTATTAAGTTTGCCTTCTTTTATGCTTCTAGTACTTACAGCCTTTGATATGAGACAATCTGTCAATTATTCCCTGGAAACATGGTTGGCCTTAAACTAGATGTTCAATGACATCCATTTTGAAAAATACTTATTTAGCACACACTTTGAAGATTTCATTCGTAATGCTTGTTTTTCTTTTAACCACCACCCTTCAGGAAAAAAGAAACTTGTTTGTGAACAGTTGTACCAAAATGATGACCTTAACACCTGCAAAATAATCTGTAAAACAGCACTACAGTAAGTGTAAGAGAGACAGTATAATTTAGCATTCAGACATGTATTTTTAAACCTGTTAGATTTTTTTTTTTTTTTTCATTTTATCAAAGTCTTTCAGTTACAAAAGTAGGACAGAACTAGTGGATGGAAAAGTGCATCCAATTTATTGTAGGGAAGAGTTCCATTTCTGTCACTTGGATATCTTTTTGTTGATATATCAGATTACTATTTTGTAGTACTTTAGCTGTGTCCCATTTTTGTGTGAGTTACGTTTTATTACATTTTTGAACTTGGCTACATAAACAATAAATTTGGAACAATACTTCAAAAGATATAATCTAAGGTAAATATATATTTTTAACACAAAAACATATAGCAATGAAAATTATATTTCTTTTCTCCCATACCTCAATTCCAATTGTTTTTTTGTTCTTGATAAATGTAATGATTTTTAAAGATGCCAGTTTCCAAAACTCTCCTTCAGTTCTGCTACAGTACATGAGAGATTTTCCATTTTGTTGATTTGTGTACTAAGCTGTGTTTAATGCTAATTCAGGCCCGTTCAGATGCACCCAACTGGTGATGTGCTAAACAGTTTGTACTGAACAATCTAGTACAAATACAAGTCAAGATAAAGCCACTGAATAATAATAATAATAATTCATTTATATAGCGCCATTCTACTAATGAGACTAAAAGCACTTTTCAATTTAGCAGAGAGTGAGTCAGTTACCTGTATCTTGGGTACACTTCACTTTTACACAGAAAAGTGTGAAAACTCTGTCTACCTAAGAATATGTTTGATCATGTAAACATATGTCTTAGCCTCTGTAGATTCTTTGGTGTGATGATCTGGGTATCACGGAGTCCAGGTGATCTCTTACTTGCAATACAGTGTCTAACCCTGTAATCAAGTTATTGTAGTTTACATACATCAACTGGCATCATCATAATGCAGAGGAACTTATGTTCATGCATAGAAGTGGTGATTGGCAGGGAATTTAATTACTTCCTACATGTAATCCAAATGCCTTTCAACTCATAAAACACAATTAGTCAGTCAGTCTAGGGCTATGGAGAGTTCACCTGAAGTATGATAGAACCATCACCATTAATTCTAAACAGTGACATTCAAATGGTAAAGCAAGTCAACAAACCACATGACAAATACTAGATATAAGAGAGTCTCCCACTATATCATTCATTGTACTAAGTCAAAAGTTATATTTACAGCACTCATTCAGATTTTCTTAACATTTTTGTTCATAGAAATATATATATATATATATATTAGAGATGTGCACTTGAAATTTTCCGGGTTTTGTGTTTTGGTTTTGGGTTCGGTTCCGCGGCCGTGTTTTGGGTTCGACCGCGTTTTGGCAAAACCTCACCAAATTTTTTTTGTCGGATTCGGGTGTGTTTTGGATTCGGGTGTTTTTTTCAAAAAACACTAAAAAACAGCTTAAATCGTAGTATTTGGGGGTCATTTTGATCCCAAAGTATTATTAACCTCAAAAACCATAATTTCCACTCATTTTCAGTCTATTCTGAACACCTCACACCTCACAATATTATTTTTAGTCCTAAAATTTGCACCGAGGTCGCTGGATGACTAAGCTAAGCGACCCTAGTGGCCGACACAAACACCTGGCCCATCTAGGAGTGGCACTGCAGTGTCACGCAGGATGGCCCTTCCAAAAAACACTCCCCAAACAGCACATGACGCAAAGAAAAAAAGAGGCGCAATGAGGCAGCTGTGTGAGTAAGATAAGCGACCCTAGTGGCCGACACAAACACCTGGCCCATCTAGGAGTGGCACTGCAGTGTCACGCAGGATGGCCCTTCCAAAAAACACTCCCCAAACAGCACATGACGCAAAGAAAAAAAGAGGCGCAATGAGGTAGCTGTGTGAGTAAGATAAGCGACCCTAGTGGCCGACACAAACACCTGGCCCATCTAGGAGTGGCACTGCAGTGTCACGCAGGATGGCCCTTCCAAAAAACACTCCCCAAACAGCACATGACGCAAAGAAAAAAATAGGCGCAATGAGGTAGCTGTGTGAGTAAGATAAGTGACCCTAGTGGCCGACACAAACACCTGGCCCATCTAGGAGTGGCACTGCAGTGTCACGCAGGATGGCCCTTCCAAAAAACACTCCCCAAACAGCACATGACGCAAAGAAAAAAAGAGGCGCAATGAGGTAGCTGTGTGAGTAAGATAAGCGACCTTAGTGGCCGACACAAACACCTGGCCCATCTAGGAGTGGCACTGCAGTGTCACGCAGGATGGCCCTTTCAAAAAACACTCCCCAAACAGCACATGACGCAAAGAAAAAAAGAGGCGCAATGAGGTAGCTGTGTGAGTAAGATAAGCGACCCTAGTGACCGACACAAACACCTGGCCCATCTAGGAGTGGCACTGCAGTGTCACGCAGGATGGCCCTTCCAAAAAACACTCCCCAAACAGCACATGACGCAAAGAAAAAAAGAGGCGCAATGAGGTAGCTGTGTGAGTAAGATAAGCGACCCTAGTGGCCGACACAAACACCTGGCCCATCTAGGAGTGGCACTGCAGTGTCACGCAGGATGGCCCTTCAAAAAAACACTCCCCAAACAGCACATGACGCAAAGAAAAATGAAAGAAAAAAGAGGTGCAAGATGGAATTGTCCTTGGGCCCTCCCACCCACCCTTATGTTGTATAAACAGGACATGCACACTTTAACCAACCCATCATTTGAGTGACAGGGTCTGCCACACGACTGTGACTGAAATGACGGGTTGGTTTGGACCCCCACCAAAAAAGAAGCAATTCATCTCTCCTTGCACAAACTGGCTCTACAGAGGCAAGATGTCCACCTCATCATCATCCTCCGATATATCACCGTGTACATCCCCCTCCTCACAGATTATCAATTCGTCCCCACTGGAATCCACCATCTCAGCTCCCTGTGTACTTTGTGGAGGCAATTGCTGCTGGTCAATGTCTCCACGGAGGAATTGATTATAATTCATTTTAATGAACATCATCTTCTCCACATTTTCTGGAAGTAACCTCGTACGCCGTTGCTGACAAGGTGAGCGGCGGCACTAAACACTCTTTCGGAGTACACACTTGTGGGAGGGCAACTTAGGTAGAATAAAGCCAGTTTGTGCAAGGGCCTCCAAATTGCCTCTTTTTCCTGCCAGTATAAGTACGGACTGTCTGACATGCCTACTTGGATGCGGTCACTCATATAATCCTCCACCATTCTTTCAATGGGGAAAGAATCATATGCAGTGACAGTAGACGACATGTCCGTAATTGTTGTCAGGTCCTTCAGTCCGGACCAGATGTCCGCATCAGCAGTCGCTCCAGACTGCCCTGCATCACCGCCAGCGGGTGGGCTCGGAATTCTGAGCCTTTTCCTCGCACCCCCAGTTGCGGGAGAATGTGAAGGAGGAGATGTTGACAGGTCGCGTTCCGCTTGACTTGACAATTTTCTCACCAGCAGGTCTTTGAACCCCAGCAGACTTGTGTGTGCCGGAAAGAGAGATCCAAGGAAGGTTTTAAATCTAGGATCGAGCACGGTGGCCAAAATGTAGTGCTCTGATTTCAACAGATTGACCACCCGTGAATCCTTGTTAAGCGAATTAAGGGCTCCATCCACAAGTCCCACATGCCTAGCGGAATCGCTCTGTGTTAGCTCCTCTTTTAATGTCTCCAGCTTCTTCTGCAAAAGCCTGATGAGGGGAATGACCTGACTCAGGCTGGCAGTGTCTGAACTGACTTCACGTGTGGCAAGTTCAAAGGGCAGCTGAACCTTGCACAACGTTGAAATCATTCTCCACTGCGCTTGAGACAGGTGCATTCCACCTCCTATATCGTGCTCAATTGTATAGGCTTGAATGGCCTTTTGCTGCTCCTCCAAACTCTGAAGCATATATAGGGTTCAATTCCACCTCGTTACCACTTTTTGCTTCAGATGATGGCAGGGCAGGTTCAGGCGTTTTTGGTGTTGCTCCAGTCTTCTGTACGTGGTGCCTGTACGCCGAAAGTGTCCCGCAATTCTTCTGGCCACCAACAGCATCTCTTGCACGCCCCTGTCATTTTTTAAAAAATTCTGCACCACCAAATTCAAGGTATGTGCAAAACATGGGACGTGCTGGAATTTGCCCATATTTAATGCACACACAATATTTCTGGCGTTGTCCGATGCCACAAATCCACAGGAGAGTCCAATTGGGGTAAGCCATTCCGCGATGATCTTCCTCAGTTGCCGTAAGAGGTTTTCAGCTGTGTGCGTATTCTGGAAACCGGTGATACAAAGCGTAGCCTGCCTAGGAAAGAGTTGGCGTTTGCGAGATGCTGCTACTGGTGCCGCCGCTGCTGTTCTTGCGGCGGGAGTCCATACATCTACCCAGTGGGCTGTCACAGTCATATAGTCCTGACCCTGCCCTGCTCCACTTGTCCACATGTCCGTGGTTAAGTGGACATTGGGTACAACTGCATTTTTTAGGACACTGGTGAGTCTTTTTCTGACGTCCGTGTACATTCTCGGTATCGCCTGCCTAGAGAAGTGGAACCTAGATGGTATTTGGTAACGGGGGCACACTACCTCAAGAAATTGTCTAGTTCCCTGTGAACTAACGGCGGATACCGGACGCACGTCTAACACCAACATAGTTGTCAAGGCCTCAGTTATCCGCTTTGCAACAGGATGACTGCTGTGATATTTCATCTTCCTCGCAAAGGACTGTTGGACAGTCAATTGCTTGGTGGAAGTAGTAAAAGTGGGCTTACGACTTCCCCTCTGGGATGACCATCGACTCCCAGCAGCAACAACAGCAGCGCCAGCAGCAGTAGGCGTTACATGCAAGGATGCATCGGAGGAATCCCAGGCTTGAGAGGACTCGTCAGAATTGCCAGTGACATGGCCTGCAGGACTATTGGCATTCCTGGGGAAGGAGGAAATTGACACTGAGGGAGTTGGTGGGGTGGTTTGCGTGAGCTTGGTTACAAGAGGAAGGGATTTACTGGTCAGTGGACTGCTTCCGCTGTCGCCCAAAGTTTTTGAACTTGTCACTGACTTATTATGAATGCGCTGCAGGTGACGTATAAGGGAGAATGTTCCGAGGTGGTTAACGTCCTTACCCCTACTTATTACAGCTTGACAAAGGCAACACACGGCTTGACAAATGTTGTCCGCATTTCTGTTGAAATACTTCCACACCGAAGAGCTGATTTTTTTGGTATTTTCACCAGGCATGTCAATGGCCATATTCCTCCCACGGACAACAGGTGTCTCCCCGGGTGCCTGACTTAAACAAACCACCTCACCATCAGAATCCTCCTGGTCAATTTCCTCCCCAGCGCCAGCAACACCCATATCCTGCTCATCCTGGTGTACTTCAACACTGACATCTTCAATCTGACTATCAGGAACTGGACTGCAGGTGCTCCTTCCAGCACTTGCAGGGGGCGTGCAAATGGTGGAAGGCGCATGCTCTTCACGTCCAGTGTTGGGAAGGTCAGGCATCGCAACCGACACAATTGGACTCTCCTTGTGGATTTGGGATTTCGAAGAACGCACAGTTCTTTGCTGTGCTTTTGCCAGCTTGAGTCTTTTCATTTTTCTAGCGAGAGGCTGAGTGCTTCCATCCTCATGTGAAGCTGAACCACTAGCCATGAACATAGGCCAGGGCCTCAGCCGTTCCTTGCCACTCCGTGTGGTAAATGGCATATTGGCAAGTTTACGCTTCTCCTCCGACAATTTTATTTTAGATTTTTGAGTCCTTTTTTTACTGATATTTGGTGTTTTGGATTTTACATGCTCTGTACTAAGACATTGGGCATCGGCCTTGGCAGACGACGTTGCTGGCATTTCATCGTCTCGGCCATGACTAGTGGCAGCAGCTTCAGCACGAGGTGGAAGTCGATCTTGATCTTTCCCTATTTTTGGAACCTCAACATTTTTGTTCTCCATATTTTAATAGGCACAACTAAAAGGCACCTCAGGTAAACAATGGAGATGGATGGATACCAGTATACTTATGGATGGACGAGCGACTGCCGACACAGAGGTAGCTACAGCCGTGGACTACCGTACTGTGTCTGCTGCTAATATAGACTGGATGATAATGAGATAAAATTAATATATATATATATATATATCACACTAGTACTGCAGCCGGACAGGTATATATTATGTAATGACGGACCTGCTGGACACTGTCTGTCAGCACTGCAGACTCCTAAAGTAAGCTACTAGTATCAAGAAGATAGAAAAAAAAACCACGGGTAGGTGGTATACAATTATGGATGGACGAGCGACTGCCGACACAGAGGTAGCTACAGCCGTGGACTACCGTACTGTGTCTGCTGCTAATATAGACTGGATGATAATGAGATAAAATTAAAATATATATATCTATCACACTAGTACTGCAGCCGGACAGGTATATATTATGTAATGACGGACCTGCTGGACACTGTCTGTCAGCACTGCAGACTCCTAAAGTAAGCTACTAGTATCAAGAAGATAGAAAAAAAAAAACCACTTGTAGGTGGTATACAATTATGGATGGACGAGCGACTGCCGACACAGAGGTAGCTACAGCCATGGACTACCGTACTGTGTCTGCTGCTAATATAGACTGGATGATAATGAGATAAAATTAAAATATATATATATATCACACTAGTACTGCAGCCGGACAGGTATATATTATGTAATGACGGACCTGCTGGACACTGTCTGTCAGCACTGCAGACTCCTAAAGTAAGCTACTAGTATCAAGAAGATAGAAGAAAAAAAAAACCACGGGTAGGTGGTATACAATTATGGATGGACGAGCGACTGCCGACACAGAGGTAGCTACAGCCGTGGACTACCGTACTGTGTCTGCTGCTAATATAGACTGGATGATAATGAGATAAAATTAAAATATATATATATATATCACACTAGTACTGCAGCCGGACAGGTATATATTATGTAATGACGGACCTGCTGGACACTGTCTGTCAGCACTGCAGACTCCTAAAGTAAGCTACTAGTATCAAGAAGATAGAAAAAAAAAAACCACGGGTAGGTGGTATACAATTATGGATGGACGAGCGACTGCCGACACAGAGGTAGCTACAGCCGTGGACTACCGTACTGTGTCTGCTGCTAATATAGACTGGATGATAATGAGATAAAATTAAAATATATATATATATATCACACTAGTACTGCAGCCGGACAGGTATATATTATGTAATGACGGACCTGCTGGACACTGTCTGTCAGCACTGCAGACTCCTAAAGTAAGCTACTAGTATCAAGAAGATAGAAAAAAAAAAAACCACGGGTAGGTGGTATACAATTATGGATGGACGAGCGACTGCCGACACAGAGGTAGCTACAGCCGTGGACTACCGTACTGTGTCTGCTGCTAATATAGACTGGATGATAATGAGATAAAATTAAAATATATATATATATATATATCACACTAGTACTGCAGCCGGACAGGTATATATTATGTAATGACGGACCTGCTGGACACTGTCTGCAGAATGCGTTTATAAAAACACCACACGACGAGTGTTTAACTTTTTCAGGCAGACAATCACAATATACTGGTGGTCAGCAGACAATCACAATACTGGTGGTCAGTGGTCACTGGTCAGTCACACTGGCAGTGGCACTCTGGCAGCAAAAGTGTGCACTGTACTTAAAATATGTACTCCTGCTATAACTGCTCCCCAGTCTCCCCCACAATTAAGCTGTGTGAGCACTGCAGTGAGCACTCAGCAGTCAGATAATGATATACAGTATTACATATGATGCAGCACACTGGGCTGAGCACAGATATGGTATGTGTGACTGTGTCACACTGTGTATCGTTTTTTTTCAGGCAGAGAACGGATTAATTAAACTGGTGGCACTGGTGTCACTGGTCACACTATCAGCAGCAAGTAGTACTCCTCCTATATGCTCCCCAAAATTTGTGTCTCTCTCTAGTACTCTAGTCACTCTAAACGGAGAGGACGCCAGCCACGTCCTCTCCCTATCAATCTCAATGCACGTGTGAAAATGGCGGCGACGCGCGGCTCCTTATATAGAATCCGAGTCTCGCGATAGAATCCGAGCCTCGCGAGAATCCGACAGCGGGATGATGACGTTCGGGCGCGCTCGGGTTAACCGAGCAAGGCGGGAGGATCCGAGCCTGCTCGGCCCCGTGTAAAAAAAGCTGAAGTTCGGCGGGTTCGGATTCCGAGAAACCGAACCCGCTCATCTCTAATATATATATATATAAAACAAGAATAAAATAGCAGGCACTCTCTATTTCAGCAGCCACCGGGGTGCCCTCCTATTAAGGAATATATACAATATAGTCCCTTGGTTAAGACTAGCAAGTCACTTCCCTGTTCAGGGACCAGGCGGCACTCCACGGATTTTGAAAAAAGCAACTTTTATATATCAGTATGCATTCAGCGCATCAAAAATACGAGCATAGTGCTTTGCTGCACTTGAGACCTCTTTATGGACAGATAAGCTCTTTTAATTTAACATTCCTGTACGTTTGCATTTTTACCATTATTGGATCCATATGGAAAATAGGATGTATCAGATGGCATATACGGACTGATAAATGTGGACAGATAAGCTGTTTTGATTTAATATTCCTGTACGTTTGCACTTTTACCACTATTGGATCTGTTTGAAAAACAGGATGTATCCGTTGGCTTATACAGACTGATACGCTTGAATTCTTGTTCTATTTTGTACGCTTGCATTTTTACCATTTGTTTTTATTTTTTTCTTATATGTTGTATTAAAATATGTGAAAAACCTTTAGATAATCCCTGCTGGTGGATTTTTATTGAGGATTTGCTTATCCTTAAGGTTTTTTTTTAGAAACAACTATATTTTATGGTGGAATATGTTTTGAAAAAACTGTACGCACTATGGCCCTCATTCCGAGTTGTTCGCTCGGTATTTTTCATCGCATCGCAGTGAAAATCCGCTTAGTACGCATGCGCAATGTTCGCACTGCGACTGCGCCAAGTAACTTTACTATGAAGAAAGTAATTTTACTCACGGCTTTTTCTTCGCTCCGGCGATCGTAATGTGATTGACAGGAAATGGGTGTTACTGGGCGGAAACACGGCGTTTCAGGGGCGTGTGGCTGAAAACGCTACCGTTTCCTGAAAAAACGCAGGAGTGGCCGGGGAAACGGTGGGAGTGCCTGGGCGAACGCTGGGTGTGTTTGTGACGTCAACCAGGAACGACAAGCACTGAAATGATCGCACAGGCAGAGAAAGTCTGGAGCTACTCAGAAACTGCTAAGTAGTTAGTAATCGCAATATTGCGAATACATCGGTCGCAATTTTAAGAAGCTAAGATTCACTCCCAGTAGGCGGCGGCTTAGCGTGTGTAACTCTGCTAAATTCGCCTTGCGACCGATCAACTCGGAATGAGGGCCTATGTTATTTCTGTTCTATTTCTTTTCACATATGTACATTGGTCATGTGACCGAAGACAGTGTGTGTATCAGATAAGTGCTGTCCATATATTACCACTTGGTTCACTTTATATTATTATCAAAACACTACCTAGGCGCCCTTTTCTCCGCTAGTTGTATATTATATCGTATATGTGCCATCCAAGCACATATCACACTGTTTAAGGTTGCTGCCATCCACTAATTGGATAAGTGTTATTTTAATAATAATTTTTATATATATTTTTTCACTCAATTACATTTGAATCACATAATCACGTGCACCTATAGTGCTCACTTAACGTTACTTGTGCGCCCCCGTATCTATTGGTTACTCATATATATATATATATATATATATATATATATATATATATATATACCAATCGCAATGCAAAGAGGCAATCCTGGACTTCCAAATAAGTGAAACAAATGCAGTGATTTAATTCAACGTTTAGGGGAACTGCCCCCCGTCATCAGGACACACACACATGTGTGTCATCAGGACACACACACATGTCATGTGTGTGTGTCCTGATGACGGGGGGCACTTCCCCGAAACGTTGAATTAAATCACCACATTTGTTTCACCTATTTGGAAGTCCAGGAGTGCCTCTTTGCATTGTGATTGGTATCTAGGGATCTGAATGACCCATAGGAGAGCTCCTTGGCCAGGTATTCATAAGCTATCCAGGGAGTGCCGGCTGTTGGAATATGTTATATATATATATATATATATATATATATACATACACTTTAGGAAATTATATTATTTACTTGTTATAGAATTTGAGTTTTTTACCTTTTTAAATGTACAGTATTTTGTTTTTCACATTGCTTTATTTTAATATTGAAATTCCAGTTTGTTCATTATTGGTAGCTTTACATATAATCCTGATGTGATTTTTTTCTAAGTCAATAAATGTAAAAGTGTACAAGAAAGACAAATTAAATGAGGTGTTTTAAGGTAATTAGTTTACATTGTTAGCATCAAAGAGTAATAAAAGAGATTGGCAGCTGCTTTTCTTATCTCTTAATGTCCCTATGTTTTCAGTATACGGGAAAGCAAAAGTGACTATTATTCAGGCATTTGTCTTGTTGAAAGATAATGCTTGCTGTCTGGTACAGTAGGTATTCTTCAAATCCACTGCATGGGTCAATAAATCACACATTTAATGTAAATTTGAGTATTCTTCTAAATATTTGATTTTTTACTCAGTGCTGCAATATATATTTCTGTTTTTGATACATAAATGCTTAAAAGCCTTGTGGAGTGGTATAACAACTAGTTATATAGATGTTGCAGCCAATTACAGTTATATCATCTGTAGAGAGTCCAACGAAATGGCAACTCCATCACTTTGTAGATCATTATGACGTGCATTGTGACAGCATGGGACTAATTCAGACCTGATCGTAGTAGCAAATTTGTTAGCAGATGGGCAAAACCATGTGTACTCCAGGGGGGGGGGGGCAGATATAACATGTGCAGAGAGAGTTAGATTTGGATGGGGTGCATTCAAACTGAAATCTAAATTGCAGTGTAAAAATAAAACTGCCAGTATACTATTTTACCCTGCACAGAAACAATATAACCCAACCAAATCTAACTCCCAGCACATGTTATATCTGCCCTCCCTGCAGTGTACATGGTTTTGCCCATCTGCTAACAAATGTGCTGCTACGATCAGGTCTGAATTAGGTGCAAAAAGCTTCTAAAATTCAATTTATTCTAAGAAAGGGTTTGCTCAATAAGTAAAAATAAATTAAAATAAATAAATAAAACAAGTAATAAAGCATCAAAATATATTTATTTAATATGCAAGCGTATCCCCTTACAAGTCATATTTAATAAATGAATAGTGATGAAATAAGGTAAGTAATATGGAAAGTGTTGAAAAAATGGACAGCAAAATGAAAAATTTTCACAGCTCACGGTCACTGACTTTCTTATTTACATGTAAATTCTCTCCCTGTCAGACTCTCCACCTCTCTTCAAAACTTCAAACTGGCTATCAAGACCTATTTCCTCATCAGTGCCACCCAGCTGGCTTCTTAACCCACTGCTCCATGTTCCTTGCTCACTGTCTATGCCATCGGTGTCACTACCGTCTGTCTTCTTCTCCCCTTCAAAATGTAAGCTTTACAAGCCTTCTCCCCAGGGTCGTATCTACGGAGGAAGGGACCTGTGTGCAGTCTTTGTGTGTGGGCCCCCTCCTCTTCCATATCCAGCACCGATGTTAGCACTCTGAGCACTATAGACTCTGGCACAGTGCCAGAGACAACATCGCTTGCACAGGTGTGCAGGAAAATGGTGTGGCGCCCATTTTTCCGGAGACCTGCACAAGCGCTGTAGACTCTGGCACTGTGCCAGAGTCTATAGTGCTCAGAGTGCTAACAGCGCTGCCAGCTATGGAAGAGGAGGAGGCCCACACACAGAGGACACCAGACACACAGAGGATACACCTCTGTACCCAGGGGCCCGTGTGCACCACACACAGCACCCATTATAGATACGCCATGGCCTCTCCCCTTATGTGTTTCTGCTTTCCTTACTTTTATTATCATGCACCCCACAATCCCTACAATGGCACGGGACCCCTGGTTACTGCCACTCTGCTACTTACAGTATTTGAATGGTATAATCGCTGATGCAGCAATATACAGTATATAAACCATTTAATTGTCCTACAATGTTTTTGCTGTATGTCAAGGTTTACTTGTTTAATTAATTTGTTTATGTACTTTGTGGTGCCATATAAATAATAATAATAATAATAATAATAATAATAATAATAATACTACAGTGAGTGGGTGGGGATTAAAGTCAAATAAACCCTTTATATAGATGTCTGATTTTGAAGTTCTTAATATATGGAATCTAAATATGAGCAGTCCGGATTTCTTGGAATCCCAAATTGTTTAAATAGAAATCACAGGGGCTCTGCACTCACTATATTAACTAACAATAATAAACAGTGGAGTTTTAGTTCATATATTGATCAATATATTTAAGCCTGCAACCCCCTGAAAGGGACCCCACTTTACTGCAGGACCTACTCTATTGCTCCAAATAATTGCTGTGAGCTTTAGAAAACCAGGCAACATACATTAAGATTAACACTAATGTGATGAGCGGTTTCAGTTCTCAGAGAACCAAACCCCCCGGAACATCCCGTTCCGAGCCAGAATCCAAGTCTGGCTCGGGAAATCCCACCAGACTCGGATCCCAGAACAAGGCAAAATGTCATCAACCTGCTGTCGGATTCTCGTGGGTGTTGGATTCCATATAAGGAACCGCGCATCACCACCATTTTCACTCCAGACTTGGAGATGAGGGAGACAGACCTCTGTCTCTCTCTGTGGGTCGTGGTGTCAGGGGAGGTCAGTGTGTGCTCTAGAGGAGTGCTATTAAAACTGCTATTAAACTGTGCATGTTCTGTTTTAACAACATAAGGGTGGTTGGGAGGGCCCAAGACAATTACATCTTGCACCTCTTTTTTTCTTTGCATCATGTGCTCTTTGGGTCCTAGATTTTAAAACTGCCATCCTATCTGTCACTGCAGTGCCACTCCTAGGTGGGCCAGGTGTTTGTGCCACCCACTTGTGTCACTTACCTTATTCATCCAGCTACCTTGGTGCAACCTTTTGGCCTAAAAACAATAGTTTGAGGTGTTCAGAATAAACTGCAAATGAGTGGAAATGAATGTTATTAAGGTTATTGATACCTTAGGATCAAAAATACCCCCAAATTCTGTGATTTTTGCTTTTTTCAAGTTTTTTTCAAAAAACATCCAGATCCAAAATCAAAACCTGAAAGGGTGGTTTTGGCAAAACCAATCCAGATCCAAAACACGAGCAGAGATCCAGATCAAAAACCAAACACAAAACTCGAAAAGTGTCCACCACACATCTCCTGACATATACATTGACATATATTAATAATAACAATGCATTCCTTTATAAGATTTATTATAAAATATAAAATACAACTTCA
Organism: Pseudophryne corroboree; assembly: GCF_028390025.1. NCBI lineage: Eukaryota > Metazoa > Chordata > Amphibia > Anura > Myobatrachidae > Pseudophryne > Pseudophryne corroboree. The sequence goes on along the minus strand of NC_086446.1, from coordinate 551,454,420 downwards.
ATGTTCCATAACAATATGAATGTTATTTGATGACTTCCACTCACAGTTGACACAATTTTGATGGTCACATTATGAACAAGTATGTAAATAATTCTCTACGGACTCCTCCTCTTATTGTAGATTGGAGGTCACTTCACTTATACATATAACCCTTATTGTTATGGACATTGAAGCTGTATTTTATAATAAATCTTATGAAGGAATGCATTGTTATTCTTAATTTATGTCAATGTATGAAACCTTGTATGGGTTCGTAAAAATTATTGGGGTTGACACGACCCCTTGGCGCCAATTTAACTATTGTTGTACATTTCCATTTTGCTTGGTTCTCTCTAACAGGGAACCTAGTGGAATAAGGCAGCCTATTGTATTCCATTCATAGTTACTTAAAATAGCGCAGGAGGAGGGTTTCTGTTTGGTACATATATATATATATATATATATATATATATACCACAAATTAGAGCCGGCACTCCTAATGAAACAGCTTGCTCCGGTGCCCCTGGACGTAGTATCATAGAAACCCATTAGCACTGAACAGCGGCACTCAGGAGATGGTCATAGATTACAAAACGTGTATATTTCACATCAAGAAACCGGTGTTTCGGGGCTCACCTTGACAAAGGGGCCGGTAAGCCCTGGACATTCGGTTTCTTGATGTGATATATACACCTTTTGCAATCTATGACCATCTTCTGAGTGCCGCTGCTCAGTGCGAATAAGTATATATATATATATATATATATATAGTAAAATGATCTACATGGGTGTCTGCTATAACAATTGAATATGTTAAACCGTGTATATTAATAAGAGTGTCCATTTTATTGTTATTATTATGAAAAACCTTAATACATAATACTTACTTAAACGACTTAGATTCCCTTTAGCATTTTGGTATAAGGGTTATATGTATTTCCGAAGTATACCGCTTGGAAATATCAAATAGATGCATAATGCCATATGCAATTGCGGTCGAATTGCTGCAAAGTCGAAAAACGGGGCATTTTCAACAGTAAAAACTGATTTGACAATGCAATACAGTACTTTTCGACAAAAAACCTGCCGTTTCAGATTTGACTTTTGACAATTCGACATTTCTCAAATTTGACATGTCTGCAGTGGTAAAAATGTGGCTTTTCAACAAAAGTATATTCAATTGAAGAATGTCGATTCGACAACAGTGCTGTTCGACAGTCATTTCGTCAATTTCATTCCGCCTCACTTTGCTGGCGTGAGCTGATTAAAATTTTTTAAAACATGTATTTTTTTTGCTTTTTTGGTTTGCTAATAGCATATCTATTTATATTTGAAGGGATTATCTACTTGGTTTGTCTTTTTTTGACCCACAAGTATTATTTATTGATTTTTAAAAATAATATTTTTTTCTTCACTCTGCTGAAGGAAATGTACCCATGATTCCACATGTTTACCCAGGATACACTTCTGCAAAGCCACTCCAGTATTGGACCAGTTACCCCACTCTACCATGGACATCCTACTTGTGATGTGGACCTGAACCACCGCCATGTTAGTCACTTTTTCAGGTGAGATGTATTGTCCAAAACGCCATCTTGTCTGAGTAACAGTGTTGCTGGGACCTCTTGTTCTTTCCCAGGGTGGAGGAAACGCTCTCAAATTACCTCCTCATTCTCTTCCACAGGTCTTGCGGAGTATCCTTCCCAAGTTGCAGGAACCAGTGTGGATGTCAAGGGACACGACAGTTCCCCTGCTGTACCATGAGCGACCTACTTGTGATGTGGACCTGAACCTCCACCATGTAGCAGACACCCCCCTCAGGTGAGATGTATTGCCCAAAACTCCCTCTTGTCCAAGTAACCCACGCATGTCCAAACTGCAGCCCTCCGGCATTTGCAAAACTGCATATCCAATCATGCCCTGATACAGCAATGCTTATGCTGTGTCCGGGCATGCTGGGCTGTGTAGTTTCTCAAGTGCCGGAGGGTTGCATTTGGGACAAAGGCCGATGTAACCTGCTTGTTTGCAAATTTTGCTTGTACCTTGTCTTTGGATGACACTATTCCAAATACCTGGAACCTCATACTATTCTCTTCCACAGGTCTTGAGGAGTATACTTCCCGATTTGCAGGAACCATCCTGAATGTGAAGGGACACAACAGTTCCCCTGCTGTACCATGGGTGACCTACCACAATACCACTGAAATGCCATATTTTACATTTTATTTACTAATAATTTAAAGAACACACACAAAACTTCTCATTTTAACAATTTATTGAAGAATTATAATTGAATTTTATTTTGGATTAAAAAATGAAATGTAATAAAACAAAAAAAGAAGTGTTTGTTCTTCTTTACATTCTTTTCTTGTGTAGATATCTGTGAAAAAAAAGAAATTCCATATTAAGTAAAGACACTGTAATGATGTCATGTTCACATTCTTTTCCCAAGAACATTTGTGGAACCACACAGTCCAGCATGACCCATTGCTGGACTGTGTTGTTCTCCAAGGGCAGACGGCACAAAGTGGCAGAGTAGTGTCAGTGTTCAGCACTTTGACACGCCTGCATTTGTGGAACCACACAGTCCAGCATGACCCATTGCTGGACTGTGTTGTTCTCCAAGGGCAGGCGGGACAAAGTGGCAGAGTGGAGTCAGTGTTCAGCACTTTGACACGCCTGCATTTGTGGTACCACACAGTCCAGCATGACCCATTGCTGGACTGTGTTGTTCTCCAAGGGCAGGCTGGACAAAGTGGCAGAGTGGTGTCAGTGTTCAGCACTTTGACATGCCTGCATTTGTGGAACCACACAGTCCAGCATGACCCATTGCTGGACTGCGTTGTTCTCCAAGGGCTTGCGGGACAAAGTGGCAGAGTGGTGTCAGTGTTCAGCACTTTGACACGCCTGCATTTGTGGAACCACACAGTCCAGCATGACCCATTGCTGGAATGTGTTGTTCTCCAAGGGCAGGCAGGACAAAGTTTCTGGAATATATACATTGAAACATGGTTTTACTCAACTTGGTATGTACAACACATCTACGCCATCCATTTCAATTTTTCAAACAATCCTATGAAGAAGCAAAAACAAACACAAGTGAATAGTAAATTCACACAACAGTGAAAGCCTAATTTACATCAATTCAAAATTGAGGTTTTTTTTGAGGAAAAAAAAGTGGTATCAGAATAGCTCTTTGGCCCATCATACATGTAACCGCAAGGAGCTTTCATCAGTTACCACACGCATACATGCCCGCGCATGTATGTCTAGACATATAGCTCCTTGGTAGTACCCGGTCTGGGGTGGGGGAGGCCAACACAAATTAAAAACAATAGTAAGAAAAAAAAAACTAATGGGAGGGGGAGAAAGGGAAACATGAAAAACATAGTAAATAATAAAACAATACGACCACGTTTATGGTGGCTGTTGGGTGTCCGGATCCTCTTCTTCCTCCTGATGTGGCGTCTATGCCCTGGGCGGCTGTGGGGTGCATTGAATTAGCCTCGGTTGCCGTGCTGGTGTAGATGATGTGGCCGGTGTTGGTGGTGGAGGCATCTGGTAGGTGGGGTACATCCCTGTATATCCTTGGTACAGCTGTGACCGTCCATACCAGGATTGTGGTGGAGCAAGGGCAGGAGGCGCCCGTGTGGCTTGTGGTGGCGGATGTGTTGGTTCACAAGCGTGTTTATGAGCTGGCTCTGGGAGCTCATCATAGATCATCTGTAGCGTTGTTGCGATGATCTGGTGGCTGGCTGCCTAATGTCTTTGGCTCTCCAACATGTTGTCAACGCTGTGTGCCAGGCATGCTGTGTTATCCACCAGCTGGTTGATGGATGTGGCCAGATCTTGAAGGATGTCCATAGTCTCCCTGTGATCTTCTTGTCTGGTCTTTTGCATTTCTGCTGTGCTGTCGGCAAGAGCCTTTTGCATTTCAACCAAACCGTTTGCCATCTTCTCCATTGTCTTCTCAATGGCGTCCAGTCTGGTTTCAATGGCATGCGTGTAATTATCTTGGCGGGCAGTCATCTCTGCTGCCAGGGTGTGTACCCTCTGAACATTTGAGGGATCCTGCCCTTCCTGTACTTCTGCCACCAATTGCATTTGTGAAGCTGAAAAGAAAATTAGAAATTAGAATACACATTCATACATTTGTTTGAAGGTTCACAATTTGATAATTACTCACACAGGGATGTAGAAACAGCGGGCTGCTGCACTTCCACCTCGTCGTCCGACTCATCCTGTAAGAGATCCGGCCTGTAGTGGGGACCAATCCCTGAAGCAAATCCGCTGCTGGTCTGTGGCACCTCTGTTTGCAAAAGAAGAAGAAAAAAACAATAAAGTTAATAAACTATACAAAAATGGTGAGCACACCCCCACACCAAAAAAAAAAAACCTTCTCCATCCTGTGGTGCCGCTGCTCCAGGAGCTTCACTTGTCCTCAATTCTGGAGACTTTTCAAGGGTATGGCTGGATACGTCTGCACGGCTGTCATCACACCCTAGAAAAGTCTCGTCCGTTAACCCTGTTGACTCAAACAGTTTGAGTGATGGGTCCACAAGGGTAGTGTCTTGTGTTACAGTCCCAGAGCTCCTGGAGAGATCACGAGCTGGTGATGGCCTGCGTGCAGGAGTAGTTTGGCGCCCTGCTGGTGGTGTGGTCGCCTACGGTGTCTGGCGCGCAGGTGATGTTCTGGCGCTGATGTCTGGCGCGCAGGTGATGGTCTGCACACTGACGATGTCTGGCATGCAGGTGACTTTTTGCGCGCTGATGACGTCTGGCACGCAGGTGACTTTCTGCGCGCAGGTGATGCTTGCTGCGCAGGTGATGGTCCGCACGCTGGCAATGTCCTGCGCGCAGGTGATGTCCTCTGGGCAAGCGTGTCTGGGGGAAAGAACAAACACATTAGCAAAAGAAAAAAAGAATAAAAATAAAAGTTTAGTACAACTCATCTGAATGTATTCTTACCATCACACTTCCTTTTGGACTGTTTGTCTCCCGCCATCTTCCGTCTTCTGGGCGGTTCTTCCTCCTCAGGAAAGCCAGCAGGAAGGCTGGAGTCCACACCTCCGTGAACTCCTTGGACCATGACAGGGTTCATGTGCCTTTTTAGAACTTCCTCCCAGGATAGCCACTTCAAATTGAGAGCCGGACCACCTCCCGTAGCTGTCTCATGTCGGCGCTGAATCCCCATCTTTTTTTGGTCTGTCTACGGCAATCACTGTACCGCTTCATGCAGTTTCTGGTGCTCCGGCGGTTTCCAGATACTACAGTTACTTGTCTCGCGATGGCATCCCAGATGTTTCGCTTTGTCTTAGCTGCTGTGGTCTGTACCCTTGGTCCATACAGAACGTCATAGGACCTGTCGACGCCATCCACTAGGGCACAGTTTTCCACCTCGGTATATCTGGGTCCACGTGGCTTCTTTTGTCCTGCGTCTTCACCAGAGGCTTCCTCCTCCGACTGATCCTCTGTCTGGCTTCTTGCCTTTAGGGATAAAAAAACATGCAATTAATATGATCAGTGAGTGTGTCAGTACACCTGGCAGTGCGCAAAGATACCTGTAGGTGTGCTTAGCAGTGCACAAACCTGTGAGTGTGTCAGTACCCCTGGCAGTGCGCAAAGATACCTGCAGGTGTGCATGGCAGTGCGCAAACTAAGGGTGTGTCAAGTTGGATGCTATTGTGTCTGCAGGTGTTGTCAGTATTTACCTTTCTAGACCTTTTCTTTTTCTTTCGCTTTTCCCTTTGGTCCCTTGATGACCGCGGCTGGTCACTGGATGCCTGTTCGGTCGCATTCTCCTCCTGGGTCTGCTCCCACTCCGCTTGTTCCTGGACATCTCTGTTGTAAAAATAAAAAATATTTTTTACAAATTTAACACACATTACATAATTACATGCAACCACACATCATGCTGCTGGGACCCCAGTGCTCAGGCAGGACCAAACACACACATACACAAAAAAACTCAGCGAAACAATCCAAAAAGCCAGTACAAGCATCCCTGCACATGCTGGAGGTACACCAGTGATAAAGTAGGAGCCAAAAAACATGTTTTGCAAACAAACGACAGCACGTGTCGACCACATGGCTCATACCGACATGCTAAAAGTCACTCCAAACAAGCCAAAAAGCATCCCTGCACATGCTGGACGTATACCAGTGATAAAGTAGGAGCCAAAAAACGTGTTTTGCAAACAAACGACAGCACATGTCGACCACATGGCTCATACCAAGATGCTAAAAGTCACTCCAAACAAGCCAAAAAGCATTCCTGTACATGCTGGAGGTACACCAGTGATATAGTAGGAGCTAAAAAAACGTGTTTTGCAAACAAACAACAGCACATGTCGACCACATGGCTCATACTCACATGCTAAAAGTCACTCCAAACAATCCAAAAAGCATCCTTGCACATGCTGGAGGTACACCAATACTAAAGCATGACCCAAAAAACATTTTATGCAAAAAAAACATGAAAAACTAACCCCAAACACAAAACTCCAATAAAACCATGCAGCGATACAAGCAGGACTTGCAGCAATCCAAACAGGACCTATATATACATACCTGCACATATATACATACCCAAAAAACCCCAAAGCAATGCCACATGTACACCTCATGGCACCCCCCACCCAAACATTACATACTGCACTCATACCTCATCCAAAACAGTAGCCAAGCACTCAAAACAACACCCATACACTACACAAACACCTACATGCAGCGCCAGACCACATGTTGTACTTACCAACAAATGTAGAAATCGCTCCAAAAACGACTCTCCTCTGGGGTAACAGGTATCCTGTCCATCCTGGATTAAAGCCTACTGGGTGTACAAATGATACCACAGCAAAGAAAACCACTTTGATCGCTCTGCAACACCTCCACTCCACTCTGCAGGTTCACAAAATGGCTGCTGAGCACGCAGCAAACAAGCCCTATATAGGACTCCAAACGGCGGGAAGTCGAATCCAGGACGCCCACTAATTGACAATTGGTCCGTTTTTCGACAAGGGGAGTGTTGAATCCGTTATGAATTGAATATGTCAAATTCATGGTCCCGGGTGGAGGGTTTCGGCTGTCGAGTAGTGTTGAATCCAAAAACGGTTGAAAAAACGCCGTCATTCGTCCGGAATTGCATATACCTATATAATCTTTAATAACTTACAAATAATCTTGAGTTTTGAAAAATTCTGTATTCAAATGTAAATAAGTAATATAAAGCAGAATATGCTAATCTTTGTGCCGATCTGTGTTTACTGTAGATTCGGTCAAAAGTGAAGATCTATTTAAACAGTAATAATTTAATTAATTTCAGTGCATAATTAATTTGTATGGTGCTCAAGAAAAATATATAAATAAAGAAATCCTCATTGGAGTCCATGGTGTTGAAAAGCGCTAAGGTCCATTATTAATAATAATAATAATAATAATAATAATAATAATAATAATGAAATGGACACTCTTATTAATATACACTGTTTAATAAATAGGAACAACATATTCAATTGTTAATTGGCTCAGAGAAATCAGTCTTATAAAGGAAAACCAGCAAGAACAGCCTACACTAAAGTTAAGTAAGTTAGATTTATGGAAAGGGTCCCACTGGTGGCCGCCAGACTGCCAATATTTATCAATGTAATGTCTATTAGTAATAATGTAAGAATAGATATGGTCATTTGGACATAAATATGTAAGTGAAGTTCCATGATATAAGAATGTTAATAAGTAAGTGGAATCAGTGAAACAATATGCCCAATTAGTTTGTTTGAGACAATAACTACATATACAAATGTATACTTTATTTATTGAAACCACCAGAAATATTAATACATAAGGGTAAAAATGTGTTTTTTATACTAAAGGTTGAAACAAATTATATTATTCAACCATTGTGAATACGTTTGTATCTTCTTTCATATCTTCCTCCTCTTATCTTTGTTTATTATGCATATCTTCATCCACGGTATAGTTCTGGAGTCCTGTAGATAATCATTGCCAAACTGGTTAAATTGAGAAACCATACCTTGAGAGTTGTCATTCTTAATATACAAACCAGATAACCAGTGTTAAGATATATATATAAAGAGAAGTTTATATTGAAAAAGGTGGTATATGAACTATTAATGGGATAAATGGCCAAAATGGGCCAGTATTGTGATAGTTTAAATATTTGTGATAATTGTGATAATTTTAACTTTTATATTTTATTATTTTGAAGACACCCCTGATGAAGTCAATAGTGATGAAACGCGTAGGGTGATATGCAAGTTGCTAGATCTGAAGTTAACAGAAACTTTTGGCTTTTAAAAAAGGTATACTGTCAACTAAAGAAAGCAATCTGTTAATGTACTGTATGGATTGGAAAATTTTATAATTTTAAAGTTTTAATGCTTTTAAGACTTGTGTTCTAAATAAATTAAATGAATGGTTATTTTGGTTGTACTATAGAGTTGGTATGTAATATAGAGTTCACCATTAGTGTTACACACTATATTATTTAGTGATCTAGCTAGAGCATTATCAGCTAATCATTATGAAGAACTAGCTTTCATCTTTACTGTTTTTATTTATATTTATTATTATTTTTATATCTATATTAGCTTTATTATTATTTTTACATTATTTACTTACTATTATTTTCATATCCATCTTTATTTTAGTTTTACTATGATTAGTGGATCTGAATAAAGAAAAACATAATCAGTTTTATCTGTGATACTCATTTCATATGACTTTGACTCTTTATTTGTATATTTATTTTCATTTCTCTATTTTTATTTTTAAAGTTATATTTTCATTTTTATTTGCATATAATGTTTCTATTTCTATATATAGATTTTAATTTTGCAATAATTATTACCTACACATATATGAATTAGGTTTCATCCCCTTGATATGTGGACTATCACTTTAAGTCGAACCCTCCCCTCTACAGCTGATTTACATTCAATTAATTGGAAAAGGGCTATTTAAAGCCCACATCTAAGATGGTGCTCACAGACTCCCTGACGAAGGCCCAGGAGGGCCGATACGCATAGGAGCACCTTGAACAATCCCTAAACACCCATATAGATGCAGTGGAGCCAGAGCCGCACCTTTACAGAGAGAGAAAAGAGAACAGAGTAAGCCAGCAGACAGCTACCCTGTACAGCTTTCTCACTCCGGTCACGTGACCGGACCAACCAGGAAGTGAACCAAATCACAAGGAGCAGCAGCAGCGAGGATGGGGAAGCAGAACGCTGGCAGGAGATAGGAAGACGGAGCCGATCGTTCAGGTAAGGGACTCTGTAGGAGAGGAATAGGAATGGCAGACAGCCCCATAAAGGGCCAGAAGCAGCTCCCTATCCTCTCCAAGATACCGACTGACCCCTAGCTGCCCTGAGTGCCCGGTGCACTTTTAACATAAGCAACATCACGGCACATCGTGACGCCGGGAAGGACAGTGTGTCCGGAGTCCTCACTACTTTTTTGTAGCCACCCTTCTACTCCACACCGCCAGCAGTCCTCAGGGGTGCTCCTAACCAACATCATTTGGATACCACCTGCAGACCTCGACTAACCTGTTTAAAACAAAGGACATTAGTTTCAATTGGCTCTGGACAGCATTACCACAGGCCACTACAAATACAGAGAGTTGGGACGCCACCCCCTGTATGGACTTTTAGCACACAATTAGAGTGTGCTATTTTTCACTGACATTACCCTTTCTCGTCAATATTTGTTTTTTTCATATTACAATTGGCAATTACTACTGTCAGCTTTTCATTTTCACCATATGTTTGATTAACACATTATTCTTAATTAAAAGTAATTTATTTCACATAATTATAACTTTTGTTTTACTACAATAAATTGCATTATTCAGATCTCAGCCATATCTCAGGTGCAATATTAGGTCTTTTTACCTAACTTTAAATGAAAGTTTAAGTTATTAAACTGATACATGCTACTGAAGGTGCCAGTTGCCTGATTTCTACTGAGCCTTATCAAGACCTGTGAGTGCCGCCCTACAACTAGGGTGGCCAAACCCAGGATCGGGATTGGTGGAATCCCGGGATTGAGGCCAAAAATTGTCTGTGATTCAACCTGGGATTGGATACTCCAATCCCGGGGATTTCGGGACCAGGCAGTCCTTTGTTTTTTTAATGCCTTGCAGCATTGAGCTTCCTCAAGAGGCTCAGATGCTGTCTGAGTCACTCTTCTTGGCTCCCCCTGCACACCGTGATATGAAGTCAGAGGTCATGCTGCACAGCCATCCACCCGCCACCCTCCACAGACTCCACCGCACCGGTGAAAATTACCCACCCACCCTCCCACGTACCATGGTGGTAAGTTATGTGTGTGATGTGGGGCAGTGCAAGGTGGTGGATGGGGGCATTGAACAGAAAACAAACCAAACCCAGGAATTCCATAGATTGAACATTTTTAAATCAGAAAACCCAGGATTGAAAAAGTGGCCTGGGATTGGCCACCCTACCTACAACCCCCTATCGATCTATCTATCTATCTATCTATCTATCTATCTATCTATCTATCTATCTATCTATCTATCTATCTATCTATCTATCTATCTATCTAGACAGCTTGTGAAACCACACCTCAGTTAGGTGCGGATACACGGAAAGGCACTGCAGGACTTGTTACAGCAAAAGACTTTATTGACATTTCAGAGCCTCACAGGTCCCGTATTCAGAATAGGACAGCAAGTGTTATGAGTAAAACCTTACCTCATATCCCCACCGGTGCCCGCTAGTCTCCTCGCACCTTCCCAGCTGAGATCGGGTTTCCACTGCCAGGTGGGTGCAGCACCGCCTGATGACATCACCCCCCCCCCCCTTCTTACCTGGAGGTTGTCATGAAAAAGCTTATGCATACTCCCTATCAGTGTGTTCGGAAGGGATGGAGACCAGTTTGTTCTATATCAAGTGAAATAATACACAATGTGACATATATATTTAAAAACAACACCTGTACAATACAGGTACCAATTTTTTAAGTGTGCGTCCTAAATATTAAATATATATATATATATATATATATATGTATACCAATGGATTGGCACTCACCCTTCGTAGTTACAGACGCCCCGGTGCCTTCTGGGATATGTAGTACACACGACGTTTCCTGGCATGCAGCGGCACTCAGGGAAAGATACGAGCAATTATAAGCAAAAGGTGTTTATTCCATAGTGAAAAAAATGGTCCAACGTTTCGGGGCGCAACCACCCCTTTGTCAAGGTGAACAACAAAAGTGAAAACATAATGCAAAGTGATTACCTTTATACGTGAGAAGAGTGGGGAGGTCCCGCGAGCGGGAGGTGCAGCAGCGTTTCCGGGGACAGGAATGCTATTCCTTCCCTGCTTGTGTGCGTGAGAGCGTGATGTGTCAGCTCCGGTCACGTGATCCGGCATCGCGTCCCATGGCGTCCTGGTTCCCATGGTAACTATCCGTGTGACTGTTATGCGCTGACAGCCTACACGGAAAACAAGAGGACTCACAGGGTGTCGTGGCGCGGTGGACACGGTCCGTGCTGAATAAGTGGACATGTGTGAATGAAAGGTTAAAGTGTCTTCAATGAAAAAAAACTACATAGAAATACACAGTATAAACATTTACATATTAGGGCAAGTATGAAATACAATATTAAGGCACTTTTATAGCAATCACATGCTGGAGTGGCTGAATCAAGGCAGCCATATCGCTCCCAGTTTTAGCAACATCTAGTGTTGTGTTTAGACTTGCACTACTCGCATTCTATATTGTGGCTTATGCTTCACACCTGGGGCCAGTGTACGCCCCATCCGATGCCTGCCCCATGTGGACAGAACACGGAGGGGCGCGCTCCGGGCACAGGCGCGAACAGGGGCCTGGTAGACAGCAATCATATATCCTGAAATGATAAATCTATGACTAAGAAACTGGCATTAGTTAAATATCAAAATACATTCCACGGCATTTTGTCATTGAGTCCTTTGGGCTTGATGGTTGCCAAATTGTAGATCCATCTCGCCTCCAATCTCAACAAGTCACCTGCTCTATCTCCACCCCTCAATTTTTTTGGGCATTGATCGATGATTTGAAATCTTAGATCGTTCATAGAGTGTCCGTGGTCGGCATAATGCCGGGCTACCGGCTGTTCTGATGGTTTGCCTGATAGTGCAGCTTTGACCGCAGACCTGTGTAGTGCAAGACGTTCTCGGGCATTCCGGATGGTCTTGCCCACATATTGCAGTCCGCAGGGGCAGGTGATTAGGTACACTATAAAAGTGCTAGTGCAGGTAAGTATGTGCCTAATATCGTATGTTTTTCCTGTACAGCAGGATACGAAAGTGGAGCCGGGATTCATAAATTTACAAGTCTCACACCCTAGACATTTGTAACATCCAGGGGATCTCGAGAGGAATGTGGTTGGTTCCGGTTTATCGAAACCTGTGATGTCCGAATGGACGACCCAATCTTTGATGCTCTTTCCCCTGGTGTGGCAAACCATGGGTTTCTTCCTGTGCAGCGATGATAATGACTTGTCAGTTGTGATAATAGGCCATAGTGCTTGTAAGGCCCTGGGCACTACTGGACTGGCTGTGTTATATTTCGTGACAAATGGTACAATATGAGTGTCCTTTTTAGTTTTCTGGCATAGCAGATCCTCCCTGCGCATGCCTGCTACTTCATGCTGACTGGCCTGTAGTGCTTTGATGTTATATCCCCTCTCAATGAAACGATTCTTTACTATAGTCAAGGCCCCCTCTAATTCACTAGGATTACTGGTGATCCTTGCCGCCCTGATAAATTGTGATTTGGGCAATCCTTTCTTCAGTGCCTCAGGGTGGTGGCTGTTATGTCTGAGCAGTGTATTTTTATCTGTCGGTTTATAGAATACTGCCGTTGATATTTCGTTGTTGATGATAGAAACCATCACGTCTAAATAATTTAGTGAGGACAGACTCCACGACGCTGTGACCTTGATGGTGGAGATTCTGTTGTTTATGTGGGCGATGAGTGCTTCAAATTTCTCCTGGCCGCCAGTCCACAAGATGAATATGTCATCTATATACCGAGCATAATATAAAATATGTTGTGATATGATGACATCATTAAAAAACATGTTCTGCTCTTCCTGAAGCATGAAAGTGTTGGCGAAGGATGGCGACACATTGCTCCCCATCGCACACCCACTTACTTGGCAGTAGAATCTACCATCAAATAAAAAATAATTTCTTATGAGGGTCAGTTCTAGCAGCTTAAGAAACAAATTTGTCTCGATGGACTCCATGTTGACGCGGATTAAAAAATCCCTCATGGCTTCTAGTCCCGCCCTTTGCGGTATGCTGGTGTATAAACTACAGATGTCAATGGTGCAAATTAAAGTGCCTGTGGGAATGTTCGATAATGATCTGAGTTGATTAAGGAACATGGTGGTGTCCTTGATGTATCTAGGTTGTTGGCAAATGAGCGGCTGCAATACACTGTCTAAAAACGATGAAATCGGTTGATAAAGTGACTTGTGCGCAGAGATGATTGGTCTCCCAGGAGGTTCGTCCACATTTTTGTGTATTTTGGGCACTGTAAATAAAACTGGTACCACAGGGAATTCTTGTTTGAGAGCCGAACATAATTTCTTGGAGATTTTTCCGGTAGCAGTGGCCACGTCTAAGATGTTGTCAATTTCTTGTTTATACTCCATGGTGGGATCTTGGGATAACTCTCGATAAACTTGGTGATCCCCCAATTGTCTATAGATTTCGGCTCTATAGTCAGACAGGTTCATGATGACAATTCCGCCCCCTTTATCGGCGGGGCGGATTATTATGTCCCTGTATGTTGCCAGTTGTTTAAGTGCTCTGTGTTCTGATTTGGACAGGTTGTAATGTGCCTTCGTTGAGGCAGAAGTGTACCTGGAAACCGAGTCATCTACCAGTCTTGTAAAGGATTTGATTGAGGCGTTCGTGGAGACAGGGTCAAACTGAGATTTACGAGTGGAGTTGATGTAGTTTTGATGGGGATCAGGACTGGCATTTACAGGGTGTTGTTGAAAGAACTCCTGCAGGCGAAGCTTGCGTGCAAATTTATGGAGTTCGATTTGCCAGTTTAGACCATCAAATCTATTGGTTGGTATGAATGATAGACCGTTGCTGAGCACTTTGATTTCTACCTTGCTCAATTGACGGTCGGACAAATTATATATTAGGTTCTCTTTCTGGTTGTTGTTGCATTTTTGGAGCCTTGTGTTTTGCTGGCCCCTGCGGGTGGGCGTCCTCTTGCTCTTGTACCAGCCGGTGTGGCTGGAGTTGCCCCTAAAGGGACACTAGGTGATTCAGACGGCCCTTCTGAGTCGCATATGGCGAATTCGCTGTCGCTGTTGGATGTCGCCAGGTCAGTATGGCGGTCTTCACGGCGCTTCCGCCAACTGTGTTTGGATCTGTTGTTGTAAGGCCTGTGATTGCCGGGCTCGCCCCCTGAGAGCCACCGGTATACTCTGTTGGTCTCGTAATCCTCTTTTACGGTCAGTTGTTTGCCCCGTTTGAATTTTATGAGATCACCCTTGTATTTATTGACTTGCGTCTGCAATCTCTGAATAAAATTCTGACTAGAATCCAGGCTGAGTGTCTCTCTATGTGTTGACTCCAGTACGCTTATCTTCTCACGAGTTATCTTAAGCTCACGCCCGGACTCTTCAACGACCAATAGCATCAGGTCCATACTGCATTTATTTAAAATGCCTATCCAGCGACTGCAAAATTCTGCATTGAAACGGCCTATAGTAGGCACATTACGTATGCGAAAGCCCCGCGGGATCATTTTATCCCTGTGGTAATTGGATAAAGAGATACCGTGTAATAAAAAGTCCAACTCACGTCTCTTCAATTTCATTAGTTGATGGAAGATGTCCTCCATTCCCAATTGGTCGTCAGTATCAGTTATATCCTCCGTAAATCTCAGCCTGTCTGCGTCTGCGTCAGTAAAGCTGTAAGTGTCCGTAAGGCCAGTGGGCAGACCTCCATATCCCGGGGTCGTTTCTTGCGTCATATCGTGGCTTTTTGTCCTTATAGGATGTCACGAAACAAGTGCTAAAGTGCAATGTTAAATGCTTTGTATTGCAATAATTCCCATTAAAGTGCTGAGTGCCTTGCTGCTGTGTATTCGTTGCAAGAAAAAAATGTAGTTTTAAAGTGCTGTGAAAAAGTGCTGGTGCTAGTGCTGTGTCTGACTCCTGATTCTTCTCCTTGTACAAAGGGTCACGTTGAATTGTTGTTTATATGATGTGTTAAACAGTCAATAATGAACAATAAATTATGGGGGTGCCTTATCCCAAACGGACCATGTGGTATAAACCTCAAAGTCCTGCACACATGTATACCAATGGATTGGCACTCACCCTTCGTAGTTACAGACGCCCCGGTGCCTTCTGGGATATGTAGTACACACGACGTTTCCTGGCATGCAGCGGCACTCAGGGAAAGATACGAGCAATTATAAGCAAAAGGTGTTTATTCCATAGTGAAAAAAATGGTCCAACGTTTCGGGGCGCAACCACCCCTTTGTCAAGGTGAACAACAAAAGTGAAAACATAATGCAAAGTGATTACCTTTATACGTGAGAAGAGTGGGGAGGTCCCGCGAGCGGGAGGTGCAGCAGCGTTTCCGGGGACAGGAATGCTATTCCTTCCCTGCTTGTGTGCGTGAGAGCGTGATGTGTCAGCTCCGGTCACGTGATCCGGCATCGCGTCCCATGGCGTCCTGGTTCCCATGGTAACTATCCGTGTGACTGTTATGCGCTGACAGCCTACACGGAAAACAAGAGGACTCACAGGGTGTCGTGGCGCGGTGGACACGGTCCGTGCTGAATAAGTGGACATGTGTGAATGAATTCACACATGTCCACTTATTCAGCACGGACCGTGTCCACCGCGCCACGACACCCTGTGAGTCCTCTTGTTTTCCGTGTAGGCTGTCAGCGCATAACAGTCACACGGATAGTTACCATGGGAACCAGGACGCCATGGGACGCAATGCCGGATCACGTGACCGGAGCTGACACATCACGCTCTCACGCACACAAGCAGGGAAGGAATAGCATTCCTGTCCCCGGAAACGCTGCTGCACCTCCCGCTCGCGGGACCTCCCCACTCTTCTCACGTATAAAGGTAATCACTTTGCATTATGTTTTCACTTTTGTTGTTCACCTTGACAAAGGGGTGGTTGCGCCCCAAAACGTTGGACCATTTTTTTCACTATGGAATAAACACCTTTTGCTTATAATTGCTCGTATCTTTCCCTGAGTGCCGCTGCATGCCAGGAAACGTCGTGTGTACTACATATCCCAGAAGGCACCGGGGCGTCTGTAACTACGAAGGGTGAGTGCCAATCCATTGGTATACATGTGTGCAGGACTTTGAGGTTTATACCACATGGTCCGTTTGGGATAAGGCACCCCCATAATTTATTGTTCATTATTGACTGTTTAACACATCATATAAACAACAATTCAACGTGACCCTTTGTACAAGGAGAAGAATCAGGAGTCAGACACAGCACTAGCACCAGCACTTTTTCACAGCACTTTAAAACTACATTTTTTTCTTGCAACGAATACACAGCAGCAAGGCACTCAGCACTTTAATGGGAATTATTGCAATACAAAGCATTTAACATTGCACTTTAGCACTTGTTTCGTGACATCCTATAAGGACAAAAAGCCACGATATGACGCAAGAAACGACCCCGGGATATGGAGGTCTGCCCACTGGCCTTACGGACACTTACAGCTTTACTGACGCAGACGCAGACAGGCTGAGATTTACGGAGGATATAACTGATACTGACGACCAATTGGGAATGGAGGACATCTTCCATCAACTAATGAAATTGAAGAGACGTGAGTTGGACTTTTTATTACACGGTATCTCTTTATCCAATTACCACAGGGATAAAATGATCCCGCGGGGCTTTCGCATACGTAATGTGCCTACTATAGGCCGTTTCAATGCAGAATTTTGCAGTCGCTGGATAGGCATTTTAAATAAATGCAGTATGGACCTGATGCTATTGGTCGTTGAAGAGTCCGGGCGTGAGCTTAAGATAACTCGTGAGAAGATAAGCGTACTGGAGTCAACACATAGAGAGACACTCAGCCTGGATTCTAGTCAGAATTTTATTCAGAGATTGCAGACGCAAGTCAATAAATACAAGGGTGATCTCATAAAATTCAAACGGGGCAAACAACTGACCGTAAAAGAGGATTACGAGACCAACAGAGTATACCGGTGGCTCTCAGGGGGCGAGCCCGGCAATCACAGGCCTTACAACAACAGATTCAAACACAGTTGGCGGAAGCGCCGTGAAGACCGCCATACTGACCTGGCGACATCCAACAGCGACAGCGAATTCGCCATATGCGACTCAGAAGGGCCGTCTGAATCACCTAGTGTCCCTTTAGGGGCAACTCCAGCCACACCGGCTGGTACAAGAGCAAGAGGACGCCCACCCGCAGGGGCCAGCAAAACACAAGGCTCCAAAAATGCAACAACAACCAGAAAGAGAACCTAATATATAATTTGTCCGACCGTCAATTGAGCAAGGTAGAAATCAAAGTGCTCAGCAACGGTCTATCATTCATACCAACCAATAGATTTGATGGTCTAAACTGGCAAATCGAACTCCATAAATTTGCACGCAAGCTTCGCCTGCAGGAGTTCTTTCAACAACACCCTGTAAATGCCAGTCCTGATCCCCATCAAAACTACATCAACTCCACTCGTAAATCTCAGTTTGACCCTGTCTCCACGAACGCCTCAATCAAATCCTTTACAAGACTGGTAGATGACTCGGTTTCCAGGTACACTTCTGCCTCAACGAAGGCACATTACAACCTGTCCAAATCAGAACACAGAGCACTTAAACAACTGGCAACATACAGGGACATAATAATCCGCCCCGCCGATAAAGGGGGCGGAATTGTCATCATGAACCTGTCTGACTATAGAGCCGAAATCTATAGACAATTGGGGGATCACCAAGTTTATCGAGAGTTATCCCAAGATCCCACCATGGAGTATAAACAAGAAATTGACAACATCTTAGACGTGGCCACTGCAACCGGAAAAATCTCCAAGAAATTATGTTCGGCTCTCAAACAAGAATTCCCTGTGGTACCAGTTTTATTTACAGTGCCCAAAATACACAAAAATGTGGACGAACCTCCTGGGAGACCAATCATCTCTGCGCACAAGTCACTTTATCAACCCATTTCATCGTTTTTAGACAGTGTATTGCAGCCGCTCATTTGCCAACAACCTAGATACATCAAGGACACCACCATGTTCCTTAATCAACTCAGATCATTATCGAACATTCCCACAGGCACTTTAATTTGCACCATTGACATCTGTAGTTTATACACCAGCATACCGCAAAGGGCGGGACTAGAAGCCATGAGGGATTTTTTAATCCGCGTCAACATGGAGTCCATCGAGACAAATTTGTTTCTTAAGCTGCTAGAACTGACCCTCATAAGAAATTATTTTTTATTTGATGGTAGATTCTACTGCCAAGTAAGTGGGTGTGCGATGGGGAGCAATGTGTCGCCATCCTTCGCCAACACTTTCATGCTTCAGGAAGAGCAGAACATGTTTTTTAATGATGTCATCATATCACAACATATTTTATATTATGCTCGGTATATAGATGACATATTCATCTTGTGGACTGGCGGCCAGGAGAAATTTGAAGCACTCATCGCCCACATAAACAACAGAATCTCCACCATCAAGGTCACAGCGTCGTGGAGTCTGTCCTCACTAAATTATTTAGACGTGATGGTTTCTATCATCAACAACGAAATATCAACGGCAGTATTCTATAAACCGACAGATAAAAATACACTGCTCAGACATAACAGCCACCACCCTGAGGCACTGAAGAAAGGATTGCCCAAATCACAATTTATCAGGGCGGCAAGGATCACCAGTAATCCTACTGAATTAGAGGGGGCCTTGACTATAGTAAAGAATCGTTTCATTGAGAGGGGATATAACATCAAAGCACTACAGGCCAGTCAGCATGAAGTAGCAGGCATGCGCAGGGAGGATCTGCTATGCCAGAAAACTAAAAAGGACACTCATATTGTACCATTTGTCACGAAATATAACACAGCCAGTCCAGTAGTGCCCAGGGCCTTACAAGCACTATGGCCTATTATCACAACTGACAAGTCATTATCATCGCTGCACAGGAAGAAACCCATGGTTTGCCACACCAGGGGAAAGAGCATCAAAGATTGGGTCGTCCATTCGGACATCACAGGTTTCGATAAACCGGAACCAACCACATTCCTCTCGAGATCCCCTGGATGTTACAAATGTCTAGGGTGTGAGACTTGTAAATTTATGAATCCCGGCTCCACTTTCGTATCCTGCTGTACAGGAAAAACATACGATATTAGGCACATACTTACCTGCACTAGCACTTTTATAGTGTACCTAATCACCTGCCCCTGCGGACTGCAATATGTGGGCAAGACCATCCGGAATGCCCGAGAACGTCTTGCACTACACAGGTCTGCGGTCAAAGCTGCACTATCAGGCAAACCATCAGAACAGCCGGTAGCCCGGCATTATGCCGACCACGGACACTCTATGAACGATCTAAGATTTCAAATCATCGATCAATGCCCAAAAAAATTGAGGGGTGGAGATAGAGCAGGTGACTTGTTGAGATTGGAGGCGAGATGGATCTACAATTTGGCAACCATCAAGCCCAAAGGACTCAATGACAAAATGCCGTGGAATGTATTTTGATATTTAACTAATGCCAGTTTCTTAGTCATAGATTTATCATTTCAGGATATATGATTGCTGTCTACCAGGCCCCTGTTCGCGCCTGTGCCCGGAGCGCGCCCCTCCGTGCTCTGTCCACATGGGGCAGGCATCGGATGGGGCGTACACTGGCCCCAGGTGTGAAGCATAAGCCACAATATAGAATGCGAGTAGTGCAAGTCTAAACACAACACTAGATGTTGCTAAAACTGGGAGCGATATGGCTGCCTTGATTCAGCCACTCCAGCATGTGATTGCTATAAAAGTGCCTTAATATTGTATTTCATACTTGCCCTAATATGTAAATGTTTATACTGTGTATTTCTATGTAGTTTTTTTTCATTGAAGACACTTTAACCTTTCATTCACACATGTCCACTTATTCAGCACGGACCGTGTCCACCGCGCCACGACACCCTGTGAGTCCTCTTGTTTTCCGTGTAGGCTGTCAGCGCATAACAGTCACACGGATAGTTACCATGGGAACCAGGACGCCATGGGACGCGATGCCGGATCACGTGACCGGAGCTGACACATCACGCTCTCACGCACACAAGCAGGGAAGGAATAGCATTCCTGTCCACGGAAACGCTGCTGCACCTCCCGCTCGCGGGACCTCCCCACTCTTCTCACGTATAAAGGTAATCACTTTGCATTATGTTTTCACTTTTGTTGTTCACCTTGACAAAGGGGTGGTTGCGCCCCGAAACGTTGGACCATTTTTTTCACTATGGAATAAACACCTTTTGCTTATAATTGCTCGTATCTTTCCCTGAGTGCCGCTGCATGCCAGGAAACGTCGTGTATATATATATATATATATATATATATATATAATGCACTATTTACTTTAAGGTGCTGCACATACACTGTACTGAAAGCTGGAGCGGATACTGAAAATATAGAACTATGTAACAATGTAGTTCTAACTAATCTATTATTATATATAATAACAAAACAGATCCGTATGCACAAAGTAGCTATGTACATAGTTACAATAGTACACATTGCAGGGGCCAGGAATCAATTTGTACTGTGTTGTCAATATTCTCTTAAATAATTTATAACCTATATCATACAGATTACTGTATATAGAAACAAAAAAGAGTTACAAGTTATTCTCTTGTTTAAGCCCTTGGGGGCTACTTTATCTAGCCTATATATCCATGAGGCTTCCAATTTTAGTAAAGTTTTTTTACAGTCACCCCTCTATTCAAGGCAGGAACATGATCTATTATAATATATTTAACAGATGATAGCTGATGTCCTTTGTCCCAAAGTGCACTGCCACAGGTTGTTCTACTTTCTTGCCCGTTATTGCGGCATTAATGGCAGTGAAGAGCCATGCATTCTTTACATTTTCTCATGGTCATACTTAAATAGTAGAGTCCACATGGGCATATTATTGCATAAATTACAAATTTGGACTCACAAGAAATAACATGCCGTATACTGAGCCTTTTATCTGAATGTGGATGTTTAAAAGTACTTTCAGTAATTAAATAGTTGCAAGTTGTGCACTTGGGACATCTATAACATCCAGGTTTTTTTGTAGTTGTATTGACTTGTTCCAAATCAAAGCCGGTAATATCTGAGAGGACCATGTAGTCTCTAAGATTCCGTCCCCATCTGTAGCAGGTCATAGGTCTAACACCCTGAAATGTAGGTAGATCTTTGTCCGATGTAATTATAGGCCATAGTGCTCTACTGGCCCTGGGGATTACTACACTGGACATATCATATGTCGTGGTCCATGTGAATACCTTAGAGTCCTTCTTTATTTCTTTTGATTGTAATAGTATATCACTATCTAATGCCATCGCTCTTATTTTGGCATCTTGCAGGGCTTTAAGTTTATATCCCCTTTGGTAGAATCTAGAGTATTTACTACTTTATCCAGTTCACTGGACATCTCATTCTTATTACTGCAAATGCATACCACTCAGCATCTGTGAATACGGCAATCCTCATTTGGGGGGGGGGGGGTGGCTACTAGATAGTACGATCGGTGTATTTACTGAACACTGAATTTGAAATCTGTTTATCCAGAAGATGAATCTTTATATCCAAGAAGTCAATGCTTAAATCACTCCATTTTATGGTGAATTTTATCGGCGATGGTAATTGATTGATGTCCTCCATCATGTTTTCAAACACTTGTACATCCCCATTCCATAACATAAGAAGATAATCTATAAGTCTGGTAAATAGCAAACTATGTTTCCTATATCTTTCGATTAAGAAAATATGTTGTTCCTGTTGGAACATGTAAACGTTGGCGTAGGCCGGTGCCACAGCCGATCCCATGGCACACCCGGCCTCCTGTTTGTATATTGTTCCATTGAATAGGAAATATTTGCCAGTAAGAACCAGACATAATAAAGAAAGAAACAGGTCCTTGTCCATATAAAAAATTTTCACCCTGGATGTCAGAAACAATTCCATAGCCCTTATTCCTTGTTCATGCAGTATTGAGGTGTACAAGCTCTTAACGTCCATTACACACATAATAGTGTGTTCCTGTATGTTTGTTACACCTTTAAGTAAATTCAAGAATGCAGTTGTGTCCTTCAAATATGTATCTTGGGCCATGAGATGGGGTTGATCATTATGTCCAATAATTGTTAAACCGGCTGATATAGACTGCCCCTGGCTGAAATTATGGGGTGACCTGGAGGATTTTGAGAATCCTTGTGCACCTTCGGGACTGTATATATAACTGGGACAGGTGGCGTTTCCTGCTGCAGTGATGTTACTGTTTTTTGATCAAGAAGATTTGCATTAAGTGCTTGATGGAGGATTATTTGTAATTCTTTTTTTTTTATCTGTTTTTTTATTGAAGCAATACATGTGATACATACAATTACAGTCAGATTGGACATAAGAAATTTCGTAAAGATAAATAAAGTTGCATATAGAATACAATCGAATCATACATTTAAAGACACTATCGTAGTAGTGGGATAAAACCAATTAGAGAATTAATTGTGCATGGAAATCTCAGGATTCATCAATCTAAATTCCATCATGTTGTAGACTCGACCATGCATAAATCTATGTCTGTCTGTTTTTACCCAGTTTTATTCTATTATTGTTGTTCTAATTGTAAAGCACAATGGAATATGCTGCGCTATATAAGAAACTGTTAATAAATAAATAATAAATAAAATAAATAAAATGGCAAATGGAAAGGAAACATGTAAAATTAACATGAAAACAAAACAGAAACAAAATTGTGTCTGTACCGGCCTCCTACCACCCCCGCTACTGTCCCCAGGGCTCTATGATTACAGCACAATTGGAGGATCCCCTGCAATCATTCCAGTCATATATCATTCTGTATTAGGCAAAGCATTATGAATCTGTAATCTGACAGCAGCAAATAGGGTTACAATATAACTTTCCCATACCTCAAAAAATCTTTGTACTTTACTATATTTCTCAGAACTCCAATCCACTCCATTTAGAATAAATAAAACTATTTGGCTTTGAATAATGACAGCGAAGGCTGCTACAGAGCGATCCACATTTATAGAATAGCCTTTTTGCCGGCTATACTGACTGCAAGCAGCAGTATTTTACTACCTTTGGAAACCCCAAATGACTCACTAAATTTTCCACGAGAACTTCCTTATCTCAATCCTGAATTTCCTGATTATAGGGCAGGCCCATAGACAGTGATAAAGATCTGTTAAGGGAGTACCACATTTCCAACAGGTATGCTTGTCTGCAAGTCCTATCAAATATTTTCTATGATGTGACAAATACATCCAATGCAGAATAGTCTAAGACATTTCTTTGAATCTAGAAGAAGGGAAACATTTACTCACCTTCATATAAGCAGCTAATAAATCCTCAATTTCTATCTCAGGGAGGTAAGTCTTCCAAGCCATTAAACCTCCTTGTCCCGTAGAATAGTCTAGAACATTTCTAAAATGACCATACGCAATCAAGATTGCCTTCTGAACCCTAGAAGCTTGCTGCAGCATCTCATCTACTGGATTGACCCAATCTAATGGGGAGAAATACCGGATAACGGAGGCATCATAATGTTAAGCTAAAAGAAAGGCCACAGGATAGGCAAACACAGCTGGATACTTACTGGTGGCCCCCCTGGAATGTGAGCGGTCTCCTCCCCTGTATATCCACCAAATGGCTAATATTAGAAACTCCCCACAAATGCCAAATAGTATATGGGTGACGTGCTCTTGCCTCCTGGAAATTTATAAAGCTTTAAAAGGAAGGATATGGATTTATGGGTGTTCACATTATGTTTATGTTGCATTGTCTCCCATAACGTTTTAATATTCTACAATAAAGGATTTCCTTTCAACTTCTCGGGCACCTCTTGAGTATGCAGGTGTAAAACGGTAACCAGATCTCCCCCTTGTAGAAATCCCCTATCTAAATCTGTATTCGTATAATTATTTTCATTGTGCAACCAGTCATGTAGATAACACAATTGGGCAGCTTAGGAGTACCAAAGGACATTTGGGAAGATGATTCCCCCATTCCAAGGAGTCTGCTGTAATCAAATCAAGCCTATACAGGGGCCTATTGCCCTGCCAAATACATTTTTGAAAGATAAAATTAAGATGCTGGATATCTTTTGGCAAGAGCATATGTGGCATGGCCTGAACAAGATACATCAGACGAGGGAATGATATAATCTTAATCAAACTCGCCCTCTCCATATATGATAAAGGCAAAGATTTCCAGGTTTCAAGTTCTGCCTCAATTTTTTGAATAACTGCGGTAAAATTAAGGGTATATAGTTGCTCTGGTCATCTCTAAATTTGTATCTCCAGATAGGTAAATTGATCTGAACTCCATTGTAATGGTAAATACTCCACCCCATCCCTCAAAAAGTACCTTGCCCCAGTCTAAGTGCCATCGGTTTTGACCAGTTGACGTTGAAACTAGAAATGTTCCCAAACACTTGTAATACATAAAAAATATGAGTCAGGGAGGTCGCTGGGTTTGATACATATACTAGAAGATCATCGGCAAATGCTGTAAGTTTTCTCTGCGTCCCACACTAATACCTTGAAATTGGGTATCATTTAATAATAAACGATGGAGATGATCTATGGCTAAATTGAAGAGTAAGGGAGACAAGGGGCATCCCTGTCATGGGGTCACTATTATAGCCATTAAGTATTAGATTGGTGGTAGGGGAAGTATACAAATAATGAATAATATTGATAAAATCTTGATGAATATGCCTACATTGCAAGACCCTGAAAAGATGTGGCCAAAGTACTGTATCAAAGGCCTTAGTGGGGTCTAGGCTCAAGAGTACATTTTTAGATTGGGGTAGATGAGCAGAGGCTATAACTGCTGCTATAGCTGCTCGAACTTCTTTAACCAAATGTGTATTGCGAACAAAGCCAAGTTGGTGACTAGGTAAAGTTTGGGGGAGAATTCCTTGCAGCCGTTCTGCTAAAATGTTAGTGAACAACTTTATGTCAGTGTTTAATAACATTATGGGTCTATAAGAGGTCACCAATTTGGGTCTTGCATGGGTTAAGGAATTAAAACAGTATGAGCTGTTGTGAAATTATGAAATGGGGTATGGTGTTGTAGAATATTGTTAAATAATTCGAGGAGAGTCAGTACTACGTGGGGCTGAAGAATTTTATAAAATTCATTTAAAAGGCCATCCGGCCCTGGGGATTTATGCAGGTGGAGTTTAGATATACCCGAAACAAGTTCCTCTTTTGTAATAGCACCCACCAACATATCTGATTGCGCCTGCGTTATGGGAGGTAAAGTTGTCTCAGGTAAAAGTATATCACGTATTTCTCTATTAAAAGGGAGGTCAGAATATAATTTAGTAAAATAGGACTCAAAATATTTCACAATTGAAGGGGAATATGTAAGGAGCTGTCCCAATTCTTGATTTTTAATAGCCGTTACAAATTTACAGACTGTTTTTCTCCTAGCCATATTCGCTGATAATCGACCAGTTTTGTGTCCCCATTGATAATACTTATGAGAGGAAAATACCAAATCTCGTTTTGCTTGCACTATCAAGTGATCATTTAACAATTGTTTGGCCTGTAAATATAATTGTAATGTCTCATCAGTCTGCATAGTGAAATAGTGAAATGTTGTTGTAATACCGTGGTCAACGTAGAGTGCAAATTAGTATAGGTCGCAAGAGTTTTCTTTTTCAGTCTATGAACGTAGTCAATAATTTGACCTCTAAGAACAGTCTTTGATGCACCCCACTAAATAGTGGGTCGATTCCAATAATCTAGACTATCATCTAGATAATTGGCCCAATTGGCTATCAAAAATTTTCAAAAATAATCACGCTTATAGAGATAACCCGGAAATCTCCAATGTCTAGTATCCTCTGACTGATCAGGTGCGTAGTCTGATATTATGATGTTATGAATAACAGCATGTTTGACTTGCGTGACTAGAGAATCAGCGGTCAAAATCGAATCAATCCTGGTCCATGATCGATGCACCCCAGAAAAAAAAGTACTGTAAATGACCTATCACCAGGATTGAGTACACACCAAATGTCAATAAGCTGAAGGGAGACCTTTAAATTTTGAATTTGTGTCCAAAAAGAAGACCCAAGAACATGTGGCACAGGACATTTATCTAAAATGGGATCATCAACCATATTCCAGACACCCCCCATGATTAGGTGGAAATTGTCACGTTGCAATAGTTTAGTATTTCATTCTTGGAAAAAGTAGGCAGTCCCAATATTTGGTGCATAAACATTTACCAATGTGTATTTGGTACCCCAGATTTCTATATCAATAATTAGGTAATGGCCCTCTGGATCCACTTCTGAACCCAAAATTACATATTACAAGTTTTTGCTAAATAGATCAGCTACCCCCCTGGTTTTCCGTGTATAATCTGAATACATTTGTCTAACCAAGGTGCGCGATGAGTCAAATTAACTCCTGACATCCAGTGGGTTTCTTGGAGAAATATTATTTGAGGTTTCAATCTTTTTAAGTGAGTGATTACTCTTTTATGGTTAACTGGAGAGTTGAGGCTGCCCACATTCCAGAAGACAATCCTAAAACATGTATCCATCGGAGAGACAACTATACCTTGATCAGTCATGAGTCTATTAACCTATACCCGCACAGGGGTGGTAACACAGAATGCCAGTGAGCAGAGAAGAACAGCAAAATCCATTTTTTACCTGGGAGCTCAACAGCAGCGTGGGCAGGGGGGGCATGACACAGACAAAACAAAAATTATATAAAAATAACACACATTGCATCAGATAATTCATTTTCATTTTTTTCAACCTGGAGTAGAAACAATGTGAGTGCTAAACAAAACAGTAGCACTGCGAGGAACACATCAATATTTATTATAACAATATCATCTAAACTGAATAGGTCATAATGAGACCAACGGTCTCCAGCATTGAGAGAAATCAACTCAGGACATAAAGTATTCAATAATAGTGAAGCCATCAATGATGTGAAGGGCTTCCAGGATTTAGCAGAAGGGTAACATGAGTTTTGGTAACATTAGGATTAGCAAAAAGTAATGTGCGACCATTGTTTTGAAATCGCAATTTGACCGGGTACTTTAATGCGAATCTTGTATTGCTCTTGTGGCGCAATTTGCAAACATCAGAGAATTCTCTTCTCTTCTGTGCAACAGAAGCAGAGAAATCCTGAAAGATCAAGATACATTTGCCGTTCACTACCACTTGTGGAAGCCTGCAGTAGGAGCGCAAGATAAGTTCCTTCATGCAAAAATCCATAAATTTCATAATACCTGGTCTTGGTCTCATACCACTGTCAAAGCAAACAGGACCAATCCTATGCGCCCATTCAATGTGCGGCAAGAGCAGGGAATTTGCGATTTCCAGAGCCAAAAATAGGTAATTTGTTATAAAATCTGATAGTTGCCCGTTTCTAATTGTTTCAGGGAAACCCACAAATCTTAAGTTTGATCAAATATCTCTATTTTCAAGATCATCTATCTTAGCCTGTAGATCCTTGACAGATGTATCTTGAGTGTCGGAAGAATGCTGGCAGCGGAAACCCGATCTCAGCTGGGAAGGCGGGAGGAGACCAGTGGGCACCGGTGGGGAAATAAGGTAAGGTTTTATTCATAACACTTGCTATCCTATTCTGAAGATGGGGCCTGTGAGGCTCCAAAATGTCAATAAAGTATTTTGCTGTAACAAGTCCTGTAGTGCCATTCCCTGTATCTGCGCCTAACTTGACGTGTGGTTTCACAAGCTGTCTATCTCATTGTGGTAAGGGCATGCAGGCCATTAAATATTGGAGGGGAGTGCCGAGCCATAAGGACAAGTTTCTATTCCACATCCCAGCAAGGTGTGCTAAGGGTTAAGGCACCCCATTATCATTTGCTTCTTACCAAGATCTACATTTATATCATGGATTCAGCAATACCAGGTACCTCCCACAACTGGAATATGGATTTTAGTGGCATAACATTGCAAAAGGGAGAAATACTCAGTTTTACAGAGGATCAAGCCTCCAACAACTTATTTGCTGAGGATAACACAGAAGAGGATTCCAATGTAGAGTATTTATACCATCAATTATTG
This sequence comes from Pseudophryne corroboree, assembly GCF_028390025.1. NCBI lineage: Eukaryota > Metazoa > Chordata > Amphibia > Anura > Myobatrachidae > Pseudophryne > Pseudophryne corroboree. The sequence continues at coordinate 551,426,047 of NC_086446.1, read as the reverse complement.
ATATTACACAAAAGGGAAATCAATTTTATGCTTCATGGACAATCACTGTCGGACTATTACAGACAAAAATTAATACATAGGGGCTTCAGAGTCCAAAATATACCTACCATCAGAAGAACAAACACAGATTTCTGTCGGAGATGGATCGCAGTGTTAAACAAAATGCAGCTTAGATTTAATGCTGCTTGTTATAGAACAAGCATCAAAGGAGTTAAAAACTACAAAAGATAAGACTGAACAAGTGAAGAGTACACAGACAATAACTCTGACAGATCCAGAATATGAAAAATGGTGGAACAAATTGAATAAACAATGTGATAACTACAAGAAGGAGTTGCAGAGATTTAAAAAATCTAAATTGAATAACGTTCAACAGGGCTATGAAGAAAACCAGGTGTATAGGTGGCTGATGTGCACAGAACCATACAAATATCCACAAAGATTCCAGCGTGGCAGAGAGAATTGGTGTACCAGATGCAATTGAAGGGTGCAGGCTTCCCAGTCAATACAAAGGGACAGTGACTTTGCATTTATAGAATCTGATTAATCTTCTCAGTCTCAAAAGTCCCATTTAGGGGTAACAAGAAGAAGAGGTGGCCAAAATGAGAGGGAGTACAAAAGCCAACACCTAGAATTAAAGTTGGTATTTAAACCTGTCTTCTCGTACTCTCACCCCTACAGAGGAAAATCTTCTTAATAAGGGACTATCATTTGTCCCAACTTCTGCACATAACGAATTTGAATGGCAAATTGATTTACATCGGTTGAGTAGGAAACTTTGACTTAAGGAATTTTATAGTAACAAAGTTGAAAATAGTGTCATTTTTCCACTGACTACATTTAATCAATTGCGTTTAAAATCAAAATTCGATCCAATCTCTCAAAACACCTCAAAAAAGACATACTGTACTATAGACCAGGCATTCCCAACCACGGTCCTCAAGGCACACCAACAGTGCAGGTTTTAGTGATATCCAGGCTGCAGCACAGATGGTTAAATCAAAATAACTGAGCTACTAATTAAGTCACCTGTGCTGAAGCCTGGATATCACTAAAATCTGCACTGTTAGTGTGCCTTGAGGACCGTGGTTGGGAATGCCTGCTCTAGACTGATGGATGAGTCCATGAATAAATATACGGAAGCTTCTACTAGGATGAAATTTAATTTATCCAGGGCTAAACAAAAAGAGTTGAAATCTTAAAGTGAGGATAAAACTATAACTATCAGACCTGCAGATAAAGGAGAGGGAATAGTTATCCAAGATCTCAATACTTACAAAATAGAAATATTAAGTCAATTAGTGGACACCACAGTATATACCAAATTAAACAGTGATCCAACAGTGAGGTATCAGAAAGGATTACAAATAATCCTCCATCAAGCACTTAATGCAAATCTTCTTTATCAAAAAACAGTAACATCACTGCAGCAGGAAACACCACTTATCCCAGTTCTATATACAGTCCTGAAGGTGCACAAGGATTCTCAAAATCCTCTAGGACGCTCCATAATATCAGCCAGGGGCAGTCTATAGCAGCCGGTTTCACAATTATTGGACATAATGATTCAACCCCATATAATGGCCCAAGATACGTATTTGAAGGATACAACTGCATTCTTGAATTAACTTAAAGGTGTAACAAACATACAGGAACACACTATTATGTGTGTAATGGACATTAAGAATAAAATACTGCATGAACAAGGAATAAGGGCTATGGAATTGTTTCTGACGTCCAGGGTGAAAAAATTTTATATGGACAAGGACCTGTTTCTTTCTTTATTACTGTATATCTGGTAGTAACTCACAATTATTTCCCATAAGATGGAACAAGGGCCCTCATTCCGAGTTGTTCGCTCGCTAGCCGCTTTTCGCAGCAGTGCAAACGCTAAGCCGCCGCCCTCTGGGAGTGAATCTTAGCTTAGCAGAATTGCGAACGAAGTGTTCGCAATATTGCGAAAAGATTTTTCTTTGCAGTTTCTGAGTAGCTCCAGACTTACTCTTCCAGTGCGATCAGTTCAGTGCTTGTCGTTCCTGGTTTGACGTCACAAACACACCCAGCGTTCGCCCAGACGCTCCCCCGTTTCTCCAGCCACTCCCGCGTTTTTCCCAGAAACGGCAGCGTTTTTTCACACACTCCCATAAAACGGCCAGTTTCCGCCCAGAAACACCCACTTCCTGTCAACCACACTACGATCACCAGAACGAAGAAAAAACCTCGTAATGCCGTGAGTAAAATACCAAACTTCTTAGCAAATTGACTTGGCGCAGCCGCAGTGCGAACGTTGCGCATGCGCAGTTAGCGGAAAATCGCACTGATGCGAAGGAAAAGAACGAGCGAACAACTCGGAATGAGGGCCAATGTACAAACATATGATACGTCCAGTGCAGTCATCCTCAGGGCCAGTAGACCACTATGGCCAAAAATTACATCCGACAAAGATCTACCTACATTTCAGGGTGTTAGACCTATGACCTGCTACAGATGGGGGCGGAATCGTAGAGACTACATGGTCCTCTCAGATATTACCGACTTTGATTTGGAACAAGTCAATACAACTACAAAAAAACCTGGATGTTATAGATGTCCCAAGTGCACAACTTGCAACTATTTAATTACTGGAAGTACTTTTAAACATCCACACACAGATAAAAGGCTCAGTATATGGCATGTTATTTCTTGTGAGTCCTAATTCGTGATTTATGCAATAATATGCCTATGTGGACTCTACTATAAAGGTATGACCATGAGAAAATGTAAAGAACGCATGGCTCTTCACCTCCATTAATGCCGCAATAACGGGCAAGAAAGTAGAACAACCTGTGGCGGTGCACTTTAAGGACAAAGGACATCAGCTATCGTCTGTTAAATATATTATACTAGGTCATGTTCCTGCCTCGAATAGAGGGGGTGATCATCAAAAACTCTACTAAAATTGAAAGCCTCATGGATATATAGGCTAGCTACAGAAGCCCCCAAAGGCTTAAACAGAGAATTACTTGTAACTCTTTGTTTGTGAACCGTTAATTTTTTTTTTAAATAAAATGTATGATATAGGTTAGAAATTATTAATGAGAATATTGACAACACAGTACAAATTGATTCCTGGTACCTGCAATGTGTACTATTATAACGATGTACATAGCTACTTTTTGCATATGTATGTTACTATATATAAAAATAGATGAGTTAGAACTACATTGTTAAATAGTTCTATGTATAGTTCTATAGTTCCGACCTGTTCGCACGCTGTTGTTTTGCGCAGCGCAGTGATCAGGCCACTACTGCGCATGTGTATGCACCGCAATGCACAGGTGCATCGTACAGGTACAAAGCGAATCATTGCTGAGCGATGCATTTAACAAAGAATCCATTCGCACAGCTGATGGCAAGAAGATTGACAGGAAGAAGGAGTTTGTGGGTGGCAACTGACCGTTTTCTGGGAGTGTTTGAGAAACGTTTGCAGGGCGGGTGTCTGACGTAAATTCCGTTACCAGACAGGCTGAAGTGATCGCAAGGGCTGAGTAAGTTCAGACCTACTCAGAAACAGCACAAAATATTTTTGCAGAGCTCGGCTGCACAGGCGTTCGCATACTTGCAAAGCGAAAATACACTCCCCTTTAGGCAGCGACTTTCTGATCGCAGCGCTGCAAAAAGTAGCTAGCGAGTGATCAACTCGGAATATTCAGTATCCGCTCCAGCTTTCAGTACAGTATATGTGCAGCTCTTTAAAGTAAATAGTGAACTATATATAAATATTTTTTGAATATTAAGTATGCCCACTTAAAAAATAGTTACCTCTATTGTATAGGTGTTGTTTTTAAATATGTATGTCACATTGTGTATTATTTCACTTGATATAGAACAAACTGGTCTCCGTCCCGGCCGAACACACTGACCGGGAGTATGCATACGCATTGTCATGACAACCACCAGGTAAGAAGGGAGATGATGTCATCAGGCGGCGCCACTCCCACCTGGCAGCTGAAACCCGATCTCAGCTGTGAAGGCGGGAGGAGACCAGCAGGCATCAGTGAGGATATAAGGCAAGATTTTATTCATAACACTTGCTGTCCTATTCTGAAGACGGGGCCTGTGAGCCTCTGAAATGTCAATAAAGTCTTCTGCTGTAACAAGTCCTGCAGTGCCCTACCATGTATCCGCACCTAACTGAGGTGTGGTTTCACAAGCTGTCTATCTCATTGTGGTAAGGGCATGCAGGCCATTGAATATTGGAGGGCAGTGCCAAGCCATAAGGACAAATATATGTATGTATATATATATATATATATATATGTGTATGTATATATATATATATATATATATATATATATATATAGTCTCACCAGCACTGGCACTCTGAATGCCTGCAAGTTCTTGCTTGCTATGGTGTCCTCCACTAGGGTACAGTGTCCCCAATATGTTCAGCAAAAAAGTGGTGGCACTCAGAGGCTAGTAGTGTCCAAAAAAAACATGTATTAGAAAATCACAGCATCACCGTTTCGGGGTGTGCTTCCCTTCATCAGGATACATCAGGATACAATATAGTTCAACAAGTGACATATAAATAGTGACACTTACACACTCAGAAACCCCCACCAAAGATCCTCGCAACCACACTGCCCACAGCTCTGCTGTGTCCACTTCTGGGTAAGTAACTTCCGTCGGAAGTGACATTGCGGGTTCTGGCCACATGAATGCGGTGAGCCTACAAAAAGTAAACACAGGGTTGTCATGGTCACGAATCCAGTGCAGATAGAACAAAACTAAAAGTGATGTAATTAATATCATATCCAAACAATATCAAGAAGGGCTTATTCAACCTTAGGCAATGTATTAAATGTGCACTTACACTCCATTCAAAGAGATAAATATTGAAAAATAATGTGCTTAAATAATGCCAGCATTTTAATCGTGATCAATAAAATGTCATATAAAAAAATCCGACAAACAGTATGATAAAAACTGCACTGTATAATACTATATCAGATCAACCCCTGATAATCACCACAGTAAACAATAATTAAAAAAAAATACAATCATAATATATATGGCAATGGAAAACTCATATTAAGAAACCATTAACAGAGTATGTCAATATATACAGGAGGTATGTCACCCAATATACTACTGCAGTAGACCTGTAGACGCATTCATAATGTACTTCTAAAAAGAGACAAATAAACGCCATGGTTTAACCCATATGTGAAGAATAATCCTGTTTTAAATAAAATTATTTAACCCTAAAAAATCATTTAATCCTTTTAGGCCACATTGTATCCAACCTAATATCCATCTTGCCTCATTGATTCAGGGACCTGGTCAATGATTCGGTATTTAAGAGTAGCCATTCTATGTTTTAATTCAGCAAAATGGCATGCCACCGGTTGCTCACCAGAGCCCATATTCAAAGCTGCTCTTATGGCTTGTAGGTGTTGTGGCATCTGGACTTTAAATTGGCACTTCGTTTTACCTACGTAGTAAAATCCCACATGTGCATATAATTACGTAGACTACGAATTTGGAATGACAAGATAGAGGCCAATTAATGGTATACTTTTTACCAGGGTGTGGATGGAGAAAACTGCCACTAGAGGACATAAAATTATAAGTGGTACACCCTAAACATTTAAAACAGCCATTGTCACGGCTCAAAAAGTGTTTTTGGGTGAGTTTCAAAAAATTGGTTATATCTGTTTTTATCACAAAGTCTTTGATTTTTCTCCCCCGTACATAGCTGGGCATTATCATGGTATTACGTAGCTGTTTGAGGTCAGGGTCACTCACCACAATTGGCCATAGCTGTTTGGCCTTTTAACTGGTATGTTGACTTTTGGTGTTAAATACATTAACTCACTGTATTTTTGAATGGGCTTTGTTTTTGGTGTCTACTGTTAATAATTCCACACCCAATTTTGTTATTCATCACTGATATTAGCAATGCTGCGGGGTACCCTCTGGCCAGAAAATTATTTTCCATTACATCCAGTTGTAAATCGATATTTACAGGGTTGCTAGAATCTCTACATACCCTCAAAAATTTGGAATAGGGCAGTCCTTTGATAGTAGGTGATGGATGGATAGAAATTATCATGTCTGAGGGTTGTATTTTGATCCATAAGCAAGTATATAAGCTTTAAAAAAATAAATAGAAAATACATGGGTGCTTGGTGGGACAAAGCTGCCTAGGTATTACTTGGTAGAAACCAACCACAAAGGCAGTAAATAACAATGTAAGATTAAGTAATACCTCTAGAGCTACCACCTTCCTAATTCAGAAATACAAATAGATACAATGGCCCTCATTCCGAGTTGATCGCTCGCTAGCTGATTTTAGCAGCAGTGAAAACGCAAAGCCGCTGCCCTCTGGGAGTGTATCTTAGCTTAGCAGAAGTGTGAACGAAAGGATCGCAGCATTGCTACAAAAAAAGATTGTGCAGTTTCTGAGTAGCTTGAGACTTACTCCTAGCTAGCGATCACTTCAGACTGTTTAGTTCCTGTTTTGACGTCACAAACACGCCCTGCGTTCGGCCAGCCACGCCTACGTTTCCCCAGCCACTCCAGTGTTTTTATCCGACACGCCTGCGTTTTTACACACACTCCCCGAAAATGGTCAGTTACCTCCCAGAAACACCCACTTCCTGTCAATCACTCTTCGGCCAACAGTGCAACTGAAAAGCGTCGCTAGACCTTGTGTGAAATGACAATGCCGTTTTATATGCAGGAATGAAAGCTATACCTTAAACACACATTAAATACACTTTACCATGGAGCCGCTGCGGCCGCTGTACTTAATACACACTCTACGTACTTTGTACGCTATTAGCGTACAAAGTCCCGCGCTGTGTACGGATTTAACGTACAAACATCGCGCTGATGGTACAAAGTACTCACAGCGCGTACACACCCAGAGATACACTTTAAACCTTTTACAGCAATGCAATGAAGTGATAATACACTTTAAACCTTAGCAGGGCAATGAATACACAACACTGGATTGTAATTAAACCACTGGGTTCCGAAACCACAGCGTATTATTGCTGAAAGGGGGTTACAATATAAACAATACAATACAACAGAATAATGGCTACATTCAATGGTACATACGTGAGTGGATTCGCTTGCGCTACCCGGTCCGGTCCTCTGTCATCTGATAGATAACATTGTGAGTCTTGTGTCTGACCAGGCCTGCTGCAGGCTCTCTTTATACAATTCATCCAAAACTTAACACAATGGATACTGTAATCTCTTTGTCCATTGGACACAGGGATGCACATTTACAGTACAGGAGAGGTCATAGGTCGGTTTGGGGCAATGTCTTTCCCAACTGCTCTTGTGGGTGGTCTCCTCTGGATTCCCACCGCATACATAATGTACAGTAAATACAGTTTATATCTATATTCTGCTCCTGCACATAACTATCCGCAGGAACATGCAATCTTTCTCAAACCAACACCGGAATGTTACCCTTAAAATACCCTTCAGATGGATACCAAACATCACCTTATAACCTTGTTCTGTCCCCTCCTATCCTGCAAAGGTGAATCCCTTTGTTCTGATACCATTTAAACTGCTGTTACTTTCTGATGTGGTGCAGGGATACTATGTGTACATTGTGCACTCTTTAGATTAAATATGTAATGTGTTTTGATAGCCTTCCATGCGTTCACAAACTCTACCGTAAATACCCATACCACGTGCTAATGCGCAGGACCGCGGGAGCGACCATACGCAAATTGTGAATATGTGCACGCACAGCAGAGCAAGTACGCGCACGGACGCCATCTGTGCGTAATTTGTACGTGATGTGTGTACTGCAATATTTTTCGACTTTGACAGTCCACCCTTTGGCAGTCACCAATAACTGCCACTATCTAATCACTAAACAGAAAAATATCAATACAATATCTACAGATGATCGGGGAGAGTTGTAGGTGGGAAATGTATGACCTAGTGGGATAGTAAAAAGCATGTATGTATGAATCCATGTCTGAGGGGCATGTATCATCGTGCCGTATATGTTCTAAATAAGCTTCGAGGTATTGTGAAGTATACATTAAATCCTTCTCATCCCGTACTAAGGGTCTGTAAATGGGCCAACAAACACTACCGAGCTCTTTTTGGCTTCTTGTTAAAACAAATGGGGTGCACATTTAGTTGATGATACATGGAGGGGGAAACATAAGTGAGTGCTAGTATATGTGGATATCACCTGTTGACTATGTGTGCTATTAACTGAAGGTTGTAGAGATGAAGATAAGACATATAAATAAAATACATTCACATAAACATTTTGGGTAGGGATGATGTCTTTTTCCGGATGGATGTATCTGGGTAGAGGGGGAGACAAAAGAAAGACGGGTGAACGAAACAAGCCATGAAATTCATTTGCAATCCTTATCATATCACAGTCTCTATGGATGGGTTGTAAACTAAATCTGCTGCTGTAACAGTACCCTTGCTCCTTAGACTCATCAATTTTGTGCCGTGCTTGCGCCGCGTCAGAATTCGAACACACCTAAATATCAAACCAATAATTCTGTCGCCTCCCAGGATACAAAGGAGAAACTTCCCTACACTCATGATGACATTTTGAGCCCACTCACCTAAACCTGAGAACCAATTGCGTGGAATCAGTTCCTGCTTATAAGCTTGTAACTCCCTTCCCGTTTACCTGAAGGTGTTGTCATACATCTCAGTGATATTATCTATCAAGTTCGCTAGCGCATGGATATACCTATAATTTATAATTCCTCTGGCAGTATGGGTGATGTCTAATGCGAGAAGGAATTGAATCCCGGTGGATTTGTGGATCAAATCAGAGGCTGCGTGCTCTGTCCTATCTATGAGGTGTCTCTTGATGATGTGTTCATAGTGAGTATGAGTATAAGGAGCCTGAGCACTGCGGTGAACGTCTTTCATCTTATCATGGGTTATGGTCATGACCTCTGGCAGTACTCTCCCAATATAACACAATCCCTCTGAGCTCGGGGCAAGCCACTTGTACGCCTTCCTCCCACAAATGAAATAGGCATCATCTGGGAGAACATAGGGGACAAAATACGACATCACCATATTATAAACTTTCCAAGTGAAGAAACCAATCCCTAGTTCTCCCATCTGCTCAGTACAAGTATTGGGCTGGATAATGTGGGCACAATACCGTGGCGATACTTTTCCAACCCACATGGTCTTGTTCCACGAGTATACCTATACCGAAAATACCTCATAATGTTGGCTATTTGGCATACAAGTTCAGAGTCTATGGGTATCCTATCAGCTCTGTGTGAAAAGGTCATTGTCTGGTTATTCTACGTCACTTCCCAATTTCCCGGTTTTCGGTAATTGGAAATATTAAAACACAATAAGGACCTGTCTACATGATACTGGTGGAGCTCCAAACTAGGGGGCCTAGAGATATTGAATTTCTTGTCCACCGGTTTCCCACCCCATAATTCGAGTACCTCATCTATTGCTAAAGGGTACGGTACTAATCCTGACTTGCTTTGACCTTGAGGTACCTTTGAGCACACCCAGCATTCTGTCTGGTTTAAGACCTTACCCACTAGTGAGTGGTAATCACTCAACGGATGACGGTCCATGTCGATATTAAGGTTGGACCGACATCTCTGGATGCACCCATCCTCAACTATATTCTCACAATTCCTACAAATACAATATTCATCAGACAATAACCGCTCACAGTGCCTCCGAGCTCCCTGACTACCAGAGCGCTTACTGATGCTAGCCTTTACTTGAGTGATGTGCTGATCCTGAGATCCTACAAATTCATACTTTCCACCAGAACCTATTCCAGATCCCTGCTCGACCTCTCTGGGACCCTCACCAAAACACACTGTCCTTATCAGAACCAGAATTACTAACAGAACCCTAAACGCAGTCTCTTGTGATCGATCCATTTCGTTTAAGGAAAGGAGGAAAATAAGAAGGGGAAAAGACAGGAAAATGCAGGGGGAGGTGAAAACAAAGAATGATACTACAACCGTTCTAGATCTGTGCTCGGATGCCCTTCAACAGTCCTGCCTCTCAACCTTCCCGGAACAGACACGCCAGTGATACGAGGTTCTCTACACTCTGCTTTTTGTCACGAGTTCTCTCCGGGTCAGCGGCCTTTCTGTAGGGAACATCAATCTTGCATTTCAATGTGTTTAACTGTTGTGTATTATCAGTTGTTTGAAGTAAACCATCTGTGGAAAGTGAAAAGAGAAAGGAAATAATAAAAAGAAAATTTTTCAGATTTGCGTTCACGATTTGCGTTCACCATCAGGCTGTCACGCCATCATGCAAATCGGTGTCTATATACAGTCTCCCTTCACCCGTATTCCCATTCCCCACCCTTTGTGCATGACCAGGCACACTGATACTGTTGTCCCTATGTTGGTGAGATATACTGGATTTGGGCAGAACTCTGAAAGACCGAGTAGGCCTGTGGCGTCTGAACTGTAACCCTGTCGGTGAACGTAAGAGATGAAGAGGAAACTTTGAAGAAAATCACATAGAGTTTAGTAACAGATAAGTTGGTAGAGGCAAAGAAGATTTTACAAAGTTTGACATCTGGATCGGGCACTAAGGGGAATGATTCTCTACTCGTTCTGCTCCCCCCAAAAAAATAATCTATGTGTGTTATATCTCTACTGGGACTATCCCAGCCATCAATCCAGTGTCCTGTCCATTCTAAATTCATAGGGAACCCGGTATCTTTGAGATAATTTCCTCTACCTGTGATGGACATGTATCTAGAAAGTGAAATGCAACATTAGTCTTCGTGGGTATCCAATATACTTTGTGCTTCCTGGGCGGGAGCATGCTATATGTATACCATCTCTAACAAAACTTCTGCTAAATTAATTAGAGTTCACTTCTGCTAGAGAAAGAAGCAGAAGTTTAGAGACCTCCTCCCAACCCCAGTAAATTCTGTCAAAAGGATAAAGTTGCATTTATTCCATTCTTCCCATTAACCGAATCTGTGTTTTCTATATGGCTCGTGACTCCTTACTATATGTTCCTTGATCCCGTCTATGTGTTTAGTAATGTGGCTTGTTTTCTCTGTCTGGGGGTCTATATTGGCTATGTGCTCTACTACTTTTGCAATCTCTAGCAAAATTTCCTTTATTTTTTTTACAAATGTAACAATTTCTCTGTCTTTTCTTACCACCAGGGTTTTTGGGGTTTAGTCTGATGAGACTCTGGTGTAAGAGCATGTATACTTTCAATCCTCAGCCTCTCCTCCTGCAATTCTCTACGCCTAGCAAAATAATTATGGTGTTCAATTGCGCACTGTCTACGACAAGCTACTGTGGCCCCTCTCCAATCAGGCAAAAAATGTTTGTACCCTGTCCCTTACTGTCTGATTGAGTCCGTCCATTAATACAGAAATAGCTACCTCCCTGTAATTTGCATCGTTCCCTGTATCTGATACCCCCATATATCTATCTATTATTTGCAGGTCCTGATGGAAGTATTCAGATGTCATTTCATTTTCCCTCTGTTTTATGGAGAAAATTTTTCTCCACTTAACAGTTGTGGGGAAATACAACTCTAGTTGCATGTTAATTTGCTCTAAGTTCTCCTGATTGTGTTTTGTCAGTCATAAGACTATCCGACTCTAATCTACAATCAGTGATACATTTTTAGGTGTCAATATTAGGAGGTAGGCACGCTTTCAAAAATATCCGCCAGTGTTTGTTTGTCGGTTCATACGCATTACCCAGATCTCTGAAAAATTTCTGACATCTGGCTAAATGCTTCCGAGGGTCGGGGAATTCTGAAATGATTGATCGCAGCTCATCTCTGGGCCACGGGCAATACATTGCATTATTCCTGGTGAGGATTATTCCCTGACTATCGGTTCCCCCATTGGGGGTTACTATTTCCAAGACAGGGTGTAATCCTAACATTCCGTTCCTAATCTGTTTACTGTGAGGTGTTGTTGTCTCTGTGCAATGAACTGTCTCACACTTACCGGTAGCTGTGACCTCACCAGTTCTTTCATTGGGGAATATTGTTACTGCTCTACCTGGTTGGACAGGCCCCACCTGAGTTTCCTGCAGCGAGGTGACTGCTTGGAGGAGAGCTGCGATTTGGCTGGATATATTTGTTATTAAAAAAAAAAGATATAGATTTAATATATATATTACAAAGTACAGTATACCTATAGTTACAACTCATACAGTAAGCAGTTAAAACATACAGTTACATACAATTACAGTTACAGGCCAGCGATACAATTACCATTCCCTCCAATGCATCTTATGTCTCTCTCTCTGTAAATAAATACAGGAACTGATCTGCCAGCAAGTCCATCATCCTCTTGTGACCTATAACCTTAAAAAGACATCAAAAACAGGATACATCTTGCAAAAATAATAATTAGGGTTAATACATTGTTTTTACATACTACTATATTTTATGGATATACCATTGACTGTAGCCATCTTCTCCCCCGCAATATACGGTAGTGGTGGTAATGCGGTCGCCATTGCTTTCCTGCTAGGTTTGGAACCTGCTGCGCGAACTAATTCTCTTTGTATATCCCCCTCCTGTTGCCATAAATTTTAACAATCTGTATGTCTAATCCTTTGTTTTATTGGATTTTATCAGACATATCCTTAACCTTAAGTTCTGTAATACCTCTGGTTCAAAGCTGCTCACCTTAGGGAATGGTACCCTATCTTTGTCAGTCATACGTACCCATTCAGACAAAAAGTCTTCAGTGTGTGATCCATATTTACCACACATAACAATCCTCGCTGCCCCCCTGGGCTGCGGCTATTCAACCTGAACCCTGGTTACAAAACGTCCACCGCTTGTGCAATTGGATCCCATCGCGGACTTTTTCCTTTTACGCAATTTCCAATACACAATACGAATAGACGGTGAAAGTTCTCCGAGCGCTTCCACCCACTCACGCCCACGTTGGCCAGTACTACCATACACTGTCGATAGCGAAGGCAATGTACCCAACCTAGGGCCCTATAGTAACTTATATTTACTGGAAGGTTTTAGGAATAACTTACCCTTTCCAGTAAAGTATCGGTTGTTGGAGATTTTCCTGAGAGAGAGACCAGCGAAAACTCCCTATGCACTTCATTATACACAAATCACGCTTGCGTATGCTCTATAAAGCGCTAATGATACCGCGATTTTACGCAAAAGCTCGTAAAAAGGATATCAAGTTGCGCTATCTATTGCACCCACAAACGCGTGGTCCAATCGCACAGCATATAGGTACTTGTTACTTATCTACCGTACGACCATAGGTCGTTGTACAAACTGGGACCCTCAGTCCGGAGCGTAATACCAAAAAAACCTTTTAACTTCAATACTTCGCAATACAATGCACTATCACGCTCCTCTACAAATCACCTCACGATTTGCGTATTAAACCTTATACTAACGTGAGTCAGCCTTCTCACGCCACCAAGCCTCCACACACGACGGGATCCCGAATTACTGGGTTCGAATTTCACTCACTCCTACGTTCGCTCACTCAGGTATACTTGGTTTTTTTGTACAGAAAATTAGGATTCATTCAAGTTGGCAGCTTTACCCCAAGAGGCAATTAAAAAAAATTATCTATACTAAATTTTGTTTTTATATTAAATTTCTTTAGAAACCGGGTAGTTTGGTGCTATTGTAGCGTGGCTACTGTCCCGCCTTTAAACTAAACGAACTATTGTGTAATTTGTACTTAGCGACCGTACTTCTTACACAATTTGCGTAAACACGCTACCGTGCGTGTCTCTTACGCTGCATGTGCAGTTGCGTCCTTTGTCCAAGACACGTGTACAAAACCGTACGTCCGCAATTAACCAAATCCCACAACTTCTATAAATGTGAGCAATACCAACTATAATTGCTCACTTAACACAACACACATTCTTTCTGTATAAACCCTATTATGACCGGGCCAGACCTGCGTTTTGTGTCTTTTACATTTACTTCCTTAAACATTTATTTTAGTTTTAACTATATAGCAACAAATATCTCCGGTTTCACACAGGTCTAAATGAATCTAGCAATGATCAATAATTTAAATGATATTATTCAGATTGGATAGCCATCTTGCAGAACATACATTGATATAAACACACACATAATTATAATATTATATATATATATATGTACCATTCACTGGTCTCCTATGGGACTCATTTACCCATTCAGTGCTTCTAATTTGCATATCAATGCTATGTGCTTTTGGCTGCCTGTAAAGGTGGTTTTTCACTGCTAGGAAAAAGCAGTTACACAGGTTAATTTGCATTTCAATGGCTATATTATAGCAAGCAGAGTTAACTAAATCCTAGAGGTAAAAGAAAAAAAAACTTTGTTTATATCTGTGTGTCGTTCTTACATCAAGTATTCATCTCACTATTAACTTTCACTAGGCCCCATTGAAACTATTTGTAATTGACTATGGCATGGGTTAAATAAATGCATTGGTTACTCATAAATCGTGTTTCATGTGACCAAGGAAAGCTGATTATTCTGAGCAGACTGAAAATCAGCCATTTAGAAAAATGACCTTCCCAAAATGGCCACTGCTCCTCCTCCTTCCACATCCATGAGGGTTACACAAAATGGTGGACAGGCCATGTGGTTAGTCCAAAATGGAGGACAGACCATGCTGCTTCCTTTGTCACAAAGAAATCACACATCATACAAGCACCAGAAGTTATTTTAGGCCTGAGTTAAAAATAAAAACTATATCAAGGCTATGCAGCAACTTTTAAATGTACTTTTAAACCTACTTAACAGATAAACAATCCAATCTGAATCAAACACAATATGACTTATTTGAACCTTGTTTTGCAACAATACAAATACATTTTAGCATCTTAAATATTATGAGAAACGCATTGTCCCTTAAATTTCATATCAGCGGCTTACTGATACCACAACAATACATTAACATGGATGTCATTTTCATCAGCTTCTCAATGCGTCCATGGGAGCCGGTCAATTACAGCCGCGTTTGTAATGTACAGTGCATCATTAAGAACGTGATATCCCGGGCGAGCACCCAATGGACAATGCCGTTTTATATGCAGGAATGAAAGCTATACCTTAAACACACCTTAAACACACTTTACCATGGAGCCGCTGTGGCCGCTGTACTTAATACACACTCTACGTACTTTGTACGCTATTAGCGTACAATGTCCCGTGCTGTGTATGGACTTAACGTACAAACGCCGCGCTGACGGTACAAAGTACTCACAGCGCGTACACACCCAGAGATACACTTTAAACCTTTTACAGCATTGCAATGATAATACACTTTAAACCTCAGCAGGGCCATAAAGACACGACACCAGATTGTAATTAAACCACTGGGTTACGAAACCACAGTGTATTATTGCTGAAAGGGGGCTACAATATAAACAATACAATACAACAGAATAATGGCTACATTCAATGGTACATATGTGAGTGGATTCGCTTGCGCTACCCGGTCCGGTACTCCGTCATCTGATAGATAACGTTGTGAGTCTTGTGTCTGACCAGGCCTGCTGCAAGCTCTCTTTATACAATTCATCCAACACTTAACACAATGGATACTGTAATCTCTTTGTCCATTGGACACAGGGATGCACATTTACAGTACAGGAGAGGTCATAGGTCGGTTTGAGGCGATGTCTTTCCCAACTACTCTTGTGGGTGGTCTCCTCTGGATTCCCGCCACATACATAATGTACAGTAAATACAGTTTATATCTATATTCTGCTCCTGCACATAACTATCCGCAGGAACATGCGATCTTTCTCAAACCAACACCGGAATGTTACCCTTAAAATACCCTTCAGATGGATATCAAACACCACTTTATAACCTTGTTCTGTCCCCTCCTATCCTGTAAAGGTGAATCCCTTTGTTCTGATACCATTTAAACTGCTGTTACTTTCTGATGTGGTGCAGGGATACTATGTGTACATTGTGCACTATTTGGATTAAATATGTAAAGTGTTTTGATAGCCTTCCATGCGTTCACAAATACTACTGTAAATACCCATACCACGCGCCAATGCGCAGGACCGCGGGAGCGACAATATGCAAATTGCGAATATGTGCACGCACAGCAGAGCAAGTACGCGCACGGAGGCCATCTGTGCGTAGTTTGTACGTGATGTGAGTACTGCAATATTTTTCGACTTTGACAGAAACTACATCGGCTTTTGTAAAAGTACGTTGCGCACTGCGCCCCATACGAATGCTGAGAAATGCAGATTTTTAGCCTGATCGCTGCGCTGCGAACAACGGCAGCTAGCGATCAACTCGGAATGAAGGCCCATGTCACCTTGTTATTATCATTCTATTTCAAATTCCCAAAAAAGCAAAAATGTCCTTAATCCACTGCACTTGAATTTGGAGTTAGTCTCCTTCTGTATTAAGGGGGTAATTCTGAGATGATCGCTCGCTGGCTATTTTTTGCAGCCATGCAAATGCATAGTCGCCACCTACAGGGGAGAGTATTTTAGCTGTGCAAGTGTGCGAACGCTTGTGCAGCCGAGCAGTACAACACAGTTTGTGCAGTTTCTGAGGGGTGGTCTTCTGTATGCCGAATGTCGGGATCCCGGCACACAGTATGCCAGCGTTGCAATCCCGACACCCGGCATACCGACAACTATTCTCCCTCGTGGGGGTCCACGACCCCCCCGGAGGGAGAATACAATAGTGTGGTGCGCGTAGCGCGCCACCATGCCCGCAAGGGGCTCCTTTGCGCTCGCCACGCTGTTGGTATGCCGGCAGTCGGGCTCCCGGCGCCGGTATGCTGGTCGCCGGGAGCCCGAGCGCCGGCATACCGTACGACACCCGTTTCTGAGTAGGTCTGAACTTATTCAGCCACTGCGATCACTTCAGCAGGTCCGGTCCCAGAATTGACATCAGACACCCGCCCAGCAAACACTTGGACACGCCTGCGTTTTTCCAACTACTCCCTGAAAATGGTTAGTTGACACCCATAAATGCCTACTTCCTGTCAATCTTCTTGCGATCAGCTGTGCGAATGGATTCTTTGTTAAATCCATTGCACAGCAATGATCGGCTTTGTACCCGTACAACGTACCTGCGCATTGCCGTGCATACGCATGCGCAGTAGTGACCTGATCGCTGTGCTGCAAAAAAAGTCAGCATGCGATCAGGTCAGAATTACCCCCTAAATCTGATGCAGTTGCTTACAGGAATTCAGTGCAGAATACATAAAAAGAAAAAATATCGAAAAATAGTGCAATACAGTTCACAATAATGTTAATTTATTTCTGTAGTAAAAACAATTATGGCAGTTTCTTTAATGTTGTTTTAAAATCTTTCCTTCACCACAAGGTTGGTGTAAAATTAAATTTGTACCGTGCTTAGCTTCTGGCAATGAGCAAAGGAGTGAGTTTTGTGAGGTTCCGGTGTCCTTCCTTCCTCCAAACTTATCATCAGCGCCAACCACGACAAACTATTTTGGATGCAGTTAAGTTAGCCTAATCACACATTATCATACCTCCCAACATGACCCTCTCCAGGAGGGACACAATGCTCTGCTTCTGGATTTTTCTTTTAGTGTATGATTGCGGCACCTGTTTTGAACAGGTTAATGGATAAGAAAGGTGTTTCACCACAGGTGATGGCAATCATAAGTTAAGAGGGAAGTCCAGAAGCAGAGCATTCTGTCCCTCCAGGAGAGGGTCATGTTGGGAGGTATGGACTGTCTCCAAATTCAAGTGCAGTGGATTAAGAACATTTTTTGCCTTTTTTGGAATTTGAAATAGAATGATCATAACATGGTGACATTGTATCTATTTGTATTGCTGAATAAGGAAGGTGGTAGCGCCGGAGGTATTACTTTATCTTACTTTTTTTTTGTATATACGCTTGTTGTAATATTATCTTCATTGAGAAGAAAATACATGTCTAAAAAAATTCATTTTAGTGTGGCTACAATTGATCATTAATTTAATGGGATTGTCAGAGGGGTGGTCTTCAGTATGCTGACTGACGGGATCCCGGCACACAGTATACCGGCGCCGGAACCCCGACAGCTGGCATACCGACACTTATTCTCCCTCGTGGGGGTCCACGACCCCCCTGGAGGGAGAATAAAATAGCATCACCGTGCCTGTAGCGTGGCGAGCGCAGCGAGCCCACAAGGGGCTGATATGCGCTCGCCACACTGTCGGTAAGCCGGCGGTCGGGCTCCCGGCGCCGGTATTCTTGTTGCCGGGAGCCCGACCGCTGGCATACCATACTGAACCCTGTCAGAGGCATTTTGACTTGTTATAATATCAAGCAATTGCTGTTCAATGCCTTACCACAGTAGCAGTCAATCGTTGATGTAATGATAATAGAAAAACAACAGATTAGCAATGACTCTATCTTCATAAAATAGTCTGGGTGGGTTATTTTATTTTATTTCTGTGCAGAGTAAATGCTGTCTGTTTTATTTTTACACTACAATTTAGATTTCAGTTTGAACACATCCCAACTCTCTCTGCACGTTTTATCTGCCCCCCCCCCTACAGTGCACATGGTTTTTGCCCATTAGAGAAACAATTTGCTGCTGCGTTCAGGTCTGAATAAGGCCCTATGTTTAGACTGATCCAGGGATAATAAAGCTCCATGTTCGATCTCATATATCCATACCTCCCAACATGACCCTCTCCAGGAGGGACACATTGCTCTGCTCCTGGACTTTTCTCTTAATTTGAGATTGCTGGAACCTGTGTTGAACAGGTAATGGATAAGAAAGGTGTTTGAGCACAGGTGATGGCAATCATAAATTAAGAGAAAAGTCCAGGAGCAGAGCGTTCTGTCCCTCCCGGAGAGGGTCATGTTAGGATGTATGTATTTAGAGATCTTCTCCTTAGTTAGTTGTATTCCCGAGTTGACTCTTCAGCTACTAGGAGAATAAGATCCATGGACCATTTATTTAACACAGAAACTCATTTTCTGCAGAAGTTGATATTATGTCTGCCGATTGTGGGGGAACTGTGAATCCTGAACCCTCTCGAGATCTGCTTTTCCTAGTAGTAATCAGAAAGGTTTCAGCTATGGTAAAGAAAATCCAGCTCAAATTTTTTTCAATTTAAGGAGATCTCTAAAAGCATCTTTACCGGTATATGTTGTAGCTGGCATATCAACAAATGCCGGATCTTTTGTTTAGAATACATTCAGCCTCCAAATCAGAAAAACTAAAAGATAATCTCATAATTATTGCACTGAAGAAGTAACGAGGTAACATCCTCTTCAATTCATTGGTAGCCATTATATCAATATTGCATTAAAAAATGCTAACAGTACATAAAGTGCAGGTGCCAATGAATAAGTGTTAGTACAAAAACTGTAGGAAAGTTCCTGAAGTAGGTAGAGGAAGCAAATTAACACTTGTGCCATGAGCATACCTTCATAGTATGCAAAAGTCATATAGTCTCACTAAAACACCGGCACTCCGGATTCCTCCAAGGGCTTACTTGCTCCAGAGCCCTCCACTAGGGTACAACATCCCCAATATCTTTGGTGGGGGCTTCTGAGTGGGTGTCACTATTTATGTGTCACTTGTTGCACTATACTGTATCCTGATTAAAGAGAGCACGACCCCGAAATGTTGATGCCGTGATTTTCTAAGACATGTTTGTTGGACAGTACAAGTTTCTGAGTACCGACTCTTTTTTGCTGGATATATATATATATATATATATATATAAAAGGAATCCACTCGGCGGCACTCATAGGCTTAAAATAACCACGCTTCACACAGCAGCTTCTGCCAAGTGGATTCCTTACAATTGGCTGTGATTATGGTAGAGGACGAGCACCGGGCGAAGTCAAGCAAGTGGTGGAGTGCCGTTCCATATAGACATTTATATATATATATATACATACAGTATATTGCTTGTACTGTTCTGTGCACTGTACTTCAGTACACTGTGGAAATGTTTCATAGATGTGCTATTGTATTTATAGTCACTATTTAGTAGAGATGAGAGGGTTCGGTTCTCGGAGAACCAAACCCACCCGAACATTGAGATCCCGCCTTACTCGGATCCCAAAGCAAGGCTTATGTCATCTTCCCGCTGTTGGTTTCTCACAGGCTTTGGATTCTATATAATTCCCTGTGCATCGGTGCCACCTTCACTCCAGCTGTGGAGAGTGTATTGGATGGACATGTCTGTCTCAGAACTTTGTTGTTTGGCATGGGGCAGGTGCTCTGTCTGCTGTATCTGAAAGGGGTTCTCCATCTGCTGTTTCAGTACAGGCAGGGTGCCCTGTCTGCTGTGTCAGCCAGGGATGCTGTCTGCTGTGTCAGTCCAGGGGTGCCCTGTCTGACATATCAGTCCAGGGGTGCCCTGTCTGCCATAATAGTCCAGGGGTGCTAAGTCTGCTGTATCAGTCCAAGGGTGCTAAGTCTGCTGTATCAGTCCAGGGGTGCTTTGCCTGCTGCATCTAAAAAAGGGGTGCTCTCTCTGCTGTATCTGAAATGGGCACTAAGTCTGCTGTATTAGTCCTGGCGCGGTGCTCTGTCTGCTGTATCAGCCAGGGGTGCTATCTGCTGTATCAGCCAGGGGTGCCCTATCTGCTGTAACAGTCTAGGGGTGCCCTGTCTGCTGTATCAGTCCAGGGGTGCAAAATCTGCTATATCAGTCCAGTGGTGCTCTGTCTGCTGTATTTGAAAGGGATGCTCTGCTGTATCAGTCCAGGTGGGGTGCTCTGTCTGCTTTATCAGTCCAGGGGTGCTAACTCTGCTGTAACATTCCAGGGGTGCTCTGCCTGCTGTATCTGAAAAAGGGGTGCTCTGTCTGCTGCATCTTAAAGGGGTGATCAGCTGTATCAGTCCAGGCAGGGTGCTCTGTCTACTGTATTTTAAAGGTGTGCTCTTCTGTATTGGTCCAGAGGTGCTCTGTCTGCTTAATCTGAAAGGGCTGATCTGTCTGTACATGCAGTGGCTCTTCCCAAGTGTACAATTAAAATAATAAAAGCTAAACACAAAAAGACTAAATTTCTAAAATTATAAAAAAATGTTTCTTGTTTGTGCTGTCCCCCAGTGTACTATACAATTTAAATTTTATTTTTATTTTTCTAAGTAATGTGACACTGCGGTCAGACCACAGTATATTATTTCCTACTCATACACGTATTGTGCGATGCTGTTGGTGAAGGTCAACCTCAGTGTTCGACTACCATTACTGACTCATACACATACTGTATTGTGCAACGCTGTTGGTGAAGCTAAACCGCAGTGTGTAAACATATATTTTTCTGACTCATTTGTGCAACACTGTACCTGCCCATGTGTGATATAAAAAAATAACAATACAGATTTTTGATTAATTTGTGAGACACTGTAACCACAGTGTGTGATATAAAAAATAATATATATTTGGTTTATTTTAATATTTTGTGCTGTGTCTTCCCAGTATACATCCAGAGACTGCAGCTGCTCTGTCCGTCTAGGGGTTTTTTGTCAGTCCACACAAAATAAGACCTATTTTTAAAATATTTTGTGCTGTATCCTCTCAGTATACATCCAGGCATGCTCTGTCCATTTCAGGGTGCTGTGTCCATAGCTCATATTCATATGTTATAACCTATTTTCATATTTCTTCTTATCACAACTTTATGATTTATTCAAAAAAATATTATTAATTATAATTAACTAAATTTAAATTAAATTAATATTACTAAACTCCATACACTTGAATAGGGAACCTTCTGCATTTCAAATATTTCCTTCAACAACAGAAGATCTAGATCCAAAATAAATTAAAATCATGATTACAGCATCTAAAATCTTGTCTTATTTTATTGTACTTTGCCTAATTAATCTTTTTGTGAAATAAGATCTTGAGCCTTGCTTAATGCATAGTTTTTTTAATTACATTTTTTTTATTTTGGTCTCTGTCATACTATTAAACATCCAGGGACTGCATCTGCTCCATCCATCTAGAGGTATTTTGTCAGCCAACCCAAAATAAAATAAATTTTGTAAAAATATTTTGTGCTGTATCCTCCCAGTATACATCCAGGCATGCTTCGTCCATTTCAGGGTGCTGTGTCCATAGCTCATATTCTTATGTTATAATTTATTGTCCTTTTTTCATAATTCTTCTTATCACAACATTGTGATTCATTCTTATTAATATTATTAATAATAATTATAAATGAATTACATTTTAATTAAATTAATATTACTTAACTCCACACACTTGAATAGCAAACCTTTTGCATGTTAAATATATCTTTGAGGAACAGAAGAACTTAATCCTAATATGAGAATAATTTTTAACGGATGATTAGTGAACCTTCTCCATGTCGAAGATATCTTTGAGGAACAGAAGAAGTTGATCCTAATTTTAAAATAATATTAACAGATTATTACAGCATTTAAAAATATATTGTTAACTGACACATGATTGCTGCCCATTGTTGTCACTTAGTTTAGTCATCCGGCCAACCTGGTGTAACCTTTTGGCCTAAATTGTATAAAAACAAGCTTGTGAGCTGTGAGGTGTTCAAAATAGACTGGAAGTGAGTCAAAATTAATACAATTGAGGTTAATAATCCTGTAGGAACAAAAACACCACCAAATTCTGTTATTTTAGCTGTTTTTATGATTTTACAAATCCCAAACCAACAAGCACTGCTTTGGCAAAGCCAATACAGATCCAAAACATGAAGGAGATCCAGATCTAAAAGCAAAACACAAGACCCAAAAAATGGCCTGGCACACACCCTGCTATTTAATGGGTCTCACAAAGGTACAAAGATAGAAAAAAGCTTTTAATTGTATATGTACAAACTATTGAGATTTGTTTTACTATAGACTGCTACAATGGTTTGCTACAGTATTACTATTTCCAGTATGTAAAACATGATTGCTGACATATAATAATAATACCATTGAGTATATGAGCTTCTAAATTACTGAAGAGATCTGAGAGGAGAGCATCTGCAATTGATAGACAATAATACCTTGCATAGAATTGTAGATACACAGTACTATAGAATGCCACACCACTGTTGTAATTGCAGAGTGACAAGAATTGCTGTAGTGAAATTGGCAAATCGTATAAGTCCAGAATGTTTTAAAGTACAGGCTAATATAGGATCATTTTAGACTCACAGGGTACTATAAATTTCAGTTGAAATATCTAGCACACAAGAAGATAATTGGCTCATTTATTAATTAGTGATAAATGTCACTGAGTGATAAATTGCACCAGCCAATCAGCTCCTAACTGACACATTTCAAACACAGCCTGTGACATGGAAGTTAGGAGCTGATTGTCTGGTGCAATTTATCACTCACAGTGAAATTTATCACTCATTGATAAATGAGCCCATAAGTTAGAAAGACATTAACTACTACTAATACTACTACTACTACTACTACTACTACTACTGCTATTATTACTACTACTACTTCTGCTACTACTATTGCTACTGCTACTACTGTTGCTACTGCTACTATTGCTACTACTATTACTGCTCATTGGCATTTCTATAATGGGTGCAATGTGTGTGGTGCACATGGGCCTCTGGGTCCAGGGGGGGGCACACTGCACACTTTGCACCCATTTTAATACTTACCTTTCCGGAGTTCAGGATTTGGCGCTGGGATCGTGGCAGAAATCACTGCCAAAATGGCCAACGCGCATGTGCGGTAGCCAAATTGGTCTCCGCATCATGGCGGGTGACATGTTTCCAGAGACCTGCGCATGCACAGTAGACTCCGGTACAATGCCAGAGTCTACAGTGCCATACAGAGGAGGGGGCCCACCCGGAGGTGCACGCGGGCCTCCTCCTCTGTTGAAACGCCCATGCTACTGCTACTAATTTGCAAATTATCTTGTTATACAGTGTGAGATGACTAGTTTTCTTAAGACACAATACACAGGTATAAGGAATATCTTACATATAGTGCTTACTTCTTGTGAAGTTGAAAAAATTTAATTTTAAAGATTGTATTTTACATCTTTATGTTATGTGGGTCTGTTTGATTTAGGGGGTAAATCAGACTGCATGGCTGCAGCAGCAATGATCGCAGTCTGAATTACTTTGAGAAGTGTGCACGCACAGCTGCCGCACTGCACATGCGCATCCTGGGGGCCCAGAGAGATGCTAAAAGCATCTCTGGGCTGCGATTACCTCTGTCTGATTGACAGGCAGAGACGGTCACGGGGTGGGAGTGGGCATGCCAACAGCGATAGAACGCTATTGGCGGGGAGCAGTCCGGACAACGGAGTCGTGCCTGGACCTTTGTGGTGTGGGTCGCGGTGGCTGCATGATGTCACACGCAGCCGCTGTCACCCAGGACGTTGGGAGTAGTGGCCTGCCACCATGCAGGAGCTGCGCTGGCAGGTAACTACTCATAAGGTACAAAATCATTGCCGCCATGCAATGCTTTTGTACCTCTGCGGGGGGGGGGGGAGGGGGCAGACATGCAGGGCGAATTAGCCCTGTTGTGCTGGGCATCCTCCCGCATGTCTGATAAACTGATCGTAGATGTGCTAAATTTAGCACATCTACGATCAGATCTGAATTATGCCCTTAGTCAGAGACAAGTTCCATATTGGTTATTTCAATCAAAACAACCCACAGTTGTGAACAAAGATGGCATGCTGGGGCATATAATCTCATTGGACTATTCCTGTTATTGTAAGAACTTGCATTATGAAAAAAATTATATTTATAAAAGGGGCTACCTTCCAATCAGTTGGCATCTTGCTTTTAACAACCCTGAAGCACAATAAAGTCAGATTGTTTTCAAACTCATTTTTCAAAAATTATGGCATCCATAATTCAAAAAGCTACAATCTGGTATTGAGGAAGAAAACATCAAATAACAGGTAGATAGTAGTTTGGAATATAAAAAAAATGTACAGTACAGTACAGAATGTTAATGATCAGAATGCAAATTTACAGTCATTCCTAATCTACCCCATGTTAGTAGCCATCTTTTTTTTTTCATATTCAGTATTACATAGAATTTTCTTTTCTACATTGAAAATGTCTCCTTGCTTAACACTGAAGTGTCATGAATTGCCTCAGACATGCTTGGTTTTTAATTATAATCAAGGATCTAAATTTCAAATGACTACACAAAAAAATGCATCTATTTCTTGCTTTAATAACCTAATTGGTATGCAAAATCAAAATGAGCAACAAAATGTCTTTAGAATGCAGAATGAAGTGTTGATTCTGCTAATAGATGCTTTGATTAACAAATGTTTATTGTGTTCTACAAGTATGTACAATTCTATGTCAATATTCAAACGGAAGCCTTTGATTTTTGCACTTTATCTTTCATGTTTTTTAGTGTCATGAAAATAATCTGTGAAAGGAAATACTATTGATAGATTAATAAGTATTGTAAACACTCTGGAAATATATTGACTGTATTTTTATGTTTATAAGTTACTTTACTTATTACTAGAGGTTGAGTATCCCTTATCCAAAATGCTTGGGACCAGAGGTATTTTGGATATCGGATTTTTCCGTATTTTGGAATAATTGCATACCATAATGAGATATCATGGTGATGGAACCTAAGTCTAAGCACAGAATGCATTTATGTTACATATACACCTTGGCCCTCATTCCGAGTTGATCAGTCGCAAGGCGAATTTAGCAGAGTTACACACGCTAAGCCGCCGCCTACTGGGAGTGAATCTTAGCTTCTTAAAATTGCGACCGATGTATTCGCAATAATGCGATTACTAACTACTTAGCAGTTTCAGAGTAGCTCCAGACTTACTCTGCCTGTGCGATCAGTTCAGTGCTTGTCGTTCCTGGTTGACGTCACAAACACACCCAGCGTTCGCCCAGGCACTCCCACCGTTTCTCCGGCCACTCCTGCGTTTTTTCCGGAAACGGTAGCGTTTTCAGCCACACGCCCCTGAAACGCCGTGTTTCCGCCCAGTAACACCCATTTCCTGTCAATCACATTACGATCGCCGGAGCGAAGAAAAAGCCGTGAGTAAAAATACTTTCTTCATAGTAAAGTTACTTGGCGCAGTCGCAGTGCAAACATTGCGCATGCGTACTAAGCGGATTTTCACTGCGATGCGATGAAAAATACCGAGCGAACAACTCGGAATGAGGGCCCTTATACACACAGCCTGGAGGTAATTTTAGCCAATATTTTTTATAACTTTGTGCATTAAACAAAGTGTGTGTACATTCACACAATTCATTTATGTTTCATATACACCTTGGGGGTAATTCCGAGTTGATCGCAGCAGGAATTTTTTTAGCAGTTGGGCAAAACCATGTGCAGTGCAGGGGAGGCAGATTTAACATGTGCAGAGAGAGTTAGATTTGGGTGTGGTGTGTTCAATCTGCAATCTAAATTGCAGTGTAAAAATAAAGCAGCCAGTATTTACCCTGCACATAAACAAAATAACCCACCCAAATCTAACTCTCTCTGCAAATGTTATATCTGCCCACCCCTGCAGTGCACATGGTTTTGCCCAACTGCTAAAAAATTTCCTGCTGCGATCAACTCAGAATGAGGGCCCTTATACACACAGCCTGAAGGTCATTTAATACAATATTTTTAATAACTTTGTGTATTAAACAAAGTTTGTGTACATTGAGCCATCAGAAAACAAAGGTTTCACTATCTCACTCTCACTCAAAAAAGTCCGTATTTCGGAATATTCCGTATTTCGGATATTTGGATATGGGATACTCAACCTGTATATTTATAACCAGAATTAGGGCTAAATTCTGAAATTATTGCAGGCAAATAACTGTCAAAATTTAACCCTAAGGTTGCTGAGATTGGCCTCCACATCTATGCTACTGAGGCCAATCAATCTGTGTAAGACGACACAGTCACTGACATCGGCAGCCACCGCAATATTGAGGTGAGTGCCTCCATTTTGTGAAATTATATTTGTCTCCTCCCCCAAATGGGTGCAGGATGTCAATCAGGCCCTGACACATGCATAATCCCAAAAACATTGTTCAATTGCAATCATTTGGGGAGTGCTTGTGCAGCTAAGGAGATAGTCCATGGGAGGTAATGTTAGAGAAGTCCCTTTTAATCTCATATGAATAATAATATTCCTGTTAATTTACAAAATTTGTCTGCACATAAACTTCATTGGGGCATGGAAAAAATATATTTAATGGCTTATTTTAATTTGGCACCAAAAATATCAACCAATTACAAGAGATAGCCTCATACCTACAGTATTTATTAAACAAAACAAATACAAACAAGGAAGAATCTGTAATTCCTTCTGAATCCATACAATACAAAATGGAGATGGGCGGTATGCGAGCCTGCCTGAACTTTCAGTTTCCAAGTCCATCTGAGCCCTGGTTCAGGACTTTCCACCAGGCTCGGACTCAAAATCAAGGCAAAGTGTCAGTCTCCCAATGCTGGATTCTCGTGAGTTTTCAATTCTATATACAGACCCCACAGGAGTGACTTGGCACCATTTAACTTCAGTCACACTGTTGTGTGATAGGCTGGAGTCTGCTGTGTCCATCTTCAAGTGGCTGTGCTGTGTCCATCTACAAGTGGCTGTGCTATGTCCATTAAGCGGCTGTGTTGTGTCCATCTAGAAGTGGCTGTGCTACAACAGTCTGCCAGTGACACTGTGGTCTGGAGGGCATAGCTGCAGAGCTACCCTGCCAGCACCTCAATTTACTGCTGCCTGCAGGGAACTGAGAGGATTCTGTGGCACTAGGACCCAGCAGCACTGCTCTGCTGTTGCCGGCACCACGGTATAGAGATGAGGTAATGAGTGAGATGGGACTAGGGCTGGCCCTAACATTACATCATGTACGCAGCAGTTAATGTGCCACAGTGAGAAGGGCATCAGTCAGCCTGGACCATGCCCCAAGTCTACTCGAAAGCCCATGATGCATGCAAAGAGTTGTGCACATGCTTGGCCCATTTATGCAAGTGCAACTCAGGTGTATCCACAGCTTCCACAATCCAGGGATTTGAAATCAGGTGCAAAATGTAAGTTTAATAAATGATCTATCTATCTATCTATCTATCTATCTATCTATCTATCTATCTATCTATCTATCTATCTATCTATCTATCTATCCAGGTATTTGACACACATGACTGGTGTTCCCTGGCACTTACTGTTAGTCTGGATATGTATGTATGTAAATATATTTTTGGAACTTTTTTCATTCCCTTTCCTTCCATCTCACCCTGTTATTTTCTCTGTGTTCCACCTATCTCTCTTGTTATTTTACATGTGTTCCACCTATCTTGCTCTTCAGTTAGTGTACCCGGATTTGACATCTAGTGAGGGCGCAAATGGGGTTTAATGGCCTTAGAGGGCTGTTACTTTGTCCCAAATGTATGTTTTTTTCCTGCACGAGTAGAAAATTGTACCCTTGTGTTGTCGCTTCACT
The DNA here is from genome assembly GCF_028390025.1 of Pseudophryne corroboree. NCBI lineage: Eukaryota > Metazoa > Chordata > Amphibia > Anura > Myobatrachidae > Pseudophryne > Pseudophryne corroboree. The sequence continues at coordinate 551,397,652 of NC_086446.1, read as the reverse complement.
TGCCACACTTCAGGCATGATGGCTTGTGTCAATCTGTTATGCTCACAACAGATTACTATTCCCAGTAGATGATGTTGTCAGAGGGTGTCCATTAACTGAAGGGGATTTAGCCACTCTCCCTGTGTTACTCCCAACCCCCTCTTTGTTCCTACAATATTCTCCTGTTCTTTTCTGTTCCATCTCTCCCATCTCTCACTGATCATCTGAGCAAACTTTCCACATGGGATTCAATGAAGTTGTAGCTTTGTTTTCTTCTTTTTTTCAGTCATCAGCCACTGCTGTGGAGGAGGTTCTCTTTTCCCCTGTTCTTCCCTCTGACTTCCTCCTTTCTTCCATTGTTCTTCCCTCCCATATTCCTCCCATTTATTCCCTGTTCTTCCTCCCATCACTCCTGTGTGCCTCCCATCTTCACCTGTTCTTCTACTTTTCTATGCTAGGGCTATATAAGTAACTGTAAATAAATAAATAAAAAATAACTACTTAAGGGGGTACTGATGGGAGAGATGTGTGCTGAGCGATCTGGGGGGCCGCTTACTTCACACAACGGTGAAGTGAGTGACCCGCTAGATTGAGCCTGCATGCAGGCTCAATCTAGCACCGGGGATAGTGATGCGCTATCGCAGGGGGGCATACACACGGCAGATCCGTGCTTAAAATCTAAGCAATCTAGTCAGATAATCTAAGCAATCAAGTCAGATTGCTTAGATTTTAAACACGGATCTCTCCGTGTGTACCTCCCCCCCCTTAACTCTTCTCAAGGTAAAGATGTAGTTATCTTAATTACCAAAAAAATAAAGCCAACACATTTCTAAAGTTAGTTACAGTCTTTACTTCTGATTGATATACTAAGAGAGTACTCCAGAACTCACTACTGAGATTGATCTTGGGCAATTGGGGTCATTCCGACCCGTTCGCATGCTGCAGGTTGTCGCAGTGGTGCGAACAGGTCGGGACTGCCATTGCCGGGCAATGACCAGAAGAAAGAAGATTGACAGCGGGAAGGCATTCCGGGGTGGATACTCACCGTTTTTGGGGAGTGGTGAGTCCAACGCAGGCGTGTCCAGGCATTTGGAGGGCGGATGTCTGACGTCAATCCCGGGACCTGCATCGCTGGATCAATCACACAGGGTAAGTAGGGTCTGCATAGCAGGGCTGCACAAGCAATAGCAGCCCTGCTATGCAGAAATACACTCCCCCATAGGCGGTGTCTAGTTGATCGCACGGGCAGCAAAAAGTTGCTACATGCGATCAACTCAGAATGACCTCCAATATGTAATAATCTGTGATGTTCAAGCATTCCCTGAAAACTCACCTCTTTAGGCAAGCATATCAAATTCCAGAACCGCCCACATAACTTGCATAAACCTTCCTATCAAATTGCATCCACTCTGTACAGTCCACACATATACTCACATGTCTTCTCATTCTTCACTTTCCCTTCCTCTTCAACCTGGTTCATCATTGCTGTATGACCATATCATACAGCCCACCAAGAACCTTTGCAATCTGGCGGACAACCATGCAATAGATAGCACCTTTCCTTGTGTATACATGCCTATTTCCCTATAGATTGTAAGCTTTCGAGCAGGGCCTTCCTACCTCTATGACTGTTTGTAATCACCCAGTTTGTTATATCATTGTTATTTCCAATTGCAAAGTGCAACGGAATTTGCTGTGCTATATAAGAAACTGTTAATAAATAAATAAATAATAAATAATAAATAAATGTGCTGGCTGATCAGGAAATTCTGCAAATCTTCTCATGTTTAGAAGCAGCAATCATTTACAATGCAAAACTAGGTTGTTCACAAAAATTCATGAACAGCCTGCTCATCGCATGCTATTACATATTGCTGATTGTTTCTGTTAGGAGCTGCTGCTGCAGCTCACAGCTCCAGCAAGTCCTAGCTGTTTCTAGGCGAGTTGGTCGTCTTGTCTCAGCAGCCATGGGGAATCATGGTCCTGATAGTCACCAGGCAACAGGATTTGCTGTGGCCGCACTGACCGATGGTCACAGCTGTTGCAAAGCAGCCGGGATGCCTCTAAATTTTGTGCAGCAAATCATCTGTTGTAAAATTATGCACAGGGAGGCCTGACTCTTTGGAGGAAGCTGATTCATTTCAGGTCCTTCTAAAAGGCAGGAATAGCTTAGCCTTCCTTATGGTTTTAGCTTCTGCCCAGCGTGAAATATACCTGCCTCGGCTGTTGTTTCATGTGGTTATCTTCCAGAACTCTGCCAGATTAAGCTTCCTGCCCCTTGCACCGGGTTCCTCGACCTTTCTGCATGCACTGAGCCTCAGCCCAGTCCTGTGCTTGTCTCTCTATTCTGTACTTTGTCATAGTATCTTAATGACTCGTGACCCTGGTCTCAGCTACTGATTTTTTTAGTTGCATCAGTTTTGCTACCTGGCTCTATATATTGCAGCCTGTTCCCACTGTAGCCCATTCCTTGTGCTCACCAGGTTTCTACATTAACTCCCTCAACTCTGTGTATAATTCCTTGCGGAATCTAAGTACCAGTCAGAACTTACTTCTTGTGGAAACAGCAGCTGTCATAGCTGAAGTTCCTTATAGTCGGAAATCAGCAGTTTGTGTGTATACCTAGGTGTGCCTTAACAGTTTCCTGTAAATAATAACTGTTAAGGGACTTTGTTTTGTCTTGGTCCATCTTGAGAAGATCGATCTGGTAGCCTCTATCTATCTGAAGGCAATATGCATTATTGTTTTAGAAAATTCATGTCAGATGAACAGTTATGTCTAATCCTTCTAAATTGTTGCAAAGGTAACATTTTAATCAATGGCTTATAATGGCATTCAAGAGTGATGGAGTGGAGGGCGATGGGGTGCCAGACAATCAGCCCCTGTCATGTTGCAGGATGTCTTTGGAGGATAACAGTTGGGTGCTGACTAATTGGTGCTTTGTCTCCTTCCACTTTGTTGCTCTGCAAGGCTTAGTACATATGCCCCACTGTATTTTATTTGAACATACTTTAAAATCCCACCCACCTTCTTCACTCCACAGAGACATGCCGCATCTCCTGCCTACTTACTTCCTCCAATTGGCTGCTGTTACTGCGCATGGCAGGCTGTGATCACCAGGCTTTTTGATGGAGAGAATAGAGGAAGAGAGCCAGAACCCTGACACTAAGGGCTTAACAGCAGGATTTTGGAGCAGGCATCCTACAACTACACACCGTCAGAGCAAAGCATACACCTGTTAATCATTTCTCTCCATCCAACAAGTTACCTGATTTGAAGAGAATTCTTTAACACCACACTTTCCAGTGTCGATATTCAAGCAATGTAACCATCATATAGATTTGCTATAAACCAATAAGCAGATAAGAATGATAATGTGAAAGACACTGAGGTCCAATTCCAGATTAGAGTGAAAGCTCTTAGATACATATGAAGGGGACACAATTTGTTGCAGATTCTGCTATAAAGAAATATTGGATTACCAGCTGATGTTTTTGGAATATTTCTGTGAATGTGAGATACTTGAAAAACAGTATTCCCCTTTTTTATTTCACATTTGTGGTCAATTGTGTGTGAATTGGCTATCTTTGGAGCGCTTTGTGATCTTTGTTTCACTATATACATTTCTAATCTGTTAATTGAGTGAAGTGGGGTAAGAAACTTAGATCATAGCTGCACCATTGTTTTAATTGCACAGAAAGACTCTTAAATACTATTTTCTATTCCTCCAATTCCTGCCAACAAGATTTTGAACATGCTACTTCCTGTCTCTGAAACTCTCTACCTCTCCCCATCAGACTCTGCACCTCTCTACAAAACTTAAAACGGGCTCTTAAGACCCACTTCTTCATCAAACCCAGCCATCTCTTATGTTATCCCTCTGTACCACAATCACTGTCTACCCCATCTGTGTCACCCTTATCTGCCCCCCCCCCCTTAGAATGTAAGCTCTCACAAGCAGGGCCCTCTCCCTTCATGTGCTTTTCCTTCTTTTGATTAGATTATAAACTACTCTATACAGTGGCACCTTACCATTAGTTTTTGCCTACCTGATGCTTTTTTTTTAGTATCATGTCTGCTGATGTAGCAATTTTTATATACCTTTTACTTGGCTTACAGTGTCATGTTCTATAAGTTGCTGTTTTATTGATTTGTTAATTTGTTTATGTACTTTGTTAGGCACTGCAAAACCCTTGTAGCACCATATAAATAAAGGATAATAATAATAATACTAATAATACTTAAACAACAATGTTCCCTAACTATAACTGGAATTGGTCTTCCAGTGCTCAGAAATCCCTAAATGCTGTAAATATACAGTACAAGTTAAAATTGAAAGTGCACTAGACGTAAGTGTAGTAACTACTGTATATCCAGAGACAAAATGAATACTCAGCATGAATATTGTTTAACATTCATGTAACATCATTATGTACTTTCTCTTCTCTCCCCTCTCTCTTGAGTTGGCTCACAAATTTGTGCTGCATCAAGGATGCATAACTTGATTAATGTACATGTTTATAATACACTTTAAACGCAACAGTGTCATCTGGAAACAGCAGGGGTATGCCAAATAAATGGCTTTAATACAGAATCAAACACTTGACATTACACAGAAACCACTTTAAAGGAAGTGCATGTGTGATTTTCTACATTTGACTTGATTAAATTGAGAAATACTGTAGCAACATCATTGCTTTCTCTGCTGTATTAAAGCAAAAAGATAAACAATAAAATATCTTAGACACAGATTTCTATTTATGTGGGACAGTGCTGAATCTGAAAAGGGATCAAGTACAGTATATACGGGTTTGGGTGGGTCTTTGTCAAAAAGTTTACCTCGTTACTTAGAAAGTGGACATTATTATCTTGCCATATGTGCTACGTACTATGGCCCTCATTCCGAGTCGTTCGCTCGTTCTTTTTTTTCGCATCGCAGTGAAAATCAGCTTAGAGCGCATGCGCAATGTTCGCACTGCGACTGCGCTAAGTAATTCTGCTATGAAGAAAGGATTTTTACTCACGGCTTTTTGTTCGCACCGGCGAACGTAGTGTGATTGACAGGAAATGGGTGTTACTGGGCGGAAACACGGCGTTTTATGGGCGTGTGGCTGAAAACGCTACCGTTTCCGGAAAAAACGCAGGAGTGGCCGGAGAAACGGGGGAGTGTCTGGTCGAACGCTGGGAGTGTTTGTGACGTCAAACCAGGAACGACAAGCACTGAACTGATCGCACAGGCAGAGTAAGTCTGGAGCTACTCTAAAACTGCTAAGTTTTTTTTGTTCGCAATATTGCGTAAACTTCGTTCGCACTTTTAAGATGCTAAGATACACTCCCAGTAGGCGTAGACTAAGCGTGTGTAACTCTGCTAAATTCGCCTTGCGACCGATCAACTCGGAATGAGGGCCAATGTACATGAAATCACAATCCAACTGAAACAAGAGTAACAATTTGTTAATTATTTAATTATCCTCACTGAAAACTGATAAGATTTAAATAATGAATACATTAAAAAATCTCCACAGTGTAATAATCCCTCAATTTTGTTTGGCAGAGACAAGTAAGCCATTATATTTACAGTACAAAAAGAGAATAGAGTTACAAAACTATGTTTTTTTTTTTTTTTTTAATCTAAATAAAACCGGAAAATGATAAAGAAATAGTTTTCAAAAGCATAAGCTTTAATGTCACATTATCCAAAAGGGGTATATGGAAATATGGACATCTATCATTGAAATGTTGACACGAAAGTCTTAGGTATGACAGTGAAAAATGATCTACCGAGCCTTCATACTGCTCTATGAATTAATTTAGGATTTAAAATATAACCCACAGATGATGACCATGCACTTGCATTAATTTGTTACAAATATCACAGTGCAAAAAGCTTATGCAAAATGTCATTTTCTTACTAAAAGTGTAGCTGCTCTATTTAAAATTTAAATTAATATTTCTATATAAAAAAGCCACCATTAAAGCCCTTGTTTTTGTAAAAGGAAAACCTAAGGATGGATTTTTGAAATAACATTTTCTGTATTAAGTGTTAAAACTGCTTTAAATTGGATGTGGTTATATAACACAACAATAATTTTTTATTATGCTCTGGTTTGTATTACATTTCATCCAACGTGGGGCAATATAGTAGACCCAAACTGCACATGGTTTTGCATAAACCACATGTGATTTTATGGCAAATAGCTAATTTTAACAACAAATCTCAAGAAAATATGCAGGATAATGACCTCAGATCATCTATAAATAGCTAGCACTTCCTGATTATCATTGATACAGGCCAGGGGGTATATTTACTAAAATTGATTTTAGAAACCACTTTATTAATCTTCAAAATCGAGTGAAATCGATTCCTATTAGAGTTTCTAAACTTTTTTAAAAATCCCTTATTTACTAAAAATCGATTTTGCATTCGATTTTCAAATAGAATTCAATGTGGATTCATGTTTGGAAGGGATTTGACTTGAATTTATGAAATCCTTTCCTAAATCCAACCTCAAATCCTCATTGAAATTCCCAGCAAAATTGAATGTATGAATAGAACTTCCTTATTGTTTCCTATTATTCCTAATGTATCACATGCACACTAATTAAAGGGAAGCTCTCTCTTTACACTGTTTTATACATGAAAACATAACTGATGATTAATATTTTATGTTTAAAAAAAATAAAAAAATACAGATGATATAGTTGGGAATAAGCCTACTCCTAGTCTGCCTTCCTGCCTGCCTTCAACTTTATGTGTTCACATGTCAGTTTATGGTCAAATAACCTCTGCCTTCTCCCTATTTATGGCATAATTTGGGGAGAGTTTTTTTTTCTTTTGTGCAATTATGCAATAGAAGTCAACTGAGCAATGTCAAACATTTATGAAAAATTACATAATAAGCCTTTACAAAAAGCAAAAAACAAAAACAAAGATGCATTCTGTCATGGATTGGGTAGCTATGTGTGCCTCTTTATACGTATGCTCAGCAGGAGTTTGTGGATTTGACAATGGAGTCAGAAGCCAAGAGCAACATCCATAGCCTAAATAACTTTTTTGGTGGAAGGGGAACAAATTAGAACAAAATAGTAACATTTACTATCAGTTGCTTTTTATTTTCACATACTGGTATCTTACACAACAACCATCCCTCTGGTATTTTGTCTAACGCATTTTTTTGCAGACAGGGATGAATTTCTGAGGATGTAGGCATCATCGGTTGAATCAGGATAGCCAGTTACTTTACTCGTGATTTTTAATTTCTATATATTTTCTAGCCAAATTGCCCAATAGTGTGCTCTGGTGCTATCTATTGCACAATAATGGAATAAGTTTGATGTCTATAAGTATAAATATGTGCACTATTATATGTGCTTATGGAGATCTGCTTGATCCTCCAGGGTAATCTCAGACAGGTGGTGATTTGCATTGTGTAGGTAGGTGCACAACATACCATAACCGTGGGCATCCAGTATTGCTACTTCTACACTGCCCTACATGCTTTTGGGTATTTAAAAAGTAATCACTATCAATTTCCTACCATAAAAATGGATTAAGAAGCCAAGAACAATTTTTTTTACATCATTCGAAACATTGGGGAATTTGAGGTTCGATTTGGAGTTTGATTTAGAGTTCGATTTCAAACTGAACTTTAGTAAATGAGGGTATTTCATGTTGTTCTATGGCAGCAGTTACCAACCTTTTTCTCTCCCGTACCCCTTGATTAGGCCTTTCATTTATGAGTACCCCCTCATCTCATAAATCCCCCCACACATCTGTCCACGCCAGAAAAGTTTGTTTTTGTTAGGTAGTAATGTTCTTAGGTTAGTTAAATAATCAAACAACTCTTTAATGGCATTTATAGGCTTCAAACTCCAATGCAATACATACATGCAGTAAAATAAAAAAAAGCTACACGCCAATAATTCTTCAGTTAAAACAAGGTTCTTAGAGCTATTTAATTGAGCAAAACAGACATACTATACAGAGTGTTTTTTCTAAAGGAAACAGATGCTTCAGGGTTCAAAAAGAACAGGAGGATATGTACATACTGAGATGCATAATTAAATAAAGATATACAAATTGTGAATACAATCACTTCAATCACTGCAGCAGGACAAATTAGGGGTGAATTACATATTCTATTTGCCTCAATAACATATAAAGACAAACACAATGAGCACCTGCCTGTGTTTTCATTTTATCTGTGGGCTGGCTCCTTCCTCCAGATCCGGATGCATGACCCGGCATCCTCCTAGCACGACAGTACATGCACCGGCGGCTCCTTCATCCAGCCGCGTCTCCTGACATCCTCAAAGCGTGACAGCATATGCCCCAGGGGGATGCTGGAGACTTCCACCATTACTGGCAGCATTTTCAAGTCCCCTGGACCAATCCACTGCATACCTCCTGGGGTACGCGTACCATGGGTTGGGATCCGCTGGTGTATGGGAAAACATTGATGTTTTTCAGAAATTCAATTTCTGTTGGGATATGAGTTAAATCTACCTTTAGATTCTATTTGACATTCAGTTTGGTCTTTCGTAGATCTGTTTAACCCAAATCGAATGGAAATTGTATTGAAACAGAATGCCAAATCCCTTGAATCACTAATATCGAACTTTAGTAAATTTACCCCAGGTAAGAGTGGGGTTAGTTAATGGTTGGCACAGTAGAACAGTGGTACAGTAGGTGTGATACTGACCAGGGAAATACCAGTATGAAATTGTATGTTCTTTCTTTAGTTGGAATCTGGTCAGGATCCCAATGGTCAGGCTCTCTGCAGTTTAAATACCAACACTGGCACCAGCACCGACACTGCTCAGAATGCTGGAATCCTGATTGAGATCACACCTTATTACTCTTCAAAAGTCCCAAATTATTGGGAAAAAATACAAAAAAGAGAGACCCTTACAGAGCTATGAAGTAGCCACAGGAAATGCTCTACACTCACAAGAAAAAAACATTTTGTATACTGTAAACAGGAGATTTGAACTGAGCTGCTCACTAAGTGATACTAACTTGTACAGGATAGTTGCCAGTACTAGGGTACAGAGTACTAAACAAAGAAACACAAAGATTGGCAAAATAGATATACAGTGCATCTGTATAGTTCTAAGAATAAAATCTCCAGAGACACTATTAAATAGAGACAGATAATAATATAATGATGACATTAGAGTAAATGACCATATACTTTGATATGACCTACTGAGAGTTACAGTATAGTGTTTACAGCTCAGCTTAAAGTGAACATATGTAATTCTGAGATGTTTAGTTAGACCAGAGTCAGCTGGAAGTTAGTAGCAGAGGAAGAGTTTAAAAAGTTCTGACCACTGATGCATGCTAGAGGCTAGTTAGTAGGGAAAGTTCCTGAAGTGCCAGTGACCAAAGGTCTATGCTGGGAGAGCAGTGGACTAACTACTAAGCATGATGAGTGCTGGGACTTTTTGTATTCATTTACTAATTTTCTGTATATACCTGTATTAGTATGCGGTTTATTTGCCGGCTGTTGGGATGCCAGCGGTCAGAATACCAATGCCGGAATCTTAACACCTGGTGAGATGCCGGTGGTCGAAATCCTGACCACCACCCAGAATCCCCAGTTGGGTGCTGGTCCACACCATCATCTTAGGGTGAATAGATTAGCTGGTCTGATGCTTGGCAAGCACAGCGAGTCTGTGAATGGGACACGCTGTGCCCGCTGCTGGTATTGCAACTGTTGAGATTCCGGGATCAGTCTGCTGACCACCTGGATATCATACTGAGCCCACTGTATTACCAACCCTAAGCCTCAGCAAACTGATTTTCAGTGTTTGCGGCCAGTAAAAAGACACTGTGTTTCACTGATAAACCTGCCTAAGAGTCCTTGTTTCTAGCATCAATTTTAATATCTATCTATCTATCTATCTATCTATCTATCTATCTATCTATCTATCTATCTATCTATCCATATACATTTATGTACTAGCTGTTCTACCCGTTCATCACAGAAAAGTTCACTGATTTTCACAGTTGTAAATATAAATGAGTGTTAAAAATTCGGTAACTCTATAGAGATGTAAATTTTAAACATCTTAATGTAAGTAAATATTAATCCATGGTTCCTGTCATTACCCGATGAGCACCTGTAGCAGATGACAGTGACATGACCATTTTTGTAGTTTACTAAATTCTACACACCAGAGATTCAATCCAAATTTTGATACGATTGTTTGGATGTTATCGTTCACACAACACAAGCCACATATCGGTAATGATGTATTTATGTCAACTTTATTTCAGTGCCGTAACTAGAAATTGTTGTGCTGTGTGCAAGAAACAGCATTGGTGCCCCCCCCCATATTTAAAATGGGGCCAGTGCCATATTGAGATGTGGCTTCATGGGGAAGGGCGGAGCCATAAAATAATACCAATTCATATTGTGCTGCACAGGAGTCTCCATTATTCAAATTACACCACACAGTAGCTACACTTACACACATTACACCCAGTAGAGCCCTTTTTACACATTATGCAAGGTAGAGCCCCTGTCACACATTATGCCAGGTAGAGTCCCTGTCACACATTATGCCAAGTAGAGCCCCATTTTATACAATACTCCAAGTAGAGCCCCATCACACATTACGCCAGATAGAGCATCCTTTTACACATTACTCCAGGTATAGTCCCTTTTTACACATTATGACAGTCAGAGACCCCTTTTACACTCACCTTGTCTTTCAAGATCCATGAATCCAGGCTCAGGCAGCCTGCACTGTGCAGCATGGGACAGTGATATCTGGGGAGAGCTGGTGGGGCTTAGAGTCTGGCGCTGGAAGACACTACAGGTGTCTGGGTGCAGGGGAGAGGCAGGACCTGAAAACAGCCCAGGTCCCATTGCAGCCGCATCCATCCCCTGTCAGGCTGCACTGTAAACTTCAGTGGGAATGCTAAGGCTGTATGATAAGGGCACATGGAGGGATCGGGCATTGCTGCCCATGCTGCGGCTCACATTGTAACCTCCGTAACCTGGCGCCAAATTTGACACTTGGTATTTAATGGGGGCCGGGGAGGCATTATTCAAGTCTCCAGTTCCTCCATATCGACTGTTGTGATTATTGACTATTGTTGCTGTATCTGATGGCTAATATCTTGAAAAAGGTAAAACGTTGGTGAGCAATTTTTTATTGAAATTCTTCACGAGACTTCTTAATCTTTGGCACTGTTTATCCCAATAAAATCACTTGTTTTTGAACTATATACAAAAAGTCTGGAGAGTGCTATCCTTTCCACCCAGGTGGAAAACACTGCACTATATATATATATATATATATATATATACACACACACACACACACACACACACTCACACTCACACTCACACACACACACACACACACACACACATATATGTGTATATATACTGGACTTTGCCTTCAGGTAGGGTTTGCCTGACTCGGAAACCCGAACGCGGCAAAATGTCATCATCCCGCTGTCGGATTCTTGTGGGATTTGGATTCCATATAAGGAGCCGCGCGTCGTGGCCATCTTGACTTCAGTCTCAGAGAATGTAGTGAGATGATGTGTCTCCATCCTCCAGTGTCTGAGTGGGGGCGAGAAAGTGGGGTGGCAAGTCTTGTGCTGTGTTGTGCTGCTCAGTCCAGTCCAGTGTAGTCACAGTATATTGTGCTGCATCAGTCCAGGCAGTCACAGTATTGGTGCCCTCTCCTGCCAGTGTAGCTGTGTAAAGTGTTGTTGACTGTGTTGTGCTGCATCAGACCAGTGGTAGTGTCCTGTCTCATCAGTCATTCCAGTGACGATATACGCTGCTGCTATATGTCCACTGCTGCCATATAACAATAACAACAACCACAAGTCTCTTACAGTATTGTTGTGTTGTTCTGCATTAGACCACTGGTAGTGTCCTGTCTCATCAGTCATTCCAGTGGCGAGATACGCTGCTGCTATATGTCCACTGCTGCCGTATAATAATTATTACAACAACAACCACAAGTCTCTTACAGTATTGTTGTGTTATTCTGCATTAGACCAGTGGTAGTGTCCTGTCTAATCAGTCATTTCAGTGATGAGATACGCTGCTGCTATATGTCCACTGCTGCCGTATAATAATTATAACAACAACAACCACAAGTCTCTTACAGTATTGTTGTGTTGTTCTGCATTAGTCCAGTGGTAGTGTCCTGTCTCATCAGTCATTCCAGTCATTCCTGTACCGCATATTGGGGGTCATTCCAAGTTGATCGCTAGCTGCTTTCATTCGCTGTGCAGCTATCAGGCAAAAAAAGGCACTTCTGCACATGCATATGCGGCGCAATGCGCACATGCATTGTACTATTACAACGAAAGTTGTAGTTTCACACTGGGTCTAGCAAAGCTTTTCAGTCGCACTGCTGGGTGCAGAGTGATTGACAGGAAGAGGGCGGTTCTGGGTGTAAACTGGCCGTTTTCAGGGAATGTTCGAAAAAATGCAGGCGTGCCAGGAGAAACGCAGGCGTGGCTGGGTGAATGCAGGGCGTGTTCGTGATGTCAAAACAGGAACTGAATAGTCAGAAGTGATCGTAAGCGCTGAGTAGGTCTGAAGCTACTCTGAAACTGCACAAAATTATTTTGTAGCCGCTCTGCGATCCTTTCGTTCGCACTTCTGCTAAGCTAAAATACACTCCCAGTGGGAGGCGGCATAGCATTTGCACGGCTGATAAAAACTGCTAGCGAGCGAACAACTCGGAATGACCACCATTGTCTCATATAACTCCCAATAAATAATGGAGTACAAAAATTTTGAGGATAAAATAGGGAAAGATCAAGAAGAACTGAAGCTGTGCTGAAGCTGCTGCCACCAGCCATGAAATGCCATCAATGTTGTCAGCCAAGGCCGATACCCAATGTGATAGTAGAGGGCATGCAATATCCAAAAAGCCAAAGTTTAGTAAAAACAACCAAAAAAAGAAATATTAATCGTCTGAGGAGAAACGTAAACTTGCCAATATGCCCTTTATGACACGGAGTGGCAAGGAATGGCTGAGGCCCTGGCCTATGTTCATGACTAGTGATTCAGCTTCACATGACGATGGAAGCCCTCATAACTGAGGCCTTGACACTTATGTTGGTGTTAGACATGCACCCGGTATCTGTCATTAGTGCAGTGGGATTTAGTCAATTAATGGAGGTATTGTGTCCCCGGTAACAAATCCCATCTAGATTCCACTTCACTAGGCAGGCGATAGCAAGATTTTGCCATTTAATTCCAGTGATTTGTACATATAATTACAGTGATTTTGCCAATTAATTTCAGTGATTTATAATTATTAATTACAGTGATCTTGCCAATTAATTCCAGTGATTTGGACGTATAATTCCAGTTGGAATTGTGTCGTTTGGCTTAGTCATACAGCTACCTCATTGCACCTCTTCGACATCTTTGCATGAGGTGCTGTTTGGGGCCTAGTTTTTGAAAAGTGCCGTCCTGTGTGACACTGCCGTATGAGTCCAGGGGTACTTCTGTATTAGTCCTGGGGTACTGCCGTATAAGTCCACCAATTGCAGATTTTTTAAAAGTGACTGGAGCGTGCTGGAGATGCTGTCAGTGGACCGAACAATTGCGGGCCACTCTCGACATTCAGCCCCTGCGTGACACTACTAGATGGGCCAGGTGTTGTGTCGCTTAGCTTAGGCCTACAGCAACTTCGGTGCACCTTTTTTTCTTCTTTGCATCATGTGCTGTTAGGGGCCTTTTCTTGATATCTGCCCTCCTGTCTGCCACTGCAGTGCCACGCTTAGATGGGCCAATTGTTTGTGTCGCTTGGCTTAGTCATACAACTACCTCATTGCAATTATTTTTCTTCTTTGCATGATGTGCTGTTTGGGGTCTTTTTTTAACTGCCCTCCTGTATGACACTGCAGTGCCGCGCTTAGATGGGCCAATTGTTTGTGTCGCTTGGCTTAGTTATACAACTACCTCATTGCAATTCTTTTTCTTCTTTGCATGATGTGCTGTTTGGGGCCTTTTTTTAATATCTGCCCTCCTGTCTGACACTGCAGTGCCACTCCTAGATGGGCCAGGTGTTAGTGTTGTCCACTTGTGTCGCTTAGGTTAGTCATCCAGCAACCTCGGTGCAACCTTTTGGCCTAAAAACAATATTGTGAGGTGGTCAGTGTTCAGAATAGACTGGAAACGAGTGGAAATTATTGTTATTGAAGTTAATAATATCGTAGGAGCAAAATTACCCCCCAATTCTGTGATTTTAGCTGTTTTTATGTTTTTTTCAAAAATCATCCAGATCCAAAACCAAAACCAAAACACGAAAGGGTGGTTTTGGCAAAACTAAGCCAAAACCAAAACACAAAAGTGTAATTAGAACCAAAACCAAATCACGAAACACGAAAAATGTCCGCCTCACATCTTTAATATATATATATATATATATATATATATACATATACACACATATACAGAGAACTCGGCACTCTCCTTGGCAGTTTCATTCACCTTTATGCTTTAATATACAACCCCATGGGACCCCATTTCACTGCAAGTCCTGCTCTATCACATCGACTTTCACATAGATTTTTTTCAGAGACATGGCAACTGCTGCTTCATAGGAAAAAAATTACTTGCCTTGTTTAAGGCTTACCTGCCACAATTATGGCAGTCACCAACACAACTTCACAAGTGTGCTTACCTGGTTTAAAGCTCACCTGCTTAACCACTCAGTATCCAAGTTGCAGCTTGTGCTTATGTTTGCATTAGAATGGAGGACAAGACTTGATAATAGATTTTAATCAATCAGTTGTTGCAATTAGATCACACATTTAGTAAGATCCCCAAATGAATGTCACAATGACAGATAAAAATGGCATCCTAGCCAGGAATCAGAATCACATTTTATCTCATAAGGTATCAGCTAGTATTTTCTCTGTGGGATGTGTGCCTCCATGACTCTTAGTTTCTCATGGCACACCATATCTGCAAACTACCTCATGCAGTCTTTTTTTGTGTCACTTCGAAAGCCGCACCTCCTATGCAGGGCCGGTGCTAGGGTGTTCGGCGCCCCCCTGCAAACTATAAATTTGCGCCCTCCCATATTCCTTTGGCGCGCGCTGGGAAAAGGGGTGTGGTCTCACAAGTAAGGGGCATGGCCACACAGTAGTACCCCCATTTAAAATTACGCCACAATGTAGCACAATCTTATTAATCTTATACGTAATGCCCCACCCGTAGTAGTAGCGTCCTTATACGTAATGCCCCACCCGTAGTAGTAGCGTCCTTATACGTAATGCACCCCAGTAGTAGTAGCATCCTTATACATAATGACCCCCCAGTAGTAGTAGCATCCTTATACATAATGCCCCCCGAGTAGTAGTAGCATTCTTATACATAATGCACCCACAGTAGTAGTAGCGTCCTTATACGTAGTGCACCCCCAGTAGTAGACGCGTCCTTATACGTTATACCCCCCAGTAGTAGTAGCGTCCTTATACGTAATGCCCTCCCGGTAATAGTAGCATCCTTGTACATAATGCCCCCCGAGTAGTAGTAGCATTCTTATACATAATGCACCCACAGTAGTAGTAGCGTCCTTATACGTAGTGCACCCCCAGTAGTAGACGCGTCCTTATACGTAATACCCCCCAGTAGTAGTAGCGTCCTTATACGTAATGCCCTTCCGGTAATAGTAGCGTCCTTGTACACAATGCCCCCCCAGTAGTAGTAGTGTTCTTATACGTAGTGCACCCCAGTAGTAGTATCGTCCTTATACGTAATGCCCCCAGCCCCAGTAGTAGTAGCATCCTTACACGTAATGGCCCCCCCAGTAGTAGCGTTGTTACACGTAATGCCCCCCTGTAGTAGTAGCGTCCTTATACGTAATGCCCCCCCAGTAGTGGCGTTTGGGGATTCCCAGGAAGCTGAAGCAGCCTCGCTGGGTCTCCATCCAACTTTTGCTGTGAAGCAGACACTTAGAAATTCCACACAAACACACACACACACACTTCACACATATATACACACACATACACACCCACCATACACACACACACACACACACACACTTCTCTCTCACCCTCCACTTACGTAATCCAGTCTCCCTCTGTACAGCAGCCAGGTCCGTGTAGCTCCGCCCCCTTAGGGACGTTTAGCCACGCCCCTACCGGCCCATGTAGCCCCGCCCCCTTCTGTCCCGTACTCGGCGGCGGCGCACACAGATGAGATGAGGGGTGGGGAGGAGGCGTATCATGCTGCAGGTGCCCGCTGCCAGTGACTGTCATACAGTGACAGACACAGCAGTGGCAGCAGCAGCAGCAGGGGGGACAGGACGGCGCAGCAGGGAAGGGATGCAGAGTAGGGGAAGCACCTATCCGTCCCAGCGCCTCCCTGCACTGCATCCCTTCGCTGAGCGGGTAGCGCCGGGCCTGCTCCTATGCAGTGGGAAAATTAGTCCACATTCACGCAAGAGCAGATTCATATCTCAAGAATTCTGGACAACTGAGTGAAGTTTCTCTTATGTCCTAGAGGATGCTGGGGTCCACATTAGTACCATGGGGTATAGACGGGTACCTTGGAAGCCATGGGCACTTTAAGAGTTTAATAATGTGGGCTGGCTCCCCCCTCTATGCCCCACCTACCAGACTCAGTTTAGAAAATGTGCCTGGTGGAGCCGGTCACAGCTAGGGGAGCTCCTAGGGGCTTTTCTAGTTTTATTATTTTTTAACAGATGTTAGGTACAGGGAGGCTGCTGGCAATAGCCTCACTGCTTCATGGGACTTAGGGGGGGAGTAGGATCCAACCCTAGAGGTTAATGGCTCCTATCTTCACTGACAAGACACTGAGCTTGATGATCGCAAGCCACCGAGGTGACCGCTCGCACCTACAGCACTGCTGCCACTCCCTAACAGAGCCAGAAGATGGAGTGGTGAGTATGACACTGGCGCCCTGGTAGCGGGGCACCGGCGGGAATGGTGGCACAAGCGTGGGAGCGCAGCTCTGAGAAGCTGCGCTCCGGAGGCTCCGAGGCACATGTTGTGCGGCACTATGAGGGGCGCCCTGGGCCAGCGCAATACCCTAACACTGGTCAACTATGCTAACATTAGCTAATCCCACTGTTCGCAGCAAGAACACCTCAGGCCAGTATAATATAAGTGCGGGAAGATGCTCCATTACAGGGGGCGCGGCTTCTCCTCATAGTGGATTCCAGCACTCACCAGCACCATTTCCTCCCTGCAGATCACACTACAGAGATGCTGACATGGAGCGCTGCCCTCCACTTAACTCCAGTTATCCTCTGTGGTACCAGGGTGTTATAAAAGGGGGGGGGGGGAGAGTGCTATTAACTGTTTAATCTATTAGGGTTACTCAGTGAGCGCCAGGCATTTATCATAATAGCTGCCTACTGGGACGCTGTGTGTACTTGCTACATATACTCTGTGTCTCTTTGAAGGTACTTTGAGGGAAGCTGTGTCTGACATTTTCCTGTGTGTGTATGTGTATATATCTCACATTACTATGTCTAGGGACTCTTTATCTTGTGCTGCAAAGTGTGTTTCTTCTCCAGAGGAGTCTATTTCAAATACTCAGGAATGCAATATACTGTCTCAGCCTTCTGAATCCAAACCCCCATGGATAGCTTCTATTAAAAGAATGATATCCCAGATTTAATCTAGGATAGTTCATAATGAGACTGAAACACAGGTTTTGAAAAGATCTGTAGAGGTTATGTCATATTCTGCTCAAGCTACCTCATCCAAAACCCCTGATATATACCCTTAAAAAGCATGCTCTTGCCCAAATAATGCAAGCCGACATGGATACCGACTCTGATATGGGAGATGGTGAGGGGGATATACTGGGGGGAGAGGCATCCTTTGCTAAGGGGGTACAACTCATGATTGAGGCCATTAGGGACATTTTACATATTTCTGAATAGGTACCTGAGCAGGTTGAGGAAGCTTACTTTACTGACAATAAGAAGTCCTCCCTTACCTTCCCTGCGTCCAAGGAACTAAACGCATTGTTTGAAAAACCCTTGGAAAACCCAGAGAAAAAGTTCCAGATCCCTAAGAGGGTTCTCATTGCTTTTCCTTTCCCTGAGGAGCATAGGAAAAAGTGGGAAAACCCGCCGGTAGTAAATGCTTCTGTATCTAGGTTGTCTAAGAAAGTGGTTTTACCTGTCCCTGGGTCCACCGCTTTAAAAGAGCCATCCGACAGCAAGATTGAGACTACATTCAAGTCATTACACACAGCAAATGGTGTTGCTTTAAGACCAGCTATTGCTTGTGCATGGATTTCTAAAGCCATAGTAAAGTGGTCAGGCACTTTACTAGAGGAGTTAGATTCTATGGATAGAAGTGACATTGAATTGTTTTTACATCACATACAGGATTCTGCAGGTTTCATGGTGGAAGCCATGAAAGACCTTGGACATCTGAATGTGAGGGCTTCTTCCATGGCTGTCTCAGCATGCAGAGGACTCTGGCTGCGCCAATGGTCTGCAGATGCGGAATCCAAGAAGAGTGTGGAGAACCTACACTTCACAGGTCAGGCTCTGTTTGGGGAAGCATTAGATGCGTGGATCTACATGGCAACTGTGGGTAAGTGAACTGTTCTTCCCTCTTCTATACCACCGACTAGGAAATCCTATCCTACATCTGTAATGCAGTCCTCTCGGACCACTAAAGTTAAGAAGTCCAAATCCTTCTCCACTTTCTTTAGAGGCGGTCGAGTGAAATCCCGAAAACCTGCACCCGCAGGTTCCCAGGAACAGAAACCTGGCTCTGTTTCCACAAAATCCTCGCCTGGAGATCGGGCCGGTGGGAGCAAGACTAAGAAATTTCAATCATGTCTGGGCGTCCTCATGCCTGGATCCCTGGGTACAAGATATTGTTACCCAGGGGTACAGACTGGAGTTTCAAGAACTCCCACATCACAGATTCTTCATAAAGTGCTATCCTACAGGAAGCCATTCAAAAATTGCTAAAGTCAAATGTCAATGTTCCATTTCTACCTTACCTACAACACAAGGGTTATTACTCAAACCTGATAGTTCGGTAAGGCAAATATTAAACCTAAAGTTATTGAACCCCTACTTGAGGGAATTCAAATTCAAGATGGAGTCTCTGGGAGTGGTGATCTCATGTCTGAAGGAGGGGGAATTCCTGGTATCCCTGGATATCAAGGATGCGTACCTTCACATACCAATCTGGCCACCTCACCAGGCTTATCTCAGATTTGCGCTGCTGGACTGTCACTATCAGTTCCAGGAACTGCCGTTTGGCCTCTCCACAACACCAAGAGTGTTCACCAAGGTCATGGCGGAGATGATGCTACTCCTCCGCAAGCAGGGTGTGAACATAATTCCTTATCTGGATGATCTACTAATAAAAGCATCTTCCAGGGAAAAGCTATTACAGAGTATTGGTCTCTCAACTCAACTGTTTCAGAATCATGGATGGATCCTAAACCATCCAAAGTCACATTTGTAGCCAACAAGGAGGCTGTCTTTCCTGGGGATGATCCTCGACACGGCTAGTTCAGAGGGTGTTTCTGCCAGAAGAGAAGACGTTGGTGATTCAAGCAATGGTCCGGGATGTCTTGAAGCCAACCCAGGTATTGGTTCATCAGTGCATTCACCTTCTGGGGAAGATGGTAGCCTCCTATGAGGCTCTACAGTACAGAAAATGTCATGCACAGTCTTTTCAACTGGATCTCCTGGACAAATGGTCAGGATCTCATCTTCACATGCACCAGAGGATACGTCTGTCACCAAAAGCCAGAATCTCACTCCTCTGGTGGCTTCAAATCTCTCACCTACTAGAGGGCCACAGGTTTGGGATTCAGAATTGGAATCTCCTAACCACGGATGCAAGTCTCAGAAGTTGGGGAGCAGTCACCCAAAGGGAAAAATTCCAAGGAAGGTGGTCAAGTTGGGAATCCATTCTTCCAATAAACATTCTGGAACTAAGGGCCATGTACAATGGTCTACTACAAGCAGCACATCTTCTGGAAGATTAGGCCATTCAGGTTCAGTCAGACAATGTAACGATGGTGGCCTACATAAACCGACATGGCGGAACAAAAAGCAGAGCTGCAATGTCAGAGGTAACAAGAATTATCCTCTGGGCGGAAAAGCACGCAGTGGCGCTGTCAGCAATTTTCATTCCAGGAGTGGACAACTGGGAAGCGGACTTCCTCAGCAGACATGATTCCCATCCAGGAGAGTGGGGCCTCCACCCAGGGTTGTTCGCAGAGGTGACAAGTCTTTGGGGCATACCTCAAATAGACATAATGGCCTCATGCCTCAACAAGAAGCTTTGGAGGTACTGTTCCAGGTTGAGGGATCCACAGGCAGTGGTGGTGGATGCCCTGGTAACTCCGTGGGTGTTCAAGTTGTGTATGTGTTCCCTCCACTTCCACTAATCCCAAGGATTCTCAAACTAATCAAAAGAACAAGCGTTTAGGCGATCCTCATTGCTCCGGACTGGCCAAGAAGGACTTGGTACGCGTATCTTCTGGAGTTACTGCTGAAAGATCCAAGGCCTCTTCGAGAGGACCTTCTTCAACAGGGGCTTATCAAGACTTACCGCGGCTATGTTTGACGGCATGGAGGTTGAACGCCAGATCTTAGCTGGGCATTCCAAACAAAGTTATTCCTACCCTGATACAGGCTAGGAAAGGAGTAACGTCAAAACATTACCATCAGATTTGGAAAAAATAAGTGTCTTGGTGTGAATCCAAGAAGTTTCCTATGGTGGAGTTTAAACTTTGATGGTTTCTCCTCTTCCTGCAAGCAGGAGTGGATGTGGGCCTGCGACTGGGCTCCATAAAAGTCCAGATTTCGGCCTTGTCCATTTTCTTCCAGAAACAATTGGCTGCCATACTTGAGGTTCAGACTTTCTTGAAAGGGGCTCTGCACATCCAACCTCTCTTTGTGCCTCATACTGCACCTTGGGATCTTAACGTGGTGCTGCAGTACCTGCAATCAGATTGGTTCGAGCCTTTACAGGAGGTTGAGGTCAAGTTTCTTACTTGGAAGGCTGTCACACTGTTGGCATTGGAAGCTGCTAGACGTGTGTCAGAATTGATTTTCCATGAAGATAGAGCTGAGCTCAGGACGCGTCAGCAATTTCTTCTCAAGGTTGTGCCAACTTTTCATATCAACCAATCTATTGTGGTGCCAGTGGCTACTGACTCCTCAATTACCTCAAAGTCCTTGGATGTTGTAAGGGCTTTGAAGATTTATTTGAAGAGAACTTTTCATCACAGAAAGTCGGATGCTCTGTTTGTACTTTATGATCCCAACAAGGTTGGGTGTCCTGCTTCTAAGCAGATGATTTCTCACTGGATTAGGTTTACTATCCAGCATGCTTATTCTACAACAGGATTACCATGTCCAAAATCTGTTAAGGCCCACTCTACTCGTAAAGTGGGTTCTTCCTGGGTGGCTGCCCGGAGTGTCTCGGCTTTACAACTTTGCCGAGTGGCTACTTGGTCAGGGTCGAACACGTTTGCTAAGTTCTACAAGTTTGATACTTTGGCCTCTGAGGACCTTAAGTTTGGTCAATCGGTGCTGCAGGAGCCTCCGAGCTCTCCCTCCCATACTTGGAGCTTTGGTACATCTCCATGGTACTAATGTGGACCCCAGCATCCTCTAGGACATAAGAGAAAATAGGATTTTAATTACCTACCGGTAAATCCTTTTCTCGTAGTCCATAGAGGATGCTGGGTGCCCGCCCAGCGCTTTGTTTTCCTGCAGTTGTTACTTGGTTCAGTACTGCCTTGTTACTTGGTTAAGTACTGTTGTTCAGCCATTGCTGACTTGTTTCAAGCTGGTTAGCTTGGTTTTCTGTTATGTGTGAGCTGGTGTGAATCTCACCACTATCTGTGTATTTCCCTCTCTCGAAGTTCAGTATGTCCTTCTCCTCGGGCACAGTTTCTAGACTGAGTCTGGTAGGAGGGGCATAGAGGGGGGAGCCAGCCCATACTATTAAACACTTAAAGTGTCCATTGCTCCCAAGGGACCGTCTATACCCCATGGTACTAATGTGGAACCCAGCATTCTCTATGACTACGAGAAAAGAATTTACCGATAGGTAATTAAAATCCTATTTTTACTAATTTCCGTTTATAAGGGTGGGTACTTTGTAAAAGGCGTACCCTCAGGTGGCACTGCACTGTACTTGTTTACAGTTTTTCCCAAGTTCTGCTATCCACATTGTAATGCAGCCTGGTGCAAAATTAATTGTTTATGCAACCAACTCATTATGTCTTTGTATACATGCAGTCTTACCAAACATACATATTTTGGGCATTTACTCTAGTGACTTGGTGGTAGAGAGATGCACTTTCTTTAGACAACACTTATCACTTTCTTCCTAAGCTCTTCCCCCTCACTGTGGGGCTTGCTGTTGGAGCCCTATCAAGTGTGTCTTTGCTTGGTGCTTGGGGATCTATGGGGGTCATTCCGAGTTGATCGATTGCTGCCGATTTTCGCAGCGCAGCAACCAGGTAAAAAAAAACAGCAAAACTGTGCATGCGTATGCACCGCAATGCGCATGCATGTCATATGGGTACAAAGAGCATCGTTGCTGTGCAATGCTTCTAGCTGCGAATCCATTCGCACAGCCGATCACAAGGAGATTGATAGGAAGAGGACGTTTATGGGTGTCAACTGACCGTTTTCTGAGAGTGGTAGGGAAAATGCAGGCATGTCCAGGCGTTTGCAGGGCGGGTGTCTGACATCAATATTGGGACCTCCGTCGCCAGGATCATGGCACAGGATAAGTAACTTCAGGGCTGGTCTTGTTTTGCACAAAATGTTTTTGTACTGCTTGGCTGCACATCCGATCGCACACTTGCAAAGCGAAAATACACTCCCCGTGGGTGGCGACTATGCGTTTGCATGGCTGCAAAAAGTAGCTAGCGAGCGATCAACTTGGAATGAGGGCCTATGTCCACTTAATGGACGGGAACATTAAATAACATTACTATGGCTCACATGGTCATAAGCCAAACTATTTGCCCATAGTCTTGAAATGTCTGCAATACCAAATGTGTCTGACATAATCCACAACTGGTCAGATGGTGTGGTCAGGACCGATTGATTTTGTGAATCTGTTAACCTTGGACCAACCGAAGGGGTAGGTGCTTGAGTATGATGAAAACAGGGAGGACGAAGAGAGTATGGTGAAAACAGGGAGGATGAAGTTCCATTTTATATATTTATTAATAGGCAACAATTCCAATAAGGAGTTAAATGGCAATCATTAGTCACCATATATAAACTGGTGTATTGCAATGAATGGCATAAAGATAAGTAGGATCAGTATTAAAGATGCATTGAAGAAATGTTCATATGAATTAGAGATGAGCGCCGGAAATTTTTCGGGTTTTGTGTTTTGGTTTTGGGTTCGGTTCCGCGGCCGTGTTTTGGGTTCGACCGCGTTTTGGCAAAACCTAACCGAATTTTTTTTGTCGGATTCGGGTGTGTTTTGGATTCGGGTGTTTTTTTCCAAAAAACCTAAAAAACAGCTTAAATCATAGAATTTGGGGGTCATTTTGATCCCAAAGTATTATTAACCTCAAAAACCATCATTTCCACTCATTTTCAGTCTATTCTGAATACCTCACACCTCACAATATTATTTTTAGTCCTAAAATTTGCACCGAGGTCGCTGGATGACTAAGCTAAGCGACCCTAGTGGCCGACACAAACACCGGGCCCATCTAGGAGTGGCACTGCAGTGTCACGCAGGATGTCCCTTCCAAAAAACCCTCCCCAAACAGCACATGACGCAAAGAAAAAAAGAGGCGCAATGAGGTAGCTGTGTGAGTAAGATAAGCGACCCTAGTGGCCGACACAAACACCGGGCCCATCTAGGAGTGTCACTGCAGTGTCACGCAGGATGTCCCTTCCAAAAAACCCTCCCCAAACAGCACATGACGCAAAGAAAAAAAGAGGCGCAATGAGGTAGCTGTGTGAGTAAGATAAGCGACCCTAGTGGCCGACACAAACACCGGGCCCATCTAGGAGTGTCACTGCAGTGTCACGCAGGATGTCCCTTCCAAAAAACCCTCCCCAAACAGCACATGACGCAAAGAAAAAAAGAGGCGCAATGAGGTAGCTGTGTGAGTAAGATAAGCGACCCTAGTGGCCGACACAAACACCGGGCCCATCTAGGAGTGTCACTGCAGTGTCACGCAGGATGTCCCTTCCAAAAAACCCTCCCCAAACAGCACATGACGCAAAGAAAAAAAGAGGCGCAATGAGGTAGCTGTGTGAGTAAGATAAGCGACCCTAGTGGCCGACACAAACACCGGGCCCATCTAGGACTGTCACTGCAGTGTCACGCAGGATGTCCCTTCCAAAAAACCCTCCCCAAACAGCACATGACGCAAAGAAAAATTAAAGAAAAAAGAGGTGCAAGATGGAATTGTCCTTGGGCCCTCCCACCCACCCTTATGTTGTATAAACAGGACATGCACACTTTAACCAACCCATCATTTCAGTGACAGGGTCTGCCACACGACTGTGACTGATATGACGGGTTGGTTTGGACCCCCACCAAAAAAGAAGCAATTAATCTCTCCTTGCACAAACTGGCTCTACAGAGGCAAGATGTCCACCTCATCATCATCCTCCGATATATCACCGTGTACATCCCCCTCCTCACAGATTATCAATTCGTCCCCACTGGAATCCACCATCTCAGCTCCCTGTGTACTTTGTGGAGGCAATTGCTGCTGGTCAATGTCTCCGCGGAGGAATTGATTATAATTTATTTTAATGAACATCATCTTCTCCACATTTTCTGGATGTAACCTCGTACGCCGATTGCTGACAAGGTGAGCGGCGGCACTAAACACTCTTTCGGAGTACACACTTGTGGGAGGGCAACTTAGGTAGAATAAAGCCAGTTTGTGCAAGGGCCTCCAAATTGCCTCTTTTTCCTGCCAGTATAAGTACGGACTGTCTGACGTGCCTACTTGGATGCGGTCACTCATATAATCCTCCACCATTCTTTCAATGTTGAGAGAATCATATGCAGTGACAGTAGACGACATGTCCGTAATCGTTGTCAGGTCCTTCAGTCCGGACCAGATGTCAGCATCAGCAGTCGCTCCAGACTGCCCTGCATCACCGCCAGCGGGTGGGCTCGGAATTCTGAGCCTTTTCCTCGCACCCCCAGTTGCGGGAGAATGTGAAGGAGGAGATGTTGACAGGTCGCGTTCCGCTTGACTTGACAATTTTCTCACCAGCAGGTCTTTCAACCCCAGCAGACTTGTGTCTGCCGGAAAGAGAGATCCAAGATAGGCTTTAAATCTAGGATCGAGCACGGTGGCCAAAATGTAGTGCTCTGATTTCAACAGATTGACCACCCGTGAATCCTTGTTAAGCGAATTAAGGGCTCCATCCACAAGTCCCACATGCCTAGCGGAATCGCTCCGTGTTAGCTCCTCCTTCAATGTCTCCAGCTTCTTCTGCAAAAGCCTGATGAGGGGAATGACCTGACTCAGGCTGGCAGTGTCTGAACTGACTTCACGTGTGGCAAGTTCAAAGGGCATCAGAACCTTGCACAACGTTGAAATCATTCTCCACTGTGCTCAATTGTATAGGCTTGAATGGCCTTTTGCTGCTCCTCCAACCTCTGAAGCATATAGAGGGTTGAATTCCACCTCGTTACCACTTCTTGCTTCAGATGATGGCAGGGCAGGTTCAGTAGTTTTTGGTGGTGCTCCAGTCTTCTGTACGTGGTGCCTGTACGCCGAAAGTGTCCCGCAATTCTTCTGGCCACCGACAGCATCTCTTGCACGCCCCTGTCGTTTTTTAAAAAATTCTGCACCACCAAATTCAAGGTATGTGCAAAACATGGGACGTGCTGGAATTTGCCCATATTTAATGCACACACAATATTGCTGGCGTTGTCCGATGCCACAAATCCACAGGAGAGTCCAATTGGGGTAAGCCATTCCGCGATGATCTTCCTCAGTTGCCGTAAGAGGTTTTCAGCTGTGTGCGTATTCTGGAAACCGGTGATACAAAGCGTAGCCTGCCTAGGAAAGAGTTGGCGTTTGCGAGATGCTGCTACTGGTGCCGCCGCTGCTGTTCTTGCGGCGGGAGTCCATACATCTACCCAGTGGGCTGTCACAGTCATATAGTCCTGACCCTGCCCTGCTCCACTTGTCCACATGTCCGTGGTTAAGTGGACATTGGGTACAACTGCATTTTTTAGGACACTGGTGAGTCTTTTTCTGACGTCCGTGTACATTCTCGGTATCGCCTGCCTAGAGAAGTGGAACCTAGATGGTATTTGGTAACGGGGGCACACTGCCTCAATAAATTGTCTAGTTCCCTGTGAACTAACGGCGGATACCGGACGCACGTCTAACACCAACATAGTTGTCAAGGCCTCAGTTATCCGCTTTGCAGCAGGATGACTGCTGTGATATTTCATCTTCCTCGCAAAGGACTGTTGAACAGTCAATTGCTTACTGGAAGTAGTACAAGTGGGCTTACGACTTCCCCTCTGGGATGACCATCGACTCCCAGCAGCAACAACAGCAGCGCCAGCAGCAGTAGGCGTTACACGCAAGGATGCATCGGAGGAATCCCAGGCAGGAGAGGACTCGTCAGAATTGCCAGTGACATGGCCTGCAGGACTATTGGCATTCCTGGGGAAGGAGGAAATTGACACTGAGGGAGTTGGTGGGGTGGTTTGCGTGAGCTTGGTTACAAGAGGAAGGGATTTACTGGTCAGTGGACTGCTTCCGCTGTCGCCCAAAGTTTTTGAACTTGTCACTGACTTATTATGAATGCGCTGCAGGTGACGTATAAGGGAGGATGTTCCGAGGTGGTTAACGTCCTTACCCCTACTTATTACAGCTTGACAAAGGCAACACACGGCTTGACACCTGTTGTCCGCATTTCTGTTGAAATACTTCCACACCGAAGAGCTGATTTTTTTGGTATTTTCACCAGGCATGTCAGTGGCCATATTCCTCCCACGGACAACAGGTGTCTCCCCGGGTGCCTGACTTAAACAAACCACCTCACCATCATAATCCTCCTGGTCAATTTCCTCCCCAGCGCCAGCAACACCCATATCCTCCTCATCCTGGTGTACTTCAACACTGACATCTTCAATCTGACTATCAGGAACTGGACTGCGGGTGCTCCTTCCAGCACTTGCAGGGGGCGTGCAAATGGTGGAAGGCGCATGCTCTTCACGTCCAGTGTTGGGAAGGTCAGGCATCGCAACCGACACAATTGGACTCTCCTTGTGGATTTGGGATTTCGAAGAACGCACAGTTCTTTGCGGTGCTTTTGCCAGCTTGAGTCTTTTCAGTTTTCTAGCGAGAGGCTGAGTGCTTCCATCCTCATGTGAAGCTGAACCACTAGCCATGAACATAGGCCAGGGCCTCAGCCGTTCCTTGCCACTCCGTGTGGTAAATGGCATATTGGCAAGTTTACGCTTCTCCTCCGACAATTTTATTTTAGGTTTTGGAGTCCTTTTTTTACTGATATTTGGTGTTTTGGATTTGACATGCTCTGTACTATGACATTGGGCATCGGCCTTGGCAGACGACGTTGGTGGCATTTCATCGTCTCGGCCATGACTAGTGGCAGCAGCTTCAGCACGAGGTGGAAGTGGATCTTGATCTTTCCCTAATTTTGGAACCTCAACATTTTTGTTCTCCATATTTTAATAGGCACAACTAAAAGGCACCTCAGGTAAACAATGGAGATGGATGGATACTAGTATACAATTATGGATGGACTGCCGAGTGCCGACACAGAGGTAGCTACAGCAGTGGACTACCGTACTGTACTGTGTCTGCTGCTAATATAGACTGGTTGATAATGAGATGTAGTATGTATAAAGAAGAAAGAAAAAAAAAACCACGGGTAGGTGGTATACAATTATGGATGGACTGCCGAGTGCCGACACAGAGGTAGCTACAGCCGTGGACTACCGTACTGTACTGTGTCTGCTGCTAATATAGACTGGATGATAATGAGATGTAGTATGTATAAAGAAGAAAGAAAAAAAAAACCACGGGTAGGTGGTATACAATTATGGATGGACTGCTGAGTGCCGACACAGAGGTAGCTACAGCCGTGGACTACCGTACTGTACTGTGTCTGCTGCTAATATAGACTGGTTGATAATGAGATGTAGTATGTATAAAGAAGAAAGAAAAAAAAACCACGGGTAGGTGGTATACAATTATGGATGGACTGCCGAGTGCCGACACAGAGGTAGCTACAGCCGTGGACTACCGTACTGTACTGTGTCTGCTGCTAATATAGACTGGATGATAATGAGATGTAGTATGTATAAAGAAGAAAGAAAAAAAAAAACACGGGTAGGTGGTATACAATTATGGATGGACTGCCGAGTGCCGACACAGAGGTAGCTACAGCCGTGGACTACCGTACTGTACTGTGTCTGCTGCTAATATAGACTGGATGATAATGAGATGTAGTATGTATAAAGAAGAAAGAAAAAAAAAAACACGGGTAGGTGGTATACAATTATGGATGGACTGCCGAGTGCCGACACAGAGGTAGCTACAGCCGTGAACTACCGTACTGTGTCTGCTGCTAATATAGACTGGTTGATAATGAGATGTAGTATGTATAAAGAAGAAAGAAAAAAAAACCACGGGTAGGTGGTATACAATTATGGATGGACTGCCGAGTGCCGACACAGAGATAGCTACAGCCGTGGACTACCGTACTGTACTGTGTCTGCTGCTAATATAGACTGGATGATAATGAGATGTAGTATGTATAAAGAAGAAAGAAAAAAAAACCACGGGTAGGTGGTATACAATTATGGATGGACTGCCGAGTGCCGACACAGAGGTAGCTACAGCCGTGGACTACCGTACTGTACTGTGTCTGCTGCTAATATAGACTGGATGATAATGAGATGTAGTATGTATAAAGAAGAAAGAAAAAAAAACCCACGGGTAGGTGGTATACAATTATGGATGGACTGCCGAGTGCCGACACAGAGGTAGCTACAGCCGTGGACTACCGTACTGTACTGTGTCTGCTGCTAATATAGACTGGATGATAATGAGATGTAGTATGTATAAAGAAGAAAGAAAAAAAAAACCACGGGTAGGTGGTATACAATTATGGATGGACTGCCGAGTGCCGACACAGAGGTAGCTACAGCCGTGAACTACCGTACTGTGTCTGCTGCTAGTATAGACTGGATGATAAATAATGATATAAAAAATATATATATATATCACTACTGCAGCCGGACAGGTATATATTATATAATGACGGACCTGCTGGACACTGTCTGTCAGCAGAATTAGTTTTTTAATTTTTATAGAATAAAAAAACACCACACAAGTCACACGACGAGTGTACTTTTTCAGGCAGACATTCAATCACAATATACTATACTGGTGGTCAGTGTGGTCAGGTCACTGGTCACAGTGGTCAGTGGTCAGTCACACTGGCAGTGGCACTCTGGCAGCAAAAGTGTGCACTGTTTAATATGTACTCCTGGCTCCTGCTATAACCTATAACTGCTCCCCAGTCTCCCCCACAATTAAGCTGTGTGAGCACAGTCAGATATTATACATAGATGATGCAGCACACTGGGCTGAGCACAGATATGGTATGTGAGTGTGACTGAGTCACTGTGTATCGTTTTTTTCAGGCAGAGAACAAGAACAGAACGGATTATTAAATAATAATAAATTATAAAACTGCACTGGTGGTCAGGTCACTGGTCATCAGTCACTAGTATAACTCCTCCTAAGCTCCAGTAAGTAAATGAAGTGTCTCACTCTCACTCTCCTATCTATTTTAATTTCTAAACGGAGAGGACGCCAGCCACGTCCTCTCCCTATCAATCTCAATGCACG
This sequence comes from Pseudophryne corroboree, assembly GCF_028390025.1. Lineage (NCBI taxonomy): Eukaryota > Metazoa > Chordata > Amphibia > Anura > Myobatrachidae > Pseudophryne > Pseudophryne corroboree. The sequence continues at coordinate 551,367,791 of NC_086446.1, read as the reverse complement.
TGTGAAAATGGCCGCGACGCGCGGCTCCTTATATAGAATCCGAGTCTCGCGATAGAATCCGAGCCTCGCGAGAATCCGACAGCGTGATGATGACGTTCGGGCGCGCTCGGGCTAACCGAGCAAGGCGGGAAGATCCGAGTCGCTCGGACCCGTGTAAAAAAACATGAAGTTCGGGCGGGTTCGGATTCAGAGAAACCGAACCCGCTCATCTCTAATATGAATGAGATAAAATGTGCCTGAAGATTAATGAAGAATTGTCCAAAATAAAGCAATGATTGGTGCCAAACTGTAAAAAGTGTTAACTGAATATTGTAGACATAGATGAATAAAAATAAAGACTTGTTACTGAAGCTTAAAAGGCTAAACTGAAGAACTGTGAGAATTGTCTTTGAATAATGCAAAATGTAGATACAAAAGCTGAAAGGAGTACTTGCAGGTTGTGAAAATTATACTTGTTACACTGTGAAGAGCTGCAGCAGACAACAATGGTGAAGAATGGGTTAAGATGAGAGATGAGTGAACAAGGACCAAGATTAAGTAGAAGCTTCCACAGGCTGTGTGATTATAGCAGGCAGTCACTGAACGAACAGGGTAACCTCTCACGGGCCTCCGGGAATCCACTTGTTGCCACTTGGAGAGCGATTGACTGACAGCACAGCAGGAAGCTAATGGTTCACTTGTGGTAAAGGCTGCAGGCAGACCTCTGGGAGTGGAGTTGATATCTGGACCACTGGAATCACACAGAAATCCACAGGGAGAGCACAGAGCTAGGGTACAGAGTAGCTACAACAAAGCACTGGCCAAGATTGAAATAATCCCAGCCTACTTATAGGCAGCACAAGCACAGGATTGGCTAACACTTACACACAGGTGCTCACAGTTGCTCACAGGTGCTGCATTTGGTCTCCAACATGGCCACTTCCTATACTGCAGACACAAAGAGGCACCTCTGATCATTCGGTGCCCACACTCCCGGCTCCCAGAACCCGCATCACCTCTGCCGCCGATTATGCCATGTCCCCACATGGCCGCACAGCACCGCGAGAAACCGCGCTGGCAACGGATGGAACCCAGAACTTGCTGCATTGATTGATCAGTTCATGACAGGTGGCTAGAAAGAAAACAGCAGCATGTGTCTTCTTAGTCTGACATTCCTATGTTAATAATTTATTCATGAGGTATCATTAATGCAATTTTTCTAAGAAATCAGCAGTCAAAAAGTGCAAAGCAAAAAGAAAAAAAATGTTTTTTATTATTAGCTCATTCTGCTGTTACCACTACATATTTCATATTTATCAGGGATTTCTGCAATTGCTTCACAGCTCACTCTCCCCTTCAAACTCATTATTCCCTTTCCCTTCTTTGAACACAGCGTAACCGCTGAGATCAATATAATGTTTGAAACCAAAACAAATGCTACAAGTAAACATGTGCAAAACAGCAATAGTAACGGTGTGATCAAGCAAATATGTTACTTAGATGTGGGCTGTCAGCTTGAACAACAACATCATGTCTCTTGCTGTTACATTATTTACAAGTTATCTCTGTCCACAGCTTACAGTATCTTTTCTGGGTGTTGTGTATGGTACCCCTACGCCTTAGACATTTTATAGACCAGTGAGCATTACAATTTCAACAAATGTGATTATTAGGATCATTACATGCTTGACAATCTCTATTGAGACATCTCCATCCTCTTTAACTTGCATTAACCCCTAAACAGCGTGGACCTGCTGTCTTAACAGATGACCTTTATTTAATCTAGAAGTTCACTGTGAAAGTTTTTAGCCTTTATATAAGTGCCATAAGACTTATTCATCTGCTGCAATTTAACAAGGTCATGTGTGCCTTCTCTGTGAATGCCAACCTTACCAACAAGTTTGGACATTCCATCAGTCGACCTCGACATCCGTTGGGGTCCAACATTCGGACAGACACTTAATGTCCGTATTACCCATTATACTGGATTGACCAAATCCTGTATATCACTGTGGGTTAAAAAAAACCCTGTATCTCTGTGGGTCAAAAGCCCTGTGTCTCTGCGGTTTTAACCAAAAACCTGTGTGTGTGTGTGTGTGTGTGTGTGTGTGTGTGTGTGTTTTACAAACCCTGTGTATCTCTGTGGGGTACCAAACCCCTGTGTATCTCTGCGGGGTACCAAACCCCTGTGTATCTCTGAGGGGTACTAAACTCCTGTTTTCTGGTACCAAGCTGGGTGAACTTAATACCTCTGGGCACACAATGACCGTTAATTTACAGGCAGGTGGTTTGTAACAGAATTCCAATCAATTCACTCTATCGCTGGGAACATATAAATCACAACGAACAATAACACATTTGCACTCTGAACATTTGAATCTGTAGCTGCATGTAAGGGCACTGAAGTCTGCAACAATGTCTTAAGTTGTAATTTCAAAAACACACAGTAAAAAGACACAGGAGCTCACAGCCCTTCCCTACAGTGAGAGACTCAAAGAGACTCGCAAACCCCTTTCCATGTACAATGAATGAACAGTTAATTTCATTGTAAGAAAAAAAAAATTTCAGTTGATATAAATACTGTAACCAACAGAATACTTAGACGTTACTGTGAATTGAACACACCATTATGTAGGAGGACACTTTAGACATTAATTTGCTTAGAGACTTAAGGCAACGAAGGAAGAGATAAGGGTGTACACACATCTGCAAGATTAGTTAAATATAATCATCAACTATAAACATTATACAAGCACTCTGGTCAGATGAAAGATCAGCTCTTACAAAAATCAAGGAACAGTCATGACCATTTGTAATGACATGATGAGGATGGTCTGATCTAATATCACTCATGAAGAAACACCTGGGACTATGACAAAAGGTTATGTAATAAAAACATTTGTTTAAATACATCATTAAGTAAAAGGTACATGTCCGTTATGTGCAGCGTAAAACTGTCTGAGAGAATTCACATTCCCCTGCAACATACAGCATTCCATCAAAGCAGAAACAAAAACATTTGACAGTTTGTGTTGCAAAACACGTAAGTTTTTGCGAGAATCATTACAGTCATTTAGTATTCAATGTGACTTAAGGTCACGTGCACGCTGTCTGTTAAAAGATTTCATTCATATTATACTTAGTATACAAGTGAAAGTTCAAAAGTAAAACCAATTGCTAATGCAAATAAATGAATCACTTAGCAATGTAACCAACAGACTGAAAACAGCAGATTGTTACCCGTCTTTTGCAAGGAATAAAACACAGTATATTTACACTTCGGATAAACATGAGAGATGTCATTGCAGGTTTCAACAAAAGATGAACCCAACAATTCCAGCATATGAAAGCATACAAAGCACAGATCGGTCTGGTAATGTACTTGGTTTGATCATAATAACAAGATTTGTAAGATCAGGACACATTTTAGAAAACAACTAAAATAAAACCCTTAAATGACAAATGCAGCAATCACAACATAAACGTGTACACAATTAAAAACAAATATTTCTATATTCTATGGTACCTGAAATCACCAAGTGAGCAGTACTCCGTGTTTAAGGACACCGGACAGATATGACAATCTGGCCCCAAAAATTAAAGTATCAACCTGCAGAAAAAAATCTGCATACCCGGGTGTCGCTGAGATCCGAGTTTTGAGTCAGATGTGTCCACTTTTCCATCCAGAAAGTCCTTCCAGCAGACTCGGTAGGAAACCTCCAACTGTGAAATACATATCTCTAAGTTCAATAAACCAAGTGGAATGATTTCAGGTTGACATCATTGTCTTACAACTGATCAATTGGAGTGAATGAGAACACAATCAATCATTTGTGTGTCAGAGGTTCTCTGGCTTTAATAGGCATTTGGTCATCCCTTTTATAGGAAAACTCATACAGCAATACATAGAATAACATTTATGACTCATACAATTAATTGGATACAAAAGATCATTATACAAAAAAATCGCTTATCTTATTGCTACTTCTAAGATGTGTGAGAGCTATGCGGTAGGAGTTCATCATTCTGCACCTGGTGAACACCTCCTTATCTATTCTCTCATTATTTCTGAGTGTAGTGAAGGTTATAGGCATTCCAATACTATGAAGTTAACAAAAACAATGTACTTGGTTACATGAGACTATTTCTTGTGTTTTGAATACTTAAAGGTGTATTGCATGAAATAACCTGTTTTGCCTTTCCAAGATGGAGTCTGTATAGGTATCTCTGATATCAGAATTATCACTGGCTAATGAGTCATACTGTATATATAGGTACAGTAGGTAATTGTCTTTCTAATGCACTTAGGGTTCTATATATGTATAACATGAAGCATACCTCACAACTTTAGAATCTACAGATGCGAGACCTGGTGTGCTGAAGGCATGCCCATGACCAAAAAAGGGGTAGGGCCTCAGATAAAGAGGAGGGGCTTTAATTAAAGGAGGTGTGGGCTTGCTTCTGTAACCGTCATTTTGGGGTGTGCCCAGCACTCCTTGAGCAGCTGGGCAGCCCCTGGCTTACCTCCCCACAATATTAGATGCTGTATACATGCACACAGCATCTACTCAATGATCACTGGCTGCTTTGCAGAGCAGCAGTGGTCACAGTCTCTCCCAATCTGCCCTACCCTGCCCACAGGACACTGCGGACCACAAACAGGACAGCGGGATAGTGTTCACATAGCTGGACTGACCCACTGGAATATGCATGAAATGGCTACCCATAATAATTACTGCTATAAAGTAGTGTTAGGTAGCCGTTCAGTAATATCTGTCTGGCAGCAACCTCTCATAAGCAGTCCCTTTGCTATCCCAGCAAGCAATGCAGGCAGTTAAGTATTTCTCTAAGTTTTATTTACACTGCACATGTGATGGCAGCATCTTGTGCTCCAGTACCGACTCACATCACAGGTCGAACACTGGACACAAGTGGGCAGCACAACAGAGAAGGTGCAGAAGCAGTTGACTTCACTGTGATTCCAACACTGTTCAGTGGCACCGCTGGAGAAATCTTACATTCTTGAATAAGACAAAGCCATAAAAAGTCCTGTTTCCTTAAGTGGCTAATGATATAGGGCTTTTCACTGAATCAACCCCATAATACTTTGGAAAGTACATGCCTGAATGGTCTGTGCAGCTTAGCATCGATAATGTACTGCTAGGGTAGAGTTTGTACACACATGAGAAGCAGGAGCTATGTCTATTTTATGCTCCTTATCTAACACCTAAAGTCCCGATTTAAATTGGTTTTAAGTTAGTTTTAAATGTTTAAATTACATTTAAGTAACGAAGAGTGTGCAATTACATAGTGAAAATTGAATAAAGGGTGACTGTAAAGCCTCTTCCGTTATGCAAAGGGACAGTTTTTATATAAATGCTCAGAAAGTACTGATTAAAATGCCATATTATATTTTAAGTAGAAATGTTTGTGAATCATGCAGATGCATTTTATGTGCATATATGAATGTCTTGAAAGGATTTGAGTTAAAAATGCAATTGTGTAATAAACTGTATTTGACCAAAAAATAAATAAAAAATAATGTGTTAATCTTCATTATATACTCAAACAAACATGGCAAGAATAACAATATACCTTCCATAATATAAAATACTGTAAACACTTCTTCAGTATTAATTCATGATAATCTTGTGTGAAGCTTCTCTTCCGAATCTTCTACAGAGTAATCCACAGTAATCATCATTATATTCCTAATTCATCAAAATGCATTTAATTGTACTAAAAATTTCATAAAAAATATCTCAAATCAATGAAAGTATGTTATTTTCTGACTAACAAATATAATAAATAGTATTTCTGTTCCTCTAATTATTTAATTATTTAATATGATTTATGAAAAATGTTTGAAGCTGGTTTTATTTATTTCCCAGCTATTTAGTCGAATAGCTGATCCAATCACATGGGATTGTATCCAACTCCTGATTTCATTTATTTAGTGATGGATGGTGTCTTTGATTAGAGAAGGTGTTTTTTTTTAGATCATGTGGTTAAAACAAATAAATGAGGATAAGGGTGTCAAATAAATAGTGGAATCACAGTTTGTATTTATTACATTTTCAGAAATGTACAAAATTGTTACAAATAATGATAAAGTGCAAACCATTTATTCATCATACAAGATGCAAATTGGTGGCCACATTGCAGGCTCTATTTAATTATTACTCATACCACACAGCCTGGGTTGATGAAAGAGCTCAGTCAAATTGGTGCCCTTAACATAGTAGGTTTGTTTTACTATAATCTCTTTTAAATGTATCCAGACAAAATTGAATAAACTAGATATCCATAAACTAGATGTCTCTGTAATATTTACCTCCGATCTTTGGATTATACACTGTAATGATTATTCAGATGGCTTTAGTATTTTTCCATGGAACAACGGCCATTTTTAAAACTATTTATCACTTATTATTTATAAAGGTTTTGTTCAGTTACTGAATCAGGAATTATGCAACCATTCATTGCTTTATCTTGTTTTTGTACTTTAAACTATAATCTTCACCACTGTTTACTATAGAAGTTATTTTTTTAACCATTGAACTGGCTGATATTTTTTTTTTTAAATGACCCCAAAATTGTTGATTTATTACATACCTGGGAGGAGGAGAGAGCAGGGGGAGGTGGGGCCTCCCAAAGCCACACAACAGTAGTGCTTGTTGGAGGGGGAGAGAAGACACACTTCTGTTTTCCTAAGCTACCTGAGCTTGGCCTGCAGGAAGACTGTCTACCTGAAGCTGTGGGTTGGCTATACTTTTAGGATCACCCTTCTCTACCACCTCTCTGGGTGGAGGTTGCTGTGGCAACTGAGGGGCTGCCAGAAGTTTACCTTACAGCAGACATCTTTGACATGGTCGCATCAGAAGCAACTAAATCAGGGAAACCCATCTTGGCATGGTCGCATCTGATGCGGCTATGCCAGGCAACTGATTAATAAGTGGAAAACTTTATTAAATATTGGCTAACTTATTACTTGTTTTGTTAATGAATTGGTAAGGCTGCTCACAGTGGGTCCCAACATTTGTGACATTTATGAACTATTCAGAAAATTATAGATTGTCACACAAAGACATCTTAAACATATTTACTTGCTTTCTTTCTTTTTTTTCTCAAGAGAAAGATGAAACTATAGTATAGTGTGACTAATTTGGAGAAGAGTCAAAAAGACTGTAAACACATGCTTATTTTTTGTGAATTTTTGCTGTAATGAAGCAGTGCTTTACCTTTTATTCTTTTTATATCTTGTAGACTATAATACTTTCTTCTTGGGGAAAATAAGATGACATATTTGGGTCAACATTATGCTTCATGTCAATTCTCAGATGACAAACTATAGAACATTAAACTCTGAAATTATTTTAAACACCACATTATATTTAAAAACCACAATGGTGACTACATTTCCATGCATGTCAGTTTGTGTGATGCACTTTTATTCATGTAGCAAAAACATTATTTTTCTTTCAATAAAGAGGTAAACACATCAAAGCTACTGTGCAAAGCAGAAAGAAATAGAGGTAGCATAAAACAGATATTTGCTCTACCATGCAAACTTTTGATCAGTATATGCATTAATTTTAACTGCTCAGCTGATAAAGACTTTAAAAATGTTTAAAAATGTACATGCCTTAATATGTCAGAGAAGTTCAAATCACTGCTGAGTTCTCAAAAAAAGATATCAAATGTTTCTGTTTGAACTGTCTCTTTTGAGAAGAGTGAATTCACTTGGATATGTTTTGCATATTCAACCATGCTAAAGTTGAACACTAGTTACAGATTCAGATTTTGAATAACTTTAGAAATGACAAACATCTAAAGTTTACCTACTGTATTGCTCCATTTTCCCACACATAATGACATTGGTGTGTTTTAAATCAAATAGATTTAAATTTATGAAAAAAAAATATTTTTTATTATTGTTCCTCTAGAATCACAGAGAGAAACAGAGAGAGAGAGAGAGAGAGAGAGAGAGAGAGAGAGAGAGAGAGAGAGATAGATACAGAGACAGAGACAGAGACAGAGAGAGGGAGTAAAAAGATTCTCCCAGCCTGCTAGCTAAGTATCAATAAGTTATGGTCAGTTTTTTCCCCTACATTTTCTTAAAAATAAGCTTCCATGGATGCATATGATAAACCTAGAATTGAATCTGTTTTAATTTTGAGATTTGTTAAAGAACAAAATATCATTACATTTTGTTTATATTTGGAGGACTTTTAGAGATGATTAATGTATGATGTTCTCTTCTACTTCTATAACAAGAAAAAAAATCATGTTTGTCTACAACAAAAGATGACTAAATAATTTAATCACCCCTATTCAGGATTTAGATGTAATTTTAATGAGATAAGAAAACATAACTTACTAAGAAAAAAATGTTTCTTGAAGTAACAACAGTGAAATTCTGTTACATTTTCTCACTCCTGTGGATCAGTAAATGCACTTATGCATAGCATGTGTTGCTTAGTAGAATATAATGGCACATACTGTAAAAGTTCGAAAAACAGAGACAAAAGTATTTAAAAAAAATTAAAGGTTATTATGTTTTTCCAAACTGCAGTTTAGTAATCTAAAAGAAACACTATATAAAGCAATGTTATTAAGTGTATTTTGTATACGAAAGCTATTCCCACAAGTGTTAGTGATCTCAATGTTTGGTTTCTCTTAGGGGTGCGCCGGGCCATTTTTCGGATTTTGTGTTTTGGTTTTGGATCTGAATCTCCATTGTGTTTTGGATCTGTATTGAATCTTGCGGGTTTTGGTTCTAGATTTTAAAAAAATCATAAAAGCAGCTAAAATAACAGTTTTTTTTCCCTACAGTATTATTAACCTCAATAACATTAAATTCCACTAATTTCCAGTCTATTTTGAACACCTCATAGCTCACATTTTTGTTTTCATCCAGTTTAGGCCAAAAGGTTGCACCAAGGTAGCTGGATGACTAAGCTAAGTGACACAAGTGGGTGGCACAAACACGTGGCACGTCTAGGAGTGGCAATGCAGTGGCAAACAGGATATAAGTTTTATAAACTATGCCCAAAAAATGCTCCAAAAATCACATAATGCAATGAAAAGAGGTGCAAGATGGAATTGTCCTTGGACCCTCCCACCCACCCTTATGTTGTATATTAAACAGGACATGCACAGTTTAACAAACCAATCACTTCATTGACAGGGACTGTCACTTGTGGCTGAAATTATTGGTTTGTTTGTACCTCCACAAAGCAAGCTGGCAATAGGCAGTGCACAAACTGGCTTTAGTAATTTAAATAGGGACAATGTCATCATCAACATCCAATTCCTCACCCCCATCAGTATGTACATCCTCTTCTTCATAAACTATTAATTCGTCCCTGCTGGAATCCACCATCGTAGGTCCCTATGTCCTTTTTGGAGGTAATTGCTGGTAAAGGTCTTCCTCGTGGAATTTGTAATTCATTATGATGAACATAATCTTTCCCGCATTTTGGTGAAATAACCTCCTACGCCGATCGCTGACAATGTTCCTGGCTGTGCTAAAAACTTTTTCTGTGTACACACTGGAGGGTGGGCAACTCAAGTAAAACAAAGCCAGTTTGTACAAGGGCATCCAAATTGCTTCTTTTTCCTACCAGTGTTGAAACAGACTCTCTGACATGCCTATTTGAATGCTATCACTGAAATAATCATCAGCCATTCTTTCAATGGTAATAGCATCATATGTAGTGTCAGTAGACAAGTTAGTAATTGTAGGCAGCTCCTTCAGTATGGACCAGATGTCAACAGTATTTCCTGAGTAATGTTCTCATTGCCAGAGGGTGTCTTTGGAAAATTAACTATTTTCCTAGCAGCCGCAGTTGTGGGAGAAAATTAAGGAGGATATGTTGCCGTGTCACGTTTCACTTGAGCTGACAGTTTTCTCACCAACAGCTCTTTGCATCTCTGCAGATTTGTTCCCATTGGAAAGAAAGACTTAAACTATTACATAAACCTAGGATCAAGTATGGTCACCAAAATATAGTGATTTTAAGAGATTGATGACTCTTACATCTTGGCAAAGTGAATGAAGGGCTTCATATACAAGTCCGACATACTTCAATCACTCCATTTCAGCTCTACGTTCACTTTCTCCAACTGCTTTTGCAAAAGCATGATGAGGGGAATGACCTGACTCAAGCTGGCAGTGTCTGAACTAACTTCACATGAGGCAACTTTGAAGGGTTTGAGATCATTGCACAACATGGAAAATATTCTCCACTGTGCTTGACTCAGGTGCATTCCTGATCCTTTTCCTATGTCATAGGTGGATGTGTAGCCTCGAATGGCCTTTTGCTGCTCCTCCATCCTCTGAAGCATATAAAGGGTAGAATTCCAACTCATTACTACCTCTTGCTTCAGATGATGGCAGGGCAAATTCAAGAGGGTTTGCTGACACTCCAGTCTTTGACATGCAGTTGTGAATATCGAAAATGTCCTTACATTTTTCAGGCCACCGACAGCATCTCCTGCACACTCCTGTCATTTAAAAAAAAATCTGCACCACCAAATTAATTGTGTGAGCAAAACATGGGACGTGTTGGAATTTGCCCAGATATAATGCTCTCACAATATTTATAGAATTGTCAGATATCACAAATCTCAAGGATCCTCAGGAGGAATACTGAATAATAGAGGAGTCAGTCATGCCTATGAAATTGGATACGGGACTACTTCCAATCCTGATTGAGGAGAAAATTAACTTTGAGGGTGTTGGTGGTGGGGATTGCAGGCACTTGGATCCAACAAAGAAAAGGGAGCTAGGTGTCGCTGGACTGGTTACATTCCTAGACAAAGTTTCTGACTGTGTCAACAACTTGTGTTGTTTGTGCTGCAAGTGGTGTACCAGGGAGGAGATTCCCAGGTTACGGTCCCAACCTCTACCTACAATGGCTTTACAAAGGCTACAGATGGCTAGACAGTAATTGTCCGAGTTTGTGAAAAAATAATTCCACACAGAAGAGGTGTATTTTTTAGTTTTTTGCCCAGGAATGACAATGGGCTGTTTCATACCATGGGCAACAACTGTCTCCACTGGTGCCCTACTTAAACAAACCTCATCCCCATCATCAAAATCTTCATTATCAACATTCTCATTAGCACCAGCTACACCAATATCCTCCTCAGCCTGGTGTACTTCTACAGTGACATCCTCAATCTCAATGTCAGCAGGTTGACTGGTGCTGCTCCTCCCACCACTTACAGATGGTGTGCAAATGGTAAAAGGAGCCTCCTCTTCTTGTACAGTATTGGAAAGGTCAGGCTTATACATCACATTTGCAGACACACTTGGACTCTCCTAAGGGATTGGTGATATTTCTGAATGCACACTTGGTTCTTGTGTTTCATTTTTTAACTCTTCTACAGAAAGGAGGGCTTACATCATCATTATGAAATGCAGAACCACGAGTCATAAACACAGGTCAAGGCTTTAGTCTTTCCTTGCCACTTCATGTAGCGCATGGCATATTGCGAATTTTATTTTTCTCATCAGCTAACAATATTTTTTTTATTTATCACCCAAAAATATTGCTTCTTTAATTTTGTATGCCCTCTACACCATTGGGTATCAGCCTTAGCAGATAAATTGATGGACTTGCATTGTCAATGTCATGACTAGTCTCAGCAGCTTCAGCACTAATAATAGTAAAGGCTCATACACATTGGGCGATTTTGAGCTGACAGCAGCTCATTTTTGGTGTTTTGAGCTGCTTTCAGTGAGCTTCAATGAAGAATATAAGGCAGTAATATAAACATTGCTGACACAGGCCAGCAATGTATATATTCCTGTCACCACTGCCCACCAATGATGAATATAAGCCAGCAATATATACATTCCTGGCACAGGCCAGCAATGTATATATTTCTGGCACCTCTGGCCACCAATGAAGAATATAAGGCAGTAATATATTCATTGCTGGCACAGGCTAGCAATGTATATATTCCTGGCACCACTGGCCACCAATGACAAATATAAGCAATGTTTATATTCCTGGCACCACTGCCCACCAATGAAGAATATAAGCCATCAGAGGTGGAATGGTACACAGGGATGCCGAACTGGATTCCATTTGGCTGATTTGGTCGTCCCCTCACTGGCTGCCCGTCATCCCGCTTGCAGGCCGGCTTCCGATATCGGAGCTCAGCGCGGCAGCAATAACTGAAGCAGCAAGTTAAAAGGGCTGCCGGTGCCCAGCAGAGCTGCTGCGCATGTGTTTGTGCAGCTGCAGCAGCCCCCCCACATTGTGTATAAATTTCTTCTTAATGAGGTCAATGTGTTTTTGTTTTATTTAGTGATGAGCGGATTCGGTTTTACTCGGTTTTACTCGGTTTTACTCGGTTCTCAAAACGGCATCTTATTGGCTCACGGATGTCACGTGTTTTGGATAGCCAATAAGATGCCGTTTTGAGAACCTAGTAAAACCGAGTAAAACCGAGTAAAACCGAACCTCGCTCATCACTAGTTTTATTTTCCTGTGGTGGCCAATATGTTTTTATTATTAGTATTATTATTAATTATTATTATTAGTATTTATTTGCTTTGCTCCCCAAAAGGTACTCTTCCACCTCTATGGGTGTCGTGGACCCCCACAAGTAGGATTAGACACTGTCTGCTGGTATTCCACCGGCATTTGAACTTTTTGGTATGTTGCTATAGGTTTCTTTTTTTTTTTCACTTATATTTTTTGTTTACAGAAATGCCACAATCACATGATCAAACCTTCTGGTCTGGATTCATAGACCTGTATCGCAAGAATGATTGTCTGTGGTGAACCAAAAGTCGAGATTACTTTGACAAAATCAAAAAGTTAAGGGCATTCCAACAATTGGTGGACTATTGTAAAAAGGACTATGATGAGGCTGACATAAAGTGGGTGAAAAGTAAGATACAAAATTTGAGGACCATCCTAAAATAAGAACATAATCGAGTTAAAGATTCAAAGCGTTCAGTGCTGGAACAAGTGAGTTGTATACACCATCCCTATGGTATTATGACCTTCTTATAAGTTCTTAAGCATGGTGCGGCCTATGGGCCTACGCGCGTCGCCTGGTGCCGCTTGCTCTCTCGCCCACCCTTTTAGGGCCTTTGCCAACAAAAATGACTTCGTAGGGTCCTCCCCCCCTTCTAGCTTTGAGAAGTATGCTATCCCTGCTAGCGCCGCGGACATAGCCGCCTTGGATCACCCCCTGTTATACCCCTGCCACACGTACTCTATCAGCTCCTCGCAAGCGTTCTTACCCGCCTCTCCTTTTCCTATGCGGAATGCCTGCCACTCGCTGAAGGCTGCCTCGTATGTCTTCAGTGTTCGCGGTGCTACGGCCCTTCGCGCTAGCTTTGCTAGACCGGCTTGATAATCTGCCAGACATAATCGGGACACTGTAAGCCTACCAACTTGGCTTCAGGCGCGAGAGACCTGAATCTATCCCACTGTAACCTTGAAAGCGCGTCTGCAATCTCGTTCTCCACTCCCGGGAAATGGCGCGCTGCGAAGTCTATGTTCTTTTGCAAGCAGCGCAGCATTAGGTGCCTCAGTAGCTTAAGCGCCTGTGGTGACTCTGCCTTCTGATTGCTTATCGCCTGCACCACCCCCAAGTTATTGCACCAAAATACTATGCTCTTGTTTGCCAGCCTGTCCACCCATAACTCCACTGCTACTATTATCAGGAAGAGCTCTAGCAGCAGCATGCTTTTGTCCACCCGGCCACCCGCCATGCCTCCGGCCAGGGTTGTGCGCACCATTCCCCTCTGAAGTAGGCCCCAAAGCCGACTGCCCCGGAGGCGTCGGTGTGCAATTGCAGGCCTGCGCTATGGACTGGCTTGGGCAGCCATATCCTGACCCCATTGAAGCCCTTTAGGAATTCTAACCATACCCGCATGTCCTGCCTCAGGCCGCTCGATATACGTATCCTATATCTCGGCCTTTTGATACCGCTGGTTGCCTTCTCTAACCTGCGACAAAACACCCTGCCCATGGGGATGACCCTGCACGCAAAATTCAACGACCCCAAGAGGGACTGCATTTGCTTAAGCGTAACTTTTTTCGCCCCTGCGCATTCCTGCAGCCTGTCCCTCAGCTTATCCACCTTCTCCGCCGGTAGCCGGAAAAGGCCGAGCTCCGTGTCGATTTCTAGGGGTAGACTATTCCACCCTGGGTAATCCTACGCTGAGCACCCAAGATGGCTGCCGCACTTAGTACCTGTGAGGGTGGAATATACAACCCTTGGAAGTTATTACCCAAAATGCCTACACCAATCCTGCATTATGCTTTCTGTGTGCTTAAGGTTTTCTTTTATGTCTGTGTGGCTTATCTATTGTTATATTACTTAAATCCTCTGTGTCATGTGTATTGTTTTTGATGTCTGTAAAGTGCCTTGAGTCCTGTTGGAGAAAGAGCGCGATATAAATAAAATTATTATTATTATTATTATATTTACCCTGGAAGAAGAAGCCATAACCCAATCCTGGAGTTTGGCGGAGCCATACTCTCTGGGGCAGATAGCAGAGGCTAATAATGAGAATACTGAGAGTGTGGATCCAGTAAGTAAATAAACATTTTTTTCACATACCATGTTCTTCAAGTAAAAAAGTATATTACATGTGCTTAATTCTTTTTTCAAATTTCAGCCAACTCCGGATTTGGAAATGGAGTCAGCAGGTGTTCCAGAAGCTGCCATACTGTAGGAGAGTGTACCGGAACAGACAACTCCAACTCCCCATGTACCATCAAAGAGTAGAAGAGTTGCGGCATCAAGTGTGACGGCTGGGACACCTACATTATCAGAGTGAATTTTGAGGAACGCAGAGGTATTTATTCAAAATCCACCTGATAAATTTGCTATTTTTGGAATGCATGTGGCTGCCGAAATGCACGAAATGTCGCAGGAACAAGCGCTTTGGTAGAAGGAAGTGGCATGTGCTGCTGCGATAACGGGCCAAAAGAATCAGTTGACTGAGAACCCTACTGTATCTGCCACTTCTCAGCCTCATTCTCAAATACCTACCTGTGTCCAAATCCACCATCCACCCCCCACCTTTTTTGCACGGCCAAATCCTCCATCTATCCCCCCATTTAATCCATCGGGTGCCCCTCCCACAACAATCATCCAACCCACCACCTCATCGTCATCCTCCAGTAGTTTTTACTCAGCTCTGCTGAATGTAGAATCCAGTGAAGAAGGCAATCCTGATTTTTTACATTTGCAATTTTTATAAAAACCCGTTTTCTAATTTAATGTTCCTCAAAATGTGTTCTTTTGACATTCTCATGTTTTCTTGATCGAGGGCATTTTGGGATTGTTCATTTAGACCATAGGGGTGGTCCATGGACTTGATTTGTTTCATGTACATGAACACTGTGATCTTTTTTCTTTATTATGTTCTTTTAAATTATTGGTCCTCATTTTGTATCTTCCTATATACCCCAAGTATGTCAGCCTCATTGTTCCTCTGAACTATATGTCCCCAATTGTTGGAGTGCCTTATGTTCTTGGTTATGTTAAAGTAATCTTGTTTTTTTGGCCACTTCTAGCAATACAAGTTTATGAATCCAGTCCTAATCTGGTTTGTGATTTTCTTCACAATTTTGATGCTAAAGTTCAGTAATGTTTACTTAAAAACAGTGTTGTGTTTTTATTAAAAACATATTTAGGGGTGTAAAAATTTTATTTTGCATGTAAAGTACAGTTAAAAGGTTTGAGCAATTAAATGTTGACAACGATAACTGGGGGACACTTTAAACAGGTTAGGCCCATGTTATTGCTATTGTCTAATAGTTTACTACATTTACATAGAGATAAACCATTGGTGGACAGCAATAACCAGTCAATATTGAGTATATCCTGTATGTATACATCAGGGGTGGCCAAATCTGTCCTCAAGATAAACCAACAGTTCATGTTTTTCAGGCAACCTGTGGATCTATAGTAGAAATGAATGCAGCATGTTTGAAAATGTGACAGTAGTAATCATTACTACTGTGCACCAGCTAGGTGATTTTGAAAATGTGGACCATTGGTAGATCTCGAGGAACGGTTTGGCCACCCCTGGTTTATGGCAATAAAGTATCCTGTGTCTTTTGTAGGGGTGACTCCTTTGCCTGATGGTGTTGGTAGGTTTGATTTAATTATAGATCTAAGCACTAAGCGGTTCTCTAGTGCTGCAGCGGGGTGAGTTGTGCTGCTATTAATAGTGTGAGGGCTGTGGGTGCCATGGCTGAGAATGAGTGTAGCTACCCAGTGGCCACAGGGAGGTACACGCCGACAAACAGTGCAAATACCGTGGCATGGGGAGAGGGGGGAGGAAGATGGGCAGCAACTACTAATACAAAAACCATGTAAACAGTATGACAGGTTGCGGGGAGGGAGAGATGATCTAGCTGTATATCCGGCTACAAGCTACTTTCTACCCTTACCCCAAGCACTGCCTTACCCTAACCCACTTCTTGCCCCAGTACTGTCCCAACTGCTATCTACCCTTAACCCCCAAGCTACCCCAGTATAATCTGCAGCTAACCCTTTCCTTGCCACCTCAGTACTTCCCCAGCTGCTATCTACCCTTGCACCCTTCTTAACCACAGCACTAACTGCCCTAACTCTATCCTTGCCCCAGCTGCAAACATCTTTCACTCTCCTTACCACTAACACTGCCTGCCCTTACTCCCCTCTACTGCTGCTTGCCCTTAACACCCTCTATCCCAAATACTACCTGCCTCCTAACTTGACCATGCTACCATCTGATCCCAACACTGTCCCAATTGCTGCGTGCCCTCACCCATAATATATGATGTGACCCTGAAATTGTGGATTATTACACCAATTTATTAAAGTGAGGGGTCCCTTGGTCACACTATTTATTTTTAGATATGAAATATCACTGATAACATGCCACTATCATATAGATCCCATAGAAAAGGTTATGATGTCTATGTGTTGTTAATATACAGTATGCACATCCTGCAGCCCGTGGCATCTAAACACATTAAACATGGGACTCTGTTGTAGAGTTTATTAGAGTATATATAATAGTATTAGCAGACAATACTTAATTTTTTATTTAAACAAAGCATGTTTTCAGGACCAAAGTGCACAAGAATACATGATTTTTATAACTGGGTTAAATGAAAGATTCTTGCCAGGCCACTGCACCAACCCCATTAAAATAGGTCTGATAATCTTCAATGACCTTTTTGGCATGGGCAGAGGGCATTTAAGAAGCCCCTGCTCCCTCCACGGTAATCCAGCGCCCACATCTTTAATCGGGTCAGGGGTGTCTGGGCCTGATGGCAAAGTTGGTCTATGCATGCTCTTTCTCCACAGAAAAGTGTGCAGAGCACAACATGCTAATACCACCCAATCAATTTTGTCAACACGAAGCTTTATGTCAGTGTAGAAAATTCTGAATCTATTGCTGAGAATGCGAAATGCATTCTCAAAAATGCGCCTAGCCCTAGAAAGTCTGTATTTAAATATCCACCTCTCCTTTGTCAAGACCCTTTGCGGATAAGGCTTCATTACGTGTTCATGTAATGCGAAAGCCTCATCAGCCACAAACACATAATTAAGCCCATATTTGCAATCCTCAGCAGCCAGTAAATGCAACTGCTGAGAAACCATTTTTTCATAAAAAAGGGTATTTTTGAAAGAGCCACCATCAGAAGCTCTACCATTCTTGCCAACGTCAACAAATAAGAACTCATAATTTGCGTTAACAATGGCCATAATAACAATACTGAAAAAACCCTTATAGTTATAATAAAGGGATCCAGTATTTGCAGGTTGTGTGATGCGAACATATTTGCCATCAATGGCTCCTTCACATTTGGGAAAGATCCATCTTATTTCAAATTCCTCAGCAATGGCTTTCCATTCTTCAACTGATGAAGGCAACTGTAAGGAAAAATAATTAATATTTGTAAAAATATATACCCTATTAGTCTATTTTAGTATGGTAATTAAAAAACAAAAGTTAATAAAAAAAATGAAATGTAGAGAATTGATTTAAATTGAAAAAATTAACATACACATTTCATTAAAAAGGTTTGGCACAGGTCAGGGTTGTAACTAGGTGTGTGCCGTATATGCCTTGCCCACAGCACATATGCACTGTGGGTGCAGCACACTCTGGCATCACGCACAGGGCCGCTTACCTCTCCCGCTGCTAGCTGCAGCACTGGCCGCAGTTAAGTTTGTAATGTTGCTGTCGGCTCCTCTGGTGAGCGCAACATTACAGACAAGACAGCGGCTAGGGCTGCAGCTTGCCCTCCCTGCATGCTCTGCACCCTCACAATTGACAGTAGTATAGATGTCCCTCCGAAGGGAAGCCTCACTGTCATGCCTGCACTACCGCCGTCTTACCAAAACCACCACTGCCAAATAAAAGTATATGATGCTTTCTCCGCTTCTCTCTTCTGAAAATCCGAGTCACTGTAAAGAGCAGAGAAGGCATCACGGACTTGTCTTGGACCCGACGGCAGTGGGTGGTAGTGCAGGCATGACAGTGCAGCTTAGCCTCGGAAGGCAATCTATGCTACTGGTAATTGTGAGGGTGCGGAGCATGCAGGGTAGGGGAGAGAAGCTGTTCACATCTGCCTAATCTGACTGCTCTGGCATTCTGTGAGAAACTTTTTTAAGGAAGCTCAGATTGTAGGTACATTGCTTAATGGTTTTATTTTGTGAACAAAAGGTGTTTAGCATTGTGTGAGGCAACATAAATGTGCTTACCTTCAAATATTGACACCTTAGAACATTGAAAATTGCTTCACACATTGCCGGGAAAATGACACCCAAAGCCTGGGGGGAGATCAGTGTCCCAAATTTCAGGTCCTGAAGAGATCTTCCAGTTGCGAGGAATCGCAGGGTGGCAATCAGCCTGTCCTTGGCAGGTATGACTCCCAGCAGCTTGGTATCCTACCTCTGTATGAATGGTTTCACCAGTCCCAATAACTCCTCAAATGTAGCGTCATCCATCTGAAGGTAATTCCGGTAGTCATCCGGATTGTTCACACGCATTTTGGCAAATAGCGGCATATGCAACAGAGTCTCCCGATGCAAAAGCCAATGCTTGGTTAAGCAAGAGTGCTCCCTTCTCCTTCTTTGTACTCTTTCCCTGTCATTTACCACCAAAGCCACAGCATATGATGCTAGAACATGATAGCAAATTTGATCCATCCCAAGAATGAGAAAAAACACTTTGTAAAGGCAATCCCAACTAATAATACACTTGTACTGAGACAAGGTTCAGGTGGCAAACCAGGAACAGAAACACACTGAGATAAAATGGCCCCTGCTCCCACCTTTGGAATTCAACCCATCCCATTATTTTAATAGCCTTTCTAATGATCTTTCGCCTCCTGAAAATCTCTTGCTCTTTGGGAAAATAGCTCAGTGTGTATGCACTACTTTGGGTGAAAGATATATCTTTAAGACATGATGTCAAAGTCTTTTGAAATGAAAATCTACTAGTGTGTATGGGTCTTAAGTGGTTCCTGATCTTTCAATTGTTTGTCCTCCATTTCTATCAACACAAAGTGGGGTACAGCAACAGTGTTGTCAGAAATTTGCATTTTGCATCATGTCACTTAGAAACATAGAAACATAGATAAGAACCACTTGCAGATAGGAACCACTTGGCCCATCTAGTCTGCCCCTCTTTTTATCCTTTAGGCAAGCTCAACCCTTTTTGAACCTTAATTCTTTGTAAGGATAATAATATGCCTATCCCAAGCATGTTTAAATTGCTTTACAGTATTAACATTTACCACCTCTTATGTGAGGCTATTCCACTTATCCACTACCCTTTCTGTGAAGTAATTTTTCCTTAGATTTCCCCTGAAACCTCCCCCCCCCCCATCCAATCTAAGTGTATGTCCTCGGGTTCTAATACTTCTCTTCCTTTGAAGAATGTTTCCTTGACTTTGTTAAGACCCTTGATATATTTGAAAGTTTCTATCATGTCCCCCTTTCCCTTCTTTCCTCCAAACTATACATGTTAAGATCTTTTTGCCTTTTCGGGTAATCTTTGTGATGTAGGCCATGCATCATTTTAGTTGCCCTTCTTTGTACACTCTCTCCAGAACTGGACACAGTATTCCAGATAGGGCCGTACCAATGACCTATACAGTGGCATTATCACTTCTTTTTTTCCTGCTACTGATTCCTCTCCCTATGCAACCAAGCATCTGACTTGCCTTTCTCATTGCTTTGTTGCATTGCTTTCCTGCCTTCAAGTAGCTTGAAATAGTGAGTCCTAAATCCCTTTCCTCCTCAGTAGTTTCCATTATAGTACCCTTGATACTATATTTAGCCTTTGGGTTTTTGAGACCCAAGTGCATGATTTTGCATTTTTTAGCATTAAACTGTAGTTGCCACATTCTTGACCATTTCTCAAGCCTACCCAGGTCATCAATCCTCAACCTGGCAGCATGTTCCATGATTGCCTGCAATGTGTAGAGACTCTCTACAGTATGTACTCCGCTTGCCATATAGCGTGTACCCTGATGTATTCCCACCATCTTTAGAGTATGGGCGCCACCATGTTGCTATGAATCAGCTGATCGCAAGTCCTCCAACCACAAGCATTGGTTTGTCACAAGACTCCGCTGTCCAATGGATACCCAGTAAGGGGGATAAAAAAGCTAGACAGATCACTAGCAAATTTCCCAGAACATTGTCGCTATCTCAGCTGTGTTCAGGCTGAGACTCCAGTGTTCATCTCATGTTCCTGTTGTATTATTCATTACCAGTGATCCTAAGTTCCAGCAGTACTGTCATCACTGTGATTCAGCTCCAAGTATTTCACTTACATTAAGACTCCAGCAGCATTACCTGCACTGTGATTCAGCTCCAAGTATTTAACCTATACTAAAACAGCAGCAGCATTGCCGGTTCCAGTCCGGTACACGTTTATCAGCTTCCAGGATGACTCCAGCTCCATCTGTCTCCAGGTCCTGTCCGGTTAAGTTTATCAGCTTCCAGGCTGACTCCAGTTCCAGTTGCCTCTCCAGTTCCACTCCAGTACAAGTATATCAGCTTCTAAGTTCTGACTCCAGTTCCATTGTCTCTCCGGTCCGGTTCAAGTTAAACAGCTTCTAAGCAAACTCCAATTCCAGTTGCCTCACTTGTTCCAGTTCAGTTAATACTTCTTTGCTGTCATCTGTTCCATTTATTTACTAAGTACTGACTTTGTTCAAACCCAGGGGTATATTTACTAAGGTCCCGATTTTGACCGAGATGCCGTTTTTTCATCAAAGTGTCATCTCGGTAATTTACTAAGCAAAAATCACGGCAGTGATGAGGGCATTCGTAATATTTTGGAAGTCCTAGGAAAAAATCACGAATCAATACACCATCGGTCAAATACGCCTGCAATTTGCTAGAAATCGGGAATTTACTAAAAAGTGCAAAACACAAACACTGCCGACAATAGCCAAACACTGCCGTGATAAAATACAAATCGTGAAAAAGTGCTAAAAAAAAACAGACCTGCTTTTTTATCCCGTGTTTGTATAGGCATGCACGGATCCATGAGATCCGTGCATGTTTTTCAGTGGGAACGGGGGGGAAATGTTATAAATTTTCAGAAAAAAAATTGCGTGGGGTCCCCCCTCCTAAGGCAAACCAGCCTCAGGCTCTTTGAGCCGATCCTGGTTGCAGAAATATGGGAAAAATATGGACAGGGGTTCCCCCATATTTAAGCAACCAGCATCGGGCTCTGCGCCTGGTCCTGGTTCCAAAAATACGGGGGACAAAAAGAGTAGGGGTCCCCCGTATTTTTGAAACCAGCACCGGGCTCCACTAGCTGGACAGATAATGCCACAGCCGGGGGTCACTTTTATACAGTGCCTTGCGGCCGTGGCATCAAATATCCAACTAGTCACCCCTGGCCGGGGTACCCTGGGGGAGTGGGGACCCCTTCAATCAAGGGGTCCCCCCCCAGCCACCCAAGGGCCAGGGGTGAAGCCCGAGGCTGTCCCCCCCATCCAATAGGCTGCGGATGGGGGGCTGATAGCCTTTGTGAAAAGTGATTGATATTGTTTTTAGTAGCAGTACTACAAGGCCCAGCAAGCCTCCCCCGCAAGCTGGTACTTGGAGAACCACAAGTACCAGCATTCTGCGGAAAAACGGGCCCGCTGGTACCTGTAGTACTACTACTAAAAAAATACCCCAATAAAGACATTACACACACACCTTGAAAGTATAACTTTAATACATCCATCCACACCTCCATATACACATACTTACCTTATGTTCCCACGCAGGTCGGTCCTCTTCTCTAGTAGAATCCATGGTGTACCTGTAGAAAAAATTATACTCACATAATCCAGTGTTTTCGGCTCCTCGGTAAATCCTTTTGTAATCCACGTACTTGAAAAAATAAAAAAACGGGACACCCGACCACGAACTGAAAGGGGACCCATGTTTTCACATGGGCCCCCTTTCCCCGAATGCCAGAAACCCACTCTGACTGATGTCTAAGTGGGTTTCTTCAGCCAATCAGGGAGCGCCACGTTGTGGCACCCTCCTGATCGGCTGTGTGCTCCTGTACTGTATGACAGGCGGCACACGGCAGTGTTACAATGTAGCGTCTATGCGCTCCATTGTAACCAATGGTGGGAACTTTCAGGTCAGCGGTGAGGTCACTTTCGGTCAACCGCTGACCTGAAAGTTCCCACCATTGGTTACAATGGAGCGCATAGGCGCTACATTGTAACACTGCCGTGTGCTGCCTGTCATACAGTACAGGAGCACATAGCCGATCAGGAGGGTGCCAAACGTGGCGCTCCCTGATTGGCTGATGAAACCCACTTAGACATCAGTCAGAGTGAGTTTCTGGCATTCGGGGAAAGGGGGCCCATGTGAAAACATGGGTCCCCTTTCAGTTCGTGGTCGGGTATCCGTTTTTTTTTTTTTTCAAGTACGTGGATTACAAAAGGATTTACCGAGGAGCCGAAAACACTGGATTATGTGAGTATAATTTTTTCTACAGGTACACCATGGATTCTACTGGAGAAGAGGACCGACCTGCGTGGGAACATAAGGTAAGTATGTGTATATGGAGGTGTGGATGGATGTATTAAAGTTATACTTTCAAGGTGTGTGTAATGTCTTTTTTGGGGTATTTTGTTAGTAGTAGTACTACAGGTACCAGCGGGCCCATTTTTCCGCCGCATGCTGGTACTTGTGGTTCTCCAAGTACCAGCTTGCGGGGGAGGCTTGCTGGGCCTTGTAGTACTGCTACTAAAAACAATATCAATCACTTTTCACAAAGGCTATCAGCCCCCCATCCGCAGCCTATTGGATGGGGGGGACAGCCTCGGGCTTCACCCCTGGCCCTTGGGTGGCTGGGGGGGACCCCTTGATTGAAGGGGTCCCCACTCCCCCAGGGTACCCCGGCCAGGGGTGACTAGCTGGATATTTGATGCCACGGCCGCAAGGCACTGTATAAAAGTGACCCCCGGCTGTGGCATTATCTGTCCAGCTAGTGGAGCCCGGTGCTGGTTTCAAAAATACGGGGGACCCCTACTCTTTTTGTCCCCCGTATTTTTGGAACCAGGACCAGGCGCAGAGCCCGATGCTGGTTGCTTAAATATGGGGGAACCCCTGTCCATTTTTTTCCATATTTCTGCAACCAGGATCGGCTCAAAGAGCCCGAGGCTGGTTTGCCTTAGGAGGGGGGACCCCACGCAATTTTTTTTTTACATTTAAACTTTATTTTTTTGTTAAACAAAGTGCACAATGAAGCCCAGCACGGATCTCTCAGATCCGGCCGAGATTCATTGTATTAAAGTCGGCAGTGTTTTACAAGTCACTCACGTAAAACACTGCCAAAAAAAACGAATGACATCGACATCGGAAAACCCGAAAATGCAGAATACGGCAGCTTAGTAAATTAGTCGTAATCAATTCCAAAAGTTGCATATTTACACTTTCGATGTCATTCGTGATTGAACTTTGACCTCAAACGGGAAAACACGAATCTTAGTAAATTTACCCCCTAGACTTTTCCAATGTTATTTTAATTGCTGTATGTCTTCCATACAAATCATCAATAAATATTCCTAAAGATATTATGATCTCTCATTGTTTCTCATCCACAAGACATACCTACATCAACTGGTTGTCCTGCACTCTGTGCCCACTACAGGACCACACATAGATTCAAACTTGGGTTCTCAAAATACCAGAGTTCTGACAAGTGTCGCCCAAATGAGTCATAAATATGTATTATTTTTTATGTCACACACCAGTGGTTACAGTGTCACAAAAATTAGTCAGAAATATATATTTTTACACACTGCAGGTTAGCTTCACCGACAGTGTTGCACAAATGAGTCAGAAATATGTATTATTATTTTTTTATATCACTCACCCTTGTGGTACCTTATAAATAAAGTATAATAATAATAAGATAGGAATCTATGGGGATTTTGATTTACATTATTATGAGTATCAGCCCCAGTTGAATAATGTTAGAAATCTTTACAAGACTTTACAAGAGGCATATCTACACATTTTAGAAAATATTTAAATGTTTATTGTACTTAATAATAAAACCCCCACATAATTTCCAAATGCCTGATTTTCACTGTTGTAAACTGAGATTAAAGTGAGATTTATAGGTGCCTTGCTGTTTGGAATTGATTTGTTACATTCCAGGGCTGGACCTACCTTTCACAATGATTTCTGCAGGCAGTGCTCAGCCTCTCTTTGACTCTTTCAGAGATTGAGCAGCGCTTACCTTTGTTGCCTGACAGTGGAACCATTTCTCTGTTCTCTGAACTTAGTATTCTTCTTTGATCCATCTCATTCACTATTTTCTCCACCTGATGCTCCTCAAAGGCTGGTAGTGTGCAGCGAATTTTGGGAGGTGACATAACAAGTCCTTTGCAGCAGGGCAGGCAGCTGTGTTCTGTTTCCTGGGGTGACTAGTTGATAGGGAGGCAGATATTGGAGGCACTCTGGGCCCAGTAGCAACAGTACCCATCTTTGTTTACACCTGCCCTATACTAAGGGCAAATTATGTGCTTCCAAACAACTATACTTCCACTTCTGTGCAGATCTGCATAGGCTGCATTTTAACATATGCTAAATTATCTCTGCTGGTGTGAGAACGCACCCTTCACTCTTCTGTTTACAGTATTTTTTGACAAAACAGTAAGAAATTTAATTAATAAAGGATTTGATCACTACAGTGGAAATAGGCATGACTTTATAGTCACTTTATTGCACTTTGTTTTTGTACAGTTTAGTTTTTATGCTTCAAAAATGTTCTTATGCACTTTCATGAGAGCTCTTTCAAATGTATTCATTCATCCAGCTTGCTCTGGTTATGCAAAAAGGTACATTTTTCAACTGTCTTTCATCCACATATTTTGCAGTATACACTATAAGTAACTACTTTCAAGTTTTGGATGACATTTTCCATTTATATGAAAGCAAATGTCCAGTTTTTGACTTTTTTTCTTTTCTTTTTTTTTTTACCTTTAATCAAATCTACAGTATTGTATATAATTCAGTTTTACGTTATATTATAACGTACACTCAAATTGCCATAATACTTATGTTAGATATATTACACATATATCATGAGTAGTTAAGTAACACCACACCAAAACAATGTGTTCATCACAATTACTTTTTATAGGGAAGCTTTTCTATAAATTATCCCAAGAGGTGACATTTTAAAGAGATGAGATCCTGCCAGACATCTGCTCAATATTGCTGTGACATTTACACACAATTTCTCAGTGATTTGTAGACTAAAGTTCTTTCTGTAAATATAACTTCTGTGCTGCTTCTGCTGCTTTCTATCCTTTGACGGGATTTTCAGTTTAATTCTCTAGTGCATTGTATAGTTTAGTCACTGGCTTCTGTCTTCCTCATATATCTCAGTTCTGCTTTTATCTTTTATCCTAGTGCGACTTAAAATACAATGGTCTTTTTTTCCGTTCCCTAAAATCATGGTGAAAAAATAATCATAATATAAAAGAGAGTTCAAAGTAAGCTTGGACAGAGCTATGAATTTAATATGATGGGGGTTATCATATTACTGGGTAATTAAAATAATTTGTGAAGAACAAAAGCAAATACAGAAGCACAGTGGATTCATTTTACTTTCAATATTTAGTTATGATTTATTCTTAGTGGCTTTATTCATAAAATGTCTATGTTTTGGTTGTCCATGCGAGGCAGGCAATCTGGGACAGAACCAGGCGGTAACACTCATGACTGAGCATAATGCAATATGTGGCCTGACATGGGCACTATTTTCAGCATTCTTTATTCTAAGCATATAAGACCACTATGTTCTTTAATATGCATAGGAGACAAAATACTTTGTAAAAATGCATTGATTTAACCTCTTCAGTGGTTTGCCCGGAAATCATCTAGGGTAGACAGCACTGACAGTGCTGGAAACCCTGGAAGATTTCCGGGCATACTACCGACTGATACCCCGGGGACAGCCGTACAGAGTACGCGGCGCCCGAGAATCAGCATACTCCATTATGGAGTTTAACACGCCCCCCAGACTCCTATTGGCCGGGGGGGGGGGGCTTAGCTGTAAAATGGTTTATGCTGATTCCCGGGCAATACCTCAGCCAGCCCCATCACTCGCCCCCCGTTCACCTTCCCCCCTGCTCCCACTTCAATTTAAAAACACACCCTCCAGAGTGTGTTTTTAAAATGAAAACCCGCCACTGAAGGGGTTAATGGTAAAGATGTGTGCCGTCCCCCCACGTTTTAGTTTTGGATATGTATACAATATATGTTTTGGTTCTAATTTGACAAAACCACCCTCACATGTATTGGTTTTTTTTCTGTATTTTTTTTTATATGCTAAAAACAGATAAAATACTGTCATATAATTTTGGTCTATTTTTGTTACTACACTTTTATTAACCTCAATAACATTTATTTCCAGTCATTTCCAGTCAATTTTGACCAACTCACAGATCGTAACATGGTTTCCTCCAGTTTAGGACAAAATATTGCACCAAGCTTGCCGTCTGACCAAGCTAAGTCATAGCAGTGGGTGGCACAGACAAATGTCAGTTCAATTGCAAACATGACATATCTAGCAAACAGAATGGCACTGCTGTGGCAGACAGGATGGCAGTTTACTAAACTATATGATCCCATAATAAATATCCAATAATGTTTTCTGTACTCAAGAACTAGAGCAGAGGCCCAAGGAAGGGAGAGTACTGTATGTATGGAGTGGAAGCAGGTAACATAGAAACATAGGGGGTAATTCAGACCTGATCACTAGGGTGCATTTTTTGCAGCCCTGCGATCAGGTAGTCAGCGCCTACAGGGGGAAGGTATATTTTGTGTGAAGATGTGCGTTCGCATTTGTAGCAGAGCTGAACAAACACCAGTTTGTGTAGTCTCTGGTCAGCCCAGGACTTACTCAGCCACTGCGATGATCGGGGCTGGAGCTGACGTCAGAAACCCTCCCTCCAGATGCCTGGTCCCTCCTGCATTTTCCCGGACACTACTACAAAACGGTCAGTTGCCACCCACAAACGGCCTCTTCCTGTCAGTCACCTTGCTATCGCCGATGTGATCACTTTTTTTGCATCATCCCGTCGCTATGCACTGATACCCGGTGCAGTCATCCGACGCGCCGGCGCATTTCGGTGCATACGCATGCGCAGTACAGACATGATCGCCCGCTGTGCAAAAATGCACAGCAGCAATCAGGTCTGAATTACCCCATAGAAACATAGAAGTTGACTGCAGATTAAAACCACTTGGCCCATCTAGTCTGCTCCCTTTTTTTTACCATGTTTTTATCTCAAACCTTATTTGATCCTTATTTCTTTGTAAGGATATCATCATGTCTATCCTATGAGTTTCTCTACTGTTTTCTGATGAGAGGCTGTTCCACTTGTCCACTACCCTTTCTGTGAAATACTTTTCCTCAAGAAGTTTCTCCTGAACCTACCTCCCTCCAGTCTCAGTGCATGTCGTCGTGTCCTATTGCTTCTCTACATTTGAAGAATATTTCCCTTCTGAACTTTGTTAAAACCCTTGATATATTTGAAAGTTTCTATTATATCCCCCTTCTCTTCTCTGCATCAAACTATATATATATATATTGAGATTTCTTAGTCTTTCTGGGTATGTTTTGTGATGTAGGCCATGTACCATTTTAGTTGCCCTTCTTTGTACAGTCTTTAATGTATTAATATCCTTTTGAAGATATGGCCTCCAGAATTGTACACAGTATTCTAGATGAGGCTTTACCAATGATCAATGCAGTGGCATTATTACTTCTTTCATTTTGCTACTGATTCCTCTCCGAATGCAGCCAAGCATCTGACTAGCCTTTCTCATTGCTTTGTTATATTGTTTACCTGCATTTAAGTCACCTGAAATAGTGACTCTAAAATTCCTTTCCTCCTCAGTAGTTTCCGGTATAGTGCCATTAATACTATATTTAGCCTTAGGATTTTTGCGACCAAAGTGCATGATTTTGTATTTTTTTGGCATTAAACTGTAATAGTCACACTTTTGACCATTCCTCTGGTCTACCTAGATCCTCAATCGTTTGTTTTACCCTACCTGTTGTGTCTACCCTGTTGCATACCTTTGTGTCATCTGCAAAAATGTATACTTTCCCTTTAATGCCATTTGCAATGTCACCAATAAAGATATTAAAAAGCACTGGTCTAAGTACAGATCCCTGGGGTACTCCACTGATAACATTTCCCTCCTGTGAATGCACTCCACTTACTACAACTCTCTATTTTCTATCCTGCAACCAAGATCTTATCCATTAAACAATCTGAGCATCCAATCCCAAGCTTTGACATTTATATAGCAGTCTGCGATGTGGGGCAGTGTCAAAAGCCTTACTAGAGCCTAGATAAGCTATATCCACGGCTCCACCTTTAGCCATCACTTTAGTCACACAGTTAAAAAAAGTCAATAAGGTTTTTTTGACATGATCTCCACCCAGTGAATCAATGATTGTTGGGATCCTGTAAATTGCTGGATTTGAGATAGTCTACAACTCTTTCTTTTAAGAGTATTTCCATCAATTTCCCTACTACTGAAGCAAGACTCACTGCTCTGTAGTTGTTTGCATTTTCCTTGCTTCCACTTTTGTGCAGTGATACTCTGTTCGCTCTTTTCCATTCCTCTGGAATTACTCCTGTAGCTAGTGACTAGTTGAATAATTATGTTAATGGTGCTACTAGCACCGCTTTAAGCTCTTTTAGTATCCTTGGGTGTATCCTATCTGGCCCCATCATTTTTTGCCACTTTCAGCTTTGAGAGTTCTGGTAGGACATTCTCTTCTATAAATGTACTTGTTTTATTTTCCTGAATATCCCTGCAACTTAACTGTGGCCCCTTCCCCTGTTTTTCAGTAGTGAATACTGAGCAAAAATAATTATTAAGATGACCTTCTATTACATTGTCTCCCTCAACAATACTCCCACTCTCTGTCTTTAGTTTTAC
Organism: Pseudophryne corroboree; assembly: GCF_028390025.1. Taxonomy (NCBI): domain Eukaryota; kingdom Metazoa; phylum Chordata; class Amphibia; order Anura; family Myobatrachidae; genus Pseudophryne; species Pseudophryne corroboree. The sequence continues at coordinate 551,338,316 of NC_086446.1, read as the reverse complement.
TATTCCACCTTTTGTTTTTCTGCTTTCACTTATATACCTAAAAAAAGGTTTTGCCTCCTTTACCCACTGACTGGGCCATTTTCTCCTCAGTTTGTGCTCTCATTACCTTCTTAGTCTCCTTCTGTATAACAAGATATATCTCTTTGTCTTCATAATTTTGTGTCTGCTTATGTTACCTAAAAGCCATCTTTTCTCGTGTTTTTCCTTATATTTTTGATACCAAGGTCTGTTGCCTTTAATATTTCACTTTTTAATTTTCATACCTCTCCTGCACTACATCTAAGTTCCTCCACTCTGCCAAAGAATCACTTACACATTTTCTCATCCCTACAAAATCAACCTTTCTAAAATCTAACACCTTTGTTTTTGTATGGGATGAGTCAGTCTCTGTCTTTATGCTGAACCATACTGCTTGATGATCACTGGATCCCAGGTTTTCACCCACTTTTATGTCAGATATTCTGTCTCCATTTGCAAATATTAAGTCTAATATTGCATCTTTCCAAGTGGGCTCCCTCACCAATTGGTGGAGGGATGCTCCCTGCAGTGAATTTATAAAATTTCTACTACTAGTGGAACTAGTAACAGACACCTTCCAGTTTGCATCAGGAAGATTAAAGTTTCCCATGATTATTAACTCTCATTTTGATGCCATTTTAGCTATGTACTGCAATAGGTTCTTGTCCAGTTCCTCTTCCTGATCTCGTGGTCTGTATATCACGCCAATACGGGTAATCGACTTCTCCTTTCTATGGTCACCCAAAGGGCTTAGTTTTTTCTTCAATACTTTGTATTAAGGTAGAATTTATGCTTTTTTACATACATTGCTACCCCCTCCTCTGATTCTTCTCATTTTGTCCTTCCTAAATATATCCCGGTTTAGCTATGTCCCAGTCATGATTTTAATTGCACCATGACTCTCTATGGAAGGAAAGATTGATTTGTAAGTTAATTTTATTGTTTGATTTAGAAAATGTAAATCAATTGAGCATTTTGGATGGTATTAATGATTAAAAATGATTTTCTTGTTTTTATGGTCTTTTATCTAATCAGTTGTATTAAAAAAAGAAGGCTTCATCTTCCGGGGGCGGGCCAGCTAGTATGGCCGCTTTTTAATATAGCTCATCCAGACTGTGGTGGGAATCTACTGCAATCCTGCCTTTTAAAAATCCCTCTACGGCACTGAAGTGTATCCCCTTGCAGCACAGAGTAAGGAGAAACCAGGGATCTCTGTTTTATGTAGGAGAGCCACTGATTGCCCCGGAATTCGGCCATCGGAGGAGACGGCCAGCATGACCGCCAACATGGCGTTGGCGCGAATCCCGTACTGCCTATGACATCTCAGGGCAGCTCCCTAAACCTCGAGGACGGCGGCCGCCGGAGAGCTGAGATCCTGATCCCCCACCAAACCCTGTGGAGTCGCGGGTGACGGCCGCAGAAACGGAGCGGAGCTTCGCAGCGGCTGTATCGAGCCGGGAGACGCTGGGCGGCTGTGGCCGGCGCCTGCACGGAGCGTGACCGCTAACGTCTGGGACAAAGCCTGCCTGGCTGCAGAGACGGCGGGGACGAGCAGCGATGGAAGAATCCGCACGCTGGGACGCAGGCTGTCAAGGTGAGACAGCTGCCTCTTCAAGCCCTGGACCAACCTGATCGGCGGCTGGAGGAAGCTTCCGACCTGGGGGGGTCTCCCAAAGGCCTTGTGATCGCGGTGATGGAGGGCGGTGGATTCCTCACCTCATAATTCTTTGCCTGCCGTGAGGGGGATTGCTCGGGGGCCAGTGACTGCAGGGAGTCCAAGACACTGTACAGAAAGCCTGCATATAACTCACTGTCACGACTTTTATGTGGTGTTCAATGACAGTGTACACCCTTTCCCCCAGGTACTAACCCTGTCTGTTCACTCTCCTACCTCCATTTATACTGTCATTTTCAATTTTTGCATTACCCCTACACTCTGCTCCGTTCCCCCCTAGTGTGTCTCTCTCTCCCTCCATTGCATCTTACCCTGCCCCCTCAATTTCCATCCTCCCTGTCCCGCTTCCACTGCTCCCCCTTTACACACCTGGCCAAGTGGGGCTCTGCTGTGGACAGAGAAACATTGCCCGATACATTGGTGTCAGTCTAAAACTGACAAGTGGACTGAGCTGCGGCGGATTGGTTTATGTCACCATAAGCTGCTTCTTTTACTGAGTCCCCTACTCCTGAGAAACTTTCCTTTGTACTGGACCCTTATATACCTGTACCCAGCATTAGACGGCAGGGAATTACTTAATTGTGTTTCTATTGCCACCTAGTGGCTGCTTTGGTAATCTGTTTTTCATTTATTGTTGAACAAATTTGTAAAGGCTCAGGAGAGAGTGGCAAAGTACACACAGCCTACTTCTACTATTACACTCTGTGGGTGAGTGGTTGATTTCTATTCAACCAAATTTCTCACATCACTCCGGTGTTTTTTTTTTTGTTCCCCCCCCCCCCCCATTTCTTCCCTTCTCCCATTACCCTCCTGTAGTTTGTGTATAACCATTGCTATTGGTATCTTCATAGAATTCTGTATTGCAGCTATTTTTACTCAGTGATAGTTTACAGGATTAAACACTTCTGCCAGCAGTTATTGCTTGCAGATCCGCTCTCCTTTAGTTTGAATCCTTACGCTGCAGCGTACCATAATGGCGACAGGGAATACATTGGTAATGTAGGTCTATGATATATATCAGGGTCTAATGTAACCAAATTGGTAAGACTCTTCAGCCTTTCAGTGGGTCATTTTATTACTAGCAAATTTTTAACTGAGCTCAGAGTTCTCCTTGTACTGGTCCATCGTGGTATGGACAAATATTTGGAGAAAAGTCAGAGTTCATTGGCAAACATGCCTTCCTCTAACGCTAAAACTGGCTATAATCGCCAAAAAAATCAAAAAGCTAATGTGTCACATCCCCCATCTCCTAACTCAGGAGGGGAGGAATCTACCTCTCACTCCCTCTCTAGACAGGGGGTGATCCCAACACCGGCAGAAAATGCCAAAGAGGTCATTAACATGTTGATGCCTCTCATCGACAAAAAGTTTGAAGACTTACATGCGAGGTTGGATGCCTCCTTAGCCAAAATTGAAGCAAACACGGCTAGACTAGACACTTTAGAACAGAGGACCAGTGACAACGAGGACTCTGTCCAAGCCCTATAACAGGAACTTGCAGCTAAAACTCGCACTATACACACCATGATTGAAAAAATTGATGACTTAGAAAATCGCAATAGAAGATGTAATTTGCGTTTTATAGGCATCCCAGAGGTAATTCCAGATACACAATTGCAGAATTACATTAGCGTTCTTATCCCCAGAGCGTTGGGGCTCCCAGATACTGACACTCCCTTGCCAGTGGAGAGAGCCCACAGATTAGGCGCACCACGTAGGGAACGTGGCAACCAATCCAGGCCGACTATTGCGAAGTTCCTGGACTTTCGTGATAAGGAGAGGTTGCTGCAGGCATACCGTGCGGCTCCAGAACTTAGAGTTGACGGTCAGAAGATCTTGGTGTTCCAAGATTTTTCGGCCATGGTCTCACAAAAACGCAAAGCGTTCTCGGAGGTATGCCGGTTCCTAGTGGACAAAAAAATTAAATTTGCTTTACTTTACCCGGGCCAAGTTGAGAGTAATTGAAAATGGCCGCACTCAATTATTTACTGACCCTCAACAAGCTAAGTCATACTTCCTTAGGAGTAACCCACCTTCACCAGCCCGCTCCAACGCTAGCTCTAGAGATTGATAACAGCAAGTGTGGATAACTTCTAGGAATACTGCATACGATGCCAAGTGGGGGGGTTACTTCACTATGAAGCCATGCCCCCTCCCTTGGGTCTTACCTTATGTCTTATCTCTAGACCCTGATTGATTGAACCTTCTTTGTTTTTTCGCTAATGATGTTTTGTTGGTTTTATATAACAATGATACAATGCCTGTTGCTTGTATGTTTGTTGTTAAATGGACGGAGCGCCCCCTTCCTCAAAGTTGGGGGTCCTCAGTTAGTCAACATGGGCAAGTTGGACGACCCATGCTTATTCATATATGCTAAAAATGTGAATGTATTGCTTCATCTCAAACTATTTTATGCAATAACCTGCTTTGCTTCTGCTGGGGTCTATTGGGGTTGTGCGACGGGGGGAGGAGGCCGGGATTCGGAACCCTTAGACTTTAGAGCCCCCATATGTATTCTGCTGGAGAGGAGACAGCTTCTTCTCACCAGGGGTGTGTGGGTAACGCTGTGGTTTTTCTTTTCCCCCTTTACACATGCCGATGGCAGATAACATTGACAATGCCCATACTGTGAGGGATACCTCCCACTGCTCCATATTATCTTGGAACGTTGGTGGCCTAAACACCCCGATCAAGAGGAAAAAAATTCTCACTCACCTCCGTAGGAAACAACTATCTATTATCTTCCTCCAGGAAACTCATTGGAGACTTTGTGATGAGTCTACTTTGCGTGCCCCCTGGATAGCAGACTGCGTTCAGGCATCTTACTCCTCCAAGTCCAGAGGGGTGGCAATCTTATTTCACAAACACTTGAGATACGAGATCCTCCATTCAATAATGGACCCTGAAGGCCAATACTTAATTCGTGATGTACTGATTGAGGGTAAAAAATTTACCTTAGTGAATTTATACGCTCCCAATGTGGCGACTGGGGAATTTTTACGCCACCTTACACAGATTTTGGCTAGTAGAACCAATTATTCTTTAATAGTAGGTGGGGATTTCAACGCGGTTGACGATCCCACATTGGATAAGTCATCCCCTGTTGCTAGACCGACCTCCCCATGTTGGCAATTTATTCAGGAAATGAAGGATCTCTTACAATTGAGCGACCCGTGGCATTTATTACATCTAACGGACAGGTCTTATAGTCATCTATCCAGAGTACATGGTTCTATGTCACGGATAGATTATATACTGTTGGCTAATCATCTCTTGGATCAGACGAAAAGTGCTGCACTAGATGATATTGTTATCTCGGACCACGCTACAATACGGTTGGAAATCTATGTGGATTCCCGAGTGGCTAGGGACCGTCTTTGGCGTTTCCCGGATCACCTCTCTGACTCGGAGGACTTTAAGAAATTTCTACTGCAGTCTTGGCATAACTTTGTGGATGATAATATCGAGCATTGGGATGATACGGTGCTGTTCTGGGAGACGTCAAAGGCAGTGTTACGGGGTCATATAATTGGCTATGTAGCTAAATTGAGGAAGGAGAGTTCGAGACAATACCATACTTTACACAATGCAATGTCCCAGAGCTTCCTGATTTATAAAACCAACCCCTCCGAAGAACACTTAGCAGTATATGTTAGGGACAAGAAATTACTTGATGCATTTTTAACGGCTCAAGCTCAACAGCGCTTAGACTACACTAAATTCTATTACTATAAATGGGGTAACAAAACTGGTAGACTCCTGGCCACGATGTCCAAACCGAGGAGACAACGCTCCTTTATAGTGGCTTTAAGAGACGACTCCCAGAGCAAAACCTATACTGCAACAGACGACATATTGTCACATTTGAGTAATTATTACACTGCACTTTATAGCCCTATACCCCCCACATGAGGAGCTGCAGAGGGAATTCTTGAATATGGCAAATCTGCCTAAGCTAAGTATAGACCAGCAAGAGATGCTTGATGGGGACATTAGGGAAGACGAAATAAAGGCGGTTATAGCGACTTTACAACCCCACAAATCGCCAGGACCCGATGGGTTCACAGGGACCTATTACAAGCTGCTACAGCGAGAGCTGATACCGACACTGTTAGAACTCTTCAATAAAATTTACAGGGAACACCCTTCTTATTCTTCATTCTCTCAAGCATTCACGACCCTAATCCCCAAACCGGATAGAGATTTATTATCAGCCGACTCGTATAGACCCATCACCCTCTTAAATTCTGATTTTAAGATTTTTATGAAAATAATGGCCAATAGGCTGCAGCTGATTCTCCCTGACTTACTCACGGATCATCAGTATGGTTTTGTTCGGGATCGTCAATCGGTCAGGGCCATTCGAACGGCCATAGCGGCTACAGTTGCGTCTAGGAACTCACCTCCTTCGGAACATATGCTCTTAAGCCTTGAGACACATAAGGCCTTTGACACTGTGGCATGGCACCATTTATTTAAAGTGCTGGAATATAGGGGCTTCAACAACAGGTTTGTGAGCCTCATTAAATATCTATACACTGCCCCGACAACCTCCTTACTAGTTAATGGCAAACGAGGCCCCCAGATAACTATGCAGAGGGGCACGAGACAAGGCTGCCCCTTGTCACCCCTTCTCTTTAACTTGTCCATAGACCCTCTTTTTCGTATACTCCAAGACTCGACTACCTATCAGGGTATTCCCATTGGTGACACGGAGATTAACTTATCTGCATTCGCTGATGATGTACTATTATATATAGGGAACCCTAGGGAGTCACTGCGGGATATTTTGGGATTGTTAGATGATTTTGGAAAAATATCTGGCTTTCAGGTTAACCTTGCCAAATCTGTAGGTTTATATCTAAAGGCGGGGAAAAGAAGTCCGAGATGGTGTGGTCAGCTATCCATTAAATGGGCTAACGCGTACATTACATACTTAGGCATCAGACTACCCAAATATCCTTCGGACTTATATAAACTGAATGTTAATGTGGCAATTGACTCCATAGCAAAGGAACTGGAGGCCTGGAAGGGCTTGATGCTTTCGTACCTAGGACGGGCTAATTTGATTAAAATGTGTACGTTCCCAAAACTGCTGTATATCTTGCAGTCCCTCCCTATATTGCTTAGTAGATCTGATTTGTCACACATTACCAAACTTTTCAGACAATTTATATGGAAGGGCAAAAGGCCACGTATTGCTATGCATAAATTACAACAACCTAAAGCTAATGGGGGAATTAATTTTCCGAACGTCCAGCTTTATAACCATGCTTCTTTGTTGAGGTTTCTAAGAGACTGGTTAAATAATAGTGACATTTATGCTAATACACGACTAGAGGCGCAATTTGCGGGGTCCAGAAATCTGATCTCTTTCCTTCACGGTGTAGAGTCGGAATTCGATCAGGACTTAAAAGACAATCCTCTCCTGTGGACAGTCTATCGTCTATGGCATGTTCTCAGGTGAACTAGGAAGTTAGGAGGACATAAATCTCTATTTCTGACATTTCTGGGCAATCCTGAGTTCCAACATGGGGAGGCGGTCTTTCCTTTCACGTTGTTCAGTAAAGAGGGCCTTAAAAATATAAGAGATATGATTGATGTGGCTGGAGGGAGACCATTGACATTTGCACAGGCACGAGAGATTTACCCGTTTGTGCAGGGTTTCCCGCTAGTGTTTTTTCAGATGCAACAGTATACCAGCTCGGTTCTTAAAGCTTTGTCAGGGGCTGACTTCACTAACGATCTAGATGCCATTCTACTGACCCCCCCTGCCACGAAACGGGCTCTGTCCTTACATTATAGAAGACTTACCACTCTGCTGGATCATTCTCACTCAAATTCTGGGATGCACAAGTGGGCGTCTGATTTTCCTGGGCTTACGTGTGAAGTACTCTTAACCAGTTTACTTCACTCTTGTAAATTACTGCCTTCGGCACAATACCAGGAAATGTTCTATAATATAGTCCATAGAGCCTACTTTTCCCCGTACAAACAATGCGTGGCAGGCATGACGGACTCGGATAGATGCCTCAAATGCCTTACACCCAGATCGGATCTCACACATTGTTTTTGGCGTTGCCCGTTGATCCGACACTTTTGGCTCCAAGTGCGGAGTTATGCCATGGAACACTTAATTAATTTCATTCCCTTTACAGCAGAGTGGGCAGTTTTTGGGATACTCCCGAAAGGGCAGAGAGTTACAAAGGGATGCAAAAGGTTGCTTTTGGCAATAAGTGCGGCTGCACGTAAGGCGATTCTGCAATCCTGGATCCTTAAGGATCCCCCCACCATACTCCTATTCATGGGAAAACTACATCACCTATTTCAAATGCACTGGATAGAAACAACTATACAGAAGGGCAAAATGGTGGGGCAGTTTTTCGAGTCCTGGGAAAGTTATATAGCTACCCTCCCCATTGACTTTCAAATCAGAATCAAGAACTCACTGAAAGGAACTGAGTGGTATGAGACTAGAATGGCAATTGGTGACCCTCCCATAGTGTTGGCAAATTGAGTGTTGGTGGTGTCGTGTGGTCCCGGCCTCCTCATAACCCCAAAGCACAACAAATAGCAGTTTTTTTTGTTTTTGTTTTACTATTATTTCTGGTTTACTTACAGTGATATGGTGTCAGTGGAACTACTGAGTGTAACTGACATTGCTCATTACCGAACTTTATTATAACTCGTGGACCTCTCTTTATTTGGTACCGCTGATTTTTCTGCTCATTGGCTATTTTGATTGCATGTACCCGTGCCTTTTCACTGTTGATACTGTTGTTATTGTATTATGAAGTGATGCATTCATTAAAAAAAATTTTACACTATAAAAAAAAAAAGAGAAGGCTTAATTAGTCAGTTCATTTATTTGTTTGATTGACTAAGAAAATGTATGATTGAGATCTGCCGGGTGTGGGTGGGAAGAGGGGGTAGTATAGCCAGCAGGCCATCAATGCATCTAGTTTTGGATGGTAAATTGAGGATCTGCATCCCCTCTCCCAAATTCCCCTCAATTCTATTTTACCAGGACAGCAATTACTTACCTGCACTGGGAAGTTAAAAAAAGAACTCATTATTGGCCTACAAAATGCCATTGTACCCACTGCCTGCTTAACCAGGTATAGGTGGACAAGCATTACCGATCAAACTAAAGATTACATGTTTGTGACAGCCCACTGGGTGAGTGTATCACATTCATCATCAGCAGCAGCAGTATCTAACTCACAATGGCAGCTCATTCACAGGCAAGCTACTCTCTGTATCGCCAGTGTCACTAGTCAAAGCAAGATGGCTTACCCCGCTAAGACCCGCTAAGACCCTCTTGAGGATTTGTTATTTCCAATGGTACATGTGCAGATGTGTCCTCTCTTGTTGGTGCTGCATACAGATGTAGCCACATTCATCGTGGCTATATCTTGTGCAATTGTGCCTTAGGCACTGCAGAAACTTTTGTCCAAACACCGACAACCTTTATAGCTATCATAACATCACTACAAAATAAAGTACTGAATCATGTGTCTAAGAATTTGAACTTCAAAATTTACTAAGAAGGGGAAAAAATGTCTCATTAAGAAGGTAATGGTATCAATTCACAAGTAAAAACTAGTATTTAAGGAGCTGGCACCAGTCACTTGTAGCACCTGTGCTTTGCAGAAGACTGAGGACTATAAGGGGGGGCTTACTGGCAGATCTTCCTGTGGTCCTGTCTGGGATGGGACCTTCCTGGCTAGAGCTTGGGGGGACTGTTGTTCTGCAGTGGAGGGTCTTTCTAGAAGTTTTGCAGAAATCTCCCTCAGTAAATGAGTTTGAAGAGCAGACTCCTGCATGAGAGACTTAAGGAGTCACAGGTTAGACTTGATGATCTGGCACAGATTGCAATTAATAGCAGAGTAACATAGCCTGTCTCCAGGTGCAGCTCACAGCTGCCTGATAAGCTGATGCTACAGACTGTAGGGAGAGATCAGAGTATGAAAGATGACCCAGAGCAGGAAGTGACACACAGAGGTTGAGAGGAGGAATTGCACAGATTGTGACATTATCCTCTCTCCAAGGAGTGGAATCCAGATGCTCAACAAAAATCTGAATCTGAGTCAAAGGCTAAAGGGGCACATCAGGGTATACTGTACTCATATTGCCAGGGAAGCCCAACAGAGATTTGACACTCAGAATTCCTTATTTTCTTATTCCACTGCCTTTCAGAGTTCCCAGCAGGAATCATAGATTGAAGCTGGAGAGAAGCTATGTACAGGCTGCTGTGTGATATCTTTAAGCTGGCAATTGGATCATCAGGAGGATGGTGGTTGGTGTAACTGCTATTGAAAACTGGCACTGGAGCCTAAGGGATGCAGCACAAGCAGAAAAATCATGCAATCATCAATGTCACTTGGATCTTTTCTGCAGTCATCCCTGTAAATTTAGCAGTTGATGGGCACTCAAGGGTTCAAGTCATGCTGGCCACTCAGGAAGACTGACCCAGATAGATAGGAACCTCAGATGGCCTTGGATTGGCAGGAACTTGGATGGACCTGGATGGGTAGAATTTTCAGATGGACCTAGTTGGGCAGGAACTTGGATAGCACCATCTGGGCAAGAGTCTCAGCACAGAACCATGGCACTTCACCTATACCAAACAATGAAGGATCAAGACTGCTGGTAGAGTGATGCGGCACTCAAGATGATGGCAGCTGGCAGGGCAGTGCTCAAGACAGTAGAATTAAATCTAAACCCTGAAGGAATGGCAAAACTCAGATCCTCATGTCAGAAGGCTGGGGCAGGTGGGGTCCTCATGCACAATTTCAATGACAGGTGTGTCCTAATGCACTAAGTCAATGGCAGTACTTGTGTGAGTTGCCAGCAAATCATTATTATGATGACAAAAACAGTGGCTGGTCATAGGGACAGTTTCCCTTTAGTAGTTGGTAAGCAGGAGACCCTGGATGGAGCTGATAAATAGGGGTCCTTGGCTGGGATTGCAAGGTTTTAAACCCCTTCCTGGGGCAGGATACTTGAAGCCTCCTCTTTAGACAAGATACTTGAATCTACCTCTTGGGATAGCATACTTAAAGTCCACTCCTGGGGCAGAACACTCAAAACCCTTTCATGGGGCAGGATAATTAGAGATCCTTTTTTGGGAAAGGACACCAAAGCCACGTCATGGGGCAGGATATTCAAAACTCCCTCCTGGGCAAGATACTAAAATCTCCTTCTGGGGGCAGGAAACTTGGAGCCATTTCTCATGCTAAATGACTGGGAACCCCCTCTTTAGCTGTGGCACTGGAGACCCCTCCTGTGGATTTGGCACAAGAGACACTACCTGGGGATATTCCACAAGTGGTCCCTCCTGTGGCTAGGGCACAGAATCCCCTCCTGGAAATTTGAAACAAAAGACTCCTCCTGGTGATATTGCACTTGATACCCCTCCTGGAGCTATAGCTCTCAAGACCCCTCCTGGGCTATAGCACTTGAGAACCTTTCTGTGGCTATAGCACTCAAGACCCCTCCATGGGCTATAGCATTTAAGACTTCTCCTGGGTCTTTTGTGCTCTTGAGGGGCAAATCATGCTGAGAACTCCTTTTATCATTGGCAAACATAAGTCCTTCTTTGGCGCTGGCAGACAGAAGTCCTTCCTTGCGACCGGCAGACTTGGAACTCCCTCCTGCAGCTGGTAACTCAGAACTTCTACTTGAGGCTGGTAACTTGTAATCTCTACTTGAGGCTGGTGACTCAGAACCTCCACTTGGATTGGCACCCTGGCGCTGAGAACCTGGACTGGAACCTTAGCACTGGGAAATCAGACTCCAAAGAAACTAGACTGGCCAGAAGCAGGGCCCCCAGAAAGCTGATGAACACAATTCCTAACCCTATGGTAGAAGCATCTACCTTTAAGACAAAGAGTATGTTGTTTCAGGAAATGCGATGTGAAGCACTGTTTCAAATGAGAAAATGTCCCTTCTGCTTCAGAGAACCAGTTATTTGTATCCTGACCCTTCCTGGAAATTGCCATATAGGAGCTACCATGATGAGCTATTTCTGATAAACTGCTTGTAGAAATTGCAGAATCCGAAGAAGCATTGGGGTCCTTTCAGCCCAGTCTTTTGCGGCCAGTTAGCAATGGCAGGGAACTTCTCTGGGTACTTACATAGAATGGATCTTGAAAAGATATGCCCCAGAAATTGCCTCCTGCTCAAACTAGCATTTTCTCAAATTACAGTACAGTTGGCCATATCAAAGCTGGGACAGGACATTGTATACATGCTCACTGTGACTTTGAGTATCTTTGGACAATATCAACATGTCATCCAGATACTGTAGATCACGACATACAGTACTTGTAAAGAAGATCTGAAATCATGTTAATCATATACTTTTGGAAGACATCTGGTGCATTACTTAAACCAAATAACATAACCAGGTAATAATAATGCCTATCTTAAGTCTTAAAAACCATCTTCCACTCATCATTGGCTCTGAGCCTAATTAATCTGTAGGCACCATGCAGGCCTAGTTTGATTAAAATCTTTGCCCCTTTTATCCATTTAAACAGTTCTAAAATCAGGGGTAAGCAGTAACAGTTCTTAGTGGTGATGGTGCTAAAACCCCAGTATCAATACAGGGACTAAAACCTCCATCCTTTTAACCAGATGGAGACAAATTACTGGATGAAACTCTGTTCCAGATTCTCTTTAACATACATATGCATATACTGACTGAGTCTCAGTTACAGACAGAGAGAAGACTCTTCCATGGCTAGGCATTTTCCTGGGTAACAGGTCAATAAAGCAGTTCCATACTCGATGAGAGAATAGTGTTTCAGTTGCATTTTTACTGAACACATCTCTGAAGGACTGGTAAGTAACCGGTGGCAAACCAGGGAATCAGACATGTGACTTGTCTTCTTAAGAGGGTCAAACTTTAAATAACTTGATGTGGCGGTCTAATTGTTTGCAAATACCTCTAATGGCACTAAGACCCCCTATGACAATATATGGGGTTTACTCCAGTCTATTATGGGAACGTTTAGACATAACCATAGAAGACGCATGATAATCGGACTCTCCGCTGATGGGAGTACATAGAAGGAGATTAACTCCCTGTGAAGAGTGTCAATCTTCATAGTTACAACTGAAGTTTGGGAGCTAATAGTTGCTGTAGGATTTTTTACCCTGTTAATAAAAATAACACAGAGTCTGCAAAGGCTCACCAGGAATTCCAAGCTCCTGAACATTCCTAACCATGATGAAATTGCCATTGATGCCAGAATCTATCATGGTCTTGCATGGTTCAGAAGGTTTCTGTAGCAGAAAGGTCACATCAATAGAAGTTTTTTCTTTTGGCCTGTGTTGGACTGTACCTTTCCTGTCCACTCCTCAATCAGTTAGGTCCTCTCATTTCCCAGGCACTTGGGACAACCAGTAAGTAGGTGACCTGGCTCACCACTATATAAGCACAGCATATTAATAAATCTCCTTTTCCTCTCTTCAGCAGGAAAACGTTAGTTTCCATCCTCCATAAGTTCTTTGGGAGTTACAAGATCAGTGAAATGAGGGGCATGTGAGAAACTGAAGCATCGTGACTTCCATTTCTTGCTTTCTCTTTCAATGAATGCTGGCAGTTCTCTGAATGCCAGTGTAATATATGTGCTTGATCTGTCTGTTATATTTAGCTTTGTTCACCAGCAGTATGTTCCCCTACCATTATAGGTCACCAGGGAGCTGACTTGTGTGCTGCAGTTCTGGATTCTGCTAGATATTTGCAGTTCTGTCTTAGAATTGTGGGCAGGTATCAGGTATTGTGTTTCAATTACCAGCATAAAAAACACCTGGATCCTGGCCTATTTAATCCCCCTGGGCATTAATGTTTTCTAACTGAGATCTGGATTCCTGTGTTAGTCCTGTGGATGCGATTCTCATGCTTCCAGTTTGGTTCCTGTATATTTTTTATTCATTTTGGACCCCAGTGTCAGTCACAAGTCTGCAACTCTTAAAGAATGTCTGCACCTGTTCTGGTTATCCTTTTGTTATTATTTTTGAATATTTGTTTGCTTATTATTTACTTCAATACTCCTGTGTATCAGCATTTGACATTCCTGCATATTCAAGTTTGTTTACATTCTGCTGTTATTCTGGACTTTAGTTTGTTTACAAATCATACAAGTGACTGTACCTGCCCTATCAGTGATTAATTTACATTATCAGCATCTGCATTTCAAGTTTCCCTGCTCTTGTGACCATCTGTTTTGTCACGTAACATTTTGTTTCACTGGTTTATCTGCACACCTTTGTTCCTTGTGTTAATTATAATAAACAGCATTGTGTGTTCACTGCCATCGTCAGTCAATTTTGATTTCTCTGTACCATCAGTTCATCCTAAGTTTGCTCAGAAAGTCCTCGCATAAACATGGCAGCTAGGGCTTCATTGTTACACTCAAGTTCAGAGGCAAGGGTTTTTAACTGCACCACACATTTGGGGTCATTCCAAGTTGATCGCACACTGCCGATTTTTGCTGCGCTGCGATCAGGTCTCTACTGCGCATGCGTATGCACTGCAATGCGCACGCATGTTGTACGGGTACAATGCGGATCGTTGCTGAGCTATGGATTTAGCAAAGAATCCATTTGCACAGCCGATTGCAAGGAGCTTGACAGAAAGAGGGCATTTATGGGTGGAACTGACCGTTTTCTGGGAGTGGTAGGGAAAACGCAGGCCTGTCCAGGCATTTGGAGGGCGGGTGTGTGACGACAATTCCGGCACCAAAAAGACTGAAGTGATCGCAAGGTCTGAGTAAGTTCAGACCTACTCTGAAACTGCACAACATTTTTTTGCAAACCTCGGCTGCACAGGCGTTCGCACACTTGCAAAGCGAAAATACACTCCCCGTGGGCGGCGACTATGCGTTTGCACGGCTGCTAAAAACAGCTAGCATGCAATCAACTCGGAATGACCCCCTCTGTCCCATAGCATGAGTGCATTGTTTCAGATGCAGGATTCCTGATGCCTTGGAGGACACCTGTCCAGATTTGTTAAAAAAAAAATAATTTAATTCCAGAAAATTGGTGCAATCATTGACTAACAGATCATTTCTCTCCCACGTTTGGGAAGTCCATGATGGGGTTATCTGGACAGCAGAGAAATTACATAAGCCACATTTGTCCTCTCTGTAGGAAAATTCACATCCTGGACCTCAAACTGAATTGTGCACTGATTCAGAAATCCCTGACAATTTTTTGGGTCCCCATCAAACTTTGAGGGATTCGGGATATGTAATGGTGCAGAGACTCCTGAAGCTTGAAGTTGCATCACAGGATGTGGCGCTGGTTGTACCGGAGGTGACCGCAGACGTGTCTGCTGGCACTGCATATTCTGAACCTGATCATGCTTTTAATTCTTGACTCTGCCACAACTCACAGATGGATAGTAAAAGCTAACCATACATTGGGATTGGCAGAGACCCTGAACAGAGGTGCAGAGTCTAATGTTCCAGTAGTGTTCACCAGGGACGACCACAAGGAGGTTTGGGCTTCTTTGCACCCAGTACACAGGCCATGGCCCTCTGGCTATGTTTCTGGGTACAGTGTCTGGTATGCAGCAGAGATGGTACTAGCAGGATACTGACAGATATAAGACTAGAACTGGATAGGTGGACAGGAACCAGGTGCAGAGCAGAGGAGACAGGAATTAGGAACAATGCTTGGGAGAAAGAAACTAAACACTGGAGACAGGAACAGGCACAGGGAGACAGGAACTAGGAACTTCACAAGTAGAGCACTTGCAGCCCTACGCTAAATGTTGAGAAGCTGCAGCAAGGAGCTGCTAGAAAAACTACACCAGTGGGCGCTACCTACCCCTTAGACCAGCACTGCCAGAACCAGTAAGTGAGCTCCAAGTTTCGGAATGCTGTGACAGCTACATGAGGAGGTAGCATTAATTGAGCTACTGTAAGATGCTGGATAAAAGTTAGGTTGTGTCAAGGGAGAGGAGGTCTATAATCCTGGTAATGTTATTAAGATGTCTGTGTACGAAGAGAGGTACTGAATGTGGGAAGTAAAGGAGAAGGAGTCATGGATGATACCCATGCATGGAACAGAGTATATTGTGGTGTTGGCAACAGAGAATGGAGACTTTAGGAGGAAAGACAATGAGATTAGTTTTGGACATGATTCAATGGAGAAAACATTGGGCATGGAAATAGGGAGCAACATAAAGAGAACAAATACAGGAAAAGTGTATATATAAAAAAAAAAAAAAGGAAAGAGCCTGAGATATAAATACATAAGATTCAAAGGTGGACACAGTTGTATTAGCAACTGAGTTGTCGCATGCAGTGGATCTGCAAAAATATGGTAATGATGCTGCCACATTTGTCCTGAGATGCCCACTGATTGTGTCTCTGATTGGGATCCCGGCAGTCACAATGCCAACACCGGAATCCCGACAGGTGGTGAAATGCCGCCACCAGAATACTGGCGCTACAGGCTTTTCTCCCTCTATGGTTGTTCATGACACCCATAGAGGGAGAAAATAACCTGTGGTGAGCACAGCGACCCACGGTGACCACAGCATGGCGAGCACAAAGAGCCCACATGGGGCTTTCTAGTGGTCGCCCCACTGCCAGCATACAGACGGAATTCTGGCCGCCAGTAAAACATATATTCCTTTTGATCTTGTGTCTTTGATCATGCATACAAAGACGCACCATCAGACCTCTGAGCAACCCTATGGTTACTAAGAATCTACTACAGATTTAGGCTGCTAGAGCCTGTACAACTGCATATGAATTCACAGTTGCGGGCAGTGGTAGCTCCAGAGGTGGAACTGCCACTCCAAATGCTGCCAAACGTCACCAGCCAGGACTCACTGGCAGTTGGAGTGCCAACTCTATTTGAATTATAGACTCTGCTTCAGCCCTACCTCTGAAGCGGCCACTGGTCATGGGTTCAGACCTCCCCACTAAAAATGGACACGACACGCATCCATTTTTTAGGAACCCCCCTTTATCGCTATCAAATGCATACAACCTGTCATTCACTTTGCAAATAAATCCTTTCTGCATCTGCCATTGCTAATAAATTGTCATACATACACAGTGTAACTCTAACACATGTGCACTTAAAAAAATCACTCAGCTGCACAAAAACCAACATTACATCCAAATCTGATCCAGTCCCATAATTCTTTCAAATATTTAACAGCATTATCGGCATCAAAATGTAGCAGAAAATGACTGAAGCATCAATTAAATCTTAACTATTCAGAAGTGTAAGGTTCATTTACCACTATCAGGCTCGGACTGGCCCACAGTGGTACAGGGGTAACCCCGGTGTGCCCCACTGACTGAACGCCCACCCTTTCCTCTAGGGTTTAGATTCCAGAGTGCTTTTGAATTATACGTTATACATATATAACATCATAATGCACAGTACTATGGTGTATTTTCTATAGTGCAATGTTGTTATTAATATGCTACATTATCATGCATGAACTAGCAGTATTTACTATACTGGATATATTAACCACAGGACCCTTCAATTTACTCTCAAATGGTTAGCCAAGCCTCTATGGTGGCTAGCCATGTGGGCACCTACTACTGCATTCCCCCAGTGGGCCCTTCATGTCCTAGTCTGACACTGACCATTATACTGTATGGCATATTAGTTACAATGTTTGATGATGGATTGATATGTATATAAGCATCACACCATAAAAGTTTACTTTCTACAATTTACACACAATAGTAGTGAATTCTGTCAAATGCTGGCAATAAAATTAACTTTTGTATTCCTTTTTCCTGTATTCCACAGCAATTATGCAAGCCTTAATGGAGTGAAATATGCAAATGATAATATATCGTAACAGAAGGACAGTCTTTGTATAAGAAACAGATTGTTTTTGCATTCAAGACCTAGCGATTCAGTGGAAATCTATTCAAATGATACATCTTTTACTCAAATACAGCATGAAGGTTATTTCTTTATCTCTTCCGTGTAAGCAAATTGTTGCCTAGAAACATGTTTTAGCTCAATCAAGTACCATCTATAAATCTAATTTGAATTAATACATAACATTTATTTTAAGTTTGTGATTATACAAAAAAAGTCTGCTTTTGGTTTGCTAAGGTAACTTTGTTTTCCTTAGTACTGAACAAATATATTATATGAATATAATGACATAAATATGTAGAATAAAACACACGGGTCATGTCAACTGGGGTTTTTGTATAATGAATAATCTCTAGTAGCTTACTAGAACAGTTGTTCTCAAACATGGTCCACGGAACCCAAACAGTTCACATTTTCCAGGTCTCCTTGCAGGTGCACAGGTATATTCATTATCAGTGGTGACTCCAGAAGTGGGGCTTCAGCGCAGTCCAAAATTCAAATAGGGGAGCCGCACCAACTACCAGTAAGTCCTACCTGGCAATGTTTGGCAGCATTTGGGGTGGAAGTTGGTGTGGCTCCACTATTTGAATTTTGGACTGCACTGCATCCCCACCTCTAGAGCCACCACTGTTCATTACTCACTGACACATTTTTAAATTTCAAAGCTAGAGCTAATTATTTCACTTGGGATTCTGTGAGCAGACCTGGAAAACATGAACTGTTTGTGGTCCTAAGGACCAAGTTTGAGAACCTATGTACTAGTCCTTCTGTATGAGATAATCAGATTACGATGTGTACGCATTTTCTGACGCTATTACCCCTCGCGCGTGCGCAATGCTAATGCAATGCATGCACAGTAGTTCGATAATCACTCAATTTGCGAATTATTTGAATGGCAATCCATATTGAATTAGGCCCTCTGTTGTATATTAGTGCAAAATCAAATAGATTTTTTGGTGGTGTACTTGTTTCCAAATGAAGCATCTGGCAAATGGTATCCGGTCCTTAGGTCGACAGTACTTAGGTTAACACTCATTAGGTCGACCACTATTGGTCGACATGACTTAGGTTGACATGGTCTTTACTGTCTATGCTATGATGCACACCCCTGGCAAATAAATACAATTGTAAAACTGATGAAAACCAACTAAAACTTCTTTTAAAACTGATGGAAACAGACTAAAACAGACTAAAAAATATTAAATATTATTATAGATTTGCATGGACCCCTGTGTTTTGGTTCTAATTCATCATTGTGTATTTATTTTGGCTTTGTTTTTGGCAAAACCATTCTCAAGTGTTTTGGTTCAGATTCAGTTTTTGGTTCGACTTTGGATTCCTTTAAAATCGATAAAAATCGATAAACATTGATAAAAAATCAATAAAAATCTTCAAAATCATGTAATTTGTACCTGTTTACATGCAATCCAAAACCCGAGTTCGGTTTTAAATCCGAGTTCTGAACTGACAAAAGACCTGAGTCAGAAATTGGTTCCACTCAGAAACCCCCTAAGTGATTACGAACTGGGACTCAATTCAACTAGGAACCCCTACATTTGGGTGTGTTCATATTTCAGGAAAACTAACATCTCTAAATATTACAATATATCAATAATGAACAATATTGCAATAGAAGAATGTGGTTGCTGCAAAGAAAACACACTGATTAATAAGTTCCTACATGAAGATGCAAAGATCATGTTCATAAAACCCTCCTAATAACAAGTAACATATGTACTAATACACTATTGTCTTTAGGTGCAAAGTAGGATCAAACTGGCCCACAGGGGTACAGTGTAAATACCTGATGGGTTTCACTGCCAAAGATCCCAACCCCTCCTCTAGGGTTCAGCTTCCACACTGTGCAGTCAATTTAGGCATTGTTATTCTATAAGAGGGTCTGTTACCTGGTAGAGGAGGACCACCAATAAACATTTTGCATGGTTCTCTTCTATAGAAACAACACTAAGAATAACGTAATGGTTAGTCAAGTGTCTGTAGTGTTGGCCACACCCCTTTTAGTGGCTGGCCATACCACCTTAGGTATGCACCCCTACCACTGCATTTTACCATGGTGGGCCCTTATTGCCCAAGTCCAGCACTGGTGCAAAGTTCAATATCTTTGATTAAAATAATGGCAATTGTCTCACCAGTATTAGATTGTCAATAATGCTTGTATAATGGTAAACTTAAAGTTGTTAGAATGCAAGATTGTTGACAACAACAAGGTGAGAGCTGCCAGTAAATCTTGATAGATAAATATAATATACTGTATTGCAACAAATTATCAGCTTGTCCCGAGCTGACCAGATAACCTGGTATTTGAACTGCCAGTTAATCCAACTAGCTATGTAGTGCCATATGATAAGGATGTCCTGGATTTAATTAGGATCCAACACTGACGGCAAATTTCCAATTTACACATACTTGCCAGTGAGTTTAGCACACAGTAGGAGCCTGTTTCTGCATTACACTAATTTCTGGTGTATGGCATTCACTTCCTAAGCCGCAATACTCTAGCGCAGGGGTGGGCAATTATTTCAGCTGGGGGGCCGCTTAACACTTCCAGCGAATATTCGAGGGCCACACACAAAATACTCAAAAAGAGATCCCTTTTTACACATTACGGCAGACAGCGTGCCCTTTTTACACATTACGGCAGACAGTGTCCCCCTTTTTACACATTATGGCAGACAGCGTGCCCTTTTTACACATTACGACAGACAGCGTCCCCTTTTTACACATTACACCAGACAGCGCCCCCGTTTTTACACATTGCGGCAGACAGCGCCCCCGTTTTTACACATTATGGCAGACAGCGTCCCCTTTTTACATATTATGGCAGACAGCGCCCCCGTTTTTATACATTACGGCAGACAGCGCCCCCGTTTTTACACATTACGGCAGACAGCATCCCCTTTTTACACATTACGGCAGACAGCGTTCCCTTTTTACACATTACGGCAGACAGCGTCCCCCTTTTTACACATTACGGCAGACAGCGTGCCCTTTTTACACATTACGACAGACAGCTTACCCTTTTTACACATTACAGCAGACAGCGCCCCCGTTTTTACACATTACGGCAGACAGCGCCCCCGTTTTTACACATTGCGGCAGACAGCGCCCCCGTTTTTACATATTACGGCAGACAGCATCCCTTTTTACACATTACGGCAGACAGCGCCCCCGTTTTTATACATTACGGCAGACAGCGCCCCCGTTTTTATGCATTATGGCAGACAGCGACCCCGTTTTTACACATTATGGCAGACAGCGTCCCCTTTTTACACATTACGGCAGACAGCGCCCCCGTTTTTATACATTACGGCAGACAGCGCCCCCATTTTTACACATTGCGGCAGACAGCGTCCTCTTTTTACACATTTTACTGCAGACAGCATCCCTGTTTTTACACATTACAGCAGACAGCGCCCCCGTTTTTACACATTACGGCAGACAGTCCCTACCCCCCTTTCTCCCCCCCTCCCCTAAACCCATATTGCAGTTTTTAACTCCCCTCCCTCCCCACCCCTAAACCTATATGTCAGCTTAAGCAGTGTTCCAGGGGCTGGCTGGACAGGGGGTTTACCTGTTTGTCACAGTGGCAGACGATCCCCGCTGTCCGATGATCTGCGCTGCTGCCGGCCGGAGTCACTGCTGATGTGGCCTCTCATGCTCCCGCTCGCTGCCCGCCGCTTCCTCTCCTCACTGGCCGCCACTTCTCGGCCGCCGCTCCTGCTCACTGCAGTGCCCGCCCCCCGTGCCGCCCAGCGCATGATAACAGAGGAAATCCCGGTCAGCTGACCCTGTGACGTGACCGGGATTTCCTCAGCAGCGCCACGTCTGAGAGCAGTGCAATGACAAGCGGCATGTCGGGCCGCTTGTCATTGCACTCTGGTGGGGCACAGCGGGCCAGGCAGGATCGGTCCGCGGGCCGCCTGTTGCCCACCCCTACTCTGGTGGCATAGGATGTGAATGTCCCAAAATCAGAGCCACAGAACACAAAGCACAGCAGTAATCTTATAACACCACTTGGTCTGTGCAATCAGCAGGTCAGTCAGCAATGCAGAGGAAGGTGCTTTGATACAGCAACTGCATCAGTCATGCAAGAGGGTTCAATGGAGTATCAAATGTTATCTCTCACTTGTATCTTTCTGTCACTGGGCAAATAAAGATCAAATGTTGGCCAAACAAAGATCAATTCAGCAGGTAACCAAAGCTTTGCGAATGTAAATATCCTCTACAGATGGTGCTTTCCAACTAAAATGATTGTATCCAGGGCCGGCAACAGAAATCACGGGGCCCCATACAGTGATATCTCTGGGGCCCCCTCAGATTTTATGTATATATATATATATATATATATATATATATATATATAAATATGTGTGTAATTATTTATTAAAGTGGAACAAAATTTGCACTATATAAGAAACTGTTAATATATATATATATATATATATATATAAATATGTATGTCTCTCCTTACTCACTCCTACACACCACAGGCTGCATCTCCCTCTCTCCTTCCTCCCACACACCCCACAGTCTGTCTCTCCCCAATGACTTCATGCTTCATTCCCAGCTCCCCCTACCCATCCCAATGCCCTGTATGCACTCACCGAGCCACTGTTCCCCCGGGGAGAGACTCACCTGTGCTGCACTTCCCAGACCAGAACACCATACAGCAGACCCTACCAGAAGAGGCCAATGCAGGGCATGGAAATCCTGGCCAGCAGAGCTACTGCCATGTCCCGTAACTACCTGCAACATAACAGAACCCAGAACAGCGGATGCACACTCGCTTCGCACACTCACTTTGTGTGAGAGGCTCCTGTCACTCTGAGGCTGCGGCCACACCACCCACAGCTTGTTGCCCTATTTGGACAAGACAGCTCACATCCCTGCCAGGTACTTGGCATATACTCAGGGCCCCTCTGATACTTGGGGCCTAGTACAGTTGTCCCCTTTTTACCCCCCTGTCGCCAGCCCTGGTTGTGTCACACAACAGATCCATGGTTACCATGGAAAATGGGCATAGTCACGTGTCATAAGGGGGCATGACCACATGACACTAAGTTGAGTGGCTACATTCTACTACGGGTGTTGCAACACAGCATAGTCCCCTTTCTTTGCACTCTGGAGGCAAGGCTAGAAATACCAATCAACTAAAGCAAAGAAAGCATATCACTTGTATCCAGCTGTTGTTCTTACAGTAGTTTTGATTCTATTGAGGCTCAGGTACATGCCCTTTTTCAGTTTGAGACAGTGGTAGCCCATACTCCTCCTTAGCTGCCGCTGCACTGATGAAATGGTTTGGGTATAGTAATATTAGACTGATAATAGGTTAGTTGGTGGCAACATAAAGGCCGTTAGCTCTGTCTCAGGTAGCTGAGTCCAGGGATTTAGCAATTTTCATATGTATTGCATACACCTTTCTTCCAGAGGCCTTTCTAGAGAGGATGGGACCCGTGTGCAGACTCGGTGTGTGGGCCTCCTCCTCTCCTGTAGCTGTCACCGCCACTGTCAGCGCTCTCAGCACTGAGTCACTGGCACAGTGCCAGAGTCTACAGCACATGCACAGGACTCTGAAAAAATGGCCGCTGCACCATTTTTTGGGAGTCCTCCGCATGCGCTGTAGATTCTGGCACTGTGCCAGAATCTCTAGTACTCGTTGCACTAGCAGCGGCGGTGATGGCTACGGGAGAGGAGGGAACCCACACACAGTCACCGATAGACGCTGGAAAGGTGAGTATAGTACAAATGGGTGCATTTTGTGGGCTCCCTCTGGATCCAGGGGTTTGGTGTTCACCGCACACGCTGCACCCATTATAGATACGCTACTACTTTCTTCTTTTCTTGGGAAAATCTGACCATCTCTGTGCTTTCTGTGTACCAAACACTTATAGGCTTTGTTCCCTCACCACTTTCCTGTTGTTGTTTTTATTCTCTGTCTCATTTGCTTTTCTTGTTTAAATTTCAATTAATACTAATGATGGAAAAAATTATGCTAAACACTGGAACAAATGCAAAGTGAATAAACAGTAATCTGACATGCCATTATGTGAAATAAGAGGTATAAACAAGAATTCAAGACAATATGCTTCTGCAACTGGAAGTCGTACACTGAACATTTTTAATTTGTCCACACTTAGTTATTGTAGTTAAAAGATATTCATCACGTAGAGTAAGAACATGACCAGAACATATTCTAAGATACCTATTCATAAATTGTTTAATTACAGTCCTAATATTACATTAAATCTATACCAGGTTTTATAATGCACCTTACAGATATGGGTTACAGTACAATGTACTAAAATTTTGAATATGGCAATAATTTTCTATTTTAGTTTATAAAGTATAACACACAGGAACACCAATAAACTTTAAATATGTCATGTTGTGCAATGCAATATAATAACTGTTACTCTTAATATCTATAGAACTGTATGTGTTACTTACTGTACTCTATACTTCAGATTATCATATCACAAGATAATGTTTTCAATAATCAGACAGTATTGTGATCTTATGGACATGTACAAAATGTGAAAATCAATACCACTGAAGTCTGAATTTGCATTTCTTTAATCTAATCTCTTGGCTCCATGATTATTATTACATATATTCCTATAACATAATGCAGTACACGTTACATAAGCCTTAGGAATTCTTTAGTGTAGAAAGACTGTACAACTTGTCTAAAAAAATGTCTAAAGTGTACGTGGGTAAAATATCATACATCCCAACCGGTCCAATTTTGGCGATACAGTTCTGTTTTGTGGGCACAGTCCTGCCATCTCACACATGAGCTGCAGTGCCCTGATATGCGGAGGGAAGTTGGGAGGCCTCTTCTTGGTCTCTGCTCTGCTTAGCAGAGTAGAAACAAGTAGATGCTATGTGTATGCGTACGGCATCAATTCACAGGAGAGAGGGACTGAGGGGACAATCAGCAGCTTTTGAAGCGCTAGACATGACCCCACAGTGATGAAAAATGGGGATATGACCAAGGGATAGAGCAATACACACAAGGCCAGCCCCCTAACACGTACCCTAATTTCAGGCTCATGCCTTTGCTGAGCACAAATGTCCCTCTTAAGACATAAAAGAAACTGTGTGGTATAGATTAGGTGTAAGCAAATATAAACTCTTGTGTTTGTGGGCATAAATTGATCATGATAGCTTTTGCATTGTTGTTTGACAGATCCTGGCTATGATATAATAGGAAGCCAATGGGATGTTAGTAGGGGTGAACTTCTGTGCTTGATAAATTTCTGTGACATAGGAATTCTGCTTTGTTTCCAAACTGGAAATACAAGCCCCCCAACCACCCTCACTACCTTATCTTGTTTATGTCATTTGTTACCTTTTTCTATTTTTTAACAATATTATTGAGTATCAAAAGCATATAATGAACAAATAATACAGACTTTCACAGTTGAGCAATGTAGAATTGTAGAAGGAATACGAGTGATACAATAATTGAGAGATACTAAGAGGTATCTATAATTATACAATCAAGGATGAGACAGGAAACATAATAATATTCCCATAAAGGGTCTCATATAGAAAAATAGAACTTGAGATTCATAATATAAAAGGACATTTATCTAAAATAATTACAAGTGAAAAGTACAGTGACGTGCAGTGAGGTGAGGCAGAGCCTTTCCTGTCATACTAACATATACGCCAGAGTTCTGACTATATAAAGTATATGAAAAATACAAAGAATACTGTATATTATAAATATTTTCTTGTATTATTGTAATCATTTTTATAAGCAAAACTCTGGAACAAAAAGTCTATGGCAGGTGATGCAGTCCCTCCCCTGCCTATCTTTTTTGCACATTTTTGATTAAAATTCAGCAAATTTCTAGCAGTATACACTGCTGTACCTGTGTATAATACCCACATGAACTTGTTGGCTCATATATTGTGTATAAATCTGGCTCTGGTACAAGCCAGTAACTCCTGATCCATTTATCTCACTGCATGTCCCTGGATAAGTAATAAGCCTAGGTAGTAATAAGCCTAGGTTGTATGAGTAAAGAAAGTAGAGGAACACAAGGAAGGAGAGAGAGAGAGAGAGAGAGAGAGAGAGAGAAGGTAACAAGTCAGCAATAGCAAGATGCGTGATCATGTTAAAATCCTTAGGCTCCAGTAATCAGTTTAAGCCATGGGAGTAGGTAGTATAAGGTTGTCTGTTGCCAACTTGCAATGCTTTCTTCTCCACTCTGAGAAATAACTATTATACATATAAACCAATGAATTTGTGCCCTGGCTTTTATATCTGATGCGACCTGTTATAATGCTCATTGTGCGGCTGCAGGATTGGAAGCTTCTTGGAATTGCTGCTCTCAGAGGCACCTTTTGTCCCTCTGCTTCCTGGTTCCCTCCATCTCAGTGCATGCCATGCTGCTAATCACTGCTGATTGGTCAGCACAGCAGCACCCCCCCCCCATCCAGCGGCTGCATACACTAGCAGCTATGGGGGAGTTGTGCAAAAATAAGCAGCCCACACCATCCCTGATGAACTCCGGATGCTGCAGAGAGGATCACATACCGGGAAAATTACTTTGCAATGGTTACGATGTTCCAGTCATCATTGGTCGCAATGTTCCAACCATCAGTGTTTGTACTAATGGTTTTTTTTTTATTATTATTATTATTAAACAAAATATATATGGTTTTTAAAGAAAATTGTAATGGACATACTTTAAGTAAATGTTCTTAGACTTACTCAGTCATATATAAACAACAATTTCTGAGCTTTTAAAAAAAAATATTAGTCAGTTAAGTGGTTAAGTGTGCGTGTTTTATCACTTTGTGGCTTTAAGACCATTAAGTGATTTTCAACTTATCTGTATCTCACTCTCCTGCAAGTATTGATGTTCATGTTGGTGCTGTGCAACTCTCTCACACAGCTGCCACCATTAACCCATGCACTGTCACAAAACTAGTTGTTCTAGCAAATCAAAATGTATTACAACAAACAGTTATTTTGCTTCACATCATTGCAGTTTTGCATATTATCAATTATCTTCTTAGTGTTCAAGTCGAAATATCTCAAAATCTTTTTTTTTTCTGAAAAACTACAAATGTTATTTGTACTATAATAATGTAAGGAAGGTATTTGCTTATAAGACATTACAAAATTACACAGCATCAGGCAGAGTTTCAATTCATACAGAATACAATTGCACATATAAAGAGTAGACAGCATTGACAATGGAACGGTAGACATGCTTGTAAAATATGCTAAGTAACACTGAACAAACATGTCAATTTCTGCTTGTAATGTACAAAAAGAAAATAAAAAAACTGTCAGTTAATGCTGCAGTAATATTCATACAGCTGCTGTACTGTACTTTATATAGCAAATGCAGTTGGCACATGACATTGTAAAGTAGTCTGGGTTACTAATTATTGTCTTGGCTATTAATAGTAAGTGCTTACACATATATCATACAACAAAAAATAGAAAAAACTATGACATCTCTAATACTCCTAAACATTTAAAGAATCTTGAAATTCATCACACCTGGATCATGACACCGTAGCAAAAAGGGAAATTAGATTTGAGATTCTTGCATTAAAATGATACTGAATATATAAATACTAATTAAGAAAATATTTACACTTGTTTTAACACAAGAAGGTCAATTATGGTTAATTGTAATTATTACTTTGAATGCATTTATTCATTAATTTCACTGTAGCTAAGTATTGAATAGTATAAATCTTAAAATTAGCAGTAACATATTAAGACATCTAGATTGCTAAACATTGACAGTGTTATTGTGTTATACACAAACATAAGGCATGCACTGAACTAAATTGAAGCAGTGAACTAACTAAAAAAGTCAGCAACAATAATATTTACAAGATTAAGAAAAATCACAGCAAGGGGTAAATTTACTAAAATGTGCATTTGCAAAACCACACATTTTCTGGTGACTTTACAGTACAGAATGTGTGGTTTGGAAACTGTGAGAAATCCACGTTGCACATAAAATGCATGTTTTGAAACTGTATGGTTACTTAATGACATTCCAAATTTTAAAAATCGCAAGTTTATTAAACACACAGTTTACAAAAGAGCGGTTTGCAAAAATAATGTCAAACCATCAAGTAAAGGCAGATTTTTAGACAAAATTTGATAGGCAATATAGCTTAAGCCACCTGTGAGGACACATTTCTTAGGCTTGTGCCATCAGCTCAGTGTCTTATCTCTCTAGCAACGACCACATATTTACATAATCCATAGCAGAGACTAGGGTTATTTCTGAATAAATACAAACAATCTGGAATGAAATTATTTCACAAATTATCATCTCCTGATAGTACATCATTTTTTGTTGAGCAGTACCACACTCCCATTACCTGCATTGATGCGGTATCAACAAAAAAACAGACAACGGACCATATTCAGTAAATATAGAAAAATCTGCTTTTTAGCAGAATTTTTAATCATTTTGTTTGCATGTTGGAGGCCACCTATCGCAGGGCAAGGCCGCCCAGTATGCTAACAACCACCTCCCCACTGCGACCACTCTGAAACTGCGGTCACACCACAATTTCAGCGTGAATGCAGAAAGTAAGGAAGCCTCCTGCCGGCACAGCCTGGCTGCAATGGCAGGAGAGCTGCTGTCATCTTTTTGATAGGGTGGCTGCATGTGATGTCATGCAGCTGTCCCAATTACATCCATGCCACACCCCCTATTTGACTGCCACTGCCCTTGCTTCCATAACGCCACCCCCGCAACAGAAATGGAGCATTTGCGCCCCCCTCCCACACCCATAAAATGCAGATGCATGCGCAGGACATCATCTTAGTAATTTCTGCCACATTCCCAAAAACAATGAAAGAGTCACGTGAGTGGTGACATTTCAAACAGGAACGGATGCATTAGGAATCATGTGTTGTCTTTGTGCGGGAGAGCTCTGTGTAATGTTTTCCAGTGTACTTCTTGAAGATAAGAGGATTTCAGATATTTAAGAGTTTTTTTCTTGGTTAAGATCAGGGTGGAGTTGACATCAGAAATATCCAGGCTCCATGCCGATGATAATGATTGCCAAGGTTTAGTATCAGAATTGGGCAGAAGAATGGAGTACAGAAATTTAGTTCGATATGGGGTACTATGAATCAGCCGGAGAAGAGAAGGAACAGTTTCTGTGGAATTTGAAAATCGAGTGTTGGGATCTCCGGTTTGTAGAAACATGGAAAGATTTGAGTTATGCAAATGGAATTTTTTGTTAAAGAGTGTGGAAAGCCTGGATGTTCCCTCTCCCAATTAAAAAAAACTGTGAGGTAAGGGATAATCCTTTGGAACACTGGGTTATAAAGTGAAAGAGCGAATGAAGGATTACCCCAGAGGGGAGTGTAAGGAGAGGATAAAGAGTTTCTTGACAACTTTTTATTAATACACGGTGATTCAAAGTTCGCAGAATACCCTTTTGTTTCAAAAACTGTGCAGAAAATGGGAAAACTGAATACTCTACTAAGGCATGGGTGAGGTGGGCTATCTTTTAGGGTATGTACCGAACATAGGTGCCATCTTGAACTTGGCCATCTTGAATCTAAGTCAGTTTTTTAAAAAGGAAAGGGGGCCATGTAACATGTCAAACAACATCAGAATTTGCTGAAAAGTTAATTGCTGCAAACCGATTTGAAATAGCAGTTATGGTTCAAAAGTTACAACACTTTTTGTTGCAGGTAACTGAAAATGGCTTTGACAAAGAGGAGAGAATGTGCTGCATTGTGGGCTCTTCATGAAGGATGCCAAACCATTGTTGAGGTTGTCTCATCAGAAGCACTTTTTGGATGACCACTCTGTGACTTGTCAGCCACAGTACCAGTTTCTCGGAATTCAGAAATTGGGCATCCGACAGTGTTATGCAAAATTGGAGGTCTTTTTGAGTGCCCATTGTTAAAATCTGCAGCTTTGACACGGAAACTTCGTTCTCCAGACATCAAAATGACCTCAATTCTCTGCTATTTCAAATCTGTTTGCAGCTATACATTTTTCAGCAAATTCTGATGTTGTTTGACATGTTACACAACCCCCTTTTCATTTGAAAAAACTGACTTAGAGTCAAGATGGCTGATTTCAAGATGGTGCCCATGTTCGATACATACTCTTAAAGATAGGCAACCTCACCCATACCTTACTTTTCAGTTTTCCCATTTCCTGCACAGTTTTTGAAACAAAAGGGCATACTGTGACTTTTCTATCACCCTGTAAATAGGTTTCACGAAACACGATATGGTTTAAAATGTGAGAGGGGTTATCACATTTCTTTGAGTGTATAGGAGCACTGGGGAGTACGGGGCAAAAAGAGCAGAATCTAAAGATTGGGAAGTATAAGAGGATTTGGAAAGCAACCAATCTGAG
This sequence comes from Pseudophryne corroboree, assembly GCF_028390025.1. Taxonomy (NCBI): domain Eukaryota; kingdom Metazoa; phylum Chordata; class Amphibia; order Anura; family Myobatrachidae; genus Pseudophryne; species Pseudophryne corroboree. Next base: position 551,308,346 of record NC_086446.1, on the reverse strand, counting down.
ATATATCTGAAGTGAATTGCTAATGTATAGAGCAGGCCTGGCCAACCTGTGGCTCTCCAGCTGTTGTGGAACTACACGTCCCAGCATGCCCTGCCACAGTTTTTGCATTCCCTAATATCAAAACTGTGGCAGGGCATGCTGGGATTTGTAGTTTCACAGCAGCTGAAGAGCCACAGGTTGGCCAGGCCTGGTATAGAGTTTCAAGTTTGGAAGGGACATACCACCGTTAGAACAGTGAGTTTGTAGCTTATGGATGGCTATCCATGGTCATTTATTTTGCCACAGAAATTTTGATGTGAATTGCTGAAAACAATTGGTAACATCTGTGAATTGATCAAGCCAATTGGTAACACCTGTAATAAGTAAAAAAGTTTAGGGAAAATAATGCATTTCACAACCGCTATCCGGCCAAGAAGTGATAATGGCAAATTAATCCATGAATCATAAAGCAAGGACATTTTCAAAAGAGCCAAGGTAAAATTAAGTTTGTATAAGGAAGAGAGATCAGAAGGGATGCAAAGGCCTAAATATTTTATATCCTTCTTGAGGAAAGGTGAAGAAATAGGATCGGTAGAAGATAATGGAACAATATCAGAACCAGAAAGAGTTAGTATTTCAGATTTGGAGGTATTGATTCTGAAGCCTGCATAGTCACCAAAGTTACTTATCAGGGATAGTGATGTGGGAAGTGAGGTCTGAGGGTTAGACAAAAATAAGAGCATGTCATCTGCATAAAGGGCAAGCTTCAGATCAACATTCCCCACCATAATGCCAGCAATGTCCAGGGATTTTCTGATATGGATAGCAAGGGGTTTGATGGCAAGGGCTGAAAGTAGGGGTGAAAGGGGAAAACCTTGCCGTGTGCCTCTATGAATAGTGAACGGTGCAGACAAGTGGCCATTACAGTATAGTTGTGAAGTTATCAAAGAATATAGTGTTTGTATGAGTGAAATAAAAGGTTGAGGGTAGCCAAAGTGTTGCATATTTTGAAAAAGATGGGGCCAAGTTAGAAGGTCGAGGCTTTCTCTGCATCTAAAGCTAGTATGATATTGTGTCCAGGTGAAGGGAGTGTGGATAGTTTGTGGATTGCAGACAGTACTTTGAATACATTAGTCACTGAGTGGCGACCCCAAATAAATCCTGTGTGGTTCAAGTGTACTATGTGGGGGAGGGAAAATTTGAGCTGATCAGCTAGTATTTTGGTGAAAATTTTGTAATTTAAATTTAGTAGGGAATGGGGCGTTAAGAACTTGGAAGGGAGGGTTCACGACCTGGTTTTAAAAGTACCTTAATAATAGCATTATTGAAGTATAAGGGAAGGGTGTTAGATTTTATTATTGAATTGTATAATGCAAGAAGGTGGGCATCTAACTTGTCTATTAATAATTTCTAGAATTCACTAGTGAATCCATCGGGACCCGGGGCTTTATTGGGTTTTAAGTGTTGGATAGTGAAGCAGATTTCTTCTAGGGTTATTGGCTCATTGAGAGAATGGAGAAAGTTAAAGGGAATCTGAGGCATCTGCGGGAAAGAACATGAGGGGGAAGACATAGTGGGGGGAACATCAGGATTAGAATTGAGAGATTCATAGAATAATTTCATAATATCAGCAATTTTTTGTGGATCTGTAGTGAGGGAATAATCTGGGAGTTTTAAAGGGTGTACAATAATGGGAGAAGTAGTTCCTTTTAATATATTGGTAAGGAGCTTTACGGTTTTATTTCCAAACTTATGAAAATGGAAGTCCACTTTGAACTTGTATTTGTCACCCATTAAAGTAAGGAATTCATTAAATTGAAATTTTAACGTTAAGTATGTAGTTGTACTCAGTGGAGAGGGGTGGGTTTTAAAAGATTGATGGGCTTCAGAGAGAGATTGTTGCATTTCAATGTATGATTGAGTATCTTTCTTTTTAAGGACAGAGGAATATTAGATAATATTACTCCTTAGAACTGCTTTTGCTGTTTTCCAAAATAAAGGGGGGTTATCTTCTGAATGTGATTTGTAATAAAAATAGAAAGAATCCCAAGCCCCATGTAGGGAGTCACAAAATTTGGCATAGAGTTGGATAGGTGGGATGGGAACTTCCATTGAGGGGTCGTAAAATTATCCGGATGTACTGTAATGTGAAGTAGAACCAGAGCAGGGCATGGTCAGAAATAAGAATAGGTTCTATGACAGTCACCTTGGGGAATAGCTGTTGTGAAATAAACATATAAACGATTCTTGAGAATGTGTCATGTGCTGCGGAGTGGCAAGAAAATTCCCTATCAATGGGATGGAGAGTGCGCCAGATGTCAGTTAATTGAGGGCTTTTGGAAAAGTGTGGACCACCAAATTTAGGAAGGTGATGAAGGGTATTGGGAGAACGGGAACGTTCTAAGTAGGGAGAAGACACTAGATTGAAATCGCCACAAACAATAAGGTTATCAATGCTGAAAGGAGTCAGTTTAGTCCATAAATTCTGGAAAAAAGACCTGTTATATAAATTCGGGGCATAAATACAGGTTGAGTATCCCTTATCCAAAATTAAAAATCCCACATTTTTGGGTCCGCTACTGAGATAATTATATATATATATATATATATATATATATATTATATCTATTATATATCTACATATATCTATACATATAAGATATATATAATACTGTATATGTGTCATTATCTCAGTAATGAATTTAGATTTTTAATTTTGGGTAAAGGATACTCAATCTGTTTTGCAAAATACGAAGGTAAGTTCATTAATAGATAGTTTAACAATAAAATAATGACCATTAGGGTCAGCGTCTAAAGAGCTTACTTGAACATTGAGGTTATGTTTCGCTAAGAGAACCACTCCCCTAGACTTAGAATTAAAAGAAGCAGCCACTATCAAGGGCCAGTGTGACATTAGCAATTTCAGTGATTCTGGTCGGGTCAGGTGAGTTTCCTGCAAAAAGGCTTTATTAATGTTCGATTTAGTTAAATACATAAGGATTTTGTGACTTTTCGCTGGAGAATTTATACCACCAACGTTTAGTGTGGCAATTTTAAGCTCAGTCATTGTCATATCGGAAAAGGGTATGGAACAAGAATTGAGTGCTATAGATAATGATAATACTGATCAGTAGTTGCAAATTGGAGATGGGGAGAGATGGGCATAGGAGTAATCTAGATACACATAGAAAATTATGAAAATGGTTTGATAGTTAAACAGACTTCCAGTATATACTGTAAGTATAACAAAGTGAGATTAGACTCCTTACACACAAATAATGATCTGGTGCAATACTCCAGACAACACGCCAGTATTGGCATCTATAATATTAAACTAAAGTAACAATTGAGAGCCACCATGAAAACTGTCAGAGGGAATCTCCAACATGGGTGTACTACGACTGGCCGGCACTCAGCATCCTGGCACCCAGCATACCAGCGCCAGGATCCCAATCACCAGAATGTCGGCAGCGGGGCAAGTGCAAAAGAGCACTGTGGTGCACTACGCATGCCACACTATTTACTCTCCCTCCAGTAACGAGGCTGTAAGAAAAACAGCTCTTGAAAAGACAAATCTATAGGTTTCACTACACCTGTGGATGCTGCCGCGTACATCCGAGAAGACTGCAGATGACCACGCGGACATCGCTGATGATTCAGCTGTTACAGTGTCTTGAAACTCTTTTTGAGTGAGAGTCTCCCTCTCTCATTTGTATTTACCTGTCCTTTATGTTGTTAGTATTACAGATCATACTGACCTACTCATGTCTCGATATTAAGTGTTTTGCCTAGTTATACTTAATGCCTTTTACAGGGCCTCATAACATATTTTTTCTCAATGTGTTTATGCCTTTTTATATTATATTTATATTTGTCTTTTCTAGAACTGTTTTTCTTAAAGCCTAATTACTGTATATTATACTATATGTTGGAGGGGAGGCACTTGATATACCGGCTGTTGAGGTCCCAGTGCTCAGCATACCGGCACCGGGATCCGACCGCTGGTATGCTGACACCTAATCTCCCTCTTGCTGTGTCCACAAAACCCCTGGAGGGAGAATAAATAGTGCGGCCATCATAAATACAGAGTTTAGTTGGGCAAAGCACTGTGAATCTGCATTTAGCTGTCACTAAGTTCGAGCAAATGGGGTTAAAGGCTTTTAACGGCCTTGTAAGTTCAGCTGAAAAGTCTTGAAATATAAGTAAACAGTTGTTCTCCCATTGTATGGAACGGAGTCTCCTAGATGATGTCCAGAAAACAACTTTATGGAGGTAATTGAGACTTCAAAATAGGGTGACACGTGGGCGTCCATTTGAGGAGCATGGAGGGGGTCCCTCTCTATGTACACGCTCGCTTAATCACTAAATCTTTGCAGGAATCTGTGATACCAAGCAGTGCATGCAGGGTGTTTTGCACAAAATCAGTAAGATCCTCCTATTTAACAGTCTCTAGTAATCCTACCAGCATAATAATATTTTTCCTGGATCTATTTTTTTGCGTCATCCAGCTTCATCGAAAGCTTACAATTGTCTTTTACAATACATCCTTGAACATCAGCTATATCATAGCAATGTCCTCCAATTCTGTTCTCATTTGTGGAGACTCTATGTGATAAAAGCTGTAGCTACAGCATTATGTCAGCTACAGCTTTGGAGAGTAATGAAGCCATGGCTTGTGTTATGGCATCAGTCAGGTCCGCATAAGTCAGCAGGGAATCAGGGAAGCGACTAACCTGAGGAGAGCCAGTAAATTTTTGCAGTGCAATCAGCTTTTTAGGCGCTGGTTTGGAAGGAGGAGTAGTGCTGCCGGGCGCCATGTTGGAGTTAGCCCTCCGCTTCTCCTGGCAGTTTTTACAGCGGGAGGTGAGGGGGGGGGGGGGATGTGGCTCTGTGGAGGCTGTAAAACAGCCTTGATAATGGTGCCTCAGTCGGGGTGTGCCGATGCTATGCTGAAGCGCAGCTTCACAGCATGAGACCGGAACCAGAAGTCTTAGTTTTTTATTTTTAATAAATTTGCAAAGATCAGTAAAAAAGTCATTATGGAGTATTGTGTGTAGAATTTTGAAAAAATGTTTATTCCATTTTGGAATAAGGCTTCAACATAACAAAATGGGGAAAAAGTGAAGCACTGTGAATACTTTCTGGATGCACTGTATATATATTTTTGTGGTGGTACATGCTAGTGGTGTGATTGGGGTGGCAAGGGATAAGGCTAGGTTTGCTTAAGTATTCTGGGCTTATTAAATATTGAATCAAGATGATTCCCTGACCTTGATGTGTGTTTGCATGACAAACATTCTGTTGTGTGATATTGCAGATCAAGCTATGGAGATCTTAGATTCGTGAGGCTAAGAATATTTCATTAGAGAGATAACATTTACACCACCACAACATTCGGCAGCAACTGATACAATTAGATATTGAAGTCTAGTGGTAATCAATTTATGGGGTAAGGCAATCATGAATGAGGTAAATGCCATGAAAATCAGGATTCAAAAATGGGATTAATCATGATCTGAAGGTGAACGAATGTGAGTGGTACATGTTCTGAGTTAGGGCAATGACTTTGTTGAGAACCAACAAAATGATTATGGGAATCCTGTTTTTTTTGTATTTTGTTTTCTCCAAGTGTTATCATTAAGATTTCTGTATTTTTTGGAAGTTACTAGGATGGTCCATGTACTGTATGTCAGTCACTAAGATGCTCCCAGTATTCTGTAACCAGTACTATTGTAGGATGCTCATTGAATTATCAGTGAAAATTATACTCTTTGTATTGTATTGCAGTCAATAGGATGCTACAGTATATGTGCTATCTGTCAGTCACTAGTATGCTCTTTCTATTATATGATGGTCACTAAGAAGCTGTATGTATAATAAATCAGTCACTGAGATGTTATTTATATTTATGTGGGCCACTAAGATGCTCTCTGTATTGTGTGTAGTCAGTGGGATTCTCTATGTATTTTATGGTGACTATTAAGATGTTCTCTGTATTTTGTAGTGATTATGGGGATGCTTTCTGTATTAATTTGGTGGTCACAAAGATGCTGTTTGTATTGTATGGTGGTCACTAGGATGCACTAGTATTTTTTTAAAATTCTGAAAGGGAAATATATTTGGTCAAGTATAATTCTGTGAAGTTGCTTTCATTATTTTTTTTCAAGAGACACAATATGGCTCAATATGCCTCTGCTCAATCCCCTCCTCTGGTAGTGTAGATACTGTATATTCATATATTTACCATTACACATCTTTTTGCAGAATGACACAATTTTATCAAAATTATACAATAATTTCAAATCTATATTTTAATATTGTATCAATAATTGAACATGAAACAATTGTAAGCCTGAATATGACAAAAAGCAGATCTTATGAGTATATAAGTTGTGTAGGAAAAACTCAAATAACTGCATGGCATTTTTGCTAATCTGTCATAGGATGTAACAATATGATTAAAAAGACACTTGCCCTCAGCAGGGAATAAACAGATAAATAATCACAGAACAGATACAACATGAAAATTACTCAAAGAGTTAGTAATTAACTTGTGTTTTTTTTCAATTCTGACTGTTGTAATGTGCCTCAAGCAGTTTCTTATGTCATCTTTATTAATGTAAATTGGCTTGCTTTCCAGGGTCTTTGCTGTTTAATATCATGTATATGTTAAATGACCTACAGCGTTCTCTTTGAATTCCACAAAAAATATTTTATATCCTCAGGGTTGTGCTTCCTGTTGCCTTTATATGATATGTGGATACTGTCACAGTGTTTTTTTTTTCTTTAAGTTGTCCAATTATTCTAAACTAGTTTCTGCTTCTTGGCCCCTTTTTAGAAAATTCATACTAATTTCCACTGCCTGCCTCATTTTTCTCTCTCTACACTCCATCTCTACTGCCTCTACTCGCCATCAGTTGTTTTACGGCCTTTATATATATTACAGAATCTAGAATTCAAGAGCCAGGCCAGCAGTTGATACACAATATATATATAGTAAGAAACATTAGGTAGACAAAGCAAGGTCAGAAGGCAGATCAGGTCAGTACATTATAATATCATGCAGGCAAGGATTTTAGAAGAAAAAGATCAGTTCAGAGCATCACCTATCACTGAGGGTTAGATGTAGTCTCACTGTAAGTATCAAGGGGGTGTGGCATTTTTACTGGTGTGTTAGCTAGTAACATCTGTGCAGACAGTTTAATCAGACATTGGGAGTTAGGAAAATAGAGTGAAAATCAGAATCAGAATCAAAATCATCTTTATTGCCAAGTATATCAGTACATAATACACAAGGAAATTGTTTCCGATAACCACAGCTCTCAGGCAGAAATAAGAAAAAAAGAAGAGAAAGAAAACAACAACGTGACATAAACATAGAAAAGCGAACATAATGGATGCTTGAATACATGGTTTGAGTGTGAAAATGAATAGACTAAGCAAGTGTCGAGTTGACCAAGATAGTCGCTTGGGGAAAGAAACTGTTCCTGTGTCTAGCAGTTCTCACAAGCCGCAGGCTGTACTGTCTTCCAGATGGCAGCCACTGGAACAGGTCATGATGACCACTCCGGTCATCGATGATCTTTTCCACCCGTTTTCCTAACCATAGCCCAGTAGATATCCTTGATTGTCGAGATATTTGTCCCTATGATTTTTTCCGCTGCCCTTACTATTCATTGTAGTCTATTCCTGTTGTGAGTTGAGGCCGAGCCAAACCACACTATTATTGAGGTGCAAAGAACAGATTGAATGATTGCTGAGTAGAAGAGGATCAGAAGTTCCTGCGGCAGATTGAGCTTCCTTGGTTGGCGTAGGAAGTACAGTATTTGTTGGGCTTTTCCCACAATGCGATCTATGTTAGTCTTCCACCTCAGATCCTTGGCGATCGTGGAGCCTAAAAATCTGGAGGAATCTACCACAGCTACTGTGCAGTATGCAATTGTGAGTAGGGAAAGTGTAGGAGGAAGCTTCTCAACCGATTTCGATGTATTTAGCTGAAGATTGTTTGACCTGCACAAGGTAGATAGCCACTCGACCCCCCTTCTATAAGTGGACTCCTCTCCATCCATAATAAGTCCAATCAGCGTGGTGTCATCCACAAATTTAAGGAGTTTCACGGAGGAGTCTGCAGAAGTGCAGTCATTGGTGTAGAGAGTGATAAAGTAAATCGTAAGTATGATAATAATTGGGAGGTCTCCGTTGTGATGATATTCAGCATATAGAATTTATTATCAAATTGGGAACCACGCCCATTTGTTTGGGCAGAGGAGTGTGGTGCACAGGAAAATGGAAAGTGATAGGCGCAAAAACACATATAAGAGGGTCCTTACATCTGATATAGATGAATGTGAGAAAGTCCCCTTGTAATCCCTTTATAGAGTGTTTGTAGGTGTCCTCTGTGGCGTCCTCCAAAAAGTAGTCTCTTATCTCAAGACAAAAAAGCAAATCATAGGGCAGACCAATTTGGAAAAGGACGGGACAACAAAATTTATTTCACAGAACACTCACAATAGGTAAAAAGATACAAGGCGTATAACCACACACATAGGTGGGTAAAACAGGGTGCTGGCAGCTGGAAAACGAATTACCCTCCCAAGAGAAAACACTGAAGAGTCCGGACTTCTACAGCGGATCAGAAGGGAAGGTCATCCAAAGAAGACAGCTCCACTGCTCCACACCTGGTACCACTAGCTTGACGCGTTTCGGACACCAAAGTCCTTCATCAGAAGCATAGTGGTAGTCTCTTAGAGGGGCATATTTATACCCCTAGATATCATGTATAATTAGCCAAACAAATGTCTTATTTTGCCCGCCAAACGGCGCAGCGTTTCCAGCCGCGACCGGAAGTGGTCACCCCCGGAAGCGGAAGTGCGTGTGCGTTCCATCGGTGGAGACAGGAAGTAGTTTTTGCGTTCCATCTCCGGGAAAATAGGCGGAACTTGATGTAATCAAAACAGAAGCTCTGTTCTCTTGTCCTCCAATAGTATCAAAGCAAAAAACGTCCATATGTCCATCATAAAAGAAACAGAAAGAGGAATCAGGAGAATGTAGTTCCAAATAAAAAACAATAATAAAACAATAGCAGCATGAGACTTCATATTTTACAGCAGAGGTGGATTATAAACACTTTTATAAAAAATATTCCTAATAAAAACAATAGCAGCATGAGACTTCATATTTGACAACAAAGGTGAATTATAAACACATTTTCTAAAATATTTATAAAAAACATATTTATAAAAAACATATTTATAAAAACCACTTCAACTCAAATTCACCATTGAGTCCTCCTGGAGTCAGTGTTTTTAAAGTGTGAATCCACTTCATTTCTGCCTTTACCAATCTTATATCATCATCTTTGTTTTTCCATGATGGCAGAATAGCTTGTATTCCCCAGAAGGACTTAATTGCCCCTGGATTAGAATTATGAGCTTTCTTGAAGTGGGCTGATACTGTGTGAGTTTCAAGTCCCTTTTTAATATTATAAGTGTGTTCAGCTAGACGAACTTTCAGATTTCTACTGGTTTTACCAATATAAACCAGCCCACACTTACATTCTAACCCATACACGACATTTTTCGCATTACACGTAAGGAATTCTCTGATGGGATAGGTAATATTTTTCACACAGAAATCCTTGATTTTACTCGGACCCTTTACCAGTCTGCATATAGTGCATAAACCACATCTGTGGAATCCCAAAGTTCTGATGCTAGATCTTTTTACTTCATCTAAAGTACTTCTAACAAGTTTATCCTTAATGCTGGGGGCACGTCTATAAATAAAAACAGGTTTGTCAGGTAGTTTATCCCCTATTATTGGATCCTGTTTTAAAATCTTCCAATTATTCCTAAAAACAGTCTCAATCTCCTTATGTTGAGAATTAAAATTACTAATAAAAGACCAGCAAATTCTGTGATCCTTACGATCCTTTTTGGAGTTCACTAAAAGACTTTGTCTCTCTATACTCAAGGCTTTTTCTTTTGCCCCTTCTATTTGTTCCTCTTGGTAGCCTTTTTCTATAAAGCGTTGGCCCATTTCCTTCATTTGTTCTTTACAAGTATCTTCCTCAGTGCAATTCCGTCTCACCCTCAAGAACTGGCTGTACGGAATCCCATCAAGCCAGTTCCTGTGGTGAAGACTTTGCCTGTCAATATAACCATTACAGTCAGTGTCTTTTCTGAAGGTTTTAGTGTGAAGGTGTCCATCCTTCACATAAATGCACAAATCCAAAAAGGAAAGTTCGGACTCGCTACTTTTAAAAACAATGTTGATATTTAAAAGATTACGGTTTAAATTATCACAGAAAACAGACAAATCATTCTGTGTTCCAGAGGAGTGTGGACCAAGACAGAATTCATCAATGAGCTCATACCTTTAGAGCACTGAGCTTTACATATTTATACTATATCATTATACAATGATTCATAACTGATTTAATAATAAGGTGTTCATACAGATAAAATGGGAAACATTGATTGGTTGATGAGCAACAACAGGAAGTGCCAAATATGGTCAGATGAGCTAATTGTAGTAAATTAGCAGACTGGTCCTATGAATCAATTGGGTTCTTTATTAGGCTTCGTCAGCATAAGGGTCATTCTTGTTCATAATGGCATGTTGTTTGCCAAAGCAAAGGTCCATTAGATATTCATTATCATGTCCTCTTTGTCCTGACATAAAACCTCATAAAATTTCATTAAGTTCTGGTTATCTAAATACAAGGGTCTTTACTGATATATATGAACTCATTTAGTCAGATGAGGGAACACAAAGGTTGACAGAATACATCACTTCAGGAGAATTAACTCTATATGGAAATTAAGATACTACTTACAGCTGCTAGAAGCTATAGGTTTAAAGCACAATTTCTGAGGCAACACAGATGTATATTTGATTTTACTTCATCAAGAGAGAAGAGGAAAGGAGAAAGAACACACCCCTGGGGAGCACCCGTGCTAGTTGTCCTGATACTGGAGATGAATTTCCCTGTCCTGACTCGCTGCTCCCTGTCCATCAGGAAGTTTACCACCCAGGAGCATAGCATTTTGGTACTCCTAAATTGCGCATTTTCAATTGCAGGTGCCCAAGGATGATAGTGTTGAATGCGGAGCTGAAGTCCACGAACAGGACCCTCACATAGCCTACTGGTAAATCCAAATGTTGCATGAAGAAGTGCAGGCCCAGATTCACTGCATCCTCAGCCATTCTATTTGCCCTGTAGGTGAACTGCAGAGGGTCTAGGAGGGAGCCTACCGTGGACTTTACTTGAGTCAATACCAAACGCTCCATCGTCTTCATAACCACCAATGTTAGTGCTACTGGTCTGTAATTGTGCAGGTTACTGGAAGAGGAAGGTTTCTTCGTCACTGGGATAATAAGTGAGCACTTGAAACAAGCTGGTACCACACCAGTACCGAGCAACTTGTTGAAAATGGCCATGAAGACTGGTGCCAGCTGAGCAGCACATGTTTTTAGGGCAGATGGGGACACACCATCTGGCCCTGGTGCTTTCTTGGGCTTCAGCTTCCTAAATAGCTTAGTTACCTCTGCTATTTCTGCTTGGAGAGTAGAAATGGCACCCTGGGGGCAGAGAGAGCATTTCTGCCGTAACAGCCAGCGCATCGACAGAATGAGGTGAAGTATCTGTTGCATTCAAGGACATCTCGAACCTGCTGTAGAAACAATTTAGGTCCTCTGCCAGTTGCTGACTGGAGTCAACGCAGAAGGTGGGGCACTTGTAGTTGGTGGCAGCCTTCAGTCCCTTCCATATCGACAGTGGGTCGTTCGCAGAGAAGTTGGACACAAGCTTGTCAGCATAATGTTTTTTGCTGCCTTGATCTCCCTAGATATGGTATTCTTGGCCTGTTTGTATCTGATTTTGTCTCCGCTTCTGTGTGCCTCCTCCTTGGCAAGGCATAGCTGCTTCAAGTTCGCGGTGAACCAGGGATTGTTGTTTGCATAGATACAGACAGTTTTTTATGGCAGACATAAGTCCTCACAGAAGTTGACGTACGATGTAACTGTATCTGCAAGATCGTTAAGGTCCTCCGTGGCAGCCTCAAAGACGTTCCAGTCATTGCATTCGAAGCATGCTTGCAGTTTCAGTTCAGCCTTGCTGAAAATTTGAGATCTAATGGCACCAATTAACAAATAAAATTTAACATGAATATTTAGCAAAAGTCTATAATTAGGTATGTGTCTCCTCCACATCTTAACAACAACAAACAAATACAGCTGAGTTGTACTGGTCTATATCTACAGTATAATATAGTGTTCCTAGGCTGTAGTGAGCATATGTTATCCTAAGTGCACATTTCTCAAAGTGTAACAAGATTTAAACTAGAGATGTGCACTGGAAATTTTTCGGGTTTTGTGTTTTGGTTTTGGATTCAGTTCCACGGCCGTGTTTTGGATTCGGACGCATTTTGGCAAAACCTCCGTGAAATTTTTTTGTCAGATTCGGGTGTGTTTTGGATTCGGGTGTTTTTTTTTAAAAAAACCCTCAAAAACAGCTTAAATCATAGAATTTGGGGGTAATTTTGATCCCATAGTATTATTAACCTCAAAACCCATAATTTCCACTAATTTCCAGTCTATTCTGAACACCTCACTCCTCACAATATTATTTTTAGTCCTAAAATTTGCACCGAGGTCGCTGGATGACTAAGCTAAGCGACCCAAGTGGGCGGCACAAACACCTGGCCCATCTAGGTGTGGCACTGCAGTGTCAGACAGGATGGCACTTAAAAAAATTAGCTCCAAACATCACATGATGCAGAGATAAATAAAAAAGAGGTGCAAGATGGAATTGTCCTTGGGCCCTCCCACCCACCCTTATGTAGTATAAACAGGACATGCACACTTTAACAAACCCATCATTTCAGCCACAGGGTCTGCCACATGACTGCGGCTGAAATGACTGGTTGGTTTGGACCCCCACCAAAAAAGAAGCTATTAATCTCTCATTGCACAAACTGGCTCTACAGAGTCAAGATGTCCACCTCCTCCTCATCGTCCAATTCATCACCCCTTTCACGGTGTACATCCCCCTCCTCACAGAGTATTAATTCGTCCCCACTGGAATCCACCATCTCATGTCCCTGTGTACTTTCTGGAGGCAATTGCTGGTGAATGTCTCCACGGAGGAATTGATTATAATTTATTTTGATGAACATCATCTTCTCCACATTTTCTGGAAGTAATCTCGTACGCCGATCGCTGACAAGGTGACCGGCTGCACTAAACACTCTTTCGGAGTACACACTGGAGGGGGGGCAACTTAGGTAAAATAAAGCCAGTTTGTGCAAGGGCCTCCAAATTGCCTGTTTTTCCTGCCTGTATACGTACGGACTGTCTGACGTGCCTACTTGGATGTTGTCACTCATATAATCCTCCACCATTCTTTCAATGGTGACAGAATCATATGCAGTGACAGTAGACGACATGTCAGTTATCGTTGGCAGGTCCTTCAGTCCGGACCAGATGTCAGCACTCACTCCAGACTGCCCTGCATCACCGCCAGTGGTGGGCTCGGAATTCTTAGCCTTTTCCTCGCAGTCCCAGTTGCGGGAGAATGTGAAGGAGGAGCTGTTGATGGGTCACGTTCCGCTTGACTTGACAAGTGTCTCACCAGCAGGTCTTTGAACATGTGCAGAATTGTGTCTGCCGGAAAGAGAGATACAACATAGGCTTTAAACTTAGGATTGAGCACGGTGGCCAAAATGTAGTGCTCTGATTTCAACAGATTGACCACCCATGAATCCTGGTTACGCGAATTAAGGGCTCCATCCACAAGTCCCACATGCCTAGCAGAATCGCTCCGTTTTAGCTCCTCTTTCAATCTCTCCAGCTGCTTCTGCAAGAGCCTGATGAGGGGAATGACCTGACTCAGGCTGGCAGTGTCTGAACTGACTTCACGTGTGGCAAGTTCAAAGGGATGTAGAACCTTGCACAACGTTGAAATCATTCTCCACTGCACTTGAGTCAGGTGCATTCCCCCTCCTTTGCCTATATCGTAGGCAGACGTATAGGCTTGAATGGCCTTTTGCTGCTCCTCCATCCTCTGAAGCATACAGAGGGTTGAATTCCACCTCGTTACCACCTCTTGCTTCAGATGATGGCGGCGCAGGTTCAGGAGTGTTTGCTGGTGCTCCAGTCTTCGGCACATGGTGGCTGAATGCCGAAAGTGGCCAGCAATTCTTCGGGCCACCGACAGCATCTCTTGCACGCCCCTGTTGTTTTTTAAATAATTCTGCACCACCAAATTCAATGTATGTGCAAAACATGGGACGTGCTGGAATTTGCCCACATGTAATGCACGCACAATATTGGTGGCGTTGTCCGATGTCACAAATCCCCAGGAGAGTCCAATTTGTAGTAAGCCATTCTGCGATGATGTTCCTCAGTTTCCGTAAGAGGTTGTCAGCTGTGTGCCTCTTATGGAAAGCAGTGATACAAAGCGTAGCCTACCTAGGAACGAGTTGGCATTTGCGAGATGCTTCTACTGGTGCCGCTGCTGCTGTTCTTGCTTCGGGAGGCAATACATCTACCCAGTGGGCTGTCACAGTCATATAGTCCTGATTCTGCCCTGCTCCACTTGTCCACATGTCCGTGGTTAAGTGGACATTGAGTACAACTGCATTTTTTAGGACACTGGTGACTCTTTTTCTGACGTCTGTGTACATTCTCGGCATCGCCTGCCTAGAGAAGTGGAACCTAGATATGGTGTTTGTTACCGGGGACACACTACCTCAAGAAATTCACTAATTCCATGTGAATTAACGGTGGATACCAGACACATGTTTAACACCAACACAGCTGCCAAGGCCTGAGTTATCCGCTTTGCAGCAGGATGACTGCTGTGATATTTTATCTTCCTTGCAAAGGACTGTTGGACAGTCAATTGCTTACTGGAAGTAGTACAAGTGGTCTTCCGACTTCCCCTCTGGGATGAAAATCGACTCCCAGCAGCAACAGCAGCGCCAGCAGCAGTAGACGTTACACTCAATGATCCATCGGAGGAATCCCAGTTAGGAGAGGACTCGTCAGACTTGCCATTGACATGGCCTGCAGGACTATTGGTGTTCCTGTCTAAGGAGGAAATTGACACTGAGGGAGTTGGTGGTGTGGTTTGCAGGAGCGTGGGTACAAGAGGAAGGGATTTAGTTGTCAGTGGACTGCTTCCAGTGTCACCCAAAGTTTTTGAACTTGTCAATGACTTCTGATGAATGTGCTCCAGGTGACGTATAAGGGAGGATGTTCCTAGGTGGTTAACATCCTTACCCCTACTTATTACAGCTTGACAAAGGCAACACACGGCTTGACACCTGTTGTCCGCATTTCTGTTAAAATAATTCCACACTGAAGACGTGATTTTTTTTGCAATTTGATCAAGCATGTCAATGGCCATATTTATCCCACGGACAACAGGTGTCTCCCCGGGTGCCTGACTTAAACAAACCACCTCACCATGAGAATCCTCCTTGTCAATTTCCTCCTCAGTGCCAGCAACACCCATATCCTCATCCTGGTGTACTTCAACAGTGACATCTTCAATTTAACTATCAGGAACTGGACTGTGGGTGCTCCTTCCAGCACTTGCAGGGGGCGTGCAAATGGTGGAAGGCACCACCTCTCCCTGTCAATTGTTGGGAAGGTCAGGCATCGCAACCGACACAATTGGACTCTCCTTGGGGATTTGTAATTTAGAAGAACGCACAGTTCTTTGCTGTGCTTTTGCCAGCTTAAGTCTTTTTATTTTTCTAGCGGGAGGATGAGTGCTTCCATCCTCATGTGAAGCTCAACCATTAGCCATGAACATAAGCCAGGGCCTCAGCCGTTCCTTGCCACTCCGTGTCGTAAATGGCATATTGGCAAGTTTACTCTTCTCCTCAGAAGCTTTTAATTTAGATTTTTGGGTCATTTTACTGAACTTTTGTTTTTTTGCATTTTACATGCGCTCTACTATGACATTGGGCATCGGCCTTGGCAGACGACGTTGATGTCATTTCATCGTCTCGGCCATGACTAGTGGCAGCAGCTTCAGCACGAGGTGGAAGTAGATCTTGTTCTTTCCCTATTTTACCCGCCACGTTTTTGTTCTCCATTTTTCAATGCGTGGAATTATATGCCAGTAATATATCAATAGCAATGGCCTACTGTACTGTACTTTATGTATACTACCGGTCACCAAAATGCTGCACTGTCCTACTATATACTGCTCACAATAATGCAGCACAGAGATAGTATACTTGACACAGAGCTGCAAGATACAGCAATGGCCTACTGTACTGTACAATATGTATACTGCTGGTCACCAAAATGCTGCACTGTCCTACTATATACTGCTCACAATAATGCAGCACAGAGATTGTATACTTGACACAGAGCTGCAAGATACAGCAATGACCTACTGTACTGTACTATGGCCCTCATTCCGAGTTGTTGCTCGCTAGCTGCTTTTAGCAGCATTGCACACGCTAAGCCGCCGCCCTCTGGGAGTGTATCTTAGCTTAGCAGAATTGCGAACGAAAGATTAGCAGAATTGCGAATAGAAAATTCCTAGCAGTTTCTGAGTAGCTCGAGACTTACTCAGCCATTGCGATCAGTTCAGTCAGTTTCGTTCCTGGTTTGACGTCACAAACACACCCAGCGTTTGCCCAGACACTCCCGCGTTTCTTCAGACACTCCCGCGTTTTTCCCAGAAACGCCAGCGTTTTTTCGCACACGCCCAGAAAACGGCCAGTTTCCGCCCAGAAACACCCACTTCCTGTCAATCACAGTACGATCACCAGAACGATGAAAATTCCTCGTTATGCCGTGAGTAAAATACCTAACTTTTGTGTAAAATAACTAAGCGCATGCGCTCTGCGAACCTTGCGCATGCGCATTAAGCGACTAATCGCAATATAGCGAAAATCGGCAACGAGCGAACAACTCAGAATGACCACCATGGTGCATTTGAAAGGAGAATCACAATGGCACTGCCAACAATGTGGTGTGTACAGTAAATAGAGTTCCAACAACAGTGCAGCTGAGGTTATTTCAGTTCTCATCCACTGTGATAGACATGCCTCTGATTTATTTTCTATTTCTTATCTCCAACTTGGCTTTATCACTTAACCATAACCTCCTGTTCATGTCCCACATTGATCTAGAGCCTTCTTTTAACAACAATGCATTCACTTCAGCCTTAAAAAATTCAGCTTTATCTATGACATACAGGGCAAAATGTAATAGAGTGAGAGTTTCAAAAAGTTAGAGATATGCTAAGGTTTTGCAGTTTTTTTTAAAGTGGCAATCATTTACACAGCAAGATCAACCTGGTTCTGCAGTGTAAATGATTGCGAACCTTGCGCAAGCGCAGAAAGCGACTAATCGTAATATAGCGAAAATCGTCAATGAGCGAACAACTCGGAATGACCCCCTATATGTATATTGCTGGTCACCAAAATGCTGCACTGTCCTACTATATACTGTTCACAATAATGCAGCACAGAGATAGTATACTTGACACAGAGCTGCAAGATACAGCAATGGCCTACTGTACTGTACTATGGCCCTCATTCCGAGTTGTTCGCAGCAGTTCATCGCATCGCAAACGGCGAAAAATCTCAAACTGCGCATGCGCAAAAGCGGAAATATGCATGCGCAAAACGAGCGATACGATGCTTGTGCAGAATTACTAAACGAAAATCTGCTCGTAATACATAACCAAAAACAGGGAGTGACGGAGGCGTGGCAGAGGCATGGCTTCGCAATCCAACGAAATGGGCGTGAAAGTGGGCGGCAAGTGTGGGAGTATGCAACCAGCAGTAGACGTGTTTTTGGCAAAAATGCGTATCCTATGGTAAAAGTACATAAGAAATGTTCGCTATCTTGACGCAGCCGAAGAGTAAGTCTGCAGCTACTCAGCATTTGCGAAGTACTGTTACAAGTGTGTGTTTGCTCTAATTAGCAATTAATTAGCAAATGAATTCACCTGTTGAGCAATTACTCGCCAAACACTGCTCTTACAAAATACTACAAACAGCAATTATATGGCCACTTAACATTTGTATTGTTACCACAAATAAATCTGACACACTCACAAATAATGCACTGTATTTTTGGGTCAAATAAAAATTAACTGATGTTAAATGCATGTTTTAATTATTTGTTTAATAATATCAAATGTGACTAAACAAACTTATAAACTACATCAGATAAATATTCTCGACATAGACATATTCCTTTGTACATACCAAATAACATGAGCAACATAATGCAGCCTACATTTAATGTGACTTAATCTGTTTTTTTTTTTTTTTTTGTGGGAATATGTGACCATATCTAATACTACGACATGTTGCCCCTAGTAACCCAAGTTACTATTTTTTTTATATGGCCAATTAAGTGTTGTGCAAGGCATACAGATTTAAAATTACAATATGCAATGTTTGTCTTAATATTCTGATTGTTCCCTTTTTCCACAAATGTCAATATGCCATGTTCAAGTTTACAGGGCACAGTTTTTATGAGTGCATAACCTTTAATAAAACACACAAACAATTGTAAAGTATTTTTTTTTACTTCAAAAATAAACAAAATCACCAATACAACATGGCTACAAATGAGCATCACATACAGAGATGGACATAGCAGCAAGCAGATGGCAGTGGCAAAATTCACATAGCAGAACCCAGTACTATGGTAACCCCATCTTCTGCCAAAATATGATGTTTTAAATTAACTAAGTGAACCCCCAGCCAGACTAAACTTTTATGGGAACTGAGGTTGATTCAGGAACCAACACACAAACACAAACATACACAGCACGCTAGGAAGAGGAAGATGGCTCAGGTGTAGGGCCAAATAACTCACAGGCTACAATTTAAAGAAAACCTTTCACTTTCAGGGAGTTCTACATTCTGGCCACCCAAGCCAAAATAAAAAAATACATCGAGGCAACATATAAACATGGGTCCTGCCCATCTGGAGAGACATCACTTTCTCTTTTTTCCCCCCGCCTGATGTAGTTCTTCATGGCTCGGTCTGTGGAGCGACCTTCGAGGGCCCTGCCCAGTGGGCTGTTCTTCCTGGGCAGGGGGAGGGAGCCGATGTGGCTGGCTCTCTGCCACTGTGGGCAAGGGAGACAGCGATGTCCTGGAGCCCTTGCCGAATCGAATTGGCAAGTTGTTGGAAGGAGGAGGCAAGTTGATCTTGGCCCTGCCCGATCTCTGCCAGACCTTGGCAGAGTTGAGCTACACCTTGCTCCACACTGGTTCTGTGCTCAGTGAGCAGGACAGGTATCTGGCTTACCTCCCGGAGCATCCTGTCCTGAAAAGCATTCAGGCTCTCACTATACCTGGCTATTTCAGTCAGGATTTCCGGGATAGCAGAGGGTTGGGTGGGGGGGCCAGTTGGTATCTGGACAGATGGAATGTGTGGTACCACACTGGCACAGACACTAGGTCCCTCCACCTCAGCCTCAGCCACATAACCCTCCAGTGACTCTACCTGCTCACTCACCTGTGCTGTGTTATGTTCAAAGCAAATAGAAGAATGAGTGGAAAAAGAGTAGAAAAAAACAATATGAGACTTTTGGTTCCCAAAATAAATTTCTTTACAAATATGTGTGTAAACTTACCTGGCAAGTCATGTGCATGGAGTATTTCAGGCAGGTCTGTGTCCATATGAGACACCCCAACCCCCTCCTCGTAGCTCACACAGTCCATCGCCATCTTCTCAAGATCTGTGTATTCCACAGTGGCAGCAGGACCTCCCCCTGTTGCCCTCGAGGCATTCCACTCTGCAGATCTCTTGCCCTTCAGGCGGGATTTGAAGTCGGCCCAACTACATATGTGGTGAAAAATAGGGGCAAGGTAGAGAAAAATTATGAATACCTGCTTTAATATATAGTACACATGTTATGCATTTGGTTGCTATAGGCAACATCACATCTAACTAACTTTTTAAGAATACTTGGCACAGAAAATGGACTGGCAGTATACACTTACCATCTTCGAACTTCCTGCGAGGTGCGGACTCTTGAGCCGACTTCATTAACAGAATCAGTGATGTCCCTCCAAATTCTCTCTTTGGTTGCAGCACCCATGTTTTTGGGTCCTCTATGTATTTTTTGCATGGCCTGTGTGACCAAAACCCGTAACTCCCTCTTAGTGAAGGCGGGCTGTCTTTTCTTTTTTTTGGATGTAGCCTGTGAGCTATCGTCCTGTCCTTCCTCACCATCTTCCTCTTCACTAGCTGCTTATGTAGTTTGTGTTTGAGCTGCTAGTCCGGAATCACCCTTAGTTTCCCCACTATCTATGTCTGGCAGGGGATTCACTCCTAACTCCTGGGTATCAGAAGATGGAGTTTGTCTAGTACTGGGTCCTGCTATTTCTAACTCAGCATTGCCAAAGTCAAGCATCTGCCTCCGCAGTGCTATGCTTCTATGTGCTAAAGCTGCCATCTGCTGCTGCACCTCATCCATCTCTGCTGCCATCTACTCACGAGGAGCCATGTTGCTGGTGGCATGTGTGTATGCACGAGTGTTTTGCTATTTATAGCTGCGTGTGTTTTCCATTGTGGAATTCCGCGCAGGTGTATATTATGCAAATTGGGACAGTAATTGTTGCACTGGATTTATAAACGCCCTGCATGCAGCCTGTGTGTGTGTTTGGGTGTATGCTGAAAATTACTGAAGCAAGGTGGACATTTCTGAGTGAGCACATTTCTGAGTGAGTTTTGCGAGTATTTTATATTGTTTCAGTACAGTTTTTTTATGTAATGTTCTCCTTATCATGTATGTTGTGTAAGATTGTCGTCTACAATGTTTTTTTTAAATTACTTTTGTAGTTTTGAATGTAAACAACAAATTTTTTTTAACATTTTCTGTTTGGCTTGTGCATCTGTTTCCCCTAAAAATTCCACACCATCTGATCCTAAAAAACCACAAATTTGTGACTTTGTGTAGCTGTTTGTTCCAGCAAATTGTGGTGAGTAAACAGATTGTTACACTTAGTTGTGTTTTTTCTAAGGCCAAAAATAGGGCAAAAAAAATGTGTGTGTTGTTATAAATATATAAATATATATGTAGACTTATATGATTATGTTTTGAAGCCATATCTCAATGATGTGTGTGTGTGTGTGTGTGTGTGTGTGTGTATGTGTGTCCGTCCGTCCGCGGGTGCGAATCTCCGCCCATGCGAACTGTACAAACTGTCCTGCACAGTAATGTACACATATCAATAAAGTTTATTACAGATGACACCATGCAATTACAACCAATCACATGCCACCACACACTATAAATATAAGCCCATATATGGAAAACGCCATTGCCATCATGTGTGCAGCAGCTTTTTCCCGCCGCGAGCTGCGCGTCCTGGTAGCGGTAATGGACCGCCGCGTAGGCAGCGCAGGGCCCTTTATCCCAAATAGGGTAAAGCGCGAGGCCTACGCAGAGGTCCGCCGCTTATTAAGAAACCGCGTCCGCAGCAGGAGGACTATCATTCAGTTGGAGAGGCGCTGGAGCGATCTCCGCAGGCGCACGCCGGACCTGTTGGCGGAACTCCGCCAACAAATCCGTGACATACGTAGGCGCAGTAAGTTAAAAATTTCAGTAAATAACACTGATAATTTTAGCATAAACTTTGCCTATTTTCACTAAGTGATAGTGTGAAAATTTGCACACTGACAATAAACCATTGTAGAATAAACATGGAACAGTGTGTGTGGTTAGGGCAAGCAGTACTGACTGTGTAGCAAGGTGCTTCTGAAAAAGTGAATGTTGTTGTACAGAGTTGCTACACAGACTGTCAACTGAACCCAATAACTTGCTCAGTGTGCAAAATTTAATAAGGTGGGAGGTTTTAAGAACTGGTGATGTTGCCTATAGCAAACAATCAGATTCTATCTATTATCTGATAGCAGCAGCTTAATAAATGTTACGTAGAATCTGATTGGTTGCTATGGGCAACATCACCAGTTTTAACAAAAAAACACGTATTAATTTTACCACTGTGTCTTTAACATGGGACAGAACATTGTGTTAGGAATATGCTGTGGTTTAAATTTTTCATGCTACAACCTAAATATTACATATGTCATTCTAGGCCAAGCACAACGGGAAGCTGCTGCTGCTGGGAGCCCAGACCAAGCCAGTTCTCAGCCCACCTCCCATTCTGTTGCCCAATCCCCCTCTTCTTCCCAGTCCCCTTCTCAGCCCCCCTCCCCTTCTGTTGCCCAATCCCCCTCTTCTTCCTAGTCCCCTTCTCAGCCCCCTCCCCGTCTGTTGCCCAATCCCCCTCTTCTTCCCAGTCCATTCTCAGCCCCCCTCCACTTCTATCGCGCAATCCCCCTCTCCTTCCCAGTCCCCTTCTCAGCCCCCCTCCCCCTCTCTTTACCAATACCCCTCTCTGTCCCCCTCCCCCTCTAAAGGACAAACTACCACTCCGGCCCCCTCCCCCTCTCTTTGCCAGTCCCCCTCTCTGGACCACTCCCCCTCTGTTGCCCAAACAGCCTCTCCGCACCCCTCCCCCTCTCAATCAGACCCACCCTCTGAAAAAAGCACCCCTATTTCTCCTCCTTCACCAATCCAGCCTCCTTCCCCAATCCAGCCTCCTTCACCAATCCAGCCTCCTACCCCCATCCAGCCTCCTTCCCCCATCCAGCCCCCTTCCCCACCCAGTGAGTGGGCAGAAGAAGCCCCTGCGGAGATTCCGGGGATTCCGCATGTGGTAGATGAGAGTAAGTTTTTCAACATTTAAAATGTATTGGTTACCTACTTACACTTACAATTACAATACATGCAGTGTTGTACTGTGGCCAATCTTGGCCCAAGGAAAAATGTTTGTGTTCGTCTTCATGGTATATATGTTGCATTAACATTTATGTGAGTATCATTAGATGTACAGTGTCTATGTGTGCAATGTTTAGGCTGTCCACTCTAGGTCAACACTCATTAGGTCAACAGGGTTGCCAGGACAACAGGGTTTATATGTGCTAGGTTTTCAGTGAAACAGTTAGACCTGAGTGGAGTTTAGTATGTTGTAGGTCTTTTACACTTGTGCCTGGGTATTCCTAATATTTGCACATTCAACTCGCATGCTTCACTTTGTTAGCCAGGCTAAGGACACAATGATTTGTGTTGTGAAAGTTACACTCACAAAATTTTAAATTTAATTTTAAAAATCTGTTTGACCGGATGGTAGTAAGGCAGGCTTTCATGGAGTGTGGGCATGCTAGGATATGTTGTCCTTCTGAAGTTGTTGTTTTGCAGTGTGATGATGCAGGGCAAACATCACAAAAGACAAGTCTGCTTCATTCCAGATGTGAATGAAGGCCAGCATGGGGTTACATGTACTAAGATGGGAGTGTTATTCAAGATTGGATGTTGCCCATAGCAACCAATCAGAAAAAAACTTCTCAGTTGTTTAGTGCCTTCTACAAGAGATGTGGAATGTGATTGTTTGCTATGGGCAACGTCCCATCTTAAATAGAACTCCGATCTTAGTAAATGAACATAATGGTGTGGTACACTTTTACACATTGTAAGTTATCAATGACAAACATTGCTGAGCATGCTTGTGTGTTGGTATGCTAGTGTTTTTACATTAAAACATCCATGATGTATTTCCTTTGATATGAAAGTGTGCTTTGTGTATTGCTGGTGTAATAGGTAATGTGAGTTATGTTGTAAATTTAATTTTTATTCTGCATTTCAGATGGTGCCGTTGGAGGTCCCACAAGCCTGGCAGGCATCATGGCCAGCCTAAAGGGACATTTGCAGGCAATGCTGTCTGACGTAAACTGCATATTTAATTAAGGCTCACTGGGCTGGTGTTTGTTTAGTCAATCACTGTGTAATGTAACACCTTTGATTAGTGGGACATTTGCCTCAGCTGTAGTTGGGTCAATTTCCCATAGTATATCTGTAACTTCAACCATGCACAGCTGTGCATGTCAGCTGTGCGTTCCAATACTCAAAGCGTTCCTTCTCTAAGCGTCTTGAAAATGAACAGTTAAACAAACATTGAACAGCATCAAGAAAGAAATCTGGAACATTATGTGGCCTCTCCTCACCTCTGCCATGAGAACACCAGGACCAATGCCTACTACTTCTGTGTCCAAGATCATCATGACTGCCCCCGGGACTACCCCTCAAGCTCAGCAGGGAACTGAGGGACGTGCGCATCAGGACCAGACTTTGCTGGGTCAGTTCCATTGGACATTAGTGTGCACACCACATTCTCACACCCACCCACACTGCTCTCATGAGACCAGGACATTTATCTTTTTCACAAAATAATGTTAGTACAGTTTTCCTGCAAATGTGTCTTTCTCTTCTCTTTCTTCTTACACGGTACTTCCAACCAACTGTGTGCTATTCCCGTAATGTGTACCTCCATTGGTTGCACACCCTGCCAGCAGTAACCTATGCAGTGCGCCCCACATGGCTGCCTCGGATGGTTCCCCTGTGGGCGGGGTGTGCTTCATTTGGATCTTTCCATGCAGGGTATAGCATACCCCTACACACGTGTCAGTTCTCCCATACATGCATTTGGCCCCTGTATGGCTCATCTCCCACTGTGTAACCTTGTAGTGCGCCCAACATGGCTGCCTTATCTGGTGCGCTTGTGGATGGGATGAAAAATGCGTGGACCTGATGTTTTTATTGGAACCCTACTCTGAACTTAAGGACTCTGCAATCTCCCCATTTTGTGTTCTCTTCTAGGGGTGGACTATTCCACCCTGGGTAATCCTACGCAGTGCGCCTAAGATGGCTGCCGCACCTGGTGCCTTGTGATGGTGGAATACACAACCCCTGGAGGTTATTACTCAAAATGCCTACACCAATCATGCATTATTCTTTCTGTGTCTTTGTCTCTGTGGTTTATCTTTTGATGTAATACTTAAATCTTCTGTATTATGTGCATTGTGTGAGTTCTAGTTGGCACCGCGGATGGCTGCCTCGGTGCTGCTCTGCCAAGCAGCCTTAGTTTTTAGTCTTAAATGTATAATATGTCTACTGTACAGTTGCATATGTGCAGTATGAACTCATATGTGTAATGTTTGTAATGTATGCTACGTTTTTTTTCCTCCATGTTGCTGCTTGGCGATGCATTGTACCACAAAGAATTCCTAGTGTACGTGAGTACACCTGGCCAATAAAGCTGATTCTGATTCTGATTCTGACCTGGAAAGGCTTGAAAAAATTTATGTTGATTTTTTTTGGAAAGTTTAGACATATTACAAACACACACAAAAAAAAAAAGTTTTAAAAATAAAATACTATTTTTTTCAGTAAAGCGCTTGTTGTGTTTTTAATTGCAATAACATAACAGCATATTGCCAAGCATAAATTGGTTACCTTACAAAAAACACACATAAAACTTACCATTATTAGTCTTATTAATTACATACAAATTAGGTCAGTTATTAGCTTATTGTTTTAAAAAACATGTAAACACATACATTCACACACTAAACTCCACTCCAAATTATGCTATTTATCATTATGTCAGGCACAGTTTACACTAGTGATGAGCGGATTCGGTTTTACTCGGTTTTACTCGGTTCTCAAAACGGCATCTTATTGGCTCACGGATGTCACGTGTTTTGGATAGCCAATAAGATGCCGTTTTGAGAACCGAGTAAAACCGAGTAAAACCGAGTAAAACCGAACCTCGCTCATCACTAGTTTACACATCTATTACACTTATTTATAAACACACATGGTAATGTCCAATTATGCCTACAAAGTGTTCTTGAGGTATTCTTTGCAGACTTAATTGGTCATGCACACAATCAATCATTACACTAATTGGATTTGTAATTGAGGAACGCTTGTTGAGTTTGAATTGCAAGGTGTAATATAAATTAGGGGAAAAAAACCATTGCTGTGCGTTTTTCCGCAAAAATTGAGCACATTTAAGAGGAATGTGTAAATCTACGATGAGTTCGGATTTTAACGATGAGGTTTGTGCTTATGCGATGGTTTCGCATTAATGTGTTGTCATTTGGCATACGCCTACTTTGTGTAGTATTGCGTACGAAATTGCAGAATACCGTTGGGGCGGATATTCGCTATTTTACTACGTATTTGCAACTTTGCGCATATGTTGTGCGAACGAGAAAAATAGCGAACAACTCGGAATGACCACCTATATATATACTGCTGGTCACCAAAATGCTGCACTGTCCTACTATATACTGCTCACAATAATGCAGCACAGAGATAGTATACTTGACACAGAGCTGCAAGATACAGCAATGGCCTACTGTACTGTACTATATGTATACTGCTGGTCACCAAAATGCTGCTCACAATAATGCAGCACAGAGATAGTATACTTGACACAGAGCTGCAAGATACAGCAATGGCCTACTGTACTGTACTACTATAATTATATACTCTTGGTCCCCACAATGCAGCACACTGAGCACAGATATTTGCAGCACACTGAGCACAGATATGGAGCGTTTTCAGGTAGAGAACATAGATATTTTCAGCACACTGAGCACAGATATTTGCAACACACTGAGCACAGATAATTGCAGCACACTGAGCACAGATATTTGCAGCACACTGAGCACAGATACGGAGCTTTTCAGGGAGAGAACGTGGCCACGTCCTCTCCATTCAATCTCCAATGCACGAGTGAAAATGGCGGCGACGCGTGGCTCTTTATATAGAATACGAATCTCGCGAGAATCCGACAGCGGGATGATGACATTCGGGCGCATTCGGGTTAAACGAGCAAGACGGGAAGATCCGAGGCTGCCTCAGAACCGTGTAAAATAGGTGAAGTTCGGGGGGTTCGGATCTCGGAGAACTGAATCCGCTCATCTCTTTTTTAAACCAATGGAAAAAACAGAGAAAGCACTGTGCTTTCTCTGTTTTTTCCTTTGCTTGCTATTGTTTGAGACCTTAAACCAGTCTCTAAGTATGTGCAGCTGGGAGTTGATTATAACAGATCTTTTAAACTGATTTTAAACAGTGCCAGGAGGTGGCTATAGCAACCACCAATATAGTTTTAGATTTAAACCAATGTCATTATTGTGAATTTACACCTCATCTTTCCTTGTCATCAACAGGTAAACATCATTGCTTCAGACAATTGGAGCTTAGCTTTTGTTTGAAAATAGATGCGTTGGTAATTATCATCGCTGCATACATTTATAACTGACGTTTGCTTTGAAAATATATGCTTTGGTAGATGATCTGAATCACAGCAATAGGTATCAGGCATCTGAGTTTAAATTTAAGTGCACTATATGCTATTGTACAGTAGATAAATTGGAGTAAGTACTTCTATCTGACTGCACAATAGACTGCAGCATGATTTTATGTTAAGTATTAGATGTGCGTTGGTATGCCCTGCTTGTTTTTAAATCTGATTTTATTGCTAGGAGTGTATTGGGTTTGTTTGTTTGTTTGTTTGTTTGTTTTTTGCTCCCCCCCAACTTATAACATGGTCTACTTTATTATTACATTCCTGCACCTAAAAAATCTCCGCATTTATTCCACTTAATAATAAACTATTGTCCTTGTGCATGCACCTTAGCAAACATTGGTGTTAATTCAGTCCTGATCGTAGCAACACATTTGTTAGCAGTTGGACAAAACCATGGGGCTAATTCAGACCTGATCGCTGCTGTGCACATTTGCACAGCAGCGATCAGGTCTGAAGTGCGCATGCACCGGCGTCGCAGTGCTCTGGTGCATGGCTGACAGCTCTCTTAGCCCTGCGATCACCTCTGACTGATTGAAAGGCAGAAGTGGTCACTGAGCGGGAGGGGGTTGGCTGGCGGCATTTGGCCACCATTTAGGGGGCACCGTCCAGGCAACACAGGTCTGCTCGGACAATTGGGGGGGCGGGCCACGGCGGCTGCATGACATCACACACAGCCGCTGCGACCTGGGCAGTGGCGAGTACCTCCCTGCCAGTGCGCAGGAGCTGCGCTGGCTGGGAGCTACTCCTACAGTACAAAAGCATCGCCGCTGTGCAATGCTTTTGTACTTGTACGACGGGGTAGGGCCTAACATGCAGGGCCGACTAGCCCTGTGCTGGGCGTCCCCCCGCATGTCTACGATCAGGTCTGAATCACCTCTCCCTGGTGTACTGCAGGGGTGGCAGATATAACGTGCAGAGAATTAGAATTGGGTGGGGTGTGTTCAAACTGAAATCTAAATTGCAGTGTAAAAATAAAGCCACCAGTATTTACTGTGCAAAGAAACAATATAACCCACCCAAATCTAACTCTCTCTGCAAATGTTATACCTGCCACACCTGCAGTGCATATGGGGGGTCATTCCGAGTTGTTCGCTCGTTGCCAATTTTCGCTATGCTGCGATTTGTTGCAAATTGTTTATGCGCAAGGCACGCAGGGCGCATGCCCTTAGTTATTTAACACAAAAGTTAGCAGTTTTGCTGTGGCTTCTGCTGCGCTTTTCAGTCGCACTGCTGTTCGGTAAATGATTGACAGGATGGGGCGTTTCTGGGCGGCAACTCAGCGTTTTCCCGGCGGTTTGCAAAAAAACGCAGGAGTGTCAGGGAAAAATGCGGGAGTGTCTGGAAAAACGGGGGAGTGGCTGGCCGAACGCAGGGTGTGTTTATGACATCAAACCAGGAACTAAACGGACTGAGCTGATCGCAATCTGTGAGTAGGTCTGGAGCTACTCAGAAACTGCTAAGAATTATTTAGTAGCAGTTTTGCTAATTTTTCATTCGCTATTCTGCTAAGCTAAGATACACTCCCAGAGGGCGGCGGCCTAGCGTGTGCAATGCTGCTAAAAGCAGATAGCGAGCGAACAACTCGGAAGGAGGGCCATGGTTTTGCCCAACTGCTAACAAATTTGCTGCTACAATCAGGTCTGAATTACCCCCATTATACTTTCCAATAATTTTTATTGCTAATACCAAAATACTGTACTTCTGAGGAGATCTCAAAAATGAAGTCCTCTGCTTCCCTCCACCTCCACTTCTGTTTCTCCAGCTTCATTCCCTTCTCCCAAATCTTGGTCCTAATACCCAACCACTAAACCCTACCACCTCACTTGTCTCCCTGTCACCTCACCTCACCTATATCTGCATAACTCTAAACTACCTCTATGACCACCTCCTGCGTATCCTATCCTTGCTTAGGAACCTGCACCATTACAACACTCTTTTTAATGCTGCCCTACAAATGAATCTCTACTCCTGCTACAGAAACCATTATAAACTCATTTACATCTCTCTGTCAACTTTATTGCTCTCTCCTGTGCACTCTGGAATACCAGATCTGTCTGTACTAAACTAGTCCCCACCTTTTCATCTCCAACTTCCAGAATCTTCTAGTCATTACTGAAACCTTGATTTCCCCCTCTGACACCACATCTCCATTTGTTCTCTCCTCTAGGGGCAGGTAAGTTTTAAGAGAGGAGGGGGCCCATGTGCAGGCTCTGGGTGAACACCCTCCTCTCCACGGTGCCGTAGGCTCCGGAAATTGTGCCGGAGTCTACTGCGTATGTGCAGGTCTCTGTAAACATGGCCCCCACCCTAGTCTGGAGACAACTTTCCTACTGTACATGGAAGTGATTTTTGCCATGGCTGCTGTGGCTGCAGCACCTGTTGTGGGTTTCCAGAAAGGTAAGTATAAAATAACATTGATGCAGTGTGTGCCATGTGGGCCCCCCTGGACCCAGGGGCCCGTGTGCACTGGACGCATTGCACCATGATAGAAATGCCTATGTCTATGGGGCTCAAATTCATTCATACCCCCCAGCCCAAGGGCAGACATGCTGGAGGTGTTGGGGTAATTCTATCTTTTGGCTACCCTTACCATCTTATACCCTCCGAATCATCTTTATTGAGGCTATATTGAGGCTATGCACATCTTCCAACCTGCTCATATTCAAGTTCCCAATTGATGACCACACAGAATCCTCTGCCTCTAAAGTCCTCACATCATCACTTGGTCTCTCACAATGGACCTCCACACCATCCCATGTGTGTGAACACACTTGATCTGGTCTTTACCATTGTGATAACTGTGATTACACCAATTTGCCATTTACCCTTTCTGACAACCATCTCTCTTTTAACTTATCCCTCTCTCCTTCTCCCCCTCTGCCTACTAGGGCTACCATCACTAAGCATAACATTGAGGTTATCAGCACTGTATACTTATGATCCTGTTCAATTTACTTATTTCCCCTATCCCCTCTCTCTCCTGCCCTGAACAAACCGCTTTACTATACAATTCCTCCATTACTTTTGCTTTTGACTCTGTTGTTCTTGCAATCACTATTCACCCTTGCAGATCCACAACTCAACACTGGCATTCCAAGTGCACCAAATATCTGCAAAAGTGTGCACATACAGCAACAGTGATCAACAGTGGATGAATTCATGCTCTAAGGCAGACTTACTCCATTTAAAATGTATGCTCTCATCCTACAGTGCTGCCCTTTCCCTCTCTAAAACCTCATATACTCTCAGTCTGCAAAATCCTGGCATCTCGTTACTCTTTCATTTGCCCAATTTCTCTGTGCCTTCTCTCCTCACTCTTTGTCCTTGACTTTACCACCTACAATACTACTCTATCAATTGATTAATTAATTTATTGAATATGGAGGAGAGTTTAAATAGTGTTGGATGTTTCAGGGCTTTACTTCTAAAGAAACAGCCCCTTCATGTGGCTGAGAAACATGTCAAGTATTGCCGGCTCCAGTGACACCTGCATACATTTAATAGCCGCACATCACACTCTCGGCTCTGTTTGTCATATCCATCAAGCGCAAATGATCCCTCCCAGAGTCAATGGCCGAGACCTGGAAAAATCAACGGGACCTCCAGCGGCTGTGGTAACAAGAAGTGTTTGCCGTACCCCTGTAGCTGTAGCTGTGACCCCTGTAGCTGTGACCCCAGTAGTTGTGACCCCTGTAGCTGTGACCCCTGTAGCTGTACCCTCTGTAGCTGTGACTCCAGTAGCTCTGCCCCCAGTTGATTTGCCCCCATTTGATTTGTCCCCTGTAGCTGTGCCCCCTGTAGCAGTGCCCCCTAGCTGTGCCCCTTGTAGCTGTGACCCCAGTAGTTGTGCCCCCAGTAGATTTGCACCCAGTAGCTGTGTCCCCTGTAGTTGTGCCCCTTGTAGTTGTGACCCCAGTAGCTGTTCCCCCAGTAGTTGTGACCCCTGTAGCTGTGCCCCATTGCGCCGCTTACAAACACACACAAAAAACACAATACTTACCAGCCCGCTCCGCTCCAGCTTCCCAACTGCTGCTGTGCTGCCCTCCATCTCTGACCGCCCGCTCCTCTCTATGGGAGAGACGTCATGATGTCTTTCCCATTGCAGCGCCGCACAGACACTAGAGGTCAATTATGACCTCTAGCATCAGTCAATGGCGCCTGCTGCAGCCAGTGAGCGGGGATCAGGATGCGGCTCTTGCCATGGCGGTGGTGCCCTTGGGACAGTGGTGCCCCGGGCAAAATGCCTGTTTGCCCATGGCAAGAGCAGCTACTGACTGCTCACAACAGACTAAGGAGTGGAATCACCGTTCTGTGCCCAAAATATATTACCTGGAGTTGATGGAACACTATATGAGCTGGGATATTGTGAGAGGTGTTTTATATGGAGAAAGCCTCTTTTTCCTCAATTTCATATAATTATTTTACTTGCTGGCTGTGACTTTCCATTAATTTTCAAGAGACTTTCAAACTGTTACTAATTGTAACAACTGTTTCAATTGCATACTTTGCAACAAGACTTGTTTCTTAAAAAGAAACAGTATTGATGTTCTTGGAATCCAACAGTAACCATAGAAGAGGAATTAGTTTTGTTAAAGTTGTGGCTATATCAAACCCATCGTGGCTCAATCTGCAGGTGTCATTATATGTCCATGTTTTAAATGTATATATGAAATGTCTGTTTTTATATTTTGTGTATTAAACCTGTTTTAAATTTACTAATATTGTTGTGCATGGCGCTCTTTCTGTCTGATTTTTACCTACAATACTTCCCTCTTAAAATTAACTCCATATGTCAGGATATTGCTATACATACCTCCAGACCATGAGCACCTTTTCCCTCCTTTCCCAGCCCTCCCCTAACCCATCAACCTTACAAACTCTGACTTTTTCCACTGTCTCTGAAGATAAAGTCATGGTCCTCATCTGGTCCTTCCCTCCTTCCACCTCCTTTATTTCCCTCCCGCCTTCTTCGCTTCCTCTCTCCTTCTGCCTGTTCCCATCTTGCCCACTTCCTCAATCTCTCCCTCTCATCAGGTATTGGGGGTAATTCTGAGTTGATCGCAGCAGGAACTTTGTTAGCAGTTGGGCAAAACCATGTGCACTGCAGGGGAGGCAGATATAACATGTGCAGAGAGAGTTAGATTTGGGTGTGGTAAATTCAATCTGCAATCTAAATTGCAGTGTAAAAATAAAGCAGCCAGTATTTACCCTGCACAGAAACAAAATAACCCACCAAATCTAACTCTCTCTGCAAATATTATATCTGCCCCCCCTGCAGTGCACATGGTTTTGCCCAACTGCTAAAAAATGTCCTGCTGCGATCAACTTGGAATTACCCCCATAGTCCCTTCTGCATTCAATCATGCACTTGTGTCCCCCATTCTTACAAAAAAAAAAACTACTCTTGGGGGTATATTTACTAAATATCATTTGCTGTATCAGTCTATTTTTATGTGATTTTGAGGTGATTTGGTGGTGCATTCAACAATCAGGTATTTACTAAAAGCAAGACGACTCAAAATCAACTGAAATAGAACTTTACACTTAATAGATCTACAATACTTTATAATAAAACTTCAATACTTTAACAAAGAGTTAAATTCCTAACCCATATTTACTAATAGTTGATTTTAAAATAGACTTAAAATCGATAACAAATCACAATTTTCAATAGAATTATCATAAATAGTTCTATTTGATTTTAAATCATGTGAAATTGTCTGAAACCTCAATATGTTGGGGAAAAACAGGGGAGAGAAGCATGTGGGGCACTCTGGGTGCATAAATCACAGCAATTATTCAAAAATTTTGGATATGCATATTAGCAGAAGAATTAAGGTGTTTGTGGGTAATACAGTGCATGTGGCCAATACGAATAATTTTGTTTATTTTGGGTTTATTTTAGATTGATTTTTTTGCTTGATTTTTATAAATTTTTGGTAAATTTTTGCTGAAAATAACACATTTAGAACTTCAAATAGTACTCACAGCACCCAGTGATTTTAAAACTCAGAATCAACTTTTAGTAAATGAGCTATTAGAAAATGAACACTGAAGTCAATTTTGTGGGGCTGTTGGTTCTATTCTAGTTGGTTTTAAATATACCTCTTGATCCTAACACCCTCATTAAATACCAACCCATTTCTCTGTCTTCTTTTCTGAACTCATTCAGCACATTGTCTACAACCACCTAACCACCTTTCTTTCTTCCCACTCCCTGCTTGACCCATTCCAGTCTAGCTTCCGTCATCTCCACTCCACTGAAACTACCATTACAAAAGTCAGATCTGTATACCTCTAATATCATCTCTGTGCTGATGATATTCAGATCTACACCTTTTCTCCCCTGACCTCTCCCCCTTTCTCCTCACTCGTATCTCCAATTGTCTCTCTGCTATCTCTTTCTGGATGTCCCAGTGCTTTCTAAACTGAACATGGCTAAGAATGAGCTGATCATCTTTCTGCCCTCCTGCATAACCTCTCTTCTCAAAATGTCATTATGTATTGATGTCACAACCATCTTCTCTTGTCACCAACTGTGCTGTTGTGCAGTTTTCCCTGACTCCTCCTTCTCAGTCAAACCACACAATCAGTACCATTCCCAGTCCTACCATTTCCATCTCAAAAAATGTTTGAGGTTCAGACCCCCTCATACTCTGGATGCTATTAACACCCTCATTGACTCACTGGTCATCTCCAGATTGGATTTCTGTAGCCTCTTACTACCTGACCTCCCTGATACACACCTGTTTCCGCTCCAATCTATCCTCATCTTCTTCTGCAAATGTATTACTTCTGTCTTCCCTCTATTACAAGCCCTACATTGCTTCCCCTACAGAATCTATTTCTCACACTCACAAAGTCCTCACCCATTTCTCTCCCATTTACAGTAGATCTATGACCTTTTCTCCATTTACTCTCTCGTCCTCATTGCTCCACAAATGAATGCCACCTCTCCTGTCAAGAAATTTATTACCCCCACTATTAACTCCAAGATATTTTCCGTGCTTCTCCCTACCTCTCAAATTCTCTTCTTCGTCGTATCAGACTGGAAGAGAATTTGAGAGGTAAGGAGAAGACTGGAAGTGAGCACTTGGCCATATTTTGGTTTTGGATCTGTATCTCCTTCGTGTTTTGGTTCTGTATTGGTTTTGCCAAAACTACCCTTGCGGGATTTTGTTTTGGATCTGTATTTTTTGAGGAAAAAAAACATAAAATAGCTAAAATCACAGAATTTGTTTTTGTTTTTGTTCCTACTGTATTATTAACCTCAATAACATTCATTTCCACTCATTTCCAGTCTATTCTGAACACCTCACAGCTCACAATATTGTTTTCATCCAGTTTAAGCCAAACGGTTGCACCAAGGTAGCTGGATGACTGAGCTAAGTGATAGAATTGGGTGGCACAAACATGTGGCACATCTAGGAGTAGCACTGTGGTGGCAGACAGGTTATCAGTTTTATAAACTATGCCAAAAAACTGCTCCAAAGAGCACATAATGCAAAGAAAAGAGGTGCAAGATGTTTTTGGGCCCTACCACCCACCCTTATGTTGTATATTAAACAGGACATGCACAGTTTAACAAACCAATCATTATTTCAGCAACATGGACTGTCACTTGTGGCTGAAATTATTGGTTTGTTCGGACCCCCACAAAAAAAGCTAACAATGGGCAGTGCACAAACTGGCTTTAGTAGTTTATATAGGCACGATGTTGTCATCAGCATCCAATTCCTTGCCCCCCATCAGTATGTACATCTTCTTCAAAGACTATTAGTTCATCCCGCTGGAATCCATCATCACAGGTCTTTTGGAGGAAATTGCTGGTAAAGGTCTTCCTCGTGGAATTTGTAATTCATTTTGATCAACATCATCTTTTCCACATTTTGGGGAATTAACCTCCTAAGCAGATCGCTGACAAGGTTCCCGGCTGGTTCTCGGCAAGGTTCCCGGCCGACAAGGTTCCCAGATTTCTAAATACACACTGGAGGGTGGGCAACTTAAGTAAAACAAAGCCAGTTTATGCAAGGTCTTCTAAATTGCCTCTTTTTCCCAACAGTATTAAAACAGACTGTCTGACATGCCTACTTGGATGCTATCACTGAAATAGTTGTCAACAATTCTTTCAATGATGACAGCATCATATGCAGTGACAGTAAACATGTCAGTGATTGTAGGCAGCTCCTTCAGTATGGATCAGATATCAAAACTTGTTCCTAGGTTGTTACGGTCCCTACCTCTACTTACAATGGTTTTACAAATGCTACAGATGGCTACACAATAATTGTCTGGGTGTGGGGAGAAATAATTCCACACAGAAGAGGTGGCTTTTTTTGTCTTTTGTCCAGGCATGACAATGGACTTCTTTTTCATACCATGGGCAATAATTGTCTCCACTGGAGCATTATTTAAACAAACCACATGCCCATCATCAAAATCCTCATCATCAACATTCTTATTAGTGCCAGATACACCAATATCCTCCTTATCCTGGTGTGCTTCTACAGTTACATCCTCAATCTCAATGTCAGCACGTTGACTCACGCTTCTCCTCCCAACACTTGCAGAGGGTGTGCAATTGTGAAAAGAGCCTCCTTTTCCTGTACAGTATTGGAAAGGTCAGGCTTATACATCGCAACCACGGACACACTTGGACTCTCCTTGGTGATTGGTGATATTTCTGAATGCACAGTTAGTTCCTGTACCTTAACAAGTTTAATTTTTTTTTACTTTACTACAGGAAGGAGGGCTTACCTGATCACTATGAGATGCAGAACCACCAGTCATAAACACAGGCTAAGACCATAGTCTTTCCTTGCCACTTCATGGAGTGAATGGCATATTGCCAATTTTACATTTCTCATCAGTTACCTTTACTTTTTTTTATTTATCATCGTAAAATATGGCTTCTTTGATTTTTTTTTCATGCCCTTTATGCCATTGGGCATTGGCCTTAGCAGATGACATTGACGGACTTGCATTGTCAGCACTAGTGGCAGCAGCTTCAGCACTAGTATTTGGTTACTGATATCCTTTCAATTGTTCGTACTCCATTTCTATACAAAGACATACAGTATAGCACACACTACAATTTGTACCAAAAATGTACCACCAACAGCATCACACAACAATATGTGTATGAGTCAAAGAGAATGATGCACTGTGGTTCACTTTCACCAACAGCGTCACGCAACAATATGTGTGTGAGTCACAGAGAGTGATCCACTGTGGTTAATTTCACCTACAGTGGGGTTTTTTTGTTAACTTTTTAACACTTAATGGACAGACAGAACAGTCCTTATCAATAGAAGCAGCAGCCCCTGGGTGTATACTGGGGTACAGCACACTATATATATATATATATATATATATATATATATTATTCTTTTTTGTTAACACTGGGGCAGAGACCCTGGATGGATGGTCAGAGCACCCCATACTGGAAGGAGCAGCCCCTTGATGGACAGACACAGCAATACCCTCTGTATGTATACTGAGGTACAGCACAAAATATAATTAATTTTTTTTGAATGTTTTTTAACACAGGAGCAGAGCCCCAGGATGGATGGTCAGAGCTCCCCTTAATGGACAGAGCATTCCCTTGATGGACCAACAGCAGCAGCCTCTGGATGTATACTGGGGTAGTGCATAAAATATAAATGTATATATTGTTTTTAACACTGGGGCAGAGCACGGGGATAGATGGACGCAGCAGTCCCTTGATAGACGGATGCAGCAGCAGCCTCTGGATGTATACTAGGTACAGCACAAAATAGAATTAAATATATTTTTTTATGTTTTTTAACACTGAGGCAGAGGTCCTGGATGGACAACAGAGCACCCATTAATGGATGGAGCAGCCCCTTGATGGACGGACACAGCAGCAGCTTCTGGATGTATAGTATACTGGGGTACCGCACAAAATAGAATTAAATATATATTTTTATTATTTTCTCAACACTGGGCAGAGCCCCTGGATGGATGGACAGAGCACCCCTTAATGGACAGAGCAGACCCTAAATAGATGGATGCAGCAGCCTCTGGGTGTTCAATATACTGGGGTACAGTACAAGATGGAATTATATATATATATATATATATATATATATACTGTTATTTAACACTGGGGAAGAGCCCCTGGATGGACAGACTGGGGCACAGCACTGATATGTATGAGGACACAACAGCCCCTTAGATAACACAGCAACCCTTAAATGTGAGTCCACAGCAGCCCCTTAGATGTCATAGCAGCCCCTTAGATAGATGTCACAGCAGCCCCTTAGATGTCACAGCAGCCCCTAAATGTGAGCTCACAGCAGCAGACACCATGGACACGTCCGTGCTGTACAACATACAAAGCCAGAGTGAAGATGGCATAGATCACCGGGACTTATATAGAATCCAAAACCTGTGAGAATCCGACAGTGGGATGATGATGTTTTGTCTCATTTTGGGATCTGAGTCTAGCGGGAAGTCCAGAGCCGGACTCGGATCCCGTATCGGATTGGGAAGTTCGGGTGGGTTCGGTTCCTCATTTCTACTGTCCCGCTCTCTACAAAACTTCAAACAGGCTCTCAAGACTCACTTCTTCATCAAACCCAGCCATCTCTCATCTTAACCTTTTGTTCTGTGCTCACTGTTTATCCCATTTGTGTCAACCCTGTCTGTCTGTCCATCCCCTTTAGAATGTAAGCTCTCATGAGCAGGTTCCTCTTCCCTCATGTGCTATGCCTTCCAATTTGTATACTATCACTAGCTGTTTTACCTGTTCTTCACACGGGAGTTTCTGATTTCCACAGTTGTAAATTTAAATGAGTGTAAAAAATTTGGTAAATCCATAGAGATGTAAATTTGAGATGTCTTAATGTAAGTATATATTAATCCATTGTTCTTAGTGTTACCCGAGGAACACCCGTAGCAGATACCGTACAGTAAAAAGTAACAGGACCATTTTTGTAGTTTATTAAATTCTACCCACTAAAGGTGCAATCCAAATTTTGATCCGATTGTCCGTTTAGACGTTATCGTTCACAAAACGCAAGCCATGCATCGATGATGATGATGTCATTATGTCAACCCCCTTTTCATCCCCCTTAGGGGAGGTTTATTAAATTTCTAATTAGTAGTTTTCCTATTTCCTAGATGAAGAATACCTATGTTAAGTTTCAGCTTCCTAATATATCGGGAAGTAAGAGAATCAGTGTTGAGTCAGTCAGTGAGTGAGGGCGGGATGTACTAACCTCCCCGCCACATTATCTGGCTTTTCTCAGCGCTCCTTGTGTTATCTCTGTGGTTACTGGTCTCCTCTTTGCTGCCCGGCGCTACCCGTTGCTCCCCCACACTCTCCGTCTTTTTTCTCCTCTCACTGCCTTCCGCCTCATCACCACTGTGGCCACTGAGTCCTGCCCTCTCCATAGCACCTGGTCAGAGCTGTGCTCCCCCTGTCATTTGCACTTGTGCACTTGTGTCAGCTTCCTGGCATGCCATGCATCCAGTAGTTCCTGTGTCATGTGGGGGAGTGCAGCACTGACTAAACGCTATGGAGAGCGGAGGACTGCAGCGGTGATGAGGCAGACAAAGGGCGGCACCCCGATATATAGATTACTCTGAAG
Organism: Pseudophryne corroboree; assembly: GCF_028390025.1. NCBI lineage: Eukaryota > Metazoa > Chordata > Amphibia > Anura > Myobatrachidae > Pseudophryne > Pseudophryne corroboree. Next base: position 551,269,528 of record NC_086446.1, on the reverse strand, counting down.
CAATTGTTTGCCGCAAGCAATTGATTCAGAGTATTCTATATATCGAAGTGCCACCTTTTGGAGTTCGGTTGAATGCAGTGTGATCATGAGAAGGTCTCACGCTTGGAGGGCACCCGACCAAGTAACTTATTTTTATCCATTTGAGTGCCGATCTGTGGAACTATATATATTTACTACATACACCCTACAATGGCACATAACCCTTGCTTATTTGAATGGTATGACCACTGATGCAGGAATGTTTATAAACCATGTACTCATCTTATATTGTCTTTTACTGTAAGTCACTGTTTTCTTGTTTTGAATTTTTTTTTATGTTTATTGTTAGGCGCTGTGGAACCCTTGTGGCACCATATAAATAAAGGATAATAGTAACCGGAGATGCATAAATCATGGCATGCTATAAAAACTTGTCAATATTAAACTTAAAATCTGCAGTAAAAAATACTTATAAACGCCTTCTAAGGATAACTATGTTATATAATGCAATTATATTACAGTCCATAACCAGTGCCTGTGAATTGATTCCTCAGGAGTTGAGTAAATCAATCCCTTTAGGAGCATCCTAAAAATACAATTTTACTCTTAAGATAGATAAAGGATTCAGGCACATGGTAAGCTGATGGCTATAAATAAGTGCAGTCACACAGTTGGAATACAAATGATGAATCCTGGCTGACACCTTCTTAGGATAAATTTCAGTTTAAACTGCAATGAGGAATTATAATGTTCTTTCAAGTATGCCATAGAAGGTAAGAGTCTGAGACTCTAATGTCTAGTTACTTTTGCCGTCTGCACCAGGTGGTAACAGTTAATCTCCAGCAACCAATGAGATACTGAACAGTCTGTAATAAACAATGTCCTCATGTGGTCATATAGAGGGAAAGCAGGCTCTAGACACTGCATGCTGTCAAATAGTAACTGCAGACATTGTCTGATTGTGACATCATCAGTGCGAATTGTATGAGCAGGACTAGATGCAGAGAATCTGTAAACATTATCCTTGTATACACCGACTAGCGGCAGATATCAGCTAAACACTGATGAGTCATTCCATTTCTGTTGTTAGGATTACTATCACTGCTACCCCTCTCAGAGCTTTTATTATCAGATTATAATTTTTCTCCATGGTTTAGGTCATGTGTACTACACACACCTACTGTATGCCACTTTGTTCTGGCCTCATCTTTTGGGGATACTACAGTGGATGCATAGGCATTCTCTCTACTAGTTATGTATCATGTGTATCATACTGTATCTCTGTTAGTCCTCCCTTGAGCTCTAATTATTTGGTAAGCATTCCCCACTCTGGATTAGCTCCCTTTGCAATTAACACAACTGTACCAATTTTTTCTGTCTTTATATTTCATGTTTTAACTGGTGATGTGCATCATTGATATATTCTATTGTATCATACATTATCTCTGTTATAATCCAATTAGAAATTTCCTCAGTGTGTGAGACCTTTTTTACTATGCACACCCATTCCCCTTTCTTCTCACTTCCTCCTATGGAGTAACAAATGCAGATTCATATTAATTTATATTGTGTGCCAGTATGCAGGTTCCGGCTATCTGCCAATTGCCATTTTGACCTAATTCTGGTTGTTGTAATACTATTATATGAGCCAAGCTAATCATTGGTTTTTGCCTTTGTCCAATCCTTTTCTATTTCATTGCTAAAGTACATCATTGGATAGTACACCATTGAAAGAATTGCTCTGACAGTGTTTCCCTGTCACTGATGCTGGGAAAGTATTACACCCAAGTTCTTAATTATTCATTACCTTCAGTATCTTGTCTATTTTGTCCCGCAGGGTTTGTATGTATATGTGTGTGTGTGTGTGTGTTTTTTTTGCTCCAAACTAGAGAGGTGCGATTCAGTATCTCTGGACTTTGGAAACCGAAACTACCTGAACTTCAGGTATCTGAGAACATACAAGCCCCAGCTTTGTATTTCCTGCCAAACTTGGATCTGAGAAGGTGTGGGGCTGGTGGGTTGCAGTTTGAGTTAGGGCTACTGTAAGCTACTGTGACTGTTAACAAAGCACCACTGCAATAAAGAGAAGTGGGATTTTATTGTGTCACCCTCAGATGTCATCAGTGAAGGGCTGTGAGCTGAAACACCGTCATTAAGGGCTACTGTGAAAAAAATAATTAAGAGCTACACTGAATGTGGTTAAGGGCAGTGGTGTATATTACTGTGTCACTCTCAGACTCAGGCCCAAATGAATGAAGCCTTAAAAAGTGATAAAGTGGAGACTGAAAAAGAGTGATAAAGGACCACGCAATCAGCTTCCTAACTGCCATGTTACAGGATGTGTTTGAAAAATTACAGTTGGGAACTAACTGCTGGTCCTTTATCACTCTTTATCAATCTCCACTTCAGGGCCGCAACTGGGGGGCGAGTGGGGGTGTTTGGTCGCTAAGGGGGCATGTTCCCCAGGTGCAGGATTTTATGGGGCACCGAGGAGTTACAGAGGAGCTGGGTTGTTTTTTTTATATATTTTTTTTTACCGGCAGTGCTGTGCTGCTCTAGTGAGACAGCAGACGGCTCCCGGGGTAGTGTCTCTGACCCACATGTCTGCCTGCAGCTGGATCCGACACCGTGCGGGTGAGCTCCAGTACCTGGGATCTCTCCTATGCTAGCTACTGTCTTGAACTTTTTTCTTTGCCATGCAGTGCTGTGACTAGCGTGCAGTGCACCATGCAAGCTATAAAAGCGAGCTGTTGGTGCTGTGTTTTTCAGCAGGCTATGATCCCAGCTGCCTGCCCAGCACCAACCAATAACAAGCTGCCAGCTACACACCATTGAGAGGACAAGCTGCCTGAGGCTTTTGCATGTTAACAGGTGAAATCACTGATGTTACACAAATCAAAGACTCACTTTGCTAGCTATCCACTTGACAGTGGAAACTAGGAGCCTGGACAACCTCCAACTCTCTCTGAGTATCACTACAGCAGCTTTGTGGGGAGTTTAAAGACAGACTTTATTATTGGCACTATGCTCGCAGTTAGCAGTATCAACCTCCGCTTTGACTCCCAGATGGGGGGATTTGGTGTAGCTTATAGGGGGATGTAGTGTAGTGATGTAGTGTACCATATAGGGTATGTAGTGTAGTAATGTATTGCAGTATATAGGGGCATGTAGTGCACTGATTTGGTGTAGCATATAAGGGGATGTAGTGTAATGATGGACTGTAGTATATAGGGTATGTAGTGCAGTGTATAGGGGCATGTAATGTAGTGATATAGTTTAGCATGCAGGGAGATGTAAAATACTGATGTAGTGCAGTGGATAGGGGAATGTAGTGCAGTGATGAGGTGTTATGATACAGTACAGTGATAAAGTGCAATGTATTGGGACACACAGGGGGCATGCAGTGGAACACGCTGCTGGGAGTGGGGGCATGTGATGCTTATGGCATTTTGGGAACATAGGGGAATACTGTATAATAGTACCCCTTTTTTTCGATATTTTTGATAAATCAATCATTTTAGTCTTACAGGTTTTGTTTATTTGCTTGTTTGTATGTTGTTGGTTTTTTTCTGGGGGGGGTCACATTACAGCCTTGCCCCGGGTGACATCCTAGTTTCGGCCCTGTCCAGTTTATCACTTTTTAAAGATTAATACATTTGGCCCTTGGTGTTATCAGTGAAGGGCTGAGAGCTGCAGCACTGAGGCTTAACCAGTCATTGTACTGGCTACATTAAAAATGTTTCCTTTTTTTATTCATAAACAATCTGTGAATACCAAATAAATAATTTGTTTATTTACTGAAATAAATTATGGGATTAAGTAAATGAACACCCCCCTCCCCTTACTTCATCCAAGGCTATCCACATAATTTTTCACTTAAGAGTATCAAATTCAAACCCTTTTAAAGCCTTTACCCATATGCACTGTACAGTATATTGTTAATTTATGAAGTGTTTAGTACAAATTAGGTGGAACATTACCTTAATATTTTGAAAGGAAAGCATATCAAACTCGCTCAAACCAAAAACAGAAATCCATTTGCAACCATGTGACTTCCGGATCTAATCAGAATCCACCTAACACAAAATGGCTTCAGAGTATAAAATATGAAACTTGTTATGATTATCTGAGAAAATCAAAGCTTGTTTTAATACTTAAAATCTCAAAATGTTCACTGGTAGTGTTCATTCACTGGCTGAATAACCCTAGATTATCTTTAATGTAAGGCAGGAAAGTTTTTTTATTTTTAAAAATTTGTCTGTGACTAGTTAATTTTCTTTTACTTTAAATCACTGATTAATAAATATTAAGTCTTGTACAATGTGCATGCCATAAGATAAATAATGTGTTCAATTTCTAATTGATTATATTATTTTACATCTTTATTTATTTAACAGGTTTTTTAATTTCTTTGTATTTTTTATTATTTCTGTTATAATTAAATACTACTGTTGTGCAACCAAAAATTGTTATATAACACTGGTGTAATGGAGAAATGAGATCACAATTACGGGTTTTACATTTAAATTGAGATTATCATTCTCTTATGCACATTCCATCTAGGCTAGAAAAAATTCAACATTTGAAAGCGAGAACAAACACATATTGTATGGTATCACATTATTAAAAGAGTTAAAATGCATGAATAATTAATAGACTAATTTGTTATTTAAAAAAACTTGAATGACAAAAAAAATGACTATTACAATTAACATATGAAATGGTGAATTTAGTTATTTTTAGTCATCAAATTATTATTTTTGACAGCATTTTACTGAAGATGAGGTAACTTGTCATACATTGTCTAGTCATCATTGCATGAACAAACTTTATTTGACACACTATCATAAACGGTGTAATAGTCATTGCATTTATTTTCTTATTAGGAATGTACTGTACTGAGAGAAAAAAGTAGCTCACACAATGTACATCTTTAGAAAACATAATATATTAGGTTTAGAAAACCTAATACAATGCTATACCTGTCAGTGTTTATTGTACAAAGTGAGTGGTGATCATCATGTTTTATATGTAAATTTATTATGTCAATTTATTTGTCGAAAATATTACTTTTTTTTTTATAATTTGCTTACCTGCTGTAAATTATTTGAAAAATAATGTAGCATGATCTTTTAAAAAATATTTTGTCCTGGAATATGCTTTAATTAGGAACAGTTTACATACTGTTTTACTGTATAAATCTTGTGCAAGTGAGTGGTACAGATCCTTGACTAAAATTAACTGGTTTAACTTGCTGCAGTTTAACTAAGTATATCTAAAATGTAATTATGTATTGCAGATTTTTCAACTTTAGAGAATAGTCAATCTGACCAACTGACTTCAGAACCACTTTCAAGCAAAATAGAAAATTTCTAGTCAAGAAGATTACTCTGATGACATGAGCATGGGATGCAAGTGCAGTGGCAGATAGCTCTAGGATTTCCACCTTTTCAGTTTCAGATCCCCAGACAGGATAAATGACAAAGGGGAGTGGCCAAAATGGGTTACAACCATTTTATTTGTCAGTTTTTAGACTGTTATCTAACTCTCTAATAAACATCCTGCTCATGCCGCTGTATGTCTCAGAACCCCGTGTGCCCTTATATATCTCTCAGAGTCCATTAATGTCCCTATATGCCAGTGCAGAGCACTATCATACTCCTTTATACAGTATGTCTCAGTGCCCCACCATGCCCATTAATATCCATAGAGCTTTCTCAGGCTGCTAAATATACCTCAGAGTCCCCATTGACATGCCCCTTTATATGATAGCATTGGAGCCACCTCTGCCCTGACCTTTTACATTCCAGCTTCAGAGCCCCCTTTGTTCTTCCCCTGGAATGCCACACATTGCATTCCCCTATACTAGGATAATTGTTGTGTGTATGCTGGTTTGGGAGGGAATGATTTAAGAAAATACACTGGAGAACAGCATCTCTACCCTAGTGCATAAACAAAGGTCTGTGCCATGTGTTACCTGGACAGGTTTTGCCCACCAGTTCAACAGACTGAAAGTGGCATTTCTTGAAACAGGGCATGAGGTGATCTGGAGGAGAAGCAGCACTGCAGAGAGGATCAGCCATCAGTATTGTCTGAGATGGTCTCAGATCCAGACTCTTGACAGTATGATGATTACCATATTGTCCAGACTAATTCCAGAAAGGTGGTATTCAGAAATAGCTCCTATTGTATTCTTTTTGGGGATATGTTAACTACTGTATTTGTGTATTTACAATTATTTCCTTATTTACCATGCATGACATGAGACAGGTGGTGCAACTTAGATGCTGAACCATGAATAGCAAGTTTTATACTTTTACATTTTAGTGTTATGATTCTTCTTGCAATCATGGCAATGTAAATTTACACGTTGCTGTATGGAGGGAATCATAGCATCACTCAGTCATACTGTTTGCTGGTCTCGTCCCTTCCTTGTCAGATGAGTCTCTTTTTCATTCAGATATAGCAAGCAATTTCACTGGTTCACTGGTTTATCCTGTGCTTTTGTTTATAATATATACAAATTGAGTACATTATTGAGCAAAAAAGGATGCCTTGTATGGCTGTAAAGCATTTTTCATGGCATGCCAAAAGGGTCAATTGGGTGCATTTGAGATTAGATGTATGCTAGGGATGGGCAAAATATGGACCATGGGCTGGATACAGCCCATAAACCTATCCTTCCTGGCCTGCTGCCTCCTAGCAGTAGCAAAAAACATGTTTTATAAACCACCCCCACTCCTGTTAACAACCCCTTTTTCTGCACAAACCCTCTCCCCCCAATAACCTGTGACCAGGATATTTTTTTATTATTACCCCCCCATCAGCATCATTTAAATATTTATCTTTATCTTCCCCCTCCCCCACTCCCAGGGGTTTATACTTCCCCCCACTTCCCCATGCAGAGTGCAGTGGAGCATGTGTTAAGGGAAACTGAAGATCATTCCCTCCTTCTGCAGCTGATAACATACAGAGACATGCTACATTGTGCTGGGAGAGCAACTAAGTTTCCATCCCACACTGTGCTTTCCAGAGTAGGTGCTCCAGAATGCCAGCTACATGGTATCTGGGGCACAAGTCTGGCAGTAATGTTGGTAAGCAGAGACCACTGCATCACGGCCGGGTCAAGGCACACAGAGGGGGCAGGTGATGCCAGGGGATGTGGACACCAGGGGCAGCGGGTCACATGTGATGCAACCTAGCAGGGTAACAGACTCCTGGCTACGGTCGCATAACATGCAACCAAGCCAGGCAAGGGTTAATAGCACCCAAAATCTGTAAGAACAGAAAACCATTCACTGAAGCAGAATTTATAAAGGAGTGTATGGGTGACTGCAGCAATCTTATCCCCAGATAAGAGAAAACTGTTTGAAAACATTGTCTTATACAGGCAAACTGTTGTGAGATGCATTGAGGACATATCCAAGAATGTAGAACTGCTATTAAAAAAATAATAATAAAACCTAATTTTTTTCTTTAGCACTGGATGCAAGTTGTGATGTCAAAGACACAGCACAGCTGATGATTTTAATTTGAGGTGTCATTGAAAATGTTTGACATTACAGAAGAATTGTTATAAGTGCAGTCCATGAAAGATACTACAACTGGAAAGGATTTGTTGGAGGTGTTAAGTGTGTGTCCAAATTTGGAGTGTAATGGGAAAAATTGGCTGGTGTGACAACTGTTTGCCAAAATAAATTCGAGTGTGAGAGCTGAGACAGCAGATTGGTGTGTTTCTAAACATGAATGGAAAATAAACACATTTTACACAGCCGAAAGATGTGGATTGGTTATCTTATTTTGCACTTGCTGTTGATGTTATGGTCCATATGAATGAATTGAATTTTAGCACTGCCCCCATTATGGATGGAGAGTGGGAAATGAAAGGGCTCCTCCATTTAAGCTATTCACCCACAGCTATTCACATTCAACAGTAAGTGACAAGTGCTGTGCTCCTCCCCTCTGTTATTACTGTCTCAGCGCTTCATCCCTTGCCCTGCTCTCTTTTCTTCATATTGACCTGATTCAGGTCCTGACGCTGGTCACATTCTCCAAAGTACAGTTGTTTAGTACAGTACTTTGCATATGTACCAGACACAATTGATCCAAAGCTGTATACTAGGATGCAGCTCAAATCAGTAATGTATGCAGGAGGCATATAGCCTCCTGCTGCATTCCCATACTATTACTCTTACGGCTGCTTACATGTAGGCAGCAGTAGTAGCAACTCCAACCACATCTGAATCAAGTCTGGATTTGGTGTGTGGATGTCTCCAGACCAGTGTCAGAGTTATGAGCAGCTGGATAGTATTGTGCTTAAAACTGGGTGGTCGGATATAATTCCTACTCATAGAGGAGTTGCGGCACTTTGCCCCAAGTCGGACTATGGGTAACAGAAACTAGCCTCAGGTAGTTGACTGAACCCAGAACAGAGGTGTGGAGTCTTACCCCATCAGTGGTTTTCTCGAGGGAATCCCGCAAGTGGATTTTGGTTTCGCTGCAACTTACGACCTGATCGTGGCCCCCTGTCTGGGTTACCTGGGCTATCACTAGGAGAGGTATTGGAGCTATGAGATCTGGATGAGAAATAATAGATAGTGAAGCAGTCTGTAGTTTAGAGGGCTAACTCTGATGGCCAAAGATATTGGTATCACACTGATGGTCAGGAATATCAGTCTTGCACCGATGGTCTGGAATGTTGGATTTGCACTGATGGTCTGAAATATCAGACTTGCGCCAATGGTTGAAATATTGGACTTGCACTGATGGTCTGGAATATAAGACTTGTATGGATGGTCTGGAATATCGGACTTGCACAGATGGTCATTAATTTTTGACTTGCACTGATGGTATTACTGAATGGTACTGGAGTGCTGACCGGGCTGGATCTGGAATGTTGATACTGAGTGATCCCAAGGATATGCAGACAGTATTGCAGGTAGTAGAATAGAAGCTCAGAGAATGCAGGAACAATGAAGTAACTGATTACTCAGAGGAACGCAGCTATAAGGCTCTCACACAGCTTTAAACCCTTTTGTGACACAGGATTGGCTTGTAGTGTCAGCTGAAACTCAGGCTGCATGGAATTGTTCAGAGACTGGTCAGCTGGCACTAAGAAAGATGGCATCGTACATAGTGCTGGTCCTGTAGGAGCATTGCACACAGAGGACCCAGCGCCAACTGCTGTGACCACTGTGGATGTGCGAACAGCATACTGCCAGACTGCCAGAGCAATATGTATGCTCCTTGTCCCCCTCACCTCGTCACCAGTGTATATGTCTCAATGCCCCATTAACTTCACAGAGTCTTCATCTCCATGTTCCTCTCCATCCACCCAAAGTCACCAGTGTGCATGTCTCTATGTTGCCTCCCTAGTCACTAGTGTGTACAGTATATCTCATGAATCCTTCCCCCATCCCAAGTTGACAGTGTTTTTGTTTCTATGTCCCCACCACCCAGTCACCAGTGTATATTGTCCCCCCTTATGCCCCAGTGTCTACATCTCCATTTTCCCATCATTTACCCCAAATCACCAGTCTGTATGTTTTTATATCCCCTTCTGAACCAGTCACCAGTGTGTATGTGGAATGTCCCCCCAGGCCCCAATGTGTCTCTTTATCATCTTTGTACAGTATGTTTCTGACCTTTGTTTTCCTCCTTCCTTTGTCTGTCTTCTATTACTCCACCTATTATATCTGTCTGTCCACCTATTTATCCCCCAACACCAATATTTTTCCTGTGCCCCCACCACCTATCTTTCCATTGTGCCTCTCACAAACCAATTTTCCTACTTCCTTCTCTTCATTCTGCCACCCCCTTCTTCTTCCACTGTTCCCTTCTTCATCATCACTTCCCTTCCTCCTTCTCAGAAGCAACATGGAAAAATCTCAGTACAATGCTGTTGTCGCTGGCAAAAGCACTGATGGTATTAAAATTTGCAAGTTTTTGCCACTAAAGATTCTTTTATACATTCCCCATATTTGTAAAAGGTGAGAAATAGGTTACAAGCGCTTTACAGATAGAACACTTTACCAACAAATGAATAATGAATAGTGAATGAAAACCTGTTGATATTCCAATCAATCCTTTGGGTGGAATCTGTAACAGAATGTGTACCCTTCTTATATAGCAGAGCTATTTAGCTCATAAAGGGGTACACAAGAGGAAATGACATAGTGCAAATTATAATTTAAAAAAACATGAATTTAATGATACAGTACACTTACAAACAAAGTTGATAAAAAGTGCATATTAGTATCCCTTCTCAGACAGCAGCAACAACAATCAGAGAGGTCCTGGTAGTAAGTACCCTGATGGATCTGGGTTCACTGAATAATCGGACTCCAGAACCGGATTACAGAGCAGGACCTTCTAGGTAACAGCAGCCTTTCAGCTGGATAATAAAGAGAGGAGAGCAGCACGCTTAACACGTTTCAGACATCCGTCCTTCGTCAGAAGAGTATAAGATGCTCACCTCAAACTCCCTCTTTATACCCTGTCTAATACAATCAACACCTGAGCTAGTTCACCGCTAATCGGTGTCCCGAATGTCTGCACTGGCGCAGTCCCACAAGAAAACCGGGTCCAAAATGGCCGTGCAATCCATTCGGCCGGAAGTGGTCATCGTGTCAACGGAATATCCAGCCCCAACTACCTCTCTAAAGTTTCATCTCTCAGGTGGCACCCTGCTTGGACTGACTGGCTGTCTGGCATAGCTCACTGTTGGATAAACAAAAGGGACAATTGTACCTTAAATGAGTAAACCTCTGAGTGTCCCTGTGGTTTAAGTAAACAAAAATAAGCACTAAAGTTAATGGGAACAAACCCACATTCAGTGTAACATAACATAAAACAAGTGCATATAGTGCCAATATTAAGGATGGTTCAAACACAGTGTAGGGGTTAGCAGCAATTTACTATGGGTACATGGGGATAAAAAGTAAATATTCAACTGGCTTTGTTACATTCTGCCTAGGATTATAATAATTTCCATTCTCTAGTCTCTTGTAATAGTAAAATGACTTCCTCATTACTATATACTGAAATGACAAATGGTTATAAGGGCAAATGGTGTTATTTAAACCTGAGCTCATGAGTTGAATACTTACAGTACATTCTGATTTGTGCTTTTGTACTACTAAGTCTTTTTGCAAGCTGTTTCTCTAAATTTAATGCCCACCGATGCTATATCAATCAATAAATAATATGTACAAGACATGTCATTTTGCTAAATAATATATGTTATATATTATAATTATGATATTTTTGTCATTAAGCAAAAAAAATAGTTTTTTATGTAAAAATAAGTTTATAATATGTATTTGAAATTTCACTACTTGTCATTATATGTTTAATTAATGTTATTACTCTCCGCAGGACATATGTAAATCATGCTTATGCTTGTAAATGGTATTAGACACAGATGAATGATTTTCACAAAATCCATTGAAAGTGTCTCCTTATGAAAACATGCTAATGAACTACAATTTTTAGATGTTTTTGCTAATAACAGAAGGAAAAAAATTGAGGGTCATTAATCAAAGTTATTTTATTTTGGAGATAAATGGTTGGCTTATTGCCATGTGTGTATATATATATATATATATATATATGTGTAGATGCTGTACCGGCACTCCATCTCCTTAAGGTGAAAATGATGCCTCGGTGCCCCCAGTGCAATGCTGTGCAGCAGAGCAGTATAATTTGAACGATGACTGTGGCACTCAAAGGACTTTACTCATCAGTACATACAGGCGCTGGACGCCACTGCAGGTTAGGTTAATGTTTCAGTTTATTTTAAAACTTTTGTCAGAACAACAAATAATAAAAATAGCTTACCTTTATAACCAGTACACCCGTGAAGACACCCACATGGACAAACGGACTGCTGGGTGCAGGGACGATGATGTCACGCTCCCACGACGTGCGCTCATCTGCGCAACTGCCGGACCCTCCGTAACCTAGCAACAATCAACAAGAGTGTATAATGCAAAACACCGTCACCATGGTAACTAACTACAAGCCACAATATCTAATGCTTCTAAATGCTGCCAAAAGGCTGTCTCGTATATATCTTGAAATTAAATTATGACCAACATACCTAGCGCCCAGCATAAAGCATGATACTGATCTACATGAGAATATTATAAGCGTGCAGAGTAAAACTCCTAGATCACAGACGATGTTATAAATTGTAAGCTATTTTTATTATTTGTTGTTCTGACAAAAGTTTTAAAATTAAGGTTAAGTTGTTCATGGAGGCCTCTTGGAGCCACGGTGTTCAAAGTATGGATCCACCGTGCCTCCAATTGTAAGAGCCTCCTACCTCTGTCACCAATTGTGTGTCTCCACTGTGGTGTATTGATTAACTGACAAGTCTCTCACATCATGACTCATGATGCCAGCGGCTACCGCAGCATAGCATTACCCTTAGGGGAAACCCTCAGCTTTTCGGATGCAGAGGCGCAGGATATTTACTTTACAGATGACGTACCCGCTGCAGCGGTCACCGACACCAATGAACAGCTTTATTTCGAGCTGCTGAAATACAAGAAAAAAGAAATGAACTTTCTGATGCACGTAGTCACCCTCTCCAATTACCATTGTAATAAACAAATCCCTAGGGGATTCCGGATCAGGAACACCCCAACAATTGGTAGATATAATCAGGACTTCTGTAGGAGATGGGTAGCCGTACCTAATACGTGCAGCTTCGATCTTATTCTTTTAGTCATTGAGGAGTCGGCACGGGAATTGAAACTTATCAAAACCAGTATTAGCAAGTTTGAATCATCACACATGGAGACTCTCAATAATGACCAGCAAACCAATTGACTGGAAAAACTAACAGAACAGATAGACACCTATAAAAGAAATTTGGTGAAGTATAAGAAAGAGAAGCTTTCAACTGTTCAACATGACTACATGGAGAGTAAAGTGTACTCCTGGGTCCAGAACCCTGGAGCTCTGAATCGGCAGAAGTTCGGAGATAGGAGAAGGAATTATAGAACTACTAACCGGGACACTTCTAGTGGAGATTACACCACCCAAAGTGAATCAGAAGAAGTAGGGGCATCAGGTTCCAGCAAACCCCCTGTAGTGGTTCGCACCCGCGCTCAGCACGGAGTTCCGCCAAAAGCCGTACGTGGAGGGGGGGGAGTGGAAAAGAGACCTCAGAAAAAGGTCCAAAAGCGAGGAAATAACCACTGTTTTCAATTTATCTGATCGAACTCTCACTCAACATGAAATTTCTCTTCTCAGTAAAGGCCTATCGTTCATATCATCAGGGCAGTTTGATGCTCTACAATGGCAAGTAGATTTATATTGCTTTGCAAGGCAACTCAGAATAAAGGAGTTTTTCAATAAGCAACCACCGCAACAGATGACATTTAAACCTTTTATTCCTCCTCAAATCAAAGCTAAGTCTAAATTTGGTCCCTTTTCAAATAATCTTTTATTGAAATGTTACATGCGAACATTGGATCAGAAAGTCACTAATCATGGCAAAAGCCTAAGGGCCACATATAGTAACATCAACAAAGAAGAGCGTGTGACATTAAGAAATTTACGTTCATATACTGATATAGAGATCTGTACCATGGACAAGGGTGTGGGTATTGTTGTACTTAACCTCTCTGACTACAAACAGGAGGTCTATTCCAAATTAGATGACCCTCGTGTATACATGAGAATGGAACAAGACCCAACATCACAATTTAAGATTGAGCTAGACAACATCTTGATAAAAGCACACAAGGACGGCATTATTTCAGAACCGGTACTAAACAATTTGAGGCAGGAACATCCCATTGCCTCTGTCCTCTACACCATACCCAAAATTCATAAAAGCATGATCAATCCCCCCGGTAGGCCAATCATTGCCACAAGAGATTCTCTATATTACAAAATTTCACAATATTTAGATGTGTATTTACAACCAGTGGTGCAAAGACAATCAATGTATCTTAAAGACACCACCTCTTTTCTTAAAAAAATGCAGCAGTTTTCTCCTCTCCCCTCTGGGTGCCTACTATGCACCATGGACGTAGTATCTCTATATACCAACATTCCCCATGAAGAAGGCCGGATGGCTATCAGAAACTTACTATTAGGTGACAATTAATACAGCGGTCCTGACATAAACGTTTTCATTCAGTTATTGAGCTTAACACTCAAATGTAATTACTTCCTTTTTGACGGCCAGTGGTACATACAACTTAGGGAGTGTGCAATGGGGTCATGTGTGGCCCCGACCTTTGCCAACACCTTCATGTTTGCCAAAGAACAATTACTATTTAACTTTCCTGAATTTGCACAAGGAATTGTGTGGATCACACGATAGATAGCACATGATAAATAGATGATGTGTTCCTGATTTGGCAGGGACCTAAGGAAAGTCTAGAATCTACAATACGAGAGATTAACTCCAGGGATGACAACATCAAATTCACTTACGTCATCAGTGACTATTGTGTCAACTATTTAGACGTCAAAGTATCTTTTGAGGATAACTATTTGTCAACAGATCACTATAAGAAAGCCACGGACAGTAACACTTATTTACACGCATGCAGTCAGCACCCACCTGCATTTATTGGGGGCATCCCATACTCCCAGTTTTTAAGACCCTGCATAATCACTGACACGCATTATAAAGCACAGGCAGCCATCAATGAGATGATAACCTTGTTCCTGGCTACAGACTACAACCATGATGGTTTGGTCCAAGCAAAGGCCAAAGCTTTGGCAATACCGAGGGCACAATTAATGGAACCAACGATCAAAAACAAATTTGATAAGAAAAATTGCCATTCGTCCAGCAATATCAGCATAACAGCAAATTTATAGCCAAAACTGCAAAATATCTATGGCCGATTGTTACACTGGACTCTGACTTGAAGGGCTTCAAGGACTATCAAATCATGTCCTTCTTTTCTAGAAGCAAGAACCTCAAAGATTTATTAGTAGTCAATGACATTTCTCGCCTCCAACCATCACCTAACTTGAACTTCTTGTCCTGTAAGCCGGGTTGCTACAGGTGCACTGGTTGCACAACTTGTAGTTATCTGGAGCCTGGTCAAACCTTCTGTCACCCCCATACTGAGAGGAAAATTAACATCAAACACATTCTGACTTGCACTAGCAAGTTTGTTATATATTTCATCTGTTGTCCATGTGGGCTGATGTATGTCGGCAAGACCACATGCACATTCCGAGAGAGAATGGCGACACATAGGATGTCGATTAGACATGCTCTTGAATGTTCAGATTCTGAACAGCCGGTGGCCCTGCACTTCAAATAACTCAAACACAGTCTGGCCACACTGCGTTATAAAATTAAAGATCACGTCCCCCCCTAGTATCAGAGGTGGTGACAGAGGTAGGAGGCTCTTACAATTGGAGGCATGGTGGATCCATACTTTGGACACCGTGGCTCCAAGAGGCCTCAATGAACAATTTAACCTTAATTGTTTTGTTTGAGTACAATTTAGAACATCGTCTGTGATATAGGAGTTTTACTCTACACGTTTATAATATTCTCATGTAGATCAGTATTGTGTTTTATGCTGGGCGCTAGGTATGTTGGTCATAATTTAATTTCAAGATATATGAGACAGCCTTTTGGCAGCATTTAGAAGCATTAGATATTGTGGCTTGTAGTTAATTACCATAGTGACGGTGTTTTGCATTATACACTCTTGTTGATTGTTGCTAGGTTACGGAGGGTCCGGCAGTTGCGCAGATGAGTGCACGTCGTGGGAGCGTGATGTCACCAGCCCTGTGCCCAGCAGTCCATTTGTCCATGTGGTTGTCTTCACGGGTGTACTGGTTATAAAGGTAAGCTAGTTTTATTATTTGTTGTTCTGACAAAAGTTTTAAAATAAACTGAAATGTTAACCTAACCTGCAGTGGCGTCCAGCGCCTGTATGTACTGACAAGTAAAGTCCTTTGAGTGCCACAGTCCTCATTCAAATTATATATATATATTTATATATATATATATATATATATATAAAATCCACACCAGCTGGCACTCAAATGCAATCAGTCAGCTTCGCTCCGTGCCTGAATATGTAAGCAAACTAATATCCCTGAAGAACGGCACTGGCAGCATGTATAAGATGCAAAAAAGCTGTATTAGTAGGTAGACATTTCGGGGCTCACGCCCCGTCCTCAGTACCAAACACAATTAAAAGTACATACACAAATACAGACATTTAAATACCTGTGCGGGATCGCGCCATCCCCACCGCCACACACCGGGTCCCTTCTTCCGGCTATCACATTCCACTTCCCCCCTCTCCGCACGCGCTGTGGCTGCCATGGTGACCAACAGCATGCGTGTCACCAGATCCACAACCCGGAAATAGAGGGGATTGGTTGTGAGGTTGTCCGGGATAGGAGCCTTCTGTGTCAGCTGACCGGGGCCGGTGCAACCTATTAACAAACAAAAATACATACATAATAGACAACATATTGAACAACATATAATAACTAATGAACACATAATCTAACCACAAGGGATCCTGGCTAAAGGGGTATCTATGTATAGGGTAACCCTAACGCCACCAACAGCACTGTCTCACGGGCATCTGCAACTGAACCCATCTTATAAAAATAGACACCCGATATCTACTATAGTACCCCAATGGTCACCTACATTGTCTAGTACAGGCTGCTGAATATATAAGATACAATTTCACTAGAAAAGATTTTAATACTAAAGTACATTCCAATTGATCTTATCATTCAGCCCCCATGGGGCAAAAGTATTAAGTCTCATTATCCACCTGGACTCTTTCTTCAACAGCACCTTGGCCCTATCTCCACCTCTAAGGGTTAAAGGCACATGGTCAATACCAAAGTACCTCAGCTCATCCAGCGTATGTTTTGCCATCTTAAAATGGCGCGCCACCAGTTGGTCAATGGTTTTCCCTTCCAAAGTCAACTTGATGGCAGATCTATGTGCTGCCATCCTCTCGCTGAGTTTACTTGTGGTCTGACCGATGTAAAAAAGACCACACGGGCAGACCACAATGTATACAACATACAAAGTGCTACATGTAATAACATACCGAATCAAATATTTTTTGTCAGTATGTGGGTGTTTGAAATCTTTGCATACCACCATATATTTATAGGTAGCACATTTGGGGCATCTATAACACCCCGGAGCCTACCTGTAATATCTGATTTCATCAGACGATCTCTAAGGTTACTCCCACATCTGAAAGCCACTATCGGTCTTGTCTCTTTGAGCACTGGCAAATCGGGGTCGGACCCAACTATGGGCCAAAGGGCCTTAGAGGCTCTACGAACTATCGGGCTTGCTGTAGTAAAATCACAAGCCCAAGGCAAAATATTGTGACTCTTTTTATGACCAGGGTATAGTAATTCAGATCTAGGCATCCGTAGAACACGCCGTTTCTGCTTCTCAAGTAAATGCCTATCATACCCCCGACATACAAATTTGGCAATCATATCGTCAAGAAGTTGTGGTACCTTAGTACTATCACTAGTAATGCGTGCCACCCTCATAATTTGTGATGCTGGTAGCCCCCTCTTTAAGGGCTCCGGGTGATGACTGGATGCAAGAAGCAACGTGTTTCTGTCTGTGGGCTTGGAATAAATCTCTGTGTGCAACTTGCCTTGATCTAATCTGATTTTTACATCCAAGTAATCTATTTCTAGGTTACTGCACTTATACGAAAATTTAATAGGCGATGTCAAGTTGTTGATCTCCAACATAAGAGATTCAAACGACTCCTGTCCTCCCGCCCACATTAAGAACACGTCGTCGATGTATCTAGTGTACATTAGTATGTTGGTCTGTACTACTGGATTACCAAAAAACATCCGTTCCTCCTGTTCAAACATAAACACATTAGCATACGAGGGTGCGACTGAAAACCCCATCACACACCCTCGCAGCTGTAAGAAAAACTCACCATCAAACAGGAAGTAATTTCTATACAGTGTCAATTCGAGCAATGTCAAGAATAACTTATGATCAAATAAATCAGTATCTAAAAAAGCCTTCATAGCTCGCAACCCCTCCGCATGTGGTATGGACGTGTACAGGCTGCACACGTCCAGACAACAGAGGAGGGTGCCAGCCGGAATTTCATCATACTGTTGTAATTTAATCAAAAAAGAGGTGGTGTCCTTAAGAAAATCCTCTGGTTAATCAGCAAAGGCTGCAATATGCTATCAAGTAGCTGGGCCACTGGTTGATAGAGAGAGTCTCTTGCGGAGATTATGGGTCTCCCAGTTGGAAAAGTTTCATGCTTATGAAGCTTGGGCAGTGTATAGAGTACCGGATTCTTGGGATGGTTCGCGCACAATATCTTAGAGACTTTTTCGGGTATTAACTTCTCATCGGTGGCTTGTTTCAGAATACCAAACAGTTCCTTCTGGTATTCCAATACTGGGTTTGTCCTTAATTTCTTATAGACACCCACCTCGGATAGTTGAGATCTAATTTCATCACGGTAATATTCCAAGTCCAGGATCACAATGGCACCGACTTTGTCGGTGGGCCGGATCACAATGTCCTGGTATGTGGAGTATTGGTTCAATGCCACCCGTTCATCTTGTGATAAATTTAATTTAATTTTGGCTGGTGCTGCAAAGAATCTAGTAACAATCATCCATAAGCCGACCAAACGTCCTTATCGAAGCATTATGTGAAATAGTGTCAAAGCGTGACCTAGAGACTCTGTTAAGGAAGGGATCAAACACTGACGGACTATCAACTGATGGCTTATTCTGAAAAAACTCTTTTAGACAGAATTTACGTGTGAAGTTATGCAAGTCCCTTGACCAGTTGAACGGATCATGACCATTGGTTGGGACAAAGCTCAGGCCCCTGTCTTTTAGACAGGTTGAATATCAAGTGTTCTTCTTGAGCATCACACTTCTTACACCTTTTGTTCTGGCCACCCCTGCTTTGTCCCAACCAATGGTAATGATCCATTCAACTGGTCACGGGACTTGCAAAACTTCACACGTAGATTCTAGACTTTCCTTAGGTCCCTGCCAAATCAGGAACACATCATCTATTTATCGTGTGCTATCTATCGTGTGATCCACACAATTCCTTGTGCAAATTCAGGAAAGTTAAATAGTAATTGTTCTTTGGCAAACATGAAGGTGTTGGTGAAGGTCGGGGCCATACATGACCCCATTGCACACTCCCTAAGTTGTATGTACCACTGGCCGTCAAAAATGAAGTAATTACATTTGAGTGTTAAGCCCAACAACTGAATGAAAAAGTTTATGTCAGGAACGTTGTATTCATTGTCACCTAATAGTAAGTTTCTGATAGCCATCAGGCCTTCTTCATGGGGAATGTTGGTATATAGAGATACCACATCCATGGTGCATAGTAGGCACCCAGAGGGGAGAGGAGAAAACTGCTGCATTTTTTTAAGAAAAGAGGTGGTGTCTTTAAGATACATTGATTGTCTTTGCACCACTGGTTGTAAATACACATCTAAATATTGTGAAATTTTGTAATATAGAGAATCTCTTGTGGCAATGATTGGCCTACTGGGGGGATTGATCATGCTTTTATGAATTTTGGGTATGGTGTAGAGGACAGGGGCAATTGGATGTTCCTGCCTCAAATTGTTTAGTACCGGTTCTGAAATAATGCCGTCCTTGTGTGCTTTTATCAAGATGTTGTCTAGCTCAATCTTAAATTGTGATGTTGGGTCTTGTTCCATTCTCATGTATACACGAGGGTCATCTAATTGGGAATAGACCTCCTTTTTGTAGTCAGAGAGGTTAAGTACATCAATACCCCCACCCTTGTCCATGGTACGGATCACTATATCAGTATATGAACGTAAATTTATTAATGCCACGCGCTCTTCTTTGTAGATGTTACTATATGTGGCCCTTATGCTTTTGCCATGATTAGTGACTTTCTGATCCAATGTTCGCATGTAACATTTCAATGAAAGATTATTTGAAAAGGGACCAAATTTAGACTTAGCTTTGATTTGAGGAGGAACAAAAGGTTTAAATGTTGTCTGTTGTGGTGCTTGCTTATTGAAAAACTCCTTTATTCTGAGTTGCCTTGCAAAGCAATATAAATCTACTTGCCATTGTAGAGCATCAAACTGCCCTGATGGTATGAACGATAGGCCCACAGACAGAAACACGTTGCTTCTTGCGTCCAGTCATCACCCAGAGCCCTTAAAGAGGGGGCTACCAGCATCACAAATGATGTGGGTGGCACGCATTACTAGTGATAGTACTAAGGTACCACAACTTCTTGACAATATGATTGCCAAATTTGTATGTCGGGGGTATGATAGGCATTTACTTGAGGTGCAGAAACAGCGTGTTCTACGGATGCCTAGATCTGAATTACTATACCCTGGTCATAAAAAGAGTCACAATATTTTGCCTTGGGCTTGTGATTTTACTACGGCAAGCCCGATAGTCCGTAGAGCCTCTAAGGCCCTTTGGCCCATAGTTGGGTCCGACCCCGATTTGCCAGTGCTCAAAGAGACAAGACCGATAGTGGCTTTCAGACGTGGGAGTAACCTTAGAGATCGTCTGGTGAAATCAGATATTACAGGTATGGGGGGCACTGTTACACCTAATGTGCACTATAAGGCACCGGGGTGTTATAGATGCCCAAAATGTGCTACCTGTAAATATATGGTGGTATGCAAAGATTTCAAACACCCACATACTGACAAAAAATATTTGATTTAGATTTGATACATGTAGCACTTCGTATGTTGTTTACATTGTGGTCATCCCGTGCGGTCTTTTTTACGTCGGTCAGACCACACGTAAACTCAGCGAGAGGATGGCAGCACATAGATCTGCCATCAAGTTGACTTTGGAAGGGAAATCCATTGACCAACCGGTGGCACGCCATTTTAAGATGGCAAAACATACGCTGGATGAGCTGAGGTACTTTGGTATTGACCATGTGCCTTTAACCCTTAGAGGTGGAGATAGGGCCAAGGTGCTGTTGGAGAAAGAGTCCAGGTGGATAATGAGACTTAATACTTTTGCCCCATGAGGACTGAATGATAAGATCAATTGGAATGTACTTTAGTATTAAAATCTTTTCTAGTGAAATTGTATCTTATATATTCAGCAGCCTGTACTAGACATTGTAGGTGATCATTGGGGTACTATATTAGATCTCGGGTGTCTTTTTTTATAAGATGGGTTCAGTTGCAGATGCCCGTGAGATAGTGCTTTGGGTGGCGTTAGGGTTACCCTATACATAGATACCCCTTTAGCCAGGATCCCTTGTGGTTAGATTATGTGTTCATTAGTTATTATATGTTGTTCAATATGTTGTCTATTATGTATGTATTTTTGATTGTTTATAGGTTGCACCGGTCCCGGTCAGCTGACGCAGAAGGCTCCTATCCCGGACAACCTCACAACCAATCCCCTCTATTTCCGGGTTGTGGATCTGGTGACACACATGCTGTTGGTCACCATGGCAGCCACAGCGCATGCGGAGAGGGGGGAAATGGAATGTGATAGCCGGGAGAAGGGACCCGGTGTGCGGCGACGGGGACGGCGCGATCCCGCACAGGTATTTAAATGTCTATATTTGTGTATGTACTTTTAATTGTGTTTGGTACTGAGGACGGGGCGTGAGCCCCGAAACGTCTACCTACTAATACAGCTTTTTTGCATCTTATACATGCTGCCAGTGCCGTTCTTCAGGGATATTAGTATATATATATATATATATATCTCCAGCAGGTCAGCACTCCCATATTGCATAGTTAGCTTGCCACAGTGTTCATCAGATGGGAAATACACACAATTGCATAGAAGATGGCACTCACTAGTCATTGAAAGAAACTGCAAACAACGTTTCTTAATATCTACGCCCCCACAATCAGACATTTATAATAATGATTTCTGTCACCGATAGGTGGCTGTCCTTTATAAGTGTGCATTTGACCTGATTACTTTGTTATTGAGAAGTCTGCATATGAACTGTCATTAGGCAGAAAATAAAGGATTATGAATATATGCAAAAACAGTCCTTTACCAATGATTCCAAAAATGTTTGGATGGATAAACTTATACCATAGGTGGCACTTTGCAAACATGATTGAATTTCTTTAAAAAAAAAACAGAAGATTGAGAAAGTAAATAAAGACTATGGAGAGCAACATGTATATAAATGGCTTTCTGGTTCATCTTGTAATGACCCCCGGGCGTGCTTTCAGAAGAGTTGGATGGGTAAATTTGCTTGTGACAACCAGTCCTCAAGTGAGGTATGCTCAACATCAGTAGATGATGCATCAGTTGCAAATGGTTCTGAAAATTCGAAGCCCCCTTTAGCGTTGCATACCCAAGCAGGGTGCGGACTAAGAACAGACCCACAAAAAGGGTCAAACAGTGTTGCCATGGTGATAACAAATGAACTGGGCAAGAAGACGTAAACCTTGACTTTAATCTATCCTCCAGAGTGCTCAGTGATGTGGATAGCTTAATAAGGAGCTTAGTTTTGTGTCTACCACTCATTTTAATGAATTGAATTGGAACATTGATCAAACAGTGCTATACCATCAATTAAAATAATTCTTCAGAAATAAAGGAAATCTGCCTGGGGAGGCTCAGGCAGACATTTTAAAAGGAAATATCTTTTTGATCCTGTATCTAAAAATGTATCTATTGCAGCTTATATGAAAGCACCTAAGCAATGGAATCATCTAAAAAAACAATCGTCTGAGAGAAACAATCTTACTTCTGAAGAGTTTAGGGCATTGAAAGACCTGGGCTTATATAAAGATGTGGTAATCCCCCCTGCAGATAAGGGCGGTGGCATAGTTGTCCAGGATGTTGCCTACTATTGTGAGGAGATTGAAAGACAACTTTTGGATGTACAGGTGTACCAGAGACTTCCTTAAAATCCAAATGATGAATTTAAGGCTGAACTGGACAATCTTTTGGATGATTCTGTGAAAAAAGGCATTGTTGACAGTGGTACGTGTCTTTTTTTGAAAGTGAATTTTTCTAAAGTACCATTATTATATACAGTAGTTTACCCAAAATCCACAAAAGTTTGGAAAAGCCGCCTAGCCATCCCATCATTTTGTCAAGATACTCTCTTTGTAGTAAGACCTCAGAATTTCTGGACTTTTATATTTAGCCATGTGTGCAAGCACAAACAACATATCTTAAGGACACAACTGCCTTTCTTGTTAAACTGGAAGAGCTTGGACCTTCCTGATAATGTATGGA
Organism: Pseudophryne corroboree; assembly: GCF_028390025.1. Lineage (NCBI taxonomy): Eukaryota > Metazoa > Chordata > Amphibia > Anura > Myobatrachidae > Pseudophryne > Pseudophryne corroboree. The sequence continues at coordinate 551,246,305 of NC_086446.1, read as the reverse complement.
TGAGTACAGATGTGTCCTCTTACATCTATGATCTGTGCGCTATAACTCGTTAGCTCTGAGCATCTTTTTTGCATTTTTTCTGTGAAAATTAATCTAAGATGCAATGCAATAGAGAGAGAAAGAGAGATACAGTAGATAGAAAGAGAGAGATATACTATATCAGCCATACAGCCATAGAATTTAAAACTACCTACCTAATATTGTATATGTCACCCTTGTGCCATAACATCTCTGACTCATTGAATCATATACTTCGCAGTACCTCTGAAGGTGTTCTGTGGTACACAGCATCAGACATTAGCAGCAGATCATTTAAGTCCTGTAAGTTGCTAGGTGTCTTAAACTTGTTTTTCCATCACTTCCCAGAGTTCTAGCAAGTCTAGCTTGCAAAAACATGGATATGTCCAATGACAGCTACTGCTGATATCTAAATGTATCACTCATTTTGGTTTCCAAACAAGCAGCTAACTCTGAATGAATGCTCTATACACACAGGACCATTCCCTGCCATCTAAACCATATAGTCTTACTGCCATACTAGCAGATGAAAGTAAGTAGGGAAATGAGCCTGCAGCCTTACGTAAAGTTAGTGCCTACCCAAGAGTAAGACCTTCCATCACTTGAGGCCTTCATTCAGTCTTTAAATATAAAGCTGAGACCTGTGTGAGACAAACGGGAAATATGAGAATTTGACCTTTAAAATAGAAATACTGCAGCCAGGGGCATACATAGATCTGTGTGAGTCCAATGACAACATTTTGAATGCACCCCTCCCCAGCTGCTAGAGAGTCACCTTTCACCACAGCATTTCCCCCAAAGTGGGCTTACCTCCAAATTGGGCACACCACACAATGTTAACACTTATGCAGTCTGCACTGCTCTAAACCGTTCAGTGCCTGTGCTCTCCCATGGTTCGGTGGGTGGACGGTGGCTTCTCTCCGTGGCATTCATGGCTGCTGCTGCAAGCAAGGTGATGTAGGCTACTCTTATCCCGGCACAGTCCATCTCTGATGCTGGGAGGGAGAGAACATGCCTGGCATAGTCCCTCTGGCCGATGTTTGTCATTCACCCCCAGCAGACTAGGCATGGTGCAGCATGATTGTGTGCAGCGGGAGAGGTAGGCTGTGGGAGGACTGGTTGAACCTGTAGCAGCTGTAAGGGGTGCAATGTTGATTATGAGCATTATTACAGGTATCAAAACATGTGTATAGATAAGGGAGGTCCACAGTTCTGGTTATGCAGGCTAAATTTATAGACCTTAAGCTTCATAGTGAAATTAGATACTCCTTACTTATACTGTATATTTCTGTCATTAAATAAACTCTGTATTTAAAAGAACCCTTTTTTGCACAGATTCAGACTCAGTTGTATAAATGTCTCAAGCCCCAGTGCTCAGTGATCTGTAGCAATGCAGTATTGTCACTTTAAGCTGCTTTAGTTAAGCAAATAAGAGGCACATATTGATAAAAAAAAATAAAAGATGCTTAGCATAACCGAGTCACATGGTACCTGGCATGTTGAAATGATCTATTAAATGCAACTTAAGCCAAAGTATAAAATGACATATCCGTACAGTATACCATTCCCAAAATCAAGAAAGGTGTCTATATACTTTGATACATGCCCACGACACTCACATGACACTCCCACAAATCAGGGCGGGTCAGTGTATTTTCATTTTTGCAGCACCAAAATACTGAATTTCACAGAAAAACAGATTTAAATGATGTACAACTGAGAATAAAGACTTAGATATGCAAAGCTATGTAAATGTGCATCTGTGTCTACGCTGTATGCAAAATCTTGCCAATTACATCTGTGCACAGAGATACATCTCACTCAAAATCAGCTTTGAAATATACATTTCTAAAAATCAAGAAAGGTATTTATATACTACAGTGTGGGTGCCATCCTGTCCTGCATTTATGTAATGAATTAATACTGATGAAATTGAAAGTAGATAAATAAATGGAATCATACTGTAAATATGTTGTAATGTAAATAAGTGAATAAAAGAAATTGTAGCATATAAAAATAAATAAATTTTTTTTGTTTGCCCTATATGAAGGACTAATCCAAAAGCATTTCACTGTGGTAGTAGCTTTCTCAATGGGTACTTTTTTAAGAAAAGGGAGACTAGTCAACCCTGGACCTCTTCATTGTGCTTTCCGCATGGCATGACCATACTTTCACTTTATACTGCCAGCTTAAAATTCTTACAAAAATAATATAAAGAGCTTTTTAAATTAAAATAATGGATTCATTTTTTGCATACTGAATTGGCATTTAAAAAGATCCACATTAGCTGGCTCAAAATGTTATCACAATTTGTAGCTTTGGATTATTACAATATTTTCCCAGTAATAAATTCAATATGTTTCTAGATTTGACATCTATAATATTCAGTACAGGGTAATAGAGCATCATTGTTTAATTGTCAGCCATTGTCAAGAAATGTCTCAGAAAAATATTGACATTCAGGACAGTGAGGGTTACGCTGTGTTAATCAAGGTAAAAGTATCCTTGTTCACATACATACTTATGTGCTAGGAAGCTTATTGCCAATGCAAGGAATATGTGTAGACAGTAGATAAGCTCTCCCTTTTCAAGGGAAGAGAAAACAGTTAATTGGTCATAGAAAGGCTATTGTTTCTTGACTGACAGCTTTTTAGCTAGTAGTTAAGACGATATTATGACAGGAAAAAGCAGAGTTCATGCAAATGAGCACAGGTCATCTGTAGGTTATTATTAGTTTTTTGACTTCTTCCTTTCTAGTTAACAAATAATAAAATACTGCATATGTATACTCATATTATTATTATTATTATTATTATTATTATATTTATTATGATTATTACCATCAGTTATTTATATAGCACAGACATACGTATTCTGCAGTACTCTACAGAGAATATTGTAAGAAGGGGCATATGTGCAGTCTCTAACAGGGCCCCCTCCTCTCTCTCTTATCAACAGCTGGGCAGAGTAGTCAGTGTCACTTTGAGTGGTGGTGTCTAGAATCTACTGCAAATGAACAGAACTTCAGGAAAATGATGCAGTGGCATTTTCCCAGCAATTCCTAGACTGCGTATGTGCAAAACTCTGGGAAAATGGCCTCTGCTCCATTTTCCCGGTGATTTTGCAGGGCTGCTGCAGCAGATGAGGTAAGTACTGAAGACATGGGCCCTCATTCCGAGTTGTTCGCTCGCAAGTGAATTTTAGCAGATTTGCTCATGCTAAGCCGCCGCCTACTGGGAGTGAATCTTAGCATCTTAAAATTGCGAACAATGTATTCGCAATATTGCGATTACACACCTCGTAGCAGTTTCTGAGTAGCTTCAGACTTACTCAGCATCTGCGATCAGTTCAGTGCTTGTCGTTCCTGGTTTGACGTCACAAACACACCCAGCGTTCGCCCAGACACTCCCCCGTTTCTCCGGCCACTCCTTCGTTTTTTCCGGAAACGGTAGCGTTTTTTCCCACACGCCCATAAAACGGCCTGTTTCCGCCCAGTAACACCCATTTCCTGTCAATCACATTACGATCGCCAGAACGATGAAAAAGCCGTGAGTAAAAATCCTAACTACATAGCAAATTTACTTGGCGCAGTCGCAGTGCGGACATTGCGCATGCGCATTAAGCGGAAAATCGCTGCGATGCGAAGATTTTTACAGAGCGAACAACTCGGAATGAGGGCCATGGTTGCTGCATTTGTGGGGCTGGAAGAACAACAGTCAGGTGGTCAGACAGGTTTGAAACCCAAACAATCCAGTTCATATTTTTAGCTGCTTATAGGATGTGAATTATGATTGTTCAGTACCATACACTGAGAGATAATAATTTAAACCAGTCATTTGGTTGGCTGGTTTGCATGAAATTGTGCAGTGTATGGAAAGCTAAATAAATACGAGTCATACATTTTGAGAGGCACACTAATTCAGTTTCATAATCTTAATCCTTTTAATAGTCTTCATATAAAATTATGTTAATTTAGGGGCACTGGTGTATCTATAATGGGTGCAATGCGTGCAGTGCATATGGACCCCTGGGTCCAGAGGTGGCCACATACCACACACTCTGGACCCATTTAATTATATTCACCTCTTTGTAGGCCCGGCACTTGCTGCAGAGCAGCAAAAATTACTCAGAAAATGCCCACTTTTACGGTGATTTCAGCATGCACACTAGAGATGGCTCCGGGAACGCAGCACAGGCACCATGTTCCTGGAGACCTGCTGATGCACAATGCCAGAGCCTACTGCATCGCCGGACAGGAGGGGGCCTAAATGGAGGTTGTTCACAGGCCCCACCTCTCTTAAAGTGCCTGTGTTTATGGGTGATATATCAAGAAGTGAAAGAAGTATATTGGTGGTGAAGTTTCCCATACTGTAGGAACCAATCAGCTTTGGGTTAACATTTATTAAATAAATTCTATAAAATGAGTTTACTATGGGAAACTTCTCCACTGGCCCACTGCCCTTCTATTTCAATAATTAATACAACAACCCTTTTGTGACATCTGATTGTAGAGATAGCACCAACAGAGGGGGGGGGGGGGCAAATGGTTTAAACTGCTAAATTTAGAATGACAAATTGTAGAAAGAAAAAATATCATGGACAGTTTCTCTAGCAGTGCAATTGCTTTATTTGTCATGCTTTATAAAAGTTGTGATTATTTAATAGATTGCCCAATTTCAGTATCTATTGTTCCAAGTACAAACAGCTCACTTAAAGACATTTAGAGGAAGATGTAATACAGTAACATTTTGTTCAAATGATTTTAAGCAATATTTTTGGGAAGATGCATTCAGCCAGATGTAATAAAAGCAAAATCAATGGAAAATTGCCAGAAACCACGATTTTTAAAAAAATGACCTGCTGCAACAGTGTTCTGAATACAAATTGTTTGATGTAATAATTTGCAATATATATTGGCAAACTGCTCTAATCAAACTGGTAACATTCCTCAGGTGGTTACTCTAGACAAGAAAAACAGAAGGATTTTTCACATGAACTCTGCAGACTGTTAGTATAATAATAGAAAATTTAGAGCTCTTAGTTACATATATTTTGCAAAAATTATGATAAGCCTCCAGGCCACTTCACGGCGGCTCTATTGCTGAAGGTCCCTAATACTAAGTATAAATCCAGGGTGTGGACCCCACAAAGTTAGCTCAGGCCCAACTACCCCAGAGCAGCACACCATTGAAATACTATAGTGTTAATATGCCGGCTGGTGAGTGGAGCAGCTGTTGAGACCGCACATGACACAGAAAGAAGCGGAGCCTTGCGGAAACACAACTTCCGGTGTTCAGTGCAGCTTCCGGTGGGACCCGGTGGCCCAACAGCAGGGACAGGAAAACATCCAGCACTGCATGCTGAGGAGCACCACTGGGGATGGAGAGGGTTGAAACTGCACAAGCAGCTACACAGAGGCTCACCGCAGAGTGAGCAACGGGAACAAGACACCACATTGTAAGGGTAAGTTGCCCCTGGCAGACCGGGACGCCGGCCTCCCAGAACACAACCCCCATCAGAAACCATTCATTGAGAGAGAATTGCTTCTGAGCACAGTTGCTCTGACTTATACTGGGTGACACGGAAGTCCCTTTAGGAAAATACTGCCAATTGATATATCCGGAATAGAGACATTTTTTGCTCTCAAGACTGTTCATTACTGTATTCATCATACGACATCAAGTTTGCATTATTTCTCTATATCTTGGTTTGTTCACACTGCATGCATGCTACTGCTATGAGCATAGATAATACTGTGTGATCACTCAAATTACATGTGGACTAATATATATGCAACATTGTACTGTCTGTAATACTGAGCATTGTGACTGCAAAAATAAAAGTTTTTACAGACCATATAGACACTTGTTTCTCACATACAACACCGAGTATAGGGTTGGGTTTAAGTATCAAAAACTTGAACATTATAACTAGCCATTTGGAGTCTGGACAACTCCTCGGATACCAGCTGCCCCCCACAACAAGACACAAATACTGCTGTGCTCTAGGCAAACCCTTGCTTCTCATGGTCGCTGCCAGGAGTCTCATGTTCATTGCCAAGGGTTTCATGCTAGTTGCAAAGGGTTTCATGCTCACAGCCAACTGTTTCATGCTTGTTGCCAAGGATTTCATGCTCACAGCCAAGGATCTCATGCTCACTGGCAGTGGTCTAATGCTCATTGCTACAGGGTTCATGCTTGTTGCCACAGGGTTTACATGTGCCGATCCACCTTCCCACACCCCAGCTGCAGAAGGTGCCATGGGCTGCATGGGTGCCTGCTGCAGCCCATACCATTGAAGGAAACACTCAGACGCTAGAGGTCCTACTTGACCTCTAGCATCTGTTCCCATTCTTTCCTCCAGATGCAAAAGGTCAAGTAGGACCTTTAGTGTCTCAGTGTTTATCTCAATGGTATTAGCTGCAGCAGGCACCCATGCAGCCCATGGTGCCTGCTGCAGCTGGGGTACAGAGTGTGGGGTGTGGGAGGGCACTAGAACCTTTACTGTCTGTAGTGCTACAAGAGAATATTCACCTGTATGCAGATTTGCACATATCTTGAAATTCTCCATCCTGACATCTGACAGTTGGGCTTGCTACAAGTCCCCATCATCAGTGCACATTTGCACCTACTCTATACTTTGTGAAAAAGTTACATCCAAAAACCAGCATATTTTTGCTTACCTTCATAGACATAATATATAGTGCTGGGATTTTTTATAAAATAATCTTAGATCAAAATGATAGTTAATACAATCTTCATCGGTCACAATTCACAATTAGTAAGACATATATATATATATATATCTGACATGAAGAACTGCGGCACTCGTGGTTATTATTAAAGATAAAAGTGTTTACTGGGTCATATCCGATGAAAAATTGCCTATGATAGCCGACGTTTCGGTGCTACACGCACCGTTTTCAAGGCAGGCATAACAGTATAACAGTTTTAACAAACAAGACATGTAAATGACACTCACCTAAATAGGTTGGAGCCACCTCACCGTGGGAGAGCCGAGACCGGCGTGCACTTCCATTAGCCGCAGCTTCCAGTGCGTCACATCCGGTGACGTCAGATGACTTCCGCCTCGGTTACCCTGGCAACGCGTCCAGTTGTCCTGTTGCCAGGCTAACAGCATGATGCCATTGAGTGATCTCCCCGGCCCTCCAAGCGGTGACCTGTAATCAGGGGCGGATCCAGAAGAAAATGAAAGGGGGGGCACCATGATAGGGGAACGGTAATAGTTATATTTACATGCACCACGCGTGCTCCCAGATAAGGGGTGTGGTAACACAGGGGACGTGGCCTCACAGAATACGCCATCAGGTAATGATTGGCTGTAGGAGAGCATCCTGGTTTATTGCCAATGTTTCACCCTGATGAAATGGCTGATTAGGCCTTGAAATGTTGGTCACCTGTTCCATTAGTTATGGGAGCCTGGAAGGCACCCCAGCACAATATAATTATTAAAGTTTTTAGTTGGTGGTGGCAGGTGCAGCATACCTTGTTTTGGGCATTGCACTGAGACTCAGACTGTAGGACACGAACTGCCCATCTATGATTAGCAGAAGCATCCAGGTGGCTCTCCAACAAGCAGCATAAGACATCTGCTGGTCAGCCCTGTCACAATCACACGGGTCGCCTTCTCAAAGCTGAGGTGGAGTTTGACTGCACCTAGCATGGTGGTAAAGGAAGTGGAGGAGGAAGCGCTGGGATTGTTGTGCGGTGCAGTGAGGGCTAATGAAGCCTTCTGCGCCGTCATAAGTAACAGTCTTACTGGGATCAGTCTGAAATCCCGCTGGACAAGATCCCGGCGGTCGGAATACCAACACTGGAATCCCGACCAGCACAATCCGACAGGGGGGCGAGTGCAATGCAGCCCCTTGCGGGCTCGCTGCGCTCGTCACGCTGCGGGCACGGTGCCTCGCTACGCTCGGCACACTAATTTAATCTCCCTCTATGGGTGTCGTGGACACCCACGGAGGGAGAATATGTTGGGATTGTGCCGGTTGGGATTCCGGTGTCGGTGTTCCGACCGCTGGGATTCCGTCCGGCGGGATCTTGACCGCATCCCGTCTTACTTGATGCTGGCATTTGAACTCTGCACCTGGGCTGGTAGTGGGGGAGGTAGGTTGTGGTGTGAGCAGGGGGATTGGTTACCACACAGACTTGCTATTAGAGCCGCGGTGGGTCCTAGTGCCTGCCGGCTCTTTTATCAAATCTGACTGATGTAAATAGCAGTAGTGCTGCTGCTGTTCTCCTTTTGAAAAAAGAAGAAGTAACAAACGACAGGGGGGGGGGGGGCACGGGCCCGAGTGCCCCCCCCCCCCTAGATCCGCCTATGCCTGTAATACAGACACATGCACAAAATAAGCTCCAGGCATCAGGCATTAAACGCTCATATAGTATTGAATCAGTACATAACACTAAGTGCACCTTCACTGATGCTAAGCTAGTGGGTGTCATAAGCAACACACAGAAAGGTAAATAATTACCAAATGCTACAGATATAGGCAAAGCAAAATAAACAGGATAGTAGAAAAAATTACAAATAAATCATAAATATAAATCTATCTTGCAACTTAATACGGGCAGAGAACCCTATCAAGTTAATGCTGCCACAGTGGTGGGAATGTAGGCATGTTTCACTATACAAAACTACTGAAACTGTGTAGATGATCAGTGACCTCAAAAAACATTCAAGTTTAATCGTTCGTTCATCCCGAGCATTTAAGTTGCAAGATAGAGAGATATATATTTATGATTTATTTGTAATTTTTCTACTATCTTGTTTATTTTGCTTTGCCTATATCTGTAGCATTTGGTAATTGTTTACCTTTCTGTGTGTTGCTTATGACACCCACTAGCTTAGCATCAGTGAAGGTGCACTTAGTGTTATGTACTGATTCAATACTATATGAGCTTTTAATGCCTGATGCCTGGAGCTTATTTTGTGCATGTGTCTGTATTACAGGTCACCGCTTGGAGGGCCGGGGAGATCACTCAGCGGCATCATGCTGTTGGTCTGACAACAGGACAACTGGACGCGTTGCCAGGGTAACCGAGGCGGAAGTCGTCTGACATCACCGGATGTGACACACTGGAAGCTGCGGCTAATGAAAGCGCACGCCGGTCTCGGCTCTCCCGCAGTGAGGTGGCTCCAACCTATTTAGGTGAGTGTCATTTACATGTCTTGTTTGTTAAAACTGTTATACTGTTAAGCCTGCCTTGAAAATTGTGCGTGTAGCACCGAAACTTCGGCTATCATAGGCAATTTTTCATCGGATATGTCCCAGTAAACACTTTTTGTCTTTAATAATAACCACGAGTGCCGCAGTTCTTCATGTCAGCTATCAATAACTCATACTGAATGCACCTTTTGGAGCTTTTCAAGCATCGACTGACGGTTCTTTTTTGCCATTATTTATATATATATATATATATATATATATATAGCTATGCAGTATATACTGCATATGCAAGTAATATTCACACTAAAAATGACAGACATGTTAATTACATTTATTTTTTAGTGGAACCCAGCTGTTTGCAAATGGCTGAGAATATCCACACCTCCTGGTTGTGATTGGTGAATTTAAACCAGTTTGGATAGAATCTGTGTTAAATAGTTCTCTCAATCCTAACACATATTTTTATCTCTAGTTAGGAGGGAATTGTACTGTATACAATATTTACTACTTCAATATGATGATTTGTATTAAAAGTATTATATCATATTTTATTTGTAAGAGGTGTATACCAGAAGTGAAGATTGATAAACAATTTTTTAATCTATAAAATTCTAGTTACTATCAGGGACAGTTAGGGGCTGTAATTCTGCCCATCCATACATCTGTGCATGCCAAACAGGGGCATGGTAACACCTCACATAAGCATGTTGAGACTCACAGGGACATTGCCTAGTGAAATGCCCTATCTCTCTCTGCATGCTATCTGAACAGAGCGTTGCTCAGGATTGATAGACCAATCAGGACATAAGACCTTTTGGCATTCTCCATTATTGACAGATAGTCAGTCCCACCTTGGTCACTATACTGTTGTAATATTCTGTATAATTTGGTCTGAAGCTGATTTAATTCAACATTATCATAAATAGCCACAGATATAAGATCAGCAAGAGGCGCTAAAGCAGCCCTTTGATGTGCTAATCTGTGAAACAACCTTTTGTGCAATATTTTGTGTATATTTGTGTGTGTGCGCATAGTTAATTTAAGTGGATAGATAGAAAGATAGATAGATAGATAGATAGATAGATAGATAGATAGATAGATAATCATTGCTACATTACTTTTTTATATTTTGTTTGTGATGTATCTGATTATGTATTTTTTCCACACATCTGTTTTGTCTATTATCTAAGTCTGCTCTTTGATGTGCAAAGTCCTTTCTGTTAGAGATGAGCGGGTTCGGTTTCTCTGAATCCGAACCCGCCAGAACTTCATGTTTTTTTTCACGGGTCCGAGCGACTCGGATCTTCCCGCCTTGCTCGGTTAACCCGAGCGCGCCCGAACGTCATCATGACGCTGTCGGATTCTCGCGAGGCTCGGATTCTATCGCGAGACTCGGATTCTATATAAGGAGCCGCGCGTCGCCGCCATTTTCACACGTGCATTGAGATTGATAGGGAGAGGACGTGGCTGGCGTCCTCTCCGTTTAGAATTAGAATAGATTAGAGAGACACTTGATTTACTAATTTTGGGGAGCATTAGGAGTACTCAGTAGTGTACAGTGCAGAGTTTTGCTGATAGTGACCAGTGACCACCACTTTTATTTATAATCCGTTCTCTGCCTGAAAAAAGCGATACACAGCACACAGTGACTCAGTCACATACCATATCTGTGTGCACTGCTCAGGCTCAGGCCAGTGTGCTGCATCATCTATATATATTATATATCTGTCTGACTGCTCAGCTCACACAGCTTATAATTGTGGGGGAGACTGGGGAGCACTACTGCAGTGCCAGTTATAGGTTATAGCAGGAGCCAGGAGTACATAATATTATATTAAAATTAAACAGTGCACACTTTTGCTGCAGGAGTGCCACTGCCAGTGTGACTAGTGACCAGTGACCTGACCACCAGTATATAATATTAGTAGTATACTATCTCTTTATCAACCAGTCTATATTAGCAGCAGACACAGTACAGTGCGGTAGTTCACGGCTGTGGCTACCTCTGTGTCGGCACTCGGCAGCCCGTCCATAATTGTATATACCAGTGACCTAACCGTGGTTTTTTTTTCTTTCTTTATACATACATACTAGTTACGAGTATACTATCTCTTTATCAACCAGTCTATATATTAGCAGCAGACACAGTACAGTGCGGTAGTTCACGGCTGTGGCTACCTCTGTGTCGGCACTCGGCAGCCCGTCCATAATTGTATATACCACCTAACCGTGGTTTTTTTTTCTTTCTTTATACATACATACTAGTTACGAGTATACTATCTCTTTATCAACCAGTCTATATATTAGCAGCAGACACAGTACAGTGCGGTAGTTCACGGCTGTGGCTACCTCTGTGTCGGCACTCGGCAGCCCGTCCATAATTGTATATACCACCTAACCGTGGTTTTTTTTTCTTTCTTTATACATACATACTAGTTACGAGTATACTATCTCTTTATCAACCAGTCTATATATTAGCAGCAGACACAGTACAGTGCGGTAGTTCACGGCTGTGGCTACCTCTGTGTCGGCACTCGGCAGCCCGTCCATAATTGTATATACCACCTAACCGTGGTTTTTTTTTCTTTCTTTATACATACATACTAGTTACGAGTATACTATCTCTTTATCAACCAGTCTATATATTAGCAGCAGACACAGTACAGTGCGGTAGTTCACGGCTGTGGCTACCTCTGTGTCGGCACTCGGCAGCCCGTCCATAATTGTATATACCACCTAACCGTGGTTTTTTTTTCTTTCTTTATACATACATACTAGTTACGAGTATACTATCTCTTTATCAACCAGTCTATATATTAGCAGCAGACACAGTACAGTGCGGTAGTTCACGGCTGTGGCTACCTCTGTGTCGGCACTCGGCAGCCCGTCCATAATTGTATATACCACCTAACCGTGGTTTTTTTTTCTTTCTTTATACATACATACTAGTTACGAGTATACTATCTCTTTATCAACCAGTCTATATATTAGCAGCAGACACAGTACAGTGCGGTAGTTCACGGCTGTGGCTACCTCTGTGTCGGCACTCGGCAGCCCGTCCATAATTGTATATACCACCTAACCGTGGTTTTTTTTCTTTCTTTATACATACATACTAGTTACGAGTATACTATCTCTTTATCAACCAGTCTATATATTAGCAGCAGACACAGTACAGTGCGGTAGTTCACGGCTGTGGCTACCTCTGTGTCGGCACTCGGCAGCCCGTCCATAATTGTATACTAGTATCCAATCCATCCATCTCCATTGTTTACCTGAGGTGCCTTTTAGTTGTGCCTATTAAAATATGGAGAACAAAAATGTTGAGGTTCCAAAATTAGGGAAAGATCAAGATCCACTTCCACCTCGTGCTGAAGCTGCTGCCACTAGTCATGGCCGAGACGATGAAATGCCAGCAACGTCGTCTGCCAAGGCCGATGCCCAATGGCATAGTACAGAGCATGTCAAAACCAAAACACCAAATATCAGTAAAAAAAGGACTCCAAAACCTAAAATAAAATTGTCGGAGGAGAAGCGTAAACTTGCCAATATGCCATTTACCACACGGAGTGGCAAGGAACGGCTGAGGCCCTGGCCTATGTTCATGGCTAGTGGTTCAGCTTCACATGAGGATGGAAGCACTCAGCCTCTCGCTAGAAAACTGAAAAGACTCAAGCTGGCAAAAGCACCGCAAAGAACTGTGCGTTCTTTGAAATCCCAAATCCACAAGGAGAGTCCAATTGTGTCGGTTGCGATGCCTGACCTTCCCAACACTGGACGTGAAGAGCATGCGCCTTCCACCATTTGCACGCCCCCTGCAAGTGCTGGAAGGAGCACCTGCAGTCCAGTTCCTGATAGTCAGATTGAAGATGTCAGTGTTGAAGTACACCAGGATGAGGAGGATATGGGTGTTGCTGGCGCTGGGGAGGAAATTGACCAGGAGGATTCTGATGGTGAGGTGGTTTGTTTAAGTCAGGCACCCGGGGAGACACCTGTTGTCCGTGGGAGGAATATGGCCGTTGACATGCCAGGTGAAAATACCAAAAAAATCAGCTCTTCGGTGTGGAGGTATTTCACCAGAAATGCGGACAACAGGTGTCAAGCCGTGTGTTCCCTTTGTCAAGCTGTAATAAGTAGGGGTAAGGACGTTAACCACCTCGGAACATCCTCCCTTATACGTCACCTGCAGCGCATTCATAATAAGTCAGTGACAAGTTCAAAAACTTTGGGTGACAGCGGAAGCAGTCCACTGACCAGTAAATCCCTTCCTCTTGTAACCAAGCTCACGCAAACCACCCCACCAACTCCCTCAGTGTCAATTTCCTCCTTCCCCAGGAATGCCAATAGTCCTGCAGGCCATGTCACTGGCAATTCTGACGAGTCCTCTCCTGCCTGGGATTCCTCCGATGCATCCTTGCGTGTAACGCCTACTGCTGCTGGCGCTGCTGTTGTTGCCGCTGGGAGTCGATGGTCATCCCAGAGGGGAAGTCGTAAGCCCACTTGTACTACTTCCAGTAAGCAATTGACTGTTCAACAGTCCTTTGCGAGGAAGATGAAATATCACAGCAGTCATCCTACTGCAAAGCGGATAACTGAGTCCTTGACAACTATGTTGGTGTTAGACGTGCGTCCGGTATCCGCCGTTAGTTCACAGGGAACTAGACAATTTATTGAGGCAGTGTGCCCCCGTTACCAAATACCATCTAGGTTCCACTTCTCTAGGCAGGCGATACCGAGAATGTACACGGACGTCAGAAAAAGACTCACCAGTGTCCTAAAAAATGCAGTTGTACCCAATGTCCACTTAACCACGGACATGTGGACAAGTGGAGCAGGGCAGGGTCAGGACTATATGACTGTGACAGCCCACTGGGTAGATGTATGGACTCCCGCCGCAAGAACAGCAGCGGCGGCACCAGTAGCAGCATCTCGCAAACGCCAACTCTTTCCTAGGCAGGCTACGCTTTGTATCACCGCTTTCCAGAATACGCACACAGCTGAAAACCTCTTACGGCAACTGAGGAAGATCATCGCGGAATGGCTTACCCCAATTGGACTCTCCTGTGGATTTGTGGCATCGGACAACGCCAGCAATATTGTGTGTGCATTAAATATGGGCAAATTCCAGCACGTCCCATGTTTTGCACATACCTTGAATTTGGTGGTGCAGAATTTTTTAAAAAACGACAGGGGCGTGCAAGAGATGCTGTCGGTGGCCAGAAAAATTGCGGGACACTTTCGGCGTACAGGCACCACGTACAGAAGACTGGAGCACCACCAAAAACTACTGAACCTGCCCTGCCATCATCTGAAGCAAGAAGTGGTAACGAGGTGGAATTCAACCCTCTATATGCTTCAGAGGTTGGAGGAGCAGCAAAAGGCCATTCAAGCCTATACAATTGAGCACGATATAGTAGGTGGAATGCACCTGTCTCAAGTGCAGTGGAGAATGATTTCAACGTTGTGCAAGGTTCTGATGCCCTTTGAACTTGCCACACGTGAAGTCAGTTCAGACACTGCCAGCCTGAGTCAGGTCATTCCCCTCATCAGGCTTTTGCAGAAGAAGCTGGAGGCATTGAAGAAGGAGCTAAAAGGGAGCGATTCCGCTAGGCATGTGGGACTTGTGGATGCAGCCCTTAATTCGCTTAACAAGGATTCACGGGTGGTCAATCTGTTGAAATCAGAGCACTACATTTTGGCCACCGTGCTCGATCCTAGATTTAAAGCCTACCTTGGATCTCTCTTTCCGGCAGACACAGGTCTGCTGGGGTTGAAAGACCTGCTGGTGACAAAATTGTCAAGTCAAGCGGAACGCGACCTGTCAACATCTCCTCCTTCACATTCTCCCGCAACTGGGGGTGTGAGGAAAAGGCTCAGAATTCCGAGCCCACCCGCTGGCGGTGATGCAGGGCAGTCTGGAGCGACTGCTGATGCTGACATCTGGTCCGGACTGAAGGACCTGACAACGATTACGGACATGTCGTCTACTGTCACTGCATATGATTCTCTCAACATTGATAGAATGGTGGAGGATTATATGAGTGACCGCATCCAAGTAGGCACGTCACACAGTCCGTACTTATACTGGCAGGAAAAAGAGGCAATTTGGAGGCCCTTGCACAAACTGGCTTTATTCTACCTAAGTTGCCCTCCCACAAGTGTGTACTCCGAAAGAGTGTTTAGTGCCGCCGCTCACCTTGTCAGCAATCGGCGTACGAGGTTACATCCAGAAAATGTGGAGAAGATGATGTTCATTAAAATTAATTATAATCAATTCCTCCGCGGAGACATTGACCAGCAGCAATTGCCTCCACAAAGTACACAGGGAGCTGAGATGGTGGATTCCAGTGGGGACGAATTGATAATCTGTGAGGAGGGGGATGTACACGGTGATATATCGGAGGGTGAAGATGAGGTGGACATCTTGCCTCTGTAGAGCCAGTTTGTGCAAGGAGAGATTAATTGCTTCTTTTTTGGGGGGGGTCCAAACCAACCCGTCATATCAGTCACAGTCGTGTGGCAGACCCTGTCACTGAAATGATGGGTTGGTTAAAGTGTGCATGTCCTGTTTTGTTTATACAACATAAGGGTGGGTGGGAGGGCCCAAGGACAATTCCATCTTGCACCTCTTTTTTCTTTTCTTTTTCTTTGCATCATGTGCTGATTGGGGAGGGTTTTTTGGAAGGGACATCCTGCGTGACACTGCAGTGCCACTCCTAGATGGGCCCGGTGTTTGTGTCGGCCACTAGGGTCGCTAATCTTACTCACACAGTCAGCTACCTCATTGCGCCTCTTTTTTTCTTTGCGTCATGTGCTGTTTGGGGAGGGTTTTTTGGAAGGGACATCCTGCGTGACACTGCAGTGCCACTCCTAGATGGGCCCGGTGTTTGTGTCGGCCACTAGGGTCGCTAATCTTACTCACACAGTCAGCTACCTCATTGCGCCTCTTTTTTTCTTTGCGTCATGTGCTGTTTGGGGAGGGTTTTTTGGAAGGGACATCCTGCGTGACACTGCAGTGCCACTCCTAGATGGGCCCGGTGTTTGTGTCGGCCACTAGGGTCGCTAATCTTACTCACACAGTCAGCTACCTCATTGCGCCTCTTTTTTTCTTTGCGTCATGTGCTGTTTGGGGAGGGTTTTTTGGAAGGGACATCCTGCGTGACACTGCAGTGCCACTCCTAGATGTGCCCGGTGTTTGTGTCGGCCACTAGGGTCGCTAATCTTACTCACACAGCTACCTCATTGCGCCTCTTTTTTTCTTTGCGTCATGTGCTGTTTGGGGAGGGTTTTTTGGAAGGGCCATCCTGCGTGACACTGCAGTGCCACTCCTAGATGGGCCCGGTGTTTGTGTCGGCCACTAGGGTCGCTAATCTTACTCACACAGCTACCTCATTGCGCCTCTTTTTTTCTTTGCGTCATGTGCTGTTTGGGGAGGGTTTTTTGGAAGGGACATCCTGCGTGACACTGCAGTGCCACTCCTAGATGGGCCCGGTGTTTGTGTCGGCCACTAGGGTCGCTAATCTTACTCACACAGTCAGCTACCTCATTGCGCCTCTTTTTTTCTTTGCGTCATGTGCTGTTTGGGGAGGGTTTTTTGGAAGGGCCATCCTGCGTGACACTGCAGTGCCACTCCTAGATGGGCCCGGTGTTTGTGTCGGCCACTAGGGTCGCTAATCTTACTCACACAGCTACCTCATTGCACCTCTTTTTTTCTTTGCGTCATGTGCTGTTTGGGGAGGGTTTTTTGGAAGGGCCATCCTGCGTGACACTGCAGTGCCACTCCTAGATGGGCCCGGTGTTTGTGTCGGCCACTAGGGTCGCTAATCTTACTCACACAGCTACCTCATTGCGCCTCTTTTTTTCTTTGCGTCATGTGCTGTTTGGGGAGGGTTTTTTGGAAGGGACATCCTGCGTGACACTGCAGTGCCACTCCTAGATGGGCCCGGTGTTTGTGTCGGCCACTAGGGTCGCTTATCTTACTCACACAGCGACCTCGGTGCAAATTTTAGGACTAAAAATAATATTGTGAGGTGTGAGGTATTCAGAATAGACTGAAAATGAGTGTAAATTATGGTTTTTGAGGTTAATAATACTTTGGGATCAAAATGACCCCCAAATTCTATGATTTAAGCTGTTTTTTAGTGTTTTTGGAAAAAAACACCCGAATCCAAAACACACCCGAATCCGACAAAAAAAATTCGGTGAGGTTTTGCCAAAACGCGTTCGAACCCAAAACACGGCCGCGGAACCGAACCCAAAACCAAAACACAAAACCCGAAAAATTTCAGGCGCTCATCTCTACTTTCTGTATAGCCTACTGTATGTAGAGCATGTCTGCCATTTCTGATTGTTTGAGATTTTAATAGAGACACCATTACATTATATAATCTATGTTGATGTGACCTGCATTTTATATACAGTGCTTCAGGTGCTTGTGCATATTTAAAACAATTTTAGTTCAAGATAAAGTGAAAAGTCGTATACCATTGACATGCATTCGGTTTTGCTCTAAAATTATGATAATGTTTAATTATTTTGCATTAGCCAAACATAAATTAATGAATTTTCTATAATATCATTAATTTGACTGTCTAGATCTACAAAGTATAATATTTATCACAAAGTGGTAAGTGGGTCTGGTTTAAAATATTGCTGTTTGCCCACAGAAGAGACAGATCACTTAATTGACTGTAATATGTTTTGCCTCTAGCAAATTGAGAAGCCTTTTATTGCATTTCCGTAATCTTATGCAAACAGTAAAGATAATGTGTGAGGTGGTCTAAAGGAAGCCCCACTACTCCAATTTGTGAGATGGATATGCTAATTGACAAAGTGATTGTGCTCTCTAATGTCTATTACTAGATTTGTGCTATGTCAGGAAAAATAATTTAATGGGTGCTTAAAAGTAATTCTGATGTACTGAGAATACAGGTAATGTTACCGCTGGCAAATCTTTATTGTATTTAAAATCTTCAGAATATGAATTTCAATGAAGGAAACAACAATTCTGTAATTGTTTCAGAGATCATTTTGGTAATATGAGGAAAATAGATTTAACTAGAAAAGTGTTCAAAATATTGTATTGTCTATGCAAAGCAATGAACTTTACAATTTTATGCATTTTATATTATATTATTGGGCTGATTCGGAGTTGGAAACTAAGTAACAGAAAGCAAATAACTGTACCTTGGCAAAAATTAAGAGAATGAATTAGAGATTAAGGGGTACATTTACTAAGCAGTGATAAGAGCGGAGAAGTGAGCCAGTGGAGATATTTCCCCATCAACCAATCAGCTGCTCTGTATCATTTTATAGTATGCAAATCATAGATGTTACTTCAGTGCTGATTGGTTACCATGGGCAACTTCTCCACTGGCTCACTTCTCCGCTCTTATCACTGCTCAGTAAATGTACCCCTAAGGGAGGAAGATGGTGATGAGAGAGAGAGAGATGGTAGAAAGGGGTCGAGAAATAAAAGAGTGAAAAAGAGATGTACTCTATAGGAGAAAATGAGGAAAGAGAGATAGAGTGATGAGAGGAAAAGGGGAATGGAGAGAGGTGGCAGGAATATGGAAAGAGAGAGAAAGATGGTACAAAGAGGCGACACGAGAGAAATATGTGAGAGAAGGGTAGATAAAGATGGAGAGATGAGAGGAAAAGATGAAGAAAGAGAGATGGGATGAAAATGAAGGATAGAGATGATGAAGTTATGGGAATAAAGAGTAAAACAACATGCAACACTGGTACTGCACTGCTGGTGACCCCACAAATGACAAATCCAAAATAATAGTAATAACATAATACATTAGCCATTTATTAGTTTTGTCATATGTGTCTGTTTGACAATTCTGAACACACGGTTTGTTCTACTGCATTAGAGGTTTTATTTTTTTTTACACCTCTTCTAGACTCTGAGTGAAAAGTTCTTGCATCCTCATGAGAGGCAGAAGAAGATACCTCACTGACAGTTGCAGAACCACCACTCAGAAATTAAGGCCAAGGCCTGAACCTTTCCTTGCCACTGCACGTGGTGAATGGCATGTTGGCAATTTTTATGGTTTTCTGCACCAAACCTTCCCTTTATAAAAGTTTTCTTTTTCTATAACACTGTATATCGGGTTTTTTATTTTAGATGCCCTGACTTTATACCTGCTATGCCATTAAGCATTGGCTTTAGTAGATGACGTTGCTGGACTAGCATCTTCATTATGACTGGTGGCAGCACTGCTGCACTAGTAAGTATTTGGTTGCTCTTCTCTAAACTGATAGTTATCGTCAATTACAGGGCTTATAGATACACGTGAAAAAAGCTGACTTGAGTAAAGCGCACCAACCAACCAGTACAAAAACAATAAATTTATATATATTTTTTCTTTTTTTAAACTTGCAGCTCAATTCAAACTGTGCGGATCAAAGGGCTTATAGATGCACATGAACAAAGCACACTTGAGTAAAGCGCAACAACCAACCAGTACAAAACTAATAGATATATATTTTATTTTTTTCTATTTTTAAACTTGCAGCTCATTTTGAACTGCGCGGATCTCAGGACTTATAGATACATGTGAACAATGCGTACTTGAGTTAAGTGCACCAACCAGCCAGTACAAAAAATATATATATATATTTTCTCTATTTTTAAACTTCCATCTCAGTTCTAACTGTGCAGATCATAGGGCTTATAGATGCACGTGAACAAAGTGCACTTGAGTAAAGCACAGCCAATATAGCAGAGTACAGTGCAACAGACAGCAGCATGCAGAGTGCCCCTATATACACAGTCACTACACTGAAACCCACAATTAACCTGAATTCTCTGTATGAACAAGGCACAGCCAAAACAGCAGAGCATAGCACAGCATGCCCTCTATATACAGTCACTATTTCCTGCACAGCCACAATTAGTATGGAGTCTCTGGATGGACATAGTATAGCCTAAACAGCAGAGTACAGCGCATTGTGCCCCTATGCAGTCACTATACTGCATGCATAGTGTACAGCCAAAATTAGTCTGGAGTCTCTGGATGGACACAGCACCGCCTAAGCAGCAGAGTACAGAGCAATGTACCTCTATATACAGTCACTAATTACTGCACAGCCACAATTAGTCTGGAGTCTCTGGATGGACACAGCACAGTCTAAACAGCGGAGAACAGCACATCATTAGCATGCAATGAGTGAAATGGTGCAGAGTCTGGTCCACGGTGCCTTATATGGATTCCAAGTACCGCGAGTATCCAGCACAGGAAAGATGACGTTTAGAATCGATATGGAATCCGAGTCTGACAGGAACACCTGAGGTGGCTCAGGTGGACTTGGATTACCAAAGTTCAGAGTAGTTCGGATTCCAAAAATCTAAACCACTCATATCTAATTTTTTTTTCCCCCAATAAATGTTTATTGATTTGTAAAATAATAACAGGTTATAGCAGACAGCATACATAGTTCATATGATAATTAGAGATGAGCGCCTGAAATTTTTCGGGTTTTGTGTTTTGGTTTTGGGTTCGGTTCCGCGGCCGTGTTTTGGGTTCGAACGCGTTTAGGCAAAACCTCACCGAATTTTTTTTGTCGGATTCGGGTGTGTTTTGGATTCGGGTGTTTTTTTCAAAAAACACTAAAAAACAGCTTAAATCATAGAATTTGGGGGTCATTTTGATCCCAAAGTATTATTAACCTCAAAAACCATAATTTACACTCATTTTCAGTCTATTCTGAATACCTCACACCTCACAATATTATTTTTAGTCCTAAAATTTGCACCGAGGTCGCTGTGTGAGTAAGATAAGCGACCCTAGTGGCCGACACAAACACCGGGCCCATCTAGGAGTGGCACTGCAGTGTCACGCAGGATGTCCCTTCCAAAAAACCCTCCCCAAAAAGCACATGACGCAAAGAAAAAAAGAGGCGCAATGAGGTAGCTGTGTGAGTAAGATTAGCGACCCTAGTGGCCGACACAAACACCGGGCCCATCTAGGAGTGGCACTGCAGTGTCACGCAGGATGTCCCTTCCAAAAAACCCTCCCCAAACAGCACATGACGCAAAGAAAAAAAGAGGCGCAATGAGGTAGCTGTGTGAGTAAGATTAGCGACCCTAGTGGCCGACACAAACACCGGGCCCATCTAGGAGTGGCACTGCAGTGTCATGCAGGATGTCCCTTCCAAAAAACCCTCCCCAAACAGCACATGACGCAAAGAAAAAAAGAGGCGCAATGAGGTAGCTGACTGTGTGAGTAAGATTAGCGACCCTAGTGGCCGACACAAACACCGGGCCCATCTAGGAGTGGCACTGCAGTGTCACGCAGGATGTCCCTTCCAAAAAAACCTCCCCAATCAGCACATGATGCAAAGAAAAAGAAAAGAAAAAAGAGGTGCAAGATGGAATTGTCCTTGGGCCCTCCCACCCACCCTTATGTTGTATAAACAAAACAGGACATGCACACTTTAACCAACCCATCATTTCAGTGACAGGGTCTGCCACACGACTGTGACTGATATGACGGGTTGGTTTGGACCCCCCCCCAAAAAGAAGCAATTAATCTCTCCTTGCACAAACTGGCTCTACAGAGGCAAGATGTCCACCTCATCTTCACCCTCCGATATATCACCGTGTACATCCCCCTCCTCACAGATTATCAATTCGTCCCCACTGGAATCCACCATCTCAGCTCCCTGTGTACTTTGTGGAGGCAATTGCTGCTGGTCAATGTCTCCGCGGAGGAATTGATTATAATTCATTTTAATGAACATCATCTTCTCCACATTTTCTGGATGTAACCTCGTACGCCGATTGCTGACAAGGTGAGCGGCGGCACTAAACACTCTTTCGGAGTACACACTTGTGGGAGGGCAACTTAGGTAGAATAAAGCCAGTTTGTGCAAGGGCCTCCAAATTGCCTCTTTTTCCTGCCAGTATAAGTACGGACTGTGTGACGTGCCTACTTGGATGCGGTCACTCATATAATCCTCCACCATTCTATCAATGTTGAGAGAATCATATGCAGTGACAGTAGACGACATGTCCGTAATCATTGTCAGGTCCTTCAGTCCGGACCAGATGTCAGCATCAGCAGTCGCTCCAGACTGCCTGCATCACCGCCAGCGGGTGGGCTCGGAATTCTGAGCCTTTTCCTCGCACCCCCAGTTGCGGGAGAATGTGAAGGAGGAGATGTTGACAGGTCGCGTTCCGCTTGACTTGACAATTTGTCACCAGCAGGTCTTTCAACCCCAGCAGACTTGTGTCTGCTGGAAAGAGAGATCAAGGTAGGCTTTAAATCTAGGATTGAGCACGGTGGCCAAATGTAGTGCTCTGATTTCAACAGATTGACCACCCGTGAATCCTTGTTAAGCGAATTAAGGGCTGCATCCACAAGTCCCACATGCCTAGCGGAATCGCTCCCTTTTAGCTCCTTCTTCAATGCCTCCAGCTTCTTCTGCAAAAAGCCTGATGAGGGGAATGACCTGACTCAGGCTGGCAGTGTCTGAACTGACTTCACGTGTGGCAAGTTCAAAGGGCATCAGAACCTTGCACAACGTTGAAATCATTCTCCACTGCACTTGAGACTGGTGCATTCCACCTCCTATATCGTGCTCAATTGTATAGGCTTGAATGGCCTTTTGCTGCTCCTCCAACCTCTGAAGCATATAGAGGGTTGAATTCCACCTCGTTACCACTTCTTGCTTCAGATGATGGCAGGGCAGGTTCAGTAGTTTTTGGTGGTGCTCCAGTCTTCTGTACGTGGTGCCTGTACGCCGAAAATGTCCCGCAATTTTTCTGGCCACCGACAGCATCTCTTGCACGCCCCTGTCGTTTTTTAAAAAATTCTGCACCACCAAATTCAAGGTATGTGCAAAACATGGGACGTGCTGGAATTTGCCCATATTTAATGCACACACAATATTGCTGGCGTTGTCCGATGCCACAAATCCACAGGAGAGTCCAATTGGGGTAAGCCATTCCGCGATGATCTTCCTCAGTTGCCGTAAGAGGTTTTCAGCTGTGTGCGTATTCTGGAAACCGGTGATACAAAGCGTAGCCTGCCTAGGAAAGAGTTGGCGTTTGCGAGATGCTGCTACTGGTGCCGCCGCTGCTGTTCTTGCGGCGGGAGTCCATACATCTACCCAGTGGGCTGTCACAGTCATATAGTCCTGACCCTGCCCTGCTCCACTTGTCCACATGTCCGTGGTTAAGTGGACATTGGGTACAACTGCATTTTTTAGGACACTGGTGAGTCTTTTTCTGACGTCCGTGTACATTCTCGGTATCGCCTGCCTAGAGAAGTGGAACCTAGATGGTATTTGGTAACGGGGGCACACTGCCTCAATAAATTGTCTAGTTCCCTGTGAACTAACGGCGGATACCGGACGCACGTCTAACACCAACATAGTTGTCAAGGCCTCAGTTATCCGCTTTGCAGTAGGATGACTGCTGTGATATTTCATCTTCCTCGCAAAGGACTGTTGAACAGTCAATTGCTTACTGGAAGTAGTACAAGTGGGCTTACGACTTCCCCTCTGGGATGACCATCGACTCCCAGCGGCAACAACAGCAGCGCCAGCAGCAGTAGGCGTTACACGCAAGGATGCATCGGAGGAATCCCAGGCAGGAGAGGACTCGTCAGAATTGCCAGTGACATGGCCTGCAGGACTATTGGCATTCCTGGGGAAGGAGGAAATTGACACTGAGGGAGTTGGTGGGGTGGTTTGCGTGAGCTTGGTTACAAGAGGAAGGGATTTACTGGTCAGTGGACTGCTTCCGCTGTCACCCAAAATTTTTGAACTTGTCACTGACTTATTATGAATGCGCTGCAGGTGACGTATAAGGGAGGATGTTCCGAGGTGGTTAACGTCCTTACCCCTACTTATTACAGCTTGACAAAGGGAACACACGGCTTGACACCTGTTGTCCGCATTTCTGGTGAAATACCTCCACACCGAAGAGCTGATTTTTTTGGTATTTTCACCTGGCATGTCAACGGCCATATTCCTCCCACGGACAACAGGTGTCTCCCCGGGTGCCTGACTTAAACAAACCACCTCACCATCAGAATCCTCCTGGTCAATTTCCTCCCCAGCGCCAGCAACACCCATATCCTCCTCATCCTGGTGTACTTCAACACTGACATCTTCAATCTGACTATCAGGAACTGGACTGCGGGTGCTCCTTCCAGCACTTGCAGGGGGCGTGCAAATGGTGGAAGGCGCATGCTCTTCACGTCCAGTGTTGGGAAGGTCAGGCATCGCAACCGACACAATTGGACTCTCCTTGTGGATTTGGGATTTCGAAGAATGCACAGTTCTTTGCTGTGCTGCTTTTGCCAGCTTGAGTCTTTTCATTTTTCTAGCGAGAGGCTGAGTGCTTCCATCCTCATGTGAAGCTGAACCACTAGCCATGAACATAGGCCAGGGCCTCAGCCGTTCCTTGCCACTCCGTGTGGTAAATGGCATATTGGCAAGTTTACGCTTCTCCTCCGACAATTTTATTTTAGGTTTTGGAGTCCTTTTTTTACTGATATTTGGTGTTTTGGATTTGACATGCTCTGTACTATGACATTGGGCATCGGCCTTGGCAGACGACGTTGCTGGCATTTCATCGTCTCGGCCATGACTAGTGGCAGCAGCTTCAGCACGAGGTGGAAGTGGATCTTGATCTTTCCCTAATTTTGGAACCTCAACATTTTTGTTCTCCATATTTTAATAGGCACAACTAAAAGGCACCTCAGGTAAACAATGGAGATGGATGGATTGGATACTAGTATACAATTATGGACGGGCTGCCGAGTGCCGACACAGAGGTAGCCACAGCCGTGAACTACCGCACTGTACTGTGTCTGCTGCTAATATATAGACTGGTTGATAAAGAGATAGTATACTCGTAACTAGTATGTATGTATAAAGAAAGAAAAAAAAACCACGGTTAGGTGGTATATACAATTATGGACGGGCTGCCGAGTGCCGACACAGAGGTAGCCACAGCCGTGAACTACCGCACTGTACTGTGTCTGCTGCTAATATAGACTGGTTGATAAAGAGATAGTATACTCGTAACTAGTATGTATGTATAAAGAAAGAAAAAAAAACCACGGTTAGGTGGTATATACAATTATGGACGGGCTGCCGAGTGCCGACACAGAGGTAGCCACAGCCGTGAACTACCGCACTGTACTGTGTCTGCTGCTAATATATAGACTGGTTGATAAAGAGATAGTATACTCGTAACTAGTATGTATGTATAAAGAAAGAAAAAAAAACCACGGTTAGGTGGTATATACAATTGTGGACGGGCTGCCGAGTGCCGACACAGAGGTAGCCACAGCCGTGAACTACCGCACTGTACTGTGTCTGCTGCTAATATATAGACTGGTTGATAAAGAGATAGTATACTCGTAACTAGTATGTATGTATAAAGAAAGAAAAAAAAACACGGTTAGGTGGTATATACAATTATGGACGGGCTGCCGAGTGCCGACACAGAGGTAGCCACAGCCGTGAACTACCGCACTGTACTGTGTCTGCTGCTAATATATAGACTGGTTGATAAAGAGATAGTATACTCGTAACTAGTATGTATGTATAAAGAAAGAAAAAAAAACCACGGTTAGGTGGTATATACAATTATGGACGGGCTGCCGAGTGCCGACACAGAGGTAGCCACAGCCGTGAACTACCGCACTGTACTGTGTCTGCTGCTAATATATAGACTGGTTGATAAAGAGATAGTATACTCGTAACTAGTATGTATGTATAAAGAAAAAAAAAAAAACACGGTTAGGTGGTATATACAATTATGGACGGGCTGCCGAGTGCCGACACAGAGGTAGCCACAGCCGTGAACTACCGCACTGTACTGTGTCTGCTGCTAATATAGACTGGTTGATAAAGAGATAGTATACTCGTAACTAGTATGTATGTATAAAGAAAGAAAAAAAAACCACGGTTAGGTGGTATATACAATTATGGACGGGCTGCCGAGTGCCGACACAGAGGTAGCCACAGCCGTGAACTACCGCACTGTACTGTGTCTGCTGCTAATATATAGACTGGTTGATAAAGAGATAGTATACTCGTAACTAGTATGTATGTATAAAGAAAGAAAAAAAAACCACGGTTAGGTGGTATTTACAATTATGGACGGGCTGCCGAGTGCCGACACAGAGGTAGCCACAGCCGTGAACTACCGCACTGTACTGTGTCTGCTGCTAATATATAGACTGGTTGATAAAGAGATAGTATACTCGTAACTAGTATGTATGTATAAAGAAAGAAAAAAAAAACACGGTTAGGTGGTATATACAATTATGGACGGGCTGCCGAGTGCCGACACAGAGGTAGCCACAGCCGTGAACTACCGCACTGTACTGTGTCTGCTGCTAATATAGACTGGTTGATAAAGAGATAGTATACTCGTAACTAGTATGTATGTATAAAGAAAGAAAAAAAAAACACGGTTAGGTGGTATATACAATTATGGACGGGCTGCCGAGTGCCGACACAGAGGTAGCCACAGCCGTGAACTACCGCACTGTACTGTGTCTGCTGCTAATATATAGACTGGTTGATAAAGAGATAGTATACTCGTAACTAGTATGTATGTATAAAGAAAGAAAAAAAAACCACGGTTAGGTGGTATATACAATTATGGACGGGCTGCCGAGTGCCGACACAGAGGTAGCCACAGCCGTGAACTACCGCACTGTACTGTGTCTGCTGCTAATATATAGACTGGTTGATAAAGAGATAGTATACTCGTAACTAGTATGTATGTATAAAGAAAGAAAAAAAAACCACGGTTAGGTGGTATATACAATTATGGACGGGCTGCCGAGTGCCGACACAGAGGTAGCCACAGCCGTGAACTACCGCACTGTACTGTGTCTGCTGCTAATATATAGACTGGTTGATAAAGAGATAGTATACTCGTAACAAGTATGTATGTATAAAGAAAGAAAAAAAAACCACGGTTAGGTGGTATATACAATTATGGACGGGCTGCCGAGTGCCGACACAGAGGTAGCCACAGCCGTGAACTACCGCACTGTACTGTGTCTGCTGCTAATATATAGACTGGTTGATAAAGAGATAGTATACTCGTAACTAGTATGTATGTATAAAGAAAGAAAAAAAAACCACGGTTAGGTGGTATATACAATTATGGACGGGCTGCCGAGTGCCGACACAGAGGTAGCCACAGCCGTGAACTACCGCACTGTACTGTGTCTGCTGCTAATATATAGACTGGTTGATAAAGAGATAGTATACTCGTAACTAGTATGTATGTATAAAGAAAGAAAAAAAAACCACGGTTAGGTGGTATATACAATTATGGACGGGCTGCCGAGTGCCGACACAGAGGTAGCCACAGCCGTGAACTACCGCACTGTACTGTGTCTGCTGCTAATATATAGACTGGTTGATAAAGAGATAGTATACTCGTAACTAGTATGTATGTATAAAGAAAGAAAAAAAAACCACGGTTAGGTGGTATATACAATTATGGACGGGCTGCCGAGTGCCGACACAGAGGTAGCCACAGCCGTGAACTACCGCACTGTACTGTGTCTGCTGCTAATATATAGACTGGTTGATAAAGAGATAGTATACTCGTAACTAGTATGTATGTATAAAGAAAGAAAAAAAAACCACGGTTAGGTGGTATATACAATTATGGACGGGCTGCCGAGTGCCGACACAGAGGTAGCCACAGCCGTGAACTACCGCACTGTACTGTGTCTGCTGCTAATATAGACTGGTTGATAAAGAGATAGTATACTACTAATATTATATATACTGGTGGTCAGGTCACTGGTCACTAGTCACACTGGCAGTGGCACTCCTGCAGCAAAAGTGTGCACTGTTTAATTTTAATATAATATTATGTACTCCTGGCTCCTGCTATAACCTATAACTGGCACTGCAGTAGTGCTCCCCAGTCTCCCCCACAATTATAAGCTGTGTGAGCTGAGCAGTCAGACAGATATATAATATATATAGATGATGCAGCACACTGGCCTGAGCCTGAGCAGTGCACACAGATATGGTATGGGCAGAGAACGGATATATTAAATAAACTGCACTGTGTGTCTGGTGGTCACTCACTATATAATATATTATGTACTCCTGGCTCCTGCTATAACCTATAACTGGCACTGTGTGAGCTGAGCAGTCAGACAGATATATATAATATTATATATAGATAATAGATGATGCAGCACACTGGCCTGAGCCTGAGCAGTGCACACAGATATGGTATGTGACTGAGTCACTGTGTGCTGTGTATCGCTTTTTTCAGGCAGAGAACGGATTATAAATAAAACTGGTGGTCACTGGTCACTATCAGCAAAACTCTGCACTGTACTGAGTACTCCTAATGCTCCCCAAAATTAGTAAATCAAGTGTCTCTCTAATCTATTCTAAACGGAGAGGACGCCAGCCACGTCCTCTCCCTATCAATCTCAATGCACGTGTGAAAATGGCGGCGACGCGCGGCTCCTTATATAGAATCCGAGTCTCGCGATAGAATCCGAGCCTCGCGAGAATCCGACAGCGTCATGATGACGTTCGGGCGCGCTCGGGTTAACCGAGCAAGGCGGGAAGATCCGAGTCGCTCGGACCCGTGAAAAAAAACATGAAGTTCTGGCGGGTTCGGATTCAGAGAAACCGAACCCGCTCATCTCTAATGATAATACAGAAAAACTCAATCCTATAGGTATAAGCAATGACAGTAAACATAGTTAACATGGCCAGCTGTATATACACTCCGTGTCCAGGTCAATACCTCTAATTCGAGGTCAAATCCGGCCTCTCTAGGATGAAGCTGTCTCAACAAAACATTTCTCAACACTAAGACAAATAAAGAAGAAGGGACAGAAAAGAGTACAGGGTGGAAAAAAGAGATTCAAGAAAAGGGAGGGAGGGGAAAGACAGTGTGGACTTTCCAGGTCCAGTCAGATCAGGAAGCTGAAATAACAACATCTATCTACAATTATCAATAAGAAAATAGTGAGGAATCGGAAGTAGAAGGCAATGTGAAGGGCCTAAGTTAGAGCATCAATGTCGGGTAAGCTTGTGAGGACTTAAATTCCAACCAAGGGGACCAAGTAGTCGTGAATCTCCGATGGGTCTCCGGTGTCACCCGCAACTCCTCCATAGTCAAGTACCAATCTACTCTGGCAACCCATTCCCTCATAGTAGGAGGTTCAATAGATCGCCAGCGAACCAGAATAACCGCTTTGGCTGCGCTATTAAGAAACTTTAGTAAAGAGTTTTTGTAGGTCGACAGGGGCCATGTAACACAGTTGAGAAGCCAGAAGGCAGGCTCAGAAGGAACCTCTGAACCCGCTATCAATTTTGAGGTTGCAATGACTTTATCTCAAAAGGGACGAAGTATGGAGCAATCCCACCAGATATGCATCGGGGAGCACATTTGAGTATTACATCTCCAACACGTGTCTGGTACATTAGGGAACATTTTAGCCAGCGTTTGGGGACATCTGTACCATCGGGATAAAACTTTGAAATGCGTTTCGAGGACTGAGTAACTTGAGGAACTGACAAAGGTGGCTTGGAAACTCTTCTACCAGTCCTCCTCTGACAAATCTATCTGCATGTCATGGCCCCAGTCCCTGGCATACTTAGGGAGATCTGGGAATTTGTTCACAATCAAAAATCTATAACATTTTGATAGGAAGTGCAGTGGACGAGATGGTTCTAGGCATAAATTCTCAAAAACCGTTAATGGTCTAGTCAGGCTTGGACGGACATTACTCCCCAGGGCAAAGTGTTTCAGTTGAAGGTACTTCCAAATCTCCGAAGGCGAGAGATTCCACTTTGATTGCATCAAGGGGAAGGGGATCATCTCTCCACGCTCCACCAGCTGGCCAACACTCATCACCCCCTCCAGTTTCCATGAATCAAATCCCTGGCCTGAGACCGCTCTCGGGAAATATGGATTATAAAACAGTGGGGTCAGGGGAGAGTATTTAGAATAAATATACGGGAGAACCCTAAGTCTACTCCAGCATGAAAGTGTAGGGCCACTAGTAGGATAGTCTATGTGTGGTATCTTTGAGCACCAAGGGTAGTAAGCAATGGGGGCAGGTAGCACTGCTTCCTCGATATGGACCCACTGTTTTGTGTCGTGTGGGTGTGACCATTCCAAGATTCTATGGAGAACAATAGCCTCTTAGTATAGTGTGAACTGCGGTAGCTGAAGACCGCCCTTTTGTTTAGGACGAAAAAGAATGGCATGTTGAAAGCGGGGCCGTTTGTCCCCCCATACAAAGTCCCTAACTAAGTTATGTAGATCTCTGAACCAAGTTTTGGGAATGGAAACTGGGAGCGCCTGGAGGAGATTGAGGACTCTCGGTAAAATGTTCATTTTAATGACACTGAGCCTCCCCAACCAGGATAACCTCCTGTAACCCCAGTCCCAGAACTCGGAGCGAAGTGAGATAAGTAGTTTTTTGAAGTTTTCCTCAAAAAGACGTGATAAATCTTTATGTAAAGTAACCCCCAGGTATTTAAAGCTAGAGGGGTGCCAGTGGAAGGGGAAAGACTGTTTGAGGCCATCAAGAGCTTGGGAGGGCATTGATACAGTCACTGCCACTGACTTGGAAAGGTTAATCTTAAAATTTGACAGGGAGCCATATCTATCAAGTTCGGACATCAGGTTAGGAACAGAAACCACTGGGTTCGATATAATAGCTAGCAGATCATCCGCGAACAGTGCAAGTTTGTACTCTCTGCCCCCCACCGTGAGTCCCGAGATGTTCGGATTTAGCCTGATGGAACTCGCCAAGGCCTCCATGCAAAGGACGAAGATGAGGGGCGAAAGAGGACATCCCTGTCTAGTGCCGTTCCTAATCAGAACTGACAGGTCTCCATTAATTTTGATCCTTGCAGTTGGGAAATTATATAGTGCCAGAATGCGGTTCAAGCTGACAGGCCCCAACCCCAAGTGACGCAGGACCCCCTTCATGAATATCAAATCAACTCGATCGAATGCTTTCTCGGCATCAGTAGAGAGCACCACTATTGGGTTATGGCTATGCG
Source organism: Pseudophryne corroboree (assembly GCF_028390025.1). Lineage (NCBI taxonomy): Eukaryota > Metazoa > Chordata > Amphibia > Anura > Myobatrachidae > Pseudophryne > Pseudophryne corroboree. The sequence goes on along the minus strand of NC_086446.1, from coordinate 551,215,044 downwards.
AAGCTAAATGCATCAAATCGATAATTTTGGTCATATTATCACGAGCCTCCCTCCAAGGTATGAAACCCACCTGATCCGAATGCACAATATTGGGGAGTAGCCGCTTCAATCTGTTTGTTATAAGTTTAGCAAACAGCTTGCTGTCTGTGTTGAAGAGGGAGATCGGGCGGTAACTGGCACATTGAGCTGGGTCTTTCCATTCCTTCGGTATAACCGTGATGAAGGCCTCTAGTGATTGAGGGGAGAAACCACAATTAATTGGAGACCTCGTTGAACGCCAATAACATTTTAGGCAAGAGAGAATCTTTAAAAAGCTTATAATAAGAGATGGTATAGCCATCGGGGCCCGGACTCTTCCCGGAAGGAGCCTCTTTAAGAGCTTATTCCAGTTCCGGGAGAGAGAAGGGGGAATCTAGCCAAGTGCTATCGTCTTCTGATATCCTAGGGAGTCCTGCATCATGGAGGTACCCCGCCACCAAATCCCGGGTAGCCAAAAATGACCTTGGGGTTCTAGGTTCCTGAAGATTATATAATTTAGTATAATAAGAGTGGAAAGCCTCAGCAATATCCTTGGTGAGGGTGCGGCGGGTCCCCGCCGCATCCTGTACCGACTGGATAAATAGAGTGGCTCTCTGCGCGCGGAGCGCCCTGGACAGAAACTTCCCCGGTTTGTTACCCCATTGATAAAAGCGATTTATGCAAAGCCTATAATCCCTTTTGATGTCTGAAAACAACAGGGTATTAAGAGCTGCTCTCGTCTCAGGCAGTGCGTTCAGCACCGGTGAAGACGGGCCCGCCTTATGCATTGTCTCTAAATCCCTCAGCCGCTGGAGTAAAGCAGTCTTTTCCCCCAGTCTTTCCTTTTTCAGCATAGAACCTAGCTGGATGAGATTCCCCCGCAATACACACTTGTGGGCTTCCCACACCGTGACCTGGGAGACATCCGGCGTTTTGTTTGTGATAAAGTAATTTTCCATTGTCTCAAGTATCTGGGGCTGAAACCTCGAATCCGTTGTTCGTTCAATCGCCAGGTACATTGTTTGGAGTGCGGGTAGGACGTCTCCAGTGTCAGGGAGACAGGAGCATGATCCAACCAGGTAATCAAGCCGATGTCAGTTTCCCTAACGAGGTGCAGAAATCTGTGGGGTAAGAGAAAATAATCTAACCTAGAGTAGGTGTTGTGGGGTCTGGAGTAGAACGTGTAGTCCCTGTCCCCGGGGTGTTGGAGCCTCCAAGTGTCAACCAGCTGATGGTCATGGAGAGAGCTGCGCACTCTACGGTGCGATGCTAGGGAGGGTCTAGCCGGCGCGCCAGAGATGTCCACCTCCGGCTGGAGAGTCCAATTAAGATCAACTCCAATAACTGGGATACCCGTAATCAAGGGGGTAATACGATTGAGAACCTTCACTAAGAAACTAGGTTGTGATTGGTTGGGTACGTATATGTTAATGAACGTATATAGCCGATCAAACAGTTTACATTTCACCAGGAGTGTTCTGTCCTCCTCTAAAGACACAGATGCAATTTCCCGAAAAGGCAAGTATTTGGACAGCAGAATAGCAACACCCAAAGACTTGCCCTTGCTGTTGTTGTTATAAAAGGAGTGTGGGTAATTATGGCCTTTAAGAACTGGGGCCACTCCCACTTTGAAATGTGTTTCCTGTAAAAAGGCAACATCAGCCCGGAATGCAAAAAGGTCCCTAAGCACCCTTGAGCGTTTCTCCGGGACATTAAGGCCCTTCACATTAAGGGAAACCAATTTTATGGCCGTCGCTTTGGGGTCAACCGCCATCATCTAGATACCAGGGTGAATGCTGAGTCCGGCAAGGAGGGCAGAAGAACTCCCGAAACAGAAGACCACACATCAGGGGGTGGGGGAGAAAAGAGAGAAAGAATGAAACAGAAGCAAGGAATACATAAGGAGGGAAGTTCAAAGGACCTATCCCAAGCAAAAATCAGCAAATGAAATCAGGAACTTAGAAGAAAAACACACTAACGCCTCTTTGGAGCTCGGACGCATTAGTCACATCGGAGACCGAGAATACTCGGGCAGTGTAGGGGCGAACTGGGGGTCAGTGCCGGCCCCAGCCCTGACAGGAATATTGATATCACAATCAGAAATATAACCAACAGTTCGATCACACAACTATAGAACACTTTAGAGAAACATCATATAACCAAAAACAAATACCTCCAACCCAGTCATGTCAGATGGGTACCCATCGAGTCAAGTACGATCCCGATGCCTCGATCACATCTCCAAAGGGAGTATGAGCCATACAGCAAAGAAATCCCTCGAAATGGCAAGGAACCTTTTAAACTAAGGGTCACTTGAAATTGCTAAAGTAAATGTCCCGAACCCTGTGGAGACCCTCATTTCTTCGTCGACTGCGTGGGGAAGCGCTGCTCCCTAGGGGGTTTCGGATTATGGTGGACAAGGTGCCAGTCATTGTCAGGGTGAGAGAGTTCTGGAGGAACACTGCACGCCAGGGGCTCCTGCCAATCTGGGAGAGAGACCTGCGTCACACACAGCGCTTGGCAGAAAAGGGGCAAGTCGGAGGAGTCTTTAAAGGAGTACAGTTTCCCATTTTGCGAGACCTGAAGGCCAAAAGGAAAGCTCCATCTATATTTGATACCCAGCTTCCGGAGCTCCGCAGTAAGTGGGTGTAGAGCTCTCCGCTTTTGAATGGTCGTCCACGATAGGTCCTGGAAGATCTGGATTCTATGAGATGCAGTCTCTATCACATCCATTCGATGGGTCTTGTGGAGGATCTCCTCCTTTTCTGTGTAATAATGTAGGCGGCAGATGATGTCGCGGGGGCGGTCAGATGGTGCCCCTCTGGGTCTCAGGGCTCGGTGGGCCCTATTAAACTCGATGATTGAAGCAGGATCACGGCCCAGGAGTTCGTTGAAAATCGTCGTAAGGAAGTCAACAAGACAATCAGGCGAGATGTCCTCCGAGACCCCCCGAATCCTCAAGTTATTTCTCCTTCCGCGGTTATCTAAATCTTCTACACGATCTTGGAGCTGTTGAAGGCTTGACGCCTGCTTAATAACTGTGGCTCTAAGGGCGTTGTGTGCTGCTGCCGTGTCTGAAGAGAAGCCTTCCAGTGAGGTCAAGCGGGAACCAATGTGCGTTATTTCAGACTGAAGCACGGCGATCTCCTAGCGGACAGTTTCTCTGACCCTACCCTCCAAATGCTCAAAGTCCTGCTTCGTTGGGAGGGCCTGAAGAAGGTTCAGAATCTGAAAGAGGCTTCCCGGATCCGTCGTGGTGTGTAGTTCTGCCACTTGGGACCCCACTTGAGAGGCTGAGTCTGAAGCAGGCGAGAGACGTGGGGTCGAAGGCGAAGAGACATCTACCGTAGGGGCGGAGCCCTGGGGTAGGAAAAATTGCCTCATACCGGCTGAAGTCGGAGTATCCATTGCACGCATCGGAGTGACCTTTTGCGACTTCCTTCCTCTCCCTTGCGATCCTTTCTTACCTCTAACCATGAGGCACCTTAGTTACATCAGTAGAACATCGGGACTAATGTTGTGTGATTAGAGCAACATCCCGTTAGGGCCAGTGCCGACACGCCACCCCAGAATCTAAGTGGCTAGCCAGACATCAGTGTGGAAGTAAACTTGCAGAAAAAAAACAGTAAGCTTCCATAGCCACGGGGGAGCGACACCGCAACACCCGTTATGAGCAATTAGTAGAATGACAAAGATCCAGGCTCCGCTTTATCACAGATATGGCAGTGGAGTGGTTCAGTGGGAGCTGGTCATGAACGGAATTTGGAGGGAGGCAGAGGTGTCAGCAGCATTCAACCAGGTCCACAAATCAGGTGAAACTCGGGTAGGAAAGATGTGTCTGGGTACTGTACATGGCCCACTGTGAACAGGCTGTTTGTATGGGAGCTGTGGGTTAAGCAGTGTCAGGGGAAAAACTGCAGGGGGCTCTATTCACACATTCACTAGGGTCTGCCTGTCCTGGGGGAGAGTGTGACCGATGCCAGTCACAAGATGGCCGCCGTTCAGCTGCCGGATCGGGCCTCCCTGCGGACTATCCAGCCAGCTGCCACTATCAGCTAAAGGGAGTCAGCCCAGCGGGACTGTAAGGGGCGAGGGTCGGGGCCCAGGAGCTCCGGGGGGCACCCTGTAAGTACAGCGGGGTTTGGGCGCCGAGCGGTGCCAACCGCAAGATGGCCACCGCTCGCCTGCCACACGCGTCCCGGCCGTCACCTCAAGCGGGTCCCGCTATCTCCGGACTCCGGCAGGGATCAGATGGTGCTTCTTGCTGTGGGGAGCGGCGCCCAAATGGAGGAGAGGGTCAGTGATGCTGGCCACGCCGGGTCAGTAGGCGATCATCCTCCGCAGCTTGCTTCCGAAATCGAGGTCCCGGCTTCCACGGCGGAGGCAGGCCGCAATCCACAGGGGGCAGCGCAGGTCCCCCCGACTCCGCAGCACAAACCCCCAAACGCAGGGCAGTTCAGCTGGTCCAGGAGGTTATAATTCGACCAGCAGGCACTGAACCACCAATTTAGGGCACAACTATAGGGAAATGCAGGCCCGAGCCCCACAAAAGCACATCCTTCCCTGATGCCGGCCAGCCACTCATATCTAATTGTTATCCTTATCCTGTGAGTACAAATTTCAAATATATATATACATTTCTGCTGCGGGGTACACTGGGCTCCACAAGGAAAGACATAGGGGTGTAGAGTAGGATCTTGATCCAAGGCACCAACAGGCTCAAAAGCTTTGACTGTTCCCAGAAAGCACAGCGCCGCCTCCTCTATAACCCCGCCTCCCTGCACAGGAGCTCAGTTTTGTAGTTGGTGCTGCAGATAGCAGGCACATAACAGAGGGGCTGCTCTGGGCAGTCCTAAGAAGAGCTTTTTGAGAAGAAAAGTGAATACTTCAAGGGCTGCAGCAGTGTGTACATGTCTAGTGACATTCACTGCTGCAGCTCCATCTCTCCCCAGCGGCGCTGTACACTCCCGAGCCCTGGTTGCCGGGTAACTACAGCAGGAGACTCCGGTTTTCTTCTAAAGTCAGGTACACACGACGGGGGCTCTCCGGGATCGCGTGTCCGCACTTCGGGAGGTGGTGAGTGGGTCCCGCTCGCGGGACCCGTACTTTATCGCGATTCAGCACGGTCAGTGGGAGGCGGGCAGAGCGCGCTGATGATGGACACTGTGGCAGTACAGGCAATCCCACTAGATCACCAGGGCATGGGTGCAGGTCAGGTTTTCCCTTAAAACCATTTTACTAGTAGCCCACAGTACCCGGTGGTTTTGCCAGCAGGGGGATAAGGCTTAGACCTGGAGCCCTCCCCCAGCCCCAGGGCGCCATTTCCAGCAAATGTTCCAGCCCTGGAGCTGTATATCTGTCTCTCCCTCACTCCCTGTCAGTGTTTGGGTGTCATTTCTCTCAGCTACACTGTTCCTGGGACTGCTTGGGAAAATCCTCCTGTGTAAAGCCGCCTGGTTGTCAGCGCTGTGACTTTACATGACACTTAAGTATTCTACATGTCAATTAGACAGTGTTAGTTAAGAAAGAGTGCATTTAGTCAGGGTTCTCTGGTACAAGTACCCTGTGATATACATCCAGTTCTTACTGTGCAGTGTTATATCTATTGACTACATAGCTATATAAGCTGGTCCAGTGCAGTATTATTGTTAGTAATAACCTCTCGATTGTTTACATGTGACTATATGTGTGTGCATTAGCTTGCTGAGTGGTTTCCATTTCGTGTCTCTCACTCAACTTGCTTTCCCTATATTTTATAACCTGAGGGGGCTTGGTGCGTCAGGTTTTATAATTATATAGGATTTTCACAAGATATACTCTAATACGTATTTTTATCTGTGATTTTAGTCACCATATCTCTCCTATATCTCTGCTTGTGCTGACTACACTGCACAGGGGTTTGGGTAAGAGGTATTGTGCTGCTGCCAATTGTACTGTGTTACCTGATACTGCAAGTTATATCATGTCTGCTTCTGAAGGTAACGGTTCTGGGGCTGAACACACTGCCGGTGTTGCTGAAGCCACAGACCCCTATGAGGAGACTATAGCAGCTGTGGGCTCTGGTTCTGGGGGCTCCTTGCCCCCCAGTGGGACTGTGGCAATGGGGGTACATAATGACCCAACGTGGGCTACATTCTCCACGCTTCTACATATGCTAGTTACTAAACTAACACCCCCTATGGAACCTCCTATGCCGGTGCAACCGTATGTGGTCCCCGCAGCTAACCCGCCTTGGGCGGACACTTTATCTGCTCAATTGAAGAAGTTGAACCAGTTCTTGACTACTAAAAAGTCTGACCCACGCTCGCCTAAGACCAAGGGGTCCTCTAAGCAAGCTCTTATCTCCTCACAATCCACTGCCTTCACTGACCCCACAGATTCTGACACAGATACTGCTGATGAGGAGGGTAGTTCACATGTGGATGTTCCTGATCTTTTGGAGGCTATTAAGTTAATTTTACAGATTACGGATGATCCCGAGCCATCCGCCCCTCCTAAGAAACCAGATAGGTTCAAGCGTCAGAAGGTGGTTAAACAAGTTTTACCTCACTCTGACCACCTAGTGGACATACGTCAGGAACCCTGGGGAAACCCGGGAAAGAAGTTTGTGCCTCAAAAGAAGATGCTGGCTCGCTATCCCCTCACGCCAGAGCTGTCTAAAAATTGGGAAACGCCTTCTCCAGTAGACTCACATGTGGCTAGGATGGTGGTTTCCTCAGCTCTACCTGTCACGTCTCTAAAAGAGCCTACGGATAAACGTGTGGAGGGTTGTCTGAAAGTGATTTACACCCCCACGGGTGCTGCACAAAGTCCCACTATTGCAGCAACATGGGCTGCAGAGGCTATTGAAGCATGGGCCTTGGAGTTAGAAGCTGAAATCTCTTTTGACCATGCTAGACAATGCTTGTCATATATTGTCACAGCTTCTCAATATATTAAAGAGGTGGCTTCTGATGCCGGTATCCTAGCAGCCAAGGCCTCTACTACATCAGGCCTGGCTCGCCGGATATTGTGGCTGAGATCCTGGTCTGTGGATCTGGACTCTAGAAAAACCCTGGAGGTACTCCCTTTCAAGGGAGATATTGTGTTTGGGGAGGACTTAAATAAGATAGTGGCTGATTTGGCTACTGCCAAAACTGCCTGTCTGCCAAGTACCGCTCCTTCTGTGTTGAAGGCTAAAGGTACTTCCTTTCGCCCCTTTCATCCTTCAGGTAAAGCAAAAGGTCAGGCGTACAACAAGCAGGCCCGCACTTCCAAACCTGGTAAGCCGAAGCCCAAAAGAGCCTGGGCTGCCCGTCAGCCAGCTTCCAAGACTGATAAGCCTGTGGCATGATGGGGCGGGCCTCCCCCTGGGGGATCCCATGGTGGGGGGCCGGCTTCTAGGGTATACCCAGGAGAGGTTGAAGACCACTTCAGATGCCTGAGTACGGGAAGTCGTCACTCGAGGTTACGCCATAGCCTTCAAACACCGACCCCTCATCGATTTTGCCGGACAGACGTCCCGTTGGACAAGACAAAGGCAAACACTCTACATTCAGTGGTACAGACCCTCCTGGATACAGGAGTCTTAGTACAGGTGCCTCTTGCTCAGAGGGGCCGGGGGTACTATTCTCCGCTGTTTCTGGTCCCGAAACCAAATGGGTCCTCCCGGCCCATTCTCAACCTCAAGGCATTGAACAGGTTTGTGAAAGTTTCCAAGTTCCATATGAAAACCCTTCGCTCTATAGTTCTGGCCTTTGAACCTGGGGACTATATGGTCTCCCTGGACATACAGGATGCTTACCTGCATATTCCTATAGCAGTGTCACATCAGCAATACCTGAGTTTTGCGATTGGCAACCTCCATTACCAGTTTCAGGCATTACCTTTTGGTTTAACTATGGCTCCGCGAGTCTTCACCAAAGTTATGGCGGTGATGACGGTGGTACTCCGCCGTCAAGGGGTCAGGATACTGCCGTATCTGGATGACTTGTTAATCCTGGCACATTCCCCAGAAATTTTCCTACATCATCTGGATATGACTGTCCAGTTTTTACAAGCCCACGGGTGGCTCATCAACAGGAAGAAATCCTCCCTGGTCCCTGCTCAGAGCATGGTGCACCTGGGAGCGCTATTGGACACTCACAACCAGCGGTTGTTCTTGTCTCAGGAGAAATTTCTGAAGCTTCAGGACAGGATTCGTTGCTTCCTTTCTCATCCGCAAGTGTCGATACATTCGGCGATGCAGGTGCTGGGCCTCATGGTATCAGCATTCAACATGGTGGAGTATGCTCAATTTCATTTTCGCCCCCTCCAGAGGCTGATTCTAGCCAAGTGGGATGGCCTGCCTCACCGGATCAGGTCTATCATGATCTCATTGACTCCGGAGGTCCGTTTGTCGCTGCACTGGTGGCTCCAGAACCAACGATTGTGCAGTGGCCGTCCCTTTTGGATATCTGACTGGGTCCTGTTGACAACAGATGCCAGTCTCAGAGGTTGGGGAGCGGTGCTGGAGCAACACTCCCTTCAGGGTCGGTGGACCAAGGAGGAATCTCTCCTCTCGATCAACATTCTGGAATTGCGGGCGGTCTTCAATGCATTAAACCTGGCCCATCATTTAATTCAGAACCATCCTGTTCAAGTACAGTTGGACAACGCCACCACAGTGGCTTACATAAATCATCAAGGCGGCACTCAAAGCCGTTTGGCAATGTAGGAATTCTCACGGATTCTACATTGGGTGGAATGCCATCTACCGGCCATATTGGCAATATTCATTCCGGGAGTCCTGAATTGGGAAGCGGGCTTTCTCAGTCATCAGGACGTACATGCCGGAGAGTGGGGCCTCCATCCAGAAGTGTTTCAACTCCTCGTGGAAAAGTGGGGCCTTCCAGACATAGATCTGATGGCGTCTCAACACAATCACAAGGTTCAGGTCTTCGGTGCAAGGACAAGGGATTCTCAAGCAGCATTTGTGGATGCGCTGGCTGTGCCGTGGAGGTTTCGGCTGCCATACGTGTTCCCTCCGGTGGCACTCCTGCCCAGGGTAATTCGGAAGTTCAAGCAAGAAAGAGGAATTCTGCTTCTCATAGCTCCAGCGTGGCCCAGATGGCACTGGTTCTCAGACCTGCAGGGCCTATCGTCAGAGCATCCAATTCTACTTCCACAATGCCCAAACCTCCTCGTTCAGGGCCCCTGTGTCTACCAGGACCAAGCCCGGCTGTCTTTGAAGACGGTTCTCTTGAAGCTTCCGTCTTGAGGGCTAAAGGGTTTTCTGAGGTGGTCATTCAATCTATGTTGCGGGCCCGGAAACCGGCTTCTGCTCGGATTTACTATAGGGTCTGGCATTCTTACTTTGGTGCGCATCTACCCATTATGATGCTTCCAAGTTTAGTATAGCCAAGTTGTTGGCCTTTCTTCAGCAGGGCCTGGACTTAGGCCTGCGTCTGAACTCCCTCAAGGTTCAAATCTCTGCCTTGTCGGTGTGGTTTCAGAGAAAGATTGCAACCTTACCTGATGTGCATACCTTCACTCAGGGTGTTGCGTATCCAACCTCCCTATGTCCCGCCTGTGGCACCTTGGGACTTGTCGGTGGTTTTGGAGGCATTACAAGAGTCCCCGTTTGAACCTCTTGGTTCAGCTGATCTTAAGTGGCTTTCCCTTAAGGTGGTGTTTCTGCTGGCTATTGCTTCAGCAAGAAGAGTGTCGGATTTGGGTGCCTTGTCTTGTAGTTCCCCATATCTGATATTTCACCATGACTGGGTGGTTCTTAGGACTCATCCAGGTTATTTGCCTAAGGTGGTTTCTTCGTTCCACCTTAACCAGGAGATTGTGGTTCCGGCACTTGTTTCTCCTGATCTGTCTCCCAAAGAGCGGTCTTTGGACGTGGTATGGGCTCTCCGTATTTATGTGAAGAGAACTGCTTCTATTAGGAAATCTGATTCTCTCTTTGTGCTGTTTGGATTTCACAAACGGGGCTGGCCTGCTCACAAGCAAACTTTGGCCAGATGGATTAGAATGGTGATTGCACATGCTTATGTGAGGGCTGGTCTATGAGCTCCTGCTCACATTACAGCCCATTCTACTCGGTCTGTTGGACCTTCTTGGGCGGCCCGCCGTGGTGCGACCCTTGAACAATTGTGCAAGGCGGCTACGTGGTCCTCAGTGAACACGTTCATAAGGTTCTATGCCTTCGATACTGCCACTTCCCAGGGTGCTTCCTTTGGATGCCGGGTTCTTGTGCCCGCTACAGTGCATCCCCTCCCATAAGGAACTGCTTTAGGACATCCCCTATGTCTATCCTTGTGGAGCCCAGTGTACCCCGCAGCAGAAAACGAGTTTTATGGTAAGAACTTAACTTTGTTAAAACTCTTTCTGCGAGGTACATTGGGCTCCACAAGGTGCCCACCCTGACACACTTAGCTTCTTTGGGTTGGTATGGCATTAGCCGCTGACACTTCTCCTGTCGTGAGAGTGTGGTGTATGTGGCTACTAACTGTTGTTGTCTCTTCCTGTTACTGCATTGGGCTGGTTAACTAAAATCTGAGCTCCTGTGCAGGGAGGCGGGGTTATAGAGGAGGCGGCACTATGCATTCTGGGAACAGTCAAAGCTTTTGAGCCTGTTGGTGCCTCGGATCAAGATCCTACTCTTCACTCCTATGTCTTTCCTTGTGGAGCCCAGTGTACCTCGCAGAAAGAGTTTTAACAAAGGTAAGTTCTTACCATAAAACTCGTCATATACACATATATATATATATATATATATATATATATATATAATCCCTCTATTGCTTAATAAGCAAATGGCACGTCACTCCAGGGTTACTGAAAAAAGGATTTAATGATCCATGATAAATTCCATAGTCATACAATGATTAAGTGTGCAGCATGGCAGTATCAATGGCTCGTTTCAAGACCTAGTCCCGTCATCAGGATTTATTGCCGCTGCTCATGTGAAACATGACTGGAAAAAAGCACAACGTGCTGTGAAAAGGAAAGTGGAAAACCAATGTGTGATAAAAGCTAACCTTATATCCCCCTGCTTGTGCTTGTAATCACATACAGACTGTGTCCGGAGCTCGGGGTGGGCGGGTACATCCTCCCGGTGATGCGTTTCCGGGGGCGGGTGTCGTGGATGGAAGCTGGTTGGCATAGCAACCTAACTAGCTTCCCCGGTCTCCAGCACCGAGTCTGCAGTGAGAAGGAGAGAAAAAAGAAAAACAATGTGATGACAGAGTGTGCATAACATGCAAGCCAGCATACATGAAAAGATACCTAGTGTGAGCCCTAATTAGAGAAAGTAGCAGGCATCCTGTTAAGGGCTAGAGATATGCATGTAACAGAGAAAATTATGTATAGGTAAAAACCATGTAAAATGCCACAAAAGTACATGTAAAAAGATGATCATGCATATTCAATATATAAACTACTCAGGTGTGCCTGTGAGTAATGATAAGTAGTAAACATAATGTAATGTCAATTTTATACTAATTATTATTATATAATTACATATGAATTTTAAGCTAATTCAAAAGACGTTCCAGTTTATTTTTTCATTGAGTCCTTTTGGATGAATCGTGTCCAATCTGAATATCCATTGGGATTCTAACTTGTGTAGAGCTGTCATTTTGTCACCGCCTCTTGGCATATTAGGAAGTTGATCTATCATCTGATAGCGTAATTGTGATAGAGTATGTTTGCTTTGTTTGTAATGGCGTGCTACCGGTTGATCAATTTCTTCTCCCAATAGTGCTTTAGAGATAGCCGATCGATGTAATGCCATTCTCTCTTTAAACATGCGGCTTGTCATGCCGACGTAGTATTTATTGCAAGGACATGTAATATAATAGATGACGAAACGTGAAGTACATGATAAGACTTGTCGGATCTCATAGTGCTTGTTTCTGTGCGGATGTTTGAACGATTTCCCCGAAATCAGGTAACCGCACGTAATGCATGATGCACATCTATAGCAGCCCGGTTTTTTACTGATACCAAATATGCCTGGTGGCGGTGAGTAGTTAGTGATATCAGCTTTAACCAAATAGTCTCTTAAGTTTTATCCTCTCCTAAAGCTTGTCATCGGTGTAGTATTTGAAAGACTGGGAAGATTGGGGTCAGTTTTAACTATCGGCCATAGCGCTTTTGGGGCACGAGGTATGATGGGGCTAGTGGTAGAGAAGCTAGTGGACCAAATAAATTTATTCTTAGTATCTTTTATAGATTTTGGCTGAAGTAATGAACTTCTTGGAATCCTAAGCACCCGTTCCTTAGTTTTTTGAAGTTTTATGGGGTCATACCCTCGTTGTTGAAACTTCTGGATTGTTATGTCCAATGCCGCTGGTAATTCGTGTTTATTACTTGTTATGCGGGCTATTCTCAACATTTGTGAATAGGGTAGACCCTGTTTAAGGGCCCTGGGGTGATGGCTACTTGCTTCTAATAAGGTGTTTCTATCCGTAGGTTTATAAAAAACTGTCGTCTCCAATCTTCCTGATGTTACAGTGACTGATACATCTAAGAAATTGATGGTATTGTTACTGATGACAAAAGTAAACTTGATAGGGGAAGGAAAATGGTTGATGGTGTTCATCATAAGAGTAAATTCGTCCTCGCTGCCATTCCAGAGCATAAAGCAATCGTTAATATATCTCGTGTACCAAGTTATATGGCGATTGAAATGTGTATTCTGGAAGAAAAATTCTTGTTCACATCTAAACATATATATAATGGCATATGTCGGAGCGACCGGGCTGCCCATGGCACAGCCCTGGGTTTGAAGATAGTAAGTGCCATCATATAGAAAGTAGTTCCTGGTAAGAACTAAACGTAGTAATTGTAGAAACAATGGTACATGGAATCCGAAGTTGTCTTGAATGTTGTTCACAAAATCTTGCATCGTCTCCAAACCTTCATTGTGTGGGATGGAGGTATAGAGTGAATTGACGTCCATAGTGCATAAATACTGGACATTTTCCATAGAGGAAAAAGGGAGTAAAGCGTTAAGGAAGGAAGTAGTATCTTTAAGATACGTTTTTTCTTTAGTCAAGTGTGGCTGTAACAATGAATCTAACAATTCAGCTATAGGTTGGTACAGTGAACCTCTTGCGGATACTATTGGACGGCCCGGGGGTGAAGTATTGTCCTTGTGGATCTTAGGGACTGTGTATAGAACTGGTGTAATTGGGAACTTGACTGATAGTGATTGATGTATTTTAGAAGTAATCCAACCTTCGGACTCAGCTTGTTGTAAGATCACGGATAGCTCTTGTTTATATGATTCCGTGGGATCCTTGTTGAGTTTCTGATAGGTGGTTGTATCAGCCAGTTGTCTCCGTATTTCTTGTTTGTACGTATCCAAATTCTGGATAACTACACTGCCCCCTTTGTCCGCCGGGCGGATTATTATGGAAGTATCTTCTTTGAGTGATTTTAAGGCTTTTATTTCGTCCTGTGTAAGGTTGGGGTGTATTTTAGTATTGGTCCCCTTAAACTTATGAACTGAATCGTCTAAGAGTCGGCTGTAAGTCTTGATAGATGCATTAGTTGACACAGGGTCAAATTTAGACTGGTGCTGTTTACGTAATGTGAGTTCCAGAGGTGTCGGCTCATCCTGTGTATGTTCATGCTGAAAGAATTCTTTAAGTCTCAGTTTGCGTCCCATTTTATGTAAATCGTTTTGCCATCCAAACTCATCATGAAAGTGAGTAGGCACAAAGGAGAGGCCTTTATTTAACAATAATTCCTCCGCCGGTGATAGGATGCGAGAGGATAAATTGAAGATCAAGTTTTCTTGCTGCTTTTGGGATGCTGCTTTGCTCGACCTTTTGTTTTGACCTCCTCGTCTGGTGGGTCTACTGGGGTTTCTATCTGAGCCCTGGTGCGTACCCCAAAAGGGGGTCGTTGTGTATTTGGTGCTTCATCGGAGTCAGCCATCCTGAAATCGCTATCACTATTTGAAGTGTAGCGGTCTTTGGAACGTGGGTCCCTACGTTGTCGCCAATTTGATCTAGTATTGGATCTGTTATGTCTAATAGGTGCTGTACCCGTCAGCCACCGATATACGCGGTGCTCTTCATAGTCAGATTTGACCACCTGTAGTTTTGTATTTTTGAATTTTAATAGTTCTTTTCTATGGTTATCAACCTGTTGATTTAGTTTGACCCACAATGTATTGTGGTTTGGGTCCAGCAGAGTTGGTTCATAGCTTTTACGGTATTCTTCAATTTTGGATCTGGTTGCTTGTAATTCTTTGCCTGCCTCTTCTATGACCAACAGCATAAGATCGAAGCTGCATTTATTAAGGACCGCTATCCATCGTTTGCAGAAATCTGCATTCATGCGTCCTATAGTGGGCACATTGAGGACTCTGAAGCCTCGTGGAATTAATCTCTGGCGATAATAATCGGATAAAGTGGAGCCATGTAATAAATAATCCACTTCTCGGTTCCTTAATTTGAGCAGCTGTTGGTAAACGTCATTCGCTGTAATTTCAAGTGTGTCTGGAACGGCATCCACGTTAAACAGAATTTGTTCAGGGATTATACTAAAATTGCACGGGCACCCAGGTTACTGTTGTCAGTTACATTAGGAGTGCCGGATGAATTATAGATACATATATATATATATATATATATATATGTATATATATACATATACATACAGCCTACTCAAATAGCTGTATTTAGGCATATTTACAGTACACCCATGGAGCCTGCTTCAGGTTTGTTAGCAAACCAAAATAGTTAGCAATTGTGCAAAACCATGTTGCACTGCAGGTGGAGCAGATGTAACAGGTGTAGAGAGAGTTATATTTTCATAACTTAGTTGCTGGGAATCCATCCTGTGTCCCAGCCAACAAAGATGCCTGATTGAGCCAAGCCAACAAATGTCCTTTTTTCACCCACCTGCTAGAAGTCCTTGTTTGTGCTCAATCACTAAGGGTCCTTGCTTGTGAGCTGCTCTCCTGTTATAAGTCTTATATCCTGTCCATCTGAAGTGGAAATATGCTATCTTGGCCTTTGGGCTAAACGTTGCTATCCATGGTGAACATGTTTGCTCAGCAATTTATGAAATTATTAAATTTATCTTTGCCATATTTAAGACACAAGATATAATATTCCAGTAGTGTGTAATTATTTAAAGCTTAAAATAGCATGAAGATTTTTAATAATAAACTTTAATTATAGGGCACCATATGTGGTCCACAGCATTACAATACAGTACACAATTAACAAGTAATACTACATCTCCTAACTAAGCTAATGATGTGAGGGACACAGGCAAAATACTCATAGCAAGCTGAAGCCTGTAATCAGACTCGTTAGCAACTACACAGTTTAGAGGCACTGAAAGACAAAAAAGTGGTAGAGAGCCCCAGGAGGGGATAAAGAGTGTGACTGGTGAGCAAGAGTTGTAGTTGATGAGACAGGAGAGAGGAGGGCCCTGCTCAAATGAGCTAACATAGTAAAGGAAAGGGGGGAACAAATGGATGACATGTGGGTGCTGGGGCTATAAGCAGTAGTGGGTGGATGAAAAAGGGATAAATAGGTTACATGGTGGGGTGCTGATATGCTTTTATGATGAGGTGGGTTTTTAGCATCTGTTTGAAGCTCTGCAGGCTAGGGGATACTCTGATCGAATGAGGAATAATGTTTCCAGTAGTCGTGGGCAGCACAGGAGAATTCATGAATTCAGGAATGGGAGCTAGCAACAAGAGGAGAGGTGATGGTCATTGGCAGACCAGAGAGTTATGCATTGGGATAAGGATGGAGATGTAGGGAGTTTTAGTGTTGCAATGGACCTTAAACAGAAGGCTAATGCGTTTCAAGAGGATTCTGAGGGGAAAGGGAGCCAGTGTAGAACTTGACAGACAGGAGAGGCAAATGAGGAGCAGCAGGAGAGGAAGTTGAATCTAGCTGTAGAATTTAGTACATATTGGAGAGGAGAAAGGTAGGAGCAGGGGAGACCAGTTAGGAAAAGGTTGCAGTAGTTGAGATGACTAATGATCAGTGAGAAGGCAAAAAATTTGGTGCATCCTGGCTGAGGTAGGGTCTGATGTGTGCAATGTTGCAGAGCTGAAAACAACAGGACTAAGCCAGAGATTGCATTTACAAGGAAAAGGAGAGTAATGAGTCAAAAGTGACCCCCAGGCTGCAGAAATAGGGAACAGAGGAGATAGTGGTATTGTAAACAGTGATAGAGAGGTCAAGGGGAGGAGTCTCTTGAGAGAGGAAAGGTGATGAGTTTCATTTTGGCCACATTAAGTGTAGGGTAGCACTCAGAAATTCATTAGGAGATGGCAGAGATACAACTGGACACCTGAGAGAGAAAGGAGAGGGAGAGATCAGTAGAGGAGATGTAGAGTTGTATGTTGCCACCATAGAGGTGATATTGTAGGCTAAAGGAACTGATGAGTACATCCATAGAGGAAATGAATAGAGCAAAGAGCAGGGGGCTGAGGACATAATCCTCAGGAAGGATGGATGTGGGAGGTGTAACCAGAGTCAGAAACCCCCCAAAAAGAAGTGGTTGGCAAGGTTGGAGGTGAACCAAGTGAGAATGGTGTCAGAGTGGGCAGTGGTCTGTAGGGCACGCAACAGGAGAGGGTGATCCACAGTGTCAAATATGGCATAGAGGTCAGGAGGATGAGCAGCGAGAAGTGGACCATGAGTGATGGGGGATATACTGTGATGGATGGCTTCTATTGTAAAAGTGAAAAAGGTGGCAAAGTCAGTGACCGTAAGGAAGGAGGGAGTGGGGAAGAAGGAATGGGTTGGGCTAAATTCAGTATCGATGAGTGGGGATTGGAGGACTGAGGGGAGATCAGAGATGTGAAGAAGGATTGCTTTGTGTAGAGAGGGCTGAACTGTAAAATGAGAGGCTGCAAAGGAGCAAGAGTTTCTCCAGTGGTGTTCAGAAAGACATGAGCAATTTCAAAGGAATAAATGTGGAGAGCAAAGGTTGGAGTTTGGGGACTGTGTAAGGTGGTGAAACAGTCAAAGTCAGAGGTGAAGCTGAGTTTGTAGAAGTGGTCAGCCTGGTTGGGGCAGGTCAAGATGGATAAGAGGAGAGGAGAGCTTCAAGAGAGGAGGATAGAATAGCAAGATCAAAAACATAGATTGCATTTGTTGACAGTAGTCTTGATCATGGGGAGGGGAGCAGGAGATAAGGAAAGAGTGAAGGATAGGAGATAGTGGTCAGATAGTGGGAAAGGATAGTTGTAGAAATCAGTGCACATTGATGGTAGAAGACAAGATCAACCGAGTAACAGTGGATGCTGGAGGAGGTCCATTGAGAGAGGCGAGAAGAGGAAGACAGGATAAGACATTTGGTGGACTCTAGGTCAGTGAGGTTATCTAAGGGGATGTTGCTGTACATCTTTTCAGCACCAGTTCCAGAACAAATCTGAACACTGCATTAAGATCCTGAACGCTGTATTAATAGAAGCAGAAGGCATTTCCATTCCTTTGGCACCTGATAAATAGAGTGATAACCACTTGCTACAAGACACCGGCCTTAAGAGATAGTTATACTCCAGATACAGTAGTCAGCTGGCTAACTATAGAACTAAAAAACTCATAGAACTTCCTCTGGCATTGGCACTCCTTCCATTCACCCTCAGGTATTTTAATTAGCTGGGTTCCTGCATTTCAGATCACACATTGATAAGGCCCTATTTAGAGGTAAGTCCTGAATAAATTTATAGAATGTGATAGTATTAGGAATGTTAGGGACCCATGTGATGAAGTCACCTGGCCGCAGTACATGGGCCCGCAAATGTGTGCTAAGAACTTCAATTATACTCCATGTTAATTGTGAGAGTTTATTTAAATAATTTTTACTATCAGTGTTCTTAGTGCTTAGAGTGTGCATCTGCATTTCTCTTCCTCCAGCATAACTATAGAACTCTCAGACTCAACAGTCAAGGGTGATACCTTTTTAAAAAGATAGGTGAAACATTATAAGACAGGAATCTACTTTAGCAATGATGCAAGTGATGCAGAGGTTCTGTTAATGGCAATTAGCAGTGTATTGATAGCTAATAATATATTGGTTTTATTAAGGGATGTTGTGTTACTTGTCCTTTTATGCTGGCTATAATGTGGTAGCCACTATTTGCCATCTTTCATGTCCATTGTTTCCCACTCACTCCTTCTTGTTATTCCAGTTTACGGGGATTTTTTCCCCCAACATGCTTATGAGCATGATTTAGGTCCAAATAAATTATTGGGATTTTTATATTTCCTTCTACTTGGCTATGGTGAACATAAACCAATAGTATCAAATGTGACTTTTTAAATCCTGACATAACAATACAAAGGCCATCATTCAGCATCGACTGCTTTTGCCTGAGTGCAGCTTTCCAAATGCAATCACGAAAAATGCAAATAAAGTAGGAGGTGTCCAGGGTTCGATTCCTTAAGTACGAATGCATGTTACTGTAGTTTTTTTCAGACACTTTATTATTTTTTTTATTCACATACTGTAAACCAGGGCATACAGTAGCTGCATGAGCGGTTCTATGCGATCGAGTCCGGTGTACCATAATGTGCAGGTTCTATGCAGGTTAAGGTACTATGCTCCGTACACAGTACACATACAATTCTGTAGCTGGGCAGACTGAATAGAAATGGCTACCACCTATGACTCCTTGCCCCACAGAGGCCCTAGGCTACGGAGCAAGTAATAGTCCAGATTGTACAGACTATGGGGCAATGCTGAAGGAGCGTCACAATCCCCTAGCTAAAATACACAGTATGCATATTATGGTACACCGGACTCGATGACATACTGTAGCACACTGGCAAAATGGCCGCCGCCCCTGAACCCTTGTGCAGGTTATGGGGCAATGCTGAAGGAGCGTCACAATCCCCTAGCCAAAATACACAGGGGAGGGATAAGCTACTGTAGGATTGCATACAGTATTACGGTACACCGGACTCAATCGCATAGCACACTGTCAAAACGACCACTACCCCTGAACCCCCACCTCGTGGCAGGCAGCAGTTGGGTATGGAATGAGAAATGGCATAAGCTGTGCAGGCTACGGGGCGATGCTGAAGGAGCGTCACAATCCCCTAGCCAAAATACACAGAGATACTGTAAGCGAGGTCTATGCACATTACAGTACTGTACGTTACACCGGGCTCGGTCGCATAGCAAACTGACAAAACACAAGTTTTACAGTACATACAGTAAAGCAGGCCAAAGCTGCAGGAGAGTTTCTACTGTAAAGGTTCTATGCACCGTACGGTAATGTACACATACCTGTACAATTCTATAGCAGGGCAGACTCAATTGAAATGGCTACCGCCTGTGACTCCTACAGTAGCTCCTAGGAGGCACTCAGCTATGGAGCAAATAACAGCACAGATTTTGCAGGCTACGGGGCAATGCTGAAGGAGCGTCACAATCCCCTAGCTACAATACACAGGGGTGATAGAGATAATCGAGTGGCTGGAGGAGGGTCCCCTTGATTTAAGGGGCCCCCACTCCTCCAGGGTACTCCGGCCAGGTGTGACTAGTTGGGTATTTAATTCCATGGCCGCAGGGACCGGTATAAAAGTCTCCCCCGGCTGTGCATTATCTGTCCAGCTAGTGGAGCCCAGTGCTGATTCAAAAAATATGGGGAACCCCTACGCTTTTTTTGTCCCCCTTATTTTTTGCACCAGGACCAGGCGCAGAGCCCGGTGCTGGTTCTAAAAAGATGGGGGATCCCGTGTCCATTTTTTCCGTATTCCTTCCGGAATTCGACTGCAATTGCATATACAGTACTGTACCCCTTAATGTCACTGCTTACAGTATACAGTATTTAGACATGAGCTTGTGTACAGTATCTGTCATGAGGTGCTTTTTTCACTGACACTATAACTTTTTTCTATTGTGATATACTGTACAGAGGCGGCAAACTAGCCAAACGGGAATAATCAGCTTCTGCAGAATAAAATGAGATGCTACAGTACATGCCTATATTCTGTGAGTGACTGCGGCTCTATGAAATTAAATCAGAAAATTTAAATATGAAATGCATTACTAATGTGTGGCATTACTGTACTGTATGTGTATAAGGTGTACTACAATATTTTCTGGTGTAACATAAGGAAAGGGCACTACTGCATGGTCTAATGCAGTGGTTCTCAAACTTGGTCCTCAGGACCCCACACAGTGCATGTTTTGCAGGTAAACCAGCAAGTGCACAGATGTATTCATTACTAACTGACACATTTTAGAAGGTCCATACAGTAGGTGGAGCTAATTTTTTCACTTGTGATTCTGTGAGACCTGCAAAACCTGCACTGTGTGGGGTCCTGAGGACTGAGTTTGAGAACCTGTGGTCTAATGTAAATAAAGATGAATGTGGTGGGGTGTAATGTGAATAAGGGGCATTACTGTTAGGAGTAATGTGGTACTATGATATGATGTCATGAGAATAAGAGACACCACTGCATGATATAATGTGAATAAAGTTGCAGTACTGTGTTGTGTCATTTCATCTTCGGGTATTATTGTGTTACCATGCCCCTTCCCAGCAAGAACATACTGTACACTGTTTTGGGCTGGCACTAAATGTGCACATTGTTCTTATTTAGATTATAGGGGGTAGGAGCGCCAAAATGGGTGATGGTGCTGGGAAAGGGGTGCAGGGTTAGAGGCGGAACTACGTAGCATCTGTGCAAGAGGGCATCAGCCAAAATCTAGCCTAGGGCATCATGTTGGTCAGGTTTGGCTCTGATAATACTGTATACTGTACTCTTACTGTACTTTGCATTCAATACAGATACTGTTTGCACACAGGTTTTACATGAATCATTGGCAATGCTGCAGGAGTGTCTCATTAGGCAATCTAAAATATACCACGACTATGGGTGGGGATACAGTAGGGAAGTTCTGTCACCATAAGCTGTCTGCTGTGTATAGCATATTTCCATCTGAGATGCATTTGTGTGTTTGTAATAAGAAAAAAACATTTTACTGTACATTTAGTGGATACAGTATTTCTCCCCCATAATGACGTATCATACTGTACAGGTACCCTCATGTACTGTACCGTACCATACTGTAAAATTGAATATTTATTGGAAAAACATCAATATTAATGTAAAAATAAAGTATTACAACATCCGATTCCATGTACTGCACTGATCAAAATGTACAGTACTCTTATTCAGGACTTATAAAACTGAAAATAACTGTTCATACAGTACACATCAATAACATTACTACTGTATAATATTCTACATTAGTTTATGCAATAATCAGACAAAGGCAATTTTATCATTTTTTTTAATAATGCACCAATTTAAAATTTTAAACAGAAAATACAGAACTACATATTTGTGGCTTGACCATTTCTTTCAACTACAACAGGTAATACTTTATACAGGTGATTTATATAATTATTACAATGTTCAGGTGTGAGTACTTCTAGCCAAAATTTCTTTATCCCATCCACCAGTTGCTGTTTTGTTGTTGGCTTTGCAACACTCCTAACGTACCTCTTCAATTGAGCCCACACTAATTCGATTGGGTTCATGTCTGGTGATCTATATAAAAATAAAAAAAAAGCGTATAGAAAAAATTAATTACATTACAGTAAATAGAGAAAATTAAACATACAATATTGTACTGTTTATTAAACAAAAATTTTTTTTACAGTACTAGAGTGCTATCCAAAATTTTACTTGTACACTGTTGAAAGAATACTCACTCTGGTGGTGTGCGTTCCCAATTCATACCTTTCTCTTCCATAAATTTGGCTGAGGCGGAGTGTTTAGGATCATTGTCTTGGAATATCCTATGGTGAGTTGGGTAATATTTATTCACAAATGGCACCATACATTTCTCTACTATTGTTTCTTGGAAATATTTCTTATCCATGATTCCTACAGAAATCAAAAAATGTTGTTCATTAATAAGCAACTCCTTTTATTGTGCAGTTACACGTACTCTACAGTACAACATGTATTTTTACAGAACACAGGCACAGAATAAAGTATAGTACTGTACCTTCGAAAAATAATAGGGGACCAGCTCCTAATCGTGATATGCCTCCCCATACATGGATTTTCAATGGATGCTTTGGGCGTGGTTTTAAAGAGATATGGTTACGTTTCCTGAATGACATTCTGGAGAACCGCTCAAGGGCAACAGACGATTCATCTGTGAAAATGACATCATCAAATGTTTCACCACTCTCAATCCATCGCCGTGCCTGTTCCACTCTCTTTTCTTTATTCACATCTCTTATCATTGGAGATATCCTGTGAAGAGCCAAAAATAATGAAATCAGATACAGTTATGAAATTACAGATTTACAGATTACTGTATATACAGTAGACTGTATGTGCAGTATACTGTATTATATACCTACTGTATACATTAAACTGTACATACAGTACATTAAGTTACATACAGAGTAATATATATATATACATACTGTACATACACACAAACACACACACACACACACAGTATACAGTATGTAATCATCACAATAAGCCGGCAATGCTTCATTGCTGTCTCTGAGTGCCTATACAGTAGGTATCTCTTTTGGGATAGAATATATACAGTATATACACACACACATACTGTATATAGTATAAAGTACACACTCTGTATAATGATTTATGGCATTATTATATCACGTATCAAGGGATTATTAACAGTGCATTTACTGTATGGTTTATACTGCTTTCAGTATTTTACCTTGTTGCGCCAAAGGTCCATCCCATTTTCCGTCGCATCCTTCTGATGCTGGTGGCCGATATGTCCAGGTCATACTTGGAATGGAGAATTCGTTTTATTTGCAGAGCAGTACGCTCATCATCCTCACGAGTTA
The DNA here is from genome assembly GCF_028390025.1 of Pseudophryne corroboree. Lineage (NCBI taxonomy): Eukaryota > Metazoa > Chordata > Amphibia > Anura > Myobatrachidae > Pseudophryne > Pseudophryne corroboree. The sequence continues at coordinate 551,192,207 of NC_086446.1, read as the reverse complement.
GTTCCTCCACAATTTGTTGCACTCTCCTACAGTACAATACAGTATGAAAAATATGAATTCATGAACAGCACAATCACAGTTACAATTGATGAAGTTTTTATTTTATTTCAAAAAAATTGTTTATGGTATAAAGCAAGTCATTTAAACATTACAGTAGTGTACAGTACGTACCATGTGCATTTTGTAGGAAATACAAATCTGGGCGTTGTTCTCTCGAATGCATGATAGCGCACCGTTTCTAAAGTGACTATAATGCCACTTTCCTTGAGCCATGCATGGATCTCTTTGATGGTTTTATTTTCTTTTTTCATGTTGGCGATTATCTTGCTCATCGTTTTGTTGATAGTTACTGGCATGTTGTCCAACTATAATTCCTGTATGGAGAGAAAACATTTGTGAATACTGTAGTCTAAAATTTACACATCTGAAAATGCATAAGAGTTTTATGATAGAAGTTAATACTGTACATGTTTACTATCCAGTACCTGATGTTCAAATTTAAGTATTGTATACTGTACAGTACTGAAAATACAACTTCAGTGTTATGGACTGTATGAAACAGATACAGTACAGTAAATAACCCTCCTTGGAAGTGCATGGGCCCTGTGAGACTTACAGTAGTGTACAGCATAAGGGTCGACTGACATGATGTACAAGCATTACATACAGTACATGTCAGTACTGTATGTAAATTCTTCAATTATTGCCTAACAACAATGCTGCTTACTGTATATTAAATACTGTAGGCCTAGAAATGTGCATCTCAATATAGTAGTTAAAAACACAGGGGCCTATGTGGATAAGCGAGTTCTATGCACACTAAAAATGGCCACCGACCGTGAACCCCCAGCACGTGGCAGCGCTCGGATATGTAGTGAGATACAGTATGGCATACATTTCACAGTTCAGGGGGCAATGCTGAAGGAGCGTCACAATCCCCTAGCTCAATTACACTGGGATAAGCGAGGTCTACTGTATGCACATTACGGTATACCGAGCTGGATCGCTTAGCAACCTGACAAAATGGCCGCCAACCGTGAACTCCCAGCACGTGGCAGCGCTCGGATATGGAGTGAGATACAGTATGGTACAGTCCAGGGGCAATGCTGAAGGAGCGTCACAATCCCCTAGCTCAATTACATTGGGATAAGCGAGGTCTATGCACATTACGGTATACCGAGCTGGATCGCTTAGCAACCTGACAACATGGCCGCCGACCGTGAACTCCCAGCACGTGGCAGCGCTCGGATATGGAGTGAGAGATGGTATACATTTTAAAATACACCGGGATAAGTTGTATAGGCCATGGAGCAATGCACAGGGACATTCATCATTTACGTACAGTATATAAATAATTGTAAACCGTAAATGAAAGAATTACCGGTCAAATACTGTATGACGAAACTGTGTCAATGAGCTGGAACAGTATGGCCTGTGAAGAAGTTTTCGAAGGCAGAAACGGAGAGCAAATTATCAGGAGATTTCTGAAAGGTCGGAGAAGATCCACACAGCAAGTCTGCTTACGAGGAAACAGCTTTGCAAAGTGGGTAGCGGGGCGGTGACTGAGACGCTCTTTTATTCACATTCACACAAAAGGAATTCTTACCGCTGTGATTGGTGCCAATATAGGCGCATTCATCCTTACACCAATCACAGAGCATACTGTACTTTTGAATGTGAATAAAAGAGCGTCTCAGTCACCGCCCGCTACCCACTTTGCACATCTGTTTCCTCGTAGGCAGACTTGCTGTGTGGATCTTCTCCGACCTTTCAGAAATCTCCTGATAATTTGCTCTCCGTTTCTGCCTTCAGCTGCAGACCGATGTGGCTGGCCTTAAAGAAGGCATAAAGGAACAGATGGTAGAAGCCATGAAGAAAGTCATTGAACAAACGAGGGAAGAATGGCAAGTTGGAGTTTGCCGCACCATCATTGCAACACACCACCAAGCGGTTCAAGTCAGCGGCCTGGACGACCGAGGCCTGGAGGACCGCAGAGGAGGCCTGGAGGACCGCAGAGGAGGCCTGGAGGACCGCAGAGGAGGCCTGGAGGACCGCAGCGGACTGGACGAAGTCAGCGGCATGGACGACCACAGAGGAGGCCTGGAGGACCGCAGAGGAGGCCTGGAGGACCGCAGAGGAGGCCTGGAGGACCGCAGAGGAGGCCTGGACGACCGCAGAGGAGGCCTGGACGACCGCAGAGGAGGCCTGGACGACCGCAGAGGAGGCCTGGAGGACCGCAGAGGAGGCCTGGAGGACCGCAGCGGACTGGACGAAGTCAGCGGCATGGACGACCACAGAGGAGGCCTGGAGGACCGCAGAGGAGGCCTGGAGGACCGCAGAGGAGGCCTGGAGGACCGCAGAGGAGGCCTGGAGGACCGCAGAGGAGGCCTGGACGACCGCAGAGGAGGCCTGGACGACCGCAGAGGAGGCCTGGACGACCGTAGAGGAGGCCTGGGGGACCGCAGCAGCGGACTGGACGAAGTCAGCGACTTGGACGACCGCAGAGGAGGCCTGGAGGACCGCAGAGGAGGCCTGGAGGACCGCAGAGGAGGCCTGGAGGACCGCAGAGGAGGCCTGGACGACCGCAGAGGAGGCCTGGACGACCGCAGAGGAGGCCTGGACGACCGCAGAGGAGGCCTAGACGACCGTAGAGGAGGCCTGGGGGACCGCAGCAGCGGACTGGACGAAGTCAGCGACTTGGACGACCGCAGAGGAGGCCTGGAGGACCGCAGAAGAGGCCTGGAGGACCGCAGAAGAGACCTGGAGGACCGCAGAAGAGACCTGGAGGACCGCAGAGGCCTGGACCACAGCAGCGGACTGTACGATCGAAAGTACTGGATTAGTGGAGCATTAGCCACACAGTGGTGGAGATGTGTAATGCATGATGAGTATCTAGATCGTCTCAACGCGCCTGCCTGTGATTAAACTCAGCTATCGCCTTAGCGTGGCTAAACGCCCGTCTCGGCGGAGAAACAGTCAAGATAAAGTTGGCTACATCTGTATGCATTAATATGTTATTTCTCACTCTGACAGACTCTATCTGCATGTAATGCTTCATTTGTTTTTTTCTACTATGCCAGAATGAGGAATTCATACAAATAAGCTAAATAAACATAAATTAGATTAAGTGTTGACAGCACAAATGAAAAGGTGATTTAACTAATAATGTAAGACTTTATTTTCTGTGTAAATCACATTTTATATACATGTAATGGGGTGATCTTAAATAATCAGGCACCTGTTACAATACCCTATGGCTAATTGCATTCCCCCTTACTGTCCAGGAAGTGTAATATTATTTGTAAAACTGCCACTTTGACTGACATTTTTTAACATTTTAGAATAGTGGGAGAATATATATATAAGTGTAAAAACAAAGCAGACATGTTGGAAAAAAATAGTCTTCTGAGATGTAAAGATAGGAATAATGCAGATAAAAAAGAAATGGCACCATTTGTGACAAGTTTTAATACTAAAAATAAACAAATTGAAGGTATCCTTTATAAACATAGGGATGTTTTGTTGTCGGACCCAGTATTAAGTAGAATTCTCCCCAAGAAGCCACAGGTGATCTTCAAGCATGCAAGAACACTTAAAGCAGTTCTGGCCCCAAGTAATTTGCTGAAGTGAATGAAAATAATTGGTTGAAGGATGTCAATGGCTGCTCACCGAGCAGCCATTGTAAAATATGCAAATATATGAGTAGAGATATGATGAAAATCTGGAATAAAGATAGAACTGAATCATGGAATATCAAAGGGTTTGCCAATTGTCTGACAACGCATGTTGTAAATTTATTGGAGTGTAACTATGGGGCTAGTTATGTAGATAAAACAAAAAGAGCCCTACAAACTAGAATTCTTGAACATGTTAGGATTATAAATAACAAACTAACTAATCACAGTGTACCCCGCCATATTGTAGAATGTGGGGATGGCAACCTAAATCGATTTTAATTTGAACCCATTGAACACGTAATATCAGATGCGAGAGGAGGAGATATATTAAAATAAACTTGGGAAAAGAGAAACATATTGGATTCACAAATGAAAGACATTAAGTCCTAATTGATTAAATGAGACTTTTGACATTGTCCCCTTTTTTGCATTAGTTTCTCGTGTTAGGTCTCGCACACTGGTGCCACTTTGTTGTTTGCGTATTACACTCTGTTGTGGCATCGTTAGGGTGCTTGGTATGATGGGTGGATAGATGCAATCTTCAATGTCATCTAATTTTTTCTGGTGTAATGTTCTTTTGTTGAATTATGCAGTATAAAAGGATGAGTAGGTAGGGTATTGAATTAGAAACTAAGGAATCATTTTTGACTCTGTGATTGTATCAATTAATGTATTTATAATGTTGTATTTTTATGTGTTGCTACAGAGGATGATACTGAAATGGATATAAAAATGGGTATATTATAGTACAAGATGTCCTAGAAAGTCAGCAAACTATATGAAGGCTCGTACTAATAGTGAATGGCAATAAGTTGTAGCCAGATTAAATTGTGATAGTAGTTACGTTCTATATTAATGAGCACTACTTTCCTCTCTTAACAATCATGTAGAGGCTGGTTGCAGCTGAACCAATAAGGGTTAAACTGACATCTCTGTAAGTTGCACCTGACCATTTGAGCACTATCCTCAGTATATAAATATGGATAAAGTGTTTTTATAAAATGTATTTTAATGTATTGTATGTAAATGGCATTAGTGCTGTTGGATTGTATTCTAAAAAAACATACCGAAATTATTATGTTATTTTAAATGAGCACATATCGCGATTTGCTGTAAAAACCACACAAATGTTCCATTTGGCCACACCTCCCCTGACGAAGTCTACAGTGACGAAACCAGACGGGCTGTTGGAGCAGAGCACTGGACATACTGATCTGGTTCCTGTTGTTCGAGTGTGGCACAGATGGATGATGATCACTGCCGTTCCCACCTCAGGACACTGCTGAGTGTGCTCTGGAGGCACTTATACGGGGGTTTGAGACTTGAGTTGGTGAATGTTTACTTTGATGTATGTGAGCTTGTACCTTTTTATCAGTAAAGTTTTATTTGTTACTCATGGATGCGCCTTGCTTTTTCTCTGTTCTCTTCACATATATAAATATTTATATATATATATATATATATATATATATATATATTGTCAAAGTCGAAAAATATCATGCTGCACGTTGCCATATATTAACCCCATGCGCTTGCCCGCTGCACGTGCACATTCTCTCCCGTGCGTGCGCATATTCGCAGTTGCGTGACGGCGCCTCCATGGACATGCGCTCAAGCGCGTGGTATGTGCATTTACGGTAGAGTTTGTGTGCGTCTGGCGGGTGACTCAATTGTCACATAGTTAATCCAAATAGTGCATTTTGTAGGTTATGGTCTCCTTAATAATATCAGTAAGTTTGTTTAGTGTAACTGGTTTATGGACAGAGAAATCCCTCATTACATGATACGAAGGGTCAGACAGGTTTTGAGCAGTGGTGTTTGGTATGCAACGGTAGAGCATTTTATTAGAAACATTCCGGTATTGGTTTGAGAGAAATCAATCGCTCCTGCGAATAGTTATGTTTATAAGAAGTTTATGGACATTTACTATATTTGCAGTTCATTATCCATGCGGCGGGAATCCTGAGATTCCCTCCCACCTGAGAAGTATGAAATAGTCACAGCCCACCTGTTTGAATCAACCTATGACCTTTTGTTATAATGTGAAGACAGATTCCTGTGTTTAATGAACAATGAGATTGTAGGCCCCTTTGTAGTGTACTGTATGCAGTGTATATAAGGCAGCCAGTTTGGGCCAGCTCAGTCTACTCTCCACAAAAGGTTTTCATCAATGACTAACTTGAGAGTGTGTAAGTGTTTCTCTGTAACCAACTTATTCTCTGTTTGTATTTGCCATACTCTCTCTCTCTCTCTGTTATTGTTATGCTGTTGTATATTGTATATGTAAAGTTATTATGTTTAGATATTGATGTTAGCCTGTAGTGTATAAGATGTTAACTGTATTTTCCCTTTTTACATAACTAAATCTCGTTAGTAAAGGTTTTGGAACCTTAGCAAGGTATTGTGTGTTTATTACATTGCTGAGAGTATTCGGAGTGTCTCAATCGCTCAAGCGGCTTTTACATAATAGAGGTTAATTAGCATTACATTGTGTTCACATTACAAAACCAAGGTTTTCAGTATAGGCTCAGCCTTTCATTGTGTAGCATACAAGGTTTACTGTGTGTCATCCTGTGAGCGTCTGCGCCGCTCGTGTTCCACCTGTGGGCACGGCGTCCGCTACGCTAATAGCGTAGCATTACGGTATTCGGACCGCCTATAGCGTGCTCGATACCCAGCGTAAGCTGTGAGCGAACGTGTTGCTCGTGCGCCTCGACCACGGCCTAGCGTCTGCTACGCTAAGTGCGTACCTAAGTGCGTACCCTTACGGTACCCCATACGCCCATTGCGTACAGAGTCTCTTACCAGTATATAGTGAATGTTATAAGATAAATATTTAGCTTTAGCAATATATATATACAGTTGTCGATATGGCACTCCTCATTAAGAAATAGTGTGACCTGCATGCCCTTGCCAGTATTGTATATGCTCCAGTGACAGACACCCATAAACGGGTGTATTATCATGGCACGGCACTGCAGGTTTTCAAAAGAAGCTGATATAATTATTGATGTTTCGGGGCCCTGTCCTCAGAAGAATAGCAACAAGCAATACAAGGAAACTGCTTACCTTATAAACCCCTCATGTCCCAAGTGAGGTCCTCCTTCCGCCCGCTGTGTCATGCGCTGGGACTCTGCCGCCAGGATGAACAGTGTGTCACCTACTGATGACATCATCCCGTCATCCCGGCAGCTTAGTTCTTTCAACAAAAAATGTTTTCAGAACAGTTGCTATAAAAAAAAATTGCAACACTATTTACAACTCTACTTTAATATGTAGTTATGTGAGAAAATAAACCACAAATTAAAGAAAAAAAACTCAAAATATTTTCTATGACATCCTTGGAGTAATTTGTCACTTGAAATATATCTTTAAACCTCATAAACAGTACTAGTACAATAATGTTGTCATAATTGATCATATAATCAATGAACTAATTCCCTAGGCTGGGGCATTCATGACATGGTACTACAATCACATGTGTAGCTTGAGGTTGACTGTTTGCCCTTGTAGGTTTCCTAGGCATCTTGATAACATATTTCAACTAAAAAAACTTTACAGAAAAATGTTAAACCCGTACTGTAAGTGTCAGACTTCAATAACTATGAGGAACTTCCAAATAATAAATTCTGAAGCCATAAAGTAACTGTGAGAGTAAAGGTGAGACAAAAATAAGATTAATATCAAGAAATTACAGTCAAAATAAATGTTCTAGCTGAGAAACATAATGAAGATGTTTACTATTAAGGGACATTTACATGAATCAGTAATCTACTAGAGCATGAAAATCACTAAGATAGCTCCAGAGGAAGTTTGAAGAGAAGTGTAATGGGTCAGATACAATTTAAGTAAACAAAATAAAGGAAATTGTATTACGAAATTAGTCATATTTCTCATGGATATTTTAAACTAATACTTCATACTGTAGCATATGAAAAAAATATCAATTAATTCAAAGAATTCTACACCGACTTAAATAACCTGACAATAAATAATAAAATGAAAAATATTGACTATCAGTAAAAATACAAAAGAATATCATAAAAATATAATTATGAAATTGAAGACAAGTCACTGGTATGAGGCAACAAATCACAATTCAAAACAAGTAATAAAAATAAGTAAAAATACCTAATGTATCTAAAGACATTATTAATCTAAAAATGTATAATTGTAATAATCCATGATTGTGTCAATGCTTGCTCATTTGTAAGCTACACACATACTGTATATATGCCACATATATATGAAAGAGGTGTGTAATCCTGCCCCAATCTATTATTAAATATCAATTTCTCAACAAAGAAATGTCATAATTGGGTTTGTTATACCTTGTATTTTACTGGGGTGCTACCACAAGTTCAAATAAGCAAATATGCAAAAAAAAAAACAAGGAACAATGGAGCTGTTTTAGCAGTGCACCTGAGAAACAAATATCTTTTAATATATTCGAATTCTAAAAAGTTACAATGTCTATTTCTGATTACTACATCGTGCAGTGTTGTGTATCAGACCTTTAACAATGTAGTCTAAAATTCATAAATTCTGTAATTGCTACCTATGGTCTTTCAATGTGACAAATATATTTTTGCCTATGTTTGTTATCTTAACTATCTCAATACATTTTACAATATTTTCTTATATGTGTTATTTAGTTTTGCATTTTCTACACACATTAGATCCCAGGTCAGCCTAATTTCTCATGCATATACCATATACTGGGAATGCTGTATATACTGCGTTTTGCAAATTGTCTGTCTTTTACGCTCAGACAACAATGGTTGATTTCTCTGCTATATCATTTGTTCATGTGGAACTTAGTTATTGTGTAGTATTACCTTAGCATCTTCAATCTCTTCAATTTTGCTATACAGTAATTTACTTATTTGAGAAAGTACTAAGCAGGTATTAATTTTTTAATGTGTCATTTTTTAATTAGTATATATGCACAAATGCTAAGAATTACACAGTTATGACTCCTCTATTGCACTTTAGATTATCTTGAATTTCTCCTCAAGATTAGTACCCCATTTTATTTCTGTGGTTTTCAATTATCCAAAAGAAAAAGATCAGCAGGATTGTTTGAGGATGATCTATTATTCTTTTTTATACTGCCAATTCTTATTAAATGATGTAAATGTTATGTTGGTCTCTGTTTCCTCAGCTTTTCAGATCCTCACTAGTCTCTTATTCATACAAGTGGCCTCCAGTTCATAAATATGCAATTAGTATTAATTGTTGCTCTTCTATAGTTATATTATATAGTTTGCTGTGTACATAATGCATAGAGGATTTAATATGACATATCCTCTTTTACCCTAGTTAAGAGACTTTAGACCTTCTACACTATTATAATATATTTTCTTCCCATAGCATATATCAGGCAAACACATTCACCAATCTAGGTTGTTCCTGATATTAGTAGCAAACAAGTATTATTCCATTAGAAATAAAACATTTCCATTTGTTCATTTGCTATATTTTCTTTCTAAATGTATCATTGCTCAGGCTTCAATATGAGTGCTTCCAGTGCAGAATCCCTTTAGTGTCATATACTCATTCTATAATTATAATCACTTACTATTCCTGCATTTTCACCTTAATGTGCAGCAGATATATTAACAGGCACTGTTATCTTGCTGTTCTCTTATTTACCACCAGGGATATATTTGCTAAAGTTTGATTTGGGATTCCTTTTTATGAGTTTTAAATATATCGACTGACATCGATTCTACTGAAACTGAAAAAACCCTTAAAAAATCCCTCATTTACTAAAAATCAAATTTGCATTCCATTTTCAAATCAAATTTAATTTTGATTCATTTTTAGAAGAGATTTTGTGTTGAGGTTATGAAATCCCTTCCAAAATCGAACCTCAAATCCCCATTAAAATCCCCTGCAAAATCAAATGCAAAATTGAACGGAACTTCATTATTTCATCCTATTGGTCCAAATGTATCACATGCACACTAATTAATTGAGAAGCTCTCTCTTTACACTGTTTAATACATGAAAACTTTAATGATGATTATTTTTTTATTTAAAAAATAAAAAATACTTACATTTGAAATAGTTGTCAATAAATGTAGCCCTAATTCACATTCCTGACTGCCTTCTACTTTCTGTAGTCAGTTGTTGGTAACAAAACATTTGCTTTCTCCCTGTTTATTGCATAACTTTGGGGAGAACAATATCGGACAGTTTTGCCAAATGATATAATAATATGCCTCCTAATTCAACCTTTTTTTTTTTTTTAACGATTTTCTTTATTTACACCAAGAGAGACTGAGAAATCAACAACACACGGTACAAGAACAATGGCATAATAAAGTGCACTCAACAGTCTTCAAGGCGTCAATTTTCCAATTTTTTCAAATATAGTTAAACATATAGCAACATTACTCCTCGAGAGAGAAGCGTATAGGAGGGGTAACTGGGAACAACAGCGGGTAGAGGTAAAGGGGAGGAGGAGGGGGAACAAAAAGGAAAGAAAAAGGGGAGAGAGGGGGCATCAGAGCTGTTCTATGCTCCAGTGGGAGCACGACATCTGGGGAGTCCTAAGACCACATATACACTATAAAGCATATAGGTTAAGCGTACCTGCGGGGTATGTATCAGTGCACGGTCACATCGGATTTGAGAGTGCTTGCTTGGCGGTGTCCGGAGGGAGGGCTCGAGCGGGTCCCACTCGGGGGTCAATGAAGTGGGGTCAGAGGTCAGGTTTGAGTCTAATTTAAGGAAGACCGCGCGGATATCCAGGGACCCCAAACTAATTCAAATTTGTGGTGACAGTCATGCAGGTAATAGGTGATTTTTTCCATTTTGGCTACGAACCAGATATGGTTGTTCAGGGCAGGAATCGTGGGCGGGGCGGGGGATTTCCAGTTTTTGGCAATCAAAGACTTAGCCGCTACTAGTATGTGGGAAATTAATTTATTCAAGAGGGGGTCAAGGTCCGGGATCGGACGGGCCAGTAAGAACATCCATGGGTCTGGTGTGAGTTTAAGCCCAGTTATCGAGTTCAATATGTCCAGTACTTTTTTCCAGTAGGTAGCGATACGTGGGCATGTCCACCAGATGTGGAGGAGAGTGCCCCGTAGGCCGCATCCCCGCCAACATACCGGGGTGGCAGAGGGGAACATCCGGGATAGTTTGTCTGGTGTATAATACCACCGGTAATACAATTTATAGGATGTCTCCTTGAGTCGGGTAGAGATCGAGCTCTTAGCGATGCCCTCTCGTACCTCCTCCCAACAGGATTCGTCGGGGGGGGGGCCCAAGTCCCTCTCCCACTCTCGCTCGTGGCGGGTCTGCAGCCCAGAGGAAATCCCGACCAGCAGGGTATATATTTGCGAGATTAGCCCTCCACTTACGGGCTTTGCAAGACATAAAGACTCATAAGGTGTAAGGTCCCGCTGGGCATCAGTCTGTGGCAGGGATTGGAGGAAGTGACGGAGTTGAAAATATTCAAAGAAGGGAGGAGAGAGTGAGGGGAATTTAGATTTAATATCGTCTAATGACATCCAATGGCCTTGTATGGATAGGTCGTGGACCACAAGGATCCGGGCATTAAACCAAGCCGTAAACTTACGAGGAGGGACCCCGGCAGGGAAATCCGGGTTGTCCCAGATGGGTGTGAGAGGGGAGTGTGAGGAAGATAGGCTGTATTTCGTAATAGCCTTGTGCCAGGTAGAAAGGTGAAACTTAAGGGAGGGAGGGATGTCCTTGTGAGCCAGCAGATATGGTTTGCCCAGGCCCCACAGCGAAGCCATCGAACGAATTCCCATAGAAAGTGCGGTAAGATCAACCCATGCAATACTGCCACGGGGCGCATATGAGGCCACCATTTGACTGAGATGGCTGGCCAGATAATAGAATTTGATATCGGGGAGTCCTCGGCCACCCGCAGAGCGAGGGAGCCGAAGCGTATTAAAAGCAATCCGTGGGGGTTTGTCGTTCCATACGAACCTCACAAATGAGGCCTGGGCATCCCTGAGGACCTTCTCTGGCACCCTCACAGGTAGGGTTTGGAATAGATATAGAAGTTGTGGCATGATTGTCATTTTGAGGGCGATTATCCTACCCAGCCAGGATATGATATGAGTCCTCCATCTTGTCAAATCTGATTTAATCTTGCTCAGTATTCGCGGAAAATTTTCAGAATATAGGGAGTTATAATGGGAGGTAATATAGACACCTAGGTACTTAATCTTATTGGTCTGCCATCGTAAGTCATAGGAGGACTGCAGGGAGCGCCTGAGGTCTCCAGGGACATGGAGCAACATGGCTTCGGATTTAGAATAGTTTATTTTATATCTTGAGAGGGAACCATATTCCTCTATGATCTCGTATAGGGCGGGGAGGGATGACTGCGGCTGGGTTAGAGATAATAGGACATCGTCAGCGAAGAGCGAGATCTTAGACTCCTTTGAGCCCATCTGCACTCCTCGAACATTGCTGGACTTCCTTATCATGGCTGCCAATGGTTCAATGACCATGGCAAACACTAGGGGGGAGAGAGGGCATCCCTGTCTAGTTCCATTAGCCAATGGGAAGGCAGGGGACAATATCCCGTTGGTGAGGACTTTTGCTATTGGGGAGGAATAGAGTGCAGAGACCCCCGTCAAAAATTCCGCCGATATCCCGAACGCCTGAAGAGTCTGCAGTAAGAACGGCCATGAGATACGGTCGAACGCCTTCTCTGCATCAAGTGATAGAATAATAGATGGGGCTTGCCTATTATTCAACAGGTGGATAATATCAATTGCTTTCCTAGTGTTGTCTCTGGCCTGGCGTCCTGGGATAAATCCCACCTGGTCGTAGTGTATCAGTTCAGATAGTACACCGTTAAGGCGGGTGGCCAAGATCTTTGCATAGATTTTAATATCGAGATTCAATAAGGATATGGGGCGATAATTAGCACAATTTCGCGGGTCTCTGCCCTCTTTATGTATGACTATTACTCTGGCCTCCAGCATAGTACTTGGAAATGGGGCGCCATGTAGGACTGCATTAAACAGTACTCGTAGATGGGGGACCAACAAAGGTGCAAATTTTTTGTAGTATGAGGCCGAAAAGCCATCAGGGCCAGGGGCCTTAGAAGATTTAAAGTTTCTCAGGACGGCCGATATTTCCTCCACCGTGATGTCTCTATTCAGATCTACAGAGTCTGTGACAGATAGTTGGGGGAGATCGGCTCGGCGTAGGAATTCTGAGATTAGCGTATCAGGAGGGTCGGGGCTCGGGGCCTTGGGGTTTAAATTATATAGCTTGGTGTAATAATCACGGAATATCTTGTTTATACCCTCTGGGTCATATGTAGGTTCCCCAGATTCAGTATTTATCGCTAGTATATTATTACGGGATCTTTGTGCTCTGAGGCGGGATGCCAAGATTCTATCGGCTTTATCGCCTTTCTCGTAGAAGGTCTGGTTAAGCCTCTGGAGAGTCTTCGCCGTGCGTTCTGACAGAGAAAGTGACAGTGCGTTCCTAGCCTCTAGTAGGGGCTCTAGGTTAGACGGAGTGGGAGAGAGTTTATGCTGACACTCAAGGGCCTGGAGTTTCGTAGAGAGGGAAAGGAAGCTGTGCTCACGGGATTTTTTGAACCTAGCCGCCTGGCTTATCAGGTGGCCTCGGAGAACCGCTTTGTGTGCTTCCCACAAAGTAGTTGGGGAAATCTCTGGGATATCGTTAAGAAGGAAGTAGTCGGCTAGGCAGACCTTGATTTGAGAGGCGACTTCCTGGTTGTGTAATATGGAGTCGTTCAGACGCCAGGACACGGGGGGAGGGCGTGGGGTAATAGATTGGAGTTCGGCAGTGATTGGGGAGTGGTCAGACCATATCATAGGGAGAATACTGGCAGATTTCAGTTTAGAGGAGATATCCCGGCTGAGTAGGATCATGTCAATTCTAGAGTAGGTCTTGTGTACAGAGGAATAAAAGGTGTAGTCTCTGGTCAGCGGTTCAGATACCCTAAAGGAATCGAATAATAGGTGGGTTTTCAGAAGGTCTAGCAGAGCAAGTGACGCCACAGTCGGTCTGGAGTAGCGGGGGGACCGAGGGTTGGGAGGGGATGACCTGTCTAAGGAGGCATCTAGTACCTCATTAAAATCTCCAGCCATGATGACTTCTCCTCTACCGAATCTAGTTAGTTGAGCACCTAGCCTCCCGAAGAATGTAGCTTGGTTTTGATTTGGGGCGTATATATTTATTAGGGTACATAGGGTATCATTCAGCTTCCCCACTAGAATAAGCCATCTACCTGCTTTATCTGCATGACTGTCCAGCAATTCAAACGTAAGGTGGGCCGCTATCAGGATGGAAACCCCCCTCTTCTTACGTGTGGCATCGCATGCATGAAACGTAAGGGGGTAAGCTTTGGATTTTAGGTCAGGGTGTAGGGATTTCTTAAAGTGAGTTTCCTGTAGGAAAACTAAGTCACCTTTGGCCTGCTTGAGGGAAAGGAAAAGTTTAGTGCGTTTGTTAGGGCTGTTCAAACCTTTGACGTTGTGCGAATAGACTTTAAGAGCCATGTTCGACCGGGTCTCGAAACGCTTCACCATCTCCCTCCAGACACCGCAACCCTACGAAAAACCAGGACAAAAACAATATGAATGCGTGCAGTATATGGTCGGTATTTATACATTGGCGGACAAAGGAAAAGAAAAAACACATATACCAAATTGGAGACAGAAACAGGGAGGACAGAACGTGGGAAAGACAGGGAAAAGAGGAAAGTTGGAGGCCAGAAAAAACGGCATCTGGCCATACGTGCCGGTCAAGGGGAAACCAAGAGGGGTCACCGGGTGACATCGACCGGTCTAGGGTATAGGACCCATATGTGGGGACGCGGCCTGGCCGAGCCAGACGTAACATGGGTAGCGGACACTCATCACAGTGCCCCGAGTCTGGGAATCTACCTTAAGGGGGGGGTATGTGTAAATATAGCCGCTCCCTCCATTCCATCTCCTCCTAATTTATCTAGCAAAATAACAGCGGCCAACCTGGGTTGCCGTATCTGGGCAGCAAAACATTTGGTGTGGGGAGGCGGGACAATGTTGGGGCAGAAACAGGGGGAGGGCATATCTGAAAAAGGTAAACACACATATGAACGATACAGAATAGCGGAGTAAGATAACATTTAAGCTGGACTGTCCTCAGGAGTCATGGCCAACAGAGGCGGATTTCCGCGCTGAGGGGACTCGTGTCCAGTCGCGATTCAGGGAACGTCTCGGAGTGTCGGTCGTTTCTGCAGAAGGATCTTCATTTAACCGCATTGGAGACTCGGGTATAGCTGGAGACGGAGTAACGCCTAGGTTACGGAGGAGATCTTTAGCCTCGGCTAGGTCCCTAGCCGAGTGAAGGCGGTTATGATGCCATACAAGTATGCGGAAGGGGAATCCCCATCTATATCGGATGCCCTTATCGCGTAAAGCCATAGTGATGGGGCGGAGTTCCTTTCTTTTGAGTAGTGTACTAGGAGCGATGTCCTGGAATATTTGGAGGGGATGTCCTAGAAAGTCCAGTTTGGGAAGCTTCCTAGACTCCCGGAGCAGGTCCTCTTTGGCCGAATAATAGTGGCATCGGAGTATGACATCTCTGGGATGGGCTTGATCTTGAGATCGGGGGCGAAGAGCCCTGTGGGCCCTATCCAGCAGAAACTGGTCTTCCGGGGTTGAGGGCGAGAGATGAACAAACAATTTCCTGAGAAAGCCGGGGAGGGATGCCATATCAATTTCCTCGGGGATCCCCCTGATGCGAAGATTATTCCGGCGCGCCCGATTATCCTGGTCCTCCTGGTGCTCCAGGATTAGGCGCATTTCTTGTCTCAGGGTATGGACGTCATCCTCTATCCCCTGCTGAAAAGCGGCCACTTCGTCCATTTTGGACTCCAAGTGGTCCGTCCTGTCCCCCAGGTCTGTGATGTCGGCTTTAAGAGATGTAATAGCGGTATGAACCTCCGCCTGTACCGCCTGTACAGATTTCCTTGTCTCCTTAATTTCGCGGAAAAGCATATGGAGATCCTTTCGGGTCAGAGGAGAATGGTCAGAGTCCTCCGAGTCTGATACGTCATGTTGTGACGCAGCCTCTTGTCCTGGTGTTTTGGAATTTGAGTAGGCATATTTTTTCAGGCTCGGGGTCGCCGTTGCCCCCTGTTGCTTTTTGTTGCCTTTAGGCATGTTGACCATGTGTGTGTATATGTTGATTAGAGCGAATCGTTGCAGCGGTGCGTTTAAGGCGGTCCCGGTGGTAGGGGAGGAGCAGCTTCAATGTTATGACATAGGCGACTCCAAGACTCAGGGCATATCCCGATGAATCACATTATGGGCGATAGAGTGCTCAGCCTGCAGCTGGAATCAGGCATGAGGGCTGCCAGCAGGTGGAGCTCTAGGTTCAAGGATCATAGGTACTGCAGAGCATAATAAATGAGGGATATATTTTGTGGTGGGAAACACTGGACTGGTGAAGAGACAGGGCCAGAGGGTCCCCCCTGGTCCTGTTTACTGTAGGCCTGGTTGGATTGGGCTGTTGAGCCTGTGATGAGGAACAGTGTAGTACTGTCAGGGCCTCCTGTTCTATTACTGCAGGTCAGGGATGTATGATTGGAGTATCCTACCAGGGTCAACAGAGGGGGGCTCCTATTTGCGGACCAGCCGACTCACAGGGTCCCCCAGTCTCACCTTTGGCCGCCGAGGGCCTCACCTGTATCCCAGGCTTCCGAAGCAAGATGGCCGCCAGCCTCCACACTATCTCCCGCAGGCTTGCGTGATAGACCCTGCAGGGTGGGGGGATATACAGTACAGGTGGTCCCGGTGTAGCGGGGAATCACCGCCGCCGACGTCCGTCGCGCAGTGGGGGGTCTGCCCACGGCCTCCGGCGGGTCGCGGCAGACGTCACAGTCCCCTCAGAGCTCCGTGCAGGCCGCCGCCCGCTTTCGGTCCCTCTTTCCGCCAGACGATAGCGGGGCACTGCACTTGTGGTGACCGCTGGTGAGGCCGCAGTGTGGTCAGCAGCTTGTGGTATTTCCCGGCGGGTCCCGTCGCCCGAGCGGGGTCCACTCCAAAATCCAGCCCCCGGCTTGTGCTCAGCACCTAGGCCCCAACCCGCAAGGAGGCAGGAGGCCTCCTCCGGCTCCGGGACTCGGCTTATCAGGTGCAGGGGGGATTAATTAAGGCAGCTGGTGTGGATTGGGACCGAATATGGGCCAGTTAGGGGTCTTTATTGGGCACTTTCGGTTCTGGGGTCGGGAGCTGTCCTCAGGCACGTCCTTCCAGTCTGCCCACCAGGCCACGCCCCCTAATTCAACCTTTTTTTAATAGTCCATAGGTGCATTATGTCATGGATTGGATGGCTACGTGTGCCTCTTTATACTTATGCTCAGCAGGAATTTGAGGATTTGACAATGGAGTCAGAGGCCAAGAGCAACAGCCATAGTCTAAATCACCTGTGTTGTGGTGGGGCTGGGGAATTAGAACAAAATAGTAACAAGTACTATTAGCTGTTTCTTTGACACATACATGTAATTTACCCAACAACCATCCCTCTGGCATTTGACTCAACTCAAATTTTGCAGACAGTGATGATTTTCTGAGGATGTAGGCATCATGGCACAAACCAAGATAGCCAGTTAAAACACTCATGAATTTACATTTCATTATGTCACCTTACAAAAGTGTCAGATATTGTGCAATGCTGCTATCTATTGCACATTCATGGATTAACAGACAGAGAGGGGGGGGGGGTTGCAAATCCCACCCCTACATTTCCTTTCAGCACACTAAAAATTACCTGTAACTATCGCTGAACCTATCTGGTAATATAAATTCAGAAAATTAATTTACACATGTTTGCAAACACATGTTTAAGCTGCTGAGCCACTTCATGGCTTCTCCGATGTCAGCAGTCCTAACACTACATAATAGCAGTGCCCACATAGGGCCATGTAATTTGTCACAGTAGGCCTCATGATAAAGGCTATTACTAAAACACAGCCAGACAGAGAGCTAACTTACCCATGAGCCACCCCCAGGATCTCCCATTGGCACTACAAGGAACAGCATGACTTCCAAATACTGCTCCCATTCAATGCCTCTCGCACACAAGCAGACAATCAATGGTAGTTGCTCGGTCATTCCTGGAGATAATTATGTATCAGGTGCTGGAAAGGGGGAGGGGTCACAGACAAACAAACAGAGAGGGGAGGTTGCAAACCCCACCCCTACATTTCCCTTCAGCACACTAAAAATTACCTGTTACCATCCCTGAACCTATCTGGTAATAGAAATTCAGAGAATTAGTTTACACATGTTTGCAAACACATGTTTAAGCTGTTGAGCCACTTCACGACTTCTCCGATGTCAGCAGTCCTAACACTACATAATAGCAGTGCCCACATAGGGCCATGTAATTTGTCACAGTAGGCCTCATGATAAAGGCTATTACTAAAACACATCCAGACAGAGAGCTAACTTACCCAGGAGCCACCCCCAGGATCTCCCATTGGCACTATTGTCTACATTCATGGATTAGGCATGATGCCTATTTGTATAAACATGTCCAGTATTCAACTCATGAAGCTTCTGATGTTGCTCTGATTAATGCTCCTGGGTTCTCTCAGTCAGGTGGGAATTTGCCTAATGCAGGTTAGTGCACAACATACTATAACCTTTGACAGTCATTATTGCTACAGCCACACTTCATGTGCCTTTGGGTACTTTCAAAGTCATCACAATAATTTTCCTACCAATAGAATGGTTCTTAGAAGCACAAATCGAATGTCTAACATGATTCAATTCATTTGGGGATTATCATTTTTATTTAGTGTTCGATTTGAAATCGATTAGAAAATCAAATTTTAATAAATGAGGGATCCTATATTAGACTATGGGAAAACATCAATGGTTTTCAGATGTTCGATTTTGTGTGGGATTTGAGTCGACATTGGTTTTAGAATCTATTTGACATTCGATTTTGCATTTAGTCGATCTCTTCAATCCAAATCCAATGGAAATCGAAAGGCCAGATCCATCAAAACTGAAAATCAAATGAGAGTAACTATACCCCCTGGTGGGGATATTGATTGGTGACCTGTTTGTTTCTGATTGCCTTGTGGAAGTTGTTCTATGCAAATAACATGTCTTAATTTTTGTAAGTGCATTGTCTACTTAAATTCTTTTATATATCAAAGATCTCTGCACTGATTATTTTCTGTTCTGTTGTCCACCCTAACCTTGCTACTCAGCATATGGGAGGTGGACATAATTATTGTTACAGGATATACAAAGTACAAAGAGGTTATTGTATCATTTAAAAACTCTTTATGGGCTAACCTTAAAGAAGGCTCTTCCTTTGCTGGACCATTTGTGACTATAGAACTATCCTTTAAGGTTGATTACCTGTTTTAAGCTTTTGGTGTGTGGAAGTACACCATGCATTTTACTGCTTACTTTTGGGGATCTAAGTGTTTATGTTTAAACAGGGGAGTTCTGAAATTTTGCATAATACCTTTTGTCTCTGCTTTCATCAGATATATGCATACACAGAGGACTCTGTATGATTTCAGAGAAACACTTCAATCTCTCAACAGTAAAATCCCTTATAGCATCTTGGTTTGTATCCCTGAGTGCAGTTATGATTAAGGAGTGCTGAGTTCCTATAGTTATAATTCTACGTACAATATTTCTTTCTTATTTGATGTATCTATCTTCATTAAAGGGGAGGGGGCTAGACTGTATACCCTAATTCTAAAAATAAGACGTTCTACCATGCTGAGATTTATAGGGTCACACACAAAAAAAAGAAAAATGCAGGTGCACACTCTGAGCACTAAAAACAGTGGCAATCAGAACAATTATAATAAACTCTGCATTTTAACATAGAGCAAAATTAAGGTTCTTAGCATAAGATCTTGAGTATATGGAAACCCGGGACATGGCTTATACTTCACCACAGATGTGCTGGCAACTTGAGTAGCTAATGTAGCTGGAAAGTCGGTACACAGCTATACTTGAGCACAGATGTGCTGGTGACTTGAGTAGCTAAGATAGCTGGAAAGATAGGACATGGTTATACTCGAGCACATATGTGCTAGAGACTTGAGTAGCTGGAAAGCCGGGACATGGCTTATACTTGAGCACAGATGTGCTGGTGACTTTAGTAGCTGAGATAGCTTGTAAGCACATAGGGGCAGATGTATTAAGCCTTGTGAAGTAATAAAGTGTAAGGTGATAACACACCAGCCAATCAGCTCACTTCTCAAGGCTTAATACATCTTAGTACCCAAAGAATAGGAAAATATCAGAAGGAAAGTTAAAAAGTTTAAACTGTTTAAAAACTAAACAAAAAAATGCAATTTTTTATAGATGTTATATAGCCCCAAATAAACTGCATTAAATTATATTACATTTACCACTAAGAATTAAACTTAACTTATCATAAGCTGCACTATTACACCAGTTCCTTAAGACAACTTAATCTTTATTCCTCAGTTTTTATGTTAATCGCATCCATAGCTTTAAACCTATGCACTGCAATATAATAATTAAAAATATATTTAGACTAAATACAACTGTATAGCAATATTAGCTGAGGTTTCATTTGAATATATTTTTAATAGTTTGTGTCATTAAGGTTTTAATCTATTGCTTAGCAATGACTGGGATATTCAAATGCAATTTTTATTTACCCTACTGTCATGAGCTTTACAGTAACTAATAATAAGGAAATTATGTAGTTATTGGCAGAAGTGATCAATGTATTTTTTGGAGGAATTTAATTATTACTCTCTTAACATTTTAAGGAATATATTTTATCCAAAGAATATATGGCAAAATAACATTGTATGCCATTATAGCTACCCCATGCTGCCCTAGTGATCTGTGAATATACTGAAATAACTACCCCATTCTGCCATCACCCAATATACTGCAACAATTATCAGATGTAACTATCACACATATAGTGTGAGATAATTAACCCATCTTGCTGTCATAGATTGCATGTATTATTCTTCTATTTTATGACATAAACTACTATTTGAACATTAGTGAAATCATATATTGCACAAATGTAATTACTATAATTATCCTAAATTTCAAATTGTAATCTAGAAGGAATGCATGTAAATTTGCAGTTGGAGTCAGACCATAGTATAATGTAGGAGTCAAAGTAAAATGTTTGGCATACCAACTTCACAACCTTGCTGTGTTGGATCATGTTATCGGTCATTTAGCAAATTGATTTCTGGATTGTGGCATATTCCAATATTGCCACATTGTGTTTAACTGATCTGCTAACATCTAATTCCAGATATAGAGAATTCCATGATGAATTATTTGAAATATGTTTTATTCTGTTATCGGTTTAGCATATTGTCCCTGGTATCAGATTTTGAAACCAATCTGATTTTAATTTATGTTCCAAGATATATTGAAAAATATAAACTATAAATTTTTTTGTAGAATTTACATTATCTCTGGGACTCCCATTGCTCATAAAGATGTAATAAATATGATAGGCTATAATGTTTTATTTAATATTCTATTAATAATTTATTATACTGACAACATAGTTACATAGTTTATGTTTATTTTGTATTGCTTTTTTATTTAAATAATATTTCTGGATTCCCTTATTATTTAATCTGAGTGAAGTACCAGTTTCCTCCTTTATTGTGAGCAGTAACATATTTTTGTGATAATATATATTTTTTTGACATCAAGAACTTTATAATCTACTTTCTGTTATTGCTTAATTACATACATATTATTCTAGCTTTAAAGTAATGTTTGTTGTGTGATCTCTAGTCTGTGAAACAGTGTGTTATTTTTACGTTTATAGGCTTTTGGTTGATGTCCAAAAAAATCTCAGAGCTTTTATAATATAATTAAACTATTTGTTTCAATTTGGTTTTAACATTAAAAACGGAGACATTGTTATTAAACCAATATCCCCAATAAAATTATTGGCGCTTCAGAAAATTATAAACTGTTTTTTAATTCCCACACCATTCCCACACCATTGGAAATTCAATTAGTTTGTACTAAAGTTAGTTGAAAGCACTGATGCCCTGAGTCTCCACAGCAAACTAATCAGAATTTGAGTGTTAATAATGGCTAATCATTGGCTGGTGGCATAGGAGATTATCATTGGACTATAACAGATTAAAAGAGAAAAAAATAGTTTATATTTTATAAAGTGGTAAATAAAGAACTGTGATGAGTTTTATTAAATTAAAATGTACTTTGTGTTTGTGCCTATATTTTTATTTTACAGTTTGGTATAATGAAAGGAGTCTTATGGACCTTGAATCGCTATCGTGAAATCACTAGTAGCAATCTTCTCCTACATTAGCACAGAACCCTCCTCTCTAGCCACTGAAGCCCAGATCCTACATCTCTGTGTTATGAAGGACCCCAACATTTTTCAGTGATTTATTTTTTTAGAGATTGAAAAACGAATTAATACAGGTATGATGAATTTCAGTCAATACAACAACTTGTAAATCACTAAAAACTATGATTTTTTCCACTATGTGTAGAAATAAACTTTTAGTAAATCCACCTTCAAAAAGCTTTATCCTGAAAGTATAAGAAACATGTTGTACAATCGCTGTTAACATTTGTTTTTTTAATAAGTGCATTGAATCTATATTTCTGATCAATACCTTTGTACTTTTCAATCTTGCAATAATAATAGGTTCATGCTTTTTTGAACATAGATAAACATTATGGTTTTGTTTTGTTTTTCCGCTACAGAAATAAGAATGCTTTGTAGCTATGTTTAAAATACTAAAAAGCCTACAACAATGTACTGTACTGTTCAATTACTTTCAAGCACATTCATATGTTGTGCTCAGCATGGTCGTTCTCCAAAATCATTCAAATGTGCATGGGCGAGGTGTTAATTTATTTTTTCTGAAACATTAAATCCACAAGATCTTTTACAATAAAACCAATCATTTTATCAAGTCTGTTTGAACCAAGCTACTTTATAACACAGTAAACAGTTATAGTCAATATATATTATTAACACAGTTTGACATTTAACAATGATTACTATCATTTCATAGGACGTTGTAATCTATTTGCAAGGAGATATTTATTTTATCCAGCTCCATTATATATAGATTAATAACCTTATTTCACACTGTTTTAAAAGCAAGACTTTTATACATTCCATGGAAACAATGGGGGTAATTCAGAGTTGATTGCAGCAGCAAATTTGTTAGTAGTTGGGCAAAACCATGTGCACTGCAGGTGTGGCAGATATAACATTTGAAGAGAGAGAGAGAGAGATTTGGGTGGGTTATTTTGTTTCGGTGCAGGGTAAATACTGGCTGCTTTATTTTTACACTGCAATTTAGATTTCAGTTTGAACACACCCCACCCAAATCTAACTTTCTCTGCACATGTTATATCTGCCTCCCTGCAGTGCACATGGTTTTGCCCAATTGCTAACAAATTTGCTGCTGCAATCAACTCTGAATTAGGCCCAATGTTCTGCAAAGTACTAATATAACTACAATTCTGATGTATAAAAAGGCTAAAGAGTAACATTGAATATTTGCACTAAGGGCCTGATTCAGAGATGGTTGGTAATGCAACCACATTTGCAGGTGCTCTCTCAAGGGGCCTAATTAATACCTGATCGCTTGCTAGTGGTTTTTTGCACTGCTGCGAGCAGATAGTCGCCGACCATAAAGGAGTGTATTTTTGCTTTGCAAGTGTGCGAACGCATGTACAGCTGAGCGTTACAAAATTTTTTGTGCAGTTTCTGAGTTGCCCAGGACTTAATCAGCCACTGCGATCACTTCAGCCTGTCCAGGGCCGGAATTGACGTCAGACACCCGCCCTGCAAACGCTTGGACATGCCTACGTTTTTTCAAACACTCCCAGAAAACGGTCAGCTGACACCCACAAACGACCTCTACCTGTCAATATCCTTGGCTGTGTGAATGGATTCTTCGTACGATCCATCGCCCAGCAATGATCCGCTTGTACTGGTATGATGTGCCTGCGCATTGCAGTGCATATGCATGCGCAGTTCTGACCTGATCGCAACGCAGCGAAAATTTTTAGCTTGCAATCAGGTCTGAAGGACCCCCAATAGTGGTTGTGGAAATTTGCAAATGCCCATGTCAGCTTTCTATTTGTGCTCCACCATGCCATGTATTGATTAGTGCTGAGAAACCAACTTTCAGGCTACAATGTCAATACAGTTGTGATGGAGAATGTAATCACTACGACATCAAAGCAACATTTGCAGTAGCCTAGGGTCTACTCTAGTTACTCTCCTCAAATCCAGCTGAACATGGCCTCTGAAGCAGTGTATTTGCAATTAGGAATGCAAAAGTTTTCCCAAACATACCAATAACACACCCATAAAATTCCCATGAAATGGGCATTTTTTGCATACACTTTAGATTACCTGTCTCCACCCTGAAGTGCCACAGATTGCACAGTGTTAGTGATGCAGTAAGAAATTGCAAATGCCATTAGACCTTTGGGTTTTCACATGTGTAGTAAAGATTTCCAGGACTTTTCATGCATGTGGCATAATAAAAAATCACTCTACTGCAGGAGTACTGCATCTATTTCTGAATCAGGCCCTTAATCATATCTTCAGATTGCTCTTTTCTGAAAAGGTTATCTACTCCTTGTGCCCTACATACATGGTACATCATACTACAAGTGTCAGTTTTCCCATATATGCACTGGGCCCTTGTATTGCTCACCTTCCACAGTGTAACCTTCGAAGTGCACCCAACATGGCTGCCTCATCTGGTACACTTGTGGATGGGGCGAAAAATGCATCGACCTGATAGTTTTGTTGGAACCCTTCTCTGAACTTTAGGGCTCTGCAATCTCCCCATTTCATGTTATCTCTTCTAGAGGAGGACTGTTCCACCCTGGGTAAACCTACACTGTGCGCCCAAGATGGCTGCTGCAACTGGTACCTTGTGAGGGTGGAATACACAACCCTTGGAAGTTATTAACCAAAATGCCTACACCAATCGTGCATTGTGCTTTCTGCGTGTTTAAAGTGTTCTTTATGTCTGTGTGGCTTATCTATTGATGTATTGCTTAAATCTTCTGTATTATGGTGGTCATTCCGAGTTGTTCGCTCGCTAGCTGCTTTTAGCAGTCGTGCAAACGCTAAGCCACCACCATCTGGAAGTGTATTTTAGCTGAGCAGAAGTGCAAACGAAAGGAATGCAGCGCGGCGACAAAAAAAGATTGTGCAGTTTCTGAGCAGCTCCAGACCTACTCAGCGCTTGCGATCACTTCAGACTATTTAGTTCCTGTTTTGACTTCACAAACACGCCCTGCGTTCGGCCAGCCACGCCTGCGTTTCCCCAGGCACACCTGTGTTTGTAAAATAGTAAAAAGATTACACCTGCATGAAAATGCGCTCACAAGCAGCAGGGAATAGATATCCAATGAAGGGTGTTACCTTCACCCCAATGAAGCTCTCGTGTTACTAGTAAAATTTGAATATCTTATCTCCTGCGCTCTCCTAGTTTAGTTTTTTTGTACAAAGAAGGAGTAGACCTTTACTTATCTTTAAAGGCCGGTAATTCTCTCGCGTCCCACTTCCTTCTCAATAGTTTTCAATATGAATGATAATGGGCAGTATATATCCAATGTTCCAATGTCAAACCATGTAAAAGAATATATAAAACACAATCTAGTGTATTACCATTATAAAAATCTTTCAGTTATGGATAATAGATATATTAATCTTAATTTCTAGTGAGTGTAGTCCACACATATATATAAAAACAATTTCTTTAATGCTAAAAAGTTGTTCCAATCATGGAATATAGTTCAATCACATAGGGATATAGCATATATCCACATTTACATCCAATAATTTGTGAGGGTGGCTTCCTACCAGATTTGGGAAATTTTGAGGTGCTTATATAAAAGCTGTGCAGATGTCTCAGCAGTCCCGGGAAGACCAGCTCCAATGGTCAGCACCCCGTCCTCTCCTCGTCTGGTATGTCTGCCACGAATCCTCACCGTCAGCCAACGCGTTTCGATCAAAATCGTTGATCTTTGTCAAGGCATAATATAATGGCCTCCTCTTCCAGCCCTTTATACCCTTATGAATTGGTATTCCTAATTGCTGGGAGGAGAAACTCTCACTTACAATTAACACTCATTTTCTATATAATACATTCTTAAATCCTAATTTTCCATCTATAAGTTATTCTATAATGCAATCTGTTATCTTTTTTCTCAATTATATATATGATAAGTGGTTAAAAAGCAGTTAAAAATGTCAAAAACATAAAATAACGTGGACCGGAAGTACATGGTACAGCCAGAAATATCCTCCGTTTCTCTCACTCAAATGGTTCCACATAATAGAGAAAGGCGGTAGAGATCCGTCCACCTGACCGTAACTTCCGATCACGTGATCATCCGGTCACGTGCTTGTAGCTGTCTGCAATGATGTAATCTCTATTCCGTCCAGTGAGTCTTCCGGTCACATGGCACGCTATAGGCGGAAGTGTGATCGTAGCCGGCCGCGTCAGCACCGCCTGCACTACACCCCGTGGAACATCCGATCACATGATGTGTTATGGGCGGAAGTTCATCGGCGGCCATATCTCAAAGTGTCCATAGTAAATTTAGCAACACAGATCTTATCTACCAAAATAGATCTAAGTGTAAGGGCGGAAGTATAAACACTGCCATATTGTTTCCTGGAAAGAGAAAATTTCTTTTATTTCTCCTTAATACATCATTTACTTTAATCTACTAGTTTTTTAGTCCAAATTCCTTCAAAATGTATAATGAAGATAGAGAATGGTTATAAACACACAGAATGAGTCCTTCAGCATATATCAATTTACTCTAAGTAAGAAACCATTTGACCTCAAAATCCTTGTTTAGGCCACCCGGGACTAAAGTCTTCAAGGAGTATATATATTGCATTTCAGTTTTGGCTAGAGTTGCAGCTATATTATTACATCTCCAGCCTCCCTTTACTTGTTTCAATGCTCCAAATATTTTTAACTGTTTGATGTCTTTATTATGAATATTTTTGAAATGGGATGAGAGTGCATGTGTCTCAACCCCATTTTTTATATTTCGTAGATGTTCTGCAAATCTTGTCTTCAGGTTCCTACTGGTCCTACCAATATAAAATAGACCACAACTGCACCCCAAATAATAGATCACATTCCTTGAGGTGCAGGTTATGAACTCACTGATCTTATTATTCCGTCCATTTATTTCGATCTCCGTACATTTGGTTGCCCCTTTAACTTCCTTGCACATACAACAAATCCCACACCTAAAAAAACCTTTTGACAAGGTGCGAACATTAGCTTTTGGAGGTGACATAGCGCTCTTAACTAATTTATCCTTAATATCTTTAGCTTTTCGGTATATGAAGTGTGGTCTATCCGGCAAGAGTTTTTCTAGTAATGGGTCACCCTTCAAAATTGTCCAGTGATTTCTGAATATTGGAGAATGAGGATAAGAACCATTCCCTGGCATTTATCACGGGGTATAATTCACAGTACAAACAAATAGAAAGAATATTCAGAAATCACTGGACAATTTTGAAGGGTGACCCATTACTAGAAAAACTCTTGCCGGATAGACCACACTTCATATACCGAAAAGCTAAAAATATTAAGGATAAATTAGTTAAGAGCGCTATGTCACCTCCAAAAGCTAACGTTCGCACCTTGTCAAAAGTTTTTTTTTAGGTGTGGGATTTGTTGTATGTGCAAGGAAGTTAAAGGGGCAACCAAATGTACGGAGATCGAAATAAATAGACGGAATAATAAGATCAGTGAGTTCATAACCTGCACCTCAAGGAATGTGATCTATTATTTGGGGTGCAGTTGTGGTCTATTTTATATTGGTAGGACCAGTAGGAACCTGAAGACAAGATTTGCAGAACATCTACGAAATATAAAAAATGGGGTTGAGACACATGCACTCTCATCCCATTTCAAAAATATTCATAATAAAGACATCAAACAGTTAAAAATATTTGGAGCATTGAAACAAGTAAAGGGAGGCTGGAGATGTAATAATATAGCTGCAACTCTAGCCAAAACTGAAATGCAATATATATACTCCTTGAAAACTTTAGTCCCGGGTGGCCTAAACATGGATTTTGAGGTCAAATGGTTTCTCACTTAGAGTAAATTGATATATGCTGAAGGACTCATTCTGTGTGTTTATAACCATTCTCTATCTTCATTATACATTTTGAAGGAATTTGGACTAAAAAACTAGTAGATTAAAGTAAATGATGTATTAAGGAGAAATAAAAGAAATTTTCTCTTTCCAGGAAACAATATGGCAGTGTTTATACTTCAGCCCTTACACTTAGATCTATTTTGGTAGATAAGATCTGTGTTGCTAAATTTACTATGGACACTTCGAGATATGGCCGCCGATGAACTTCCGCCCATAACACATCATGTGATCGGATGTTCCACGGGGTGTAGTGCAGGCGGTGCTGACGCGGCCGGCTACGATCACACTTCCGCCTATAGCGTGCCATGTGACCGGAAGACTCACTGGACGGAATAGAGATTACATCATTGCAGACAGCTACAAGCACGTGACCGGATGATCACGTGATCGGAAGTTACGGTCAGGTGGACGGAACTCTGCCGCCTTTCTCTATTATGTGGAACCATTTGAGTGAGAAAAACGGAGGATATTTCTGGCTGTACCATGTACTTCCGGTCCACGTTATTTTATGTTTTTGACATTTTTAACTGCTTTTTAACCACTTATCATATATATAATTGAGAAAAAAGATAACAGATTGCATTATAGAATAACTTATAGATGGAAAATTAGGATTTAAGAATGTATTATATAGAAAATGAGTGTTAATTGTAAGTGAGAGTGGCTCCTCCCAGCAATTAGGAATACCAATTCATAAGGGTATAAAGGGCTGGAAGAGGAGGCCATTATATTATGCCTTGACAAAGATCAACGATTTTGATCGAAACACGTTGGCTGACGGTGAGGATTCGTGGCAGACATACCAGACGAGGAGAGGACGGGGTGCTGACCATAGGAGCTGGTCTTCCCGGGACTGCTGAGACATCTGCACAGCTTTTGTAAAAGCGCCTCAAAATTTCCCAAATCTGGTAGGAAGCCACCCTCACAAATTATTGGATGTAAATGTGGATATATGCTATATCCCTATGTGATTGAACTATATTCCATGATTGGAACAACTTTTTAGCATTAAAGAAATAGTTTTTATATATATATGTGTGTGGACTACACTCACTAGAAATTAAGATTAATAAAGCTATTATCCATAACTGAAAGATTTTTATAATGGTAATACACTAGATTGTGTTTTATATATTCTTTTATATGGTTTGACATTGGAACATTGGATATATACTGCCCATTATCATTCATATTGAAAACTATTGAGAAGGAAGTGGGACGCGAGAGAATTACCGGCCTTTAAAGATAAGTAAAGGTCTACTCCTTCTTTGTACAAAAAAACTAAACTAGGAGAGCGCAGGAGATAAGATATCCAAATTTTACTAGTAACACGACACCTGTGTTTGTATCTGACACGCCTGCATTTTTCCACACACTCCCCAAAAATGGTTAGTTACCTCCCAGAAACGCACACTTCATGTTAATCACTCTGCGGCCAGCAGTGCGACTGAAAAGCTTTGCTAGACCTTGTGTGAAACTACTTCAGCTGTTGTGAAGGTACGTCGCGCGTGCGCATTGCGCCGCATACACATGTGCAGAATTGCTGCTTTTTTGCGTAAACGCTGCACTGCAAACGAAAACAGCTAGCGAACAACTCGGAATGACCCCCCTATGTGCATTGTTTTTGATGTCTGTAAAGTGCCTTGATTCCTGTTGGAGAAAGAGCGCTATATAAATAAAATGATTATTATTATTATTACTACTCTTTTTGACACTAATCCCTTTGTTCTATTCTGTTTTCAAATGGTTCCCCCTTTTGGGCCTGAGATATAGACCTAAGTCAATATACTTTACACAATAAATTACAATCTAGATGTTAATATTTACTTTTCTTTTAGAGCTGTGGAGAATGAGATTTGCTTTTCAACAAGTTGCATGCTTAGAAATTCAAGAAAATTTAGATTTTTTTAACAAAATCTGAAAAAAATTTTTTTTAAACCATTCAAAATGTTGGCGATATACTTCGAGCAACCTCTTTGTTTACCTGACTAATCAGTGTCTACAGTAGTTGTGTCATTTTGTAGTCCCATACTTAAAAATTATATCTGTAGTATATATATTGACAAAACAGTGGAAGATCAATCCAGTGTTGGACTGAGGCATGAAGGGCCCACCGGGTGAATGCAGTGCTAGGGGCCCATGCAGGGCCAGTGCTAGGGTGTTTGGGTCCCTCCCCCGAAAACTATAAATTTGCCCCTCCCATATTTTACAAAGGGACAGCGCACACCTTTGGAACTCACCAAAAAGGGGTGTGGTCTAACAAGAAAATGGAGTGGCCACTCAATAGTATTACCATTTCTAATTCTTCCACACAGTAGCACAATCTTATTCACATTACACCGCACGTAGTAGTGACACTTATACATAGTGCACCCAGTTGTGGTGCCACTTATACACATAAGGCCCCCATTAGTGGCGCCACTTATAAGTAATGCCCCAGTAGTAACGCCGCTTATACATAATGCTCCCAGTAGTGGCACATCTTATACACATAATGTCTCTTGTTGCAGTGCCGCCTACACACACAACGCCCTCTGTAGCAGTGATGCTTACACACACAATGCCCTGTGTAGCAGTGATAATTACACACACAGCGCACCCTGTAGCAGTGATGCTTAGACATGTAATGCCCCCCTGTAGCAGTGACACTTAAACATATAACACACCCTGTAGCAGTGACGTTTAAACATGTAACATCCCTTGTAGCAGTGACGCTTACACATATAACGCTCCCTGTAGCAGTGACACTTAGACATGTAATGCTCCCTGTAGCAGTGTCGCTTAGATGTGTAACGCCCTCGTGGCAGTGATAATTAAACATATAAGTCCCCCCATAGCAGTAACGCTTAAAAATATAATGCCAACTGTAGCAGT
Organism: Pseudophryne corroboree; assembly: GCF_028390025.1. NCBI lineage: Eukaryota > Metazoa > Chordata > Amphibia > Anura > Myobatrachidae > Pseudophryne > Pseudophryne corroboree. The sequence goes on along the minus strand of NC_086446.1, from coordinate 551,161,429 downwards.
GGTGCTTACACATAACGCCTTTGTAGCAGTGATGCTTAAACATATAACGCCCCCCCGTAGCAGTGATGTTTAAACATATAATGCAGCCCCCATCGCAGTGACACTTAAACATATAACGCCCCCTTGTAGCAGTGATGCTTAGATATATAACGCACTCTGTTCCAGTGATGCTTAAACATATAAGGCCCACTGTAGCAGTGACACTTACACATATAATACTCCCCTGTAGCAGTGATGCTTACACATATAATGCCCCCCTGTAGCAGTGACACTAACACATATAATGCTCACCCATAGCAGTGACACTTACACATATAATGCTCCCCGTAGCAGTGACGCTTACACATATATCATCCCCCTGTAGCAGTGAAGCTTACACATATACCGCCCCCTGTAGCAGTGATGCTTAAACCCATATACCACCCCCCTGTAGCAGTGACGCTTACACATATAATGCCCCCTGTAGTAGTGATGCTTACACATATAACGCCTCCCTGTAGCAGTGACACTTACATGTATAATGCCCACACAGCAGTGACACTTACACATATAATGCCCCCTGTAGCAGTGATGCTTAAACAAATACCACCCCCCTTTAGCAGTGACGCTTACACGTATAATGCCCCCATATCAGTGATGCTTACACATATAACGCCCCCCCCCTGTAGCAGTGATGCTTATGCATATAACGCCCCACATCGCAGTGACACTTAAACATATAACGCACCCTTGTAGCAGTGATGCTTAGATATATAACACACCCTGTGGCAGTGATGCTTAAACATATAACGCCCACTGTAGCAGTAACGCTTACACATACACTGCTCAAAAAAATAAAGGGAACACTTAAACAATACAATGTAACTCCAAGTCAATCACACTTCTGTGAAATCAAACTGTCTACTTAGGAAGCAACACTGATTGACAATCAATTTCACATGCTGTTGTCCAAATGGAATAGACAACAGGTGGAAATGATAGGCAATTAGCAAGACACCCCCAATAAAGGAGTTGTTCTGCAGGTGGTGACCACAGACCACTTCTCAGCTCCTATGCTTTCTGGCTGATGTTTTGGTCACTTTTGAAAGCTGGCGGTGCTTTTACTCTAGTGGTAGCATGAGACGGAGTCTACAACCCACACAAGTGGCTCAGGTAGTGCAGCTCATCCAGGATGGCACATCAATGCGAGCTGTGGCAAGAAGGTTTGCTGTGTCTGTCAGCGTAGTGTCCAGAGCATGGAGGCGCTACCAGGAGACAGGCCAGTACATCAGGAGACGTGGAGGAGGCCGTAGGAGGGCAACAACCCAGCAGCAGGACCGCTACCTCCACCTTTGTGCAAGGAGGAACAGGAGGAGCACTGCCAGAGCCCTGCAAAATGACCTCCAGCAAGCCACAAATGTGCATGTGTCTACTCAAATGATCAAAAACAGACTCCATGAGGGTGGTATGAGGGCCCGACATCCACAGGTGGGGGTTGTGCTTACAGCCCAACACCATGCAGGATGTTTGGCATTTGCCAGAGAACACCAAGATTGGCAAATTCGCCACTAGCGCCCTGGGCTCTTCACAGATGAAAGCAGGATCTCACTGAGCACATGTGACAGACGTGACAGAGTCTCGAGACGCCAAGGAGAACGTTCTTCCGCCTGCAACATCCTCCAGCATGACCGGTTTGGCTAGTGCAGTTTCTAGACAATCTGGCTCCCAGTGCGAACTTTGAAAATGCGCCCCCCCCCCCCACAAATCCCAAATTTCTAGACAATCTGCCCCCCCCAAAAAAATTCCAAAAAGCGCCCCCCCCCAGTAAATTTCATATATAGTGTTTTGATAAATGGTGTAAATAGGGTTTAAAATTTTGTAATGTAATATAAAACTTTAAATCAGAAAAAAAAGTCAAGAGGCATCACTTGTAATAAGTGCAAAAAAATAACTTTATGTAAAGAAGCAGGATAAACATTGTTCAGCTGTTATAACGTTCACTTTATACAATATAGAGAGTACATTAATATAAATTAGTTTAGTTACAAGAAAAGAGTGAAGAGGCTTCACTTGCAATAAGTGCACAAGAATAACTTTATACAGAGAATCAATATAAACAATTTAAAAGTCCAATAGAGTAAATTGATTAAAATAAAACTTATGATTACAAAAAAAAAGTAAATAGCCTTCACTGTCACAGATTGCACAAAATGATAAAAGTATATCAAGGTTTTTCTTTATTTACATCATGGTAATTTTTTGTAATATATAGCAGCTTACAATAGAAAAAAAAAGTGCTGTAAAAAGAAAATAAATAAAACTTTAAGACTCTTCACTTGCATTAAGTGCACAATAACGGTTTACCACAAATGCAAAGCCTTTTTTAAAAAATTTTAAGGTTCACGTTATACTCTATAGCTCACATTTTAAAGAATCGAAATATAATAGTGCTCAAAAGGTCAATCCTTTAAAGAAAAGGAATGTAATGATTTCCTACACAAATGAAACTTTCCTAGACTTCGCAGCAGCAAAGGATTGTACTGCCGCAGTATAATCTATGCTTTCGACCATTTTGTTCTCAATTGACAGTATAGCAAGTGATGATAACCTCTCCTCAGACATTGTGGATCGTAAATAGGTCTTTATCAATTTTAGCTTACTAAAGCTTCTTTCACCACTAGCAACTGTAATTGGAATGGTAAGCATGATTCTTAGTGTGACCCACACATTTGGAAATAATCCTACTGTATCAGTTTGGGAAATGTGCTGCAGGACTTCTAAGGGTGTGACAGAGTCTTTGACAATAGTAGGCTGAATATATTTTAGTTCTTCAGACAACTGAAAACCATCATTATCAGATTCAGTATTATTGTTCAGGATATGCTCCAAGTCATTGCACAATTTAAGCAGCTCTTCTTTTTCAGGTAACATTTTGATGTTGTAGAGAAAGCTCCATGTTTTGTTGTGCTTAGACAATTGTCTAAAACGCCTTTCAAGTGATGTAGTCATGTTGTCAATTAGTGGGTAAAATACTGTTGCCCTGAAACAATCTTCATCTTCTTGAGGAGTCTCATCATGGCCCTCATACTCAAACATTCTTTTCTTGGTTCTCTGCCTTTTATGCATCTTTACTCTTGGCTCAATCCCTAAAACTGAAGCTATTTCTTTAGCAGTAACCATAGCGGATACGTAGCCAGAACTTCGATAATCTTTCACAAATCTAATGAAGACCAGTAGTAGGTTGTTGCAAAGTGGCAGATCAATAGACCCAGATTGCATAGATTTGCTAACAATGTTCACTTGGAAGAGAAGATCATACCATATAATAAGAGTAAGAATAAAACTAAAGTCTTCCAAAATTAAAGAAAGTGATTTTGCCTCCGACGATAATGATGGATCATCTATATTTTCTTCCATGTCCAAGAGTGCCTCATGTATCTCAACCATCTGATAACGGACTGCTTTCAAGCTTTCTATTCTGCATTCCCATCGTGTTTCACAGACTTTTTTCAAAGACATATTTTTTACGTGTTCTTTGAGAATGCTCCATCGTTTTGTAGAAGATGCAAACAATGTAAACAATCTCTGAAGAACACCAAAAAGAAAAACGGATTTTACAGATGATTTTGAAGTATCACCAATCACCAAATTCAAACTGTGACAACCGCATTGATTAAAAAATGCTCGGGGATATTTCTCGAGAACTCTCTTTTGTACACCTTTGTTTATTCCAATCATGTTGGCTCCGTTATCATACCCCTGGCCACGGCAATTGTCCATATCAAGACCACATTCTGACATTTCACTGTAAAGAAGTTCCACAAGTCCTTTTCCAGAAGTGTCATTTGCTGGACGATAAGTTAAAAAGTGTTCTTTAACAGAGATGTCTTCTCGTGCAATATCCACAAACCGTATGGTCAGTGACAACTGTTCTGTACGGCTAACATCTGGAGTGCAATCCAAAATGATTGAAAAATATTTTGCCTTCTTTGCCTTATCAAGAATCGCATTTTTCACTTGTTTCCCCATTAAATTGATAAGTTCATTCTGAATGAGATTGCCGCAATAATGAGTATGGATTTCTTTCGAGGTAACTCGACGCAAGTGATCCATCATTATTGGGTCAAATTTACCCAATAGCTCAATCAACTTTAAAAAGTTTCCATTATTCGGTGTGAATAACTTGTTAGACTTGCCACGAAAAGCTAAGTTATTGCTTGAGAGAAATACCACAACTGCCATGATTCTTTCCAGTACCACCTTCCAACGATTGGTCTCTGATTGTATTTGAGCTTGCATGTCTCTATCTATGCCTTTGTTTCTCTTCAGGCTTATTTCTGCAGAAAGCCACTTTTCACTAGCTTTAAAGTGTTCTGGAGATCCATCATGCATTTTCAAATATGTACCAATATGTTGCAAGTTATTAATGCCATCACTCCCAAGTTTAGATTTTGGATTAGGATCGAACAGCTTGCAGCAAAAGCAGTAGACCTTGTCAGACAAAATCGAATACTGTAGCCATCGCCTGGTTACCCTCTCTTTATTTGGTATTACACGGATTCCAAAGGAAGATGAAAAGTGCCTCTTTCTATTATCCCTTGGGTAACTGTAATTTGAAGATGGCAAAGGTTGTGGTCCTTCCATAACTATGAAATCACGTATATTGCTGGTTATCAACTCAGGCCATAAAGAGATATCATTGTACTTATTTACAAATTGGTGTTCAGTTATCAATTCCATTTGACCATCTGAGACTTGGGGTTCCATGAGCCTATGCAACTCAGCTTCCTCTGTAATTTCTACTACATAATCTCCAGGTAATTGACTACCTGAGACTTGCAGCTCAGTCTGCACATGAAATCCAGCTTCCTCAACGTCTGCAACATATTCTTTACCAACTACTAATTGGCTACCTGAGGCTTGCGGTTCAAGTGGCAAATGAAATTCTACTTCATCATCACTAATGTCTACTACATTATCTTCACCAGGTAATAATGGTTTACCCAAGGTTTGCATTTCAGTGGGCACATGAAATTCAGCTTCCACAATGTCAGCTACATACTCTCCACCAACTACTAATTGGCTACCTGAGACTTGCGGTTCAAGCGGCACATGAAATTCAGCTTCATAAGTACTGTCTACTACATTATCTTCACCAGACAATTTGCTACCCAAGTCTTGTATTTCAGTTGGTAGATGTAATTCAGCTTCCTCAATGTCTGCTACATATTCACCAACTAAGTGGCTACCTGAGGCTTGTGATTCAATCGGCACACGCAATTCAGCTTCCTCAGTAATGTCTGCTACATCGTCTTCAACAGGCAGATTTTGGTGCAGTTTCCCTGTTTTTGATAGAGTCTTGTCTTCTTTCCTTAAGAACAAAGCCATTGCTTTTGCACTTTTGATGTCTTGGATCTTTTGCCTCATTTTTCTTTTTCGATTTTGTGCGCCTGATGATTTTTTAGTCGACATTGCAAAGGTTTGACACACCTGCTAAAAAAAGGTTTCTATAAGGTTTCTAATCTAAAGTAGCATCAAGCAGTTAAATTTATACATTTGTTATAGTACATTAGTGTGTATTCATAGATATTAATAATTTCAGTTTTAGCAAAACAGCCGATACAACAAATATAAAAAATGCAGACTTAGGACTTTTGGTTCTAAGTGCTCTACAGACAATGTTCACCAAAAACGAAGAAAAAAAATTAAAAAAATTAAATAAAATATGAAAAATGTGGGGGAGATTCAATTGTTGTTTGTGTGTCCATTAGCAATTAGCGCACATCTCACTGTTCAATTGTACTGCATGATTTCTGCTAGCAGCTTCATGATGGGGTGACCATAAATATCTGAAAAGTCAGAACTTTAGGTGTTCTAACCACTGGTCTATGCACAGGTTTAGCCTCTTTAGACATCTAAAACCAATGCTTTTTGACGTGACAAGCAAAAGTACTGGCCATCCGCGGTACTTTTAGGAACGGAGCAACTGAATAGTTAAGTTTATTCACCCATTACTTACAGTGCCCCCCCCCACCAAAAAACAAAACAAAAAAAACACCATCAGGTGGGGATTCAATTGTTTGGGATGTCTAAGTTTCCCCCTCTAAATGGGACTGTTTAAAAGCCCAAATAATCGTCACTATTCAAATGTTATTTGGAGGCACGTGATCCCCGTGGCTCCTGAAAATCTGAATGGAGAAACAACTTAAACGCTCCATTTTGCGCCCCATAGCGGTAGAATTGGGTAAAATATTAAATTCTCCCTATATATATTAAAACACTTTATACTGTATCATGATACAATCTTATACAAATCTATTGACAAAAATCAAAAGCAACATTATAACTATGGTTTACATAGAGTCCTGTTCATGTAAAGTACTGTATATGCTGAATATGAAGGCCACAAACTGTGGTGAGTACTCACAGTATGTGAAGGCTCAAAATAGATACTCAAGGCGTTCTGTTCTGTTCTGAATATGCCAGACCTTTGGTAACACAGCAAAGCAAGATACAATCAATAAGCCACTATGGCGTAAAAAAGCCCATCTATCCCCAAAAATAAGAAATTATAAAATTGCACATATTATATTGCACTCTACAGTTGTGAGCATACTAGCAATAACAGCACATTAGGGGGTATCCTATTACCACCAGTTTGCCACAGTGACACGAGGCAGAACTGTTCCTGTTATACTAATTTATAAGCCAGAGCTTTGACTATTTAAAGTATATGAAAAATACAAAGATTATATTAAATATCTTTTGTATTATTCTAATAATATTTTTATATTGAAAACTATGGAGTAAAAAAAAAAATGTATAACAGATGATGCACCTATCTTTTATGTACATTTCTAGCAACATACTCTGCTGCTTCTTTGTATAATGCCCACATGAACCCTTGGGCTCATATTGTGTCTCAATCTCGCTGTGGTACTAACCAGTGCCTCTTGAGCCATTTACGTTCCTGCACCTCCCTGGTACGCCGGGATTATCCAATTAGCGCCAACGCGGGGCACTCCTCCCCCTCAGGCCCCCAAAGAATAGTCCACAATAACTCATCATAGCTGCCATAACACACAGGATAGGGAACTTAGCCAGTATCCCATATGTCATTGCACTATCGCAGATCTATTTCTGGCCAATAAAAAATGGCCTCAAATTTGATACCACACTGACCATTGGTCCAAAATTACAATCTCAGGCAGTTATTGGTCAAATAATCACTGTAAGTAATTGGATACCCATCAATAGGTAATAAAAATTAAAAAAAAAACCACAGCAGACTCAAGAATCTCCAAATAAAATATAATAAGACATTTATCAGGACAGCCATAAGTAATTATCCTATATACAGTATGTATGCACCAACAAGTGGTGGAGATACAAAAACACTGCAAGTAACTCCAGAATGAAACAAGTGTGCACAGCACAAGTGGCATGGCTTTTTGATGTTAAAATGACCTTTCCAGCCATGGTAGTCTGCTGAATATACCACTTATGCTGTGCACATTGGTTGCATGCTGATGTTACTTGAGGTGGTTTGTACTCTGTTCTAAATCAAACTACTGTATTTCCCTTGAATTTAAAATGTTTCAGGGCTGAACGCCCCTTTTTCAAGGTGAGTTACTGTAACGACGCAATCAAGAATCTACATACCTAAAATACAGACGTGGCACGGAGGTCCGTTCACACGACTTCACCCAGGACCCTGCTAGTGACGTGGCGTCGGCAGCAGCGGGTTCCTATGGTAACTACCACACTCACCTCCTGCTCCACTGGCCTGCACATGTCAAACTACCAAAATGTTATTTTTTTCAATAAGAAATAAAAGGAACATTGCTGGCTCGCCCTAGCCCTCACACTCCCCATAGAGGAACATTGCAGGCTGCCCCCCCCACCATACAATTTACAAAATACAAAAGATCCACACAGCAGTTGAGGCTGCATACATCAAACAACCCTCTCCTCTTGAGTGAAAAAAATGAAAAATAAAAACACCCCTCCAAAACACTTAATATACACATTGCTAGCTCCAAGGTGCATTACCAAACCCTCCCTGCACCACCTTGGAAAATACAGAAACGCAGCAGGTGATGCATATAAAAAAAGGTGACATTGCAGCAGTGGCGTGCGGAGAGTTCAGTGGCTGGTGAGGCAATACAGCCATAACTTCCGTTGAATCCTGCTGATGACCCCTACTGCCTCTGAGCCGATGCCCGCTGCCACCACCAATGGCTTACAAACTTGCCCACCATCAACTGACCCAGCCCTCCGCCACTAATTTGCATCTGATATCATGATATATTGTACATTTTTATAAAAAAAATGAAATTGTGTTTGGGACTAGTAAGGGAGTGGGAGGAGGACATGAATGCAATTTGTTGTCCAGGGCTTCAATTAACTTAATGGAGAAGGGTCTGAATGGGTTAAAAAATGTAAAAAAAAAAAGCGTGAGGTCCCCCCGCCTAAGTATAACCAGCCTCGGGCTCTTAGAGCCTGTCCTGGTTATTTAAATACTGGGGGAAAAAATGGACAGGGGTTCCCCGTATTTAGACAACCAGCACCGGGCTCTTAGTCCGGTCCTGGTTCCAAAAATACGGGGGACAAAAGACGTAGGGGTCCCCCATATTTTTAAAACCAGCACCGGGCTCCACTAGCCAGGGACATAATGCCACAGCCGGGGGACACATTTATGTAGGTCCCTGCGGCCGTGGCATTACCCCCCCAACTAGTCACCACTGGCCGGGGTTCCCTGGAGGAGTGGGGACCCCTTAAAACAAGGGGTTCCCCCCTCCAGGCACCCATGGGCCAGGGGTGAAGCCCGAGGCTGTCCCCAGCACCCCTGGGCGGTGGGTGCCGGGCTGATAGCCATAAGTGTGTAAAATAAAAAAAGAATATTGTTTTTTGTTGTGGAACTACAAGGCCCAGCAAGCCTCCCCCGCTTGCTGGTACTTGGAGAACCTAAAGTACCAGCATGCGGAGAAATAACGGGCCCGCTAGTACCTGTAGTTCTACAACAACAAAAATACCCAAATAAAAACACAACACACACACTGTGAAAGTAAAAGTTTATTAAAACTAGAGATGAGCGGATTCGGTTTTACTCGGTTTTACTCGGTTCTCAAAACCGAATCTTATTGGCTATCCAAAACACGTGACATCCGTGAGCCAATTAGATGCCGTTTTGAGAACCGAGTAAAACCGAGTAAAACCGAACCCGCTCATCTCTAATTAAAACACACTTACACACTCACACATGCTTACCTACATCCCACGCCGATCACGTCCACTTGTCCATGTAGAATCCAATAGGTGTACCTGTAAAAAAGAGAGAGATTACTTACCTACATCCCACGCTGATCACGTCCACTTGTCCAGTAGAATCCAATAGGGCCGGTACCTGTAAAAATGAACATTAAACTTACAAAGGAAGTAATGAGAGGAGAGAAAAAAAAATAATATTATGCACTCACTGACACGGGAGGATGTTAGCACAGACAGGGAAGAGTGCTGCTGCTGGCTGGGAGGACGGAGCAGGCGCCGGAGGAGGAATGAGGGGGGGATTCCTACCCGGGCACCGCACACAGGCGCCCCGCCGGAGGAACTCAGTCTCAGGCACACCGGCGCCGCCACGTCCAGCTCCACCTGTGGGTGATTGGGCACAGGGCCAGTTCAAGACTTTGTGGTGCCCAGGGCGTGGCTTCTTCATAGGGAAGGGGCTTGGCCACAGTTCTCCTTGTAGCTGTGCCTCCACCCTTTACAAAAATGACAGGCTCCCTTGCGCATCCCCTTTAAAAAAAAAATAATAATAATAATAATAATAATAATAAAAAAAAAAAATATATATATATATATATATATATATATAAGTTTCTCTTTTTTTTAAAGGGTCGTGCACAAGGGAGCCTGTAATGTCACCTTATTTTATTTTAAAAGGGTGGGGGATTGATTGATGTATGCAGCCATTGCTGCTTTTTTGATTTTTTTTGTTATTCATGTGGTGTTTGGGTGGGGTAGTGCGTTCCAAACACATTACCCCACCCTGGAATAAAATAAAAATAAAAAGAAGAAAAAACCCTAAAAGCAACAATGGCTGCATATATCAAACAATCCCCCACCCCTTTAAAATAAAACAAGGTGATATTACAGTTACAGGCTCCCGTGCACACCACCCTTATTTTTTTTTTTAAATGCACTACACCAAAAGCACCCTGGAAAATAAAGACATTGCCACCATTTAAAAATAAGTTACTTTATGGGATTCCATGCTGCTCTGGGGGGCGCCTCACAATCAGATTGCTGGCTTGCTGTGTTTTTTTTTCAGGGTGGATTTGTGTCTTTCCAGGGTGGAGAAATACATTGCAGGCTCTTATCTATAGCCTCCATTTACCTACCCCCCTTCCCCCCCCTGGAAAATACACAAATCCATCCTAAGAAAAAACCCAGCAAGCCAGCAGTCTGATTGTGAGGCAACCCCCAGAGCAGCATGGAATCCCAAAAAGTAACTCTGCTGCAGAATAAGTCAGTGAGTCAGTGCTGCTACCTACGCTACCTTTGAAATGCGGCCTCCAGCTACTCCTCCGCAGCCCCTCCACAACCATCACCAGCCTGGACAAATCACCAGCCAGCCCCTGGCGCCTTCCTGAGTGACGGATTTGTCACTCTTAAAATGGCGCCCACCCGCTCCTCCGCGGCGTCTACATAAACCACCGGCGTTTGACGTCATGACGCCACGGCGTCATGACGTCGGGGCGCAATCGCGGCGTCAAAATGCATAACTCCGCCCAGCGAGCGGAGTAAAGCGGAGGGGAGGGGGGAAGCAAAAAACTGAATGAAGCAGCTGCCAGCATGAGCCAGCATGAGCCGCGGTGGGCGCCCCGTGCAAATGCACGGTTCGCACGCCTGTAAAAACGGCCCTGGGTTTGGCAGTGGGTCAGTAATGGTGTGGGGTGGCATTTCTTTGGGGGCCGCACAGCCCTACATGTGCTCACCAGAGGTAGCCTGACTGCCATTAGGTACCGAGATGAGATCCTCAGACCCCTTGTGAGACCATATGCTGGTGCGGTTGGCCCTGGGTTCCTCCTAATGCAAGACAATGCTAGACCTCATGTGGCTGGAGTGTGTCAGCAGTTCCTGCAAGACGAAGGCATTGATGCTATGGACTGGCCCGCCTGTTCCCCAGACCTGAATCCAATTGAGCACATCTGGGACATCATGTCTCGCTCCATTCACCAACCACACACTGTCCAGGAGTTGGCGGATGCTTTAGTCCAGGTCTGGGAGGAGATCCCTCAGGAGACCATCAGGGAGGTAATACAGGCACGTGGAGGCCACACACACTACTGAGCCTCATTTTGACTTGTTATAAGGACATTTCATCAAAGTTGGATTAGCCTGTAGTGTGTTTTTCCACTTTCATTTTGAGTGTGACTCCAAATCCATACCTCCGTGGGTTAATAAATTTGATTTCCGTTGATAATTTTTGTGTGATTTTGTTGTCAGCACATTCAACTATGTAAAGAACAAAGTATTTAATAAGAATATTTCATTAATTCAGATCTAGGATGTGTTATTTTAGTGTTCCCTTTATTTTTTTGAGCAGTGTATAATGCCCACTGTAGCAGTGACGCTTACACATATAATGCCCCCCTGTAGCAGTGATGCTAACACATATAATGCTCACCCGTAGCAGTGACACTTACACATATAATGCTCCCCCCTAGCAGTGATACTTACACATATAACATCCCCCTGTAGCAGTGAAGCTTACACATATACCGCCCCCCTGTAGCAGTGACGCTTAAACACATATACCCCCCCCCCCTGTAGTAGTGATGCTCACACATATAATGCCCCCTGTAGCAGTGACGCTTACACATATAATGCCTCCCTGTAGCAGTGACGCTTACACATATAATGCCCACTGCAGCAGTGATGCTTAAACATATACCACTCCCCTGTAGAAGTGATGCTTAAACATATAATGCACCCATATCAGTGATGCTTATACATATAACACCCCCTGTAGCAGTGATGCTTATGCATATAATGCCCCCCTTTACCAGTGATGCATACACGTATAACGCCCCCTGTAGCAGTGACGCTTACACATATAACACTCTACTGTAGCAGTGGCGCATACACATGTAACACCCCCTGTAGCAGTGACACTTACACATATAACGTCTCCACAGCAGTGATGCTTTATGCCCACACAGTCAAACATACATATACAGATACACACACATACACATATATACACACAGATATACATACACAGATACTCACACACTTTCTCTCACTCACCAATTCTTTCCATCCTTGCTTACCTAAGGAAGTCTGGCTGCTGGAACAGCTCATTCTCTCTTGTGTAGGAGCAGGCTGCAGCCTGGTAACGTGCAGGGGTTCTGCCGGAATGGGGCAGAACTGCATTCCGTCAGTTCCACTTGGAGACAGAATGCAGTTCTGTCTCCTCCGGCTCACCTCACAAGAAGTGTGCCGGGGCCGCAGGGAGATGCCGGGTGCCCGCTGAGATTGTGTTATCAGTGGTGCCTGGCTCTCCCTGCACAGCGGAAGCCAGCGGCAGGAGTTCACTACCAAGCTCTGGCTTCCGGCTCCTGGCTCTGTCAGTGCGCTCTATGAGAGAGACGTCATGACATCTCTCTCATAGTGCTGGGGAGCTAGTCGCCAGGAGGATCACAGCGGTTGGATGCGGGAGCGGGGCTTGGTAAGTATGGTGTTTTTTGTTTTTTTAAACATGTGTGACTATTAGCAGCGCGTCTACTGGGGGCAAGCTTCAGTGGGCTAACCACTAGAGGCAATCTACTGGGGGCAAACTACTGGGGGGCAAGTTACAGGGGCTTACCAATGGGGACAATCTACTGGGGGAAAACTACAAGGGGCAATCTACTGTGGGCTATCTACAAGGGGGCAAGCTACTGGGAGCATTACTACAGGGGCAAATTACTACTGGGGGCATAACTACCGGGCCGCATTGCTACTTGGGGCATAACTACAAGGGCATTACTACTGGGGGCATAACTACTGGGGGCTAAACTACAGGGGGCATTACTACAAGGGGGCTAAACTACAGGGGGGCTAAATTACAAGGCACAAACTACAGGGGGTATTACTACTGGGTGCATAACTACTGGGGGCATAACTACAGTGGATAAACTACTGGGGAAATTACTACTTGGGGCAAACTACATGTGGGTAAACTACAGGGGCTAAATGATTGGGGGCATTACTACAGGCGACATTACTACTGGGGGCAATACTACACAGGGGCATTACCATTAAGGGCATTACTAATGGGGGCCCCACTAATGAGGGCATTGTAAAGGGGGCACTTCATAAGGGGCATCACTCCTGGGGACATAAGGGGCACTACTACTGGGGGCATTGCATAAGGGGCACTACTACTATGGGCTCTATATAAGAAGCACTACCACTGTGGGCACTACCAGTACAGTGGACATTGCATAAGGAGCACTACTACTGTAGGCATTGTAAAAGGGGCACTACTGCTATGAACATTGTGTATTATGGGGTGCTATTACTGTGGGCATTATGTGTATTAGTGGTGCTTCTACTGTGGGTATTATTACTATTGTGTGGCCATGCCCGTTTCTTTTTGAGACCACACCTCTTTTTTGGGGCGCGTGCCGTAGGCGCACGCAATACCTTTATTGCATGGGGGCTGGGGGGAGGGGGAGTGAGTTCTACCACCTCTCTAGGACCACTTTAAGCACTGGTCATGTGTAGCTCCACCCCTCCATCCTGTGTAGCCCCAGCCCTTTTAGATCCCGCAGCTATGCATGCTGACTGACTATCACTGGAGGGGGAGAGGGGACTTTAAACTGCCGGTGCTGCTACTGTCCTACAGTATGATAAGCACAGCAGCCGGTAGCAGCAGGGGGGACAGGCCGGCGCAGCAGTGGGGATGCAAAGCAGGGAGAGTGCCTCTGAAGCCTGGTGGCTACCTGCTTTGCATCCCTTTGCTGAGCGGGTAGTGCCGGGCCTGGGCCCATGTGTCACCAGTCTCCACAGAGGTTTGTCTAACTATTACAGAGTGCATGGCCTGGGCCCCTTGATAGGAATATATAGTAAACACTGATAACACATGCAATGTATCAGATTTATAACACCAATGCACTTTAGAAAATACAGCATAGTCCTGTGCAGTATAAGGTAACATAAGGCAAATGTATTAAGTCTGGCGAAGTTATAAAACAGTGATAAAAAAAAAGTGATGAGTGGAAGGTGATAATGCACCAGCCAATCCGCTGCTATCATTTTTCAAACCCATAATGATTGGCTGGTTCATCATAACTTTCCACTTATCACTAGGTGAATGATCAAAAAGAAACATAACAGAGCACACCAAGATGGCTGTCTCCCTTTCTACAATTATGTATGTAAAGTGCTTTGAGTCATATTGGTAATTAAATAATTAATTAGTATTACAATTTTTATTATAGCTGTTCTTCAGGCAGCACATTGGCAGGATATCAGCAAGATAAAGTACACAGATAGAATTCCTTTACAATTAATTGGTTGTTATGTGCAGCAACTAGAGCTACACTAATGGGAACTTCCTAGCAACACAAAACTGGCTCTTCCATTCAGTGACATAAAATAGTAGGAGTACTAGCAGATGGGCTGGTTACTATGAAGGCAAAGCAGCATCTTTCTGTCTTCAGGGTTGTTTCCCCAGGTGCAATGTAGGATCTGTTTTGCAGCTTATTGCTCATTAGTGACAAAGGATTTAAATTGCAATTGTCTGCACTGCTGTGTTGGTTATATTGCCTGTTATGCAAAATGTTAAAAAAAAAAAAATTGAGAGTTTTGCACTAGTACTAAAAACCACTCTGGAGTCTGATATCTGAATAAACCATACACTCAAGATGTTTTTTTCTAGTTTGTTATAGGAGGGTAATATTTTGCTGCTTGATTTATCATTATAATATATTATTGCCTATTTATTGTAAATAATAGAGCCTGGGCATACAGATGGAGCCATGCTCATCTGAGGCGGCTCCATCGCAAACAAGCACTCCCGGTGTGACTAGGCGATCTGTCCGCACACCTGGGGTGCACAGATACGCTCCCATTCAGAGCATCTCTATTTGGGTGTTTGGACAGAGATGCTCTCCATTCAAGTGAATGGGGCATGTCTCCGTCGCGGGTGTGGGTGGACGGGGACGCTCTCAGCAATAGGTGCTCCAGACGGAGCAATGACTAGCATGGTTCCATCTGTTTCTCTTTCTTTTTTCCTGTTATGCAAATTGTGAAGAACTTGTTGTATTTTGATTACCAGTTGCTAACCATTTTTTTTTAAATATTGCTTTTATCTTTTCTACTAACCTAAGAATGTTTCCTGGATGGTCTTCTGTTTTCTGCTTGCCCCAAACATGGATTTTGACCTTGCTACTTGCTTGCCACCATCCCTTGCATTTGTCCTCTCCCATGATCTCACTTTCCTGTGAACCTTGTGGCTATTTCAAACAGTAACTGCACATCCAGTGAAACTCATCTGCCAGTCAGCTCAATATTCAGTATTAGCAACTACCCATTCATATCAAACATGACAATAACTTGGGTTAATCAGGTTTAACTACATTAGGTTTAAGTCTTAAGGGCATCTGTGGTGTGTGGAAAAAAGAGAAATGACAATGGTATAGGTAAACATAACCAAGCAGGATTTTGTGGTATAGAATTATCAGTCATTGATTCAGGTACATATAAGCGTTGGGGGTAATTCAGAGTTAATTGCAGCAGCAAATTTGTTAGCAGTTAGGCAAAACCATGTGCACTGCAGGGGGGACAGATATAACATGTGCAGAGAGAGAGATATGGGTGGGCTATATTGTTTCTATGCAGGTAAAATATTGGCTGCTTTATTTTTACACTGCAATTTAGATTTCAGATTGAACACACCCCACCCAAATCTAACTCTCTCTGCACATGTTATATCTGCCCCCACCCCTGCAGTGCACATGGTTTTGCCCAACTGCTAACAAATATGCTGCTGCAATCAACTCTGAATTACCCCCCCTAGTTCAGTAGTCAGAACAGTGCTTAGCAGCCCAAAGTTAAAACCCTATCAATGATAAGTTTATTTATCACTTTAGGTAAATAGTAAACAGTAATACTAGCAGTGCTGACAGAACTACAACTGAACCCAGTTTTGTGGTATTGAGTCAAACCAAGTCATGGCTCTGTTCCTCCTGCCTAATCTGTTTCTCAACTTAATGGCCCTCATTCCGAGTTGTTCGCTCGCAAGGCGATTTTAGCAGAGTTACACACGCTAAGCCGCCGCATACTGGGAGTGAATCTTAGCTTCTTAAAATTGCGAACGATGTATTCGCAATATTGCGATTACAAACTACTTAGCAGTTTCAGAGTAGCTTCAGACTTACTCGGCATCTGCGATCAGTTCAGTGCTTGTCGTTCCTGGTTTGACGTCACAAACACACCCAGCGTTCGCCCAGACACTCCCCCGTTTCTCCGGCCACTCCTGCGTTTTTTCCGGAAACGGTAGCGTTTTTTCCCACACGCCCATAAAACGGCCTGTTTCCGCCCAGTAACACCCATTTCCTGTCAATCACACTACGATCGCCGGAGCGAAGAAAAAGCCGTGAGTAAAAATACTATCTTCATAGCAAAATTACTTGGCGCAGTCGCAGTGCGAACATTGCGCATGCGTACTAAGCAGAAAAACGCTGCAATGCGAAGATTTTTACAGAGCGAACAACTCGGAATGAGGGCCCATGTTCATTCAAATGTCAGAACTCTTGTGTTTTGTATTGCATATATGTCCCCCCTTGTGATTCCAGGTGCCATTTTAAGTAGGAGAGTGCACATAGAGGGTTGATGGCTGTACCTATGCTGCAATAGGAGCAATTGGAGAAAGTTGTTGTTGGTTGGAGTGGGTGTGAATGGTGGAAAGGAATGCATTTTTAATCTGTGTATCTGTAAGTGTCACTATAGCAAGCAATCTGCAGTTCAGGCTACTGTTGTGTATGTTTGAAAGTGAGATGCAGTTTCAATTATTTTCAAAAGGGTATATATCTACAGATTACATTGTGTATAAGGGATAGTACCATGATTTGAAGCTAAACTGACCATGGATCTACTGTAGTTTGTTCAGTGTTGTGTCTCGCTGTACAAAAAAAGCTTGGTTAAACAGTATATGTCAAGGTTACATAAAGGGATAGACCATACTTGCCTACCTGACCCTCTCCATGAGGGAGAAAATGCTCTGTTCCTGGACTTTCCAAGTATGGGATAGACCAGGCATTCCCAACCGCGGTCCTCAAGGCACACCAACAGTGCAGGTTTTAGTGATATCCAGGCTTCAGCACAGATGGTTAAATCAAAATAACTAAGGTACTAATTAAGTCACCTGTGTTCAAGCCTGGATATCACTAAAACCAGGACTGTTAGTGTGCCTTGAGGACCGCGGTTGGGAAACACTGGGATAGACACTATACTGTAGCTAGCAATGTGCAAAGGTCCTTCCTTCTTGCATTTGAGAGTCTGAGCTACACTTACTGTGTAGTAATTTGAAGGGTATTTATTAGGGGCAGAAACATACCCTTCAACTTGTTGGCTGGTCTGTACCGATTTTCGGCTCTCCAAACTTCCATTGAAAGTATAGGAAAAGGGCCATGCCCCCTTTTTGAATTTGTACCAATTTTTATGTGTAAATTGTTGGAGGGTATGCAGAAACAGTACAGTGATTGCAAGGTTAGCTCACCAACAAATCCAAACTCCACATAGTTATGGCCATAGTGGGAATTGAACACATGACCTCAGTGCTGTGAGGTAGTAATGCTAACCATTACACTATCTGTTACACACAAGTAAACTGTATTTCTATATTTTAATATAATACTAAGTCTCAGAGTATAACCACTGATAAAATAAAAGTGGTGAAGGATTACAAGGTTCCAAGTGGATAGGTATACAGCACACAAGTACATGATGACAATTTGTTTTTTAAATGAGCCGGATATTTCAAGCAACAGTAATACATTCAGTGTGAAGTATACTAGCAGGAACTTATTATTTTTTTGTCACCCTCCTAGTGCACCTTAATATGAATAATTGTCCTAGCTACTGGTCAGTAGACCAGGAAAACAATACTCAATTATTTCCACATACAAAATGTAACAGAAAAACAAATAGTGAAGAGAAAATATCTGGTTATCCTATTACAAGAATTACATCAATAAATTGGTTCATTATTCTCTCATATTGTCATAGGAACATAAGCAAATGTTTCACAACAATTTCCATGTAACTACTACATTCCAAACTATAATAGTTTAGTTAAAAAAAATTAAGCTTTGAGATTTAACTAGTGGACATTAAAAGATAGATTGAATTTCAATAGAAACACTAAGGAGCGCTAGTAATATATAAAAAATATTATTTATTGATTTTATTAAACAATTGTTTAGGTTAATTACCACAATATAACCAATTTATCTAGTAGTTATAAGGTGACATAAACCACAATGATAGTACAGAGTAGATATATAAATCAGCTGGTTAGCTTATATTTAAAAATGCAGTACTGCAGGCCAAATTTGAAATCAGGAAGTCCTCCAATAATTATGTATGGAATAGAGAAAACGTCCCACAGTTTTTATTGAGAGTGATACTTTGTATTTGTCGCAAAATTCCTTGTGTTTACGAGGCACTGATCTCACCCGTAATAGCTGGTTTCCGCTGATTCCCATCGATGGTAATTTGCAGCATAGACAACAGGCGGCTGGGAGTATGTCTCCTTGATATATTGTAGGAGACGCCGCAGGTTCTCAGCAGTCAGTCTGCTGACGGGGCTTTTCAAGCACAGCGGTGGAGCGTAAAGATGTACCGTCTTTTCAGACACCAGCAGCGGAGAGACCTCAAGGTTAAACAGGTGTTTGGAGAATAAGGGGAGACTCCTTCAAAGGACAAGCAGTGTCCACGACCCTCAACGCGTTTCTCCGCCCCAAACAACCGGCGGTTTCATCAGGAGGAATAGGTGTCCAATAGAAGGATCAATGAGTATTTAAGTCCTTTTGTATCCAATCAACGTTAGGATGGTAATGCGCACACCTGAGCATTTACTCAGTGTTATATTAATTTAGGTGGATGTTTTAGAACGCTTTGTATCCAATCAACTGTTTTAATCATAATACAAACACCTGAGTGGTCCCTCGGTGTTGCATTCTTTATATATTCAATTCATATCTAATAATTGGTACAGGTACATTATTTGAAAAAATAAAATAAAAATAAAACAAAACAAAAACAAACCAAAACATAATTTACAATAAATAAATAAACATAACGGACAGAAGCATGAATCACATTGGTCCCCACATAATCGTATAGGTATATATATACTGAGCATATTAATATACATCATAATATGTCTATTTGCATTTCTTATCGTTATGAGAGGTCTCATGCATTCAATGCCCCTTTTACGATCTTCATACATAGATAACAGATACATGTGTATATATATCATTTTGATAGAGAACGGCATCCCAGAGGAGTATGGCTGTGGTTTGATCCTATGATCTCTTGAGACTTAAGATTCTAAGTACCCTATCTTAATCAAACATCCACAATAGTCCAGTGGATACGTAACTGGGCTATCGTGAGAGAGGTCATCAGTTCTAATCCAGCGTGGGAATAATAGCTGCATAAAGTTATTACTTATATAGTGTTTGTAAAGTTTTAATGATTAAAAATATATATATATAAGGGGGGGGGGCAGCACCAATAGTTATCAAATGGAACCAAAATGAGGCAAGCTGTACATATATATACACATAGAGAAAGGGAACTAGTGGACAGACAGAAGGTTCAGACAATTATTGTACAATTTTCTGTATGTGTAGGTTTGTGCTGTTTTTCTACCATTTTGTATTTTCCTGAAATGGTTGCATCTGATGCAATCCGTCAGAAACACCCAATAAATAGCTGCCAGAATATAATCTTCCAGTAGCCGCCAATCTCAGAGGGACCTCCTGGGCCCCTTTGCACATTCTAATCCTCCCCCAGTGTGTACAGCCTGGCGGCCCTTCAAGACCAGCAGCTGCAGAGGTCAGCAGCAGCCAATTAATCCAGTGCTGCTTACATTCAGTGTGTTTACCTGGCAGCTGCAGAGAGAAGCTAAACATAGTAGAGACTGGCATTTAGTATCTGCACCAATTATTAATGTTTATCGATTTGCTGATATATTGAGAAAATATATATATATTTTTTAAATACAGTATATAGGTATTACTATAAAAGCTAAATTCAAGGATAATTTTGATTATGATGAGCCTGTATTGATCAAGAATATCAACACCAGGCCTCCAATTAGCGATGGATAATTACCCAAATAGTTTAAAAGTATTTAAAGTTCAAGTTCAAGCACAGTATACAAGGGATACCCATTGATGAGCAGCAAACATCAATGATCTACGGGGGGTAACAGCATCTCTGGGCTGCGATTGCCTCTGCCTTATCAACAGGCAGAGGCGGTTACGGGGTGGGAGGGAGCGTGCCAATGGCGCTAGAAAGCCATGTCCGCACCATTGCAGAGGTTAACGCAACAAGCGTGTCCAGACCATTACGGAGGTTAGCCACCTGCCAGCGCGCAGGAGCTGCACTGGCAGGGAGCAAATCACTGGGTGCAAAAGCATTGCCGCAGTGTGATGCTTTTGCACCCATGCAGGATGGGGGGTATAGACAGTGATGCGGGGCAGACTAGCCCTGTGCTGGGTGTCCCCCCGCATGTCAGAGAAACTGAACATAGACGTGCTACATTTAGCACAGCTACGATCAGATCTGAGTTGCCCCCTATAACCGGTAGTATGGATTTTTTTTTCATTGATGGCAGTCACTGATGATTCACCAATGAGGGCATAAACCACTCCATGTCAAGAAAGCATTGGTGGTGGTGGCCTGATTGCCACGATCTGCACATACACCAAACTCAACAAACAATTGCTAAACCATTAATGGTTTTCTAAAGATAGTTTATAACTATTGGTCATCAATGGTAGGGGCGTATCTACCCATTGGCCAGGATGGCACTCACCAGGGGTGCCAGGCAAGGAGGGGGTGATGCCTGGTGGTGCCAACCGCGCCAAAGGGTAGAAAAGTAGTACTGTCAGACTGTACCTGATGAGAGTCTGTTACTGCTGGAGCGGCGCCGGTGTCCGGCAGCACCGCACTTGTAATCAGACTCAAATGGGCTGCTGGCAACTGTAGTTTATTTTGAGTCTGATTACAAGTGCGATGCTGCCGGGACTAGTCTGATCACTAGTGCAGTGCGGTGCTGACGGACATTAGTCTGATCACTTGTGCAGTGCGGTGCTGACCGTCATTGGCGTCATGCTGGCAGTAACAGACTCTACCAGGTACACAGCAATTGTTATATAGCACAGTGCTATAGATCTATTTGTTGTTGAAGATAATAAAAAAGTGACAGTGTTTGGGAGAAGGGACTGTAGTACCTGCAAAACTATATGATTTTCATGCATGTTAGATGCAAGTAAGTAGTAAGTAAGTGAAAACTTTAATTTGTTGAGTGTAATAAAGAAAATACATATCCTACCTATTTCAATGCCAGGTTCAAGGAAATGTGTATCAGTTAATTGCATAATTGATCATTTTATCTTGGAAGTGATGGCACCCTGATGTTTTTCTAACAGGAAGCAATTCTACCATCCACATAATGGTGTTTGGTTAATGGCTTGGTCCTTTTGAGGCTCATCTCATAGCATCTCATTAGCATTTCATTCAGGATGCAGTCAAGATGCCAGCATTTGGCATCACGGCGGTCGGAAAGATGATGCCAGCATCCCTAAACTGCTCGGAATGTGTTGCTGGCATCCCAACATAGATAGCGAAGAAGAATGACAAAATCCGTATTGAGTTGGTGCCAAAGTCTCCACTGGCAAGCTGCGTGAGAGGGTTAGGGTTAGGCTGCAAGGGTGGTAGGGTTAGGCTGTGAGGGTGGTAGGGTTAGGGTTAGGCTGCAGGGAGGGAGATTAGGAAGGGTGGGTTAGGGTTAAGCACCACTGAAGAGGCAGGGGCGGGGAGGTTAGGGTCAGGCTGTGGGAAAGGTGGGTTAGAGGGGAGGGATGGTGTGACGTGAATACGAGACACTACTGTGCAGTGTAATGTGAATAAGGGACACTACTGTGTGGCATAATTTGAATTGGAAGTACTATTGTGTCCATGCCCTTCCCCTATAAGACCATGCCCAATTGCCAATAATCACACCTTATTTCAAATGTGTGTAGGGGGGCGCCAGCCCCTTACTTTGCCAGGGGTGCTCGGACCCTTAGATACACCCCTGATAAATGGTACAGATGTATGGAGATCAATACAGTATAACATCAAATATGCTATTTTTATGGCATACTGTGTATACATTTATTCTATAACATGAGTTGGATAAGTTTCAAATAGATGTTCTTTACCTAATTCAATCATAAAAAAACCCTCACAAATTCTGAGTATTTTTTGGAACAAAAAATAGTATCTACTGTAGGTAAGTGGCTAAATTGCATGAATAATAACAGCATTGTTTTTAATCTCATGCTTGTAACTGCTTGGTCTCCTGTAGTGATTTCACTTGTCCAGCAGCTATATATACATTTTCTGAAATCTTTTTCAATTGGACACTTAATTGAAGAACTATACCAGCCTGCATCCCTTCTAATTAGCTGTAAACATTATACTTTACCACAGCAAGAACAAGCTCCCTTGAGGTTGCTCTGCTTGAGAAGATGAAGAAACATGCTTAATATAGACTGCATTTCAGCCAACAATAATTACTTATTAACAACCCTCTTCTCCTGTATTGCTCTGCAAGTTTTCAAAGCTTTGTGTTCAATCGAAATCTCACTTAATTTAAAGAAAAAAAATATAATTTACTGTTTTTCATTAGTTTGAGAGTATGGGGTACATTTACTAAGATTCGTATTTTCCAAATTCATGTCCAAGTTCAATCACGAATGACATCGACAGTGTAAAATTGCAACTTTTTGAATTGATTACGATGGATTTACTAAGCTGTCGTATTCGGGTTTTTCTTTTGTTCCGATGTCGATGTCATTCGTGGTTTTTTACCTATTTTTACGGCAGTGATTAGCAAAACACTGCCGACTTTTTTTACAATCAATCTCGGCCGGATCTGTGTGATCCGTGCTGGGGTTTATTTATTTATTTTTTTAATTAAACACTGTAAAATAATAAAAAAAAAATGCGTGGGGTCCCCCCTCCTAAGCATAACCAGCCTCGGGCTCTTTGAGCCGATCCTGGTTGCAAAAATATGGGGAAAAAAATGACAGGGGTTCCCCCATATTTAAGCAACCAGCATCGGGCTCTGCGCCTGGTCCTGGTCCCAAAAATACGGGGGACAAAAAGAGTAGGGGTCCCCCGTATTTTTAAAACCAGCACCGGGCTCCACTAGCTGGACAGATAATGCCACAGCCGGGGGTCACTTTTATATAGTGCCCTGCGGCCGTGGCATCAAAAATCCAACTAGTCACTCCTGGCCGGGGTACCCTGGGGGAGTGGGGACCCCTTCAATCAAGGGGTCCCCCCCCCCAGCCACCCAAGGGCCAGGGGTGAAGCCCGAGGCTGTCCCCCCCCATCCAATGGGCTGCGGATGGGGAGGCTGATAGCCTTTGTTGTAAAAGAAAAGATATTGTTTTTAGTAGCAGTACTACAAGGCCCAGCAAGCCTCCCCCGCATGCTGGTACTTGGAGAACCACAAGTACCAGCATGCGACGGAAAAACGGGCCCGCTGGTACCTGTAGTACTACTACTAAAAAAATACCCAAAAAAAGACAAGACACACACACCGTGAAAGTATAATTTTATTACATACATACACACATACATACATACTTACCTTAAGTTCCCACGCAGGTCGGTCCTCTTCTCCAGTAGAATCCAAGGGGTACCTGTTGAAGAAATTATACTCACGAGATCCAGGGGTCCAGGCTCCTCTGGAAATCCAGGGGTAATCCACGTACTTGACAAAAAAAACAAAACGGTGTCCCGACCACGAACTGAAAGGGGACCCATGTTTGCACATGGGTCACCTTTCCACGAATGCCAGAAACCCACTTTGACTTCTGTCTAAGTGGGTTTCTTCAGCCAATCAGGGAGCGCCACGTTGTAGCACTCTCCTGATCAGCTGTGTGGTCCTGTCCTCACTGACAGGCAGCACACGGCAGTGTTACAATGTAGCGCCTATGCGCTACATTGTAACCAATGATGGGAACTTTCTGCTCAGCGGTGACGTCACTTTAGGTCAACCGCAGGGCAGAAAGTTCCCATCATTGGTTACAATGTAGCGCATAGGCGCTACATTGTAACACTGCCGTGTGCTGCCTGTCAGTGAGGACAGGACCACACAGCTGATCAGGAGAGTGCTACAACGTGGCGCTCCCTGATTGGCTGAAGAAACCCACTTAGACAGAAGTCAAAGTGGGTTTCTGGCATTCGTGGAAAGGTGACCCATGTGCAAACATGGGTCCCCTTTCAGTTCGTGGTCGGGACACCGTTTTGTTTTTTTTGTCAAGTACGTGGATTACCCCTGGATTTCCCGAGGAGCCTGGACCCCTGGATCTCGTGAGTATAATTTCTTCAACAGGTACCCCTTGGATTCTACTGGAGAAGAGGACCGACCTGCGTGGGAACTTAAGGTAAGTATGTATGTATGTGTGTATGTATGTAATAAAATTATACTTTCACGGTGTGTGTGTCTTGTCTTTTTTTGGGTATTTTTTTAGTAGTAGTACTACAGGTACCAGCGGGCCCGTTTTTCCGTCGCATGCTGGTACTTGTGGTTCTCCAAGTACCAGCATGCGGGGGAGGCTTGCTGGGCCTTGTAGTACTGCTACTAAAAACAATATCTTTTCTTTTACAACAAAGGCTATCAGCCTCCCCATCCGCAGCCCATTGGATGGGGGGGGACAGCCTCGGGCTTCACCCCTGGCCCTTGGGTGGCTGGGGGGGGGGGACCCCTTGATTGAAGGGGTCCCCACTCCCCCAGGGTACCCCGGCCAGGAGTGACTAGTTGGATTTTTGATGCCATGGCCGCAGGGCACTATATAAAAGTGACCCCCGGCTGTGGCATTATCTGTCCAGCTAGTGGAGCCCGGTGCTGGTTTTAAAAATACGGGGGACCCCTACTCTTTTTGTCCCCCGTATTTTTGGGACCAGGACCAGGCGCAGAGCCCGATGCTGGTTGCTTAAATATGGGGGAACCCCTGTCATTTTTTTCCCCATATTTTTGCAACCAGGATCGGCTCAAAGAGCCCGAGGCTGGTTATACTTAGGAGGGGGGACCTCACGCAATTTTTTTTGAACAAATAAGCACTTTCCCACCCCTTCCCACTGATATACATGCACGGATCTCATGGATCCGTGCATGCCTATCCAATCACGAATAAAAAAAAAAGGTCTGTTTTTTTTTAGCACTTTTTTACGAGTTGTAATTTTTCACGGCAGTGTTTGTTTGTTTTTTGCTTTGCACTTCTTAGTAAATGACCGAGATTCATACTTAAACAGCCGCGTTTTGACCGATGGTGTATTCATTCGTAATTTTTTACCTGAACTTGCAAAAAATTACGAATGCCCTCATCACTGCCGTGATTAGTGCTTAGTAAATTACCGAGATGACACTTTGATGAAAAAACGGCATCTCGGTCAAAATCGGGAGCTTAGTAAATTTCCCCCTATGTGTCAGAATATACCAGGGTATATAACGATGCAGCGCTTCTTGTTTTTGGAATTTTATTAAAAATCATGCCATAAGCATTACAAGTTGTGTTTTGACTGTTGATCAAGATATTTTCAAAGGAGGAAAAAAGTACTGAGTACTTGCGGATGGGTCTAGTATGAATTGCCGGTGCTTGGGATCCCGCCTCACCCTTTGAGTTTTTTACAGTCACCATTGGTAATTACAACTCAGTTTAATACAAGAGCAAGGAACTTTGTGAATTCAGTTAAGAAACACTGGCCTATTGTTAGTAAGGATAAGAGCTTGCATGGATTAAGTAAATTTACTCTAGTGTCCTTGAAAAGGGGACCAAATCTAAAACAACTTCTAATGTGTCCCACAAAATTTTTTGATAAACAGACAACAAAGTCTTGGTTGAGGAAGAAAAATGTAGGTTGTTTTCTCTGTACAGGGTGTGCTACGTGCAGTGGTATTCTGGCAGTAAAAGAGTTCTCACACATACATACAGGAGTGAAGATTCCAATTAAACATTGGCTCTCGTGTACCTCAAAATATGTCATATATATACTAACTTGTCCATGTGGACTTTACTATGTTGGGAAGACCATTAGGAATTTTCAGGAACAAATGGCAAATCACAGATGATCCATAAGGGAGGCTGTACAAGAAGATACAAGTGATAAACCCGTAGCAAGACACTTTCTACAGAAGAAACATTCAGTAGCTATGCTAAGAAGTATGTTGATAGATCATGTTCCAGCCCTCATGAGGGGCAGTGATCGAGACAAGATGCTACTGAGAAAGGAGGCACAGTGGATCTTTGATTTAGAAACTGTGGCCCCTAGGGGGTTAAATGAAAATATTTTATTATTTATTTATTTATTAACAGTTTCTTATCTAGTGCAGCGTATTCTGTTATGCTTTACAATTAGAACAACAGTAATAGAACAAAACTGGGGAACAACATTAATAGAACAAAACTGGGTAACAACAGACAGTGTTATGATTCCAGCACTCTGGTCAGAGGAGATCTTATGGCAAGGACCGGAGCACTGGAACGGAATGCTGGGGAAGGGAGCAGGACAGGAAAATAGCCCCTTGCGCCCTAACTCTGTTGTCTCACCCGTGTTGTCAGAAATCCCCTGCGAGACTATGGTTTCTTGAGCCCTTGGCAGCCGCGTTTGAAGGGCGGATTATGTCTGCCCAAATTCGATGCCCCCCGGTCTTAATGAGAGACAAAGGGAAACCCGAGACAGGGTGATAACAAGAGGCCCTCTAACTAAACAACCAGGCCAGGGGCTAAGCAAACTCAAAACTATAATATGTGCGGAGAAACCGCCAGGGAAAAGGACAACCAAAATATCCACTTGTCCAATTCTCCTACCCGGCACCGCCGAGTACCAGAGAGGACTTGTGGAAGCGGAACCCTCCGCAAATGCTCCAAACACAAAATATAAAAGGTAAAGCGGCTGAGCCGCAACACACGGCAGAGCCGCAACTCACGAACACCACTGGATATAAAACGGTGATCAGTCAGGACTCCAGGTAACCAAACGACCTCTTGGGATGAGATGACAACTCCCGAATACCGGACTTCTGAGGACTGGAATGACCGGATACAGCAGGACTGGAAACAGACTCACAGCAAACAAAGGCAGCATGCAGGAAGCTATTACCGGCGTCTGTGAGAAGCCCTGGGAGTGTATTTAACAAGGAGTCCTCCAATCAGCTGCTAAAGGCTGATTAGAATAAATGGCGTGCAGCTGCCTTGCTGCACGGCCAGAGAGCAGGTGAATATCTTAATTTCCTAAAGCCTAGCAACGGGGAACGCGGTCCGCCAGTGGCATCCCCGTTGCTAGGGTCCGTGCGGCTCAGCGCGCCCGGCGTCTAGCGTTGCTAGGGAGCCGGCGGCTGTACGCGCACTGCGTCTCTAGTTGCTAGGCGCCGGGCCGCGCAGATAAGCGGACCCCGGTGCCTAACAGTACCCACCCTTGAGGAGGGGTCAAGGAACCCCTAAAGCCAGGTTTCTGAGGAAATTCCCGAAAAAATGCCCTCTTGAGCCTCAGGGCATGAAGATCCTTATCCAGGACCCAAGACCTTTCCTCCGGACCATAGCCTTTCCAGTGAACTAGAAAATACAGCCGACCCCGGGACAATTTGGAATCGAGAACCTTCTCTACCAAGAACTCCTGTTGTCCATGTACATCCACTTGAGATCTACCCTGAGAGATCTTCCGAGGAAATCTACTGGAAGAAACGTATTGTTTCAACAGGGAACAATGAAACGTATTTCCAATCCTGAGAGATCTTGGTAAACGTAACCGAAAGGCAACTGGGTTGACTGTTTTAATAATAAGAAATGGCCCAATAAATTTGGGTCCCAGTCTAGCCGAGGATTGTCGAAGCCTGATGTTGCGAGTCGACAACCACACCCTATCTCCCACCTTAAAAGTGCAAGGACGTCGGAGCCTGTCAGAAAATTTCTTCTCTCGAAAGGCCGCTTTTCTGAGAGCAAGGTGCACCTTTTTCCAAATGACTCTGAGATGGGAGGTTAAGGTTAGCGAGGAGACTGAGGAATGATGAAAAAAAGAATTAGCTCTGGGGTGAAAACTAAAAACTGAAAAGAATGGAGACTCTTTAGTGGAGGAATGACAAGAATTATTGTAAGCAAATTCAGCCAACGGAAGAAACTCGGACCAATCATTCTGGAGTTTGGCTGAATACAAGCGCAAATATTGTTTCAATGATTAGTTAACTCGTTCGGTTTGCCCGTTGGATTGTGGGTGGTAACCGGATGTTAACGACAATTTAATCTTCAATGAGGCACAAAAACATTTCCAGAATTGTGCGATGAATTGTGGACCCCGATCAGAAACAATATCAGTAGGCAACCCATGAAGCCTGAATACATGGCGGAGAAACAAAACTGCCCACCCTTGGGCAGAAGGCAATCGGGGAAGAGCAATAAAATGAGCCATTTTACTAAAACGGTCCACTACCACCCATATGACTCGGAATCCGGCTGAAAGGGGAAGGTCAACCACAAAATCCATGGAAATATAAGACCACGGCCTGAGAGGAACATTTAAGGGCATAAGTTGCCCGATGGGCAAGGAACGGAGAACCTTATGCTGTGCACAAACCTGACATGAATAAACAAATTCCTTGACGTCTTTAGAAAGACCAGGCCACCATACTGAGCGAGAGACTAACTCCAATGTCTTAGAGACTCCTGGATGCCCTGAAACTTTGTTATCATGGAATTCCGTTAAAACAGTAGCTCTCAAAAACTCAGGGACTTAAAGACGACCAGCAGGAGTAATTCTAGGAGCTTGGTGTTGAAGCTGTTTTAACTGGGTAAATAAATCTTGTGTGAGGCCCGCCCAGATGACCGAAGATGGAAGTATGGGGGTAACAGGATTGTTATTGTGAACCGGAAGAAAGCTACGTGACAGGGCATCAGCCTTAGTATTCTTGGAACCAGGCCTGAAAGTGATTATAAATTTGAAACGCGTAAAAAATAATGCCCAACGTGCCTGCCGGGCATTAAGCCGCTTAGCCGATTCAATGTATTGCAGGTTCTTATTGTCAGTCAATACCGAAATAGTATGTTTTGCTCCCTCCAGCCAATGCCTCCACTCCTCGAAAGCCCACTTTACCGCCAGTAACTCCCGATTACCAACGTCATAGTTGGATTCAGCGGAGGAGAATTTCCTGGACATAAAGGCACAAGGATGTAACTCCAGAGACTCCGGATCCTTTTGAGAAAGGATAGCCCCCACTCCAACCTCCGAGGCATCAACCTCCACCACAAAGGGCAATTCCGGATTAGGATGTCTGAGGACTGGAGCTGAGACAAAGGCTTGTTTCAAGGCCCGGAAGGACAACTCAGCTTCACGCGACCAGTTGGTAGGATCCGCTCCTTTCTTTGTCAGAGCTACAATGGGAGCAACCAGGTCTGAAAAAGAATGAATGAACCTCCTATAATAATTCGCAAACCCTAAAAAGCGCTGAATTGCTTTTAAATTGGTGGGTTGCACCCAACTAAGGATGGCCTGGAGTTTCTTTGGTTCCATGGAAAATCCCTGAGGGGAAATTATGTACCCTAAAAAAGATACTTCCGTGACATGAAACTCACACTTCTCCAGCTTGGCATATAAATGATTCTCGCGTAACTTTTGAAGAACCAGACGCACCTGGGTAACATGTTGTTCCATTGATTCAGAAAAAA
The DNA here is from genome assembly GCF_028390025.1 of Pseudophryne corroboree. Classification (NCBI taxonomy): domain Eukaryota; kingdom Metazoa; phylum Chordata; class Amphibia; order Anura; family Myobatrachidae; genus Pseudophryne; species Pseudophryne corroboree. Next base: position 551,131,448 of record NC_086446.1, on the reverse strand, counting down.
TCAGGATGTCGTCTAAGTAAACGACCACGAATTTCCCTAGGAAGTCACGGAGCACATCGTTAATGAGGTCTTGAAAAACTGCCGGAGCATTGGACAGGCCGAACGGCATCACCAGGTATTCGTAGTGACCCGACTGAGTACTGAAGGCCGTTTTCCACTCATCTCCAGATTTAATTCAGATGAGGTTGTACGCTCCTCTAAGGTCAATTTTAGAAAAAAATCACAGCAGAACGTAACTGATCAAAGAGTACAGAAATCAACGGCAAAGGATAGGTGTTTTTAACTGATATCTTATTCAGGGCTCTAAAATCAATGCAAGGTCTAAGCGAGCCATCCTTTTTCTCCACAAAGAAGAAGCCTGCACTTAAAGGAGATTTTGATGGTCTAATAAATCCTTGCTCAAGGCTCTCCTTTACATAATCATTCATAGCCGCAGTTTCTGGCCCGGATAATGCATATAATCTTCCCTTTGGCAATGCGGCACAAGGAATTAACTCAATAGCACAATCATAAGGCCGATGGGGAGGCAGAATGTCCGCATTGCCTTTGGAGAAAACATCAGCAAACTCCTGGTATTCCACCGGAATGAGTTCTGGAATGATAGCTGCTACTCTGACTGGAAACGCGATACATTCCTTATCACAAAAAGTACCCCATTGTGAAATCTCCCCCGACCGCCAATCAATGGTGGGATTATGAAAGGCCAGCCAATGGTGACCCAGAACAACTGGAACTGCTGGGCAATGTGTAAGAAAGAACTCGATTTTCTCGGAATGTAGAGCTCCTACTGTGAGTAGTACAGGGGGTGTATGGAGAGAAATAATCCCATTAGACAGCGGACTCCCATCTAAGCCATGCATGGTGACACACCTACCCAAAGGTAACTGAGGAATGCCTAAGGCCTTAGCCCAAGTTAAATCCATAAAGTTTCCTGCAGCTCCACTGTCAACAAAAGCCGACACCGAAGAACTGAGGCTGCCAAAGGAAACTTTAACTGGGACTAAAAGGGAGTTATTCAAGGAGATAAGCTGCAGACCTAGGTGAACCCCCTCACAATTCACCTGGTCAAAGCGTTTCCCGACTTGTTCGGACAATTACGAGCAAAATGTCCCTTACCCCCACAGTACAGACAAAGACCAGAATTTTGCCTTCTGGCTCTTTCTTCAGGAGACAGCCAGGAGAGACCCATCTGCATGGGCTCCTCTACGTCTTCAGGAATGGAATATACACACGGACTTGACCTTACAGGTGCTCCTTTTTAAGTCCTCCGCTCTCTGAGACGACGATCAATCTTAATAGAAAGCTCCATGAGTTTATCGAGAGTCTCAGGAGCGGGGTACTGAAGGAGACTGTCTTTTATAGACTCTGATAAGCCGAGGCGAAACTGACTGCGCAGGGCTGGGTCATTCCAGCCACAGTCGTTCGACCAACGGCAAAACTCCTTACAATAAACCTCCGCAGGATTTCTACCCTGTCTGAGAGCGCGCAACTGACTTTCAGCAGACGCCTCTCTATCAGGGTCATCATACAAGAGCCCTAAAGACTCAAAAAAAGCGTCAACTGACAACAATGCCGGATCCTCTGCTCTTAAACCAAATGCCCAGGTCTGAGGATCCCCCAGGAGCAAAGAAATAATAATCCCGACCCGCTGAGATTCAGTACCAGAGGAAGTCGGTCTTAAACGAAAATAAAGCTTACAGGATTCTTTAAAATTAAAAAACTCTTTTCTATCACCAGAAAAACGGTCAGGCAAATGCATCTTTGGTTCAGGGACTACCCTTGGGGAAGCTCACAAAAGATCTTCCTGCGACTTCACCCGAAGAGAAAGATCCTGAACCATCTGAGTAAGTTCTTGAATCTGGCTGACTAAGAGCTGACCAGGATTTGGCCCTAAACCTGTTGGATTCATGAGGTAGATAAACTCTCACAAAACTGAATGAGAAAAAATTAAACCCCGTTTAATTTTAAGTTTTGGTATGGCCGGTAATAATGTTATGATTCCAGCACTCTGGTCAGAGGAGATCTTATGGCAAGGACCGGAGCACTGGAACGGAATGCTGGGGAAGGGAGCAGGACAGGAAAATAGCCCCTTGCGCCCTAACTCTGTTGTCTCACCCGTGTTGTCAGAAATCCCCTGCGAGACTATGGTTTCTTGAGCCCTTGGCAGCCGCGTTTGAAGGGCGGATTATGTCTGCCCAACTTCGATGCCCCCCGGTCTTAATGAGAGACAAAGGGAAACCCGAGACAGGGTGATAACAAGAGGCCCTCTAACTAAACAACCAGGCCAGTGGCTAAGCAAACTCAAAACTAGAATATGTGCGGCGAAACCGCCAGGGAAAAGGACAACCAAAATATCCACTTGTCCAATTCTCCTACCCGGCACCGCCGAGTACCAGAGAGGACTTGTGGAAGCGGAACCCTCCGCAAATGCTCCAAACACAAAATATAAAAGGTAAAGCGGCTGAGCCGCAACACACGGCAGAGCTGCAACTCACGAACACCACTGGATATAAAACGGTGATCAGTCAGGACTCCAGGGAACCAAACGACCTCTTGGGATGAGATGACAACTCCCGAATACCGGACTTCTGAGGACTGGAATGACCGGATACAGCAGGACTGGAAACAGACTCACAGCAAACAAAGGCAGCATGCAGGAAGCTATTACCGGCGTCTGTGAGAAGCCCTGGGAGTGTATTTAACAAGGAGTCCTCCAATCAGCTGCTAAAGGCTGATTAGAATATATGCCGTGCAGCTGCCTTGCTGCACGGCCAGAGAGCAGGTGAATATCTTAATTTCCTAAAGCCTAGCAACGGGGAACGCGGTCCGCCAGTGGCGTCCCCGTTGCTAGGGTCCGTGCGGCTCAGTGCGCCCGGCGTCTAGCGTTGCTAGGGAGCCGGCGGCTGTACGCATACGGCGTCTCTAGTTGCTAGGCGCCTGGCCGCACAGACAAGCGGACCCCGGCGCCTAACAGACAGACATAGAGGTAGCATGGCCCTGCTCGCAAGCTTACAATCTATAGGGAAATAGGCATTGATACACAAGGATAGATGCTACCTATTGCATAATAGTCCACCATATTGCTAGGTTCTTGATTGTATGATATGATCACCCAGCAATGTTGGCCAAGTGTCAATAGGGTGTGAGAGTAAAGAAAGACAAGATATGTGATGTTATTTGGACTGTACAGAGAGGATGTAATTAGAAAAGGAAGCACTGAAGGTAATGTGGGTTGGTCTGGAATTTGATAGGCTTGTCTGAAGAGGTGAGTTTTCAGGGAACGTTTAAAGGTTTGGAGACTAGAGGTGAGTCTTATTGTGCATGGGAGGGCATTCCACAGAGTGGGTGAAGCCCGGATAAAGTCCTGTATTTTTGAGTGTGAACAAGTAATCTGTGTTGATGAGAGACACAGATCTTCTGCAGAGCGGAGAGGTCGGGTAGGGACAGGGCCGGCCCGACGCATACGTTGGCTATGCGGATGCATAGAGCACCAGGCTGACGAAGGCACTGCTGCCATCAGTTACAGTGAATACTGTCACAATTCTGTAACTTGCTGTCCGCAACCCGTGCTGCCCAGGCCCGCTGGCGGAAACTGCGTGGAGGTGAGGGGGTTCCCGACGCTCGATCTCCACTAAAGCCTATACTGAAGTTGAGCTGCCTTCCCCCAACAGTGGCCCCTCACACCTGTCAGTGCTCTAACATGCCCACCTGCGGCCCCAGACTTGATATACCAGCCGGGTGGGAGCACAGGACGGCTGGCTGGCCGCATCTCCCAGGCAGGGGAGAGAGAGAGAGAGTGCGCCAGCTGCACACAGTCCCCCAGGCATCAGAATCACACACCCATCATCATGCCTATAATGCTCCCCTACTCATTGCTGCTGCTGAGGCGCTATCACAGCTCCAATCACTGACACCAGATAGAAAATATGTGACACGAGGTTGTCCCCATTGTGAGCTGGTGACACACTCACCTCAGTGTCAGCCGGTCCACCACACCAGAGTGAACTTCTTGCTATCAGAAAGTATAAATCAGAGAATAGTAGAACACTGAAAGCTTTTGCTTGTACTGTACATACTGTATATTTCACTATGGCACTGTGGCTGATATGGAGGAGTAGGATATCAGTGGGGGTAATAATTCTCTATTTTGCGAGCTCACAAAATGTAAGAACAATGTGACCTGCATGGGTATCTGTTACCAACAATTTTGGAAGAGTTTGCTGATTACTAATTAAGGGGTCTATTGGACTAATTCAGATCTGTTCGCTCGCTAGCATGTTTTGCAGCGCAGCGATCAGGTAACTACTGCGCATGCATATGCACCGCAAAGCAGATCATTGCTGTGCACTGGTTCTAGCAAAGAATCCATTCGCACAGCCGAACGCAAGGTGATTGACAGAAAGAGGGCGTTTGTAGGTGGCAACTGACCGTTTTCTGGGAGTGTTTGGAAAAATGCTGGCGTGTCGAGGCATTTGCAGGGCGGGTGTCTGACATCAATTCCGGGCTCAAATAGGATGAAGTGATCGCTGCAGCTGAGTAAGGTTAGAGCTACTCAGAAACTGCACAATCTGTTTTTGTACTGCTCAGCTGCACATTCGTTCGCACGATTGCAAAGCTAAAATACACTACCCTATAGGCGGCGTCTATCTGTTTGCAGCACTGCAAAAAAAAGCTAGCGATCAAACAGATCTGAATTAGGCCCCATGTAAAACTGGATTTGTTGTGGGGGAAATAGCGCACTGAGCTACCTTTCTATTGGTATGTTATATACATAAACCGGAATATAAAGATAATATTATTTTAAATTTAATGATACCCATTATCTATGGGGAAAATGCAGTTCTAACTCATCAAATTAGCAAAAACCCGGCGGTGCTCCCTTGAGTTGTAAAGAACAAATCAACTAATATGCAGAGAGAAAAGACAACTCCTTTTTATGGGGCACTCCTATTAGTAATCTAAAACGTAACTTTTATTGAAATTGGACTCACATTGACATACAACATAAAACATTTAATCAATGAGGTAATTTATGGTATGACTGGCTAAGCCTCTAAAACTATCTCCATGTGACGTCCTTCTCACTATATAGATATGACTGTCCCAATTAAATCAAAATATCCATAATATTTAAGTTCTACTGCTATGAATGAGAGTTTAATACTCCCTTAGTATGATTATAAGTTTGAAAACAAATACCACGGTGCACCTATTGTGAGTACATGCTGTGGCCAACATTTGAGTCAATTGATGGTATGTGTCAAATATGCAGATAAACTTAATTGGACATTTATGGAAGAATTATACATTTAGGAGAGGGAGAGTAGGAGAAAAGAAAAAAGGTCAGAAGGAAGATGGGGAGAGATAGGTGACTAGATGCCTGGTTTCTGCTTTTGGAGATCTGCTTAAAAAGCATTGAATCCCCAATGAGAGAACCAACTGGAGCATATGCACCACTCCCAAGACCTGTATCTACTGTTAACTTAATCTGCCCAATTAAGGGCAAAGTTAATGAGAGTGCAGGAGAGAGGTCCCTAGCCAGTATATAATACCTATAATGCTGACTACTTATAAGCCCTTTATTAGTATAAATCACAACATTTATTTGAAATATCACCTTGTTGTGTGAATTAACCATAAATTGTGTGGCATCTATGAAAAACACTCAAAAGAAAAAGAAGCAGAATTGCTTATGTGCTTGTATATAGCATAGCTATTGAATGAAATAATTTCTATGAAATACAGATTTCATATGCAATAACGACCAGGATGTCTACTGTCCTCAATCATGTCCGTTGACATCGAATTAAGGATGAGAGAGTCCTTTTAGGTGTTTGTGCAATATGAAAATAGTGTGCTTCTGCTGTCGTTATCTCAATAAATGAGTTAAACCGATGAGAGAGCACCGAAATAATAAGCAGGAAAAGGGGAAAAAAAAATTATTATCAATAATACAATTAATAACAGTGTATTCTTAAGAGTGTATTCACTGCAGATCCCGTTGTATATAGAGTAGCCCAATGTCTAACCAATTTCACCCTCACACACACTTTACATTTCTAAATAATTAAACAAAGGGTAAATGTTCCCAATAAGATGTAGGTTAATCAGTTAGAAACACAATTTATTGTGTGATATATTTGATACAAGCATAATGATAATATCATAGTTGCGTCTCATATAGGAAAATTTGCATTATATTTGCACTAATAACAGAATTGCATCATGTTTGCAAACGGCATCATGTATATGGACGTCACCTAATTAGCACATTTAGAATAGGAAATTATACCCCCTTATTTGTCTAGTTGATTTAGTAATTTTCATTGTACAGTTGGGAAATAAAATACCTAGATTCATGTGCCAATTACTGCTAATAGATATTAAATTAAGATAAAGATTGTTACTTATCTGCTGTATATTCTCCTCAATAATTCATTGCTGCTGACAGTGTGCGGCTCGTCACAGATCACAAGGTCCGTATTACCGGGCAGTATATGAGACTGCTGTTGGTAGCGTGCGGCTCACATTTAACTTGATAAGTCTTTGTCGGGTGACAGTGTATAGCAAACACTAATCCCAGCGCGCGGATCACCGCAGCTTGTAAAACCGTATATGCGGCTCACCTCAGGATATCTTTAACTTGATAAGTCTTTGTCGGGTGACAGTGTATAGCAAACACTAATCCCGGCACGCGGCTCACCGCAGCTTGTAATACCGTATATGCGGCTCACCTCAGGATATCTTTAACTTGATAAGTCTTTGTCTGGTGACAGTGTATAGCAGACACTAGTCCCGGCGTGCGGTTCACCGCAGCTTGTAATAGCGTATAAGCGGCTCACCTAAGGATATCAAGTCCCAGTCAGGTATTTAGCATATAGAACCGCTGCGAGTGGCGTGCGGCTCGCCGTTAATGCCGGGTCAGTATGAGGAGACAGCAGAGGCAGTCGGGTGACGTCCACGTGCGCCGTTAGACCGACGTGCACGTTTCACCTGGGCGGCTTCGTCAGGGGTTGTGTACTAAGACTTTGAGAGAGATGAAGTACTATCCAACCAGCTCCACAGCAATACTGTGGAGTAGCGTGTATAAGCAGCTCTACTGTGGAGTAACATGTATAAACATCCGTATTGTGGAGTAACGTGTATAAACGGCCGTACTGTGGTGAAATGTGTATATGCTTCCATACTGTTGTGTAACGTGTATAAGCGGCTCTACTGTGGTGTAACATATATAAAGGGTTTTACCATGGCATAATGTGTAAAAAGGGCTCTGCTGTGGTGTAACATGTATACAGTGGGGATTGAAAGTTTGGGCACCCCAGGCAAAAATTCATTTTAATGTGCAAAAAGAAGCCAAGGAAAGATGGGAAAATCTCCAAAAGGCATCAAATTACAGATTAGACATTCTTATAACATGTCAAAAAAAGTTTGATTTTATTTCCATCATTTACACTTTCAAAAGAACAGAAAACAAAAAATAGCGTCTGCAAAAGTTTGGGCACCCTGCAGAGTTAATACCCTTTGGACAGCTGAGACCTGGCAGTGTCATGGATTGTTCTCAATCATCGTCTGGGAAGACCAGGTGATGTCAATCTCAAAGGTTTTAAAAGCCCAGACTCATCTGACCTTGCTCCAACAATCAGCACCATGGGTTCCTTTAAGCAGTTGTGTAGAACACTGAAACTGAGAATAGTTGACGCTCACAAAGCAGAAGAAGGCTATAAGAAGATAGCAAAGCGTTATCAGATGCCCATATCCTCTGTTCGGAATGTAATTAAGAAATGGCAGTCATCAGGAACAGTGGAAGTTAAAGCAAGATCTGGAAGACTAAGAAAAATATCAGACAGAATAGCTCGCAGGATTGTGAGAAAAGCAAGTCAAAATCCACGTTTGACTGCACGATCCCTCCAGGAAGATCTGGCAGACACTGGAGTTGTGGTACACTATTCCACTATAAAGAGATACTTGTACAAATATGGCCTTCATGGAAGAGTCATCAGAAGAAAACCTCTTCTACGTCCTCACCACAAAAATCAGCGTTTGAAGTTTGCAAATGAACATATAGACCAGCCTGATGCATTTTGGAATAAAGTTCTGTGGACCGATGAGGTTAAAATAGAACTTTTTGGCCGGAATGAGCAAAGGTACGTTTGGAGAAGGAAGGGCACAGAATTTAATGAAAATAACCTCTGTCCAACTGTTAAGCATGGGGGTGGATCAATCATGCTTTTGGGTTGTATTGCAGCCAGTGGCACAGGGAACATTTCACGAGTAGAAGGAAAAATGAATTCAATAAGATTCCAGCAAATTTTGGACGCTAACTTGATGCCATCTGTGAAAAAGCTGAAGTTAAAGAGAGGCTGGCTTCTACAAATGGATAATGATCCTAAACACACCTCAAAATCCACGGTGGATTACATCAAGAGGCGTAAACTGAAGGTTTTGCCATGGCCTTCACAATCTCCTGACCTCAACATAATTGAAAATCTATGGATAGACCTTAAAAGAGCAGTGCGTCACAGACAGCCCAGGAATCTCAAAGAACTGGAAGACTTTTGTAAGGAAGAATGGGCGAAGATACCTCAAACAAGAATTAAAAGACTCTTGGCTTGCTACAGAAAGTGTTTACAAGCTGTGATACTTGCCAAAGGGGGCAGTACAAGGTATTGACTCTGCAGGGTGCCCAAACTTTTGCAGACGCCATTTTTTGTTTTCTGCTCTTTTGAAAGTGTAAACGATGGAAATAAAATCAAACTTTTTTTGACATGTTATAAGAATGTCTAATCTGTAATTTGATGCCTTTTGGAGATTTTTCCATCTTTCCTTGGCTTCTTTTTGCACATTAAAATTAATTTTTGCCTGGGGTGCCCAAACTTTTAATCCCCACTGTAAGTGGCTCTACTATGGTTAACATGTATAAAGGGTCTTACTATGGCATAATGTGTAAATAGGGCTCTAATGTGGCATAACATGTATATGTGGCTCTACTGTGGTGTAACATGTATAAGGGGCTCTAATAGGTGGTGTAATGTGTATAAGGGGTACTATTGTGTGGTGTAATGTGAATAGCAGACACAGCTATGTGGATTAATGTGAATAAAAAAGGACACCACTGTGTGGTATAATGTAAATTGGTACTCTTCTGTGGCCTCACTCCTTACCCATGATCCATGCCCCTATATATTTCACTAAGGAAGCACCAAAATATATATTCGCTTACCAAAAAAATTAGGCTTGGGCTGGCCCTGGGTAGGGAGATATTTTGAGATGAGTGAAGAGATGTATGTTGGTGCAGTTGGTTAATGGCCTTGAATCTAAGTAAAAGTATTTTATCTTTAATACGGTAGAATACCAGTTACCAATGGAGGGACTGATAGAGTGGATCTGCAGACGATGAATGTCTAGAGAGGAAGATTAGCCTTGCAGCTGCATTTAAAATGGAGTGTAGTGGTGAGAGCCTATGTTTGGGAAGACCGGTCAGGAGACTATTACAATAATCAATGCGGAAGATAATGAGAGCATGGATTAGAGTTTTGCTGTGTCTTGTGTAAGATATGGTCGTATTTTGGATATGTTTCTTAAAAGAATGTACCATGATCTTGAAACAGATTGAATGTGGGGAACAAAGGACAGTTCAGAGCCAAGAATGACACCTAGGCAGCAAGCTTGTGGGGTAGGGATGATTGCTGAGTTATCGACAGTGATAGAGATATCAGGTTGGTAACTACTATTGACCGGTGGAAATATAATTAATTCTGTTTTGGAAATATTAAGTTTGAGGTGGCGAGATGTCATCCAAGATGAAATGGCAGAAAAGCATTCAGTGACACGGCCCAATACAGATGGTGACAAATTTGGGGAGGATAGGTAGATTTGAGTATCATCCGCATACAGATGGTACTGAAATCCAAGGGATGAGGTATAGATAGAGAAAAGCAGAGGACCTAAGACTGAGCCTTGCTGTACTCCAACTGAGAGAGGTAGCGAAGAGGAGGTGGAATAAGAGAAGCAAACACTGAAGGAGCGATTAGATAGGTAGGATGAGAACCAAGAAAGGAATGTGACTTGAAGACCTAGGGATTGTAGTGTTTGTATGAGAAGAGAGTGGTCAACAGTGTCAAAAGCAGCAGAGAGATCAATGAGAAAAAGTAGTGAGTAATGGCCTTTAGATTTAGCAGTGACCAAATCATTCACTACCTTAGTCAGCGCTGTCTCTGTGGAGTGTTGGGCATGAAATCCTGACTGAAGTGGGTCCAGTAGGCTGTGTGAGTGTAAGAATATCAACTTCAAGTGCTATCTATGAAGTAAAGTAGTTCCAGGGTATTGGTCTCTTGCATTGACAATGGAAGATATTTTTATACTTTTTGTATAAATGAATTATTTTTAAAAAAATTGTAAAAATATTTTTATTGTGTTTTTGTGTAATACTAATATTTTGTTGTGTGACATAAAATGTATGTGGTTGGGAATATGAATTGTAAAAGCCACTGTGAAGGGACACACAAGTAAATTACACTGATAGGAACTATATAATATATACTTATGATGGGAGACAGATCCAGTTGTGTTAGTGTACATGTACCTGAAATAACAAGTCTAGTATCTCATTGTTTATAACTGCCTATGATGATATAATGTAGGATAAAGATGGACCATTAAAGTATCACATCGGACGGCTATATGACGTGAGATAATGGTCAGTATTGATGTGGAAGTAGTAATAAGTAGTTGGAATGCATGGTGACACACACAGAACATAGGAAGTAGAAAGGCGCAGTGGGCGCAAGGTTGTCTGGTACCTGTAGTCACATCCCTCAATAAGAAAAGGATGTAGCCTGAGGTAAACGTCACTTCCATGTTCTGAGCAGAGGGGGATTTAAACCCCACAGGAAACGGACTGAAGATGCTGACATGCGCATTGGTGTGTAATGCAGGCCAGAGGTCAGGCTGGACAGGTATGTTGATAGTAGTATTACGTGGAGCTGGGAATGGTGGTTCTTCTCACATTGGCTTAAAAATCTGTTCTTATTATTTATCTAGAACGGCGCAACAGGCAGCCGAATTCAGCCGACATAAATACCATCTGGTGATTTTTTTCATTTACTTCATGGATTACATGTTATGTGGTTCGGTGACAGAGGATATATGTAATTGCATATGGACATTAACAGATAAGTGACATGAACAAGCAGTAAGTTAGGCATGGATGGTGCCCGGTACCTGCTGCCAAATTCTTAAGAGTACTCCATGCCCGAACATACTTGCACAGCTGGTGATGAAGCATGTTGCAACACGGCTTGCTGCCTGGCATGCCAGGTTGCAATTATTCACAGCTGGTGATCACTCTATTATTTCCTAAATGAATTAATTAAGCGATCACCAGTTGTGAAGAGTCGCTGCCTGGCACACCATGCAGCTTGCATTGATGGCATACTTCTGTGTATTATCCAAATAGATGCAGTAAATCCAATTGTATACCTTAAATAGGTACTTAGGAGCAAAAGGTTTGTATGAACGGAAAAGATCCATTTATTAGGTGGCAGATTTCTGCTTTTGCCAAGTGACATTGAACAACAAATGAAATATAGCATGTACAGTATTAAGTTTCGATAAGGAGTGGTGTAAAGAGTAAGTAAGTTATTATTAGGTATAAAGTAGGGATGAGCGGGTTCAAATCTCTGAGATCCGAACCCTCCCGGACTTCAGGATCCAATTCCGGATCCGAGTCTGGCTCGGGATTTCCCGCCAGACTCATATCCCAGATCAAGGCAAAACATCATCATCCCGCTGTCAGATATCGTGGGTTTTGGATTCTATATAAGGAGCCATGTGTCACCACCATTTTTACTCTGGACTTGGAGAGTGAGGGAGGGAGACCTCTGTCTGTCTGTGGGTGGTGACATACAGGAGTACTGCTGTCCTGTGCTCTTCAATGGGTGTTGTCCTGTGCTTGTGTATTGTATTGTTAGGGGTGCTACTGTCCTGTGTTGTTCTGGGGTGGTGTCCTGTGCTGGTGTACTGTTCTGTTAGGGCTGCTGCTGTTTTGTGCTGTTCTAGGGTGGTGTCCTATGCTGGTATACTGTACTGTTAGGGGTGCTGCTGTCCTGTGCTGTACAGGGTTGCTGTTCTGGGGTGTCCTGTGCTGTTTGGGGTGCTGTACAGGGGTGCTGCAGTGCTGTGCTGTACAGGGGCAATGTTCTGTGCGCTGTAAAATTAAAGGGGCACTGTTGCCCTGTCGGGCACTGTAAAAAAAAGGCAGAAGTGATGTGGCCCTGTCCTATATGCTGTAAAAATACAGGGGTGTTCTGGCCCTGTCCTGCATGCTGTAAAAATACAGGGGTGTTGTAAAAATGCAAGGGTGCTGTAAGAATACAGGGGTGCTCTGTCCCTGTCCTGTAGCCTGTAAAAATACAGGGGTGCTATAAAAATACAGGGGTGCTGTAAAAATAAAGGAACACTGTGGTTCTGTTGGGCACTGTAAGAATACAAGTGTGCTGTCGACCTGTCCTGTGTGCTATAAAAGTACAGCAAAACTGTAAATTTACAGGAGTGCTGTGGCCCTGTCCGGTATGCTTTCAAAATACAGGGGTGCTGTAAGAAAATAGGGGAGCTGTGACCCTGTCCTGTATGCTATAAAATACAAAGGTGCTGTGGCCCTGTCCTGTATACTGTAAAAATACAGGGGTAATGTGAAAATACAGGGGTTCTGTGGCCCTGTACTATATGCTGTAAAAATACAGTGGTAAAAATACAGGGGTGCTGTGGCCCTGTCCTGTATGCTGTAAAAATAGAGGGGTGCTGTAAAATTACAGTGGTAATGTGAAACTACAGGGGTGCTGTGGCCCTGTCCTGTATGCTGTAAAAATACATGGGTGCTGTGGCCCTGTCCTGTATGCTGTAAAAATTCAGGGGTGCTGTGGCCCTGTCCTGTATGCTGTAAAAAATACAGGGGTAATGGAAAAATACAGGGGTTCTGTGGCACTGTCCTGTATGCTGTAAAAATACAGAGGAGCTGTAAAAATACAGGGGTGCTATAAAAATACATGGGTGCTGTGGCCATGTACTGTATGCTGTGAAAATACAGCGGTACTGTAAAAATACAGGGGTGCTGTGGCCCTGTCCTGTATGCTGTAATAATACAGGGGTGCTGTAAAATTATAGGGGTAATGTGAAACTACAGGGGTGCTGTGACCATGTCCTGTATACTGTAAAAATACATGGGTGCTGTGGCCATATCCTGTATGCTGTAAAAATACAGGGTTACTGTAGAAATACAGAGGTAATGTGAAAATACAGGGGTGCTGTGGCCCTGTCCTGAATACTATAAAAATAAAGGGGTGCTGTAAAATTATAGGGGTAATGTGAAACTACAGGGGTGCTGTGACCATGTCCTGTATACTGTAAAAATACATGGGTGCTGTGGCCATATCCTCTATACTGTAAAAATAAGGGGGTACTGTAGCAATACAGGGGTAATGTGAAAATACAGGGGTGCTGTGGCCCTCTCCTGTATACTGTAAAAATACAGAGGAGCTGTAAAAATATAGTGGTGCTGTGGCCCTATCCTGTATGCTGTAAAAATTCAGGGGTGCTGTAAAAAAACAAGCATGCTATGGCCATGTCCTGCATGCTGTAAAAATACTGGGTTGCTGTAGAAATACAGGGGTAATGTGAAAATACAGGGGTGCTTTGGCCGTGTCCTGTATGCTGTAAATGATCAGGGGTGCTGTAAAAATACAAGGGTGCAGTGGCCCTGTCCTGTATGCTGTAAAAATACGGGGGGGCTGTAAAGATACAGGGATGCTGTGGTCCTGTCCTGTATGCTATAAAATCAAGACTGCTGTAAAAAAAAAATACAAGGGTGCAATGGCCCTGTCCTGTATACTGTAAAAATACAGGGAGGCTGTAAAAATACAGGGTTGCTGTGACCCTGTCCTATATGCTGTAAAAATACAGGAATGTTGTAAAAAATAAAGGAATGCTGTGGCCCTTTCGGGTACTGTACAAATACAGGGTGCTGTGACACTTTCCTGTCTGCTGTAAAAAAAACAGGAATGCTGTAAAAATAAAGTGGTGCTGTGAAAATACAGCTTGAACTAGATGGACGTCTTGTCTATTTTCAACCTCAAAATCTATGTAACTATATAATTATGTAAAATAAAGGAGTGCTGTGGCCCTGTCCTGTATGCTGTAAAAATACAGGGGTGCTGTGAAAATACAGGGGTGCTGTGGCCCTGTCCTGTATGCTGTAATAATACAGGGGTGCTGTAAAAATAAAGGAACGCTGTGACCCTGTTGGGTGCTGTAAAAATAAAAGAGCACTATGGCCCAGTCCTGTATGCTTTAAAAATACAGGGGTGCTGTAAATATAAAGGGTCACTGTTCTGTTTGCTGTAAAAATATAGGGGCACAGTTCTCTGTGTTGAAAAAACTGTAATAATAGAGGGACACTGTGCTGTGAAATGGAGAACAAAACTTTTTGGGGAAAATTAGTAAAAGATCAGGAACAACTTCCAGTTCCTAGCACTAGTCCTGAAGCTGCTGCTGCCACCAGTCATGAAATTGATGATGCAATTCCATCAACATTGCCTGCTAAGGCTGATGGACAATGTCATAGAGGGCACCTAAAATCCAAGAAGTAAAAATTAATAACAAAAAAAAAAAAGAAATTAGATGAGAAACATAAAATTGCCAAAATGCCATTCACAACACAAAGTGGCAAGGAAAGTCTAAGGCCTCCGCCTATGTTGATGATCGGTGGTTCAGCTTCTCAAGAAGATGGAAGCCCTCCTCCCTCAAAATAAAGCTTGTTAAAGCACAGGAAAAAACAACTGTGTGTTCAGACTCAGAGATATCACAAATCCCCATGGAGAGTCCAAGTGTGTCCACGGTTGCAACGTCTAGGCCTGACCTTCCCAAGACTTTATGGGAAGAGGAGGCTCCTACCACTATTTGCATGCCCTCTGCAAGTGCTGGGAGGAGCACCGCAAGACCAGTTTGTTGATATTGAGATTGAGGATGTCCCTGTAGAAGTACAACAGGATGAAGAGGATTTATACACAGAAATTTGATTACCAGAGAGATGTGCGCAAAATAGCAGCTTTAACAAGAAGAATTCCCTATGCAGGTGCCACCACACCCAAGCAAAACAAATATACATATATGTTAAGGAAAAGAAATTGTATAAGCGCTAATAAAAAAATAAAAAATTATACATTCCTCATGTGTCCTTTCAGTCTTGTTTCTTATTCCTTTTCACTTATATAGTCTTCCCAGTAGTACGTCATTAGGTCCAATAAACATGTGAAAGAAACAAATCAAAACAATGTCTAGTATTGTCAGAAAAAATCCTCATTCAGCATATAGGATCCCCCGGGGTACGCATCTCATACTTTTTTGGGTGATGGCAATATGGGATTTAAGGAGCCATTAAAGATACCTTTATGTACATAGTTAACGAGTTATTTGTGTGAGTTGGGATACACTGCTGACTATTTATAAATATCTCTATATTATTGCAGGGGGATCCTATATGCTGAATGAGGATTTTTTATGACAATTCTAGAGATTGTTTTGATTTGTTTCTTTTACATGTTTATTGATGTACTACTTGGAACACTATATGAGTGAAAAGGAATAAGAAACAAGACAGAAAGGATGCATGAGGATGAGGAGGATATTGGTGTAGCTGGTGCTGAGGAGGAAGTTGACGATGAGGATTCTGATGGTGATGTGGTTTGTTTGAATAAGGCACCAGTGGTGGCAGTTGTTGTACATGGGATGAAAAAGCACATTGTCATGCCTGGGCAAAATACCAAAAAAGCCACCTCTTCGGTGTGGAATTATTTGTCCACAAATTGGGACAACAGGTGTCAAGCCATATGATTTTCCATAATAAGTAGGAGTAAAAACATTAACCACTTAGAAACATCCTCCCTTATACGTCACCTGCAGTGCATTCATCATAAGTCATTGTCAAGTTCAGAAACTTTGGGTAAGAGCGTATGCAGTCCGCTGACACCTAAATCCCTTTCCCTGTTGAAGCCAAGCTCCTGCAATCCACACCACCTACTCCCTCATCGTCAATTTCCTCCATAGTCAGGATCGTAAGTAATCCTGCAGGCCATGTCACTGACATGACTGACGAGTCCTCTCCTATCCGAGATTCCTCCAGAGGATCCTTGAGCGCTATGCCTACTGCCAGGGCCAAAACTAGACTTTTTGTCACCTGGGGCAAGGCAGTAATTTGGCGCCACCCCACGTTTCTCTTTTTTTAACTGTATATAATGATCCCATAACCTGTATGTTAGAGGTTACCTGCTACCTTTCGTATATCATCAATAGTCCCAACCTACATAATATACAGACACACCCTCATATAATATACAGCGACTCCATCCCTATAATGTACAAAGACACCCACCATAAAATATATTGTACAGTGACACCACCTATAATGGCCAGAGACAGCCACCATATAATACAAAGAGACACCCCCATAGAGTATACAGACACACCCTTATAATACTGTATATAGAGACAACCTACAAGTCCATATAATATTCAGACACATCACCCTTACAATGTAGAGACACCCACTGTATAATATATTACAGACAACTTCTATATAATATACATACACACTACCCCATAATGTATAGAGATACCCGCCATATAATATAAAGAGACCCCCCATATAATATATAGACATACCATCTATATAATGTACAGACACCCACCATGTAATATACTGTACACAAACACCCTTATGTAATATACACCACCATAATTTTGAATAGATTCAGCACTAGACCATCTATTCCATAAAGCACAATACATAGGGCTATGTATAGGCACCTCCCCTTCCCCAAATTATCACATCTAACACCTCCCTCCGTCAGTTCACTCTTCACTCACGTCAAAAAATCATATCTCACAGCACTGTCCCGCACATTTCAAAATTCATCATCCGCCAACCTTTCCCAGGCAGCAAATGTACCTTCTTTATTCCAGCTGTCTGAACTGCAGCGGCACCGCCGTGCAGCATCATGTCCTGATGGGTATGCAGGCTCAAGGGGGTGGAGCTAGCCAGCTGCTTCCTCCGAGTGACAGTCAGCATGGATTGGGCAGTGAGAATCCTTCCTGTTGCCAGCCTGTCTACCTCCCGCAGCCAGCCAGCCATATACATGCGGCTGTGGGGGACGGCCCTGGAGCGCCGTAATTGTACCGACCCGGGAGCACTTTTCAGCCATAGTGCGGCGGCGTGCAGCTGCAGTGGGGGGTGTGGAGACAGCCTGCATCAGGGGCCAATTCAGCGCCCATCAAATCCCGCGCCCGGAGCGCATGCCCCCCTAGCCCCCCCTAGTTACGGCCATGCTACTGCTGCTGCTGCTGTTGTTGCTGCTGAGAGTCAATCGTCATCCCAGAGTGGAAGTCATAAGACCACTTGTACTACTTTAACTAAGTATTTAAATGTACAACAGTTCTTTGCAAGGAAGATGAAATATGGCAGCAGTCACCCTTTTGCAATGCGTATTACTGAGGTCATAACATCTATGCTGGTGTTAGATGTGCGTCTGGTATCTTCCATTACTGCAGTGAGATTTAGACAGTTGATAGATGTACTGTATCCCTGGTACCAAATCCCGTCTAGATGCCACTTCACTAGGCAAGGGATTCCTGAACTGTACAGGGACATTACAAAAAGTGTCCACAGTGTCCTCAGAATTGTGGTTGTACCCACTGTCCACTTAACCACGGACATGTGGACAAGTGGAGCAGGGCAAACTAAGGACTACATGACTATGACAGCCCACTGGCTATATGTATTGCCTTCCGCAGCACCAGAAGCAGCATCTCAAAAATGCCAACTCGTTCCTTGGCAGTCTATGCTGTGTATCACCAGTTTCTGTAAGAGGCACACCACTGAGAACCTCTTAAGGAAACTGACGGACATCATCGCACAATGTTTTACCCTACTTAGACTCTCCTGGAAATTTGCACCATGCCACCAATATTGTTTGAGCATTACATCTGGACAAATTCCAGCACGTCCCATGTTTTGCTTACACAATTAATTTGGTGGTGCAGATTTTTTTTTTTAAATGACAGGGGCATGCAGGAGATGCTCTTAGTGGCCAAAAAAATTGTGGGTCACTTTCAACATTCAGCGACTGCGTGCCGAAGACTGGAGCACCAGCAAACACTCTTGAACCTGCCCTGCCATCACCTAAAGCAAGAGGTAGTAATGAGGTGGAATTCAACACTCTACAGTATATGCTTCGGAGGGTGGAGAAGCAGCAAAAGGCCATTCAAGCCTATACATCAACCTATGACATAGGCAAAGAAGGGGGAATTAACCTGATTCAAGCACAGTGGAGAATGATTTTTGTGTTGTGCAAGGTTCTCCAACCCTTCGAACTTGTCACACGTGAAGTCAGTTCAGACACTGCTGGATTGAGTCAAGTCATTCCCCTCATCAGACATTTGCAGAAGCAGCTAGAGAAATTGAAGGAGGATCTAAAAGGTAGCAATTCCGCTACATATGTGAGACTTATGGATGGAGCCATTCATTCGATTTGCTAGGATTTAAGAGTGGTCAATCTGTTGAAATCAGTTCACAACATTTTGGCCACCATGCTCAATCCTAGGTTTAAAGCCTACGTTGTATCTCTCTTTCCGGCGGACACAAGTCTGTAGAGGTGCAAAGACCTGCTGGTGAAAAAATTGTCAGCTCAAGTGGAACATGACACGTCAACAGCTCCTCGTTAATTTTCTTCCGCAACTGGGGCTGCGAGGATAAGAATACAATTTCCTAGCCAACGCACTGGCGGTGATGCAGGGCAGTTAGGAGCAAGTTTTGACATCTGGTCTGGACTGAGGAGCTGCCAACAATTACTGACATGTCTACTGTCACTGTATATGATGCTGTCACCATTTAAAGAACGGTGGAGGATTATGTCATTGACAGCATACAAGCAGGTATGTCAGACAGTCCGTATGTATACTGACAGGAAAAAAAAGGCAATTTGGAGGCCCTTGCAAAAACTGGCTTCATTTTACCTCAGTTGTTCCCCCTCCAGTGTGTACCCTGAAAGAGTGTTTAGTGCAGCCGGTAACCTTGTCAGCAATCGCCATAGAAGGTTACTTCCACAAAATGTAAAGAAGATGAAGTTCATCAAAATCAATTATAAATTCCTTTACAAGCCATTTCCTCCAGAAAGAACACAGGGACCTGTGATGGTGGATTCCAGTGGGGACAAATTAATACTCTGTGAGGATGAGGATGTAAATACTAAAAGAGGTGAGGAATCAGAAGGATGAGGATAACATATTGCCTCTGTAGAGCTAGTTTTTGTAAGGAGAGATTAATTACTTCTGTTTTGGTGGGGGACCAAACAAATCAATAATTTCAGCCACAGTCATGTGGCAGACCCTGTCGCTGAATTGATTGTTTTGATAATGTGTGCATGTACTGTTCATACAACATAAGGGTGGGTGGAAGGACCCAAGGACAATTCCATGTTGCACCTCTTTTCATGCTCTTTGGGGCCTAGTTTTTAAAACTGCCATCCTGTTTGCCACTGCAGTGCCACTCCTAGATGGGCAATGTGTTTGTGCCGCCCACTTGTGTCACTTATCTTAGTCAAAAACAAAATTGTGAGGTGTAAGGTGTTCAGAATAGACTGGAAATGAGTGGAAATAAATGTTGTTGAGGTTAGTAATACTGTAGGAACAAAAAAAAAATTTTTTTGTGATTTTAGATGTTTGTTTTTTTCCCAAAAATAATCCAGCTCCAAAACCAAAACCTGAAAAGGTGGTTTTGGCAAAACCAATCCAGATCCAAAACACGAATGGATATCCAGATCCAAAACCAAAACCCGAAAAGTGTCTGAGGCGCATCTCTAGTACAAAGGGCCCGATCAAGAGACGTATGTTAATGCATTAACCACTTGCCTGGCATGGACGCATCAGATGCGACCACAGCAGGTTGGCTTTCCCTGACATAGTTGCACTTGATGCAACCAGTGCAGCTTTGCTTACTGCAATTGCTTCTCACAGAGGGACCTCCGGTCCCACTGCTTCTTAGTTTCCTTACCACCAGTGCCTCCCGTGGTGCCGATCTTTGCTGATCGTTCAACTGTTTTTACTGTTGATTTTGGATTTTTTTTTAAAGAAAATCATTTTGGACAATGTTTATTTAAATATTCTTCACCTAATTCAATCATAAAAAAATGACAATTTTGGAGCATTTTTTTGGGAAAAAATATTTGTCAGTTAAGTGGTTAAGAGCTGTGTTTTTGTACCCAGCCAGTGTTTAAAAATATGCAAATGTTGAAACCACCTGGAAATGTATTGAAATAGTTGAGACACGTCTGCATTTTTGACACCACTCTCCATAACAGCCCTTGAAAGGTCCCTGACTGTCAATTTCTGTATGAATAAATCCTCACTGGTACTTTGGCACATGCACAGTGCATCCACGAGCCTTGGTTCATGTGCAGTTGGACAAAAATAATTAAACTCCATAAATATTTGCATTACGTACAACTCTGAATTAGTCATAGAAACCTTTAATTCTCAGGTGATTATTGGGGGTCATTCTGATCCGATCGCATGCTGCAGTTGTTCACAGCTGTGCAATCAGGTGAGAACTGCGCATGCACTGGCGCCGCAGTGTGCCAGCGCATGCCAGATGGTTGAAGGCCGTCGTTTTCCTAGCATTCGCATCTGCCTGATTGACAGGCAGAGGCAGTCACTGGGCGGGAGGGGGTGGCATGGCGGCATTTGGTCGCCATTTTAGGGGAGCAGTCTGGCCAAAGCAGGCATGGCCGGCCCATGTGGGGGGTTGGCTGCAGTGGCTGCATGACGTCACACGCAGCCACTGCGACCCAGGGCAGCGATGAGCAATTTCTGGTCAGCCACAGGAGCTGCGCTGGCCAGGAGTTACTCTTCAAGTACAAAAGCATCGCTTTTCAATGGTCTTGTGGAGCTTTTTAGAATTTTCAGTTAATTGCCTCCACCAAGAAAGTGAATGCAATGATTCTTCATTTGTATATTGTTGTTGGTGATAGGTTGCTGCAGTGCAACTAATGAAATAGGTTACCTACCAATATGACCCTCTTCAGGAGGGACAAAATGCTCTGCTTCTGGACTTTTCTCTTAATTTATGATTACCGGAACCTGTGCTGAAATGGTTAATGGATTAGAAAGGGTGTCTCAGCACAGGTGATGGCAATCATAAATTAAGAGGGAAGTCCAGGAGCAGAGCATTCTGTCCCTCCTGGAGAGGTTCATGTTGGGAGGTATGCAAATAGGCATGGGCTGATTTCATTAGTTTCTGCTGGGGACAGTTGAGTACATCTTCCTGCCCTTGCCACGCTCTTCACTTCTTCTTTCCTCCATGTCAGCCATTACTCTGGGATTGGATCCTATTATCCTATGTATAGACAGAAAGTTTTTTCCAAGGAACCACTCACCTGGTGTTTATAGTCCAGAAACTCCTCTTTCTTCCTATAGTGTTTTTCCTGTCTCCTTGTAAAGACTAGTGTAGGTAAGTTTTTGTTTTGATTACAGTACTTGTATAAACCTCATAGAGCCACAAGCTGGGGCCAGGGTGGCACCCTGTTAATATCATTCACAGAGTGTTTGAAGGCAGGCTGGATGGTGGCCAAGCAATCAGTTAGGGGGGTACACATGGAGCTATATTTAACTATTTTCCAAGCAATCTGACCAAATCGCTTAGAAATTAAACACTGATTGCTCAGCGTGTACGCTCCATAGAGATAGCAATGTGCAGCCCCGCACGTCGCTACTGCCAGCTCAGATCATTGAAACATGCAGGCAAGATCTAGTCAGATCGCTTAGCATGCATATACAGAAAACTGCTTAGCACAGATCGGTCAGCACACATTGCTGTTTGTGTAGTGGTGTATAGCGATGTGTGCTGAGTGATCTATGCTAACCTACTGTACATCACTTAACACACAGGCACAAGTTTCCCCATGTGTACCCAACATTAGGCTCACTAGAGAACTGAAAAACAGCCTCATATTTATGACCAGCATGTGGAGCTGTGATCTGAGGCAGTGGTGGCAACCTGTGGATATCACTCTCAGAGTGCTTGAAATTCCTTGATTCAGGTACAGTGCATAACCACACTACGCCAGGGTACCACACATTGTGGAAAAGCAGCTGTCATTGGCACTCCATTTTTATAAGCAGTAGGGCATAGGTTCTCAAACTCGGTCCTCAGGACCCCACACAGTGCATGTTTTGCAGGTAACCCAGCAGGTACACAGGTGTATTAATTACTCACTGACACATTTTAAAAGGTCCACAGGTGGAGCTAATTATTTCACTTGTGATTCTGTGAGGAGACTTGCAAAACATGCACTGTGTGGGGTCCTGAGGACCGAGTTTGAGAGCCTGTGCAGTAGGGCATTCCATGATACTGCTTTCTGTGGACACAGCAAAATGGAATAAACAGCCATCTCCCACAACAGCTGGTCAGCACTCAAATGAGCTAAGTCCTTATTAGAGGTGCTTAAATATGTTCTATATTCCCTAAGTGGAAGCATTTAAGAAGAAACATTTATGATACACCACGTGATAAAGCTGTGTTTGGTTTCAAGAAGTTGTACTCTGTGAAGAGCCTGTACCTACATTACATCTAGCTGGCTGCATGAGGTTATTGAAGTCATTAAAAAATTACTCTCCTGATGGTGTATTCAGCACCACCAGACTCTTTGGGGTATATTTACTAAGGTCCTGATTTTGACCAAGATGGTGTTTTTTCTTCAAAGTGTCATCTCGGTAATTTATTAAACTAAAATCACGGCAGTGATGAGGGCATTCGTATTTTTATTATGGCTGTGTAGTAAAAATACGAATGAATACACCATCGGTTAAACGCAGCTGTTTAGGTATTGAACACGGTCATTTACTAACCATTCGTATTTGAAATGTCTTGCGTGAAAATGCATGTGCGGCCGTGAAAAAATACTAATCGTACAAAAAGCCTAAAAAAAGTAGACCTGCTTTTGAGAAGCGTGTTTACATGTGTTCCGACTTCATCATTAATCACACCTGCATTTTTGGCCCTTTAAAAGGTGGGCCAGCACATTTGCCAAATCAATCACTCTGAAATGGCTGCAGCTGTGTGTAGCAGTGAATTTGGTTTTGCTGTGGGATTCCTGAGACTGCTTCATGAGGCTACAAGAAACCAGGGCCAGGAAACTGAACATGGTCAGCAGGTTGTACAGGTGCCGCGGAGGCTGCGCAGGCCTCGGTTTTTTAGGGGGTGTTTGAACTTAAATGCATTGGCCGATGACCAGGTCATACAAATGTTCAGGCTAAATAGGATCAACATTTTCCGTCTGTATGACCTAGTCAAACTGGACCTAGACCCTGAGACAGCACGCTCTCGCTCTGTCTCAGGCCTGCACAAACTCCTGACTGTGTTGCACTTTATGGCTACTGGCAGCTTTCAGGCTGTGACAGGCGATGTAATAGGAATCTCACAGCCCACCTTTTCCAAATATTTAAATCAGGTGAGGCAAACCATACATACTCCTCTATGCCCCATTTTTGTATTGTGTAATGTGAATTTATAACAGTATATTTGAACAAAGTGCTAAAGACACTCACCTTATATTTTTGACTGTACACTCAGGTTTTGGATGCATTTGAACCACACATAGATGCCTCTATCTGCTTCCCAACCAAGGAGTCTCAGTGGCATGCAGTCAGGGTAGCTTATTTATATAAATAGACATTTTGGCCAATCAACTAATGTCCAGGTGGTTTGTGATGCAAATCTCAAAATTATGAGTGTTGTTGTGGGTTACCCTGGCGGCTGTCATGACTCCTTCATCCTCAGTCAGTCATCCCTCTTTGATAAATTTGAGGCTGGAGAAATGCCGGATGGCTGGCTGCTGGGTATGTACCAACTATTTGTGTTTAATTTTGTGCTTACCTCAACCTGCACATTATGTTAGCACTGTGTTTGTGCATCAATATTTTACAATGCTGCTAATCTCTGTTTTTCAGGTGATGGGGGTTATGGCTGCTACTCTTGGCTTCTCACTCCATTGTCCGCCCCTAATTCCCCTGCTGAACACAATTACAATCATGCACATAAGTCTACGCGGAATGTGATAGAACGATGTTTTGGTGTACTGAAATCAAGGTTTCGGTGTCTGGATAAGTCTGCCGGGCTTTTGTTGTATAGTCCCTTAAAGGTGACTAGGATTGAGTTCTGCTGCTGTTTTCTTCATAACATGTGTTTGCAGCAACATCTGCCACATGATGATGATGATGAAGAAAACAGTCAGCAAGCAGAGGAGTTAGAAACATCTGGCGACACTGTGAGTACAGATATAGGGAGGCAGGTAAGGCAAGACCTGATTTTGACACATTTTAGTGGTAAGTAAATTTGCCTGTGTGCTTTGTATATGAACAATTAAGGCACACCAATGTATTTTCTGTAGTAATGTGGCTCTTGCTCCCTCTTGAGCTAGTCAGCTGAGTGTTGTTTATTTGCTTGATATGTGTTTATGTCTAACTGTTGGGTATCAGTTACTTAGCTATTTGTATAGCGGTTTTGGTTAGTAATTATGTGTTTATAATGTTAAAAGTTTTTTTTTCACATTCAAAGGTAATGTTTGCCACAATACTACATAATAATTTAGTATGCACTAACAACCATTATTGCTTAGCCTATTGTTTGTGTTTGTTGTGTGTCGACTTTCTTCTAAAGATGTGTTTGAAATATGTTACCTCATTAGCACAACATAATGGACATTGAGTATTGTGTGCCAATTAGCCAAACATACATTGACTAACACCAACCTTACAAAATTGCTTACACATATTTATGGCTGTGATGTGGTAAACGTTCATGTTAGTAATGATGCTAGAATATTCCCAACACATGTGAGTGTTAACTCTAAGAATTTTCCTCTTACACTGACAGTTTTTTGCACATAACTCATTGCACATCAATCACTTTTCACATTTATTACTGTACAACATGTGTTTTAAATTACAAATAACTGCTATTGTGTAGACCTAGTTTTGTCAACAATGTGTCTCCAGCTGCAGGGTGGCCTATTTCTTAGGCTGTTCTTTGGTGGCTGACGTGGGTTTGGTTTGGGCAGTGGAGCGGGTTCGGCTGGATCTTCTAACTGGTGATGAAATTGGGGTCTGTGTAGGTGTGTTGGTCCCTGAGCTGGAACCTTGTTGGTGTTGTGCCAACAAATTAATATTTTGACTGAGGTTAGACAGGGTTGCCGTAAGTTGTGTTGTGGCTGTTGTGTTGTTGTCTATGATGTGAGACATGGTTTCTGATTTAATTTGATTACTTTGAATTAACTGAATGAGGGCCTGTTGATGTCGGTGTTGCTCATCCATTATGCGCTGAAAGGTAACAATAAATTGGCTGTTATCTGCTCTCATCTGCTCCATACTGTTTGCGACTCTGCATAGCTGGACATTGAGCCTGCTTGTGTTTCTACACAGTCTCGGGAGATGATGGGGCAGACAGGCTAGGTATTGGGTGTGTGTGCGTAGGCAATCAATATTCTGTGCCTGTTGTTGGTTCCATGTTACCCAAAATTATGGTTCAGGTTGTTGCGGGGGGGTTGTTTGGCTCAATTGTGGGTGTGGTGACATTTGAGGTGGCGGGGTACTTTCCTGAGGCGTGCTTGGTTGGTTAACATCTATTGCTTGCAGATGGAGGGTGTATGTTTCCTGTTCAGATTCCTGCTGGGCTTCCGGGGGCATGATGTCTGGTTCTGTATGGGGTTTAAGGGGACAACATTTGAGTGTATTCGAAAATTATGCTGGTTTTGATATTTAGTTTAACTTTCTAGACTTGTTTGTCAAAATTTTTCTTATGCAAATTAGGATGTTCACCAAGACTCGTATACACAATCAAAAAGGACAATTATGTTGGTTTTTATGTTGACAAAAATGACTTCAAAACAAAAGTGGACACATGATTGACAAATAACACACTTACGAAACAAACACACAGAGGTACAAAGTTTACACCATGAAAAAAAGTGATTTGTCACCCGCCATATCGTACTTGCATTAAAATTTAAAATAGTAAATGACAATATGAATTCTATCACCATTGTGAAAGGGTGTGAATCTACCTGAAGCTCAATATTTTAATATTCAAATAAATAATGACAGCACAATACTACTGTAAGGCGCAGGAGAACACTCTAAATGTTTTTAAATTTTTAATTGGTTTTTGAATTTTAACAATTTGCAAGCCATGTGCTTGCTGCTGTGGATAAGTACTGGGATTATTACATTTTTTGGCTGATGTGTAATTTGTGTTTTGTGTTTACTCACCAGACAGCTGAGGGGAATGTGGTCCCTGTGATTGAGTACTCTCCAAAATGTGTTCTGGTGGCTGAGGCAACACAGTAGAAATACGACGTGGGGGTGTCCTTAATACTGGTGTTGGTGCGACATCAGGATGTCGTCTCTTGCTAGGTCTGCTCGTGTGGCTGCCAGACCCCTGTGAAGGACGTCTTTGTGGACTGTGATGCGATGTTGAAGTTCCTATGGATTAATGCAAACATTAGTTTTTTGTTTTTTTTTGTTGTGGCCACATTAACAGGTGTAATTTTTGCGTTACCTGTATCGCCAGCATCCACAGCTCTTGACAGTGTTGCTTGTGTTCTGGAAGTGGTGGCTTGCTTTCGTACTGTAAAAATGAAACATTGGTGTTTATGACCTTTAATTACAGTGTGTACTTTTGTAAGCAGCAACATTTAGTGATGTGGACATATGATTACCATTATGGGTACAGTTTCTAACAATAAATTTTGAAACAATGGTTTGGTTCATTTTTGGTAAACAGGCTAATGAGGTTCCATTTCCAAAGACATAAACATAGCCAAGTAGTCTAATTTTCCATGGCCAACAGCAGAATAAACACACATGTATTACCATATATTTTACATTATTACATTAATGAGTAATTTTATACAATTTTTTTTTAAAAACGCAAAATTAAAAATTTTGTAACAAAAAAAAATTCTTACCCATCTACACTAACATATTGGCCACAAAGACAAGTAAAATACAGCAGACATTAAACAAAAAACAAAAAATAAAAACCATTA
Organism: Pseudophryne corroboree; assembly: GCF_028390025.1. Taxonomy (NCBI): domain Eukaryota; kingdom Metazoa; phylum Chordata; class Amphibia; order Anura; family Myobatrachidae; genus Pseudophryne; species Pseudophryne corroboree. Next base: position 551,104,302 of record NC_086446.1, on the reverse strand, counting down.
CTACCTAACACCTCACTATACAAACACAAAATATTTTTAACAAAAACAGAAATAGATAATCAATTTAGAACATAAAAATATATTAACAATACGATATCATTTTAAAAATACTAATTAGACATAAACACATATGCAGATATAACAGATTTGTAAAAATAAACTCACCATCAGGCCTAGGAAGATCCGAATCCCACACATTAGTCGCACCAATAACTTCATGCGGACTAAGGGTCCGCACAGGTTCCTCCCACTCCCGATAAGACGCTATAAAGGGATGGCCACCCCCTGTTTGCCTGGCTGACTTAGCCTCCTTTGCCATCTTGGCCTTGACACGGCGCTTGATGTCGTAGAATCTCTTCCGACACGTGTCCTCGGTCCTCTTCACCACACTCTCACTGTTTACTGTCGCTATTACCTTCCCCCACAGAACAGTTTTCCTGCGCGAAGGCACCTTGGCCGCATCACGCCCAAACAGCTGGCGATGATGGCACATCAACTCATGCACCAAAGCCATATTTTCCGCAAAGCTAAATTTAACATTTCTGCCCGTCTTGGTAGTGGTGCGTGGCTGCGGAGCAACACCACCATCACTGTCACTATCACTCGAGGCCACTGCAGCAACCTCACCCTCCTCCACCTCATTAACCTCCTCCCCCTCAATCACCTCCTCCACCTCACTCACTTCCTCCACCTCACTCACCTCCTCCCTCTCACTCACCTCCTCCCTCTCACTCACCTCCTCCCTCTCACTCACCTCTGACTGGGACATAATAATGACAAACAACAAATAACACTAATAACAAAAAAAACACAAAACACACTCCTCCACTACCACTGCACACCAACCACACACACACACACACACACACACACACACACACACACAAACAATGACAATAGACTGAAAGTAAAATGCACAAACACTAAAAATGACACAAACTTTTAAGAGACCACACAACAATTACCACAAGACTACTTACACACACAATACAGAACTCAACAATCGCAAGAAACCTCCAAAACCGACCAACAAATCACCAACTCCAAAACACCATCTTCCTCTCACCTCTCCACTAGCTAAACCCTCGAGGTGCGGCTGGTTGGGGGCGTTTTTATACTAATGAGCACAGACACTCCTCCATGACAAACACTACCAATCACGGACGAGTGACGAAAACGAAAGTAAGAAAATAACGCGTCCGGGAAGGGTCAAAAACATTGCCGTGGAAATTAAAAATACAAATTCGTAAAAAGACCAACAAAATACGGCCGGAAAAACAAGTCGGCCGCGAACACATAAAATATATTACGAATGACATCGACATCGGAAAATACGAAAACACAAATTACGAACGCTTAGTAAATGAGCCGTAAAAAAAACAAAAAGTTGCAAATTCACACTACCGATGTCAGTCGTGTTTCAACTTCAAACAAATTCAGAACATTACGAAACTTAATAAAAATACCCCTTTGTGTTTTCCTAACTGGACTAATTGCTAATAAAGCAGCTGTGGGCTGCACCTGAGACTTGATAATAATACCTGCTACATTATCAAACCCCCTAACAGGACCAACTCCAGGAGGGACACAATGCTCTGCTCCTGGTCTTCCATCTTAATGTATAATTGCCATCACCTGTACTGAAACACCTTTCTTATACATTAACCTGTTCAACACAGGTTCTGGCAATCATAAATTAAGAGAAGCAGAGCATTGTGTCCATTCTGGAGAGGGTCACATTGGGAGGTATGCATTATGTATTAAGAGGCAGGCCAGCAAGCTTCTGGCTCCAGGCTTTTAAAATAGAACCTTTCTACAGTATTTCCATTGAAATTATTGTACAAGTACTCTGCATCAAGGTTTTTTTCCCCATTAATTGCTCTACTTAACTAATTCCAGCCAATCAACAGTGACTATGCAGTTTGATGAATACTCAACAGGCTGTTACCTACGTTTTCAACCTAAAGGCTGTGGAGTTCATCTGTGCACTAATTCAAAGGACAAAATTGAAAAATAATATTTGTTTAAGGATTTAGCAGTAAGAAGAACAAATGCGCACTGAAAACAAAAAGAATCTTTACCATATGAAGATTCATTACTTTGTGAAGTAAGTTTGACTCAATAATATAAAAATAATAGTAGGTAAGTCTACTTAACTACCATAAGAGAGGCAGATCAGTTATCCTGCACTGTCTCTCAAACATGTCAGGGAGGCCAGAGATTAGGGGTTAAGTTGACAATTCAATATAAGAAATTCCTCACTGATGACGGGATAGTCTTTTCATCAATTCTATAGGAGATCCAATTTAAAGCAACAATAGTTACAACATCACTTGTAACTAAGGGGAACTAGAGGTGGTATCCTGTAAGTACCAGATAGAAATCAAGGAAGCACCCAGGATGAAAAGAGGCATGATTTCAGATATTACATCTACAGCAGTAAAAATAATCATTTTAGAAGACCGTTTAAAATATTGATTTATTTCCAGGCAGTAAAATTTGTACCTCTGACACAAAGAAGAAGGAGTTTTACTGTTTGCCTGTTCCTTATTAGACCTCTAATATTACTAGATTTCTAGGAGGAATCCTAGACTGTTCAAATTATGTCACAAGTCCAGGAGAACAAAACTACATCATAGGCTGGATGAAGCTTGAAGCCTGTCTATGTGTACAACTAGGAATCTTCCCCAAGGATGTTATTCCTCTGTCCAGCATTCCTCAGAAAAAGAGAAGGAACTAGTGGTGTAGTACTGTATGTCTCAAACATTTGGCAAGATACAGTAAAAATTGGATGCATTTCAATATATATTTTCCCTTTATATAGAATATGTCTGTATTTGGTGTATGGATCTCTCTGGATCTGTGTCAGAGCTATTGGGGACTGGAGTGGTGTTGTAGTTTCTTCTCATAGAGATTGAAGAACTTCATTTTCGGTGGATGCAGGAAGATGCAGTGACTAGCACTAAGTATTATACAAAAACCAGTGCAGAGGCGTTGAGTCTTACCCCACTGGTGGTCATCTCCAGGGAACCTCACAAGGATATTTAGGTTTTGCTGCACCTGGTGGGCCAGTTGCGGCTCCTGACTAGGTTATCTGGGCTAACACTAGTGGCTGGGTCTGCAGGTAACTGTACTATCGGACTGGAACCGATGGTATCTGTAATATAGGATTGGAACCCATGCTATCTGTACCAATGTTATCTGTATTATCAGACTGGGACCGATGGTATCTGCATCCGATTGTTTCTATATTATTGGATTGGATCCAATGGTTTCTGTAAACAGTAGGAAGCTGGCACCCATTAGACCAGCGAAACGCGTTGGACTTCACCTATAGGACCACAAGTACCAGCACCTTCATCCACCTCCTGGCGATATTTGGACCTATCTGCATCCGCTGGATAAAATTACGACACAAGTCATCTACAGACCCGAACCTATCCCCATCTGCCATTTGGTTTCTACTGTATGAGATACCATGGGGACCTTTTCCGGAAACAAGTCTGGTAATAACTTTACATCAAATTGAACTTGTGAGCAACTGTGGACCAGTGTCCTAGCCAGGGACTGTGGACATTATACTTGGAAGGGTTAATTTGTGGCATCCTATAATTTTATTTGTGTTATCAGCAATTGCTTCTGTTTTACTCTTGAGGATTATGAAAACCTCTTTTTTTATAAACGTGTAATAAAATGAATCATTTATTTTATATACTGATCCAGCTGTCTACTATAATTTGATCTACAGCCGGCACCAGTACTTATTCTTTCTTTCTGTCTATATAATTAAGGGAATTGACCTTCCCTGTACAGGCTGCCGTTGACAGCGCACTCTATCTGTATTTTCTGTTTTAGTATCTGTAATGGGACTGTGGTGCTGACCGGGCTGGATCCAAAATGATGACACTGGATGATCCCTTGGAAATGCAAATGGTAATGCAGATAGCAAATAGAGAAGCTCAGAGAATGCAGGCACTGTGCATACCTGAATACTAAGAAGCAGGAAGCTTTAAACATCTTGGCTACACAGGATTGACTGGGTGTGTCAGCTGATACTCAGGCTGCATGGAATTGGTCAGAGACTGGTCAGCTTACACTTAACATGATGATGTCGTCTATGCTGCCAGCTGGCAGGAGCATTGTACACGGATGACTCAGCCCCAATTGCTGTGACTACTGCGGCCATGCAAAGAGCATGCCGCCAGACTGCCATAGCACACCAGACACTCACAAGTGGCCTGACAGGTATGAAACAGGGACTGTCCTTAGCAGCATTCCCTGGGGCCGTGACAGAATATAGGTGGTCATACATTACTCACACTGATAGACAGTGGCTGCCACACATAAATGTATCTTTATGGTATATAAGAGAGCACACTAGCCCATGTATACACACCTTGACAAAGACTCTATTTCAATATGCATTGGTGAAGAGCTAAAGGGCCCTACACACTGGGTGATGTAATCGACCAATAATCTATCGTTCAACAATACATCGATAGTTGATTCAGCCTACACACTGGACGAAATTGATGGTCAATTTGGACGATATGAGAGTACATTACATCTATATCATCCAAATTGACTTGCATGTTTAAACAATGGATAGATCAACGATGAACGATCGCAGGGCCGCTCATCATTCATCGTTGATGCATACACACTGAGCAATATGAACAATTTATTGTTCATTGCTGAACAAGATCTTTCATATCGCTCATACACATTGCCCAGTGTGTAGGGCCCTTAAGAGACACTGATCTAAATAGGAGATGTACATACCCCCTTGTGGTACCATTACACCTTACATTGTATGTTGTATATTTTTATCATTAGCATATTGTTTTATACTGTATATAATATTTTTTTTACTCAAGTGAGATAGGATCACCTTATAAGGCTGTGTGCAGTAGTGGGTTTTATTTGTTGTTTTCTTCTTTTCCGCATTTGTCTGCCAGAGACACAAAGCATAGACCATTTCTCATTAAGGGGCTTGTTTTCATCTGGGTTGTGTGTCCTCACCATTACCTATGATAACTAGCAAGCTATAGAAAATCAAAGAGTATGTGGAGGTAGCATTTATTATTATTATTATTATTATTATTATTATTATTGGTTTCTTATGTAGCGCAGCAAATTCTAATGTGCTTCACAATTGGAAACAACAGTAATAAAACAAAACTTGGTAATAACGGATAGTCACAGAGGTAGAAAGCAGGGGCGCGCAGTGAGGTAAATAGCTGAGGAGGCCATGGCTAGTACCAGAGCTAGATTTACACACAGTATATGAGCCAAAGAGTTCATGTGGGCATTATACACAGGTGCAGCAGAATATCCTGCTGGAAATTCGGTGAGCTTTGATCAGAGATGTGCAGAAAAGATAGGCAGGGATGCAGTGCCTTTCACAGCATTTGCACTACAGAATTTTGACTATAAAAATGATTAAAATAATACAAAGAAGATATTTCTAATATATTATTTGTATTTTTCAAATACTTTATGTAGTTAATTCAGTGGCTTATATTGTATGTTAGTATAACAGAAAAGGCTCTGCTTCACCCGCCTAACCTCACCACTCGTAACTGCTTTTAAGCTTACAATCTTTAGGGAAATAGTAATTAAAACACAAGGATAGGTGTTATCTATTACATAATGGTCCACCAGGTTACAAAGGTTCTTGGTGGTATGATATGGACACATGGGCCACCACAGTGGTGGTATCAATTCTACTTAACTAGCTGAAAAGAGCATGATTTTCTTCCACTGTAGAAATTACTATAAAAAAATCCAGGGACATTACCAATAAGATTTGATCTATTTCAGGGTCCATTGCTCCACTCAAGTTTCAGCTAGCAGTATGGAGATTGAGAAGAATTTGTTGAAATGAAAAGGAGTGGTTAACTTTCTTTGTATTCTGATTGTGTTTATGCACCTTGACTGGTTTCCACCTACAGTACAATGAACAATTTATAGTTGGTTATTTATTGTTGTAATGTGATGATACTGGCCATCTTTTCTCTGCCACCAGACCTTTTCCATCTTCTTTATTTTAGTGTACATTTTAAACAAATAGCCGACACTATTTTTGACAAATCTTTGTGTCTATGTCTCTATGTATGGTTAGGATTATGTACAGTAATAATGATTATAGATGATGAGCACACGTGGCACCCTCAGTCTATAGAAGGTTTACTACATCTCCTTTTGGCTGGTCTTAATATGGACACCGAGTCATGGAAACCCAGCAAATCAAAGTACAGGGAAGTAAAATAGAAAGTACGTACAGTTGTGTAAACTGCAGCTATTAGATGCGTGTGCAGTTGTTCAATAATCACCCATCATGCGAAATTGCACAACAGCGATCAGATCTGAATTAGGCCCATGCTCCAGTCACTGGCCAGAACCAAGATATACCATATCCCACAACACTAGAAAAGGAAGCTGTTGCTAACCTACAATAAAAGAAATGTTGCTAAAGGACTCAGGTAAGTGTCATAGTGAAGATGCGGGATGCCATTCTCTATATGGACTTTATTTTCTGAAGCCTTTTAGGCTGTTTCTGATTACATATACTGTTATTTACATTACTGTACAAACAGGATCATTATTCTACAAACAGACTGTGGGGTCAATTAACTAAGATGGGAATTCTATTTAAGATGGGATGTTGCCCATAGCAACCAATCAGATTCTACCCTCATTTATATAGCACCTTCTAGAAGATAATACCTGGAATCTGATTGATTGCTATGGGCAACATCCCATCTTAAATAGAACTCCCAACTTAGTAAATTTAAACCGTGTTTCCACAATCACAGTGAGAAAAAGAGATTTTTTACCTTACACAGATTCAAGGCCAGTGCAAGATTCCTAGATATGCTGAGCAAATTATACCCTACTTTCCTGCTCTCCACCAATACCCTTTTCCAACATCCTAACATAACATATACACACAAAACTTGATTTCTGAAAATTATTATTATTAGACATATTAACAAGAAAATTATATTACATTAATCGCTTAGTGCTATACACAAACCAAATTAATAGTGCTACCAGGATACTGAAATATCTTAGTAAATGCCTTCCCAAAAATAACAGTAACGTTTATTTTATTTTAGATGCCTATTTATTTATGTGCAGAACCTTTTAACACAATTATAGTAAATAATCTCCCCAGTGATAGCGGAAGGCAGCAGTATTGCTGAATTTTCTATTTCCCAGGTCAATCTATATGCATACATTATGTGCATGCATTACCTGGCTCTGCATGTTCACATAAGTACAGTGTATAAAATGTTGAATTTTTTTTCTCCTTAAAAAAATCTATTTTTGTGGGCTACCCCTATTAATGCCATCCTTCATCTGTATGTTTTTCTTTGTTTTGGTTAAGTGCTTTTAGATCAAAATAATGTAATTTAGAGATGTGTGCTAACTCCCGTGTTTTGGTTTTAGATCTTTATTAATTACGAGTTTGTGTTTTGGTCTTAATTTGACAAAACCACCCTCAATTGGTCAATTTTGAACACCTCACAGTTCATAATATTGTTTTTACCAATATTGGCCAAAGGCTACAGTGGGTTGGCTGGTTACCAAGCCACAAAGCAGCAGCACAAAAACATGGCAGTTTAAAGAACATCTATGAATTATTGCCACACAGCAATGGCAGGAAAGAAAATTGGTGCATTATGGAATTTTTACTTAGGTGCTCAGTTTAAAAAAAACAAGTACTTCAGCAAAAAGGACTGCCACTTTTGTAGCTGAAGTGCTTGGTTTGTTTGGACCCAAACAAAACAAGTTGCCAATGGGCTTAAAGCAGCTAAGTTAGCAGTGCTGTCAGTGATCTCTACAGTGGCAAGATGTCATCATTATGATCATCCTCACACTCATCAGTGTTAACTGTACATCATCTTCATACGATATTAATTCATCCCTGCTGGAATCCACAATTACAGAAGTCTCAGTACTTTGAGGTAATTGCTGGAAAATGTCTTCATTTTCAGTTAATTTTGATGAATATCATCTTTTCCACATTTTGAGGAAGTGGCATCCTACGCTGATCGCAGACAAGGTTCCTGGCTGTGCTGAAAATGCTATCTGAGTACACACTGAAGAGTGGGCAGCTTATAATGCAAACCTAGTTTGTAAAAGGGCCTCCAAATTACATTCTTTTTTACTTCCAGTAGTCAAAGAGACTGTCTGACATGACTGAATGCTGTCATTAAAATAATCCTCCAACATTCTTTGGATCCTGACCATATAAGATGGAGTTATGGTAGAGGTGTCATTAATTGTGGGCTATTCTTTTAAACCTGACCAGATGTCAAAATGTTGTGTTGATCAAATTTCATCACCAGTGGGTTTTTGGGAAAGCTCAATTTTTTACTGCCAGTAGCTTTCGCCAGAGAATCTAAAGGAGACGTAATCGTGTCATGTACCACTTGAACTGAAAATTGTCTCACCAGGAACACTTTGCATCTCTTAAGATCTTTGTCAGTTGGATAGAAAGACATGGTGCATGACTTAATCCTAGTATTAAACATGGATGCAAAAATGTAGTCATGTAATTTCAAAATATTGATAACCCTTGGATCCTGACAAAGCCAATAAAGGTCTTGGCCTACAAGTCCGGCATAGTTCATTTTTAGATCCATCTTCTGTTTCTGAAGCTGCTTATCCAAGCTCTAATTAGGAGAATCACCTGACTCAAGCTGTAGTGTCTGAACTCGCTTCACAGGTGACTACTACATATGTTTTTTTTTTACCTTACATACATAGGTGTGCGCAGCACATTTTATTAGGGGGTGCACCATCGGAGGGATGTGTCTAGCACCGCCTTTTGGGTGTGTTTAGCACCATCTATTGATGGTCAACGCAATATAAAATATTCACCCTTGTACCAATCCTAATAAAGCAGATACGTTGTCAGATGTTGTGGTGTGCACCAAACAAACAGCCCTGATGGCACTCACGACAATTACACTGCTCATCCTCAGCCTGGTCTGGCTCCCCCTCTCTTTCCCCTGCAAGCTGCAGCAGCTAGTAAGCCAAGTCAGTCACTCACTGACAGTCGCAGACTAGTACTGCTGCTGCTGGAAAAACGAGTGACGTGTCAATGTTGCTGCCGACCACCTGCCAGTATTGAATTTGTCTACCTAAGAGGAACTCTGGCTGCATGCTGATCCTCATCAGTGGCTTGCGTTGGCATAGCATAGAAGGAGAGAGGTGGGCATGTGGTGGGTGGGCGTGTGAGCAGCATGACGTAATCACATCACATCACGTTGTTTTTGTACATGGGGTGGAGCCAGGAGTTTAAAAGCCGGTGGCAGTGGCACCCTTGATTAACCTAGGCATCCGGTCAGTAATGCAGTCCTGACAGGGTGCAGCGCAGAGGGGACAGTAATCAGCCTGCTCGGCGACCGTTGCATCAGGCATGTGAGATCGGGGTGCCAGACATTAGGGGGTGCCTGTGCGCACCAGGCACCCCCCCTGCGCACACCTATGCTTCCACAACATGAATAGTATTCTCCACTGCGATGGACAAACATATATTCCTCTTCCTTTCCAATGACATAGCTTGTTGTACAGGTTTTGATGGCATTTTGTTGTTCATCCATCTGCTGAAGCATATACAGTGTGGAATTCCACCTTGTTACTACCTCTTGCTTCAGTTGGTTATAGGGCAAATTGAACTGTTCTTGAAGATGACGCAATCTCCTACATGTTGCTGAATGATGAAAATTCCCACAATTTTTTGAGCCATAGACAGCATCTCCTGCATCTGTCATTTTAAAAAACTCTGTACCACCAAATTAATTCTGTGAGCAAAATATTGGATGGTTTTGAATTCACCAACTCTGGGGCATAATTAAAAATCACAAGTCTTCAGGAGTAAGCTATTTTGCCATGACATCCCATAGATTTTCTAAGAGGCCTCTTAGTGAAGCTGGTAATAAAGATAGGTTAATTGTCTCCCAACAAAAATTAACCCTAAGGTGAATGTGTGTGAGTGTACATGTGGTCGAGACTATAGATTGTAAGCTCCACTGTGGCAGGAACTGATGTGAATGGCCAATTCTCTGTAAAGTGCTGAGGAATATGTGTGCACTATATAAATAACTGGTAATATATAATAAATAAATAAATAAATAGTAGCCTGCCTCTGAATGAGCTGTCATTGTTTGTTAGGGATGTAGTTGCCATCCCAGTGCTCAGGATTATATCAGAAAAAACACCGGTGCCGGAATCCCGACACCGTTTATTATATGCTACATCAATTCCTGCTGCTGTTGGCAATTCACTCACCCAGGGCGGGATGTACTAAAGCAAAAATGTGGTAAAACCCTGAAAATGGGGGTTTTACTGCATTTTCTAATTTACTAAGACCATACCACAGCGTTTTTGCCATCCAGGGTATCGCCATCTCTGGATGGCGATACCCTATAGAAGCCTATGGGCTTCTTATCGCCAAATGCCGCAACCCACCGACCCCGGCGCAGACCAGTCATTAGGTTTTTTAATATCTTGGTACAGGAGATGCATTGCATTTCTCGTAAAATGGAATAAATATGGAATTTGATAGCAGGGACACAGGACCTCAATCAACTGTCTAAAAAACACTGTTTTAATGGTGGATACTGGATACAGGTCAATTACTAGCATAACTATCATACAGTGCATCCGGAAGGTGTTCACAGCGCTTCACTTTTTCCACATTTAGTTATGTTACAGCCTTATTCCAAAATGGAATACATTTATTTTCCCCAAAAAATTCTACACACAATACCCCATAATGACAACATGAAAAAAGTTGTTTTGAGAATTTTGCAAATTTATTAAAAGCAAAAAACCAATAAATCACATGTACATAAGTATTCACAGCCTTTGCTCAATACTTTGTTGATGGACCTTTGGCAGCAATTACAGCCTCAAGTATTTTTGAATATGATGAAACAAGCTTGGCACACCTATCTTTGGGCAGTTTCGCCCATTCCTCTTTGCAGCACCTCTCAAGCTCCATCAGGTTGGATGGGAAGCATTGGTGCCCAGAACCAGCCAGAGCCCAGACTTGAATCTGTTGAACATCTCCCCAGAGATGTTCAATTGGATTCAAGTCTGGGCTCAGGTTGGTCCACTCAAGGACATTTACAGAGTTGCCCTGAAGCCACTCCATTGATATCTTGGATGTGTGCTTAGGGTCATTGTCCTGCTAAAAGATGAACAGTCACCTCTGTCTGAGGTCAAGAGCACTCTAGAGCAGGTTTTCATCCAGGATGTCTCTGTACATTGCTGCATTAAACTTTCCCTCTATCCTGACTAGTCACCCAGTTCCTGCCGCTGAAAAACATCCCCACAGCATGATGCTGCCACCACCATGATGCACTGTAGGGATGATATTGGCCTGTTGATGTGCGGTGCCTGGTTTCCTTCAAACATGATGCCCTCCGTTCACGCCAAAGAGTTCAATCTTTGTCTCATCAGACCATGGTCTTAGAGTCCTTCAGGTGTCTTTTGGCAAACTCCAGGTGAGCTGCCATGTACCTTTTTACTAAGGAGTGGCTTTTGTCTGGCCACTCTACCAAACAGGCCTGATTGGTGGATTGCTGAAGGTTCTCCTCTATCCACAAAGGAATGCTGTAGCTCTGACAGAGTGACCATCGGGTTCTTGGTCACCTCTCTGACTAGGGCCCTTCATTCTCGATCGCTAAGTTTAGACGGCTGACCAGCTTTAGGAAGAGTCCAGGTGGTTCTGAACATCTTCCATTTACGGATGATGGAGGCCACTGTGCACATTGGGACCTTCAAAGCAGCAGATATTTTTCTGTACCCTTCCCCAGATTTGTGCCTCAAGACAATCCTGTCTCTGAGGTATACAGACAATTCCTTTGACTTCATGCTTGGTTTGTGCTCAGACATGCACTGTCAAGTGTGGGACATTATATAGACAGGTGTGTGCTTTTCCAAATCGTATCCAATCAACTGAATTTACCACAGGTGAACTCCAATTAAGCTGTAGGAACATCTCATGGATTGTCAGTGGAAACAGGATGCACCTGAGCTCAATTTTGCACTTCATGGCAAAGGCTGTCAATACGTATGTTCATGTGATTTCTTAGTTTTTTATTTTTAATAAATTAACAAAAATCTAAAAAAACACTTTTTTCACATCCATTCAATATCCTCCTTATCTTGTTGCACTCCCGCAATAGCAACCTCAATATCTATGTGAGCATGTTGACTTGTGCTGCTAAACTCCACATTTGCAGAGTGTTCAGAAATGGTAGAAGAAGGCAACAAGTACAGTATCTAAAAGGTCAGTCTCACACATAGCATTGGTGGACACATGTAGACTCTCCTCAGGTATATGTGATATTTCTGAATACCCAGTTTGTGCTACTGCCTTAGTGTTTTTTTCAACACTAATTTTCCTGTTTTAATTTTTTACATGTCTTCTGGACTCTGAGTGAGAAGTTCTTGCATCATCATAAGTGTCAAAAGAAGATACCTCACTTACAGTTACAGAACCACCATTCATAAGTAAAGGCCAAGGTATTTTCTTGCCACTGCGTGTGGTGTATGGTATAGTGACAATTTTATGTTTTTCAGTGGTAAACCTTTCCTGTATTAGAGGTGATATTTTTGTCTTTAGCATAATATATTGTTTTGATTTCAGGTGCTCTTTCTTAAACCCTCTATGCACTTCAGCACTGCCTTTAGTAGACATTGAAAGACTGTTTTCATGATCATCATGACTAGCAGCAGCCACAACATTAGTAATTGTTTGCTGCTTCTGCTTTTCCATATACTGATCATGTTCCATATTGACTCATAATGCTTATTTTTAAGCACACCACCTACTGAGCTTTATTGAACATACAAAAGTTGTATAAAAAATATATCTTTTTTTTCTGCTTTTATCACAAATGACAACTTGAAACTGAGGACTCACAGTGCTTATATTATAGCAGTTGCGTGGCACCTTCTGAGCTTTATCGAATACACAAGTTGTACAAAAAAATAAACATTTTTTTCTGATTTTTTCACAAATGATAACTTCACAGTGAGGTCTTATAGTGCTTATATTTATTAACGTAATGGCATGGCACCTATTGAGTTTCAGGAAACCAAATCCGCACATTTTTAGATTTTGGTTATTGTGTATAGATATATACTGTACACATTATAAACTCTGTGAATCAAATTATACACATTTTAGTTTATGTGAATCTATGTTATTATACCCATTAACAGTACTACAGTAGTTTAAGTGTGCATCTGATTGTAATTGTTTAATTAAAGCTACATACTGTATAAGGGTGTGGTATGGTATGCCGGCGGTCGGCTCCCGGGAGCCCAACCGCCGGCTTACCGACAGTGTGGCGAGCGCAAATGAGCCCCTTGCGGGCTCGCTGCACTTGCCACGCTATTTTATTCTCCCTCCAGGGGGGTCGTGTACACCCACGAGGGAGAATAAGTGTCGGTATGCCGGCTGTCGGGATTTCGGCGCCGGTATACTGTGCGCCGGTATCCCGACAGCCGGCATACTGAAGATCACCCCTGTATAAGTATTTGAAGGTAAGATATGTTGTTTATTTATGGCTATGCTACTCAATAGGTGTTAGGCGCCGAGGGTCCGCTCGTCAGTGCGGCCGGCGCCTAGCAACGGGGACGCCACTGTCGGATCGTGTTCCCCGTTGCTGGGTCTAAGTTTATATCTTCACTGGTTTCCTGGCTGTGTAGCATGCAGCTGCATGGCATGTTGTAATTATCACTCATCTGTTTCCCTGACCATGCAGCTTGTCAGCTGCATAGCATTTAAATCCAATCAGCCTCCAAACAGCTGATTGGAAGACTCTCTGTTAAAAGCACTCCCAGGACTCCTCACAGACGCCGGTGATAGCTTCCTGTTTGCCTGTGTCTGCTGCAGAGAAAGTTCCCAGTCCCGGTTTACCCGTTTGTTCCTGTTCTCAGTGATCCTGTACTCGGAAGTTACCATCTGTTCCTGGAGTCTGATCAAGCACCTTTAACATCTGGTGGTGTTCGTGAGTCGCGGCGCAGCCGTGTGTTGCGGCTTGTCCGCTATTATTATTATTTTGTTTATATTGTGTTCTGGAGCTTTGCGGAGGATTCCGCTTCCACAAGATCCACTCTGGTGTCCAGCGGTGCCGGATAGGAGTGTCGGATCAGTGGATCTTTGGTTGTCCTTTTCCCTGGCGGCTAGTCCGCACATACCTTTTGATTTAGTTAAGTTAGCTTGTAACCCCTGGCTTGGTTGCTTAGTCAGAGGGCCCCTTGTTATCACCCTGTCTCGGACTTCCCCTTGTCTCCCATTAAGACCTGCGGGGGCATCGGGGTTGGGCAGACATAATCCGCCCTTCGAACGCGGCTGCCATGGGCTCAAGCAACCATAGTCTCGCAGGGGATTTCTGATAACACGGGCGAGACAACGGAGTTAGGGTGCCAGGGGCTACTAGGCTTTCCAGCTCCCACAACCTGTATATGGTTCCTGTGCTCAGATCCCTGCCATAAGATCTTCCCCAGTCTGGGGTACAGGAATCGTAACATTATCACCGGCCAACAAAAGAAAAAATTTCAACAGGAGTTAATTTTTTCACTGATCCAGTTGGGAGAATTTTTGTCGGCCTCATGAATCCCACCGGTGTTGGGCCAAACCCTGGCCAGTTCCTAGTTAGTCAGATTCAGGAACTTACCCAGATGGTTCAGGATCTGTCCCTCCGGGTGAGCTCACAGGAAGATCTGTTACGGACTTCCCCGAGGGTCGTCCCTGAACCAAAAATGCATCTGCCTGACCGTTTTTCTGGGGATAGAAAACAGTTTTTTAATTTTAAAGAGTCTTGTAAACTGTATTTTCGTTTGAGACCAGTCTCCTCAGGTACGGAGGCTCAGCGGGTTGGGATTGTAGTTTCTCTGCTTCAGGGGGATCCTCAGACCTGGGCTTTTGGTTTGAAGACAGACGATCCGGCCTTATCGTCTGTAGACGCCTTTTTTAAATCTTTGGGGCTATTGTATGACGACCCTGATAGAGAGGCGTCCGCAGAAAGTCAGTTGCGTGCTCTGAGACAGGGTAGGAATCCTGCAGAGAATTATTGTACGGAGTTTCGCCGTTGGTCGAACGACTGTGGCTGGAATGACCCTGCCCTGCGCAGTCAGTTTCGCCTCGGCTTATCTGAATCTATAAAAGACAGCCTCCTTCAGTATCCCGCTCCTGAGACCCTTGATAAACTCATGGAGCTCTCTATTAAAATAGATCGTCGGCTCAGAGAGCGGAGGACTGAAAAAGGGGCATCTGTAGTTTCTTTTCCCTGTGTTCCTTCCGTTCCTGTAGACATGGGAGAGCCTATGCAGATTGGTCTCTCCAAATTGTCTCCGGAAGAAAGAACCAGGAGGCAAAATTCGGGTCTGTGTTTGTACTGCGGAGGTAAGGGACATTTTGCCCGTAGTTGCCCAAACAAGTCGGGAAACTTCCTGACCAAGTGAATAGTGAGGGGGTTCACTTTGGTCTACAGCTCATCTCCTCGAATAATTCACTGTTGGTTCCTGCTAAAGTTTCTTATGACAGCCTCTGTTCCTCGGTCTCTGCTTTTGTGGACAGTGGAGCTGCAGGAAACTTTATGGACTTAACATGGGCCAAGGCCTTAGGTATTCCTCAGCTAACCTTAGGTAGGTGTGTCACCATGCATGGTTTAGATGGGAGTCCCTTATCCAATGGGGTTATTTCTCTATGTACACCTCCAGTTTTGCTCTCGGTGGGAGCTCTACATTCAGAAAAGATTGAGTTTTTTCTTACCCATTGTCCAGCAGTTCCTGTGGTTCTGGGTCACCCTTGGCTGGCCTTCCATAATCCCATCATAGATTGGCAGTCTGGGGAGATCCTACAATGGGGTACCATCTGTGATAAAGAATGTATTACACTTCCTATCCGAGTAGCTTCTGCCAGGTCCGCACATATTCCTGGAGAATACCAGGATTTTTTGGATGTGTTTTCCAAGGGCAATGCTGATATTTTGCCTCCCCATAGGCCTTATGATTGTACCATTGAGTTAATTCCTGGTGCCACGTTGCCTAAAGGAAGGTTATATGCTTTGTCTGGTCCTGAAACGGTGGCCATGAATGAGTATGTGAAAGAAAGTCTTGAGAAAGGGTTTATCAGGCCATCTAAATCCCCTTTAAGTGCAGGTTTCTTCTTCGTAGAGAAGAAGGATGGTTCCCTCAGACCCTGCATTGACTTTCGAGCCTTGAATAAGATCTCAGTAAAGAATACTTACCCCCTGCCACTGATCTCTGTCCTCTTTGATCAGCTACGTTCGGCTGTTATTTTTTCTAAGATTGACCTGAGAGGAGCATATAATCTCATTAGAATCAGGTCAGGGGATGAGTGGAAAACGGCATTCAGTACTCAATCAGGCCACTATGAGTATCTGGTCATGCCATTCGGCCTATCTAACGCTCCGGCAGTCTTTCAGGATCTCATTAATGATGTGCTCCGTGAGTTTCTGGGAAGATTCGTCGTGGTCTATTTAGACGACATTTTGATATATTCTGACTCTGTAGAACAACATGTTACCCAGGTGCGTCAGGTGCTTAAGAAATTACGTGAAAATCACTTGTATGCCAAACCGGAGAAGTGTGAATTTCACGTCACGGAGGTATCCTTTTTAGGGTACATTATTTCCCCTCGGGGATTCCGAATGGAACCTAAGAAGCTCCAAGCCATCCTGAGTTGGGCGCAACCCACTAACTTAAAAGCTATTCAGCGCTTTTTAGGGTTTGCAAACTACTATAGAAGGTTTATTCACTCTTTCTCTGACCTAGTTGCTCCCATTGTGGCACTCACTAAGAAGGGAGCAGATCCTACCAATTGGTCATGTGAAGCTAAAGCATCTTTTCAGGCCTTGAAACAAGCCTTTGTCTCAGCCCCTGTCCTTAGACATCCCAACCCAGAATTGCCTTTCATCGTTGAGGTAGATGCCTCGGAGGTTGGTGTAGGGGCTATCCTTTCTCAGAAGGATCCAGATTCCCTTGAGTTACATCCTTGTGCCTTTATGTCCAGGAAGTTCTCGTCTGCTGAATCCAACTACGATGTTGGTAATCGGGAGTTGCTGGCTATTAAATGGGCTTTTGAGGAGTGGAGACATTGGCTTGAAGGAGCGAGCCATACCATTTCTGTTTTGACGGATCACAAAAATCTTCAATACATTGAATCAGCTAAGCGACTGAATGCCCGACAGGCTCGTTGGGCTTTATTTTTTACTCGTTTCAAATTCATTATCACCTTCAGACCTGGTTCCAAGAATACCAAGGCAGATGCCCTCTCACGCAGTTTTCTTCCCGTTCAAGACAACAGTCCTGTTACTCCCATACTTCCGCCTTCAGTCATTCAGGCAGGTCTCACACAGGATGTTTTTTCTCAATTGAAGCTGCTTCAACATCAAGCTCCGGGAAATACTCCTGCTGGTCGTCTTTTTGTTCCTGAGTTTTTGAGAGCAACTGTTTTGGAGGAATTTCATGATAGCAAAGTTGCAGGGCATCTGGGAGTCGCTAAAACTTTGGAATTGGTATCCCGCTCAGTGTGGTGGCCTGGTCTTTCTAAAGACATTAAAGAATTTGTTTTTTCATGTCAGGTCTGTGCACAGCATAAAGTTCCTCGCTCTTTGCCTATTGGTCAACTCATGCCATTGAATGTTCCTCTTAGACCATGGTCGCATATCTCCATGGATTTTGTGGTGGATCTCCCTCTGTCAGCTGGATGCACAGTCATATGGGTGGTAGTGGACCGTTTTAGTAAGATGGCTCATTTTGTTGGTCTTCCCCGATTGCCATCTGCCCAGGGATTGGCAGTCTTGTTCCTCCGTCATGTTTTCAGACTCCATGGGTTACCCACTGATATTGTTTCTGACAGGGGTCCACAATTCATTGCACAATTTTGGAAATCTTTTTGTGCTTCATTAAAGATGAAATTATCATTAACCTCCGGTTATCATCCACAATCAAATGGACAGACTGAGCGAGTGAATCAATCCCTGAAACAATATTTACGTTTGTACTCGGCCAAACTCCAAAATGACTGGTCTGAGTTTCTTCCATTAGCAGAGTTTGCTTATAATAATGCCTGTCATGCCTCCACCAATGTATCTCCATTTTTTGCAGTTTTTGGTTTCCATCCCAGAGCTAATTCATTTTTTCAACATTCCTCTGTCTCCTCTCTGGCCCTGACCTCTCATCTTAAACTTATTTGGAAAAGAGTGCACATTGCTCTCAGAAAAGCAGCTTTCAGGGAAAAAAAAATTTCTGACAAGCTCCGGCGGCCGTGCACTTTTAAAGTAGGAGACAGGGTGTGGCTGTCGACTCGCAATATCAAACTTCGACAAACCTCAGCCAGATTGGGTCCTAGATTTATTGGACCATTTCTCATTATCAAAAAAGTCAATCCAGTTGCTTTCCGGTTACAGCTACCAAAAACTTTACGGATCGGAAATACCTTCCATTGCTCTTTGCTCAAACCATATGTTTCATCTAGCAGATTTCCTCGTAAAAAACCTCAGGGGAGATCACCAGTTAATGTACAGGGTCAGCAGGAGTTCGTGGTTGAGAAGGTTCTCGATTCCAAGTTGTCCCGGGGTCGGCTCTATTTTTTGGTCCATTGGAGAGGTTATGGTCCTGAGGAAAGGTCGTGGGTCCTAGATGAGGATCTTCATGCCCCAAGACTCAAAAGGGCATTTTTTCAAGAATTTCCTCAGAAACCCGGATTTAGGGGTTCCTTGACCCCTCCTCAAGGGGGGGGTACTGTTAGGCGCCGAGGGTCCGCTCGTCAGTGCGGCCGGCGCCTAGCAACGGGGACGCCACTGTCGGATCGTGTTCCCCGTTGCTGGGTCTAAGTTTATATCTTCACTGGTTTCCTGGCTGTGTAGCATGCAGCTGCATGGCATGTTGTAATTATCACTCATCTGTTTCCCTGACCATGCAGCTTGTCAGCTGCATAGCATTTAAATCCAATCAGCCTCCAAACAGCTGATTGGAAGACTCTCTGTTAAAAGCACTCCCAGGACTCCTCACAGACGCCGGTGATAGCTTCCTGTTTGCCTGTGTCTGCTGCAGAGAAAGTTCCCAGTCCCGGTTTACCCGTTTGTTCCTGTTCTCAGTGATCCTGTACTCGGAAGTTACCATCTGTTCCTGGAGTCTGATCAAGCACCTTTAACATCTGGTGGTGTTCGTGAGTCGCGGCGCAGCCGTGTGTTGCGGCTTGTCCGCTATTATTATTATTTTGTTTATATTGTGTTCTGGAGCTTTGCGGAGGATTCCGCTTCCACAAGATCCACTCTGGTGTCCAGCGGTGCCGGATAGGAGTGTCGGATCAGTGGATCTTTGGTTGTCCTTTTCCCTGGCGGCTAGTCCGCACATACCTTTTGATTTAGTTAAGTTAGCTTGTAACCCCTGGCTTGGTTGCTTAGTCAGAGGGCCCCTTGTTATCACCCTGTCTCGGACTTCCCCTTGTCTCCCATTAAGACCTGCGGGGGCATCGGGGTTGGGCAGACATAATCCGCCCTTCGAACGCGGCTGCCATGGGCTCAAGCAACCATAGTCTCGCAGGGGATTTCTGATAACACGGGCGAGACAACGGAGTTAGGGTGCCAGGGGCTACTAGGCTTTCCAGCTCCCACAACCTGTATATGGTTCCTGTGCTCAGATCCCTGCCATAAGATCTTCCCCAGTCTGGGGTACAGGAATCGTAACAATAGGATGCTAGTGTATATCAGAAAATAATATTTGAAATAAAAAATTACATAACTGTATGTAAATTGTGCTGCTATAAGCTGATGTTTTACATTAGAGTTAACTATACTTGGCTTACTAAATATTGTGAACAGTGCACTTTTTGAAAGAAAAATGAAGGCTATAGTTCTGAATGTGGAAGACACGGGACCTAATTCAGACCTGATCGTAGATGTGCTAAATTTAGCACATCTACGATCAGCTTTCCTGACATGCAGGGGGACGTTGGGCACAGAGCTAGTCTGCCCCGCATTTCAGGCCTTACCCCGCCGCACAAGTACAAAAGCATCGCACGACGACAATGCTTTTGTACTTGAGGAGTAGCTCCCTACCAGTGCAGCTCCTGTGCACTGGCAGGGAGCTACTCATTACTGTCTGGGTCGCAGCGGCTATGTGTGACATCATGCAGCTGCCATGGCCCGCACCCTGCACGGTCATCGGCTGTCTGGCATGCACCGGTGCACTGCGCTGCTGGGGCATGAGCAGTTCAGACCTGATCGGCTGCTGTGCGAGGACACACAGCAGCAATCAAGTCTGCATTAGGCCCACAGACTGTTGATTTTTTTGCTTAAAAGCAACATTTTGCTCTATGCAATGGGATAAGTATATGGAAATGTAGGAAAGGGTTATCAAATGTATGTTGTTTTTGATTAAAGGTAAGATTATATATTTTTTTAGTTTATTTCATCCTGTATGTTAAATTCTTATTCCACTATTGTTATGGCCATGACTCAGTGGATCATTCAGATCTGATCGCTGCTGTGCATTTTTGCACAGCGGGCAATCAGATCTGAACTGCGCATTCATATGCACCACAATGCACAGGCACGATGGACGGCTGTAACGGGGATCGCCGGTCAGCGATGGGATTGTGCGAAGGATCCATTTGCATGGGCGTTCAGAAAGAGATTGACAGGAAGAGGCCATTTGTGGGTGGCAACTGACCGTTTTCCCCGGAAAAATGCAGGCGGGATCAAGCATTTTCAGGGAAGGCGTTTGTCATCAAATCTAGTCTCGAATAGCCTGATGTGATCGCAGCAGCTGAGAAAGTCCTGGCCTGCACAGAGACTGCACAAAATCAGTTTGTGCAGCTCTGCTACACATGTGATCACACACTTGCACAGCGAAAATACAATACCCCTGTAGGCAGCGACTATCTGAACACAGGACAGAACAAATTGTTGCCTAGCGATCAGAAATGAATGACCACCTCCCCTAGATAATTTATCATGTCCTGAGAATGGTCTATATATAGACTACAAAACTTATTAAAGTGAGAATAAATATGTCAACTTAGAGCACTATACAGTTAAAAAGGAATATAAAATGAAGAAAAAAGAGGGACCTGGGGCTGTGGTTTATTCATTTTATCTTTAAGTTTGCTTTAGTTTACAAAGGATTCCATTATTTAGCATATCTAGAGCATGGAATTTTTCTGTTGGTTTACCTTCATAATGACAGGATTTTATTTATTTAAAAAAAAATTAGGGCCTAATTCAGACATGATCGCAGCAGCATATTATTTTTCTCTAATTGGCAAAACCATGGTGGTCATTCCAATTGTTCGCTCTGTATTTTTTTTTCGCAACAGAGCGATTAGTCGCTAATGCGCATGCGCAATGTCCGCAGTGCGACTGTGCCAAGTAAATTTGCTATGCAGTTAGGTATTTTACTCACGGCATTACGAGGTTTTTTCTTCGTTCTGGTGATCGTAATGTGATTGACAGGAAGTGGGTGTTTCTGGGCGGAAACAGGCCGTTTTATGGGTGTGTGCGAAAAAACGCTACAGTTTCTGGGAAAAACGCAGGAGTGGCTGGAGAAATGGAGGAGTGTCTGGGTGAACGCTGGGTGTGTTTGTGACGTCAAACCAGGAACGACAAGCCCTGAACTGATCGCAGATGCCGAGTAAGTCTGGAGCTACTCAGAAACTGCTAAGAAGTGTCTAATCGCAATTCTGCTAATCTTTCGTTCGCAATTTTGATAAGCTAAGATTCACTCCCAGTAGGCGGCGGCTTAGCGTGTGCAAAGTTGCTAAAAGCAGCTTGCGAGCGAACAACTCGGAATGAAGGCCCATGTGCATTGCAGGCGGGGGCAGATATAACATTTGCTGAGAGAGTTAGATTTGTGTGGGGTGTGTTCAAACTGAAATCTAAATTGCAGTGTAAAAATAAAGCAGCCAGTATTGACCCTGCACAGAAACAAAATAACCCACCCAAATCTAACTCTCTCTGCACATGTTATACCCCCCCCCCCGCAGTGCACATGGTTTTGCCCATTAGAGATTTTGCTGCTGCAATCAGGCCTGCATTAGGCCCTTAATTTTAGATCAATCTTATTTTCTTCTTAAATGTTTTCTTATAGCAATTAAGGCAGACAGAACCATAGCACATCACAGAGACATCCCATGTCCACACACCATGCCACTGGCATATGTTACAGTCACACAACAAGTGCTTATCCAGATGGGTGCTGGCCTAGATCTAAGGATGTTCCCTTCACCTAGGGTAGCAACAGTATTGTGCCCCTTGCCTTGAACATGCCATGCTGTGTGAGAAGCCTGCAACAGAGTTAACCACCAGGCCCTGTGCAACTCTACTAGCATTGGGAAACTCTTTTTTTTTTTACAAAAATGCATATTAGTCACAAAGTGTTGCTGCTAGGACACACCAGGAGACTATGCTGAATAATTTGATGTGCGATGCTTGTATGTTTTTTCTGTATACAGTGCACAATGGAACCTGTATTGGAAAAAAAGCTGTGGCTGCAACATTGTAGCACTTAGTACAGATTCTAGAGATGTGAGTGGACCCTCATGTTTTGGTTTTGGTTCTAATTCATCATCATGTTTTGGTTTTGGCAGAATGGCCCTTAAGTGTTTTGGTGCAGATTTAGATTTTATTTTATTTAAAATAAAAAAGTCATAATCATTGATAAAAATATATTTTTTAAAATGCTAAAACATGTATTCTTTGCAATCCAAAACCTGAAATTTAAAATCAGAATTCCAAACCACGGGATGATTCAAACTGGGATTCGGTTCAGATCAGATCTTATCACAGTGTCCGGACCAGGCTTTGGTTCGGTTCGGATCTAAAATATTACAGTGGATTTGGATTTCTGAGGAACCAGACCATACAACTCCATCAGATTCACAGACTAAGTCGCAGACAGATATGCAAGCATAATATATTAATCAGAACAGTCTCCTGGTGCCTCATAGCTGCATTGTTTTGCGACTAAGATGTACTTTAGTCAAAAAAGATGCAAAAAAGATACCTGATGCTAGGAGAATCTCACGAGACAAGGTGTTCTGAGAGGGGTTGTTTGGTGTGACTGGAGTAATGTTTTATGTAGAGATGAGCGGGTTCGGTTTTACTCGGTTTTACTCGGTTCTCAAAACGGCATCTAATTGGCTCACGGATGTCACGTGTTTTGGATAGCCAATAAGATTCGGTTTTGAGAACCGAGTAAAACCGAATCCGCTCATCTCTAGTTTTATGGAGGTGATTCAGTAAGGATCGCTTATGCGATCTTTACTGCATTTCCCCTATTGTCCAGCGCATGCATAGGATCCTGCGATCTCAGTGCAGGAATACTAACGCCTCTGCCTGATTGACAAGCAGAGGCATTTGCAGGGTAGGGGCAGAAGTCATTGCTGAAAATGGGGGCATGCTGCCCCTGTTTTCCGGGAGTGGCGAGGCCAAGGACTGTCTTGTTGACACAGTTTCCTTGGCCTCGGAAGGCCACCCTGCAATGGCAAGCCGGAGTATTGGTCGCGATGTTCACCACAGATGTGATGTGATTGCAAATGCAGGGAGGAGGAAGTGCATTTGCATTTATTAAGGATTGCAATCACAAAGCTAATGCAAACAGCTTTGCAGTTGCAATCCTTAGTGAATCACCATCTATGAGGACACATCTGTGCAAGTATTTGGCAGAGCCATAACTAAAATGTGTGCCTGGCACACAACGCAGTCGCCCTGAGGGTGCAACTGCCCGCATTACAAGTCAGCGGCATGTAATGAGTCAAACTGACTCATTACAAGCCGCCTGTGTGTGCCAGAGGAGGAGAGGTGAGAAGGAAGAGGAAGGAGGAGGATGGAGCTGCAGTAGCGCTATGTAATTGGTAGCAGCGCCACTGCAGCTGTCCCTTCCACATAGGCTGGCCACCGCCACAGTGAATGCTGGGATGCACCTCCCTGGGAGCAGCGGGGGCCAGCCAATGTGGAAGTAGAGTGACAGCTGCATGCAGCGCCGCTACCAATTACACTGCACTGCAGCAGCTTCCTTCTCCCTCTCCCTCATCCTCCTTCTCCCCTGCCTCTAAAGCTGCCAGCACCGAGGAGCCTGAGCCTGACTGCCTGAGCCAGTGGAGAGATGGTAAGTATCAACTATTCTGTCTATCTATCTATCCTGCCTTAATGTGTAAAAAGGTGGATGCTGTCTGCCGTAATGTATAAAAAGGTGGATGCTGTCTGCCGTAATGTATAAAAACGGGGACGCTGGCTGCCGTAATTTGTAAAAATGGGGACTCTGGCAGACGTAATGTGTAAAAAGGGAGACGCTGGCTGCCGTAATGTGTAAAAAGGGGGACGCTGTCTGACGTAATGTGTAAAAAGAGGACGCTCTACCTGGTATAGTGATGCTACTGTTTGGAGTAATTTTAATAATTTAGACTACTGTGCACTGTAATATGAATTGGTATTATTTTGTGGCCACACCCCTTCCCCATGAAGCTGCGCCTCTATATATTTTTTTGCTATCCCTATTTTTCAAAAGGGGGGGGCGCCAACGCCGTTTCTTGCACACAGCTCTAAAATGTCTAGTTACCCACTGGTATTTGCTATACCCTTTTAATTAGCTGCACACAGGACTATTTGGTTGTTTCTGGCTTGGTCCTTTTTAAAGTATTGGTACATTTATATGGTTTATGTTATTTCTCTTAACTTGCACTAAAATGGTGAAACTTACACCTTTGGGATGTGTTAAATACGCAATTGGTCCCAAATAACATTTTCAGACATGTTTTGTTAAAAATATTTTTTTTTATAAAGTTTACTTTTGCTGCATTCCTGAATAAGGAAACACCAGTGCACACAGATATACAATAAGGAAACACCAGTGAACACAGATTTGCAATCAGGAGGCACCATTGTAGTAGCAGAACTTGTGAGCAGTGGAACAATAGGGAGCACTGCTCATATGTAAAAAAAACACTGATAATGTGATAATATAATCAGTACATATTTAATAAATAAAAATCACATTCATAGGGTGGACTTCAAATGATATATCAAGCCCAATCTCCTCTCTAAAATGATCCCTATTATCGTGCATATTGTGCCCATAGTAATCAGGTTTAGCTATGTAAAGGGTTGGGTGCCTCGCTACTCCAGGGGCAGCAAGTTGAAAGAATGATACCATGCCCCCAAGGGCAGAAACAGAACGGGTGTGGAAATGGGCGAAAAGAATTGAATCCCGCCCATAAAATGCAAAAATGTAAAACCATTATCAATTGATAAGTATCTTGAAAAGGAAAAAATCTCACCCAATGAGGTACATTGGTGTGCTGGTGTCCAGTATATAATATTATAATATATAATACCTGTTCCCAGTGTGCCTCTGGTAGCATGAAAAAAGCTTAGTCCTGAGTTTTAAGAATACTTATTGATGTGCCCTGGGGTGATCACCCTATTAGTGGTGCCTTGTAGAAAGAGATGGAATGAAATAAATGGAGGGACAAAGCTTTTTTTAACGGTACCGGAGGCACACTAGGAATAGGTATTATATACTGGACACTAGAACACCAATGTACCTCAGTGGGTGATATTTTTTCCTTTTCAGGATACTTATCAATTGATAATGGTTTTACATTTTTGCATTTTATTTGTGATATTTAGTTATTAAATATGTACTGATTATATTAACACATTATCAGTGTTTTTTTTATATAAGAGAGCTGCTCCCTCTTGTTTTATTGTTTGTCTATAGTAGACTGACTATCTCCAATTAGTAGCAGCTAGGTAGAAGCAAACCATTTCAGTACCTGTATTTACCTTCTTGGTAAAATTTCCTAGTGAGCATTGGGCCCAGGTGCAAAAATATAATTTGTGCCTCCCTCCTTTACTCCAACCCTCGTTCATGGTATGTCACATGTCAGTGGGTGACAGGAAGAGGCAGTGGGTGACAGAAGGCAAGGGGAGGCTGATGGTGAAAGCAGAAGGCAGGGGGAGGTAGAGGGTGATAGAGAGGGTGACAAGGAGATACAGTTGGTAACATGGAGAGGCAGAGGGTGACAACTGAAGACAGGGGAGACAGATGTTGAAAGGGGGAGGTAGTGAGTGAAATGGAGTGGGTGAAATGAAGATACAGTGGGTGTCAGGGGTACAAGCACAATGTCCTTCTCAGTGCGGAGAACAGAGGGCATGTACCTAGGTGGGGGCAGGAACACAGTGATCTAAACAAGATGGAGTTTTGCCACTGCTCAAAAATGGCTGCTGATGTGTGATATGGAAGGAGTGTCACCTACACCCCAAACAAATACAATACAATAGGGAGAAATACCACCACACAAAAAGCGCACAAACCCTTCTGTAGATAGACCAACAGGGGCTGGATCTTTTCGTTCAAGGTTCACATAGGTCAGTGGTCCTCAATGCCTCAAAACAAAAACATGTGTAGACATGGTGTAATATTGTAATATAAAAATTGGTAAATATCTGTGTTTAAGCAGTTACTCGTACCCCTTATGATGGTCTACCATATGTAGACAAATCAAGCTTTTGAGGAGCGGATGACACCATGTAGGCCAATCTGATCTCCTTCAAACAGATTCCTTTCTAATGGTTTCTCTTCCACCAACATGTAATCAAGAAGAAACAACCTCCATGGTGTAAAACCTTAAGATGATTTATTTGTTAAAACATGAAGTGGGACAGATAGTCTCTGAACCCACACTGGTAAAATATCAATAAAATAGAACACAATACAAAATACAGAAGCTGGGACTCCTACCAGATGGTTTTGTCCACTCTAAAAAGTAGACAATGTGAGCATGGATTAGGGGAGCATGCAGGCGTCCCTGGTTCTGTATCGCGTTTCGATACAGGGTATCTTCCTCAAGCCTTGAGGAAGATACCCTGTATCGAAACGCGTTGGCAGGGAAGGTGAACAGACAGAGGAACGCCTACCTTAGGATTTGGAGGTTGAGACCAAGGGACGCCTGCATGCTCCCCAAATCCATGCTCACATTGTCTACTTTTTAGAGTGGACAACACCATCTGGTAGGAGTCCCAGCTTCTGTATTTTGGATTGTGTTCTATTTTATTGATATTTTACCAGTGTGGGTTCAGAGACTATCTGTCCCACTTCATGTTTTAACAAATAAATCATCTTAAGGTTTTACACCATGGAGGTTGTTTCTTCTTGATTACATGTTGGTGGAAGAGAAACCATTAGAAAGGAATCTGTTTGAAGGAGATCAGATTGGCCTACATGGTGTCATCCGCTCCTCAAAAGCTTGATTTGTCTACATATGGTAGACCATCATAAGGAGTACGAGTAACTGCTTAAACACAGATATTTACCAATTTTTATATTACAATATTACACCATGTCTACACATGTTTTTGTTTTGAGGCATTGAGGACCACTGACCTATGTGAACCTTGAATGAAAAGATCCAGCCCCTGTTGGTCTGTCTACAGAAGGATTTGTGCGCTTTTTGTGTGGTGGTATTTCTCCCTATTGCAGGAACACAGTGGTCTATGCTCTTTCTTGGACAGGGGCCCCTAACCCTTGTTCTTTCCTCAGTTTGACACTCGGTCAGGCAGACTCTGACAGTGCCAGTAACACAGTTGTGAGCTGCCTTTAATTCTCAAAGAGCAGTCAATCAGAAAATAATGTACAGATGTCTGTAATTAGAGGCAGTATGTGGCTGTAATCATCTGCACTGATAGGTGGCAGTGCTTTGACCATGAGCCACAACAACCAAACTGCAAGTGTGAATACTCGCACCCACGATGAGTGACTACATTTGTATGTGGTTTTTTTGTTTTGTTTTTAAGCAGCTACAAATCTGTCAACTACAGTAACAGTGGTTACTGATGTTTGCATAGACCAAAGTAGAAATGTTGAGTTACAGTACTTTTTCAGGCCCTGTAATACTACACCTAAAAATAATTGCATAAACAATATACTGTGTAACTGAATGCCACAACCATGAAAATAAGTACAGTTTAAATCAGTGAATGCAACACAATCCTGTGGTCTGCTGATGAACTACACATCCCAGCACGCACTGTCCCATGTTAGCGTTATCTGATATGCAGGAACTATTGAAGACAGAAGGTGTTACTCTGACAACAGAGAGCAGGCCAGAGCAGGTTTAATTAGGCATGATAAATCTTAATCGGTGACTGGGGCTTGGCTTAGTGAATCATATGGAGGAATCCAAGATGGCCACAGCCATGATGCTGGATGGTTTGTTTACAACAGTGGTTCTCAAACAGTGCATGTTTTGCAGGTAACCCAGCAAGTGCACAGGTGTATTAATTACTCACTGACACATTTTAAAAGGTCCACAGGTGGAGCTAATTATTTCACTTGCGATTCTGTGAGGAGACCTGCAAAACATGCACTTTGTGGGGTCCTGAGGACCGAGTTTGAGAACCTGTGGTTTACAAATATGTCAGAAATCATAATGAGTGCCGTAAAGAGCTTGGGGTCTTGTAGAAAACAGTAATATGACAGTGCAGGGTACAGTATGAAGAGCTAAGACTCCTATTCATGACACACAGGACAACTTACTCTACAATATCAGCACTCAGAATTTGCAATAATGCCTGCACTGCTAATCTGAACTCCTCTTACTACACCCAAGATCCACTTGTTTTAGGGCATATTTATATGCCTTTGCCATGACACTGGCACAGTTGACATCTTCTACAAATAAAAACACAACTGGAAGTAGTTACCATGTTCATTTGTACTTTGAAAACTAGTGGCGGGATGTAATGCTGCTCGATTCCAGCGGTCGTGTGGGAGGGGCGATCACTTACAAGGAAAAAACGTTTGAGTTTGCCCAGCCTCCTGCACGGCCGCTGGATTCGGGCGTCATTACATCCCGCAGATGGAGTGGATTGGAATTGTAAATGTTCAGGAGATTGTTCGGCCATGCTACTGGAAATCACGGCACTAAAAACACAATTGTATACATACAGCATCAGAAAACATGATTCCAGCAAACAAGATTCTTTGTAAATTTGAGAGTTTGATGTGTAAACACTCTCACATGTATCTGTGAACCCCAGTGCATTTAAACTTGGAACAATTTGGAACAAAAACAAATTTTAATAAGTTCACCCCTTATTATGCAGTTTTCATTTTACAGGCAATTAAAAAAAAAAAAAGGCAAAATGTGAAGTGCAACCCTTAATAAAGCAGAAGTCAACACTGTAGTCTAAATACATACAGCTGCACTGACAGAAAGATGTACAGTACTAAAAATACAGGTCCATTATATCTACTGTATACCACCACACACAGTAGGTGAAAGAGGCCAGTTCCATATAAAAGTGGAAACAATATAGAGTATACAGTATTGTGATAATTGAAAATTAATGATAAACATTTAGGCTGTTATCAATAAGCATAGAATGCAGATAGTCTTAATCAGTGGTGCAAGTAGAATTTTTTTCTAAGTGGTACTGATAGTAAAAATGGGTGTGGTCACATGGCATGATGCGGCGTGGTCACAGAGCACTAGGGGAGTGGCTACATGACAATACGTGCATAGCCACAATATGCTACACACCGTAATGCCCCTTACACATTATGCCAAACACCATAATGCCCATTACACATTATAGCACACATCATAATGCTTATTACACATTATGCCAGTGCCACACACCGTAATGTCCATAACACATTATGCCACACATCGGAATGCCTATTACATATTATGCCACACAATTATGCCACTGACACCATTTTATGTCCCACACACAAAAATGCCCCTTACAAATTATGCCCCACAGTAAGGCTTCTATTTACTTGCTGCCAGGGGTTTCATGGCAACAGATGCAGCTTTTTGCATCGTCTCCTGGCAGCGCCAGCATTCCTGGAACTTGTGGGTAATGCTATGCAGGCAGTAGTGTAATTATACATTTTGCGCCCCTCCATGGCATTTCAGTGGCGCTTACACGCATAATGCCCCCTGTAGTGCCGCTTACAGGCCTAATGCTCCCTGCAGTGCTGCTTACATGCATATTGCAACCATGTTATGCTGCTTACACGCATAATGCACAGCTGTAGTTCCACTTACACACACAATGCCCCCTGCTGTGCTGCTTAAACGCATAATGCCCCACTAGTGTAACTTTTCACATAATGCCCCCTGCAGTGCCGCTTACACACATAAAGCCTCTAGTAGGACTTTCCGCCCTACATGCTCTTTGCCAGGGGTTTCTTGCTTGTTGCCAGGTGTTACATGTTCATTGTCAGGGGTTGTATGCTCATTGCAGACAGAGACACCGGCAGTGGGCTGGTGGTACTGCATACCACAGCCATAATTCTTAATTGTACTCCGTACCACCCTACTTTCAGCACTGGTCTTAATAGACTTACAGTCAAGCTACCCATTTTAAAGTTCCATCCTAATTTAAAATGCAATAAACCACTAAACCCTGAAAAAAAATTTTTGGGAAGTCCAACCACCATCATTGATCTATCCTACCTCTATACTGGCTATCAGGACACATTTCAAGAGCATTTATTTAAGTGATGCATTTCTGATTTGTTTGTCGTTGTTCCAATGCAACTTATTTTGTGTGTGAGAGAGAAGTGTGTCAGGAGAACACTACTTTTTAGTATCACTGATTAAAACATTGTGATTACCATTTACAAGCTATAATTGCAAATCCAAACTAAGACTCCATGGTGCCCTTGGCAAGATACCGCTCTGGAGCCTCTCTCCTCCTTTACATCCTGATTACAATGTCTCCTAAATGATTTTTGTTTTTACACTATGGACTTAAGTTTAACACTATGACACATGTATAAATACAAGGGTGTTTCAAGACCTCTCATGTGTATAATGTTCTTAATTTCATTCTAATTTCCTGCCATGCCAGAGCAGATAGACAGCTGCTTCCGTTTATGGCCATTAGATTGTGCCATATATCAGTCATACTGTCCCAAGATCAATTGTGAAATGGTGTGGCTGGTGGGAAGTGCCAGATTAAGGTCCACATGGGCCTGGAGCTGAAATGTATGAAGGGTATATTGTGTGCCTTGGCAAGAGGTGTGACAAGCGTTGTGGTGGGGATGGTCTAAATGGGGTGTGTGGCCTGTGCCATGGGTGTGGCCATCTCCATGGATGTCATAGCTAGTGCATACCTTCAACCATATAATAGAGTAGCAGAACAATAAACCCATACACATATACATACAGTGGTCATTGAAGTGGGAATTTTGAACTGGGGGTGTGGAGATTGAAATGAGATTACTGTTGTGCGCACCTAAAAAGGCGGCATGGCACTGAAAAGGAGTGTGTCCTTAAAACTGTATGCATTAGTGTGCCCGCTCCGATCCTAGTCTGTATATGCATTAGTATGACCCCCCTACACTACTAGTCTGTATATGCATTAGTGTCGGTTGAATATATATCCACATCACCTTAAGGACCCAGATGTGAAATTAGCTGAGCGCTGAAGTTGTCTTATGCCATTACACCATTTACATTTTTTCTTCAATCTATGATTGTTGTAGTTATGTTATGGACGGGGGAAGGTTTGGCTCCATTGTGCCCTTGCAGGCTCGCTTCACTTGCCACACTTCAGGCTTAATGTCTCACTTTGCTCAGCACAGGTTACTATTCCAACAGATGGTGATGTTGACCCAGTGCATTATTGGAAAGATCCTTTTGGCAAAGGGGATCTAGGTGCTACCCATTAATGTGCCCCCCTCCAATTCTGTGTATGCATCAGTGTGCCCACTCCTAGTCTGTATATGTGTCCGTGTACCCCCTCCACTAACATTCTGTGGGGGTATTAAATTTGCCCACAACGAATATGGTGTAAAGTGTCGCTGCTGGGGGTTATCTAATTAGCCCTGATAAGACGGCACATGCCGTGGCTTATCTGCCTCTGGCAGGCGAAGCAAAATGCCCGATAACAGCTCCGTTTTCATCATATTTCAGCCGAAAACACACAGGTTTCACTGAACCTGTGTGTTTACGGGTGTAACTGTACTTGTTACCGGCCGAGCTAATTAATTAAGCTAATTAACCCGACCGCAGCACCTGAAGAAACATCAGGGTTTTTCACTCCCAATGCCTCTTCAGAGGCAAATTGACTATCCCCCAGTATGTGTATTAGTGTGTGTCCCCTCCCCTCCTAGTCTGTATATGGTGTAGTCAGGGCTGGTTCTAGTCCTTGTGGTGCCCAGGGTGGATGTGTGTGCATCACTCACCACCATCAGCACCGGCTCCAGTTTGTCCCCCTGGCTCCATGCTACGCAGTGCTCTCTGACTTTACTTTTACCCAGCTTGAAGCAGGGCGGAAGTGAGTAGTGGTGGAGGTGGGGAAGATGGCCGGGGGGGCAGCATGGTGTGGGGAGTGGGCAGCGAGAGGCAGTTGGGGGGTGCCGGCCAGCGCGGTGTAGAGTGTGGGCAGTGAGAGGCGGACAGGCAGGGTGCCAGCCAGTGCAAAGTGGGATGTGGGTAACGGGCGTGGATGTGGAGGTGGTGTGGCCATTATGTTTCGGTTGCCATGCGGTGTGACTCCTACCGCTCTGGTCTAGCCAGCCTCATCAGCAGCACTGAAGTATGGGGAGGAGCTGAGAGTAGAAGGGAGAGTGGCTTCTCCTCCACCCCGACCAGGTAGCTCGCGTCACATTGTGAGCACAGCAACACCACTATAATCTGTGGGGAGAAGGCGATCGAAATGAGAGCGACCCCTCGACCCGCTCCTGCCAGGACTTACAGACTGGGGGCTGGGGCACTCTCTGGCGGTGGCATACAATGAGTCAGTGTGACTAATTTTAATACCAGCCGTTATGGGCCTCTTCACTGCAGCAGGCTGTGGGCCTATTTTCAATGGGTGCCTGGAGCTGCAGCTCCATCCGCCCCATTGTTAATCCGGCCCTGCTGGTGGGTCAAACATTGTGGCGCATAGTGTGATCAAATGTCTTCATCTGAAGGGCACAACAACTGAAATTCCTCTCCAATTTGTGCATTGTATGGTGATAATGTGATGTCATGGAAACAGGTTTAAGTTTTGTGCACTGCCTTTGATAACAGCAGGACAGATGTTCAAGCAATCCGGCATTCCAAACACGTCCACCACAAATGACAATTTGTGCTGCACTGAAGGTCTGATTTAGGAAAACAGACACATTTGAGCTAGTGATATTGCATGTGAACTGAACATCTCAATGGGTACTGTCTACAACATCATTCTTGAGCATATTAAGTATTATTTCCTTGGCATCAATTTCTTCTATGCCGGGATAGATGACTTGGTGTCTAATTGGAACAAATGTTAAAATAAGTGTGGCGACTAAGGGCCTAATTCAGATTTGTATGTAAACCTGATAGTTTATGTAACAATCTGATGGTTGTGGGGCTGCGCAGGTGTAGAACCTGTTCTGTGCAGGACCCACAATTCATAGTAAGCCGTACCTGGGCTAATAGTTGTTAGCACTTTCTACATTGTGCCTCTAATTGGTAGGATGTGTTGAGACTTGCAGTTTATTTTAAAAAAGGCACCAAACTTTGGCATTTGATGGGTAGGAAATGCTTTGGTTTGTAGCACATGTGACACCTACCTTATGCCTCTGGCTGGTAAGACATGGTGGAACTTTTAGGATTCAAGTTCCAGCATGCCCTAGTAGCCAGAGGGTATGAGGAAGGTGCCCCTTCACATTGACTACCAGTTGTAGTCCATGTGACAAGGGCACATGCCTCTGGCTATCTTGAACTTTTAGCCATATACCTACATCATGATTTAATCTAGTATACCATGCTGTGACTTGTAGCCCACCAGCTGCTATAGTCACAGCTGTGTAACACATAACACTATAATAGATTATTGCAGCCTCTGTTGTATTGCATGACTCACCTTGCTTGTAGGGTTGCCTCTTGCAGTAGCAGGAAATGGTGTAATCCATGTCAGAGCCAAGTCCCTCATATTTTGCTCCTCTGACCCTGGGATGAGCAGCATGGATACCTCTTCTGCACACCCAATGAAACTTCTCCCTATACCTGTAATCCAGTCAGAAGCTTGGTAGGAAGTCAGATGATGCCACCGCAGCCACCCTAGTGGGTCAAATACCCTGGCATCCACAGAGCCTGGACTGGACCTGATATTCCAACCCATACCTACCTCTAAGAGCTCTGCTTACTTCTAGGCTAGCCAGGCAGGTACTGTCCTGCTGGTGACAGGCGAGCGCAGGCTCTCTAGGATCACTGGGCCCTAGGTGTCCATCTGTACTGCCTTGTTTGTAATCCACCTCTGTATAATAGGAGTCTGTGGCTTAAAAATATTCCACCCAACGGAGAGTGTAGTGAGGCATGGGACTGTCAGAAAAAGCTGGAATGCCAGAGGAACAATCATATTTTAAATTAACTCTTAAAGCTCTTTGTTATCCTGTAATTGAAACTAAATGTGCTAATAGTACTATTAATATTATATAATCTTTTTCAATGTTCTAAAAATTATATGATACTTTAGAACTTGTGTTCAGTGACACACATCATTTATTTTCATTACTTGTGTTTATTCATTTATCAGTGTTGCATCTGTTTGCATAGAAATCAACAGCCACAGGCATCATGATTTGATTTGCATGTCTTAATTTGTTATTCAAGGTGCTTTTCATTGCAGTAGCTGGTACGTGAAGAAATGCTGGTTGACAGCTACAAATAAGCATCTAAAAGCAGAATATAAACATATTCCTACCTTAGCTACAGCATGCTTGGACTTTAACGTACAGTACTTATGATACCAGTTTCAAATCATGATTTATGCAGAGCAAAATGTTACATAAAGGTGGCATTGAATTTGCTGCTTTTAGTAGGTAATTTGGGATGAATGACTGATAGACACTTTACAATGAAACAGAAACTATTTCCTTGTACAGTCTTGGGCTTGAAATATATTGTTTCTTTTGTGTCATTTCATTAAAAATTAAATTATAGGTTTTGCTGACCAGGCAACAAGCCAGAATGAAATAGTTGTATAAAAATAATTCCAAGACCTCTGAATATTATGGCAATTATGTCCATATACCCTCCGGTCATTACCAAACCACTGTGTGTGGAGACTTTAATAGGATCCTTTGACTCTGTTCTGACATTTAATGGAAAATTTGACAAGTACAAATTTCAGAACAAGAGCTGAGGGCTTAAGAATGTTTTTTTCTTGGCTTTAATTCTGTGATTACAGTGTTTAACGTGACAGGGTTTTTAGAAGATAGACATTGTAGAAGCTTTCCAATAGGGTAACTAAACAAAACAATGTAAAAATAGAATCAACAACTGTGTACAATATATGAAAATTAGATTTAGGAAATTGTATATTAAGTTTAAAAATCAGTCAAATAAACAAGGTACAGTATATATATTTTTTCTAATCAGAAGTATAAACAAGTAGACTTTGTTATTCCTTACTGCAGAGTGGTCATTTAGCATTTAAATCAGTATTTTCAAAGTACAGATATGACGTCTGTCATAGTTGTTTTCCTTCTGAGAAAGAGACTGTGCTTAACTACTGTATGTGATAAACTGTATCGTTGATTGTGCCCAGACTGCAAGTACAGCAGGCCTGGCCAAGCTGTGGCTCTCCAGCTGTTGTAAAACTACAAGTCCCATCATGCTTTTTCACAGTTTTTCTATTAAGGAATGCTAAAACCGTGGCAGGGCATGCTGGGATGTGTAGTTTCACAACATCTGGAGAGCCACAGGTTAGCCAGGCCTGAAGTACAGTATTGCTATTACTATAAAAGAGCACAATGTTTGTTGTAACACAGAAAGAAAAAAGTATAGAAAGCAAATGACACTATCTACTATATAAAAGTGAAAATGTGTCCTGTCTGTATTTCTATACAAATCCACAGTTTACAAGTGAAGATCATGAAATTTGACATACAAGCGTATTAAAACACAGCACAGGCAACTAAAAAAATTAGAAACCCTAGCACCCCTAGGGGGGGAGACAGCAGCACAGAGTATATCAGGAGACAGCATAACTCCGGAATTGCTGGAGCAATGTACTCAGAAATTGGTACACATATGCCTTACAATATGGGAACAAACACTGTGAGGGTCAGACACCCCTAGCACCCCTAGGGGTGGGACAGCAGCACAGAGTATGTCAGCAGACAGCATAACTGTGGAAGGCCTGGAGCAATTTACACCAAACTTGGTACACATCTGACTTACAATCTGGAAACAAACCCTGCGGGAGTTAGGCACCCCTAGCACCCCTAGGGGTGGGACAGCAGCACAGAGTGAGAAAGCATAACTCCCAAATGCCTGGACCAATTTACAACAAGCTTGGTACACATATGACTTACACTCTGGGAACAAACACTGTGGGGGGAGGCACCACTAGCACCCCTAGGGGTGAGGCAGCAGCACTGAGTATTTCAGCAGACAGCATAACATTGGAAAGCCTGCAGCAATTTACAGCAAACTTGGTACACATATGACTTACACTCTGGGAACAAACAGTGTGGGGGTCAGACACCCCTAGCACCCCTAGAGGCGGGACAGCAGCACAAAGTATGTCAGCAGACAGCATAACTGTGGAAGGGCTGGAGCAATTTACACCAAACTTGGTACACATCTGACTTACAACATGGGAACAATTTCTGTTGGGGTTAGACACCCATAGCACCCCTAGGGGTGATGCAGCAGCACTGAGTATTTCAGCAGACAGCATAACTCTGGAATGCCTGCAGCAATTTACAACAAACATGGTACACATATGACTTACACTCTGGGAACAAACACTGTGGGGGTCAGACACCCCTAGCACCCCTAGAGGTGGGACAGCAGCACAGAGTATGTCAGCAGACAGCATAACTGTGGAAGGGATGGAGCAATTTACACCAAGCTTGGCACACATCTGACTTACAATCTGGAAACAAACCCTGCGGGAGTTGGATCACCCTAGCACCCCTAGGGGTGGGACAGCAGCACTGAGTATGTCAGCAGACAGCATAACTCTGGAATGCCTGCAGCAATTTACAACAAACTTGGTACACATATGACTTACACTCTGGGAACAAACACTGTGGGGGTCAGACACCCCTATCACCCCTAGAAATGGGACAGCAGCACAATGTATGTCAGCAGACAGCATAACTCTAATTGTAAAGCGCAGCGGAATATGCTGCGCTATATAAGAATCTGCTAATAAAATAAATAAATAAATGTGAAGGGCTGGAACAATTTACACCAAATTTGGTACACATATGACTTACAATATGGAGAGAAACTCTGTGTGGGTTAGACACCCCTAGCACCCCTAGCGGTGGGACAGCAGCACAGAGTATTTCAGGAGACAGCATGACTCACAAATGCCTGGACCTATTTACAACAAACTTGGTACACATATGACTTACAGGCTGGGAACAAACACTGTGGTGGTAAGACACCCCTAGCACCCCTAGGGGTGAGGCAGTAGCACAGAGTTTTTCAGCAGACAGCATAATTCTTTAATGCCTGGAGCAATTTATATCAAACTTGCTACACAAATGACTTACACTCTGGGAACACACACTGTGGGGTAACACACCACTAGCACGCCTAGGGGTGGGCCAGCATCACAGACTATATCAGGACATGCATGATATGTCAGTGATGACAGGGCTGCATGTGACAGGGCCAGTGACATGATGTGAGGAGGGGAATGCAGGTAGCACAAACCCACACACTGAGCATTATATAGTGGAAGAAGCATGGTCCCCCAGTAGCACAGAGTATATCAGGAGATGCATAATGTGCTATGCTATATAATAAACTGTGAAAAAAATTATAATTTCACTGGGGCACTGACATGATGTGAGGAGGGGAATGGAGGCAGCAGGAAGCCACAGACTGAGAGTTGTATAGTGGGTAGAGCAGGGTCCCTTGGGGGACTAAAAAGGGGTCTGACCACTACACAAAGTGATCAGGGAAGCAAGATATGCCTATATACTAGATCTCCAACCAATGTAAATTAACGAACAACTATCATTTTAATTTACCATCCTCATCCCATAGCAGAGCTACCTACAATGTTATTTATACTGTGTGTTTAATATGTACATTTATTTTTGTAAACAGACATTCTTAAAATCCCAGGCATCGCCGGGTACTCCAACTAGTACATATATAAATGGAAGAAAGATAGCTACAGTATTGAACAAGCATTTGGCACATGTCAAACAGATACCAATGCAACTACTACTCTAAGACCTACTATAGCTATAAATGCTGACTTATGGGGTCCAGTGTTTTTTCAAATGTGGCAAACGCCACAGTATATCTTTTCTTTCATATTGTTTAAATTACTGATTTGAAGGGATATAATATCTATGGGATGCAGTTAATATACCAGCCACCATATCCCAGCATTCAGGAGACTGACAACGGAATCCCGACAGCAAGTGAAATGCCACTGGCCGGAATCCCGACAAACGTGAGGTATTCCACTCGGTTGGTGTGTCCACTTCAACAACCGAGTGGGAATGTAACCTGATGCACGGCGAGCATAGCAAGCCTATGAGGAGACTCGCTGCCGAGATTCCAACAGACGCATTTTGCCGCTGTCGGTATAGTGACAACCAGCATACATTCTGTCAGTAAATCACATGTATTCCATATCTATACCTCATTCAAAAATAGATCTTTTAACTTCAATCCTAACTGTTCTATTGTTTCATTGGTAAACTCATTTACAAAGGCATTTTGGATACTAAAAGTTACTATATTGTAAATACAGGACTATACATACATTTTACTGTTAAATTAAACCCATAGAGTTGATTTATCAGTTATTTTTATTGTACGCAACCAGTTTTAAAACTCATTGTGTATGATAAATGGTGCTTCAGCCAATCAGCTCCTAGCTGCAATGTTTTTGAAAAGTAACAGTTGAGAGTGAATTGGCTGGAGCACCATTTATCATATGCAATGAGTTTTAAAACTCATTGATAAATCAGCTCTTATGTTTCAATTCTGACCTTGGACAATGTTAAGGGCACCCGCAGACTACTTACCCTGAAAGTGTAACTGACACTAACCAACCAATAGGAGGATATTCAATCAGCCCCAAAAGTTTTTTAACAACACTCATACCTTTTTTTTTCTACAATTTTTTTCCTAATGAGAGTGTCCCCCATTTTTCTGTTTTTAGATGAAAACATATGGGATCCGGGATAACTTCTCAGATCTATGTGTTTTTGCCGAAAAAATGGGTCTTGCAGGGATGACTATCGGGTATTTTTTTTTGCCTGCCTCAAGCATGCGAACAAAAATCTCTGATGACTGCCAGCATCAAGGACAATTGAAGATACATGGGGGTTGGGGTAAATTAGCTGCAGTAAATTACCCCAGCTAATTGAATATTCCCCATACTCTTGCACCAAGTCAGCGATTACCAGGATACAGTAGTCTCAACCTTTCATCTTTGATCATTATCACGCATGTGATATTTCATCCACTAACAGCAAAACAGCATTTTTAAGCAGACAGCAGGTTTTTGCATAGAGTGCAGGCAGAGAATCGAATTTAGACATCCTTGCATGACTTGTGCGAGTGTCATGATCGTTTCATGGAAGTGTTGTGGCTGAGTATGAAAGGCTCTGTGTGAATTTAAGTCATAGGTCTGGGGAAGGAAAGCCTGTCTACAGGGGCATAAGTTTATCCCAGTTGCCCAGAGGAAAGTTGGTGCTTGGTGCCCCCCCCCCCCCCCAAAAAAAAAGGTGGAAAATAAATATACTGTGTGTGAATGTGTATATGTATATATATATAAATTGATTTATTACCAGTTATTTATATAGTGCACACATAGACTCATGTGATTCAGCCATCTGCAGCATGCAGAATCAGCATTCACCGGTGGGTCCCATGTCACAGTCCAGCAGCGGCGGCGGTTGCACCATCACTTGCTGCTGCGCAGGATGAGCGGTAACCAGGCAAAAACCATCCTGTCCTGTATTACAGGTGTTAGCAGAGCTCCTGGAACAAAGACGATTAACACACTTGGCTCCTGCTGTGAACCACACAGGTTTTGCTGTATATGCAGATGCCCCTTCAGGGCTTGGAGCCCAGAGGCAGGTGTCTCCACTGTCTCTGGGAGTTTCACCCCTGCCTGTCACTGATGTATCTCTTGCACTCAGCAAAGTGCAGCATGCAAGTGCAAATACTAATGAAGACATCCGCAGCGGTAGTTGAAAAATCTGTGGTTGGCGCGGGTTTCCGCTTGCACATGCACATATAGCAAATCAGGCTTACAGTATGTGTTTGCCCACAATTACTATATTATTCTGTAAGGTCTATCCAGTCTCCTACGTGCATGCAAGTTGGATACCAGTGCATGTGCTGCCTCTCCAATTGCTCCTACTACTAAGGAGATGGGATAGACCTGCAGAAAAGGATGACATGGGATAGTACTGCAGAAAAGGAGGATATGGATGACCACCGGGAACATGGTAAGTAAGGGATGGGAATTGAAGTGAGGGGCAGTGGTGTATGTGCTGGTGGCAATGGAAGCAAGTGTCTCCAGGAGCCAGCTATCAGGGGGTCACAGACTGAGGATCCCTGTTAGTCCATTTGCTCTAGCACCAGACAGACTAGACTCAGAGGCAAAGCACTGGAGTGGGGATGGAGCTTATTAGTTATGCCTCGGTTCTCTGATCCAAAGAGTAACAAGCAGCTCAACTTCATTCAGTCTCCTCAGAGATCTGCCAAGTCTTCTGGCAGAAGCCCCTCCACCCTAGTGCTCATTGTCTACTGTCCTGCCACTCTCTGCAGCAGCAGGTAAGTTCACCACCAAGGGTGGGATCTGTCTGATAAGGGGTTAGGAATAAAGCATCGGAGTATGAGGAGCACAGTAAGCCATGTGGAATGGTGGAAGTGGAGGGAGTGTAGTAAGCCCTGCTGGATGGTGAAAAGGGTGCACATTGATGTATGTACAGTATAATGAAGACACAGGGCAGCACAGAGAGGCATGTGGGATAGGGAAGGTGAGCACAATGAGGCATGTGGGATGTTAAGGGGAGCACAGTAAGCCATGTGGGATTGGTGGAGAGGAGCACAGTGAGCCATATTGGAAAGGGAAAGGGGAGCACTGTGAGGCATGTGGGATGGGGAAGGGGAGCACAGTGATGCATGTAAGAAGGGGAAAAGGAGCAAAGTCAGGCATGTGGGATGGAGGAACAGGGGAGCACAAATAGGAAAAGAGAGCACAATGTGGGATGTAAAGGATAAAAGGGGTTCACAGTGTGGGGTATGAAAGTTAAAAAGGGAGCATAGTGTGGGATGTTTTGGGGGGAAGGGAAGTATGGTGGGGGGTGTGGAAGGTGGAAGGAGATTATAGTGTGAATGTGGATGAATAAATGGCAAACAATGATTAATATATGTGGAAGGGCATTATAATATTAGTATATCCACTGCCCTTGCCCCCACCGTACTGTGATCACATTACTACTTACAGTACTTTACCTCCTCAGTTTTTCTACTGCACATGTGCAGAAGGATGTTGTCATGTATGCAAGTCATATCCACTGGAGGTGGTGGGAGAGCACCAATCTCTTTTTTGCATCCTAGCACCTGGCATGAACTTACACCCCTGGTGGCACAGGAGTGGGGTTGAGTTGGAGTGGAATGGAGTAAGAGGGGGAATGAAATGAGCAGCAGTCAGAGTGGAGGAGCAGCCAAAAAGGTTTGATGGGCCTGGAAAGATATGGGCAGAGAGCAGCGGCAGGTTGGCAATCTGCGGTAACCCATCATATGGGTCCCCTTACTAGTACTATGAATTAAAATTTGATTTATGGTAATTTCAAGATTGATGTGCATGAATGCATACTAAATCAATTTTTTTGTTTTAATGAATGTGAAAAATGACTAGGAGGATTATTTTAAGTTTTTCAACAAAACATAAAAGTTTAGAGTAATGGTTAAATTCAAATATTTTCTTAACCCTTCATGCAATATGATGCTTTTCATTGTGGTGATGCCACAACACATACTAATGTTTACAATCACCATTCTAGCCAGCAAGTCCAGCAATGGTCCTGGTAACCACAAAGTTCTTATTCAGACACTGTAATCTGTGCAAACAATGCTCATGCATTGATGCTACTTGTTCAATGCAAGCTTACCAGAGTGTTTCCACATTCCTTTAGGAAGTCCCAGTGATGCCACCAGGAGTGTCTGCTATACTGGCCGGGATGTCTGCTTGGTATAGTTCATGCCGATTTTATTCTAAAAGCATCTAATAGATCCAGTTTGCAGTGCATCCTTTAGCAATAATAAGATTTTATTAGCTGATAACTCCAAAAAGTTTCATTAAGTTAAAGAAAAGGAAAGTAATTCCAATTATTCTTTTCTTCTGTCTTAACCACTTTAACATTCTAGACTCAAATTGTGTCTACTGTATTTACTGTTTGGTGCTGCCAGGCATGGTAATGACTTACAAATCAACAACAATAATAGTAATAATAATAATAATGGTGGTAGTAATAAAAATAATCACTATAATTGTTGGGAGGGGCTTGGAAAGACCCGGTAGTTTTAGTGCACAGTGGCATCAACGACAAAGTTAGTGGCAGGTGGGATGTCCTTAAGAAAGATTATTAGGACCTAGGTCAGAAACTAAAGGCAAGGACATCTAGGGTAATATTCTCTGAAATATTACCTGTGTCACGCGCTAGTAGAGGGAGGCAGAGTGAGATTAGGGAGGTTAATGTGTGGCTTAAAGTCTGGTGTAGGAAAGAGGGGTTTGTGTTCTTGAAACACTTGGCAGACTTCTTAGTCAGGTGCCATCTTTTTTGTGGCGATGGATTGCACCTGAATGAGGATGAGGGCAGCAGTGCTGGGGGGTAGGATGATTAGAAGGTTGGAGGAGTTTTTAAAGTAGGTGCCTGGGGGGAGGGACAAGAAAGAATTAGTGGGACAATTAGAGAGAGTATAAAAGAGAGATGTATAAAG
This sequence comes from Pseudophryne corroboree, assembly GCF_028390025.1. Lineage (NCBI taxonomy): Eukaryota > Metazoa > Chordata > Amphibia > Anura > Myobatrachidae > Pseudophryne > Pseudophryne corroboree. Next base: position 551,061,308 of record NC_086446.1, on the reverse strand, counting down.
TATAATGGGGTGGGGAGGAAGGAAGGAGAAAAATAGTCAGCAATGGTAAATTAAGGAAGACTCAACTTCCTAAGGAAACGTCTACAACTAAACTTGAGTTCAGGAAAGTACTAAACTTCGGCTTCTTGCAATTGCAAGCATACACTTAACAAGTAAAATGGGGGAATTAGAAATGATTGCAGCAAACATGGACGGGTACACCCACTTCAGGAGATATAGGATTAATAAAAAAAGGAGGGGGTGTTTGTCTTTATGTTAAGCCATTCTTAAAACCTTATGTAAAGGGGGTCATTTATGATGGGACTGGAGATAACATGGAGTCATTGTGGGTTGAGATTTCGAGTGGGTGTAAAGATACAAAAAAGCTTTTAATAGGGACATGCTACAAACCACCAGATATTAGTGTGTCTGACAAATTCCAACTCTGGCAGCAAATCAAAAAAGCTACAGGAATGGGGGAGGTCATTATCATACAGTAGGGGATTTTATTTACCCGGAATATATATTGGAACACTGAAACAGTAAATACAGCTAGTGGAAACAGGTTCTTAAACATGCTAAAAGAGCATTACTTGTCCTAGGTAATCGAGGAACCAACTAGACATAGGACTATACTGGAAAAAGTACTAACTAATAATACAGTGATAATATTATATGCTCAAGTAGGGGAGACCTTGGGAAATAGCAATCAAAATATGATCACATTTGATATTATCTTCCAAAAACAACAATATAAGGGTCTAACTAAGACTTTTAACTTTAGAAAAGCTAATTTAAACTTGCTGAAACAAGCAATGAAAGACATCAATTGGGAAATTGTTTTTTATGGGAGGAATATGGTTGAAATGTGGGATGTTTTTTCCAACTGAGCTCAATAAGTACACTCATTTGTTCATTCACAAGGTTAACAAAAACAGGAATAGTAAATCCAAACCGATGTGGCTTAATAAGAAGGTCAAGGAACAAATGGATTAAAAGAGGCGAGCTTTCAAAGCATATAAGTCTGATGGGCAGGCGGAATCATTCCAGTTCTACATGAAATGTAACAAAAAATGCAAACAAGAAATCAGGGCAGCCAAAATAGAAAACAAAAAACAAATCGCAAAGGAAAGTAAAACAAACCCCAAAAAGTTTTTTAAGTATATTAACAGTAAAAGGTTAAAAAAGGAGAATATTGGAACACTAAAAGGCGAGTTGGATGTCTTGATTAATGATGATAGGGAAAAAACATTTATTGAATAAATTCTTTTCATCAGTATTCACGAGAGAGGACCGGTTGACGGAAGAAGTGTACAACATAAGTGATAAAAATGATCCATTGCTAAGTACTTGGTTGAACAAGGAAGTAGTCCGGGAGAGACTAAGTAAAATTATGATAAATATATCTCCTGGGCCGGATGGACTACACCCCAGGAAACTTAGGGAACTTAACTCTGAGCTATTGAGGCCCCTATCTTTGATTTTCAGAGAGTCAGTAACATTAGGAATGATAACAAAGGACTGGTGTATAGCAGAGGTAGTCCCAATATTTAAAAAGGGAATTAAAACTTATCCCGGCAACTATAGACTGGTAAGTTTGCCACATATAGTAGGGGAAATACAGGAAGGTATATTAAGGGATAGTATACAAGACTACTTAGATACCTCCAAGGTTATTAATAGGAACCAACATGGTTTTGTGAAGAACAGGTCATGACGAGCCACCAAATTGGTTAAGGGGTTAGAGGCACTGAATTATGAGGAAAGACTTACAAGGTTAAAAATGTTCACAACTGGACAAGAGGTGGCTGAGAGGGGATATTATTAATATTTATAAATATATTAAGGGACAATATAAGTACTTATCAGATGATCAGTTTATAAAAAAATGCTACACAGGACACGAGGACACCCCCTGAGGTTAGAAGAAAAAAAAATCATACACAACAGTGGAAAGGGTTCTTCACAGTAAGAGCAGTAAGGATTTGGAATTCTCTACCAGAGGAGGTAGTAATGGTGAACTCACTAAATAAGTTTAAAAATAGTTTACATAAATGCCTAACTGATAGAAATATCCAAGGTTACAGCATCGAAATGATATAGTACAGGTTGAACTCGATGGACATTTGTCGTTTTTCAACCTCACCAACTGTGTAAATGTTATGATAAATGAAGTGACAATAAAATGTTTAATTATGATTGTAAGAACATTGGTTCAATAATTTAAAAAAGTGCAAAATATTTATACAAATCATTTTAAATACAGCATAAACATTTATGTCACAAAGTCAATACACGTGTGCAAAAATAGTGTGTACAGGAATCTGGATATTTTGTGTGAGTCACTTTAACCACTATTACCTCTAAAAAGCATTGCAAAATCTGTTTTATGTCATAAATACTGCACAAATTACAAGTGTACGTACGCATACAAAATGTAAGCTTAATCGGTTTTTTTCCAGCAGCTAAATGTGCATTAAATGGTCTAAATGAAATGGGATAATTTTTTAAGTGAGACATGTTTTACTGTACAGGATGTTATATGACAATTTAATTGACATTTCATTGTTGTTTTGTTAATGACAATAAAGTATAGTATCGTATAGTAAATATTTTTTTCTGGTTAATTTGCAAAATTTAAGTTTATATTGAAGCAGAAGTCACAATTTATTTTTCCAGATTAACATGAAAATGTAACAGTTTTTAAGTTTGCTCAGCAAAATAAGCAAACCTTGAAATATTTTAAATATTGGTTTAATTTGAGTATGTAAACCACTCAGTCATGCGTCCATTGGACGTTATTTAATTAATTGTAAAATGTTTAATGTGAAAAAGCAAAAGGAAAATATTTGCAGAGCAAGTAAAGTAATTTTGACATTATTACATGGAAGTCTTTGAATTATTTAGCAACATAATGAAACTAAAATAACTGATCTATTTAAAATTAGCTACATCTATGCAGAATCCTTCCTATTCTATCCTTTAGAGCAGGGTGGGGTGAGCAATAAGCAGCTCTCCAGGTGCTGTTGAACTACAAATCCTAGCATGCCCTGATAGCAAAATTGTGGCAGGGCATACTGGGATGTGTAGCTGCTTATTGCCCACCACTGCTTTAGAGAAAGCTGCCATTGGAGTGGTAGTTCTTTGTCTTACAGTAAGGTGGGGCACTACTTATAATGAAATTTAACTTTTATTGTAACTGGGACCCAGAAACACACACAAAAACAAAAAAACATAAATCATTGGTGGTCCACATGCACAGTATACTGGAACCAATGTCAGTGCTGCAAAGATCTTTCCTACTCAATTCAATGTTGAAACAATCATCAATTGTAAATAATACAGATGTGACACTCTTCAGCTTACCCATGATTATGGGCATTCATGGCAGGTTTGCCGTGCTGCATGTGCACGATCGCAGGTGAGTGCTCATATTTGCACCTGCGATCCATATAAAATGCATTGAGTGATCGCTGTAAAATCGCTCACATGACCTATTTGCGAGTGAAGGTATCCACATCTGTGTATCAGAGTCTACTTATTTATCTAGCATCTTCTTGAAGATAATAGCTAGAATCTGATTAATTGCTTTGGGCAGCATATCTTCTTCTAAAAACCTGCACATTAATAAATATACCCCTTAGTGGGCTGTCTACAATCCCCAAAGTGTTGTAACACATATAATATGTGAGTACACAGATAAGATAATGTAAAAATGATTCAAGAATAAGTTAATGTAAAAAGTAAAATGTCCATTGTGTCCAAAAAGGACATTAGACAGAGTCAATGAAAGCACACTTTTAATTATACAAATATATGTATAAAGTTCACTACCCGAACCCGGATCCGAGTCCAGCTCGGGTCTTCTTGCCAAACTCAGAAACCAGAACGAGGCAAAACGTCATCATTCCGCTGTCAGATTCTCGCAGGTTTTGGATTCCATATAAGGAACCGCACATGGCCGCCATTTTCACTCTGGCATTGGAGAGTGTAGTGAGAGGACGTGTCTCCGTCCTCAGTGTCTGTGCGGGAGGGAAAGTGAGGTGGCGATTCCAGTGCTGTCTTGTGCTAAATCAGTCCAGTGTAGTGTCTTAGGCTGCATCAGTCCAGTCACAATGGTGGTGTCCTCTGCTGCCATATGTCCAGTGCTGCTGTATAAGTCCAGTACATTGCAGTGGTGCTGTGTTGTCCTACATCAGTCCAGTGGTGGTGTCCCTGTGCTGCTGTATAGGTCCAGTGATACTGCCATATATGTCCAGTGATACTGCCGTATATGTCCAGCGGTACTGCCATATAAATCCAGTGATACTGCCGTATATGTCCAGTCGTACTGCCATATAATTCCAGTGATACTGCCGTATATGTCCAGTGATACTGCCGTATATGTCCAGTGGTACTGCCGTATATGTCCAGTGGTACTGCCGTATATGTCCAGTGGTACTACCATATAAATCCAGTGAAACTGCCATATATGTCCAGTGATACTGCCATATAATTACAATGATACTACTGTATAATTCCAGTGATACTGCCACATAAATCCAGTGATACTGCCATATAATTCCAGTGGTACTGTCGAATAAGAACAGTGGTAAAGCCATATAATTCCAGTGATACTGCCGTATAATTTCAGTGGTACTGGTGTATAAGTCCAATGGTACTGCCATATATGTCCAGTGGTACTACCATAAAATTCCAGTGATACTGCCGGATAAGTCCCGTGATACTGTAGTATAATTCCAGTGGTACTGGCATATAAATTCAGTAGTACTGCCATTTAATTCCAGTGGTACTGCCGTATAAGTCCAGTGATGCTGCCGTATATATCCAGTGGTACTGCCGTGTAAATCCAGTCCAGTGATACTGCCGTACATGTCCAGTGGTACTGCTGTATAAATCCAGTGATACTGCAGTATATGTCCAGTGGTTCAGCTATATCATTCCAGTGATACTGCCGTATATGTCCAGTGATACTGCCGTATAAGTACAGTGATACTGCCATATAATTTAAGTAATACTGGCATATAAATCCAGTGGTACTGCCATATAATTCCAGTGATAGTGCCGTATAGGTCCAGTGATACTGCCGTATAATTCCAGTGATTCTGGTATATAAAATCAGTGGTACTGCTCTACAATTCCAGTGGTACTAGTGTATAAGTCCAGTGGTACTGCCATATAACTCCAGTGATACTGCTGTATATGTCCAGTGGTACTGCCATATAACTCCATTGATAATGCTGTATATGTCCAGTGGTACTGCCGTATAATTCCAGTGATACTGCCATATAGGTCCAGTGATACTGTCATATAATTCCAGTGGTACTGGCATATAAATTCTGTTGTACTGCCGTATAATTCTAGAGATACTGCCATATAACTCCAGTGGTACTGCCGTATAATTTCAGTGATACTGCCATATATATCCAGTGGTACTGCCATATAAATACAGTCCAGTGATACTGCCGTATATATGTCCAGTGGTACTGCTGTATAAATCCAGTCCAGTGATAATGTCGTATATGTCCAGTGGTACTGCTGTATAAATCCAGTGATACTGCAGTATATGTCCAGTAGTACTGCTATATAATGCCATTGATACTGCCTTATATATGTCCAGTAGTACTGCCATATAATTCCAGTGATACTGCTGTATAATTCCAGTGATACTGCCGTTTCAGTCAAGTGATACTGCCGTATAATTCAAGTGGTACTGGTGTATAAATCCACTGGTACTGCCATATAATTCCAGTGATACTGCCATATAAAACCAGTGATACTACCGTATAAGTCCAGTGATACTGTCATATAAGTCCAATGATACTGCCATATAATTCCAGTGGAACCGGCGAATAAGAACACTGGTACTGCTATATAAGTCCATTGGTACTGCCGTATAATTCCAGTAATACTGCTGTATAATTCCAGTTATACTGCCATATAAGTCCAATGGTACTGCTGAATAATTCAAGTGGTAATGGCGTAAAAATCCAGTGGTACTGCTGTATAATTCCAGTGATACTGCTGTATATTTCCAGTGGTTCTGGAATATTAATCCAGTGGTACTGATGTATAAATCCAGTCCAGTGATTCTGCCATATATGTCTTGTGGTACTGCTGTATAACTCCAGTGATACTGCTGCTTATGTCCAGTGGTACTGCCATTTAATTCCAGTGGTACTGCTATATAAATCCAGTGATACTGCCATATAAATCAAATACAGTGGTATTGCCATATTAGTCCTATGGTACTGCCATATAAATCCAGTCCAGTGGTACTGCCGTATAAGTCCAGTGGTACTGCCGTATAATTCCAGTAATACTGCCACATAAGTCCAGTGATACTGACACATAAGTCCAGTAATACTGCCATATAATTCAAGTAGTACTGCCGTATAATTAAAGTGGTACTCGCATATAAGTCAGGTGGTACTGCCATATAATTCCAGTGATACTGTTGTATAGGTCCATTGATACTGCCATATAATTCCAGTGGTTCTGGCATATAAGACCAGTGGTACTGTTGTATAATTCCAGTGGTACTAGTGTATAAGTCCAATGGTACTGCCGTATATGTCCAGTGGTACTGCCATATAATTCCAGTGATACTGCTGTATATGTCCAGTGGTACTGCCGTATAATTCCAGTAGTAATATCGTATAATTCCAGTGGTACTGTCGTATAAGTCCAGTAGTACCGCCGTATAATTACAGAGACACTGCCGTATAATTCCAGTGGTACTGGCGCATAAGTCCAGTGGTACTGGCGTATAAATCCAGTCCAGTGATAATGCCGTATATGTCCAGTGGTACTGCCGTATAAATCCAGTGGTACTGCAGAATAAATCCAGTCCAGTGCTACTGCCATATAAGTCCAGTCCAGTGGTGCTGTCCTGTGCTGTATATTATTTAATCCAAATAAAGGTGTTATTAATATTTAATTCAAATAATTTTTACAAGGTTTGCCCTGTATGGTGCAGAGGTACACTCTCCTTTGCTGCATTTTGTTATATAACTCCAGAAAAATAATGGAGAACAAAAATTTGGAGGCTAAAGTAGGAAAAGATCATGAACCACTTCCTCCTACTGCTGTTGCTGCTACCGCTGTTGTTGCTGCTGGAAGTCAATCGTCATCCCAGAGGGGAAGTCAGAAGACCACTATCCAACAGTCCTTTGCGAGGAAGATGAAATATGACAGCAGTCATCCTGTTGCAAAGTGGATCACTGCGGCCTTCACAGCTATGTTGGTGTTAGACATCCAGTATCCACCATTAGAGCAGTGGGACTGCAGTGACAACCCTAGATGGGCCAGGTGTTTGTGCCTCACACTTGTGCCCCTTAGCTTAGTCATAAAGCTACCTTATTGCAGCTCTTTTACTTCTTTGCATGATGTGCTGTTTGGGAACTCTTTTGTTTTAGTGCCATCCTGTCTGCCACTGCAGTGCCACTCCTAGATACGCCAGGTGTTTGTGCTGCACACTTGTGTCGCTTAGCTTAGTCATACAGCTACCTCATTGCACCTCTTTTACTTCTTTGCATGATGTGCTGCTTGGGGCATAGATTTTTTTTAAATGCCATCCTGTCTGCCACTGCCGTGCCACTCCTAGATGGGCCAAGTGTTTGTGCCACACACTTGTGTTGCTTAGCTTAGTCACCTCGGTTTAACCTTTTATCAAAAATCATCAAGATCCAAAACCAAAACCTAAACACGAAAAGGTGGTTTTGGCAAAACCAATCCAGATCCAAAACATGAGCATGGAACGAGAACCAAAACCAAAACACAAAACATGAAAAGTGCCCACCGCAAATCTCTAGTGCACCTGATATTACTGTAACCCCTGATGACTCACAGAGAAAAACCAAGGACCATGGATGATCCCTATCAGAATTGGCTTGTGTACCAAAAAGCAGCAGTGACAACATGCATACACATAATACACACACATAATATGTGATCATCTTAGGCTATACTGTACAATTTTCAGGAGTTTATAACATTGCAGTATACTGGCAATGTTTCATACATGTGCTATAAACTGCCGTGATCTTGTGATGCTGCTCTGTCGTTAAGTAACCAGATAGCTCGCTGCAGCCTTTAGCCAATATTGGTGAAAACAATATTGTGAGCTGTGAGGTGACTGGGAAAAACTGGAAATTAAAGTTATTGAGGTTAATAATACTCTAGTAACATAAAAAAAATTATGTGATTTTAGATTTTTTTGTAAATTTTTGGAAAAAAATGCAAATCCAAAGCCGGACGACAAATCAGAGCCAAATACTGTACATGTAAATATGTAATATCAATAATTAACACATTATTTACAAATGCAATATCTTTAGTTAACTACTGTGTAAGAGTGAACCAGTTAGCCTGCCCAGCAACCTTTCTTTTGCAGCAAAACAATTAATTTCATGTATCCTAATATATGTTTATTATAACACAAGGAAACACACACACATTTTATATACAGTATGTGCATGTGTGTGTGTGTGTGTGTGTGTGTGTGTGTGTGTGTGTGTGTGTTTAAATCATTGTGGCCACCATTTGCTGGTACTGAGCGTGATGGGTGTGCCACGTAACTGCTCAAACCTTCAGTTGCATAGACTGCATGTGTGTATTCCAGTGAGCACACAAGTCTGTGAATTAGAAGCTTCACCATTTTGTGAGTGTCAGCAATCTCACTCTGTGAGAGTGCTGAATCTGCACTTACCCACAGGCTGTGATGCACAAGGAACACATCCATTAAGGCATCAGATTTCTAAAATATTTCTGAAATTTTAAGCCCCATACACAAAAGGCGATATTGTGAACAATATCGCTCAGAAAGGGCTTTCTGAGTGATATTGGTCACAATATCGCCTAGTGTGTACACTCATTATTGTTAACGTTGCGTGCTCTCACACATTGTTAACGACCCCCTCCCTCATCTGAACATGTACAGATGAGGGAGGTCACTGTTAACGACAGCCATGCTGCAGATGCAGCATGGCCATCGTTCCCCTCATCACCCCCCCCCCCATCTCTCCCTTCCCTGCCGGCATCGGCAAGTGTGTAAGCACTTGCAGATGCCGGCACCCCGATGAGTCCCCGCCCGCTACAAATATCGGTGTCAGCTCGGCTAGTGTGTATGGGGCTTAAGATCATGTATACCACGGACATTTATGTGACTTCTGCTCCCTTTTCCCCCTTTACAATATGCAGTATGGCTGAATGCTTTGTTGCATGCTGCAGGGAAAGGGTTAAAGATATGTTCTGTGCTGTAGCTGCCATGCGCTAGGACAGCTAACAGCTGAGGGCTGGTACAGTTGGCAGTTGGGCGGAGGCCATCTTAAGGTGGGTACACACTAATAGATATATCTGCAGATCAATTGATCTGCAGATATATCTATGGACAGATCGGGCAGTGTGTTGAGCATACACACTGCCCGATCCGTCGGGGACTGACGTCATGAACTGGGTGGGCGTGTGTACACGCCCCCCAGTTCAGCTGTCAATCACCGCCGGCCGCCGCACCATGTGTACGGGCGGTCAGGCGGTCGGCCCGTACACACACAGCGACGCCCCAATATATCGGTAGATATATTGGCCATTGGCTGTGCTGCGTGGCCGACACGATACGTCTGTGAACGACGGAGTTCACAGACGTTTCGGCCGTACACACTGGCCGACGGTCCCGTGATATATCGGCCGTTCAAGAGAACGGCTGATATATCGACCAGTGTGTACGGGCCTTTAGAAGGACAGAGAGCAAAGGGTGGAGCAGCATTATGTTGTGATGTTTCTGGTGATTGGAAGGAAAGGAGATTGACAGCAGCAGCTAAGTGACTCGGTGATCCACTGTGCGGATCCCTGTGAGAATTGGTGGATGGTGGCAGCAGCAGAGACAGTGGAGGCTGTGTTTAGAGACATCTTCTGGCATCCAAGGACAGTGATGCAGTTACTTGCCTTCTGAAGTAGGAGCGTCAGAATGCCCCAAATCTAACTCTCTCTGCACATGATATAGTTGCCCCACCTGCACTGCACATGTTTTTGCCCATTAGAGAACATTTTTGCTGCTGCGATCAGGTCTGAATAAGGCCCTAAGTGACAGTGTTTGACTACCTTATTACCAAGCATGCATTGCAGGTCGTATTTGTTTGTGCTGTGTGACACTGCAGACCAGTAAACCGGATTCCAGCATAATTAACTGCTTAATTTTGTCTTTTGTAAGAGATATTGAAGATTGTATTATTTTATTTTAAAACTGAAAACTGTTTTGAGTCCAATTGCTTACAGTAAGATTCAGAAACCTGGTTACCACTTTGTGAAGAAGTAGAAAGCCCATGCCAACAGACCAATCAGTTCCGGTAAGGCGTACATCCCATACACTACAAAAAAACCGTGCTTACCTGTGTGTTACAGGAATGACAAGAATAGGGGATGGAGAACCTGCAAGGAGACAGAACATAGGGGCAGCAACAATGGTTCTATACTGCCATGCCAAGTTTCGGCTCATTACATCCAATAACTTGTGAGTTGGTCTAGTCTACTTAATTGACTCTTACTTCATTTACTCTATTACAATGTAAGAGGACTCCAAAATTTTGTTCCCAGATAGAAATCAATGCTGTACTGTATCTTACAGTAAGTAGGAAAATTAGACAACCAAAACTCTGTAAGGCATACGCAGAGCCACATGAAAAGGGGGAGAGTAGAGGTCCTCTAAGAAAATATTTACTAGAGATGAGCGGGTTCGGTTTCTTTGAATCCGAACCCGCACGAACTTCACTTTTTTTTTCACGGGTCCGAGCGACTCGGATCTTCCCGCCTTGCTCGGTTAACCCGAGCGCGCCCGAACGTCATCATGACGCTGTCGGATTCTCGCGAGACTCGGATTCTATATAAGGAGCCGCGCGTCGCCGCCATTTTCACACGTGCATTGAGATTGATAGGGAGAGGACGTGGCTGGCGTCCTCTCCATTAGAATAGATTAGAAGAGAGAGAGAGAGAGAGAGATTGTGCAGACAGAGTTTACCACAGTGACCAGTGCAGTTGTTGTTAAGTTAACTTTTATTTAATATATCCGTTCTCTGCTATATCCGTTCTCTGCCTGAAAAAAACGATACACAGCAGTCACACAGTGTGACTCAGTCTGTGTGCACTCAGCTCAGCCCAGTGTGCTGCACATCAATGTATAAAAGCTTATAATAATTGTGGGGGAGACTGGGGAGCACTGCAGGTTGTTATAGCAGGAGCCAGGAGTACATAATATTATATTAATTTAAAATTAAACAGTGCACACTTTTGCTGCAGGAGTGCCACTGCCAGTGTGACTAGTGGTGACCAGTGCCTGACCACCAGTATAGTAGTATATTGTTGTATACTATCTCTTTATCAACCAGTCTATATTAGCAGCAGACACAGTACAGTGCGGTAGTTCACGGCTGTGGCTACCTCTGTGTCGGCAGTCGGCACTCGGCAGGCAGTCCGTCCATCCATAATTGTATAATTATATACCACCTAACCGTGGTATTTTTTTTTCTTTCTTTATACCGTCGTCATAGTCATACTAGTTGTTACGAGTATACTACTATCTCTTTATCAACCAGTGTACAGTGCGGTAGTTCACGGCTGTGGCTACCTCTGTGTCGGAACTCGGCAGGCAGTCCGTCCATCCATAATTGTATTATAATATATACCACCTAACCGTGGTTTTTTTTTCGTTCTTTATACCGTCGTCATACTAGTTGTTACGAGTATACTACTATCTCTTTATCAACCAGTGTACAGTGCGGTAGTTCACGGCTGTGGCTACCTCTGTGTCGGAACTCGGCAGGCAGTCCGTCCATCCATAATTGTATTATAATATATACCACCTAACCGTGGTTTTTTTTTCATTCTTTATACCGTCATAGTGTCATACTAGTTGTTACGAGTATACTACTATCTCTTTATCAACCAGTGTACAGTGCGGTAGTTCACGGCTGTGGCTACCTCTGTGTCGGCAGTCGGCAGGCAGTCCGTCCATCCATAATTGTATTATAATATATACCACCTAACCGTGGTTTTTTTTTCATTCTTTATACCGTCATAGTCAGTCATACTAGTTGTTACGAGTATACTACTATCTCTTTATCAACCAGTGTACAGTGCGGTAGTTCACGGCTGTGGCTACCTCTGTGTCGGAACTCGGCAGGCAGTCCGTCCATCCATAATTGTATTATTATAATATATACCACCTAACCGTGGTTTTTTTTTTCATTCTTTATACCGTCATAGTCAGTCATACTAGTTGTTACGAGTATACTACTATCTCTTTATCAACCAGTGTACAGTGCGGTAGTTCACGGCTGTGGCTACCTCTGTGTCGGAACTCGGCAGGCAGTCCGTCCATCCATAATTGTATTATAATATATACCACCTAACCGTGGTTTTTTTTTCGTTCTTTATACCGTCGTCATACTAGTTGTTACGAGTATACTACTATCTCTTTATCAACCAGTGTACAGTGCGGTAGTTCACGGCTGTGGCTACCTCTGTGTCGGAACTCGGCAGGCAGTCCGTCCATCCATAATTGTATTATAATATATACCACCTAACCGTGGTTTTTTTTTCGTTCTTTATACCGTCGTCATACTAGTTGTTACGAGTATACTACTATCTCTTTATCAACCAGTGTACAGTGCGGTAGTTCACGGCTGTGGCTACCTCTGTGTCGGCACTCGGCAGGCAGTCCGTCCAACCATAATTGTATTATATACCACCTAACCGTGGTTTTTTTTTCATTCTTTATACCGTCGTCATACTAGTTGTTACGAGTATACTACTATCTCTTTATCAACCAGTGTACAGTGCGGTAGTTCACGGCTGTGGCTACCTCTGTGTCGGCACTCGGCAGGCAGTCCGTCCAACCATAATTGTATTATATACCACCTAACCGTGGTTTTTTTTTCATTCTTTATACCGTCGTCATACTAGTTGTTACGAGTATACTACTATCTCTTTATCAACCAGTGTACAGTGCGGTAGTTCACGGCTGTGGCTACCTCTGTGTCGGCACTCGGCAGCCAGTCCATAATTGTATATACCAGTGACCTAACCGTGGTTTTTTTTTCTTTCTTTATACATACATACTAGTTACGAGTATACTATCTCTTTATCAACCAGTCTATATATTAGCAGCAGACACAGTACAGTGCGGTAGTTCACGGCTGTGGCTACCTCTGTGTCGGCACTCGGCAGCCCGTCCATAATTGTATATACCACCTAACCGTGGTTTTTTTTTCTTTCTTTATACATACATACTGCAGTGCCACTCCTAGATGGGCCCGGTGTTTGTGTCGGCCACTAGGGTCGCTAATCTTACTCACACAGTCAGCTACCTCATTGCGCCTCTTTTTTTCTTTGCGTCATGTGCTGTTTGGGGAGGGTTTTTTGGAAGGGCCATCCTGCGTGACACTGCAGTGCCACTCCTAGATGGGCCCGGTGTTTGTGTCGGCCACTAGGGTCGCTAATCTTACTCACACAGCTACCTCATTGCGCCTCTTTTTTTCTTTGCGTCATGTGCTGTTTGGGGAGGGTTTTTTGGAAGGGACATCCTGCGTGACACTGCAGTGCCACTCCTAGATGGGCCCGGTGTTTGTGTCGGCCACTAGGGTCGCTTATCTTACTCACACAGCGACCTCGGTGCAAATTTTAGGACTAAAAATAATATTGTGAGGTGTGAGGTATTCAGAATAGACTGAAAATGAGTGTAAATTATGTTTTTTGAGGTTAATAATACTTTGGGATCAAAATGACCCCCAAATTCTATGATTTAAGCTGTTTTTTAGTGTTTTTGGAAAAAAACACCCGAATCCAAAACACACCCGAATCCGACAAAAATAATTCGGTGAGGTTTTGCCAAAACGCGTTCGAACCCAAAACACGGCCGCGGAACCGAACCCAAAACCAAAACACAAAACCCGAAAAATTTCAGGCGCTCATCTCTAATATTTACAGGAACAGACTTGCATTAAAACTGTAGCTGTACTGAGCAGTCAAAACAAAAACTTTTATGGACATAAATTAGGTAAGAATACATTTTGCAATACAGTACAAAAAGCAACTACAGTATACAAAAAAGGATTTGTAAAATAAGAGTGACATATTATTGGATGGTAATAGTTTAGACTTTAATGAGACTAATATTCTAAATATATAGACAGACATCTAGCCTCAATACGCCATGCAGTGGGAGATACCTGGTGTGAGTGATCTGATGGGTCCAGTGCAACTCTGCTAGCATCAGGCATTTTTTTGGCTGTGCTGATTCATTTGATATGCAATAATTGTATGTCTCTGTGTGACTGAGTCTATGGGCCTAGTTCAAACCTGATCGCAGCAGCAAAATTTTTCTCTAATGGGCAAAACCATGTGCACTGCAGATGGGGCAGATATAACATGTGCAGAGAGAGTTAGATTTGAGTTTTCAAACTGAAGTCTAAATTGCAGTGTAAAAACAAAGCAGCCAGTATTTACCCTGCACAGAAACAATATAACCCACCCAAATCTAATTCTCTCTGCACATGTTACATCTTCCCCACCTGCAGTGCACATGGTTTTGCCCATTAGAGAAAAATGTTTCTGTTCCGGTCAGGTCTACAAAAAGCCCTGTATACGAAGCACAATGAAACTTGACATGGAAAAAAGCCATGGCCGCTGTATCGTAGCACTTTGTATGCAGAATCAGAGACTCAGGCGCACACAGATATACAAGTGTCACATATAAAACAAATTAACACAGGCTCCTTGTGCATCCTAGTCAAATCGCATTGCAACTACAGTAAGATGTATTTTTGCCAAAAGAGATTAAAAAAAAAAAAAAACACCCAACGCTAGTAGAGTCTGACAGGGCCTGGGGTGCCAAAAAGGGCTGCTTGCCAGAACTGTAGAACTGCCAGATTTATTAAAACAGATCTGTATATACAGCAATGTCCTCATACACCCATAATTCCCTTTTCTGCCGTGTGGGCGAGAAGCGTGGTGCTCCCATGCTGTGTACTTTTTCCTCATTTTTGCTACTTTCTGCTGCGGGGTACACTGGGCTCCACAAGTCTGGACAATGGGGTATAGATAAGGATCTTGATCCGAGGCACCAACAGGCTCAAAGCTTTGACTGTTCCCAGAATGCACAGCGCCGCCTCCTATATCACCCCGCCTCCCAGCACAGGAGCTCAGTTTTGTCAGTTGGTGCTGCAGTAAGCAGGCACATAACAGAGGGGCTGCTCCAAGCAGCCCTGAGAAAAGCTTTTTATGAGGTAAAAAGTGAAGACTTCAAGGGCAGCAGCGGTGGTAAATGTCTTGTGACATTCACTGCTGCAGCTCCAGCTGAGTGGTGTCCATCTCACGTCTTTCACTCAACTTGCTATCCCTATATTCTATAACCTGAGGGGGCTTGGTGCGTCAGTTGTTATTTAATATAGGATTTTCACAAAGATATACTGTATTACGTATTTTTCTCTGTGATTTAGTCACCATATCTCTCCTTTATCTCTGCTGGTGCTGACTACACTGCACAGGGGTTTGGGTTTAGGGATATAGTGCTGCTAATAATTGTACTGTGTTACCTCATACTGAAAGTTATATCATGTCTGCTTCTGAGGGTAACGGTTCTGGGGCAGAACACACTGCTGGTGTTGCTGAAGCCACAGGCACATATGGGGAGAATATAACAGCTGTGGGCTCTGGATCTGGGGGCTCCTTGCCCCCCAGTGGGACTGTGGCAACGCAGGCACATACTGACCCTCCGTGGGCCGCTTTTTCCATGCTTCTGCATACGCTAGTTCATAAACTAACACCCCCTATGGGACCCCCAATGCCGGTACAACCGTATGTGGTCCCTGCAGCTAACCCGCCGTGGGCGAACGATTTATCTGCTCAACTAAAGAAGTTGAACCAGTCCCTGACTATTAAAAAGTCTGACCATCGCTTGCCTAAATCCAAGAGGTCCTCTAAGCGAGTGCTCGTCTCCTCACAATCCACTGCTGTCACTGACACCTCGTCTGATGAAGACAGCACATACACTGACCGCACAGGTTCTGACTCAGATACAGCTGATGGGGAGGGTAGTTCACATGTGGATGTTCCTGATCTTTTGGAGGCTATTAAGTTAATTCTGCAGATTACGGATGATCCCGAGCCATCAGTTCCTCCTAAGAAACCAGATAGGTTCAAGCGTCAGAAGGTGGTTAAACAAGTTTTACCTCACTCTGACCACCTAGTGGATATACGTCAGGAACCCTGGCAAAGCCCGGTTGCGAAGTTTGTGCCTCAAAAGAAGATGCTGGCTCGCTATCCCCTCGCGCCAGAGCTGTCTAAGAATTGGGAAACGCCTCCTCCAGTAGACTCACATGTGGCTAGGATGGTGGTTTCCTCAGCTCTACCTGTCACTACCATCACGTCTCTAAAAGAGCCTACGGATAAACGTGTTGAGGGTTGTCTAAAAGTGATTTAAACCCTCACAGGTGCTGCACAAAGGCACACTATTGCAGCTACATGGGCGGCAGAGGCTATTGAAGCATGGGCCTTGGAGTTAGAAGCTGAAATCTCCTCTGACCATGCTAGACAATGCTTGTCATATATATAGCTTCTCGCTATATTAAAGAGGCGGCTTCTGATGCCGGTATCCTAGCAGCCAAGGCCTCTACTACGTCAGTCCTGGCTCGCAGGATATTGTGGCTGAGATCATGGTCTGTGGATCTGGACTCTAGAAAAACCCTGGACGTACTCCCTTTCAAGGGGGATATTCTGTTCGGGGAGGACTTAAATAAGATAGTGGCTGACTTGGCTACTGCCAAAACTGCCTGTCTGCCTAATACAGCTCCTTCTGTGTCGAAGGCCAAAGGCACGTCCTTTCGCCCCTTTCGTCCTTCAGGTAAAGCAAAAGGTCAGGCATACCATAAGCAGGCCCGTACTTCCAAACCTGGTAAGCCGAAACCCAAAAGAGCCTGGGCTGCCCGTCAGCCAGCAGCTAAGACCGATAAGCCTGCCGCATGACGGGGCGGGCCTCCCCATGGAGGATCCCAGGGTGGGGGGCCGGCTTCTAGGGTATGCCCAGGAGTGGTTGAAGACCACTTCAGATGCCTGGGCACGGGAAGTCGTCACTCGAGGTTACGCCATAGCCTTTAAAAACCGACCCCCTCATTGATTTTGCCAGACAGACATCCCGTCGGACCAGACAAAGGCAAACACTCTGCATTCGGTGGTACAGACCCTCCTGGATACAGGAGTCGTAGTACTGGTGCCTCTTGCTCAGAGGGGCCGGGGGTACTATTCTCCGCTGTTTCTAGTCACGAAACCGAATGGGTCCTCCTGGCCCATTCTCAACCTCAAGGCACTGAACAAGTTTGTGAAGGTTTCCAAGTTCCGTATGGAAACCCTTCGCTCTATAGTTCTGGCCTTGGAACCTGGGGACTACATGGTCTCCCTGGACATACAGGATGCTTACCTGCATATTCCTATAGCAGTGTCACATCAGCAATACCTGAGGTTCGCTATTGGCAACCTCCATTACCAGTTTCGGGCGTTACCTTTTGGTTTAACAATGGCTCCGCGTTTCTTCACCAAAGTTATGGCGGTAATGACGGTGGTACTCCGCCGTCAAGGGGTCAGGATACTGCCGTATCTGGATAACTTGTTAATCCAGGCAAATTCCCCAGATCTTCTCCAGCATCTTCTGGATATGACGGTCCGGTTTCTACAAGCCCACGGGTGGCTCATCAACTGGAAGAAATCCTCCCTGGTCCCTGCTCAGAGCATGGTGCATCTGGGAGCGCTGCTGGACACTCACAACCAGAGGTTGTTCTTGTCTCAGGAGAAAGTCCTGAAACTTCAGGACAGGATTCGTTGCTTCCTTTCTCATCCGCAAGTGTCGATACATTCGGCAATGCAGGTGCTGGGCCTCATGGTATCAGCATTCGACATGGTGGAGTATGCTCAATTCCATTCTCGCCCCCTCCTGAAGCTGATTCTAGCCAAGTGGGATGGCCTGCCTCACCGGATCAGGTCTCAAATGATCTCTTTGACTCCGGAGTTCCGTCTGTCGCTGCTCTGGTGGCTCCAGGACCGACAATTGTGCAGAGGCCGTCCCTTCTGGATATCCAACTGGGTCCTGTTGAAAACAGATGCCAGTATAAGAGGTTGGGGCGCGGTGCTGGAGCAGCACTCCTTGCAGGGTCGGTGGACCAAGGAGGAATCTCTCCTCTCGAACAACATTCTGGAATTGCGGGCGGTCTTCAATGCGTTGAACCTAGCCCAGAATTTGATTCAGAACCGTCCTGTTTAAGTACAGTTGGACAATGCCACCACAGTGGCTTACATAAATCATCAAGGTGGCACTCGAAGCCGTTTGGCAATGAAGGAAGCCTCACGGATTCTACGTTGGGCAGAACGCCATCTACCGGCAATATCGGTAATATTCATTCCGGGAGTCCTGAATTGAGAAGCGGACTTTCTCAGTTATCAGGACGTGCATGCCGGCGAGTGGGGCCTCCATCCAGAAGTGTTTCAACTCCTCGTGGAAAAGTGGGGTCTTCCAGATGTGGATCTGATGGCGTCTCGACACAATCACAAGGTTCCAGTCTTCGGAGAAAGGACAAGGGATCCTCAAGCAGCATTCGTGGATGCGCTGGCAGTGCCGTGGAGGTTTCGGCTGCCGTACGTTTTCCCTCTGGTGCACTCCTGCCCAGGGTAATTCGGAAGTTCAAGCAAGAAAAAGGAAATCTTCTCATAGCTCCAGCATGGCCCAGACGGCACTGGTTCTCACACCTGCAAGGCCTATCGTCAGAGCATCCACTTCTACTTCCACAATGCCCAGACCTCCTCATTCAGGGCCCCTGTGTCTACCAGGACCTAGCCCGGCTGTCTTTAATGGCGTGGCTCTTGAAGCTTCCGTTTTAAGAGCTAAGGGTTTTTCTGAAGAGGTCATTAAAACTATGTTGCGGGCCCGGAAACCGCCCTCTGCTCGGATTTACCATCGGGTCTGGCATTCCTACTTTGTTTGGTGCGCATCTAACCATTATGACGCTTCCAAGTTTAGTACAGCCAAACTTTTGGCTTTTCTACAGCAGGGCCTAGATTTAGGCCTGCGTCTGGCCTCCCTCAAGGTTCATATTTCTGCCTTGTCGGTGTGGTTTCAGAGAAAAATAGTGACTTTACCTGATGTTCATACTTTCACTCAGGGTGTGTTGCGTATCCAACCTCCCTATGTCCCGCCTGTGACTCCTTGGGACTTGTCGGTGGTTTTGGAGGCGTTGCAGGAGCCTCCATTTGAACCTCTTAGTTCAGCTGACCTTAAGTGGCTTTCCCTTAAGGTGGTGATCTTACTGGCTATTGCCTCTGCTAGAAGAGTGTCGGATTTGGGTGCCTTGTCTTGTAGTTCCCCATATCTGATTTTTCACCATGACCAGGCGGTTCTTAGGACTCGTCCCGGATATTTACCTAAGATGGTTTCTTCGTTCCACCTTAATCAGGAGATTGTGGTTCCAGCTTTTGTCTCTCCTGATTTGTCTCCCAAAGAGCGGTCTTTGGATGTGGTATGGGCTCTCCGTATCTATGTGAAGAGAACTGCTTCTATTCGAAAGTCTGATTCTCTCTTTGTTTTGTTTGGATTTCACAAACGTGGCTGGCCTGCTCAAAAGCAGACCCTGGCCAGGTGGATTAGAATGGTGATTGCGCATGCTTATGTGAAGGCTGGTCTGTCAGCTCCTGTTCACATTACGGCCCATTCTACTCAGTCTGTTGGACCTTCTTGGGCGGCCCAACGTGGTGCGACCCTTAAACAATTGTGCAAGGCGGCTACGTGGTCCTCTGGGGAACACGTTCATAAGGTTCTATGCCTTCGATACTGCCGCTTCCCAGGATGCTTCCTTTGGACACCTGGTTCTTGTGCCCACTGCAGTGCGTCCCCTCCTATAAATAACTGCTTTAGGACATCCCCATTGTCCAGACTTGTGGAGCCCAGTGTACCCCGCAGCAGAAAATGAGTTTTATGGTAAGAACTTACCCTTGTTAAAACTCTTTCTGCGAGGTACACTGGGCTCCACAAGGTGCCCACCCTGACGCACTTAGCTTCTTTGGGTTGATATGGCATTAGCCGCTGACACTTCTCTTGTCGTGAGAGTGTGGTGTGTGTGGTTACTAACCGTTGTCGTCTCTTTTCCTGCTAGTGCATTGGGCTGGTTAACTAAACTGAGCTCCTGTGCTGGGAGGCGGGGTGATATAAGAGGCGACGCTGTGCATTCTGGGAACAGTCAAAGTTTTGAGCCTGTTGGTGCCTCGGATCAAGATCCTACTCTACACCCCATTGTCCAGACTTGCGGAGCCCAGTGTACCTCGCAGAAAGAGTTTTAACAAGGGTAAGTTCTTAACATAAAACTCGTTTTTAGCCTGCTACTATTTCCACAATATTGAGTCTTTGTTTGCAGATAGTATACAGATAGTATACTACACAGGGGACACATCTATAGTGTACTACAGTAGGTTTTTGTTTCAAAAGAATTGGCATAAAGTCACAGATTAACCACATTCATGCAAGGTGGGGGTCACTCGAATTAGGCCTATCTTGTGTACTTTTTCCTCAACTTTGCTCCTTTTTCCTGCTTCTTTTTCCTGTATTGTGCTACTGCTGGTGCAATATTGTGACTTGGTTTGCAAATACTGTATTAGGTTTTTCTTCACAAAGACATTGTTGTAAATTTCCAGATAAATCATATTGTTGTATGGCATGGATCACTCATTCCAGACCTGCATTGTTTCTTAATGAGACATTTTTAAATAAATATTAAATGACCTAAGGTTCAGTTGTGGTAAGGGACAAGATTTGCTTCTGTTTGTCCACATATTTTATGATTGGCGGCAACCAGCACTGGCTTTGCCTATTACATTGAACATAATTAATTTGAATTAGTCCTGGACCACCAATCCAAGGCACCCGGGCAAGTGTCCCAAGACACACAGGGTGCCTAGGCACATGGGCCCTCATTCCGAGTTGTTCGCTCGCTAGCTGCTTTTAGCAGCATTGCACATGCTAGGCCACCGTTCTCTGGGAGTGTATCTTAGCTTAGCAGAATAGCGAACGAAAGAGTAGCAGATTTGCTACTAAATATTTTCTTGCAGTTTCTGAGTAGCTCCAGACCTACTCCTAGATTGCGATCAGCTCGGTCCGTTTAGTTCCTGGTTTGATGTAACAAACACGCCCTGCGTTCGGCCAGCCACTCCCGCGTTTTTCCCTGACACGCCTGCGTTTTTTAGCACACTCCCGGAAAACGCTCAGTTACCACCCAGAAACGCCCCTTTCCTGTCAATCACTCACCGATCAGCAGTGCGACTGAAAAGCGCCGCACAGACAACAGCAAAACTGCTAAGTTTTTAGTTAGATAACTAAGTGCATGCACGCTGCGTACCATGCGCATGCGCATTTAGCAACAAATCGCAGCATAGCGAAAATCGGCAACGAGTGAACAACTCGGAATGACCACCATAGTTTGAGAACCACTGCTCTATACTATACAAATGTATCCAAAGTGAGATGTTGCTGGGAAAAGAGAAAAGTATAGCACTGATATTTGCATCCTTGTCCTATCATACTAAAATGTGCGCTAAACTAAAATTATTTATTTATCTGGCTTCTCAATAACCCTTCGGACTTTTCATAGCATGTACTTGCTTAATTATTCTAGAATCCCTACTATAATTTAAATTGATGTAAATTAAATAATTAGCAATAGATATGTGTGCATTCATAAGACCCTCCTTCAAGGGTGGATTAATATTATTCAAACTATATTTATAGAATTTGTAACTGTTAACATAAAATACATTTCCAGAACTAAAAACTTATGGGGCACAAATATCTACAAGCTGATTCCCTGTTCTGCCAATGCTGATCTGAATTTAAACCATCTCTCAACATACAGTATTACAGTATATATGCTACATACACTATATGGACAAATGTATTCGGACGCCTGACCATTACACCAACATGGACTGTAATGGCACTGTTTTCAAATACATATACTTTAATATGGACTTGGTTCCTCGTTTGCAGCTATAACAGCTTCCACTCTTCTTGGAAGGCTTTCCTCAAGATTTTGGAGTATTTCTGTGGGAATTTGTGCACATTCATTCTAAAGAACATTTATGAGGTCAGGCACTGATGTTGGATGAGTAGGCCTGGCTTGCAATCTCCGCTCCAGATCATCCCAAAGGTGATCAATGGGGTTAAGGTCAGGGCTCTGTGTGGGCCAATCATTTCTTCCACACCAAACTCTAAAACTATGTCTTTATAGTCCTTGCTTTGTGCACTAGGGCACAGTCATGTTGTAATAGAAATGGGCCTTCGCCAAACTGTTGCCACAAAGTTGAAAGCATAGCATTGTTCAAAATGTATTGGTATGCTGAAGCATTAAGATTGCCTTTCACTGGAGATAAGGGGCCTAGCCCAAACTCTGAAAACAGCCCCATACCATTATCCATCCTCCACCAAATTTCTTAGTTGGCATAATGCAGTCAGGCAGTTAATGTTCTCCCGGCATATGTCAAACTTAAACTTGTGCTTCTGACTACTAAACAGAGAAGTGTGATTCATCACTCCACAGAACACATATACACTGCTCCACAGTCCAGTATCGGTGTGCTTTACACCACTTCATCCGACGCTTGGCATTGGACTTGGTGATGTGAGGCTTGCATGCAGCTGCTTAGCCATGGAAACCCATCCCATTATTCTCCCACTGCACAGTTTTTGTGCTTTCATTAGTGCCAGTGGAAGTTGGGAACTCTTTAGCTATGGAATCAGCAGAGCATTGACAACTTTTATGCACCATGTGCCTTAGCAGTTGTTGACCCTACTCTGTGATTTTAAGTGGTCTTCCACTTCATGGCTGAGTTACTGTTGTTCCTGAACGCTTCCACTTTCTAATAATATCACTTACATTTGACAGTATCCAGCAGGGATAACATTTCATGAACCATCTTATTGCCAAGGTGGCATCCTATCACAGTACTACACTCGAAGTTACTGAGCTGTTCAGAATGACCCATTTTGTATAACAAATGTTTGCAAATGGAGACTGCATGGCTAAGTGCTTGATTTGATACACCTGTAGCAATGAGTCTAATTGAAACACCTGAATTCAATAACTAACAGGTGTGGGCAAATAATTTTGTCCATATAGTGTACGTTTCGATGTCAAATTGATTTGCATTATGTTGAATCTTTAAATGAAAAATGTAAATTATTAAAAAGTTTTATTCACAGAAATTATCTTGGGTGACTTTGTAAAATTAGTGATATAAGGACTTTTATTCTCCATTATGATTAATACGTTTAACCCCTTTGCTGTGGAGAATTAGTAGGCTTGTCCTCACATACACACCCAGAGAGCGGAGGATGCATCCCATTTGTCCTCTTCAGTGTTGAGTATAGCATCCCCAAAAAATAAATTACACTGTCCCCAGTAGCACAGGCAACAGGTGGGGACTCTGTGTAATCATTGTCACCTCTATTGAAAGTGACACCATGGGGTTTATTTACTAATATTCGTGTTTGAGTCGATTTGTGTAGAGTTTAAACTCATTTTTTATCGGGTGCATTTTCATGCAACTTTTTGAATCTATATACGCTAATTTACGAAGCTGTCGAGTTATTGGTTTTTGTATTTTCGATGTCGATGGCAGTCGTATTTTTTGGGGCCATTTTCGGCCGTCAATGATGTTTGCGTTCGTGTTTTTGCTGTTTTGACGTGTTTTTTTCCGATGTTAAACGCGGCAGGTTTTTTTAAACAAACCCGGACGCATTTTCACTTTTATTTTCGATTTTCATCCACGTTCGTGATTGGTTGTGTTTACAATGTAGGAGTGTCTGTGCGCAACCATATAAATATACCCCAAACAGTCCGCACCTCATGGGTTTAGTTAGTGGTGAGGAGGGAGGTTGTGCTGTGGAGGTTGGTGAGCAGTTGGTTTGGTGAGGAGTTTGTTTTGCGATTTCTGAGTGTAGTATTGTGTTTGAAAGTAGTCTTGTCATTCCTGTAGTCTTGTTTATTTTGGTTTTGTCTAATTTTTTGTCCTAGTTTTTTTAATTTATAGTCCCTTGTCTGTGTTTGTTTGTGTGTGTGTGTGTATGTGTGTGTGTGTTGTGCAGTGGTAGTGGAGGAGTGTGCTGCTTGTCTTATTAGTTTTCGGTGTTAATTGTTTAACCACTCAATTATGTCTGACTCAGAGGTGGCTGAGGTGAGTGAGGTGGAGGGTGTGAGTGAGGGCGAGGAGTTTGGTCAGGTGGAGGAGGTGAGTGAGAGTGAGGTTAGTAAGGTGGAGGAGGTGGTTGAGGTTGTAGCAGAAGCCTCAAGTGACAGTGATAGTGACAGTCAGACAGCTCCGCAGCCACGCACCACTACTAAGACTGGGCGGAATGTAAAGTTTAGTTATTGTGAAAATGTGGCATTGGTGCGGGAGCTGATGAAGTATCAGCGGCAGCTATTTGGGCCTGAGTCCGCCAAGGTGCCAACACGGAAGAAGACGGTATTATGGGCGAAAGTTGTTTGTGCTGTAAATAGTGAGGGGGTGGTCAAGCGGACGGAGGACACGTGCCGCAAGTGGTACTATGACATAAAGCGCCGTGTCAAGTCCAAAATGGCCAAGGAGGTGAAGTCGGCTCGCAAAACCGGAGGTAGACAGCCCTTTGTTGCCAGATATCTGGACTATGAGGAGCCCATGCGGAGTTTAATACCTCCTGAAGTAGTGTCAGCAACCCATGTCCGGGATTCCTATCGGCCCAGGAAGGATGGTGAGCATGTGTTTTATTCTTAACATTCTATTACATTAGTTAGGTATTACTGTTTTTTGTAAATGTGTGTCATGTGACGTTGCACATTACTGCCATCTTCAAGTGTGCGTCATAAAATACATAGTATGGGATAATGTTTTCTACAAAATCCAATGTAACATAGTACTTTATTGTATGTCATGTTGTATTTACACATTACATTTCCCATGTGTATTTTTGACTTGGTGTGTCATTTAATTGTACAGCAGTAATGTGGTCTTTTACCACATTTTTGGGGGGTTTAAGTTTAGGGTTTTTTTTGTTTTTTTTAAGTTAGGTATGTGCAATGTTCACAAAACTGTTTGACATGTTAGAGGCTGGAGTAGTGCAAAGTCACTTTGCAATCAGTTACCTGTGTAATTTAATTAGTACAGAATGTAATCATGTTTAAGACAAACCCACTATTTGTTGGTTCAGTTTGAGGTTGTATTTGTCCCCTGACACAACACTGCAGACTTAGTTACCTTACTATTATGATGGTTGTGATTTTTAATCAATGCTTTACTTATTTATTTTCTGTTATTGTGCTAGTGTGTATTTGTAGTGACACATCACAGAGCATTTTCTATATTACATGTTTCATTAATTACATTAGATAAGAAAAGCCAGATGTGTGTGTTTTGGCTTGTTAGTGTATGTATTTGTAATTGTGTCCTATGTTTGTGTCCTGTACATTATTTCCTGTGTTGCAAGTTCCATATTGCATATGGCTTTTGTGTTTGGTAGCATTTTTTTTCTTCTTTTTCTTTTGTTTAAAATAAAACCAAGACAATATTTAAAGATGTTATGTTTATCAACATAATGGTTGGATTTTTCAACAATAGCATTATACATTTTTGTATTTTTTCATGATATTCAGTGTTGAAAAAAAGCTCTACTGCTCGTCCTGCAGTCAGTCCCATGACATCTGATGATGATGACGCTGCGGAAGCAGGTAAAGTGTCCATTGTAGTACAGGTTATGTTTGTAAAGGTATGACCATACCAATGTTTTCCTTTAAATCATAGGTCCCTCAATAGAAGTCTTGAGCAGCAGAAGGCGGCCCCCTGAACCACACCAGAAAAGGACACATGTGCCAACAAAGAATGGCAGGTCTGATGGCCACTCCCAAACACAGCAGGCTACTCCGCCACGAAAATTGTCTGCAGTTTCTTTGGTACCACCACTCCAAATTTTGGACACACCTCCAAGATGCCAACCACACTCCCCTCATCTTGATTGTGAGTAAGAATCTGTATAAAAAAACAATATTAGTTATCTCGTAATAATCCATTTAATTATACTCAAACTCGTCAACCAGCAAAATCAGTACTACTAACCGACATCACAAAAGCATCAAATGGAAACCAAGCCAAATTGCGTTGTCTACATCCAGTAAAGATATGTACTGTATGTCCACTTCAGGCATACAGTAACAGATTGTCTGTAAGATGCTGCAACATAAACACATGTGTAAGCTTCTCAAATAGTAAGGTTGTAATCCTCAGTTTAACATGTGTGTTTTAACTAACATTGCCACCAACATGAAAAAATATTACTATGTTTTTGGTTAAGACACTAAAAGGCAACACATTATGCATAAAAATGTGTTTTTATGGTGGAGTAGGTCTGATCTACCATACAACTCATGTGCTTGCTTTCACAATGAAGTAACCAGACACATTTGCCACAAACAGGCATATGTATTTACTTAAGTTATGAGTGATGATGTTGCTATGCAGGAACTCTGAAATCACCATTCAAATACATGTGTTCCATGATTACTGCTTTGGATTAATTTTAGAAACATATGGATAACTGACATCAAAATCTATTTTTCCCCAGATTCTAGTACTGGTACCAACATCCCTACGCAACACCAGCAACACAGTGACATGGAGGAGACAACTATTTTACAAATGCAGCCATTAATTGAAGGAAACAGCCCCCCAGCACCTGTGAGTACACCACCACACCAAAACACACCACCACCACAACACAGCCCAACAACACCATTAGCACAAGGCCCTGATCAAGTGTTTTAGGACAATTGGGCTACACAGCAGGCCACGAATCAGGATTGCCTGCGTAGGCAGACCCACATTTTTTCAAGCATACCATCTCACCTCAGAAGAATCAGCAGAAATATCAGCCGCCAAAATGAACCAACCACGAGAATTGCCAATACCATGGAAATCATGCGTACAGACATTACACATGTCATGGGCAACTTACAGCGCATAATGGAAGAACAGCACAGACAACAGCAAAACTACATCCACATTTTAGAAAACAATCAAATGATAAATGAATCGATCACCAGAATTTTAGAAAATCAAAATGCTGCAACACGTGAACTGAATGCCACCCTCACTAACCTTAATGAAACACTCAGATCCCAGCACAAACAGCAACCAAGCAGCAGTTCGGGTACGACTACTCCAATTATATCGCCTGTGTCCTCACCACCAAGGCGCTCCACCAGAGCACGCCAACACAACAGTGGTAAAGGCAAAGGCCAGTCCAAGCAGCCACCCAAAAAAACATAAATCATAAAGACAACGAATTCTGTTTTGTTAAGAAAATAAAGTTAGTAATTGTATGATTGTCTGAATATATATACCACTTAGCACCTTTTCTTCAACATCATTAATTAGAAATGTTAAAAACAACAAAAGGACTGTGTTCCTAACAATTATTATTGAACATCTTCTTTTTTTTTAGGAGGAGGGGAATGTTCTTTGAGCTGCACATTGATCTTAGCATGCAGAAATAAGACCACTACATATGATTAACTAATGTTTATTTCTTGATTCCAATCACTCTCATATCCTGCAGCCAGACTAATTGGCAGCCATGCAGAATGTCTTTAGCATGCAGAAGTAATAGTCCCTACACACTGGCCGACATCACTGCACGATATGAACGATCTCGTTCATTAATGAACGAGATAACGTTCATATCGTGCAGTGTGGAGTCACCAGCGATGAACAATGCGCGGCCCTGCACTCGTTCATCGCTGGTGCCCCGTCGGCTGTGCATGCAGGCCAATATGGACGATCTTGTCCATATTTGCCTGCATTTCTATGGAGCCGTGTGACGGGGAAGTGAAGTAACTTCACTCCCCCCATCACTGCCCCCCCGCCGCCAGGTCGCCTGTCGGGCAGCTCGGCAGCGGATCGGCCAATGTGTAGGGCCCATAACACCACTATATTTGATTAACTAATGAATAGTTCTTGATTCCAATCACTCTCATATCCTGCAGCCAGACTAATTGGCAGCAATGCAGAATGTCTTTAGCATGCAGAAGTAACACCACTATATTTTATTAACTAATGAATAGTTCTTGATTCCAATCAATCTCATATCCTGCAGCCAGACTAATTGGCAGCCATGCAGATTAAGCCATGACCAATACAACTTACAATGTGAATTTATACTCTTTTACATTTCCTCTATAGATGACATTACAATAATAATACTATTGTGTTAGAAAAGTGTCCTAATATGTTTTAAACAAATTGAGATCATTATTTTGCATAATGCTAGACATTATTGTTCTGCCATGTTTGTGTGTGGTAAAAAGGAGTGATCTGATTCTAAAACATGAGGCATAACCAAAGAAATGTTAAATTTTAAAACTAAATAAAAAATGTATGTAATAATGGATATATGTTGAAAATTGAGTATTGACTACAAAATCTGCTAGTTTACTCCAGCAAACATAAATAATGAAATTATTTTGGATGAGACTGAGTTTGTGTCCCTTAAATCCAATCGAACACAACACATAGGGACACATGTATTCCTCAAGGATAAGTTATTAGATGTGGGAAGTGTTACATTAGTACGTAGCACACATTCATAAAGTTAATAACATAATCAGTTCTTATCAGGATTATGTTTTTGTATTAAAAATAAAATTTTAATTGTATTAATACTTATCCTGACTTCATACATGTGAATCATAATCTCATGTGTTGTCAATTTAAAAAAAAACACAAAACACATGCTGCATTTGATTTGCATATAGCAAGGGTATGTTTGTATGTCTAAAGGACACAGACACATTCTGAGTAAACTTTTAGAAATTAAAAAATTATGAAATCTATTTATGCAAACACAACAATATGAAAGAACCAAAAAATACTTACCTTAAAAATGTGTATTTATGAGATGTTGCCTTACCTGCCTCCCTACATCTGTACTCCAAGTGTCGCCAGATGTCTCTAATTCCTCTGCTTGCTGGCTGCTTTCTTCCTCCTCCTTGTCCTCATCAACATGTGGCAGATCTTGTTGCAAACACATGTTATGAAGAAAGCAGCAGCAGAACACAATTTGAGTCACCTTCAAGGGGCTATACAACAAAAGGCCACCAGACTTATCCAGAAACCGAAACCTAGATTTCAGCACCCCAAAACATCTTTCTATCACATTCTGCGTGGACTTATGTGCATTATTGTAATTGTGTTCAGCAGGGGAATCAGGTCGGGACAATGGAGTTAGAAGCCATGAGAAACAGTCATATCCTCCATCACCTGAAAGACAGATATAGTAACGTGCTTCATGTTAAGATACAGCAACACATAAGTAACACAGTGTATTTTAGCGTAGTATAAAAAGTCCTACTCATATTAATTTACATACCCAGCAGCCATCCATCTGGCATTTGTCTGTCCTCAAACTTATCACAGAGGGATGACTGACTGAGGATGAAGGAGTCATGGCAGCCCCCGGGGTAACCGGCAACAACACTCATTATTTTGAGATTTGCATCACAAACCACCTGCACATTTGTGGAGTGGTCTAGATGACGATTTGTATATATGTGCTGCCTGCCCCTAGGTGGTCTCAGCTGAATGTGTGTGCAATCTATGGCTCCCAGCACATTGGGCATGCCAGCAAGCTCATAGAAAGCTACCCTGACGGCATGCCACTGAGACTCTTGGGTAGGGAAGCAGATTGAGGCATCAATGTGGGACTGCCAAACATCCAACACCTGTGTGTGTATATTGGAGAAAAAAATGGGAATGTGATTTAATGACATAACATCATCACTGGCCACTGAGAGTAATTATAACAACAAAGAAACAGATGAGGTTGTTAGGTATACATCACCTGTGTTAGTAGTCTTGAAAAGGTGGGCTGTGAGATTCCAATGACATCCCCAGACACAGCCTGAAAGCTCCTAGTAGCCATAAAGTGCAACACAGCTAGGAGTTTGTGCAGGCCTGAGACAGGGCGAGAGTGTGCTGTCTCAGTGTCTAGGCCCAGTTTGACAAGGTCATACAGACGGAAAATGTTGTGACGATTTAGATGGAACATCTGTATGACCATGTCATTGGACAATGCGTTCAAGTTTAAACGCCCCCTAAAAAAATGAGGCCTGTGCAGCCTCCACGGAACCTGTACAACCTGCTGACCATGTGCAGTTTCTTGGCCCTGGTTACTTACAGGCTGATGCCTAAGTCTGAGGAATCCCACAGCACACAAAATATCACTGCACCAAACTCCAGCAGCCATTTCTGAGTGTAGGTTGTTTGAATTGGGCCTGAGATCCTTTTATAGGCATCCTAATTCTGGTGTGATTGATTTTTAAGTTGCAACACATGTAAACACGCCTGAAAAAAGCAAGTCTATTTTTTGGCTGCTTTTTTTAACGAATCGCAAAAAAATACGACCGCATTTCATCTATACCGGCTACCAAGATGGCTGCATCACCTTTTGCATGCTCCTGATCATCTCCATAAAACAGCTGAAATTCACCACAACTGACCTATAAATCATCGTAAATATCCAAGAACTTACCTTTAACTTGTTCTACTCTACGCGGACATCTGATCAAAACCAACGGATTGCATTCCTGCGAGATACACACTAGATTGAAACCTCTGCAACTCTCCACTGAGAAGTCCTTCAGTTTGGAATCTACTGTGCTCTGCATTGGACATCCCAGACAAGGTACTGTGGACTACAACCTATATTTGGCTCCATCCAGCCCCTCACTTAGACATCATTCATCTCTGTTCTTTGAGCAAAAAATAACTGACATCTTGCATTAATCAACTAATATACATTATATTTAGGCTCTGAATCACTGAAGGGTCACTACTCACTTCAATTTACAAGAGCCATTCCAAAGGACACATGATATCACTACCCCCACAAGAAATCTACTTCAAAGGCCTCTCACACTGATATCTTTCACACCTACACAACAGGAATTGGATTCTAACACCTCTGCACAAGGCTGCTTTTGACTAAATCAGCAACAGAAAAAGCAGTTATTTTATTCACAGTATCACTTGTTTCAAATATACCCCACTGTATTAAGGAGCAGCTATAGGTTACAGCAACAATGATTGTAATGATTACAATCTAAGATGGCACCGCAGATGGCTGCCTCGGAGCTACGCAGTTCAGCCAAAATACCTGTTTCCCCTTGTTTTCCCCTGCCCTTGTCTACCCCACCGGTGTACAAATACAGCAGGGAAGCCCTCCTAAGTTGGAGCGCTCCCGAGGTGCTTACCACATGCTCGGGGCCGTCGGCGGGCGGATCAGCGGCCCTTGCAGCCCTCGCTGCCCTTGCTGCCCTGTGTGGCATGGATGCAGACGTTGTGGACACCGAAGTGGATGACCGAGCGTCCACACTCCCCCCTCCCCGCAGCCCGGGTGGTGACTGGCGGATGGATCACCGGCCCCGGAAAGAGAATGACGGAGGCCCTCATGTTGGCCCTAGTAGAAGGACCTGGGCTCAGAGGAGAGGCTGTCGCGCAGGCGCCCTAGTGAGGTGGCGGCGGCGAGGGCACCGGTCTGCACTTCCCGCGTTCCTGGACGAATTGTCCCTCCTTCTGGGCAGCGCAGGGTCAGGCATTACAGGGTCATCCGTCCTCTGCTTTACGGAGACGTGGCTGGACGACCATATTGCGGACAACCCGATGTCTCTGCGGGGCTTCAGTCTCTTCAGGGCCGATCGCTCCAAGGTTCTCTCAGGAAAAATGAAGGGTGGTGGCATCTGCTTCTACATCAACGACGGATGGTGCACCAATGTCACGATCATAGGCAAATCATGTAGCCCTCACCTGGAGATGCTGAGTATCAACTGCAACCCCTTCTATTCCCACTGGGAATTTGCCTCAATTGTCCTTGTGGGAGTGTACACCCCCCCTCTAGCCTGCGCGAACGAAGCCCTGCACCATCTGGCCGTATGCATATCCGACATAGAACAAAAACACCCAGACTCTCTGCTTATAGTACTGGGTGACTTCAACAGAACTAACCTGAGCAAGGAGCTACCTAAGTACAAACAACAAGTCACGTGTCCCACTAGAGAAGGGCACACCCTTGATCACTGCTACACTACCCTCAAGTCTGCCTTCCAGTCTATCCCACGTGCTGCACTCAGCCTATCTGACCACTGCCTCGTCCACCTGCTCCCTACCTATACACAGAAGCTGAGAGCGGTTAAGCCTGTCGTTAAGACTGTTAAGAAATGGACCAATGAGGCCAAGATGAAGCTCCAGGCCTGCTTTGACTGCACGGAATGGGGGGTCTTCGAAGCCTCGGCAACCGACCTGAATGACCTGACAGACACTGTCACATCCTACATCAGTGTTATGAACCACAGGTAGTGGTTCATTCCTATTTTATGTTTATAGTTCTCTTGCAGGCCAGGATTTCCCTTTGCTCTGGTTTAGAAGATTATTGTTTGCTGTCAGTGGTGAGTCTGTGTAATTGCAGCCTGTTTCCATGTGGTTGGCCTCACCTGTCTGCTAATTGCATCTTGTCAGTTTGGAGTCATGCAACAGGGCAGCTGCACGACATAATTAATTAAGCCTCTCTGTTATATGCTGGCTCAGTGCAATTCACAGACCCTGGTGATATTACTAGGTTTCCAGTCTTCCAGAGTGCTTGAGTTCTGAGCTTGTTCCTGCCAGTTCCTGAGCTCCTGTCTAGCAGTGTCTGTCTAGCTGCTTCCTGTGTCGATTCCTGTGTCGATTCCTGTGTATGATCCCGTGTCCTGCCGTGAAGCGTTCCTGTCCAGATGTCCTGTGGCTTTGCCAGTGCCTGGTCGAGTTTCTAGCTTCTTGGTGTCCACCGGTCTGTCGTTTGATATTCTGCCTGTCCTCCAGTTCTGAGAGTCTGTGTCGGCAGCATTGGGGGTTCCTGTCCGTTTGCCAGTATTAGTACCGGTTCCGTGAGTAGCGGCTCTGCCGCGTCCGTCGGCCTAGGCCGCTGTATTCCTTGGTTATATCTGTCACTGGTGTATTGCAAAGGGTTCTGCTTATGCGGTCACCGCCGATACACAAAAGTATTGTGTCGGCGTGTGGACAGCATTTCCTTTGTTGTTCTTTTCCTTTGGCGGCAAGCCGCACATACATTTAGTTTTAGGCTAGTCAGTAGCCCCTGGCTTTGGTTGTTTCAGCTAGAGGGCCCCTTGTTATTACCCTGTCTCAGTTCACTCTTTGTCTCTCCTTAAGACCTGAGGGGGCATCAGAGTTGGGCAGACTTAATCCGCCCTTCAAACGCGGCTGCCATGAGCCCAAGAAACCATAGTCTCGCAAGAGTGAATTGACAGCACGGGTAAAACAACGGAGGTAGGGTGCCAGGGGCTATTCCCATTCCATTTCCCTTTCCCAGCATTACGTCCTGGTGCTCTAGACTCTCTTTATAACATCTCCCTTGTTCTGAGCACCAGGAACCTAACAATCAGCTACTGTGAGGACATGTGTGTACCTACCAAGACTTCCCGCATTTACAACAACAACAAGCCCTGGTTCAATGCCCAGCTCAGGCAACTTCGTCGAGCCAAAGAGGAGGCCTATAGCAGCGGTGACAGAGCACTATACAACCGTACTAGGAACTCTCTGACTAAAGGAATAAGGCTAGCAAAAAAGCGGTTCTCAGACAAGCTGACAAACGATCTCTCCACCAATGACCCCGTATCTGTATGGAAAGGAATGCAATCCATAACCAACTATAGGAAAACATCAAAGTCCACCACCATGCACCAAGACCTAGCAGACGAACTGAACCACTTTTATTGCAGGTTCGCAAAAGAAGTCCCCTGCAACCCAAACAATCACCTCTACGATGCCCTGAACACCGACAGACAACCCCAGGCACTGCAAGTCGCCCAAGAAGAGGTGGAGGCATTGTTCAAAAGGGCCAAACCCAGGAAAGCTCCGGGTCCTGACGGAGTGTCACCATCTGCCCTAAGAGCATGTGCGGGTCAGCTCGCCCCCATATTCACTAAGATCTTCAACAAATCGCTGGAGCTACAGAAAGTCCCTTCCTGCCTCAAAAGGTCTACTATCGTCCCAGTCCCCAAGAAACCTGTTATCACGAACCTGAACGACTACAGGTCGATAGCACTGATGTCTGTGGTCATGAAAACGTTCGAGCGTCTGGTTTTGAATCACCTGAAAACTGTGACTGGAACCCCTGCAGTTCGCCTATCGCTCGAATCGGTGTGTCGAGGATGCAGTCAACCTGGGCCTGCACTACATTCTACAGCACCTAGACATTCCCGGTACCTACGCGAGGGTCCTGTTTGTCGATTTCAGCTCGGCCTTCAATACAATCGTCCCCAGCATCCTCCACCCCAAATTACTGTGTCTAGGGGTCCCAGAAGCTACCTGTTCCTGGATAGTAGACTTCCTGACAGATAGGAAACAAGTGGTGAAAGCGGGGGAATTCACCTCTCAAGCGCGGTCCATTAGTACAGGGGCCCCTCAGGGCTGTGTCATCTCACCCCTGCTCTTCTCCCTGTACACAAATGACTGTACCTCAGAGGCGCAATCAGTAAGGACCATCAAATTCGCCGATGACACCACCGTCATCGGCCTCATCAAGGACGGGGACGAATCGGCCTATAGACGCGAAGTAGACCAGCTGGCCCAGTGGTGCATCCACAACAACCTTGAGCTCAACCCCCTCAAAACTGTCGAGATGATAGTGGACTTCAGGAAGAAGTCAGCTAGTGTACCTCCACTAACGATTGCTGACAGTGTGGTATTGCTAGTGGACTCCTTCAAGTTTCTAGGGACCACAATCTCCCGGGACCTTAAATGGGGGTCCAACGCTGACGCCACTGTTGGGAAAGCGCAACAGAGTTTGTTCTTCCTCAGGCAACTAAGGAAGTTCAACATCCCACAGAAAATTCTCGATACTCGTATGGTACAGCTCCGCCAGCGCGAGTGACAGATGCAGGCTCCAAAAGGTGGTCAGAACTGCAGAGAAGATCATCGGGGCCGACGTTCCCTCAGTCCAGGACCTGTACCTGTCCAGAGCTAAAA
The DNA here is from genome assembly GCF_028390025.1 of Pseudophryne corroboree. Lineage (NCBI taxonomy): Eukaryota > Metazoa > Chordata > Amphibia > Anura > Myobatrachidae > Pseudophryne > Pseudophryne corroboree. The sequence goes on along the minus strand of NC_086446.1, from coordinate 551,026,205 downwards.
AGCGGGCAATGAAGATAGTAAAAGACCAGCTACACCCCGGCCACAGCATGTTTAACTTGCTTCCTTCAGGCAGGCGTTACAGGGCTGTCCCTGCCAGGTCCACCAGAAGCTTCAAAGGTTTCTTTCCCCAAGCGGTCCGCCTGCTGACCTCCTGAACATTGACTGACTAGACGTACATGTAACTAACTTGTGTCCCTACGGTATACCTATCTGTGTGACTTTACTTGCCCCCCCACCTGCTTATCTGTTACCTACTTGGCTGTTGTATAGCAAACCGAAGACAAATTCCTAGTATACGCAAGTATACCTGGCCAATAAAGCTGATTCTGATTTGAGCATTCAGAAACTAACACCCAAATACGAATGAATAGTAAATTCCCGTGTTGTATGAACAAACAGCCGCATTTGACTGATGGTCTATTCATTCATATTTCTGAACTTAGCTGTGAAAACCATTACGAATAGCTCCAACACTGCTGAGATTTGTGCTTTAGTAAATTCCTGTGTTGCCACTTAGAAAAAAATAAATAAAATCGGACAAACTCGAAATTTTAGTAAATAAACCCCCATGTGTGCATGCTACAAATAACTGAAGGCCACCTATTTTAGAAAGTGGGGGATCCCTCTTTGTATTGCCTGGTTATCACCTGGAAATGTAAGGTTTTTATATGGGGAGTATTCCATATAATGACAGCTGCAAAATGGGTAAGGGTAAATTTACTAAGATGGGAGTTCTATTTAAGATGAGATGCTACCCATAGCAACCAATCAGATTCTACTTCTCAGTTGCCTAGCAGTTTACAGAAGATAATACCTGATTGGTTGCTATGGGCAACATCCCATTTTAGATAATCATCTTAGTAAATTTACCTCGTAGTGACTACTTTCATATTATGTGGCCCACTAATGGGTGGTATTCATGTGACCGCCGGTCTGCTGACCGACAGTCACATGACCTCCTCCACCATCCCGCCGGCTCAGTATCCCGATGGTTGGCATGCCGACCAACAGGGACTATTTCCACTCTTGGGTGTCCACGACACCCATAGAGTGGGAATAGAACCCGTGGCGACCGCAGGTCGCCACCGAGCCCGCAGCGTGGCGAGCGCAGCGAGCCCGCAAGGGGCTTGCTGCACTCGACCCTCCCTGCCGGGATCCCGGCGTCGGTATGCTGCCGGGATCCCGGCGTCGGTAAGCTGACCGGCAGTCAGGAGACCGTCGGTCAGCCATACTACATCCCCACTAATAGCTATTTTCAGGTGTAATCACCAAACAATACTACTCTGTGGAATGGAAAATAGACTTTTACTCTATATTGGCGAAAGGGTACCACGTGTCCTATCATGCCCATAATTACACCTATAAAAGTGAGGGTACCCACATATCAAAGTTGGTAGTCCCCACTTTTCAAAGGCTTGTTCCCTTTGCAGCTATAGTTTGGTGATCTTACATACTGTATCCTTGAACACTTATTTTTTCCTGAATTGTTCTGAGAGAAAATATATCTAGGTGCTCACTTTGATTATGACTATCAGCAGCACAAATTACTATACCCATGTGCTGATTTTACATGCTCACTACAACTAACTTTCAATCATACTTTTTTTTATTATGTACTTGTCAATAGCTCCATTACCTATGTAGGTGTAGAAATACTCCTACATATTGTATTTAAATGGAATATTTGTTAACATACCTGTACTACAAATGGAAAATAGACACATTTGATGCCTTTTAAAGGCAATCATTGCTTGTGTAGTTTCAAGAAACTTTTCTGTCATATATACTGTACAGCAAGATAAGGAATTGTTTAAGTGAATAAAATGTATTAGAATTGATGTCAATTTTATGGCATGTTATAATGAAATTCCATAAACTATCTCCCAAAATGTATATTTTGAGTAGTGATGTGCACCGGACATTTTTCGGGTTTTGTGTTTTGGTTTTGGATTCGGTTCCGCGGCCGTGTTTTGGATTCGGACGCGTTTTGGCAAAACCTAACCGAAAATTTTTTGTCGGATTCGGGTGTGTTTTGGATTCGGGTGTTTTTTTTTTAAAAACCCTAAAAAACAGCTTAAATCATAGAATTTGGGGTTCATTTTGATCCCATAGTATTATTAACCTCAATAACCATAATTTCCACTCATTTCCAGTCTATTCTGAACACTTCATACCTAACAATATTATTTTTAGTCCTAAAATTTGCACCGAGGTCGCTGGATAGCTAAGCTAAGCGACACAAGTGGCCGACACAAACACCTGGCCCATCTAGGAGTGGCACTGCAGTGTCAGGAAGGATGGCACTTCTAAAATATAGTCCCCAAACAGCACATGATGCAAAGAAAAAAAGAGGCGCACCAAGGTCGCTGTGTGACTAAGCTAAGCGACACAAGTGGCCGACACAAACACCTGGCCCATCTAGGAGTGGCACTGCAGTGTCAGACAGGATGGCACTTCAAAAAAATAGTCCCCAAACAGCACATGATGCAAAGAAAAAAAGAGGCGCACCAAGGTCGCTGTGTGACTAAGCTAAGCGACACAAGTGGCCGACACAAACACCTGGCACATCTAGGAGTGGCACTGCAGTGTCAGACAGGATGGCACTTCAAAAAAATAGTTCCCAAACAGCACATGATGCAAAGAAAAAAAGAGGCGCACCAAGGTCGCTGTGTGACTAAGCTAAGCGACACAAGTGGCCGACACAAACACCTGGCCCATCTAGGAGTGGCACTGCAGTGTAGATGGATAGTATACTTAATGACGATACAGAGGTAGGTACAGCAGTGGCCTTCCGTACCATACTGCTATATGTACTGGTGGTCACTGCGTCAGCAAACTGCAAAACTAAAATGCACCACAGGTATAGAATGTAGATGGATAGTACACTTAATGACGACACAGAGGTAGGTACAGCAGTGGCCTTCCATACCGTACTGCTATATATACTGGTGGTCACTGTGTCAGCAAACTGCAAAACTAAAATGCACCACAGGTATAGAATGTAGATGGATAGTATACTTAATGACGACACAGAGGTAGGTACAGCAGTGGCCTTCCGTACCGTACTGCTATATATACTGGTGGTCACTGTGTCAGCAAATTGCAAAACTAAAATGCACCACAGGTATAAAATGTAGATGGATAGTATACTTAATGAGGACACAGAGGTAGGTACAGCAGTGGCCTTCCATACCGTACTGCTATATATAGTTTACTGGTGGTCACTGTGTCAGCAAACTGCAAAACTAAAATGCACCACAGGTATAGAATGTAGATGGATAGTATACTTAATGACGACACAGAGGTAGGTACAGCAGTGGCCTTCCGTACCGTACTGCAATATATAGTATACTGGTGGTCACTGTGTCAGCAAACTGCAAAACTAAAATGCACCACAGGTATAGAATGTAGATGGATAGTATACTTAATGACGACACAGAGGTAGGTACAGCAGTGGTCTTCCGTACCGTACTGCTATATATAGCATACTGGTGGTCACTGTGTCAGCAAACTGCAAAACTAAAATGCACCACAGGTATAGAATGTAGATGGATAGTATACTTAATGACGACACAGAGGTAGGTACAGCAGTGGCCTTCCGTACCGTACTGCTATATATACTGGTGGTCACTGTGTCAGCAAACTGCACAACTGAAATGCACCATAGGTATAGAATCTAGATGGATAGTATACTTGACGACACAGAGGTAGGTACAGCAGTGGCCTACTGTACCGTAATGCTATATATTATATACTGGTGGTCACTGGTCAGCAAAACTCTGCACTGTACTCCTCCTATATAATATTATACTGGTGGTCCCCAGTCCCCACAATAAAGCAGCACACTGAGCACAGATATGGAGTGTTTTTCAGGCAGACAACGTATACTGGTGGTCACTGTCAGCAAAACTCTGCACTGTACTCCTGCTATATAATACAACTGCTCCCCAGTCCCCACAATTAAGCAGTGTGAGCACAGATATATGCAGCACACTGAGCACAGATAAGGAGCGTTTTTTTCAGGCAGAGAACGGATAAAACTGGTGGTCACTGATCAGCAAAACTCTGCACTGTACTTCTCCTATATTATACAGCTGCTCCCCAGTCCTCCCCACAATTAAGCAATAAAGCACAATCAAGTTCAACAATAACGGAGAGGACGCCAGCCACGTCCTCTCCCTAACATTTCCAATGCACGAGTGAAAATGGCGGCGACGCGCGGCTGCTTATATAGAATCCGAATCTCGCAAGAATCCGACAGCGGGATGATGACGTTCGGGCGCGCTCGGGTTAACCGAGCCATACGGGAGAATCCGAGTATGGCTCGGACCCGTGTAAAAAGGGTGAAGTTCGGGGGGGTTCGTTTTCCGAGAAACCGAACCCGCTCATCACTAATTTTGAGTAAAGCAAATGTTATTTGACAAAGAGGATGAGTAGACAACACATTTTGCAACCTATGGACAGAAGCAAATTGAAGCATACCATACAACTCCTTATTGTAATTCACTGGTATACAGTATTGGTAGAAAAGGTTTGACCAAGTGTCAGGATTATTCAACTCAGTATCTTATCTTGTGTATACAGGGCTATTTTTCTAGTAAAAAAGGTTCATGAACTTTGGGATAGAGTAGGGGTGGGTGGTGATGTAGGTGTAATTACCAAAGGGGCGGGGCATCAATTTGTGCATAACTTTTTTATTTTATCCCTTGATGGGATATACGTTTTAAAGGGACAATGTGCACTGAAGGCATGCACTTCAAAAAAGAGTGTGGACTCACAAGGAAGGAGCCCCACACATTAAAGCCCCTGACAACATATTATGCCCCCACAGTAATGCCCAACACCTTATTATGCTCCCACAGTAATGCCCCTGACACTATATTATGCCCCCACAATAATGCCTGATACCATATTATACCCCTGCAGTAATGCCCCTGACACCGTATTACACCCCCACAATAATTTCTGACACTGTATTATGCCCCTACACACATTAATGATACCTCTTATGCCAAAGTACACGCTCGTTGTCAGGGGTTTCCAGACCCTCCAACATGACCCGCCCCATTTTGTACATAGTGGGGCGGGTCATGTTGGAGGGTCTGGGTTCCCCCCCCCCCCCCCCCCCACACACACACACACACAACTGCTCCTGCCACTGTCTCCGGGCTTCAAAACAGCCCCACCCCCACTCCTCTTTGACCCCCTTCTTTGTGAATTTCGCTCCACATGTGGCAAAGATGCAAAATAACAGAGCAGTGGGGAGGGGAGGGGTAGCGCAGACAGCAGTAGCCAGGAATGGTTGTGGCAGTCATCCAGTGCGGTAGAAAGGCACTGATCCCTGGACTGTCACACTGTATAGAACGTGTAACCCAGCTCACTGTCTCACTGCTGAAAATATGTTTAATGTGTCTTGATAGATTTAGCATACAAAAAAAACATTGGTATTAACTGGGGGCCTAAATCACATTTGATCGCAGCAGCAAATTTGTTGGCAAATGGACAAAACCATGTGCAGTACAGTGCAGGGGGGGGCAGATATAACATGTGCAGAGAGTATATATATATATATATATATATATGACACTTCCATGGTATTATGTACAAATAGGGTAATGCTACACCAACAGTATGTATGACTTTTGTACTGCAACTTTACTATAAACAACTAACACTTGAAAACATAGAAACATACATATAATAGTTGTTGAGGTTGAAAAAAGACAATTGTCCATCGATTTCAACCTATAGAGCCATATACTGTATTACATAATTATTTAAGATTATATCCTTGGATGCTGTTTTTGGCTAAAAATTTGTCAAACCCTTTCTTAAACACATCGATGAATTCCATAATCTTACTACCCGCACTGTGAAGAAACCCTTCCTAGGCTTGGTGTTAAACTTCCTCTGCTCTAACCTTGATCCCCGGACTGTCACACTGTATAGAACATGCTACCCAGCTCACTGTCTCCCTGCTGAAAAGAGTACAGTGCAGGGGAGAGGGCAGACATAACATGTGCAGGGAGAGTTAGATTTGGGTGGGGTATGTTCAAACTGAAATTTTAATTGCAGTGTAAAAATAAAGCAGCCTGTATTTACCCTGCACATAAACAATATAACCCACCCAAATCTTACTCTCTTTGAACATGTTATATCTGCCCCATACTGCAGTGTACATGGGGGGTCATTCCGACCCATTCGCACTCAGCGGTTTGTCGCTATGGTGCGAACGGGTCCAGAATGCGCATGCGCGGCGGCCGCACTGCGCATGTGCGATGTTGCCGTTACGTCCAGGACAACGAAGAAAGCAGTCGCAGAGCCGACTGCAAGAAGATTGACAGAAAGAAGGCGTACCTGGGTGTCAATGGACCATTGCCAGCCATTTTCAGGGAGTGGAGAAGAAAATGCAGGCATGTCCAGGAGAACGGAGGGCGGATGTCTGACGTCAAAGCCGGCCCCAGCATCGCTGAGATCGTCGCACAGGCTAAGTATGTCCAGGGCTAGTCTTATTTTACTTGAATTTTTTTTAGCTTAGTAGGGCTGCACAAGCGATTGCAGCCCTAAGCTAAAATACACTCCCCCGTATGCGTGTACTAGTTGATCGCAGCAGCAGTAGCAAAAAAGTTGCTGGCTGCGATCAACTCGGAATGATCACCATGGTTTTTCCCATTTGCTAACAAATTTACTGCTGCGATCAGATCTGAATTAGGCCCTGTGTTTTTAAATTAAAAGCACTATAATTAAATAGTACTCATGTAACTCCATGTTAAGATGGTCCCTTAGTAGTACAATCCTTTTTAAGCTCAGTAATAATCAGTAGCTAGACAGTGCAATGCAATAGAGAGCACAATTGCAGCCAGGAGCCGTATCACACTTAGCTGGGTGGCGGTGACCCACACAGGCATTTACTGGGTAAGCACATTTGAGCTGCTGATGGAACAATGTGATGCACTTACTGATGTTGAGTTTCACCACTACACAACAGCCCAGTCTCCTTGATCCAGGCAACAGCAGTCACCACTGTCCTGGCAGTGAAGACCAGGCAGGCCAGGGACTCTGCTTGCCAGCACTGCCACTCCCACTGTGTTGGAGCCCAGAAGCTCCTGCCACAGTGGTGTGTCCTTGTCACTTCCAGTCATTCTCCTCCCACCATGTCCTCGTTGGGTCTTCTATGGCTGTCATGGATCTTGCCTGTCCTGCACCAGATGTCCACCAAAGGGTTTATTTTCTGAGTAAGTCCCAGAGCCCTGCAGCAAGACTTCTTCATTGTGTTGTCTAGCTTTTCACAGCCTTCATCTCAGCTCCTTCCCTGCGACACCACTCTTTCTCATGGCTCCTCTGAGGCCAGGCAGTATTTGGACTGCACAGTATCAGACAGGGTCCTCACTCCTCCTGGATCTTCTCCAGTTTAATTCTCCCCTGTGCCCAGCAGCCTGATGGGTCTTTACCTCCGTGATCTGGCAGTGACAGAGTGGTTCAGTCCCTCCCTGTCTGCCTGGTGACAACATTGGTGGCAATATGGGGCAACTAAGGTGAGCAAGGGGACCCAGCAAGGAGGAGTCGTGGTGGGCATCCAGTGCAGTAAAAAGGCACTGATCCCCAGGACCCGTCACTGTGGGCATGCTACAATAGGTTCCGGAACGCCATTCCTGGTGACATCATTTTATTAAAAAAATACTTCAGGAATGGCTTTCCAGACAATTCTGGCTCAAAAATAGCCCTGTGTGTATATGACACTTCCATGGTATTATGTACAAATAGGGCAATGCTACACCAACAGTATGTATGACTTTTGTACTGCAACTTTACTATTAACAACTAACACTTGAAAACATAGTAACATACATATAGTAGTTGTTGAGGTTGAAAAAAGACAATTGTCCATCGATTTCAACCTATAGAGCCATATACTGTATTACATCATTATTAAAGATTATATCCTTGGATGCTGTTTTTGGCTAAAAATTTGTCAAACCTTTTTTAAACACATCGATGAATTCCATAATCTTACTGCCCGCACTGTGAAGAAACCCTTCCTACGCTTGGTGTTAAACTTCCTCTGCTCTAACCTTAGAGGGTGACCACATGTCCTGTGTAAAAATCTCTCGATAAGCAATTTACCTGAAAGTTCCTTGTATTGTTCCTTGATGTATTTGAAGATATTAATAATGTGTTCTCTTAGATACCTCTTTTTTAGTGTAAACATATCTAACCTAGATAGCATTTCCTCATAATACAAATACTTTAAGCCTTTAATGAATTTTGTAGCTCTTCTCAGAACCTTTTCTTATTCTGCTATATCTTTTTTATAGTGAGGAACCCAGAACTGTACACAGTATTCTAGATGCAGTCGCTCCAATGATTCATACAGTGACAGGATTACACTTTTATCTCTATTCCCTGTTTTATGCATGCTAATACCTTATTGGCCTTTACTGCTGCACCCTGACATTGGGCACTTTTGCTAAGTCTACTGTCAATGATCACCCCCAAATCCTTCTCCATTACTGATTTTCTAAGGATTACCCTTGTTAATTTATAGACTGCATGTTTGTATTTGATCCCAAAATGCATAACTTTACATATCTCTATACTAAACCTCATGGTAGTACACATATGAAATTTTCTTGTAAACACAAGTTTTCTACACTCCGCATTCTCAGTATTTAGAGTTTAGCTAGATATGCTCCCCCATGTGAGTTTGTATGTACTTCAGACCGTCATTCAGAATTCATATTCATCTGCATAGTATACTATGGATAAATAGAGAGTGCTATATATCGCTAATAAACAATTTCAGTTCAGAATTCATATCAATCTGTACACCACAATATAAATAAATGGATAACATTACATGTCATTCATGATTAGTTTCATCACAATATGGAGTTAGAGGGTACTACATATCATTGATTTCAGTTCAAAATTCATATCAATCAGTACACCACCATATGAAGACAGGGGGGTGGCATTGCATGTTATTTATGCTTAATTTCATCACTGTGTGGAGTTTGTATGTGCTTCAAACCACAACTGAAAATCAGTAAAACAGTAAATTTTCTTCATGAAAAATACTCCTCAATGGGAAATAATACACAGTTTTGAATACCCTATACCAATATTTTGGATTCAGCATTGAAAATAATCAAAAAATGTTTTCTTGAATAAGATAGAAAAGAATACCGGAGTATTTGGAAGGTGCAGACCTTCTGCTATCTCAAACATCTGCTTAAAGCATCGAATGTCAGGATGATAGGGGCCTGCCTCCTTCACTACGGTATTGAATGGGAGAAATAGAGGTACCCACTTCTGCTTTTCCAATTTTGCTGCTCACAGCTCTCTGTTGCTAAAGCATTGCAGAGTATCCCGGCTGCTGGAATGAGAGGGTGCGTACATGGAAAGGAAATCACATAGTTATCCAATTTAGATAGAAAAAAAGAGAAGAATTAGTACCGAGGTACTTGGAGGGTAAGACATTCTGCTTTTCCAATATCTGCTACCAGCATCGAATATCGGGATGAGAGGGGCCCGTTCCCTTCACCTCGGTATGAAAAAAGATAAGTAGAGGTCTCACTTCTGCTTTTCCAATATTGCTGCTCAGAGCCCTCTGTTGCTGCATGACATTGCAGAGTAGCCCGACTGCTGGAATGAGAGAGTGAGTACCTATATATATGAGATGAACAGAGAATTGTATATGATGAAAATAATTCCACAAGTCTCTCTGTGTTTAGTATAGGGAATTGGCTAATAAACCGTGTCCGTACTGCTAAATTGTGGAATTTGGCACAGACGATATGTTGTAAACAGATTTGTCTGAAGACATATAGTACCTGTGGTTCACCAATCTAAAAATAGCTGTTTGCTGCAATACTCCTCACCCTCGCATACAAGGCCATCTCTAATTCCACTGCTCCCTACATCTCCAACCTCCTTTCCCTTCATACTCCCTCCCGCCCCCTACGGTCGTCTAATGACCGTCGCCTCTCCACCGCCCTGGTCACTGCTTCCCATGCACGAGTTCAGGATTTTGCCCGTGCTGCACCCCTTCAGTGAAACGCACTCCCCCGCTCCATTAGACTCTCCCCAACCTTGCAAAGCTTCAAACGGGCACTAAAAACCCACCTATTCATCAAAGCATACCCTCCCGATGCATAACCCAGTGCTTAAGCCGCGCCTCCACCCCCCTGCCTCATGCCGTGAACATCTCAGCTTTGCTTGCATACTGCCATCAGGCTACCTCCCACTTACCTGCACCTCTTGTCATCTGTCTGTCGCCCCTCCCCAATAGATTGTTAGCTCTTCAGAGCAGGGCCCTCTTTCCTCTTGTTATCTAAGCCCTCGTCTCAACACATTTCACTCACAGCTCTCCCCTACTCAACGACCATCTTTATCCTGCTAGTAAAGGCTCATCTCCATCTATGGCCACCAGCCTCTAGTAGTACGATGATCACTCCCTCAATACTTACATCTTAGCTGTATTATGTCTTGAGAATGTGTGGTGCTCTGTTACCTGTACTCTATTTCTGTTATTTATTTACTGTAATGCAATGTTTTGTCCCCTGTACTGTCCTTTGTACGGCGCTGCGAAACACATGTGGCGCCTTATAAATAAAATGTAATAATAATAATAATAATAATGTGTCTAAATAGATATATCGCTTTTCCACTGACATGAAAATCCCAAGTTATTCTGCAGAAACACATCATTTACTGTAATTCAGTGGAAAATGGTCCACCCGGGTCCAGTTGCCCGGGAATTCTTCCCTGGTACCTAGCAGGTTTTTACCTGGTAAGGTCCCGGCTGAGCTTCAGGTTGTCTGATCTGGACCCCCTTTACAGGATGGGGAGAGCCACTCTCCCATCACAAGGAGATGATGTCATCTCCAAGCACTGGCACTGCACCCGCTTGCAGTGTGAATGGCGCCAATTCAGTAATAACCAGGATCGGCTCTGCAGTGGAAATGTTGCTGTCCAAATCTTGGGTAAGAGTTGGGACTTAAGTAAAAAGAGGTAAAAAATTAAGTATAATAAGCTTATCAAATTCCAGAACCACTCACATCACCTTCATAAACTTTCCTATCCAATTATGGCCCTCATTCCGAGTTGTTCGCTCGCTAGCTGCTTTTAGCAGCAATGCACACGCTAGGCCGCCGCCCTCTGGGAGTGTATCTTAGCTTAGCAGAAGAGCGAACGAAAGATTAGCAGTTCTGCTACTAAATAATTCCTTGCAGTTTCTGAGTAGCTCCAGACCTACTCCTAGGTTGCGATCACCTCAGTCCGTTTAGTTGCTGGTTTGATGTCACAAACACGCCCTGCGTTCGGCCATCCACTCCTGCGTTTTTTCCTGGCACGCCTGCGTTTTGTAGCACACTCCCAGAAAACGGCCAGTTTCCGCCCAGAAACACCCACTTCCTGTCAATCACACTACGATTACTCGAGCGTTGAAAAAACGTTGCTCCAGCTTGTGTAAATCTCCAAAGTTTTGTGAAAAATTACTTAACGCATGCGCGTTGCATACCATGCGCATTTTCCACCTAATCGCTGCATTGCGAAAAACGGCAACGAGCGAAAAACTCGGAATAACCACCTATATCACCACTGTACAGTCCACACAAATCCTCCACATATTTTCTCTTTCTTCACTTTCCCTTCCTACTGACTCTGCCTTATCGTTGATGTGTTGTGATATCATGGAGCCCACCAAGAACCTTTGCTATCTGGTGGACAACTATGCAATAGATAGCACCTATCCTTAATTATGTATCAATGTGTATTTCCCCATAGATTGTAAGCTTGCGAGCAGGGCCTTCCTACCTCTGACTGTTTGTTATTACCTAGTTTTGTCTTATCATTGTGTCCAGTTGTAAAGTGCAATGGAATTTGCTGTACTATATAAGAAACTGTTAATAAATAAATAAATAAATAAATAATGTAATAGAGGTGTGCACACATTATAGCCCCTGGAAATTCTATTTAGTAGGACAGGGAAAGCTTAGGAAATTAATTTGTTGTGGTACCTAGGGCTTTTAGTACAGATACAGTACATGGTGATTCTGATGATAGCATTAGCACATGTATTTTGTGTAAATATATATTTTTTATATTTCTCCAGTCAGCATAGGGCATAATTCAGAGCAAACCAGCTTCATGCTGACAACACTGGACTTTTTTCTAGGTGCCAAAACAGCAGTGTCATCATTCATAAAATGATAAGTTGATCAGTGAATTCAGCTGTACAGTATTATTGCAAAACTACTGTATGTTTCTCTCCCAGATCACTGACCTAAGCAAAAAACTTCCAAAAAGATAAGCTTAGAAACTATAATATTGAGAGAAGATAGATAAATAAATAAATAAATAAATAGCTAAAACTTGTATTTCCTTACAGTAAACATACTACTAATGGCATGACATTTCATCATTTTCAATTTTCTCCTTGTGATATTGTTGCACTGTGCTTTAAGAAAGAGCCTGTTTGTTTTGCTCATCAGCATTCTGGCTGATTGCTATGTCATTTTATTTGGATTTCAGCTCCAGCAGATTTAAGATACAGAGCAATTTTAGATTTCCAGTATTTTCTGTGTATCGGTTATTGTAAAAAGTCAAACACCTACACAGCTTCCGCGACATAAATAATTTATATGTAACCCACATGCAGCCCTGGGAGAGTGAGAGAGAATTGCAAAAAAGCAATGATATTTTTTTCTTTCTTGTGCTTTCTTGAGTTATACCTATTTTTACTGCAACTTGTTCAATTTCGAAGGACCAGTGGCTGGTGATAGTACAGAGTCTTCAGCTTTATTAGAAGAGAAGGATAATCAATTTCCGTAGATGCATCCAGAATCTCTTGATGACTTCACATGTCTATGTCTGCAGAATCCACAGGGCTTCATATTTTAACACATGCTAAAAGCTCATGTCCTTGTATTAGCACTTTAGTGGGAAAGAAAAAAATAACTAATTTAAGCATAGCCCATTATTAATAGAGATTAGGCCATATGTAACACAAATTAAGGCAACATGTAAAGAAACAACAATACTCTAATGAAAATAAACAATAATACTCTATAAAGTAATGGCAATACCTAATTCTTTCATTAAATATTATTGAAAATAATATATTTGTGAACAAACTTGAAATATTTGATTCTGGCCTATCATTTTTGTATGTGTGCATATATATCATTACATTTTTACTAAATCTTACGCTTAGTTATGTATTATTTATTTATTATTTATTTATTACCAATTATTTATATAATGCACACATATTCTGCAGTGCTCTACAGAGAATACTTGGTCATTCACATCAGTCCCTGCCCAAGTGGAGCTTACAATCTATATTGCCTATCACATGTACATGCAGACACATTCATCACTGCTGTGATGTGATATCATGCAGCCAGGGCCGGTGCTAGGGTGTTCAGCACCCTCCTGCAAACTATACATTTGCGCCCTCCTACAAATGGGAGAGGCAGTGGGTGACACTTGCGGAGAAGCAGTAGGTTACTGGCAGGGGCAGATCCAGAATAAAATGACTGGGGGGCACCATGACAGAGGAAGGGGAGAAGGGATATTTGTGCTTGCTTTCCTGGTATAATTTTATAATAATAATATAATATATAAATATACGGGATGTAGTTCGGTCACATTACATCCCCCTACATCCCACCCCCTCTAGATCCCGGCAGTCGGCTTACCAACTAGCAGGGACTATTTCCACTCGCCGGTGTCCACGACACCTTAGAGTGGGAATAGAACCTTAGCCCGCAGCATGGTGAGAGCAGTGAGCTCGCAAGGGGCTTGTTGCACTTGCCCCCTCCCCCCGACGGCATTCCGCCACCGGGATCCAGAGGTCGGGATACTGACCGCCGGGATGCCTGGTGTCGATAACCCGATACGCACCCAAATATACAGATATAGCCATGCTCATCTTACTGCGATGTGACATGTTGTATCACAGCATTCTCCATGGCGTGCGATGGCAGCAAAGATGAGCATGGATACATCTGTAGTAGTTTACTTGTGTGTGTGTATATATATATATATATACACACACACTCACACAAAATAGAAATCTAAAATGATTGTTAATAAAAAATGATGCTCACATAACATGCCTCAGATGAATTATGCGGTGCTGTTTTGCTGTTGGTCGGCGCCTCTTCTGATGGCAGCTGCCAGCCATGGAGGGTGGAGGAGAGGCATAGGCACACATGAGGAGGTAGCAGAGGTACAGATGGGGAAAGAGGCAGAGTCACACATGAGGGGGGAACAGAAGGACTAATGAACATGGTGGCAGAGGTACAGATGGCATAGGGAGAAGAGGCACGGGGGGGCTTCAGAGACACAGAAAGAGGGGACAGAGGCACGGATGGAGAATGTACTAAAGATAAATATATGAAAGTGAGCAGAGGCACTGATGGGAAAGAGGATGGTAGATGCTAGAATCAAGCTGGAGGAAGGACCTCTGATGTCAGTGGGAGGAGCTAGGCCGGTGGGATAGTACTTTCACTATCCATGCTACCAACTACTACCTTTATCAACCCAGTGACGAGTGGAGCAGAGTGAGCCAATGAGCCCTAAGCATGGCGAGCGATGCAAGCACGCAAGGGTACATTTTGGGTACCTTGTTCGGGTATGGCTCCTTCCCCTGGTGGCATCAGAGGTCCTTTCTCCAACTTGAGACCTAGAAAGGGGAGGGGTAGAAACATAGTTGATATAGGTGGGTAGGAGCAGAGCCACACATAGGGATATAGAGACAGAGGCACACATGGGGTGGGTAGTAGCAGAGGCACACAGAAAAATAGGCACACATGGGGAGGCTAGGAGCAGAGGCACACATAGAGAAAGAGGCACACATGGGGAGGGTAGGAGCAGTGGCACATGGGAAAGAGGCACACATTGGATGGGTAGGAGTAGAGGCACATGGGAAAGAGGCACACATGGGGTGGGTAGGAGCAGAGGCACATGGAAAAGAGGCACACATTGGGTGTTTAGGAGCAGCTGGGGAAGCTCTAGGAGCCTCTATCTAGCCCAGCTAGTGGAAACATGGGGAGGAGAATGGAGGAGCTGCAGGTGACCTGGGGGCGGGCCAACACATAAAGGAGTGACGAGAGGAAGCTGAGGAGTGCTGGGAGATTTAGGAAGTCCCCTGCCATCCACTTATCTGGCTGGCTGGCAGGCAAGCAGGAATCCTGGATCTGTAGCAGAGTCAGACTGGTCCCATGTAGCTCCGTCCCCTTAGGTCCCATGTAGATCTGTCCCCTCAGTGCCATGTAGCTCCTCCCCTCTTTTGCTGAACACTGATGTGTCGCTGCAAGAGGGGAGGGGGAGGAGGATTCAAGCCTCCAGCACCGCTTCTTGTCAGTGTGACAGGCGCAGCAGCTAGCAGCAACAGAAAAGACAGGCAGTGCAGCAGGGAGAGTGCCTTTCCACCCTGGTGCCTCCCTGCTTTGCATCCCTTTGCTTAGCTGGCAGCACCGGGCCTGCATGCAGCCCACCAAGAACCTTTGCAATCTGGTGGACAACTATGCAATAGATAGCACCTATCTTTTTCTATCAATACCTATTTCCCCATAAATTGTAAGCTTGGTAAGCTTGTGGGCAGGGCCCTCCTACCTCTATGACTGTTTGTTTTTATCCAGTTTTGTCTTCTAATTGTGTCCAGTTTTAAAGTGCAACAGAATTCGCTGCGCTATATAAGAAACTGTTAATAAATAAAATAATAAATAAATTAATGCTAGGGTTAATTTTGTTGGGAGCCAACTAACCTGACAGTATATTTTTGGATTGTGGGAGGAAACCGGAGTACCCGGAGGAAAGCCACGCAAGGACGGGGAGAATATACAAACTCCACATAGTTAGGGGCATACACTATGCAATTATCTGGCAGATCATCTGCCAGATCTGGCTGGTTAGAATGAAAATCTGGTAATGGATGAAATCACATGACAATCCTCCATTTGCTGACAACACACTGGAAAAGTGACAAAAACAGTTTTTCACACAAATTGGTTAAAGATGTGATTTAACCAATTTGTCTGAATGACAGGTTTTGTCCCTTTTTGAGTGTTTTGGGAGCAAATGGTCGATTGTAATATGATCTCATCCATTACCAGATTTTCATTCCAACCAGCCAGATCTGGCAGATGATCTCCAGATCTGCCCCCACTGGAGGGAGTGTTGCATGCTGAGGGCATGGCCACTACTCTTTGGGGCATGTCTAGCACACCAGAAGCACCCACTCACAGGAGCATGGCATGCCTCCCAGCCAGGGAATTAGAGAGCTGGGATGGGCCCAGGTGCTTTTCAGGGGGCATGGACTAATCAAAGAAGGCATGGACCTGGGCCCCCACTGGGCCCCTCTATCAGACCTGGGCTCAGGTAATTTGTACCCTCTACCCCCCTCTCTTGACGCCACTGTCTGTAGTCACCATCAAGGGGATGACTTTATGTTCATTATCTTTACAGGATGTTCTTAGTAGAGAAAAAAAAGATTTTATACTGTAAAAAAGTTGTCTTTAACATTAGACATTGGCTTGTCCAAAGGTCCGCCAGTTCATATTACAGCAAGTCAATTCTGAAACATTTTAAATATTTATTAACAATACTTTTTAAAAGGACATCTTTGTTTCAGTGTTACAAAAATTAATGCAAGTGTATATATGTAATTCATTCGTGGATTGCAGTAACTTGTTGTCAAATAGTTCTTTTAATGAAGTGGTTATAATTATATAAAACCCTTGAAAATATTAAACAGAATATATTCTAAGCAAACTTTAAAGACTATTATTACATACATTTTACCAGTAAAACCCCATTATATACAATATGATATTATTCATGTTTTCTTAGACGATATTAACACATTACTTTTATTTGTGAATTTGTAGGATTCTGGCTGAATTAGTCAGCTGTTTTGTGTCTGGACTATAAAAACATGACACAAAGTCTAAAAAAAATGTTATTGAAACCATTATTTTATTCCATCATGCATTAAAAAATCATCCTGAAGAAAAAAATATTGATACTATACAAATAGCCTAAACATACAGGTAGCCAGTATATCATCAATATTATACATGTTTCCAAAATTATTCATGACAATTATATATACAGTATTTTTCAGATTTCCTAGTTATATTACAACCGTTAGAAAACAAAATATAAAATGAAAGCACAATTTCTAAAATAAAATGTTGTTTGAAAAGAAATGCAAGAACACAAAACAAAGGACACTCTTGTCCTGAGGCATCCGCTATTTAATAATATAACGAGAGGCTCAGTGTTGGCAAGGATGGAAATGCATTGATTAAAGTCACTGCGGTCAAAAGGTCAAGATCCACACCTCCATTTCCCAGTTGTGGATAATAAATAATGATGTTTCTTTTAAGCCATGGCTATTGAATAGCGTTTCATTAATGGAAAAGTTGAAATCAAGAGGATTTTCTATGTGAGGTAACCAACTGAAAATGTGCAAGATGTTAAGTGGTTACACCCTTTCTGTGATAGTGTTAGAGGGATCTATATGTCTCATATCATATCAATTACTCCTCTTTCTTGTCACATGAAAATGGAGTGGGTGGGGAAAAAACAATAGCTCAAACTTCAGACTCTCCATCTACAAGGTACCTGTGACCCAGACAAGTTCAAAATAAGCCTTTATCCTGGATGATTTAATAAAGAGCAAATAACTGCACTGTTACAATTTTATACAAACACACAAAATAATAGTAATACTTTTAACCTACAAACCTCATCTTCTTAGTTGCATATATATTTATCCAGGGCCCTCTGTTGATTAGAGATGAACTGATTGTTATCAATTGTGCAATTACCATGAAGTTATTTATTTATTAGCAGTTTCTTATATAGCGCAGCATATTCTGTTGCGCTTTACAATTAGAACAACAGTTATAGAACAAAACTAGGCTAAGACAGAAAGACATAGAGGTAGGAAGGGAAATAGGCATTGATACACAAGGATAGAAGCTACCTGTTACATAATGGTCCCCCAGATCGCTAGGTTCTTAATGGGTTGTATGATATGATCACCCAGAAATGTTGGAAGACAAAATATGTGAGGTTATGTGGACTGTACAGAGAGGATGTAACTGGATAGGGAAGCATTGAAGGTTATGTGTGTGGGTCAGGAATTTGGTAGGCTTGTCTGAAGAGATGAGTTTTCAGGGAACGTTTAAAGGTTTGGAGACTAGAGGTGAGTCTTACTCTGCATGGGAGGGCATTCCCGAGAGTGGATGAAGTTACAGTCCAAGTGACCTGTCAGCATACCTCCCAACATTTTCATAGCATGAAGAGGGACTCCCTCGCATGTAGAGCGCATGCTATTGAAAAGGGGTGTGGTCTATTTGAAAGGGGGCATGGCCTCACCACAGTTTGTGGTCACTGATGGGGGCATGACCAGAGTTCTGTGAGCTGCTGGCATTCCCCCAGTCCCCCTATCTCCACTGAATAGATGCTGTGCGCATGCGCACAGCATCTATTTACCACTGCTCAACACTGCTGCTAAGCAGAGCAGCAGTGACAGGAGCCTCCCAACTTACCCCTCCCCACCACGGGACACTGCGGCCTGTGGGTGGGACAGCAGGACACTCCCAAAAATTTGAGACTGGCCCGTGAAAATCTGGACAGTTGGGAGGTATGCTGTTAGTTACACTGACAATCCTAGGGTAATAAAGATTTGGGCATTGTAAATGCTACAGGAAGGGACATGACTGTGGATGCAGCCTCAGAGTGAGAGGAGCCAATCACACACAGTGACTGTGTGGTGTGAGTGTGCACCTGCTCTTCCTGGTCCAGCTCTGTTGCAGCCAGTTACGGAACATGGCAGCAGCTCCACTGGCCAGGATTTCCGTGCCCTGCTCATGCCTCTACTGGTGGGGTGTGAGAGCCGCATGGTACCTTCTGTGCATTGTTTGGGTCTGGATACTAGGGAGTGCAGCATAAGTGAGTCTCTCCCAAGGGTAAGAGTGGATTTGTGAGGGGATACAGGGCTTATGGGATTCATCAGGGAGAGCAGACTGTGGAGTGTGTGAGAGGAAGGAGAGATATACATATTTATATATGTGTGTGTATATATATATATATATATATATATATATATATATATTTATTTATTAACAGTTTTTTCAATAGCACATCAAATTACGTTGCGGATATATATATATAGAACATAGCATAGAATATGTGAACAATGGCCTATGCCCTCCAGCAACAAATGTGATACAATTGTCGAATGATACTGTTACCCCTTTGGCGGCACTCTCAGCACTTCAATAAGAATAGACCATACAGTGTCTTATGTCAACGTTTCAATATTCATTGATCATTTTCATCAGGACAGCAAAAATACAGAACATTACACTCATATAGGTGAGTGTAATGTACTGTATTTTTGCTGAGTGCCACCAAAGAGTGCCGCCAAAGGGGTAACAGTATATATATATATATATATATATATATATATGTATGTATATATATATATATATATATATATATATAAAATCTGTGGGGCCCCAGCGACATCACTGTATTGGGCCCCAAGGTTTATGTTGCCGGCCCTGTGGGTGTAGCCAGATCTTTGTGGGCAATATTTTGACGGGGCACCTATCCCAATGCTTTTAGGGAGTGGCTACACTGCAGCTGTTGTTCATTTTATGCCCCATAATAGTGCCCTACTTTATTATAAGAACCATATTAGTGCCCTAGTTCACAATATGTCACATTGTATGGCTGCCAGTACACATTATGCTCACGGCAAACCCAATTATCATTATCACATACAGTATCCACAGTTCATGTTGTGCCACATTACACTGCCCCCGTTCATATTATGCCACACTATAGTGCCTCCACTTCATAATGTCGCACATGATTTATTTATTTATTACTAGTTTCTTATATAGTGCAATAAATTCTGTTGCACTTTACAATTGGAAACAACAGTGATAAAAGAAAACTGGGTAATAACAGAGTCATAGAGGTAGAAAGGCCCTGCTTGAAAGCTTACAATCTATACTAAAATAGGCATTTATACTAGAGATGAGCGCCGGAAATTTTTCGGGTTTTGTGTTTTGGTTTTGGGTTCGGTTCCGCGGCCGTGTTTTGGGTTTGACCGCGTTTTGGCAAAACCTCACCGAATTTTTTTTGTCGGATTCGGGTGTGTTTTGGATTCGGGTGTTTTTTTCAAAAAACCCTAAAAAACAGCTTAAATCATAGAATTTGGGGGTCATTTTGATCCCAAAGTATTATTAACCTCAAAAACCATAATTTCCACTCATTTTCAGTCTATTCTGAATACCTCACACCTCACAATATTATTTTTAGTCCTAAAATTTGCACCGAGGTCGCTGTGTGAGTAAGATAAGCGACCCTAGTGGCCGACACAAACACCGGGCCCATCTAGGAGTGGCACTGCAGTGTCACGCAGGATGTCCCTTCCAAAAAACCCTCCCCAAACAGCACATGACGCAAAGAAAAAAAGAGGCGCAATGAGGTAGCTGTGTGAGTAAGATAAGCGACCCTAGTGGCCGACACAAACACCGGGCCCATCTAGGAGTGGCACTGCAGTGTCACGCAGGATGTCCCTTCCAAAAAACCCTCCCCAAACAGCACATGACGCAAAGAAAAAAAGAGGCGCAATGAGGTAGCTGACTGTGTGAGTAAGATAAGCGACCCTAGTGGCCGACACAAACACCGGGCCCATCTAGGAGTGGCACTGCAGTGTCACGCAGGATGTCCCTTCCAAAAAACTCTCCCCAAACAGCACATGACGCAAAGAAAAATAAAAGAAAAAAGAGGTGCAAGATGGAATTGTCCTTGGGCCCTCCCACCCACCCTTATGTTGTATAAACAAAACAGGACATGCACACTTTAACCAACCCATCATTTCAGTGACAGGGTCTGCCACACGACTGTGACTGATATGACGGGTTGGTTTGGACCCCCCCAAAAAAAGAAGCAATTAATCTCTCCTTGCACAAACTGGCTCTACAGAGGCAAGATGTCCACCTCATCATCATCCTCCGATATATCACCGTGTACATCCCCCTCCACACAGATTATCAATTCGTCCCCACTGGAATCCACCATCTCAGCTCCCTGTGTACTTTGTGGAGGCAATTGCTGCTGGTCAATGTCTCCGCGGAGGAATTGATTATAATTCATTTTAATGAACATCATCTTCTCAACATTTTCTGGATGTAACCTCGTACGCCGATTGCTGACAAGGTGAGCGGCGGCACTAAACACTCTTTCGGAGTACACACTTGTGGGAGGGCAACTTAGGTAGAATAAAGCCAGTTTGTGCAAGGGCCTCCAAATTGCCTCTTTTTCCTGCCAGTATAAGTACGGACTGTGTGACGTGCCTACTTGGATGCGGTCACTCATATAATCCTCCACCATTCTTTCAATGTTGAGAGAATCATATGCAGTGACAGTAGACGACATGTCCGTAATCGTTGTCAGGTCCTTCAGTCCGGACCAGATGTCAGCATCAGCAGTCGCTCCAGACTGCCCTGCATCACCGCCAGCGGGTGGGCTCGGAATTCTGAGCCTTTTCCTCGCACCCCCAGTTGCGGGAGAATGTGAAGGAGGAGATGTTGACAGGTCGCGTTCCGCTTGACTTGACAATTTTCTCACCAGCAGGTCTTTCAACCCCAGCAGACTTGTGTCTGCCGGAAAGAGAGATACAACGTAGGTATTAAATCTAGGATCAAGCACAGTGGCCAAAATGTAGTGCTCTGATTTCAACAGATTGACCACCCGTGAATCCTTGTTAAGCGAATTAAGGGCTCCATCCACAAGTCCCACATGCCTAGCGGAATCGCTCCGTGTTAGCTCCTCCTTCAATGTCTCCAGCTTCTTCTGCAAAAGCCTGATGAGGGGAATGACCTGACTCAGGCTGGCAGTGTCTGAACTGACTTCACGTGTGGCAAGTTCAAAGGGCATCAGAACCTTGCACAACGTTGAAATCATTCTCCACTGCACTTGAGACAGGTGCATTCCACCTCCTATATCGTGCTCAATTGTATAGGCTTGAATGGCCTTTTGCTGCTCCTCCAACCTCTGAAGCATATAGAGGGTTGAATTCCACCTCGTTACCACTTCTTGCTTCAGATGATGGCAGGGCAGGTTCAGTAGTTTTTGGTGGTGCTCCAGTCTTCTGTACGTGGTGCCTGTACGCCGAAAGTGTCCCGCAATTCTTCTGGCCACCGACAGCATCTCTTGCACGCCCCTGTCGTTTTTTAAAAAATTCTGCACCACCAAATTCAAGGTATGTGCAAAACATGGGACGTGCTGGAATTTGCCCATATTTAATGCACACACAATATTGCTGGCGTTGTCCGATGCCACAAATCCACAGGAGAGTCCAATTGGGGTAAGCCATTCCGCGATGATCTTCCTCAGTTGCCGTAAGAGGTTTTCAGCTGTGTGCGTATTCTGGAAAGCGGTGATACAAAGCGTAGCCTGCCTAGGAAAGAGTTGGCGTTTGCGAGATGCTGCTACTGGTGCCGCCGCTGCTGTTCTTGCGGCGGGAGTCCATACATCTACCCAGTGGGCTGTCACAGTCATATAGTCCTGACCCTGCCCTGCTCCACTTGTCCACATGTCCGTGGTTAAGTGGACATTGGGTACAACTGCATTTTTTAGGACACTGGTGAGTCTTTTTCTGACGTCCGTGTACATTCTCGGTATCGCCTGCCTAGAGAAGTGGAACCTAGATGGTATTTGGTAACGGGGGCACACTGCCTCAATAAATTGTCTAGTTCCCTGTGAACTAACGGCGGATACCGGACGCACGTCTAACACCAACATAGTTGTCAAGGCCTCAGTTATCCGCTTTGCAGCAGGATGACTGCTGTGATATTTCATCTTCCTCGCAAAGGACTGTTGGACAGTCAATTGCTTACTGGAAGTAGTACAAGTGGGCTTACGACTTCCCCTCTGGGATGACCATCGACTCCCAGCAGCAACAACAGCAGCGCCAGCAGCAGTAGGCGTTACACGCAAGGATGCATCGGAGGAATCCCAGGCAGGAGAGGACTCGTCAGAATTGCCAGTGACATGGCCTGCAGGACTATTGGCATTCCTGGGGAAGGAGGAAATTGACACTGAGGGAGTTGGTGGGGTGGTTTGCGTGAGCTTGGTTACAAGAGGAAGGGATTTACTGGTCAGTGGACTGCTTCCGCTGTCGGCCAAAGTTTTTGAACTTGTCACTGACTTATTATGAATGCGCTGCAGGTGACGTATAAGGGAGGATGTTCCGAGGTGGTTAACGTCCTTACCCCTACTTATTACAGCTTGACAAAGGGAACACACGGCTTGACAAATGTTGTCCGCATTTCTGGTGAAATACTTCTACACCGAAGAGCTGATTTTTTTGGTATTTTCACCAGGCATGTCAACGGCCATATTCCTCCCACGGACAACAGGTGTCTCCCCGGGTGCCTGACTTAAACAAACCGCCTCACCATCAGAATCCTCCTGGTCAATTTCCTCCCCAGCGCCAGCAACACCCATATCCTCCTCATCCTGGTGTACTTCAACACTGACATCTTCAATCTGACTATCAGGAACTGGACTGCGGGTGCTCCTTCCAGCACTTGCAGGGGGCGTGCAAATGGTGGAAGGCGCATGCTCTTCACGTCCAGTGTTGGTAAGGTCAGGCATCGCAACCGACACAATTGGACTCTCCTTGTGGATTTGGGATTTCGAAGAACGCACAGTTCTTTGCTGTGCTTTTGCCAGCTTGAGTCTTTTCATTTTTCTAGCGAGAGGCTGAGTGCTTCCATCCTCATGTGAAGCTGAACCACTAGCCATGAACATAGGCCAGGGCCTCAGCCGTTCCTTGCCACTCCGTGTGGTAAATGGCATATTGGCAAGTTTACGCTTCTCCTCCGACAATTTTATTTTAGGTTTTGGAGTCCTTTTTTTACTGATATTTGGTGTTTTGGATTTGACTTGCTCTGTACTATGACATTGGGCATCGGCCTTGGCAGACGACGTTGCTGGCATTTCATCGTCTCGGCCATGACTAGTGGCAGCAGCTTTAGCACGAGGTGGAAGTGGATCTTGATCTTTCCCTAATTTTGGAACCTCAACATATTTGTTCTCCATATTTTAATAGGCACAACTAAAAGGCACCTCAGGTAAACAATGGAGATGGATGGATACTAGTATACAATTATGGATGGACTGCCGAGTGCCGACACAGAGGTAGCTACAGCCGTGGACTACCGTACTGTACTGTGTCTGCTGCTAATATAGACTGGTTGATAATGAGATGTAGTATGTATAAAGAAGAAAGAAAAAAAAACCACGGGTAGGTGGTATGCAATTATGGATGGACTGCCGAGTGCCGACACAGAGGTAGCTACAGCCGTGGACTACCGTACTGTACTGTGTCTGCTGCTAATATAGACTGGATGATAATGAGATGTAGTATGTATAAAGAAGAAAGAAAAAAAAACCACGGGTAGGTGGTATACAATTATGGATGGACTGCCGAGTGCCGACACAGAGGTAGCTACAGCCGTGGACTACCGTACTGTACTGTGTCTGCTGCTAATATAGACTGGATGATAATGAGATGTAGTATGTATAAAGAAGAAAGAAAAAAAAACCACGGGTAGGTGGTATACAATTATGGACGGACTGCCGAGTGCCGACACAGAGGTAGCTACAGCCATGGACTACCGTACTGTACTGTGTCTGCTGCTAATATAGACTGGTTGATAATGAGATGTAGTATGTATAAAGAAGAAAGAAAAAAAACCACGGGTAGGTGGTATACAATTATGGATGGACTGCCGAGTGCCGACACAGAGGTAGCTACAGCCGTGGACTACCGTACTGTACTGTGTCTGCTGCTAATATAAACTGGATGATAATGAGATGTAGTATGTATAAAGAAGAAAGAAAAAAAAACCACGGGTAGGTGGTATACAATTATGGACGGACTGCCGAGTGCCGACACAGAGGTAGCTACAGCCGTGGACTACTGTACTGTACTGTGTCTGCTGCTAATATAGACTGGTTGATAATGAGATGTAGTATGTATAAAGAAGAAAGAAAAAAAAAACCACGGGTAGGTGGTATACAATTATGGACGGACTGCCGAGTGCCGACACAGAGGTAGCTACAGCCGTGGACTACCGTACTGTACTGTGTCTGCTGCTAATATAGACTGGTTGATAATGAGATGTAGTATGTATAAAGAAGAAAGAAAAAAAAACCACGGGTAGGTGGTATACAATTATGGATGGACTGCCGAGTGCCGACACAGAGGTAGCTACAGCCGTGGACTACCGTACTGTACTGTGTCTGCTGCTAATATAGACTGGATGATAATGAGATGTAGTATGTATAAAGAAGAAAGAAAAAAAAAACCACGGGTAGGTGGTATACAATTATGGATGGACTGCCAAGTGCCGACACAGAGGTAGCTACAGCCGTGGACTACCGTACTGTACTGTGTCTGCTGCTAATATAGACTGGATGATAATGAGATGTAGTATGTATAAAGAAGAAAGAAAAAAAAACCACGGGTAGGTGGTATACAATTATGGACGGACTGCCGAGTGCCGACACAGAGGTAGCTACAGCCGTGGACTACCGTACTGTACTGTGTCTGCTGCTAATATAGACTGGTTGATAATGAGATGTAGTATGTATAAAGAAGAAAGAAAAAAAAACCACGGGTAGGTGGTATACAATTATGGATGGACTGCCGAGTGCCGACACAGAGGTAGCTACAGCCGTGGACTACCGTACTGTACTGTGTCTGCTGCTAATATAGACTGGATGATAATGAGATGTAGTATGTATAAAGAAGAAAGAAAAAAAAACCACGGGTAGGTGGTATACAATTATGGATGGACTGCCGAGTGCCGACACAGAGGTAGCTACAGCCGTGGACTACCGTACTGTACTGTGTCTGCTGCTAATATAGACTGCATGATAATGAGATGTAGTATGTATAAAGAAGAAAGAAAAAAAAACCACGGGTAGGTGGTATACAATTATGGACGGACTGCCGAGTGCCGACACAGAGGTAGCTACAGCCGTGGACTACCGTACTGTACTGTGTCTGCTGCTAATATAGACTGGTTGATAATGAGATGTAGTATGTATAACGAAGAAAGAAAAAAAAACCACGGGTAGGTGGTATACAATTATGGATGGACTGCCGAGTGCCGACACAGAGGTAGCTACAGCCGTGGACTACCGTACTGTACTGTGTCTGCTGCTAATATAGACTGGATGATAATGAGATGTAGTATGTATAAAGAAGAAAAAAAAAACCACGGGTAGGTGGTATACAATTATGGATGGACTGCCGAGTGCCGACACAGAGGTAGCTACAGCCGTGGACTACCGTACTGTACTGTGTCTGCTGCTAATATAGACTGGATGATAATGAGATGTAGTATGTATAAAGAAGAAAGAAAAAAAAAACCACGGGTAGGTGGTATACAATTATGGATGGACTGCCGAGTGCCGACACAGAGGTAGCTACAGCCGTGAACTACCGTACTGTGTCTGCTGCGACTGGATGATAAATAATGATATAAAAAATATATATATATCACTACTGCAGCCGGACAGGTATATATTATATAATGACGGACCTGCTGGACACTGTCTGTCAGCAGAATTAGTTTTTTATAGAATAAAAAAACACCACACAAGTCACACGACGAGTGTTTAACTTTTTCAGGCAATCACAATATAGTATACTATACTGGTGGTCAGTGTGGTCAGGTCACTGGTCAGTCACACTGGCAGTGGCACTCCTGCAGCAAAAGTGTGCACTGTTTAATTTTAATAATATGTACTCCTGGCTCCTGCTATAACCTATAACTGCTCCCCAGTCTCCCCCACAATTAAGCTGTGTGAGCACAGTCAGATATTATACATAGATGATGCAGCACACTGGGCTGAGCACAGATATGGTATGTGACTGAGTCACTGTGTATCGTTTTTTTCAGGCAGAGAACGGATTATATTAAATAAAACTGCACTGGTGGTCACTGGTCAGTGGTCAGTCACTAGTAAACTCTGCACTCTCTAGTACTCCTAAGCTCCAGTAAATCAAGTGTCTCTGTCTCAATCTCACTCTCTCTCTTCTAATCTAAATGGAGAGGACGCCAGCCACGTCCTCTCCCTATCAATCTCAATGCACGTGTGAAAATGGCGGCGACGCGCGGCTCCTTATATAGAATCCGAGTCTCGCGATAGAATCCGAGCCTCGCGAGAATCCGACAGCGTCATGATGACGTTCGGGCACGCTCGGGTTAACCGAGCAAGGCGGGAAGATCCGAGTCGCTCGGATCCGTGTAAAAAAAGCTGAAGTTCGGGCGGGTTCGGATTCCGAGGAACCGAACCCGCTCATCTCTAATTTATACACAAGTATAGGTAGATAGAAGGAAGAAACTCTCAACCATGCAGCCCACACTGTAATGAACATGGAAAGATCATCCTTATTTCAGCCAAAAGAAAAACCCAATCCATCTCAAGTTTCAGTGGTCATTTCTAACAGTTTTTGATTCCAATCACAAACAACTAGAAACAATCATGAACAGACATTGGCACATCTTACAAAGGAATCCAATACTTTGCAAAACCATTCCATACCTTCCTACCATTTTACAAAAAAGGCAAAAACCTGAAAGATCAACTTGTAAGTAGCACATGACCATCTGGGGCGATTAATCCCATTCACACCAAAGGCTTTCACCGGTGTGGTATGTGCATATCTTGCAAACAAATAAAAGCTGAAACATCCAAATACACGGAAATCTCTGTACATTGAACCTCTTTGAAGATCAAAGATTTTATCACCTGCAACATTACCAACGTGATATACATCATTTAATGTACCTGCGGCAAAGCCTACAAACCTGTAGCAAGAACCACAAGGGCTTTAAAGACCTGGGTAAGTGAACATCTCAGAAACATCAAAAAGGGGTTGACCACCCATAATCTATCCAACCATTTCCGTACAGAACATAACTGCTCTGTAAATTCAATCAAATATTTTGCTGGACTCGTTCATATCAAACCCACATGGAGAAACCACAATACAGACAAGATTTTGGCCAAGACAGAGATGTAAACCATCTTTCAATTAAAAACATAGACAACCACAGGACGTAATCAAGATTTTGAAATAAAATGGTTTCTCTAATCCACATCCCCCTCATTCACCATCAACTTCCAAAGACACACAGTACTAGCCTATCCTTTTTTTTTAAATCGTGATTCATTTAACCTGTCTGCAAAATTATTTATAATAACTGCCACTGACACATAGCTCTAGCCTATCCATTTTTTAAACCCAGATTCATTTAATCTCTCAGCAAAATTATTTCTAATGCCACATGTTTTCATTTTCCTGTCTTTTTGTCTTTTTACTTTGATGAGAGAAAATGGAGTACAAAAAAGGACACCCTTAATTCAGTCCTCCGAAGTAAACAACTAGATCCCATGAAAGGACACCAATTTCTCCAAAATGCATAATTGAATTGGACCAGAGTGGAATCCCAATCTGGCAATATGAACCACCCATCCTGTCACTTACTAGACATCATTCCTAACATCTTCTGAACATTTTCAGAGAAATTACGTTGTTTGTGCACAAGTTTGAGATTTTTAATTGTACTTTTCCCTTACGATGCCCTTAACAAAGATGGCAGCCGCTGCATATTCACTAAGAGACCCTTGAACAAAATGGCAGCAGCAGGACTTCCAGTTCTCCGTTTCTCTAATAAAACATTCACATATTCTAAAGAGACTAGCATTATCTGCCCCACCTTCTACCACATAGGACTTCTCACCACATCACCTCCTAGGCATACAACTATCCAGTACTGAAAGTCCTGCAATTGTGAATGAGGGAAACTAATGTGGATGAGAGACATAGAGCTTCTGTTGAGCAAAGAGGTGCCGGTTTGTATTATCTAACATTATATTGCCCTCCAAGGCCTACAATGAAGGTGGGCCCCTCTCAGTTGCGGGTCCATAGCAGCTGCTCTCACTACACCTATGGTAGCTATGCCCGTGTCTATGTGCATTATTGCTGGCATGCATGAACTGCATTTCATGAGAACACCTTTACTTTGCATATGTGAGTGTGCTCCTTCTTTCCATTTCTCCTCTCGTAGGGTTTGAAGTATGAAAAACACATTCAGATCTGCAATCCTGCCTAGGGTGGTGTTCGCTTCCTGAGCACGTGCATTGAAAAATCACAAGTTTGCGCAAACTGTGGTGTAGGAAATCTCCAGTGAAAGTATCTCACAGTTGTTTTCCCTATGGCTTCCCCTGTGACACATAGTATGTACTGTACTGTTATTCTTCTATTGCTAGCACACTAGTGGGAGACATACAGTATAGGCCAACCCCAAACACATTTTATGTCATACACATTAGAACACTCTCCTAGTGAATGAATAAAACAAATATGTTTATAGCATTAATTTATTTATAAAAAGTGAATACATGTGGATCTAGGGGCTAATTCAGGTTGAATCGCAAATCACGATCTAACCGGAATTTTTACTATTGCCCTGCAGGCGCATGCGCAGCGCCCGTCCTGCACATGTGCCCATACTTTCTGTGGGGGTGGGGCGCAGAAAATGTGATCGCCTCTGCCTGTCAATCAGGCAGAGGCAGTCACATGGCATGGGGGTGGGCAACGCTCCGTTTCCAGGGAGGAGATGGAGCGCTGCGGGGGTGGAGTTGGCTAAACGGGGACATGTCATGGGCATGATCACAGCAGCTGTGTGACATCACATGCAGCTGCCGTGATCAGGGAGAAGGCACCGGGTCTCCTGCACTGGCAGAAGGCTTCCAGTATTTCTGCTAACAAGCAGAAATTGCCATCACTCGCAATTTCTGCTTGTTGAAGGGGGGGAGGCTCCGGTCAGCATACTGGGCGGCCTTGCCCAGCGATGGGCGGCCCCCAGCATGCTAGGAAAAGCATAGCAAATTCTGCTGATTAGCAGAATTTGCCATCCTTACTGAATTAGCCCCATATTCTTAAACTTGTTATGTCTCATTTCTTGTCTTAATAAGCAAGCAATCTATATATGTCAAATATAACCCATAATTATAATGTACACAGGCCCTGTCTTGTATGCTGTAAAAATTCTAGGATGCTGTTGTTAAAATTAAAGTACACTGGCCCTGTCTTGTATGCTGTAAAAATTCTGGGGTGCTGTTATTAAAATAAAAGAACACTGGTCCTGTCTTGGGTGCTGTAAAAATGCTGGAGTGCTTTTGATAAAATAAAAGTACACTGGTCCTGTCTTGTGTGCTGTAAAAATTCTGGGGTGCTGTTGTTAAAATAAAAGAACACTGGTCCTGTCTTGTGTGCTGTAAAAATGCTGGAGTGCTGTTGTTAAAATAAAAGTACACTAGCCCTGTCTTGTATGCTGTATTGCAGAGCGGCGGGGTTTGCGGAGTGAGAGTCCGGTAATGACAGGAGTCCGCTGGAGATATATCAGGCGGAGTCCAGTGTAAAAACCCCATTCTATGCAATTAGCAGCTGACGGATGTGCAAGTGACCTGGCCGGGAGGTCAGCATTGTGTTGTAAACCTGCCTGTTTTGAGTATTACCTGAAAAGCACACTATGAGCCTTGGAGGCAGCGGTGTGAGCATGAACATTATGCTGTAGGCAATACAGCTCTAACACTCTCTTTAGTGTTACATCAATTGATGCCCTCGGCTGCACCTGAATAATTGCGTGATACAGCTAGAGGAGCGGGGGTCTCTGACAATATACTGGATGACTAGCGTATGAGAGTTTTTCCGGATCTGCCTCCGCACATTAAATCAAAATGGCTACAGAACACTATAAATTGGCTGTGCTTAATTTGTGGCTTAAATGAGTACTAAGCCTATATAAACAAAAGACTGTGCTTAAATTACTCTAATTCTGGGATTTCAGATATACGGAGATACAAAAGAAGGTTTTTTGCACATAATATATATATATATATATATATATATATATATACACACACACACACACACACATATATTACTGCTGGAGGAATCAGAACTTAGCTAACTTTTTTTAAATCATATTTCTTCTGTGTATATGATTTATTTATTTTATGTGCGTTTATGCCGTCAGGGGACTCAGATGCTCATATGGCAAAACTGCAGTCGCTTTGATAGATACAGTGTGTCAATGGTACAGTAGCAGTGATCTCTTCTCATAAAGTACAACACAGATTCTCTATCGCCGATGATCTACAGTATTGTGTTGCTCGAACAGTTGATTACATCAGGATACACTCATTTATATTTATTGGTACAGTGTCTACGGGTGCTCAGTACCGCTGTGTATTTTAGATAGTGTTATAAGATGCTCCAGCAGATCTACCCTGATTGACCACTTCACTGCATGGAAGATACACAAGTTCATGTGTAATAGTAATGCAAGCAGCAATTCTTTCCAATTGGGGTTTGTTTATGCCGTTAGGGGACTCGGACGCTCATATCGCAAAACACGATATTTAGTGCACACTACATACTTTAAAGTCAATGAGCTACATTATTCCTTTCACACATTACTTGCGTCTGCATACACAAGTGTTTTAACACATTCATTTGCTCTCCGTCTGACCATTAGTCACCATCTGTGTGTACAGTATGCAGTACAGTACTGTATATTAACATTACAGTTGTCACTGACCATTTGCCAGAGCTTGTACTGTAGATCAATCCACCGCTATTCAAACTAAAATACTGGATTAGTGGAGCATTAGCCACCCAGTTGTTGAGATGTGTATTGCATGCTGAGTATGTAATCGTGCCTCAATGCGCCTGACTGTGATTAAACTCAGCAACCTAAGTTATCGTCTAGGCATGACTAAACCTCCATCTAGGCACAGAAACAGCCAAGATAATGGAGGACCCATCTGTATGTGGTATTTTTTGTAAATTGTAATACATTTTAAACTATACATGTGCTCCCTGAAAATTCTTTTATCTTGTGCTATTATTTATTTGTGGGCATACCAGTACTGCCCAGTTGGGGGCTGCATTTATTTTAGGTAATTAACCAAAGACCAATTAGTATATTAAGCTTGGTTGTTTAATTAGTGCTGGAATTTGTTCTTTTTTGTTTGTAAAATAAAAGTACACTGGACCTGTATGCTGTAAAAATATACAGGGGTGCTGCTGTTAAAATAAAAGTACACTGGCCCTGTATGTTTTAAAATTACAGGGGTGCTGCTGTTAAAATAAAAGTACACAAGGTACTGTATGCTTTAAAATACAGGGGTGCATTGAAAATAAATGTACACTGGCCCTGTCTTGTATGCTGTAAAATTACAGGAATGTTTTGAGAATACAGGGGTGCTGGCACTGTCTACAGTTGCGATGTCTAGGCCTGACCTTCACAACACTGAATGGGAAGAGGAGACTCCTACCACAATTTGCATACCCTCTGCAAGTGCTGTGAGGAGCACCTCCAGTCCAGCTGCTGATATTGAGATTAAGGATGTCACTGTAGAAGTACACCAGGATGAGGGGATATGGGTGTAGCTGGTGCTGAGGATGAAGTTGACGATGAGTATTCTGATGGTGATGGGGTTTGTTTGAATAAGGCACCAGTGTAGACAGTTGTTGGCCATGTGATGAAAAAGCCCATTGTCATGCCTGGGCAAAATACCCAAAAAATCAACCTCTTAGGGTGATGCCCCTCTGCCCTATCAGTCCAGGGGTGCTGCCCTACTGCCGTTTAAGTCCAGGGGTGCTGTTGCCTGTCTGCTGTGCTGTATAATTCTCCAGGGGTGCTGCCTATGCTGTATAAATACAGGGGTGCTGCCATATAAATCCAGGGGAGCTGTTTTACTTGATCCTAGGTTTAAATAAAAGCCTAGAACAGATAAGAAACAAGCTTCAACATCACAAACAGATTTGTGAAAACATCACCGCAAAGGTGGAAATGGAAATTGCTATTTTGACAAAGTGTTTTTTTATAAAGTGGGGAGAGGTTACATTTGTGGCCAAAGTCAGTGTGACTCAGAAAAGACTGAGTCATAATCCAGCACAACTGCCAGAGAGGTAAAAGTGAGATTTTCTGCTGGAGCATTAGAGAGAGGTTCTTCTCAATTATTTCATGTTAGGGACTCACTCAAATGAATGGCTCCAATTAGTCAACCTTAATTTTTATTTATTATTGATGTTCCACATTTTGGGATTATTTATTTAGAAGATGCGCATTTGTTGTACAGGGTTCATTCATAAGGGCAGTGTAGGGTTAGAAGAACAAAGATTCAGTGATCTTGCATTGCTTCAGCTTTCCATTGCACTGCTGTACTAGATGGGCCAGGAGAAACAGTTACTGAATAAGGCCCAGTATGGAGTCTCATGGTGGCTTACAGCCAGGAAGATGTTTGGCTTGCCAGGCTGAGGCATGCTGTGGGCACAGAGGTTACCATTGCTTCCTCCCACAGTCCTACTTAGACTATGAAATTATTTTTGACTGTAGAGTGGTAAGCTCCACTAGGGCAGGGCTCAATAACAAAAAAAAAAAAACACTGCACAGTCCTACTTAGTACTGTACTGAACCCACCAGTACTAAACTTGCCCCATCTGGGTTTGCTGTGTAGGCACAGGAGGGGCTGCTAAAACATCTAAGGGGCTGCTTTATTTAAAAATTAAATATGAAAAAATAAACAAGACACAAAGGTATGTCCAGATGCATGTAACTGGGACACACAGGTATGCTTACATGCATGTAACTGGGAACTATGAAAAATGAAAATAAGGCATCTGCCACAAAATATGTAAATAAAAAGGCAATAAAAAAATGGAATAAAAAAACCCCACATGATTTTCACAAAATAAGTCTCCAGACTCCATGGAGGAGAAAATATCCAACCTTGATCCTGTGGTATTCACCAGTTTATTTGCATCCCAGCATTAAATCCGAGATTATTTTAATCCCTGAAAATGGAGAAGGGGGTACAAATTTGGAGGCTTTGGCCCCTGGTTTTTCAGTTTGTCCAGTAATGTGGTAATTATATATTTGCTTGGTTGAAGTCCTTTCTGTTCCACACCAATATAGGAGTGGAGATGAAAGCCTGTGTGTTGTTCCTGATTGTGTATGACTCTCTAATTTTTAATCACCTTCTTGACACTGTCCTCTTCCTCTTGTCTCTTCTCATAATGTGAAAAGTCATCAAATATGGAGGTGGTATGTTTCTAGTTAGCTATGATTCATAGAACTTGGCAAGCTTTTTCCAGGGGGACCACCTGTCGCTGAAATGATGGGTTTATTAAACTGTGCATGTCCTGTTTAAACAACATAAGGGTGGGAGGGAGAAGACCATTCCATCTTGCACCTCTTTTTTTTCTTTTCATTACGTGATCTTTGGGGCCATTCTGTCTGACACTGCAGTGCCACTCCTAGATGGGCCCGGTGTTTGTGACGCCCACTTGTGTCGCTAAGCTTAGCCATCCAAATGACCTCGGTGCAACTTTTTGGCCTAAAAACAACATTGTGAGGTGTGAGGTAGTGATGAGCGGGTTCGGTTCCTCGGAATCCAAAACCCCCCGAACTTCACCCTTTTTACACGGGTCCGAGGCAGACTCGGATCCTCCCGCCTTGCTCGGTTAACCCGAGCGCGCCCGAACGTCATCATCCCGCTGTCGGATCGCGAGATTCGGATTCTATGTAAGGAGCCGCGCGTCGCCGCCATTTTTCACTTGAGCATTGGAAATGATAGTGAGAGGACGTGGCTGGCGTCCTCTCACTTTGTTTCAGGGGGCTGCAGTGCAAATATCTTTATTCTGGGGACCAGCAGTATTATAGGAGGAGTACAGTGCAGAGTTTTGCTGACCAGTGACCACCAGTATTATACGTTGTCTGCCTGAAAAACGCTCCATATCTGTGCTCAGTGTGCTGCATATATCTGTGCTCACACTGCTTTATTGTGGGGACTGGGGACCAGCAGTATTATATAGGAGGAGTACAGTGCAGAGTTTTGCTGACCAGTGACCACCAGTATACGTTGTCTGCCTGAAAAACGCTCCATATCTGTGCTCAGTGTGCTGCATATATCAGTGCTCACACTGCTTTATTGTGGGGACTGGGGACCAGCAGTATTATATAGGAGGAGTACAGTGCAGAGTTTTGCTGACCAGTGACCACCAGTATACGTTGTCTGCCTGAAAAACACTCCATATCTATGCTCAGTGTGCTGCATATATCTGTGCTCCCACTGCTTTATTGTGGGGACTGGGGACCAGCAGTATTATATAGGAGGAGTACAGTGCAGAGTTTTGCTGACCAGTGACCACCAGTATTATACGTTCTCTGCCTGCAAAACGCTCCATATCTGTGCTCAGTGTGCTGCATATATCTGTGCTCACACTGCTTTATTGTGGGGACTGGGGACCAGCAGTATTATATAGGAGGAGTACAGTGCAGAGTTTTGCTGACCAGTGACCACCAGTATTATACGTTCTCTGCCTGCAAAACGCTCCATATCTGTGCTCAGTGTGCTGCATATATCTGTGCTCACACTGCTTTATTGTGGGGACTGGGGACCAGGAGTATTATATAGGAGGAATACAGTGCAGAGTTTTGCTGACCAGTGATCACCAGTATTATACGTTCTCTGCCTGAAAAATGCTCCATATCTGTGCTCAGTGTGCTGCATATATCTATGCTCACACTGCTTTATTGTGGGGACTGGGGACCAGCAGTATTATATAGGAGGAGTACAGTGCAGAGTTTTGCTGACCAGTGACCACCAGTATTATACGTTCTCTGCCTGAAAAACGCTCCATGTCTGTGCTGCAATGTAGTATATAGTAGGAGTACAGTGCATAATTTTGCTGACCACCAGTATATAATATATAGGAGTAAGGTACAGAAGGCCACTGCTCTACCTACCTCTGTGTTGTCAAGTATACTATCCATCCATACCTGTGGTGCATTTCAGTTTTGCACAGTTTGCTGACCACCAGTATATAATATATAGCAGTACGGTACAGTAGGCCACTGCTCTACCTACCTCTGTGTCGTCCAGTATACTATCCATCCATACCTGTGGTGCATTTCAGTTTTGCACAGTTTGCTGACAACCAGTATATAATATATAGCAGTACGGTACAGTAGGCCACTGCTCTACCTACCTCTGTGTCGTCAAGTATACTATCCATCCATACCTGTGGTGCATTTCAGTTGTGCGCAGTATATATAGTAGTAGGCCATTGCTATTTATACTGGCATATAATTCCACACATTAAAAAATGAAGAACAAAAATGTGTAAGATAAAATAGGGAAAGATCGAGATCCACTTCCACCTCGTGCTGAAGCTGCTGCAACTAGTTATGGCCGAGACGATGAAATGCCATCAACGTCGTCTGCCAAGGCCGATGCCCAATGTCATAGTAGAGAGCATGTAAAATCCAAAACACAAAAGTTCAGTAAAATGACCCAAAAATCAAAATTAAAAGCGTCTGAGGAGAAGCGTAAACTTGGCAATATGCCATTTACGACACTGAGTGGCAAGGAACGGCTGAGGCCCTGGCCTATGTTCATGGCTAGTGGTTCAGCTTCACATGAGGATGGAAGCACTCAGCCTCTCGCTAGAAAAATGAAAAGACTTAAGCTGGCAAAAGCACAGCAAAGAACTGTGCATTCTTCTAAATCACAAATCCCCAAGGAGAGTCCAATTGTGTTGGGTGCGATGCCTGACCTTTCCAACACTGGACGGGAAGAGGTGGTGCCTTACACCATTTGCACGCCCCCTGCAAGTGCTGGAAGGAGCACACGCAGTCCAGTTCCTGATAGTCAAATTGAAGATGTCACTGTTGAAGTACACCAGGATCAGGATATGGGTGTTGCTAGCGCTGAGGAGGAAATTGACAAGGAGGATTCTGATGGTGAGGTGGTTTGTTTAAGTCAGGCACCCGGGGAGACACCTGTTCTCCGTGGGACGAATATGGCTATTGACATGCCTGGTCAAATTACAAAAAAAATCACCTCTTCGGTGTGGAATTATTTTAACACAAATGCGGACAACAGGGGGTATATTTACTAAAATTCGTACTTGTACCGATTTGGAGGGAGATTCATCACGAATGACATCGAATGTGTAATTGTGGAACTTTTTGAATTGATTACGACTAATTTACTAAGCTGTCGTATTTTTTTTTTCGTGTTTTCCGATGTCGATGTTATTCGTAGTTTTGTAAGGTAGAATGCGGCCGATTTAGTTGTTTTGCGGCCGTGTTATGAGGTTTGTTTACGACTGCGTCACATTTTGGTTACGGCAGTATTTGTCCGTTCACGGCCGCATTTTTTTTCCTAAGTTTCGTTTTTGTCACTCGTCCGTGATTGGTTTGATTCGTGATGGAGGAGTGTCTGTGCACATTACTATAAAAACGCCCCAAACCGTCAGCACCTCGTGGGTTTAGCTAGTGGAGAGGTGAGAGGAAGGTGTGTTAGGAGTTGGAGAGTTGTTTGGAGTTTGTGGAGGATTTGAGGAGGTTATTTGCGATTGTTGAGTGCTGTACTGTGTGTGTAAGTAGTCTTGTCATACTTGTTGTGTAGTTATTTAAAAGTTTGTTTACTTTTTTGTCATTGTTTTTTAGTTAACGTCTATTGTCATTGTTTGTGAGTGAGTGAGTGAGTGAGTGAGTGAGTGTGTGTGTTTGGTGTGTGGTGTGTAGTGGTAGTGGAGGAGTGTGTTTACTGTTTTTTTTTTCAGTGTTATTTGTTGTTTGTCCTGATTATGTCCCAGTCAGAGGTGAGTGAGGTGGAGGAGGTGAGTGAGAGGGAGGAGGTGAGGGAGGTGGAGGAGGTGAGTGAGAGGGAGGAGGTTAGTGAGGAGGAGGGGGTGGCTGCTGCTGCGGCCTCCAGTGATAGTGATGGTGTTGTGGCTCCGCAGCCACGCACCACTACAAAGACTGGCCGCAATGTAAAATTTAGCTATGCTGAAAATATGGCTTTGGTGCGGGAGCTGATGAGGCATCATCGGCAGTTGTTTGGCCATGATGCTGCAAAGGTGTCGTCACACAGGAAGAGTGTTCTGTGGGGGAAGGTCATTGCGGCTGTGAAAAGTGAGGGTGTGGTGAGGCGGACCGAGGACACGTGTCGTAAGCATTTTTACGACATAAAGCGCCGTGTCAAGGCGAAGATGGCCAAGGAGGCTAAATCGGCCCGCCAAACCGGGGGTCGACACCCCTTCCGTGCATCTTACCGAGATTGGGAGGAGCCTGTGCGTGCACTCATTCCGCAAGAAGTGGTTGGTGCCACTCATGTCCGGGATTCGGATCGGCCAAGGCAGGATGGTGAGTTATTTATGTTTACTTATAAACAATTTAAGCATGTGTGCTTTGTCCTTAGTTGTCTGAAATGTCTTCTAGCTAATTGTGGTTGTCAGTTTGTTCCTTCTTCTAATGTGTTGGTGATGTAGTGCAGGCCTGGCCAACCTGTGGCTCTCCAGCTGTTGTGAAACTACAAGTCCCATCATGCCTTGCCACAGTTTTGCTATTAGGGAATGCTAAAACTGTGGCAGGGCATGCTGGGATGTGTAGTTTCACTACATCTGGAGAGCCACTGGTTGGCCAGGCCTGATGTACTTTTTTTTTTTTTTTAAATCTTACTGGTTGCCTTGGAGTTTTTCTGGTGTTGTAAGTCAAAAGTAAATGTTTGTTGGTGTGTTTTCATGCTTTTAAAGTTTAATTTTTGAAACAAAGGTTTTTTGGAAATACATTTCATATCATTTATGATTATTGTGTGTTGTTATGGGTTGCCCTTTGTGTGCTTGATGTGTTTTTGAATGTATATTTGGTTGTGATGTTTCAAATTTTTCCAAGATATTTTTGACTAGTGTTTTATTATTATTGTGCAAAATTGAGACCTTAGCGTGCAATATTGTGATTGTGTCAAGCTACGACGTTTTGTTTTTAAGTAGTATAATTGTTTGCATTATGCGCCTTTGTGTATTGTATTTTTGTCATCATTTATGCAAATTTAAAGAATACCAACCCAATGACGTCAGGCATAAAAGCATAAGCATCGTTTAGTTTAATTCTCATCAGGTACCACATATGTTAACATCACAATAAGGAATTTGGGTAAAAATATCACCAAAATAGTATGTTCATAAGGACATTCTTCATATTTCTACAGTACGCCAGAGAAGCAGCACAGCCAGGCCACAGCCAACACTGCCAAGAGATGCAGATGGTGGCAATGCCGGTAAGATTTAACTGTATACACATATTCTGCAAACACATAGAAACACAAAATGTTAATGATTATCTTATCACACAGGTTCTTCTTCGGCAAATCCACCTACACTAAGGCGCCCATCACAGGGCTCGGTTAGTGTGGCAACGAGGCCACCCAAGAGACGCCGTCTTGAGGCTCCAGCACCAGCATCACCACCCCAACGCCGCATCTCCGCAGTGTCGGCCGTGCCACCACTAGTTCTATTGGCCAGCCCCCAAAGTGAGGATCCACAATCCCCTCAGTTGTCTGGTGAGTAAACATAACAATTACGTATAAATAAGTAAACAAACAGTGTTGTCGATTTATTAACCTGGAGAAGGCATAAGGATTTGAAAAAAAACTGATATGTGCAAGGTGATAAAGGCAGCAGTACAAAAAAAACACAACTGTTAATGTACATATTGGATCTGTTTGCCTTGTGCCTTTATCACCTTGCACATATCACTGCTTTTTCACTTCCTTATGCCTTCTCCATGTTTAGACATCTGCCCCACTGTTAGTACATATAAAATATAATTTAACTAATGACCAGTCATCCTTGCAATAATCAACAACAACAATCAGATGGTGTGAAGGTATTTTTAGATGGATAATTGTCAGATGTGATGTTGGCCATATCAACACATTTTTGACACAGAATTTTTTGGGGAAAAAAACAACATAAATGTTAAGTCTCATCCAATTGTTTTGCATGGCCAACAACACCACTTCTAAACATAGTGCACCGTAATACTTTTTCTACCATTGTTAATGTGTACATTTTAGGACACTATATTTGTTTAAGTTTTTGCCAGACCACTGACTGCCTTGAACAATGTATGAGTGTATTGGTAAACACATTTATTGTATTGTGTGTGTTGTTCCAAAGGAAGGTACATTCCCAATATGTAAATGTATTAATTTGTATTTGTTCGAGTTCTTCGTGGTTGCACATTAATTGTGGCTCAGAGTCCAACAATTTATTAAAAAAACATCAACTGAGTAGTGAAGGATAGAATCAACATATTTATACAAACAGATGAACAACATAGTCAAGTTTATGCCACAATCTATTGATCAATTAAAACATGAATATTAAGAAGAAATGCATGTTGACGTAAAGCTAGAGTAAGACCAATGCTAAAAAGTTACTAAATACTGGCTGTCTTCAACCCCATACAGAACCAGCCATTATGGCCGAAGATGCCCAGCAGGAAAGTGACCAGCAGGATACATACACTCTTCCCCTGCAACCCATAGATGATACCCAGACAACCACGCCGCAGGACATACCCCAAACATCCCACAGGCCACAATTGAGCACAACAACAGCCCAGACACAAATGGACACTGAGTTTTGGTGCGGATGGGCTAAACAACAGGAACTGAACTATGCGTGCCTTACCCAACAAAGCCAATACCTGGCAAGTCTGCCCCATCATCTGCCTAGACTGGCTCGAAACTCTGGCAGACTTATCGTTCAAGTGGGAAGAATAG
Source organism: Pseudophryne corroboree (assembly GCF_028390025.1). NCBI lineage: Eukaryota > Metazoa > Chordata > Amphibia > Anura > Myobatrachidae > Pseudophryne > Pseudophryne corroboree. Next base: position 550,985,432 of record NC_086446.1, on the reverse strand, counting down.
CCAATACCATGGAACAGATGACGGCAGACAACTGCCAAATGCAAGCAAATCTCGTACGCATCATGGATGAGCAACAGCGCCAACAAAAAACCTAATTCAGGTCATCCAACACAACCAACTTATCAATGACAACATGTCCCGAATAATAGCAAGCCACACTGCAGCTAATACGCAACTCACTGCCAGCCTCAATATACTCAGTCAAAGCCTTAATGTTTTGGCATCACACCAAGTCAGCTCTAGCTCGGGGACAACTACACCAAACCAGACCCCAGTTCAATCCCCAGTTAGACGCTCCAGTAGAACCAGGAGCAACGAGCCAGCACAATCCTCGGCACCCAGCACACAACAAAGAAAAAAATAATGTGTCCTGCAGCTAATTTTTTGACTATTATAATATTATGTTGAGTTGTTGTGGCAAAAATGCCTTTGTTGTAGGAAATAAATTGCTCACACGGAATATGTGTCTTGTTTAATTAGCTACAGAAACAACCTGTACATTAGTGTCTAGGACCAGATGTGTATTATTAGAAATATATTGCCTGCCCCTAGGTGTCCTCAGCTCAACGTGTGGCTAATCTCTGGCACCCAGAACATTGGCCATGGCCGCAAGATCTGATAAAGCTACCCTGACTGCATGCCACTGCGACTCCTGGGTAGGGAAGCAGAGAGAGGCATGTATGTAGACATCCAAGACATCCAAAACCTGAGTGGACAAACCAAAATTAAAGGTGAGTGTCATGACCTGTAATCAATACAATACTGTGTTCTATTACATTACAGAAGCACGACTTAGACATAGACGTGTATGCATGTTTTAACTCACCTGAATTAAATATTTAAAAAAGGTGGCCTGTGAGATACTAATTACATTGCCAGTCACAGGCTGGAAGCTGCCATTAGCCATAAAGTGCTACACAGCCAGGAGTTTGAGCAGGCCTGAGACAGAGCGAGAGCGTGCTGTCTCAGGGTCTAGGTTAAGTTTGAAAAGGTCATACAGACGGAAAATGTTATTTACATTTAGTCGGAGCATCTGTATAACATGGTCATCAGCAAATGTGTTATCGTTTAAACGCACACTACAAAAACAAGCCATGGCCAGCCTACGCGGAACATGTACAACCTGCTTACCCTGTAGTTTTTCCTGGCCTGGGTTTATTGTAGCCTCATGGAGCAGTGTCAGGTATCCCCCAGCAAAAAAGACAGCAGTACTACACACAGTAGCAGCCATTTCAGATTGAGAGTGGTGAAAAATGTGTTTGGGCCCCTTTTAAAGGTCCAAAAAATCAGGTGTGACTAATGTAGAATTGGCAACACATGTAAACACGCTTCTCAAAAGCAGGTCTGTTTTTTTAGGCTTTTTGTACGATTAGTATTTTTTCACGGACGCACATGCATTTTCACGGTAGAGATTTCAAATACGAATGTTTATTAAATGACCGTGTTCCATACCTAAACAGCCACGTTTGACCGATGGTGTATTCATTCGTATTTTTTTTCTTGGACTTCCAAAAAAATACGAATGCCCTCATCACTGCCGTGATTTGAGTTTAGTAAATTCCCGAGATGACACTTTGAAGAAAAAACACCATCTCGGTCAAAATCGGGAGCTTAGTAAATTACCCCCCAGGTGTCAAGCCATGTGTTGCCCTTGTCAAGCTGTAATAAGTAGGGGTAAGGACGTTAACCACCTTGGAACATCCTCCCTTATACGTCACCTGCAGCGCATTCATCATAAGACAGTGACAAGTTCAAAAACTTTGGATGACAGCGGAAGCAGTCCACTGACCACTAAATCCCTTCCTCTTGTACCCAAGCTCCTGCAAACCACACCACCAACTCCCTCAGTGTCAAATTCCTCCTTACACAGGAAAGCCAATAGTCCTGCAGGCCATGTCACTGTCAAGTCTGACGAGTCCTCTCCTGCCTGGGATTCCTCCGATGCATCCTTGAGTGTAACGCCTCCTGCTGCTGGCGCTGCTCTTGTTGCTGCTGGGAGTCGATCGTCATCCCAGAGGGGAAGTCGGAAGACCACTTGTACTACTTCCAGTAAGCAATTGACTGTCCAACAGTCCTTTGCGAGGAAGATGAAATAGCACAGCAGTCATCCTGCTGCAAAGCGGATAACTCAGGCTTTGGCAGCCTGGGCGGTGAGAAACGTGTTTCCGTTATCCACCGTTAATTCACAGGCAACTACAGACTTGATTGAGGTACTGTGTCCCCGGTACCAAATACCATCTAGGTTCCATTTCTTTAGGCAGGCGATACCGAAAATGTACACAGACCTCAGAAAAAGAGTCACCAGTGTCCTAAAAAATGCAGTTGTACCCAATGTCCACTTAACCACGGACATGTGGACAAGTGGAGCAGGGCAGACTCAGGACTATATGACTGTGACAGCCCACTGGGTAGATGTATTGCCTCCCGCAGCAAGAACAGCAGCGGCGGCACCAGTAGCAGCATCTCGCAAATGCCAACTCGTTCCTAGGCAGGCTACGCTTTGTATCACCACTTTCCAGAAGAGGCACACAGCTGACAACCTCTTACGGAAACTGAGGAACATCATCGCAGAATGGCTTACCCCAAATGGACTCTCCTGGGGATTTGTGACATCGGACAACGCCAGCAATATTGTGCGTGCATTACATCTGGGCAAATTCCAGCACGTCCCATGTTTTGCACATACATTGAATTTGGTGGTGCAGAATTATTTAAAAAATGACAGGGGCGTGCAAGAGATACTGTCGGTGGCCCGAAAAATTGCGGGCCACTTTCGGCATTCAGCCACCGCGTGCCGAAGACTGGAGCACCAGCAAACATTCCAGAACCTGCCCTTCCATCATCTAAAGCAAGAGGTGGTAACGAGGTGGAATTCAACCCTCTATATGCTTCAGAGGATGGAGGAGCAGCAAAAGGCCATTCAAGCCTATACATCTGCCTACGATATAGGCAAAGGAGGGGGAATGCACCTGACTCAAGCGCAGTGGAGAATGATTTCAATGTTGTGCAAGGTTCTGCAACCCTTATAACTTGCACACGTGAAGTCAGTCATTCCCCTCATCAGGCTTTTGCAGAAGAAGCTGGAGACATTGAAGGAGGAGCTAAAACAGAGCGATTCCGCTAGGCATGTGGGACTTGTGGATGGAGCCCTTAATTTGCTTAACCAGGATTCATGGGTGGTCAATCTGTTGAAATCAGAGCACTACATTTTGGCCACTGTGCTCGATCCTAGATTTAATACCTACGTTGTATCTCTCTTTCCGGCAGACACAAGTCTGCAGAGTTTCAAAGACCTGCTGGTGAGAAAATTGTCAAGTCAAGCGGAACGTGACCCGTCAGCAGCTCCTCCTTCACATTCTCCCGCATCTGGGGAAGTGAGGAAAAGGCTAAGAATTCCGAGCCCACCCGCTGGCGGTGATGCAGGGCGGTCTGGAGCGAGTGCTGACATCTGGTCCGGACTGAAGGACCTGCCAACGATTACTGACATGTCGTCTACTGTCACTGCATATGATTCTCTCACCATTGAAAGAATGGTGGAGGATTATATGAGTGACCGCATCCAAGTAGGCACGTCAGACAGTCCGTACGTATACTGGCAGGAAAAAGAGGCAATTTGGAGGCCCTTGCAGAAACTGGCTTTATTTTATCGAAGTTGCCCACCCTCCAGTGTGTACTCTGAAAGAGTGTTTAGTGCAGCCGCTCACCTTGTCAGCAATCGGCGTACGAGGTTACTTCCAGAAAATGTGGAGAAGACGATGTTAATCAAAATGAATTATAATCATTTCCTCCGTGGAGACATTCACCAGCAATTGCCTCCAGAAAGTACACAGGGACCTGAGATGGTGGATTCCAGTGGGGACGAATTAATAATCTGTGAGGAGGGGGATGTACACAGTGAAAGGGGTGAGGAATCGGACGATGAGGAGGAGGTGGACATCTTGCCTCTGTAGAGCCAGTTTGTGCAAGGAGAGATTGATTGCTTCTTTTTTGGTGGGGACCCAAACCAACCAGTCATTTCAGTCACAGTTGTGTGGCAGACCCTGTCGCTGAAATGATGGGTTTGTTAAAGTGTGCATGTCCTGTTTATATAACATAAGTAGGGAGGCCAATCCCAGGCCATTTTTTCAATCCCGGTATTCGGGATTGAAAACCGGTCAATCCCGGGATTCCCGGGATCCCGGGATTGCAGTAGGGACCAGTGAAGGTTGTAGGGAGCAGCGCTGGAGGGAGGGTGTAGGTAGTGGTGCGGGAGGTTGGGAGGGTGTAGGTAGTGGTGCGGGAGGTAGGGAGGGTGTAAGTAGTGGTGCAGGAGGTAGGGAGGGGGTAGGTAGCAGTGCGGGAGGGTGGGTGTAGGTAGTGGTGCGGGAGGGAGGATGTAGGTAGCGGCGCGGAAGGGTTGGTAGCGGCGTGAGAGGGAGGGTGGGTGTAAGTAATGACACTTACTATTAGGCGGGCGGCCGAGGCAGCCATGGACTCACTGAAAGCGGGAGCATTTCAAATGAAGCGCTGGCCGCCAGCCAACCAGAGCTGGCGGACTGGTAGCCAATAGCGGCAGCTTCCCTGATTGGCTGCCGAGCCGCCAGCTCTGATTGGATGGCGGCCGGCGCTACATTTGAAGTGCTGCCGCGTTCAGTTTGTCCATGGCTGCCGTGGCCGCCCGCCTAATAGTAAGTGTCATTACTTACACCCACCCTCCCGCACATGCGCACTGTAATCCCTTGAATCCCGGGATTGGAAGCTCCAATCCCGGGATTCATATCCCTGCATTTTTGGGCCCAAATCCCGGGTTCCCGCCGATCCCGATCCCGGGATTGGCCTCCCTAAACATAAGGGTGGGTGGGAGGGCCCAAGGACAATTCCATCTTGCACCTCTTTTTTCTTTCATTTTTCTTTGCATCATGTGCTGTTTGGGGACTATTTTTTTTAAGTGCCATCCTGCCTGACACTGCAGTGCCACTCCTAGATGGGCCAGGTGTTTGTGTCGGCCACTTGTGTCACTTAGTTCAGCCATCCAGCGACCTTCGTGCACCTCTTTTTTTCTTTGCATCATGTGCTGTTTGGGGACTATTTTTTTGAAGTGCCATCCTGTCTGACACTGCAGTGCAACTCCTAGATGGGCCAGGTGTTTGTGTCGGCCACTTGGGTCGCTTAGCTTAGTCATCCAGCGACCTCGGTGCAAATTTTAGGACTAAAAATAATATTGTGAGGTGTGAGGTGTTCAGAATAGACTGAAAATGAGTGGAAATTATGGTTATTGAGGTTAATAATACTATGGGATCAAAATGACCCCCAAATTCTATGATTTAAGCTGTTTTGAGGGTTTTTTGTAAAAAAACACCCGAATCCAAAACACACCCGAATCCGACAAAAAATGTTCAGGAAGGTTTTGCCAAAACGCGTCCGAATCCAAAACACGGCCGCGGAACTGAATCCAAAACCAAAACAGAATAGTCTGAAAATTAGTGGAAATTAATGTTATTGAGGTCAATAACACCATAGGATCAAAATTAACCCCAAATTCTGTGATTTTAGCTGTTTATTTTTATTTTTTTTCAAAAATCATCCAGATCCAAAACCCAAAAGGGTGGTTTTGACAAAACCAATCAAGATCCAAAACACGAGTGGAGATCCATATCCAAAACCAAAACACTAAACCTGAAAAGTATCCACTGCACATCTCTAGTTTCCAGTGAGTTCCTGTTGTGCTGACAGTATTATTAAGCACTATGCACAGTTTCCATGGTTGTTCTTGAGATACACCCAGCACTAGTTCCTGCCACTGTGTTCTCTTAAGGCCAGTACTCATGGCCCGATGCTGGAGAGATGTGTGCTGAGTGAACCGCTCAGCACACATCTCTCCCGGCGCTCAGCACACCGAGATCTGTGCTGAGCGTGCGGGGGAGACGGGGGGGGCGCTCACTTCACCCAGCGGGTGAAGTGAGCGACCCGCTAGATTGGCCTGCATGCAGGCCAATCTAGCAGCAGCGATAGCGATGAGCGGGGCTGCGCATCGCTATCGCTGTTAGGGCTACACACGGAGCGATCTTGCTGAAAATCTAAGCAATCTAGTCAGATTGCTTAGATTATCGCTCCGTGTGTACCCCCCTTTACAGTTTGCAATGTGTTCCTGTTGTGCTGCCAGTACAATGTCTGCTGTAACCTGATTGCTAGCTCCAGTCTGCAGTTTTCAGAGTTTGGCTCAATAGATGTCAGTGTACTCCTATGTCTACAGTCACCTTTTCTTGGTGATAACCACAGACTCCTTGCTGTCTGCTCTGTGAACACTTCATTGTGCACAATAGTGTATCTTCCTGTGTGCCAACACATTCTGCCTGTGGACTCCACCTGTACTGTGTGCAGTCTCTACCAGTATATTCCTGCATATCCTAGTTTCTACTGTCAGATGAATATCCTTGTGCAGATCCAGGTCCAACCTGTGCAGTCCTGTGGTCTGTTCTAACTACAGTCTGTAAATATAATTATCTAGTGCCTGTCTTAGCCTGCAGGCTTCCAGTGTTCTTTAAATTAATCAACTGCATATGACACATATCTCTAGTATGTATTGACTGTCTATAATCCTTCCCTATTGTGTTGTTGAAACTAGAGATGAGCGCCTGAAATTTTTCGGGTTTTGTGTTTTGGTTTTGGGTTCGGTTCCGCGGCCGTGTTTTGGGTTCGAACGCGTTTTGGCAAAACCTCACCGAATTATTTTTGTCGGATTCGGGTGTGTTTTGGATTCGGGTGTTTTTTTCAAAAAACCCTAAAAAACAGCTTAAATCATAGAATTTGGGGGTAATTTTGATCCCAAAGTATTATTAACCTCAAAAAACATAATTTACACTCATTTTCAGCCTATTCTGAACACATCACACCTCACAATATTATTTTTAGTCCTAAAATTTGCACCGAGGTCGCTGTGTGAGTAAGATAAGCGACCCTAGTGGCCGACACAAACACCGGGCCCATCTAGGAGTGGCACTGCAGTGTCACGCAGGATGTCCCTTCCAAAAAACCCTCCCCAAACAGCACATGACGCAAAGAAAAAAAGAGGCGCAATGAGGTAGCTGTGTGAGTAAGATTAGCGACCCTAGTGGCCGACACAAACACCGGGCCCATCTAGGAGTGGCACTGCAGTGTCACGCAGGATGGCCCTTCCAAAAAACCCTCCCCAAACAGCACATGACGCAAAGAAAAAAAGAGGCGCAATGAGGTAGCTGTGTGAGTAAGATTAGCGACCCTAGTGGCCGACACAAACACCGGGCCCATCTAGGAGTGGCACTGCAGTGTCACGCAGGATGGCCCTTCCAAAAAACCCTCCCCAAACAGCACATGACGCAAAGAAAAAAAGAGGCGCAATGAGGTAGCTGACTGTGTGAGTAAGATTAGCGACCCTAGTGGCCGACACAAACACCGGGCACATCTAGGAGTGGCACTGCAGTGTCACGCAGGATGTCCCTTCCAAAAAACCCTCCCCAAACAGCACATGACGCAAAGAAAAAAAGAGGCGCAATGAGGTAGCTGTGTGAGTAAGATTAGCGACCCTAGTGGCCGACACAAACACCGGGCCCATCTAGGAGTGGCACTGCAGTGTCACGCAGGATGTCCCTTCCAAAAAACCCTCCCCAATCAGCACATGATGCAAAGAAAAAGAAAAGAAAAAAGAGGTGCAAGATGGAATTATCCTTGGGCCCTCCCACCCACCCTTATGTTGTATAAACAAAAAAGGACATGCACACTTTAACCAACCCATCATTTCAGTGACAGGGTCTGCCACACGACTGTGACTGATATGACGGGTTGGTTTGGACCCCCCCCCCCAAAAAAGAAGCAATTAATCTCTCCTTGCACAAACTGGCTCTACAGAGGCAAGATGTCCACCTCATCTTCACCCTCCGATATATCACCGTGTACATCCCCCTCCTCACAGATTATCAATTCGTCCCCACTGGAATCCACCATCTCAGCTCCCTGTGTACTTTGTGGAGGCAATTGCTGCTGGTCAATGTCTCCGCGGAGGAATTGATTATAATTAATTTTAATGAACATCATCTTCTCCACATTTTCTGGATGTAACCTCGTACGCCGATTGCTGACAAGGTGAGCGGCGGCACTAAACACTCTTTCGGAGTACACACTTGTGGGAGGGCAACTTAGGTAGAATAAAGCCAGTTTGTGCAAGGGCCTCCAAATTGCCTCTTTTTCCTGCCAGTATAAGTACGGACTGTGTGACATGCCTACTTGGATGCGGTCACTCATATAATCCTCCACCATTCTATCAATGTTGAGAGAATCATATGCAGTGACAGTAGACGACATGTCCGTAATCGTTGTCAGGTCCTTCAGTCCGGACCAGATGTCAGCATCAGCAGTCGCTCCAGACTGCCCTGCATCACCGCCAGCGGGTGGGCTCGGAATTCTGAGCCTTTTCCTCGCACCCCCAGTTGCGGGAGAATGTGAAGGAGGAGATGTTGACAGGTCGCGTTCCGCTTGACTTGACAATTTTGTCACCAGCAGGTCTTTCAACCCCAGCAGACCTGTGTCTGCCGGAAAGAGAGATCCAAGGTAGGCTTTAAATCTAGGATCGAGCACGGTGGCCAAAATGTAGTGCTCTGATTTCAACAGATTGACCACCCGTGAATCCTTGTTAAGCGAATTAAGGGCTGCATCCACAAGTCCCACATGCCTAGCGGAATCGCTCCGTGTTAGCTCCTTCTTCAATGCCTCCAGCTTCTTCTGCAAAAGCCTGATGAGGGGAATGACCTGACTCAGGCTGGCAGTGTCTGAACTGACTTCACGTGTGGCAAGTTCAAAGGGCATCAGAACCTTGCACAACGTTGAAATCATTCTCCACTGCACTTGAGACAGGTGCATTCCATCTCCTATATCGTGCTCAATTGTATAGGCTTGAATGGCCTTTTGCTGCTCCTCCAACCTCTGAAGCATATAGAGGGTTGAATTCCACCTCGTTACCACTTCTTGCTTCAGATGATGGCAGGGCAGGTTCAGTAGTTTTTGGTGGTGCTCCAGTCTTCTGTACGTGGTGCCTGTACGCCGAAAGTGTCCCGCAATTTTTCTGGCCACCGACAGCATCTCTTGCACGCCCCTGTCGTTTTTTAAAAAATTCTGCACCACCAAATTCAAGGTATGTGCAAAACATGGGACGTGCTGGAATTTGCCCATATTTAATGCACACACAATATTGCTGGCGTTGTCCGATGCCACAAATCCACAGGAGAGTCCAATTGGGGTAAGCCATTCCGCGATGATCTTCCTCAGTTGCCGTAAGAGGTTTTCAGCTGTGTGCGTATTCTGGAAAGCGGTGATACAAAGCGTAGCCTGCCTAGGAAAGAGTTGGCGTTTGCGAGATGCTGCTACTGGTGCCGCCGCTGCTGTTCTTGCGGCGGGAGTCCATACATCTACCCAGTGGGCTGTCACAGTCATATAGTCCTGACCCTGCCCTGCTCCACTTGTCCACATGTCCGTGGTTAAGTGGACGTTGGGTACAACTGCATTTTTTAGGACACTGGTGAGTCTTTTTCTGACGTCCGTGTACATTCTCGGTATCGCCTGCCTAGAGAAGTGGAACCTAGATGGTATTTGGTAACGGGGGCACACTGCCTCAATAAATTGTCTAGTTCCCTGTGAACTAACGGCGGATACCGGACGCACGTCTAACACCAACATAGTTGTCAAGGACTCAGTTATCCGCTTTGCAGTAGGATGACTGCTGTGATATTTCATCTTCCTCGCAAAGGACTGTTGAACAGTCAATTGCTTACTGGAAGTAGTACAAGTGGGCTTACGACTTCCCCTCTGGGATGACCATCGACTCCCAGCGGCAACAACAGCAGCGCCAGCAGCAGTAGGCGTTACACGCAAGGATGCATCGGAGGAATCCCAGGCAGGAAAGGACTCGTCAGACTTGCCAGTGACATGGCCTGCAGGACTATTGGCATTCCTGGGGAAGGAGGAAATTGACACTGAGGGAGTTGGTGGGGTGGTTTGCGTGAGCTTGGTTACAAGAGGAAGGGATTTACTGGTCAGTGGACTGCTTCCGCTGTCACCCAAAGTTTTTGAACTTGTCACTGACTTATTATGAATGCGCTGCAGGTGACGTATAAGGGAGGATGTTCCGAGGTGGTTAACGTCCTTACCCCTACTTATTACAGCTTGACAAAGGGAACACACGGCTTGACACCTGTTGTCCGCATTTCTGGTGAAATACCTCCACACCGAAGAGCTGATTTTTTTGGTATTTTCACCTGGCATGTCAACGGCCATATTCCTCCCACGGACAACAGGTGTCTCCCCGGGTGCCTGACTTAAACAAACCACCTCACCATCAGAATCCTCCTGGTCAATTTCCTCCCCAGCGCCAGCAACACCCATATCCTCCTCATCCTGGTGTACTTCAACACTGACATCTTCAATCTGACTATCAGGAACTGGACTGCGGGTGCTCCTTCCAGCACTTGCAGGGGGCATGCAAATAGTGGAAGGCGCATGCTCTTCACGTCCAGTGTTGGGAAGGTCAGGCATCGCAAACGACACAATTGGACTCTCCTTGTGGATTTGGGATTTCAAAGAACGCACAGTTCTTTGCGGTGCTTTTGCCAGCTTGAGTCTTTTCAGTTTTCTAGCGAGAGGCTGAGTGCTTCCATCCTCATGTGAAGCTGAACCACTAGCCATGAACATAGGCCAGGGCCTCAGCCGTTCCTTGCCACTCCGTGTGGTAAATGGCATATTGGCAAGTTTACGCTTCTCCTCCGACAATTTTATTTTAGGTTTTGGAGTCCTTTTTTTTCTGATATTTGGTGTTTTGGATTTGACATGCTCTGTACTATGACATTGGGCATCGGCCTTGGCAGACGACGTTGCTGGCATTTCATCGTCTCGGCCATGACTAGTGGCAGCAGCTTCAGCACGAGGTGGAAGTGGATCTTGATCTTTCCCTAATTTTGGAACCTCAACTTTTTTGTTCTCCATATTTTATAGGCAGAACTAAAAGGCACCTCAGGTAAACAATGGAGATGGATGGATTGGATAGTTTACTAGTATACAATTATGGACGGACTGCCACGGTTAGGTGGTATAAAAAAACCACGGTTAGGTGGTATATATTATAATAATAATACAATTATGGATGGACGGACTGCCTGCCGACTGCCGACACAGAGGTAGCCACAGCCGTGAACTACCGCACTGTACACTGGTTGATAAAGAGATAGTAGTATACTCGTAACAACTAGTATGACACTATGACGACGGTATAAAGAATGGAAAAAAAACCACGGTTAGGTGGTATATATTATAATAATAATACAATTATGGATGGACGGACTGCCTGCCGACTGCCGACACAGAGGTAGCCACAGCCGTGAACTACCGCACTGTACACTGGTTGATAAAGAGATAGTAGTATACTCGTAACAACTAGTATGACACTATGACGACGGTATAAAGAATGGAAAAAAAACCACGGTTAGGTGGTATATATTATAATAATAATACAATTATGGATGGACGGACTGCCTGCCGACTGCCGACACAGAGGTAGCCACAGCCGTGAACTACCGCACTGTACACTGGTTGATAAAGAGATAGTAGTATACTCGTAACAACTAGTATGACACTATGACGACGGTATAAAGAATGGAAAAAAAACCACGGTTAGGTGGTATATATTATAATAATAATACAATTATGGATGGACGGACTGCCTGCCGACTGCCGACACAGAGGTAGCCACAGCCGTGAACTACCGCACTGTACACTGGTTGATAAAGAGATAGTAGTATACTCGTAACAACTAGTATGACACTATGACGACGGTATAAAGAATGGAAAAAAAACCACGGTTAGGTGGTATATATTATAATAATAATACAATTATGGATGGACGGACTGCCTGCCGACTGCCGACACAGAGGTAGCCACAGCTGTGAACTACCGCACTGTACACTGGTTGATAAAGAGATAGTAGTATACTCGTAACAACTAGTATGACACTATGACGACGGTATAAAGAATGGAAAAAAAACCACGGTTAGGTGGTATATATTATAATAATAATACAATTATGGATGGACGGACTGCCTGCCGACTGCCGACACAGAGGTAGCCACAGCCGTGAACTACCGCACTGTACACTGGTTGATAAAGAGATAGTAGTATACTCGTAACAACTAGTATGACACTATGACGACGGTATAAAGAATGGAAAAAAAACCACGGTTAGGTGGTATATATTATAATAATAATACAATTATGGATGGACGGACTGCCTGCCGACTGCCGACACAGAGGTAGCCACAGCCGTGAACTACCGCACTGTACACTGGTTGATAAAGAGATAGTAGTATACTCGTAACAACTAGTATGACACTATGACGACGGTATAAAGAATGGAAAAAAAACCACGGTTAGGTGGTATATATTATAATAATAATACAATTATGGATGGACGGACTGCCTGCCGACTGCCGACACAGAGGTAGCCACAGCCGTGAACTACCGCACTGTACACTGGTTGATAAAGAGATAGTAGTATACTCGTAACAACTAGTATGACACTATGACGACGGTATAAAGAATGGAAAAAAAACCACGGTTAGGTGGTATATATTATAATAATAATACAATTATGGATGGACGGACTGCCTGCCGACTGCCGACACAGAGGTAGCCACAGCCGTGAACTACCGCACTGTACACTGGTTGATAAAGAGATAGTAGTATACTCGTAACAACTAGTATGACACTATGACGACGGTATAAAGAATGGAAAAAAAACCACGGTTAGGTGGTATATATTATAATAATAATACAATTATGGATGGACGGACTGCCTGCCGACTGCCGACACAGAGGTAGCCACAGCCGTGAACTACCGCACTGTACACTGGTTGATAAAGAGATAGTAGTATACTCGTAACAACTAGTATGACACTATGACGACGGTATAAAGAATGGAAAAAAAACCACGGTTAGGTGATATATATTATAATAATAATACAATTATGGATGGACGGACTGCCTGCCGACTGCCGACACAGAGGTAGCCACAGCCGTGAACTACCGCACTGTACACTGGTTGATAAAGAGATAGTAGTATACTCGTAACAACTAGTATGACACTATGACGACGGTATAAAGAATGGAAAAAAAACCACGGTTAGGTGGTATATATTATAATAATAATACAATTATGGATGGACGGACTGCCTGCCGACTGCCGACACAGAGGTAGCCACAGCCGTGAACTACCGCACTGTACACTGGTTGATAAAGAGATAGTAGTATACTCGTAACAACTAGTATGACACTATGACGGTATAAAGAAAGAAAAAAAAATACCACGGTTAGGTGGTATATATTGTAATACAATTATGGATGGACGGACTGCCTGCCGAGTTCCGACTGCCGACACAGAGGTAGCCACAGCCGTGAACTACCGCACTGTACTGTGTCTGCTGCTAATATAGACTGGTTGATAAAGAGATAGTATACAATACATACAACAATGAATATACTACTATACTGGTGGTCAGGCACTGGTCACCACTAGTCACACTGGCAGTGGCACTCCTGCAGCAAAAGTGTGCACTGTTTAATTTTAAATTAATATAATATTATGTACTCCTGGGGGCTCCTGCTATAACAACCTGCAGTGCTCCCCAGTCTCCCCCACAATTATTATAAGCTTTGCCTTTTATACATTGATGTGCAGCACACTGGGCTGAGCTGAGTGCACACAGACTGAGTCACACTGTGTGACTGGCTGCTGCTGTGTATCGTTTTTTTTCAGGCAGAGAACGGATATAGCAGAGAACGGATATATATTAAAATAAATAAAAGTTAACTAACAACAACTGCACTGGTCACTGTGGTAAACTCTGTCTGACTCTGCACAATCTCTCTCTCTCTCCTAATCTAATTTCTAATGGAGAGGACGCCAGCCACGTCCTCTCCCTATCAATCTCAATGCACGTGTGAAAATGGCGGCGACGCGCGGCTCCTTATATAGAATCCGAGTCTCGCGAGAATCCGACAGCGTCATGATGACGTTCGGGCGCGCTCGGGTTAACCGAGCAAGGCGGGAGGATCCGAGTCTGCTCGGACCCGTGAAAAAAACATGAAGTTCGTGCGGGTTCGGTTTCAGAGAAACCGAACCCGCTCATCTCTAGTTGAAACATCACCTATTCACTTACTCCAATTTTAATCAAACTTGTTCAGTGACCCTAGCTTGGAGCCCCACACAAATCCAAAACCAGACAACAGGTGGTAAAGTAAATGAACAGAAATGTTTTAGCAGCTTCCATTACAATTGAGTCTTAAGTTGTAATTAAAAGTGTGAAAGACAATAATTGGTTTATTGTCTTATCAAAGCCATTTTTTCCATTGCTACTTATTTTCCTTTTAGTAGCTTATACTCAACATAAAAGTTTGACTGTCAAAGTACATGGCAATTAATTGCCAAACTCAGAAAGCAATATGAACAGAATTATTGATGTTATGCAAATGATGGGCTAATTGCTATCAAATTTGCACTTTCATAAACATAAGATAAGTTATAAACAACATGAACTACATTTGGATGTTGTTGAACTGATTGCTGAATTTGTGCTTTGAAAAAACATGTATAGTATACTATACAGTACTATATATATGAAAAAGGAATCAGTGATCACTATTTGGAAAAATATATAGAATTAACTTACATAATTAATGGCTATAAAAGTTTAAGTCACCCATATGTTTTATTATTATGCAAACTAGAACCAATAACCTAGAAATAATGACACGTAAGACTGTATAGATTGGAAAAATTGGAGGTCACAGCCAAATTTATTAAATTGGAATTAGAATTGTTAATCACCGGTGGCGAAAAAAGCAGTGGCAACTCGGCCATGGCTTAAAACTTTAGAATCTTTAAATAAATGGGGCGGAGTTTCCGCCCCTTGCGCAGTCCGTCCTGGGTAGAACCATCTCCCCTTAATTAGCACAGTGCTGGTCCCTCCTTAAGATGGTGACCTGGTCCTCCCCTGAGGTAGTGACCGACTCGCCTTTCTCAAAGGGGAAATGCTAGCCAAGCTCTGCTGCGCTAAATTGAGCCGCCGAATAGCACTGCTTTCCGCCCGCTGCGCCTCTCACTTGCTGGAATAATTATAGCTTATTATTCCAACGAATAAAAAACTTTCAAAGTACATTGACAGAAAAACACAATTCACGAATTTAAATTGCTGGGTGGGTGGGTGGGATCACAAAATGGCAAGAGGAATATGAATCCTCTGCCAGCACTTAAATAAACTAATCTACCCCGCCTACCTAACTACTCCCCATTGGATAATGCTTGATTGACATCTATTAATAACCTATTAGAAAATATCAACACAAAACCAGATCTAACTAGCTTAGCTACCTAAACAACCAGGGAACCCGCCTACTTACTACTCCCTATTGGATAATGTTTAATTGACATACATCAGCACCTATTAAAAATTATCAACACAAAAACCAGCTCTAACTAGCTTAGCTACATAACAAACAGGGTGCTTATATTCACTCTATCCTATACAGTCTCTCGTTCTTTTTAAGTCACCCATATGTTTTATTATTATGCAAACTAGAACCAATAACCTAGAAATAATGACACGTACAACTGTATAGATTGGAAAAATTGGAGGTCACAGCCAAATTTATTAAATTGGAATTAGAATTGTTAATCACCGGTGGCGAAAAAAGCAGTGGCAACTCGGCCATGGCTTAAAACTTTAGAATCTTTAAATAAATGGGGCGGAGTTTCCGCCCCTTGCGCAGTCCGTCCTGGGTAGAACCATCTCCCCTTAATTAGCACAGTGCTGGTCCCTCCTTAAGATGGTGACCTGGTCCTCCCCTGAGGTAGTGACCGACTCGCCTTTCTCAAAGGGGAAATGCTAGCCAAGCTCTGCTGCGCTAAATTGAGCCGCCGAATAGCACTGCTTTCCGCCACATTCGAAGACTCCAGACTTCGAAACCGCCACCAACAGCCTACCTTCACAATTCGTTTAAACCTTTCAACAATGCTGTGACAAACAACTCCAAACCATCTTCAGATAAATGCACTCCATCTAATCTGTACAATTCTACCTTCTCATAACGCAAATCTGGATGCTTAACCACTTTCCCTTTTAAACTAATAACAAATCTGGAGGTTGCGGCATTGAGCTTCCTTCTTACTTTATCTAACGCCACTCCCCCTTGGGTGCCCCTCCAAAATCTACGCGGTACCACTTCTGACCATACCACCTTAACCGCCGGCCAATGCTCAGCAATTATTTGAAAATCTTTCTTTATGCTGTTAATTAACTCTATACCCTTACAAGTACCTAAATCATTGCCTCCTAAGTGTATCAACAAGCAATCAGGGGCACCCCACTTCTTTTCGCCATCCCAAAGCACACTCAATAAATTGCTCCATCTCATTCCCCTTATACCTATCCACCTCACTTTAAAAGGGAACGACTTAGATGCCTTGTGCCTACTTGCCCAATAGACATATGAATGCCCCACAATCCACACCCGGCTTGACAATGTCAAAAAACCTGCAGAAAAAACAGCAAAACAAATAATATTTTATTTAACTTATGATTCAACAAACCTTTAAAAACAGGGAGGGATAAAACTTAGTTATTTTGGCGACCCAGATGGAGGTGAACGACACCAAACCTCAAAAATTCTTGTGAGGGAAAAGGTGAAAAGAACTCCAATCCCCCTTTAACGGCGGGTAGCTTATGGCCCTGGGTTTCCGAAATAACAAACTCGCAGGATGCCTCTATTAATGCAACTTATCCCCTCTAACATAACGCTTGTAAGCATCTGACTTCCACCGTCCCAACCTCTTAATCTCTTCCTTGGAAGAGCCTTCCACTGCTGCGCAAGTCGCTGCTCCTATCCTGAAAGAATGCGTCCCGTAATGCTCTAATGGAAGGCCCAATGCAATTAAACATTTGTTAAAAATACTTGTGAATTGAAATTTAGTTAAAGGACTTCGATCCCTATGTACCAACCACTGATCCCCCCCTTTCGGACGAATTTGCCCGAAGGCTTCAGCTAATCTTACTGGGCAGATGCTCGGCTCCAAATGCGTAGGCACAGAAATCCATTTACCCCTTCCTAACTGATCCGTTTTGGACCGGTGTATCTTAATAAGCAGCTTATCACTCCTAACTACTACATTACTCAACAATATACCCGTATCAACTGAACCCTTATTTTTTGCAACTAGTTCACCTACCCTTAATGCACCAAAAAAGGCCACTGCAAATGCTAAACTAAAAAGGTTAACCTCGAACTCTCCTATCGCAATACCCGAAACGGCCCTAATTAGATCTCTCAAAAGCTCGATGTCAATTGGCCTACGCTCATCTCCTATATTTGCCTGCTCTTTAGACCACCCCTTCATTGCCTTTGATAACATAAAAAATTTAGTTGGGTCGATCAACCCTTCTAAACGTGAAAAATACGAGATTCCTGCTAAAGCACCCGACATAGCCGCTCTAGAACGACCCTTTTCATGCCCTAACCATACAAACGCTAACATAACATCCTGTACACTCTTACCACCACCTTCCGAATTCATGTACGCCTGCCACTCACTCCATGCTGCAGAATACGATCTCAACGTCCCAGGTGCCAATGCCTTCAATGCTAACGCTTTCATACCGGATTGATGATCTGCCATACAAATTCAGGACATGACAAACTCTCTAATCTAGCCGCTGGAGCTAATGCTCTAAATCTATCCCATTGAAAACGAGACAAAGCATCCGCTATCTCGTTCCTCACCCCAGGCACATGCCTAGCACTTAACTCTATATTCTTCTGCATACATCTAAGAGTTAAATGCCTTAACAACTTCAACGCATGATAACATGAAGACTTTTGGTTGTTTATCGCTTGAACTACCCCTAGATTGTCGCACCAAAACAAAACCCTTTGATTACCTAGCTTATAGCCCCAGATCTCCACCGCGACAATGATTGGAAAAAGCTCAAGTAGAAGCATGCTATTAGTAAGCCCTTTCCTACGCCATTCCTCAGGCCAAGCTTCCGCACACCATTCACCTACAAAATATGCACCGAAGCCTAGAGACCCTGATGCATCCATGAAAAATTGCAAATCTCTGTTGCTTACTTCTTCCTGCAGCCAAATACAAACTCCATTAAAATCTCTTAAAAATTCTAACCAAACCTTACAATCTTCCTTCAATTCCGATGAAATGCATATAAAATGGTGCGATTTCTTAACCCCTGCAGTGGCTCTTTCTAGCCTACGACTAAAAATCCTTCCCATCGGAATGACCCTACAAGAAAAATTTAATAACCCAAGAAGTGATTGTACCTGTTTCAGAGTCATCTTTTTTGCCGAAATAAAATTCTCCAATAAACTCCTTAAACCATTCACTTTTTCTGCTGGCAACCTACAAAGGCCTGCTTCAGTATCAATCTCTATACCTAGATAAGATAAACAGGTCACAGGCCCCTCTGTTTTTTCCTTAGCTACCGGTACACCCATTACCGAAAAAAGGGCTTGAACCGAAAACAGCAATTCATTACATGCCGAGCTACTCGCAGGGCCTGCCAACAAAAAATCATCCAAATAATGAGTGATTCCTGTCTGACCTGTGCCGGCCTTCACACACCACTGTAAAAATGAACTAAAACATTCAAAGTAAGAACACGAAATTGAACAGCCCATTGGCAAACACCTGTCCACATAAAATTGGCCCTCAAGCTTGAAACCCATGTATTTAAATGAATCAGGATGTAGCGGCAACAACCTAAAAGCCGATTCTATATCCACTTTTGCTAACATAGCTCCTACACCAAAACCTTGAACCATATCAACGGCTTCTTCAAAAGACTGATACTTAACGCTACACAAAGAAGGGTCCAGAGCCTCGTTTATTGAGCCCCCCTCCGGATAGGAAAGGTGCTGAATTATCCGAAATTTACCCGGCTCCTTCTTTGGAACTACCCCCAATGGTGAAACACAAAATTCCGCTAAAGGCGGACTTTTAAAAGGTCCACACATACGGCCCAAACCGACTTCCGCAGCAATTTTGGCTCTTACTATTTCTGGATAATCTCTAGCTGATTTAAGATTCCTCCTGGCTAAAACTAACACTGGCCTAACTATTGGCAATTTAAAACCAAACTTAAAACCTTGCAATAAAAATGCCGCCTCCTCCCTGAGAGGATAGCGGTCCAACCAACGCTCTAAAACTACCACATCTACTGGGGACTCCGCTTTACCTATTAGCGGCCCTCTGCTCCCCTCTCCCCCCTGATTGAGTTGCGGACCTGCTGCAATCCTTTGCTGCGTGACCTCCGCCACACAGCATGCAGATATGTCTATATCTACATGCTGTTCCCCTACTGCATTGCGCGTTATTGAACGCGTAACATTTTCCTCTTCCTCCTGTGTTAAAGCCTGGTCTAAACTGAAAGGGCTGTTTACGACCCATCGACTCCGTAAAAGACCTATTACTATGAGTTACCTCCAACCAAACTTCTACATCTTTGAAACCTAAATTTAGCAATTTCTGACCGTCTTGCTTCTTCCTAAATAATTCGTCGTACTGACGCCAAACATTATGCCTAGCCGTCAGAAACATATTATGAATAAGATGTAGATATTTAATCACGTTAAGAAACTCCGATGGACGAGATTCTATATAACAAGCCGCAAAAATGTACATCCCCGTAAGCCAATTGGGATAACTCCTCCTTGCCTCTTCCGCCACCGGCCCCCCGGCCTTTGCTGTATCTAGAGCCTTTTTAGCTTCGTGTGTAATCGCGAACATATCTACGAAGCGCCCTTTCTTTATACGTTCCCTCACCTTAGACCTTACTCCCCTCAATATTGCCGTATTTGCACAATGCACACTATCGCCTGAGGCATCTGGAGCCGAACTGCCCCCTAAACTGCGCCCTCCCTTTGAAACCTTACGCTTTCCCCTAAGATGCTGAACGAATGTCCGCATAAATTTACGCGGATTCTCCAGCGAGCTAGACGTATCTGATGATTCGTCAGAATGCGAAGATTTTGCGCTAATCTGGATTTCTGTAATTATCTTACCCGTTCCTGATGTAGAAGGACCTTCGCCTGCATCTCCTGTTAGCTCTTGTCCCACGCTGTGCGACGCGCCCGCCGCAGCTTGACTTGTTGATTGCTGATCTTGCGAAATCCCAACGACTGCTGGCGAATCTAACTGAACTGTGTTAGCTGCTGACACCTGCGGACTCATTAAAACAGTGTTACTTCCCGCTTGCCCCACCCCGTCTAATCCATCGGCTGCTACCGACGGTACCCGCGCTTCAGTTTGCACGCTTGGCCGACTTTCAGACTGCCTTGGTGATGGGGGTCTAGCTGGTGGAGGAACTTGGGGCAGAGGCGGCTGCCCTGCTTGATGAACGCTCATAAATTGATTAGGCGCGGGATGCAACCAATGCCCATATTGAGGGCCTGCCTGAGAGGGGCTTGAAAACTGCATAAAATGCGGAAAAGCCAACGGCTGATATATATGACTTAACTGCTGGTTATATTGAGGGTTAATTAAATGCTGCTGCCTTATTAAAGGCAGCTGCGCAGCATTTTGCTGGGCCCCCTGACTGAAGTACGGGGACCATGACCCATGCTGGGGTTGAAAATTGCCACTTGTTTGAAAATTTACTTGATGTGAAAAAGGAGGAGGGGGGGAATTGCAAACAATTCCCTTGCCCTATCTAAACCCACTACAGCAGGCCCTGGGGAACTCCCTATACCCCCTGCTGCCCCCCCCTACATTCATTAAATTACTACCTTCACCCCTTATGGAGAGGCTAACATGCTGCCTCTCCCTTGGGGCTCTAATGGCTGTCTGCCTGTCCCTACAAATGCGTTCCCCTCCCCAGCTCCTAAAGCTGTGGGAGAGGGACTAACGGCCGCCGGGGCTGCTACCATGGAAACGGGGGCGGGGCTTACAGCAGCGGGTGCCGATGCACCGGACCCGCTGCTTAATACTGAGGATGGCCGGCGGGGTGTGCTCGCAGGGCTGGCTGTCGCTCCCGACAGCCAGGCCCGCAGCACTGAAGGAGACGGAGCGGGAGGCGGGTGACTCGTCACCGCTACCTCCGTCCTGCTTGCGCGTGCGCTGGGAGCCGCGCGAGTGCTGGGAGCCGCGTGACTGGCTCCCCTCACTGCAAAACATCGCTCTCCTCTCACCGCTGGAGAGGCAGCGGCGGCAGAAAGAGGTCTGGATACCTCAACCAAGCGGCGGGGAGGGGGCGCACTGCGGCGGGGGCGAGGCATATTAATGTCTTTATTAACCCAGCACAGCAGAATAAACCTAATGAAACCTATCTTCCCAATTCACCTCACAAATTTTCTTATCTCTAAATATACTATCAGATATGTATATATGAAACACAGAAATACCTATGAATAAACTACCACAATTGTAAATACAGTTATGAAGGAAATAAACTTTCCTATAACCCCTTAAAACCGTTTAATGAAAACACCTGTGGAGTGATACTGAATACCTTACCAGTCCCAGGAATCACAAAATGGCAAGAGGAATATGAATCCTCTGCCAGCACTTAAATAAACTAATCTACCCCGCCTACCTAACTACTCCCCATTGGATAATGCTTGATTGACATCTATTAATAACCTATTAGAAAATATCAACACAAAACCAGATCTAACTAGCTTAGCTACCTAAACAACCAGGGAACCCGCCTACTTACTACTCCCTATTGGATAATGTTTAATTGACATACATCAGCACCTATTAAAAATTATCAACACAAAAACCAGCTCTAACTAGCTTAGCTACATAACAAACAGGGTGCTTATATTCACTCTATCCTATACAGTCTCTCGTTCTTTTAAAGCTTTGATACTGCAATGTTTAAATTAAGCCATATATTATTCAGTGATGGTAATCGGTATTCAACATATAAGATAACTGAACAAGTGACTCTCATATTATATATTGTGAATGATAATGATTGGTCTCAAGAAAACATTTTTAGGCTATGTGCCAGATGACATCACAACCAGTGTAAAAATATGTCTAAAATGTTAATAAAAGACAAACAGTGCTAGGAATACTGCTTGTTGATTTGTGTGGCCAAAGTTATGATTATGAAACTACCATGTTTATTGAGGGGAAAAAAAGATTACAGCAGGGTACAGTATATTGTTGTGAAGTCTATATGCTTCCTTGCAATTTGCCACACTGGAATTTTTTTGGGGGGTGTAGTAATCTCATCATATACTCCTCCTTCTCCACATCCTTCTCTTTTTATAGCATCCTGCAAAGAAAATATACATTATTTTCTGTATCACTTGAACCTGGAATATTCTCCAATACCTTGCTATCATACTGAAGAAAAATTTTCATGCACACAATAAGACTGTGGTGTAGACTTTGCTATCAACATTGTTTAATAAAACTGCAGAGGAGGCAATGGACCACACTATGCAAAGTAAAACAGCGTCTTCATCACATGACATTCTGTATTATGAGTGACTTTTATCAGTTATAATATAATATGGCATATTTATAAAATTGTCCATAAAAAGCACACTGTGGAAGAAAAATAATGCCCATCTGTAAAATACACACTGCATGTACAGGCATTTATTTCATTCAGGAATGCTGTAAATCATGGTTTGAATCTTAACAAGCAACACATAATGAGATAATGAGATGAGCTTGAAATTGAAAAGGCATTCAATGAATTCTGCATCATGTAATATGAAGGACAAGGTGATTTCATACCAGAAAGGAAAATAGATATTAAACATGAATATTTTCTTGTTGTAATTGTTACAGCTTTCTCATCATCCCAGAAGTGCTCAGACCAACGTCATGCTCATATGTCACATTTTGATTGTCTTAATAGCATTCCCGAACAAAATGAGAAACTTAAACGTGTTACATTTTGACTTTCTTTATGACAAAAAAGTGAAAAGTCTAAGCATACAGGAGCTCAAGCAGACTAAAACAAAAGGTGATTTGGGGGGCATATCATGTGTGTTTTCACACTGCACATGCTCAAGCAGAAGCAACTGCAGGTGAAATCAACGCATTGGCATCTCATTGTGTGGTGGAAGGGATGGAACTTGGCAGTAATGAGGCATTTGCAACATACAGTGAGATAGGAACAAAGAAGACATGGGCAATGAAAAGTTGTGTGCTTGCCTAATTATGGATGTATTGAGACCGACCTTTTGCACGAGGAATAAGGTTAATCTGGACACAGATGTGTGTAGCTTAACTACAGCTGAGTCAGGTATAGGAGGAGAAAGGGGGTCACTTCTCAACCACCTAGACCTGACCCAGATGTAGCAGCAGCCTGCCAGTCTGGAAAGTGTGCAGCCACCACTCTCCCCTTACTAGTACAATGCGGCATAATGTGTAAGGGGCATTACTGTAAAGCACAACAGAAATTGCTGTGCCTTATAAGAAACTGTTATATATTGTAACAGTATTGTTGGGATTGTCAGAAAATAACAATACTGACACCAAGGTATATAGTGAAAACAAAGCAGTTTTACTAAACCACAGATTCTTTACTACATGAAACAAAACCAAGTTGTTTACATCACAACTTGGGGTAACAACAATCTTCCTGGCTGTTTAACATCACACAGTCATCAGGTGGTTATAGACACAGCATACAGTCAACCAAAACAATGAATCAAGCAGTGTAAAGCTTTTTGCTAACAGGACTACAAATAAATATTCACAACACTGTGTCCTGGGTTATAGTCACCGATGTGTGCAGCATCCCGTTTCAGTGCAAATGTGTCCTGACAGGAACCACTGATGCTGAAGTCCCTTCAGACATATGCAGTCTTCTAGACCCCTGACGCTAGCCCCCTTACAGGCCCTAGCTATTGGCTGCTAGACAGCATCAGAGGTCCTGCACATGTGAAAGCTTCAGCCCTTTCTAGGTATCCTAGAGGTGCACAATTACTCAGCCATCCTGGCTGCAGAACCCACAAGACCTGGACTGACCTTTGTGAATGGGGCCTCCACTCCCATCCACCCCCAGGGACCCTTACTGGTTTTCTACAAAACCAAACTACAGGAGCTAAAATAGTTCCTGCTGTCTCCTTGGGGTTTTTCTAAAGTCTTCTGTAGGCATGTTCCAGGTCATCGCAAAATATGGAATGGATCCCATTTCCTTTTTGCGAGGCTCCTTTCGACTGGTCTGGCACTCCACCTCAGACCGTCTGGTGTCTCTCTCATCACATAATGTATGTATGCATATATATATATATATAAATTAAATGACTGGCATAATGTGCTATAAGAAGCACTACTACTGTGTGTCATAATATATTATAAGGAGCAATACTACTGTGTGGCATTATGTGTTATAAGTGGCAATACTGTGTGGTGTAATATGAATAAGGTCACACTGTTGTGTGGCATAATTTTAATTGGGGTACTATTGTGTGACCACGCCCCTTCCCATGAGACCATATCCTTTTCTTCGGGGTACTCACCGAAGGTTGTCCTTATTTATAATATGGGGGACAGGCACCAATGCTTTTTGTAGAACAGGGCACCAACATGTCTAGTTATAGCTTTGGCTTTAATGTTCCCAGATCGGTCTGGTTATATTTTTTATGGTCCCAATCCTAGGGAACTAATATCTATGCTAACTGGCTAGTTGGGCACCTTGGAAAGGAAATCCCATGCTTCGTGTCTCCATGCAATAATGGCAGCAGTCCTTGATAATAAGGACTAGTGTTGGTTACAGCAATTTTGGGGAACCTCATGCTCCCCCCTACCCTACCCCCACTAATTTTGCTACTAACAATCTAGGCTATCAGCAATAGTATAGGTTTACATTTTTATAGGAGGGGCATACTAATTTTTGTTAATTACATTTTTTTAAAATAATAACATTTCTGCTTGGATCCGGAGATGGGTGCAGCTCTTTAGCTGGCGGGTTTACGGTGATTTTACATCTGATTTTTATGCAGTTTGGGCATTCTTACATAAGTGGTGATTGACTTTGGTTGTAGTTTCGAAAGTGAAACCAACCTTATGCATATTCAGCGGTTTTGAGCGCTAAACCACTGTCAATCCACAGGAAAATCTATCTACAGTTTCTTATGGGTACATTTACTAAGCAATGATAAGAGCGAAGAAGTGAGCAAGTGGAGAAGTTGCCCATGGCAACCAATCAGCACTGATGTAACATCTATAATTTGCATACTATAAAATGATACAGAGCTGCTGATTGGTTGATGGGTAAATGTCTCCACTGGCTCACTTCTCCATTCTTATCACTGCTTAGTTGGTAAAATTGATACTTGATACTGTAGTACAGTACATTAAGCCTTAGTGTGTGAATTTAACAAGTGTCAATTTCATCAACTGACTACTGTAATTTTCAAACACAGCACTAAGATTTTTTTTATTAAAAAATACAAACAAATAGGATCCTTAAGCTTCTTTTAGTCACACTTTTAAAAACATTAAAAAACAAATGACAATAAAAAGGTTTTTGTGACAAACAAATTATTTTAAAGGGGTGAGTTCTTACTGTAATAAAAAAAAACTGTCTAATTTGTAAATGGCCCATATTACGTATGGTTTATGGGGGTCATTCCGAGTTGATCGCTAGCTGCATTTGTTCGCAGCGCAGCGATCTGGCAAAAAAACGGCAGTTCTGTGCATGCGTATGTGGCGCAATGCGCACACGCGACGTACGGGCACAACGTGGACCATGGGCTTCTGATTGAGCGACTGATACATTTCTGTGGTCTGGATGGCACAGTCCTAAACTGGTTCAAATCATTTCTCACAGGCAGGTCACAGAGAGTATCATCTGGATTATACTCATCACCACCAGTGCCATTGCCATGTGGTGTCCCACAAGGTTCTATACTATCCCCCATGCTTTTTGCAGGATACATGCTCCCATTGGGCGAAATATTCAGGCGCCATGGCCTGGTCTACCACTGCTATGCAGATGATACACAACTGTACTTGTCCTTTGCTCCGGGCACTGATAACCAAATAGCAACCCTAAATGGCTGTCAAGCTGAACTACAGGAATGGATGAGCGCCAGTTGGCTGCGACTGAACCCGGATAAAACAGAGGTCCTTATGATACGACCGCAACATCAAAGGACAAGACTGCAGCATAGCCAACCAACTGTACTTACACTCGGGGATTCAGAATTACAGACTAGTGATCGTGTGCGGAATCTTGGCGTTGTCCTGGATGGTGGCTTGACACTTAAACATCAGATATCAGCCACAATCAAATCCTCATTCTTTCACCTGAGGAACATAGCCAGAATCAAGCACTTAATTCCCTCAGATGATATGCCAAAAGTCATACATGCATTTGTATCATCTCGTTTAGACTACTGTAATGCCCTCTACCTTGGTCTACCAGCAAAAGAATTGCAGCGCTTACAGCTGGTTCAAAACACAGCTGCCAGGCTATTAACCAACCAGCCCCGTTCTAGCCACATAACACCCATCCTCTACTCCCTTCACTGGCTGCCTGTACGATGGCGAATCATCTTCAAGATTGGCTTACTGAGTTTCAAAGCATTACATGACCAAGGCCCAAGGTACCTGAAATAACTTCTGACCCCATACTGCCCCACTCGATTACTGCGATCTGTAGATGAAGGACTTTTAGCAGTACCTAGAATCTACCGTAATTCATCTGGGGGTCGAGCTTTTAGTCATGCGGCTCCGACTCTATGGAACTCACTTCCCCGCACAGTGCGAGAGGCCCCAACTATAGAATCCTTCAAAAGTAGACTCAAGACTTTTCTGTTTACTCAAGCATTTCCATAATGTCCCTTTTAGTATCTTCATGCTTCTGTATTTTATGAAAATGTACTTCAATATTTTCTGTACTATATTATGCTATGTATCTGTTAAGCGCCTTGAGTCCTATTGGAGAAAGAGCGCTATATAAATAAAATTATTATTATTATTATTATTATTATTAACGAACGATGTAGTTTTGCACAGGGTCTAGCGATCCATTTCAGTCGCACTGGTAGCCGCAGAGTGATTGACATGAAGTGGGCGTTTCTGGGTGGCAACTGACCGTTTTCAGGGAGTGGTCGGAAAAACACTCGCGTTCCAGGGAAAACGCAGGCGTGGCTGGGCGAACGTAGGGCTGTTTGTGACGTCAAATCAGGAACTGAATGGTCTGAACTGATCGCAAGCGCTGAGTAGGTTTTGAGCTACTCTGAAAATACCCAAAATTTTTTTGCAGGTGCTCTGTGACACAATCGTTCGCCTTTCTGCTAAGCTAAAATACACTCCCAGTGGGCGGCAGCAAAGCGTTTGCATGGCTGCTAAAAACCGCTAACGAGCGATCAACTCAGAATGTCCCCCTATGTTACTAAGTGCCCCATAGTCCATATGGCCTATGTTACTAAATGGTCCATGTTACATATGGCCTATGTTACTAAATGGCCCATGTTATTTTTGGACTATGGGCCTAATTCAGACCTGATCATTGTGCTGCAAATTACACTGTCCTGTGATCAGATAGTTGCCGCCCAGGTGGGGTAAAAATTCACCCCGTGCAAGTGTGCGATTGCATGTGTACACTGTGCGAATATTCCCCTCAGTCAGGGACAGCTGCAAAGCCGTTCACATCACACTCACCATCTAATGTTTTTCCCACTCAGTGCAGTGTGTGCAGTCTGGGTGTAGCTCAATACTTACTCCTCCAGTGCACAGAATTCGGGCTGATCAGGGCCGGAGCTGACGTCTCACACCTGCCCTGAAACGCTTGAGCACTCCTGTGTTTTTCCTGATACTCCAAGAAAATGGTCAGTTACCACCCACAATCGTCTTCTTCCTGTCAATCACCTTGCGAACGCCCATGAGATTGAAATTTTTGCACCATACTGTCGCTGTTTGGAGACACGCATGTGCATTATGGTACATATGCATGCGCAGTCATTCGATAATCGTCCGCTGTGCAGTTTCGCCCAACAGTGATCAGGTCTGAATCGGGCCCTATGTTACTAAATGGCCTATGTTACTTATGGCCTATGCTACTAAATGTTTTTTTATGGCCTTTGCTACTAAATGGTGTTATTTATGGATTATGGGGTAGATGTATTAAGCCTGGAAAAGAGATAAAGCAGTGATAATTGGAAGGTGATAACGCACTAGCCAATAATTACAGGTTTGAAAAATGACAGTTAGGAGGTGATTGGCTGGTGCGTTTTCACATTCCACTTACAGATGTGTCCACTTATATCTTTGCTTTTTTACAAATTTTGCACAACTTGCAAAACACGGCTAAGCTGTTTTTCAAGAGTAGCGAGTGGATGAATTTTAAAAATTTTGTTTGCCATAATAGAATATGTATAAAGTAACATATTAAAGAAGCAAATTAAGAAAAATCACAAGGCATGGCTAAATCTCTGAGTCTATTGTATGCAAAACTGTGCCATACATGGTGGGATATAGCAAAGATGTATGTATCACTTCTTTATCACTTCTCCAGCTTAATACATCTGCCCCTATGTTACTAAATGGCCTATGTTACTTATGGCCTTTGTTACTAAATGGCCCATGTTACTTATGCTCAGCGTGCATGTGGGTGGGTACGGGTGGGTACGGCATACCCATAAGAATTTAGCCGTGGGTACCCCGTAACCACCGCCGCCGGGCCGCCGATCACGACCACCCTCCCCTGCTGCTCACAACGTGCTGATGCAAGGGGAGGAGAGCGCAGCATGCGCCACTCCTGCCCCGCAGTGTCTACCTTCAATTCAGTGCCGGCCCGTGAGCCAATCAGAGCTT
The DNA here is from genome assembly GCF_028390025.1 of Pseudophryne corroboree. Classification (NCBI taxonomy): domain Eukaryota; kingdom Metazoa; phylum Chordata; class Amphibia; order Anura; family Myobatrachidae; genus Pseudophryne; species Pseudophryne corroboree. Next base: position 550,956,580 of record NC_086446.1, on the reverse strand, counting down.
GCGGACTGGCAGCCAAGGCTCCTAATTGGTTGCTGGACCGCGAGATTGGCTCACGGATCAGCGCCTAATTGAAGGTAGACACCGTGACCCGCACCGCCGCCGGAGACTGAGGGGCAGGAGAGGCGCACGCTGTGCTCTCCTCCCCTCACACACAGGAACAGGTAGCAGCAGCGTGGTAAGCAGCAGAGGAGGGGGGAGAGGTGGTAACATGTGTACCTGGCACTGGGGGCATATCTGCCACTGCGGGGACATGTGTATCTGTCAGTGGGGGCATCTCTGTGTCTGGCACTGGGGGCATATCTGGCACTGTGGGGGCATTTCTGTATCTGGCACTGGGGGCATGTCTGGCACTGGGGGCATTTCTGTATCTTGCACTGGGGGTATATCTGGCACTGGGAGCATATCTGGCACTGCAGGGACATGTGTATCTGGCACTGGGGGCATTTCTGTATCTGGCACTGGGGGGCATATCTGGCACTGGGGGCATATCTGGCACTGGGGGCATCTCTGTATCTGGCACCGGGGGCATATCTGGCACTGGTAGCATATCTGGCACTCTAGGGGCATTTCTGTATCTGGCACTGGAGGCATATCTGGCACTGGGGGACATGTGTATCTGGCACTGGTTGCATTTCTGTATCTGGCACTGGGGGCATATCTGGCACTGGGGGGACATTTCTGTATCTGGCACTGGGGGCATATCTGGCACTGGGGGGACATGCGTATCTGGCACTGGGGACATTTCTGTATCTGGCACTGGGGGCATATCTGGCACTGTGGGGGCATTTCTGTATCTGGCACTGGGGGCATATCTGGCACTGGGGGGACAGGTGTATCTGGCACTGGGCACATTTCTGTATCTGACACTGGGGGCATATCTGGCACTGTGGGGGCATTTCTGTATCTGGCACTGGGGGGCAATGCATATCTGACCCAGTGGGGGCATTTGTGTATATGGCACTGTGAGGCAATGTATATCTGGCACTCTGGGGGCATTTGTGTATCTGGCACTGGGGGAAATGTGTATCTGGCACTGTGAGGCAATGTATATCTTGCACTCTGGGGGCATTTGTGTATCTGGCACTGTGGGGCAATATGTATCTGGCACTGTGAGGCAATGTATATCTGGCACTCTGGGGGCATTTATGTATCTGGCACTGTGGGGCAATGTATATCTGGCACTGTGGGGCAACGTGTATCTGGCACTGTGTGGCAATGTATATCTGGCACTGTGGGACAACGTGTATCTGGCACTGTTGGGGTCATATGTGTATCTGCCTCTCCCCCATATGTGTATTACACCCCCATTTTCATTGGCCATGCCCCATGTGACATTCGGCCACACCCATTTTTTGTGTGCACACCAAAGGCGCGCGCACACAGTATCTATAAGACATTTTTTCTACTTGCTCCACTGCTTATGCTGGGCATAGAGTACACGCTAGAATTATCTGCCTGATCTGCTTGTTTTCAGTGGATCAGCTAGATAACTGCAGTTTGTATGTGGTCAACCCATCAAAAAATATCAATCGGTCAGGCATGTTGGATCGTCCAGTATGTCCCTCCATGCAATATTTTCAAGTGTCATGTTGGCCGCAGTGTATGCCCTACCATTGCTGAACGATGGACATTCCCCTGTATATTCACATGGAAAATGTCTCCTCCCTGGGGGCAGAAAACTGATATCATGTAACCTACACTGTGAGATATCTCACAGTGTATGTCCCAGATATCGACAGTGGCAGTTAAAATGCCTGTCAGTCTGACAGACATTTTATCTACCCATGTATGGCAGGCATTAGCATTGAACTTTGATCTCTAGGGTGTCCTCACCTTCAGGGAAGCTCAGGATATTGGCACCTTCCTGCTACCAGTGACGTGTGGTGAAGTGAGACAGGTGAGGCAGCGCCATTCATGTCATATTTCAGTATACTCCAGTGTTTAACAATAAAAATAATAGGAAAAAACAGAGACTATATTATAAATATCTTCTTTGTATTATTGTAATAATTCTTATAATCAAAATGCTGGAGTAAAAAATATATGACATGTGAGGCAGTGCCTTCCCTGCCTTTCTTTACCACACATCGAATTTCCAATCTGTATATACTTCTGCACCTTTGTATAATGCCCACATGAACCCTTGGGCTCATATATTGTGTGTAAATTAGAGATGAGCGCCTGAAATTTTTCGGGTTTTGTGTTTTGGTTTTAGGTTCGGTTCCGCGGCCGTGTTTTGGGTTCGAACGCGTTTTGGCAAAACCTCACCGAATTTTTTTTGTCGGATTCGGGTGTGTTTTGGATTCGGGTGTTTTTTTCAAAAAACACTAAAAAACAGCTTAAATCATAGAATTTGGGGGTCATTTTGATCCCAAAGTATTATTAACCTCAAAAACCATAATTTACACTAATTTTCAGTCTATTCTGAATACCTCACACCTCACAATATTATTTTTAGTCCTAAAATTTGCACCGAGGTCGCTGTGTGAGTAAGATAAGCGACCCTAGTGGCCGACACAAACACCGGGCCCATCTAGGAGTGGCACTGCAGTGTCACGCAGGATGTCCCTTCCAAAAAACCCTCCCCAAACAGCACATGACGCAAAGAAAAAAAGAGGCGCAATGAGGTAGCTGTGTGAGTAAGATTAGCGACCCTAGTGGCCGACACAAACACCGGGCCCATCTAGGAGTGGCACTGCAGTGTCACGCAGGATGGCCCTTCCAAAAAACCCTCCCCAAACAGCACATGACGCAAAGAAAAAAAGAGGCGCAATGAGGTAGCTGTGTGAGTAAGATTAGCGACCCTAGTGGCCGACACAAACACCGGGCCCATCTAGGAGTGGCACTGCAGTGTCACGCAGGATGTCCCTTCCAAAAAACCCTCCCCAAACAGCACATGACGCAAAGAAAAAAAGAGGCGCAATGAGGTAGCTGTGTGAGTAAGATTAACGACCCTAGTGGCCGACACAAACACCGGGCCCATCTAGGAGTGGCACTGCAGTGTCACGCAGGATGTCCCTTCCAAAAAACCCTCCCCAAACAGCACATGACGCAAAGAAAAAAAGAGGCGCAATGAGGTAGCTGTGTGAGTAAGATTAGCGACCCTAGTGGCCGACACAAACACCGGGCCCATCTAGGAGTGGCACTGCAGTGTCACGCAGGATGGCCCTTCCAAAAAACCCTCCCCAAACAGCACATGACGCAAAGAAAAAAAGAGGCGCAATGAGGTAGCTGTGTGAGTAAGATTAGCGACCCTAGTGGCCGACACAAACACCGGGCCCATCTAGGAGTGGCACTGCAGTGTCACGCAGGATGTCCCTTCCAAAAAAACCCTCCCCAAACAGCACATGACGCAAAGAAAAAAAGAGGCGCAATGAGGTAGCTGTGTGAGTAAGATTAGCGACCCTAGTGGCCGACACAAACACCGGGCCCATCTAGGAGTGGCACTGCAGTGTCACGCAGGATGTCCCTTCCAAAAAACCCTCCCCAAACAGCACATGACGCAAAGAAAAAAAGAGGCGCAATGAGGTAGCTGTGTGAGTAAGATTAGCGACCCTAGTGGCCGACACAAACACCGGGCCCATCTAGGAGTGGCACTGCAGTGTCACGCAGGATGTCCCTTCCAAAAAACCCTCCCCAAACAGCACATGACGCAAAGAAAAAAAGAGGCGCAATGAGGTAGCTGTGTGAGTAAGATTAGCGACCCTAGTGGCCGACACAAACACCGGGCCCATCTAGGAGTGGCACTGCAGTGTCACGCAGGATGGCCCTTCCAAAAAACCCTCCCCAAACAGCACATGACGCAAAGAAAAAAAGAGGCGCAATGAGGTAGCTGTGTGAGTAAGATTAGCGACCCTAGTGGCCGACACAAACACCGGGCCCATCTAGGAGTGGCACTGCAGTGTCACGCAGGATGTCCCTTCCAAAAAACCCTCCCCAAACAGCACATGACGCAAAGAAAAAAAGAGGCGCAATGAGGTAGCTGTGTGAGTAAGATTAGCGACCCTAGTGGCCGACACAAACACCGGGCCCATCTAGGAGTGGCACTGCAGTGTCACGCAGGATGTCCCTTCCAAAAAACCCTCCCCAAACAGCACATGACGCAAAGAAAAAAAGAGGCGCAATGAGGTAGCTGACTGTGTGAGTAAGATTAGCGACCCTAGTGGCCGACACAAACACCGGGCCCATTTAGGAGTGGCACTGCAGTGTCACGCAGGATGTCCCTTCCAAAAAACCCTCCCCAATCAGCACATGATGCAAAGAAAAAGAAAAGAAAAAAGAGGTGCAAGATGGAATTGTCCTTGGGCCCTCCCACCCACCCTTATGTTGTATAAACAAAACAGGACATGCACACTTTAACCAACCCATCATTTCAGTGACAGGGTCTGCCACACGACTGTGACTGATATGACGGGTTGGTTTGGACCCCCCCCAAAAAAGAAGCAATTAATCTCTCCTTGCACAAACTGGCTCTACAGAGGCAAGATGTCCACCTCATCATCACCCTCCGATATATCACCGTGTACATCCCCCTCCTCACAGATTATCAATTCGTCCCCACTGGAATCCACCATCTCAGCTCCCTGTGTACTTTGTGGAGGCAATTGCTGCTGGTCAATGTCTCCGCGGAGGAATTGATTATAATTCATTTTAATGAACATCATCTTCTCCACATTTTCTGGATGTAACCTCGTACGCCGATTGCTGACAAGGTGAGCGGCGGCACTAAACACTCTTTCGGAGTACACACTTGTGGGAGGGCAACTTAGGTAGAATAAAGCCAGTTTGTGCAAGGGCCTCCAAATTGCCTCTTTTTCCTGCCAGTATAAGTACGGACTGTGTGACGTGCCTACTTGGATGCGGTCACTCATATAATCCTCCACCATTCTATCAATGTTGAGAGAATCATATGCAGTGACAGTAGACGACATGTCCGTAATCTTTGTCAGGTCCTTCAGTCCGGACCAGATGTCAGCATCAGCAGTTGCTCCAGACTGCCCTGCATCACCGCCAGCGGGTGGGCTCGGAATTCTGAGCCTTTTCCTCGCACCCCCAGTTGCGGGAGAATGTGAAGGAGGAGATGTTGACAGGTCGCGTTCCGCTTGACTTGACAATTTTCTCACCAGCAGGTCTTTCAACCCCAGCAGACTTGTGTCTGCCGGAAAGAGAGATCCAAGGTAGGCTTTAAATCTAGGATCGAGCACGGTGGCCAAAATGTAGTGCTCTGATTTCAACAGATTGACCACCCGTGAATCCTTGTTAAGCGAATTAAGGGCTCCATCCACAAGTCCCACATGCCTAGCGGAATCGCTCCGTGTTAGCTCCTCCTTCAATGTCTCCAGCTTCTTCTGCAAAAGCCTGATGAGGGGAATGACCTGACTCAGGCTGGCAGTGTCTGAACTGACTTCACGTGTGGCAAGTTCAAAGGGCATCAGAACCTTGCACAACGTTGAAATCATTCTCCACTGCGCTTGAGACAGGTGCATTCCACCTACTATATCGTGCTCAATTGTATAGGCTTGAATGGCCTTTTGCTGCTCCTCCAACCTCTGAAGCATATAGAGGGTTGAATTCCACCTCGTTACCACTTCTTGCTTCAGATGATGGCAGGGCAGGTTCAGTAGTTTTTGGTGGTGCTCCAGTCTTCTGTACGTGGTGCCTGTACGCCGAAAGTGTCCCGCAATTCTTCTGGCCACCGACAGCATCTCTTGCACGCCCCTGTCGTTTTTTAAAAAATTCTGCACCACCAAATTCAAGGTATGTGCAAAACATGGGACGTGCTGGAATTTGCCCATATTTAATGCACACACAATATTGCTGGCGTTGTCCGATGCCACAAATCCACAGTAGAGTCCAATTGGGGTAAGCCATTCCGCGATGATCTTCCTCAGTTGCCGTAAGAGGTTTTCAGCTGTGAGCGTATTCTGGAAAGCGGTGATACAAAGCGTAGCCTGCCTAGGAAAGAGTTGGCGTTTGCGAGATGCTGCTACTGGTGCCGCCGCTGCTGTTCTTGCGGCGGGAGTCCATACATCTACCCAGTGGGCTGTCACAGTCATATAGTCCTGACCCTGCCCTGCTCCACTTGTCCACATGTCCGTGGTTAAGTGGACATTGGGTACAACTGCATTTTTTAGGACACTGGTGAGTCTTTTTCTGACGTCCGTGTACATTCTTGGTATCGCCTGCCTAGAGAAGTGGAACCTAGATGGTATTTGGTAACGGGGGCACACTGCCTCAATAAATTGTCTAGTTCCCTGTGAACTAACGGCGGATACCGGACGCACGTCTAACACCAACATAGTTGTCAAGGCCTCAGTTATCCGCTTTGCAGCAGGATGACTACTGTGATATTTCATCTTCCTCGCAAAGGACTGTTAAACAGTCAATTGCTTACTGGAAGTAGTACAAGTGGGCTTACGACTTCCCCTCTGGGATGACCATCGACTCCCAGCAGCAACAACAGCAGCGCCAGCAGCAGTAGGCGTTACACGCAAGGATGCATCGGAGGAATCCCAGGCAGGAGAGGACTCGTCAGAATTGCCAGTGACATGGCCTGCAGGACTATTGGCATTCCTGGGGAAGGAGGAAATTGACACTGAGGGAGTTGGTGGGGTGGTTTGCGTGAGCTTGGTTACAAGAGGAAGGGATTTACTGGTCAGTGGACTGCTTCCGCTGTCACCCAAAGTTTTTGAACTTGTCACTGACTTATTATGAATGCGCTGCAGGTGACGTATAAGGGAGGATGTTCCGAGGTGGTTAAAGTCCTTACCCCTACTTATTACAGCTTGACAAAGGGAACACACGGCTTGACACCTGTTGTCCGCATTTCTGTTGAAATACCTCCACACCGAAGAGCTGATTTTTTTGGTATTTTCACCTGGCATGTCAACGGCCATATTCCTCCCACGGACAACAGGTGTCTCCCCGGGTGCCTGACTTAAACAAACCACCTCACCATCAGAATCCTCCTGGTCAATTTCCTCCCCAGCGCCAGCAACACCCATATCCTCCTCATCCTGGTGTACTTCAACACTGACATCTTCAATCTGACTATCAGGAACTGGACTGCGGGTGCTCCTTCCAGCACTTGCAGGGGGCGTGCAAATGGTGGAAGGCGCATGCTCTTCACGTCCAGTGTTGGGAAGGTCAGGCATCGCAACCGACACAATTGGACTCTCCTTGTGGATTTGGGATTTCGAAGAATGCACAGTTCTTTGCTGTGCTGCTTTTGCCAGCTTGAGTCTTTTCATTTTTCTAGCGAGAGGCTGAGTGCTTCCATCCTCATGTGAAGCTGAACCACTAGCCATGAACATAGGCCAGGGCCTCAGCCGTTCCTTGCCACTCCGTGTCGTAAATGGCATATTGGCAAGTTTACGCTTCTCCTCCGACAATTTTATTTTAGGTTTTGGAGTCCTTTTTTTTCTGATATTTGGTGTTTTGGATTTGACATGCTCTGTACTATGACATTGGGCATCGGCCTTGGCAGACGACGTTGCTGGCATTTCATCGTCTCGGCCATGACTAGTGGCAGCAGCTTCAGCACGAGGTGGAAGTGGGTCTTGATCTTTCCCTAATTTTGGAACCTCAACATTTTTGTTCTCCATATTTTAATAGGCACAACTAAAAGGCACCTCAGGTAAACAATGGAGATGGATACTAGTATACAATTATGGACTGCCTGCCGAGTGCAGACACAGAGGTAGCCACAGCCGTGAACTACCGTACTGTACTGTGTCTGCTGCTAATATAGACTGGTTGATAAAGAGATGTCTATGTAACTATGTATGTATAAAGAAGAAAGAAAAAAAACCACGGTTAGGTGGTATACAATTATGGACGGACTGCCTGCCGAGTGCAGACACAGAGGTAGCCACAGCCGTGAACTACCGTACTGTACTGTGTCTGCTGCTAATATAGACTGGTTGATAAAGAGATGTCTATGTAACTATGTATGTATAAAGAAGAAAGAAAAAAAAACCACGGTTAGGTGGTATACAATTATGGACGGACTGCCTGCCGAGTGCAGACACAGAGGTAGCCACAGCCGTGAACTACCGTACTGTACTGTGTCTGCTGCTAATAATATAGACTGGTTGATAAAGAGATGTCGTAGTAGTATGTATGTATAAAGAAGAAAGAAAAAAAAACCACGGTTAGGTGGTATACAATTATGGACGGACTGCCTGCCGAGTGCAGACACAGAGGTAGCCACAGCCGTGAACTACCGTACTGTACTGTGTCTGCTGCTAATATAGACTGGTTGATAAAGAGATGTCTATGTAACTATGTATGTATAAAGAAGAAAGAAAAAAAAACCACGGTTAGGTGGTATACAATTATGGACGGACTGCCTGCCGAGTGCAGACACAGAGGTAGCCACAGCCGTGAACTACCGTACTGTACTGTGTCTGCTGCTAATATAGACTGGTTGATAAAGAGATGTCTATGTAACTATGTATGTATAAAGAAGAAAGAAAAAAAAACCACGGTTAGGTGGTATACAATTATGGACGGACTGCCTGCCGAGTGCAGACACAGAGGTAGCCACAGCCGTGAACTACCGTACTGTACTGTGTCTGCTGCTAATATAGACTGGTTGATAAAGAGATGTCTATGTAACTATGTATGTATAAAGAAGAAAGAAAAAAAAACCACGGTTAGGTGGTATACAATTATGGACGGACTGCCTGCCGAGTGCAGACACAGAGGTAGCCACAGCCGTGAACTACCGTACTGTACTGTGTCTGCTGCTAATATAGACTGGTTGATAAAGAGATGTCTATGTAACTATGTATGTATAAAGAAGAAAAAATAAAAAACCACGGTTAGGTGGTATACAATTATGGACGGACTGCCTGCCGAGTGCAGACACAGAGGTAGCCACAGCCGTGAACTACCGTACTGTACTGTGTCTGCTGCTAATATAGACTGGTTGATAAAGAGATGTCGTAGTAGTATGTATGTATAAAGAAGAAAAAAAAAACACGGTTAGGTGGTATACAATTATGGACGGACTGCCTGCCGAGTGCAGACACAGAGGTAGCCACAGCCGTGAACTACCGTACTGTGTCTGCTGCGACTGGATGATAAATGATATAAAAAATATATATATATCACTACTGCAGCCGGACAGGTATATATTATATATTATATAATGACGGACCTGCTGGACACTGTCTGTCAGCAGAATGAGTTTTATTTTTATAGAATAAAAAAACAACAACACACAAGTGAAGTCACACGACGAGTGTTTAACTTTTTCAGGCAATCACAATATAAGTATACTACTAACTATACTGGTGGTCAGTGTGGTCAGGTCACTGGTCAGTCACACTGGCAGTGGCACTCCTGCAGCAAAAGTGTGCACTGTTTAATTTTAATATAATATTATGTACTCCTGGCTCCTGCTATAACCTATAACTGGCACTGCAGTGCTCCCCAGTCTCCCCCACAATTATAAGCTGTGTGAGCTGAGCAGTCAGACAGATATATAATATATATAGATGATGCAGCACACTGGGCTGAGCCTGAGCAGTGCACACAGATATGGTATGTGACTGAGTCACTGTGTGTATCACTTTTTTCAGGCAGAGAACGGATATATTAAATAAACTGCACTGTCTGGTGGTCACTCACTATATAATATTATGTACTCCTGGCTCCTGCTATAACCTATAACTGGCACTGCAGTGCTCCCCAGTCTCCCCCACAATTATAAGCTGTGTGAGCTGAGCAGTCAGACAGATATATAATATATATAGATGATGCAGCACACTGGGCTGAGCCTGAGCAGTGCACACAGATATGGTATGTGACTGAGTCACTGTGTGTATCGCTTTTTTCAGGCAGAGAACGGATATATTAAATAAACTGCACTGTCTGGTGGTCACTCACTAGTAAACTCTCTGCACTCTCTACACTTCTACAGTACTCCTCCTAGTCCTAAGCTCCAGTAAATCTCTCTCTCTTATAATCTAAATGGAGAGGACGCCAGCCACGTCCTCTCCCTATCAATCTCAATGCACGTGTGAAAATGGCGGCGACGCGCGGCTCCTTATATAGAATCCGAGTCTCGCGAGAATCCGACAGCGTCATGATGATGTTCGGGCGCGCTCGGGTTAACCGAGCAAGGCGGGAGGATCCGAGTCTGCTCGGACCCGTGAAAAAAACCATGAAGTTCGGGCGGGTTCGGATTCAGAGAAACCGAACCCGCTCATCTCTAGTGTAAATCTGGCTCCGGTACTAGCCAGTGCCTCCTCAGCTATTTACCTCACCGTAAGTCACCTCCTGCTACCCAAGACTGGTGGTACCAAGGTTAAAAAAGAAATGTGGCATCCTATATTTTATTTTGACTAATGTGTTTCCCCTTTTTTATATGAAATATAGTGATGAGCGGGTTCGGTTCATCGGAATCCGAACCCCCCGAACTTCACCCATTTTACACGATTCCGAGGCAGTTTCGAATCTTCCCGCCTTGCTCGGTTAACCCGAGCGCGCGCGAACCTCATCATCCCGCTTTCGGATTCTCGCGAGATTCGGATTCTATATAAGGAGCCGCGCGTCACCGCCATTTTTCATTCGTGCATTGGAAATGATAGTGACAGGACGTGGCTGGCGTCCTCTCAGTTTTATTCAGGTGGCTGCAAATATCTGTGCTCACTGCTTTATTGTGGGGACTGGGGACCAGCAGTATTATATAGGAGGAGCACAGTGCAGAGTTTTGCTGACCAGTGACCACCAGTATTAAACGTTCTCTGCCTGCAAAACGCTCCATATCTGTGCTCAGTGTGCTGCATATATCTGTGCTCACACTGCTTTATTGTGGGGACTGGGGACCACCAGTATTATATAGGAGGAGTACAGTGCAGAGTTTTGCTGACCAGTGACCAGTGACCACCAGTATTATACGTTCTCTGCCTGAAAAACGCTCCATATCTGTGCTGCATTGTAGTATATAGTAGGAGTACAGTGCATAATTTTGGTGACCACCAGTATATAATATATAGCAGTACTGTACAGTAGGCCACTGCACTACCTACCTCTGTGTCGTCAAGTATACTATCCATCCATACCTGTGGTGCATTTCAGTTTTGCACAGTTTGCTGACCACCAGTATATAATATATAGCAGTACGGTACAGTAGGCCACTGCTCTACCTACCTCTGTGTCGTCAAGTATACTATCCATCCATACCTGTGGTGCATTTCAGTTTTGCACAGTTTGCTGACCACCAGTATATAATATATAACAGTACGGTAAAGTAGGCCACTGCTCTACCTACCTCTGTGTCGTCAAGTATACTATCCATCCATACCTGTGGTGCATTTCAGTTTTGCACAGTTTGCTGACCAACAGTATATAATATATAGCAGTACGGTACAGTAGGCCACTGCTCTACCTACCTCTGTTTCGTCAAGTATACTATCCATCCATACCTGTGGTGCATTTCAGTTTTGCACAGTTTGCTGACCACCAGTATATAATATATAGCAGTACGGTACAGTAGGCCACTGCTCTACCTACCTCTGTGTCGTCAAGTATACTATCCATCCATACCTGTGGTGCATTTCAGTTGTGCGCAGTATATATAGTAGTAGGCCATTGCTATTAATACTGGCATATAATTCCACACATTAAAAAATGGAGAAAAAAAATGTGGAGGGTAAAATAGGGAAAGATCAAGATCCACTTCCACCTCGTGCTGAAGCTGCTGCTACTAGTCATGGCCGAGATGATGAAATGCCATCAACGTCGTCTGCCAAGGCCGATGCCCAATGTCATAGTAGAGAGCATGTAAAATCCAAAAAACAAAAGTTCAGTAAAATGACCCAAAAATCAAAATTAAAAGCGTCTGAGGAGAAGCGTAAACTTGCCAATATGCCATTTACGACATGGAGTGGCAAGGAACGGCTGAGGCCCTGGCCTATGTTCATGGCTAGTGGTTCAGCTTCACATGACGATGGAAGCACTCATCCTCTCGCTAGAAAACTGCAGTGCCACTCCTAGATGGGCCAGGTGTTTGTGTCGGCCACTTGGGTCGCTTAGCTTAGTCACACAGCTACCTCATTGCGCCTCTTTTTTTCTTTGCATCATGTGCTGTTTGGGGACTATTTTTTTGAAGTGCCATCCTGTCTGACACTGCAGTGCCACTCCTAGAGGGGCCAGGTGTTTGTGTCGGCCACTTGGGTCGCTTAGCTTAGTCATCCAGCAAACTCGGTGCAAATTTTAGGACTAAAAATAATATTGTGAGGTGTGAGGTGTTCAGAATAGACTGGAAATGAGTGGAAATTATGGTTATTGAGGTTAATAATACTATGGGATCAAAATGACCTCCAAATTCTATGATTTAAGCTGTTTTTGAGGGGTTTTTGGAAAAAAACACCCAAATCCAAAACACACCCGAATCCGACAAAAAAATTTCAGGGAGGTTTTGCCAAAACGCGTCCGAATCCAAAACACGGCCGCGGAACCGAATCCAAAACCAAAACACAAAACCTGAAAAATGTCCGGTGCACATCACTAATTGAAATAATATCTTTGGCCCCATAATAATATAAAATAATATCTGTGGTTCATTATTAATATGAAGTCATATCTGCATCTCCTTATTAATATTAAAAATAAGAATGCACACCTGTGTAAATATTAAATAAAGTATTTTCCTTTAGTTATTAAATTAATAAAAGTGCCCAATTACTAATAACATTAAATGTTAGTGTCCCATTTATTTTTAAATATTGTTCTTTGTGAATTATATTATTAATATTTAATAGAACTAAACATTTTCTGCAGCGACTGGTTATTTATTAACATTATTTTTATTTTCTTGATCTGATGTACTCCAATGGGTTAACAAAAAGAAAAACCAGAGAACAATAACAGTTGCTCCATAGATTTCCCCAATGAAAATGAGTTAAGCTTGTCTAGCATACATACTTTATAATCAGAGAGCTAATCAGGAGTGTTCTCTAATTATTCACAATACTGACATTTGTTAAATTTCCCTTTTAAGTTAGGCTGTATTTCGCCGATGAAAGCTATGCTTGCCTTCAATAACAAAAATAAAACGAAAGAGACTCATCTTGTAACAAACAAAACAATATCAGTGATAATATAGCTGAAATATATCTGCAATGCATTCCCTCTGCTGTGGGCATTATTATTCAGCCCAATATAATTTCTTCTCCGAGTGTCATTGATGCAACTGTACTTTACTGCTTTACTTTGCACAGTGTGCTATGATGATTGAAAAGTTTTTGAGTGATGCCAGAACTATATCATAATGCTTAGATGGCAGAGAACCTAGCACTACAGTATGCTCTTTCATACAAATAATGTATTTGTTACATCACTCATGCTTTTGTATTGAAAAATGAATACAATTTTAATGTTCTAATTTTTAAAGTATAGTCCAGTGGTTCTCAGACTGTTTGCCTAGGCATCCTGGCGTGCTACGTGGATTGGTGGTCCAGGACCAATTCAAATTATTTTTGGTCTATGTAATAGGCAAAACCAGTGCTTGTGGCTGTTAATCATAACAAATGTGGACAAACAGAAGCAAATCTTGTCCCTCACCACACAAATAACGAGACACAATATATGATATAAACAAATTTTACTTAATTAAATATTTATTTCTAAATTTCTCAATAAGAAACTTTTGGCCTAGGGGTGTCATGAAATAATTTCTGAGGCTCTAAGGCGCCGTGATTCAGAAAAGATTGGGAACCACTGGTATATTCAATAGCTGTTAATAAAACATATACTGAAATAATTAAGGTTAAGATTAAGGTGAGCTCTTAATGAAGAGAGAACAAAATACATCAATAAAATTTGTAAAAATCAAATTCTCTGTTTAGCCATACACATAAACAGAGTGGACACTTTGGAGCAGGTGTATTAAGCTTTGTAGAGTGATAAAGTGGAAAGAGATGAAGTACCAGCCAATCAGTTCTTAACTGCCATATTACAGGCTGTGTTAGAAAAATAACAGCTAAGAGCTCATTAGTTGGTACTACTTCTGGATCTTTGTACGAAGCCTTCGAGAGAGATAAAGTGGATGAAGATAAAGTACCATGTACAAATAAAAATATTGTGACTATAAATACTGTAGGTGCTAGTTTTTAAAAGGAAGAAGATAAAACATCCCCTGTATGGAATATTAATGATCACAGCGATGGTCTCAAGCAGATGTCTCCTTATTCTCTCCAATAGTGCGACCAGATCATGTAAAAGAAATGAATACAGAAATATGTAGAAATGACACCCTTTGTGAAAAGGAAAGATGAGGTGTTGGTATAGGCGTACCACAAGTCACACTCTATGATGTTTTATCACATATGTACAGATGAAGCACTCCTCATCTATCCCTTTAATTGAATTAACTGACCCAGGGCAGTCAGACTTATGGGGTCATTCAGACCTGGTCGCTCGCTAGTTTTTTGCAGTGCTGTGATCAGGTCAGAACTACGCATGCGTATGCACAACAATGCGCAGGCGCGTCGCACGGGTACAAAGTGGATCGTTGCTGTGCAATGGGTTTTTACAAAGAATCCATTCGCACAGCCGATCGGAAGGAGATTGACAGGAAGAAGGCATTTGTGGGTGGCAACTGACCGTTTTCAGGGAGTGGTTTGAAAAACACAGGCATGTCCAAGCGTTTTCAGGGGTGGTGTCTGACGTCAGTTCTGGTCCCGGACAGGCTGAAGTGATCGCAGCGGCTAAGTAAGTTCTGGGCAACTCAGAGTCTGCACAAAGTTTTTTTGTATCGCTCAGCTGCACATGTGATCGCACACTTGCACAGCTAATATACACTCCCCAGTTGGCAGCGACTATGTGAACGCAGGACTGCAAAAACCTGCTAACGAGCGATCAGGTCTGAATGACCCCCTTAATCCCCTGCTGTAATGACTTAATCCCCTGCTGTATTGTTCTCTCTGTATTGTATTGCAGCTGAGAACAATAAATGACAGGCTTATGCTAATAGGCCTTGGTGCACCTATGTGCAGCAGAGAAGCCTAGATGAGCAAGGCTCCAACTCTAAAGGTTTATTTTCACCAAAAGCCACCCAACTTTATCTATGGGGGATGAGGAATTTAACAGATGGGCGTACCCCACTCACTGATTTTCTGAGTTGTTGAAACACATAAAGGTATCTTTTTCGGTGGTTTCTGTGTTTTGTTGTTCTTCTCTCCTTATATCCTATCATAAAGAATGCAGATTTACGCAGAAAAAAACAAAAATACACATATGTAAAACAATTTTTTACATATACATAAAATTGCACCCTCAGTGAGGAAGAAAATTTGACATTTGATATAGGCATACCCCAACTCACACTCTAGGAAGTATTGTCATACACACACAAAAAAGTTTCTTTTTCACCATGATATCAGATATCCAAGAAAACTGTGCTGAGAATATGCAGGGAAAGGATAGATGGGCGTACCCTACTAACTCAATTCTGAGACTGATTGTACACAAGGGATGGCATAGCTTACTTACAGTATATGGAGGTTGTTTAACGCATATTTGGGTTTCTTTATACAGTATATCTTCAAAAGGGATTCACTTCACTCTATTCCAGTCACTAAAAAGTTAAGTCAATCAGGCAAAAGGTTATAAAGCCAATCATAAAAGATGTATTTAAAAAAATAACCCCTAGCACATGGGGTGATAAAAACAAGCAATATGATGAACCAAAAAAACTGGTTTAAAGAAAACAGTTCACTTTTCAACCAAGGGCCATTCAATACAAACAATGAATATATACAACAAGGCTTAAAAATATGTTTAAAATTTCACTAAAGTCAATGAAAAGTATAAAGTCAGCTGAGCATCATACCTAGTTACATATGTAGCATAGAAAGGCTTTTCCCTCTCCTAGTTGTCAACACATTTTGGCCCATCTGTGGGCCATTATCAAGACATATCAAGAGTGTGGAAGAGCTCAGTATTTAAAAGAGGAGCAGCCAATCAGAGAACATGCAAAATCCATCATTAATTGATAACATTTATTTAAGTCTGTAGAAACTACACATAGAATCCCACAGATAAACCAAATAAATGAATATATATCATAAAACAATAAAGGGTGAAATACGCTCTTTAAAAAAATAAATTATAACATAATGGTTCATATAGAAGGCAGTGCAGGTTGTTATGGCACCGTCCTTATTATAAGTCATGATTGGAATCCCTAACTTGCATGAATCCAGGGTTGTTGAGGATCCATCCAGGGCTGGGATGAATTACTGCGGTTGCCTCCCATGATTACCGATCTTGACCCCCTATTTCACCCAAGGTCCGTGGATGCCATGATCGGAAGTGACATTGCGACACCCTCGAGGAGTCTTGGAACGTACTCTGGCATACATGCTGCGGCATAACTTCTGGCAGCCTGTGGGGACACTAGTGGTGCACCTGACTGAGCACCTGATGCGGGCTAAAGACATTTTTTTTACTATAAAATAGATTTCCTGGGATTAGATTGAGGTGGATGTAATGGCTCCCAATGGTGGAGGGGGAATTATATATATTTTCTCACATGTGGCTCCATGCCTGTTTCCATGACAACCACATTCCTCCAATGGATCAAGATGAAATTGAGGCTTTTTCCTATTCAGTGAATGAAGTCAATAATATAAGAGCTAGAAAATAAACTGACAAAAATGGTATCAATATTTAAACATGATGAGCAGAAAAAAATGGCAAATTCATGTATATTATAAGGATTTATGACTATTATAATATACAGAATTTATATTAATAAAACAATAGCCACATTTTGTTATACAAACCACTTTAACTCAAAGTCACTATTGAGACAACCAGGAATAAAAGTTTACATCTATAGATCAAATTCAAAATTGATATTGTCTTTTTCCATTTATAACTAGTGCCTATTCTAGAGTCACAATATTGTTATTTGTACATGTTTGTCAATTGAAATTGGGAGAGGTTTTGCATTGTGAATCATTGGTGCTGTTAACAAATGCACCAAGTCCCGAGGATTCACCTTTTTTCTAGAGATAAAGTACCAACCACCCAGCTCCTAACTGTCATTTTCAAACACAGGGCCCAATTCATGTTTGTATGGAGTTGCAGAGCCACAAGGAAGCAGCTGTGCAATTCCGTGCAGCAAGAGGCGTCATGGTAAAAGTCACAGACAGTAGATTACATTTAAACCCATTCTGATTTTAAGTCTTAACAACAACTGGATCCCTTGAGCATGTCAGCATGGTTTTGTGAATTAGATTGCTGCCAGAGTGTGCATGCACCATAAAAGATGGTTTTCTATAGAACCAAAGAAGTTAAGACGTTTGCAATATATATATATATATCACAGTGCATCTGGAAAGTATTCACAGGGCTTAACTTTTTCCACATTTTGTTATGTTACAGTCTTAATCCAAACTGGAATAGATTAATTTTTTCCCTCAAAATCCTACACACAATACCCCATAATGACAACGTAAAAAAAGTGTTTTTGAGATTTTTGCAAATGTATTAAAAGTTAAAAACTAAGAAATCACATGTACATAAGTATTTATAGCCGTTGCTCACTAATTTGTTGATGCACCTTTGGCAGCAATTACAGCCTCAAGTCTTTTTGAATATTATGCCACAAAGCTTTTCACACCTATCTTTGGGCAGTTTCACCCATTCATCTTTGCAGCACCTCTCAAGCTCCTTCAGGTTGGATGGGAAGCGTTGCTGCACAGCCATTTTCAGATCTCTCAAGAGATGTTCAATCAGATTCAAGTCTGGGCTCTGGATGGGCCACTCAAGGACATTCACAGTGTTGTCCTGAAGTTACTCCTTTGATATCTTGGTTGTGTGCTTAGGTTCGTTGTCCTGCTGAAAGATGAACCATCACCCCAGTCTGAGGTGAAGAGCGCTCTGGAGCAGTTTTTCAACCAGGATGTCTCTGTACATTGCTGCATTCATCTTTCCCTTTATCCTGACTAGTCTCCCAGTTTCTGCCTCTGAAAAACATCCACACAGCATGATGCTTCCACCACCATGCTTCACTGTAGGGATGGTATTGGCCTGGTGATGAGCAGTGCCTGGTTTCCTCCAAAAAATGATGCCTGGCAGGAGTGGCTTCCATCTAGCCACTCTACCATACTGGCCTGATTGGTGGATTGCTGCAAAGATGGTTGTCCTTCGGGAAGGTTGTCCTCTCTCCACAGAGGAATGCTGTTGCTCTGACAGAGTGACCATCGGGTTCTTGGTTACCTCCCTGACTAATGCCCTTCTCCCCCGATTGCTCAGTTTAGACGGCTGGCCAGATTTAGGAAGAGTCCTGGTGGTTCCAAACTTTTTCCATTTACGGATGATGGAGGCCACTGTGCTTAATGGGACCTTCAACGCAGCAGATATTTTTCTGTACCCTTCCCCAGACTTGTGCCTCAAGACAATCCTGTCTTAGAGGTCTACAGACAATTCCTTTGATGTAATGCTTGCTTTTGTGCTCAGGCATGCACTGTCAAGTGTGGGACTTTATATAGACAGGTGTATGCCTTTCCAAATCATGTCCAGTCAACTGAATTTACCACAGGTAGACTCCAATTAAGCTGTAGGAACATATCAAGGATGATCAGTGGAAACAGGATGCACCTGAGCTCAATTTTGAGCTACATTGTAAATGTGAATACTTATGTACATGTGATTTCTTAGTTTTTTTTTATTTTTAATGAAGTTGCAAAAATCACAAAAAAAACTTTCTTCACATTGTCATTATGGGTATTCTGTATACTATTTTTTTACACACACACACACACACACACACACACACACACACACACACACTGTAGTGGAAAACAGTGTGTCATACTTTGGGCTCTGGGACCCTACTGCCTGACCCAACATTGATGCTTTGCCTCCTGGGGGGTTTCCACTGGTCACCGCAGCAGTCCATGACATTTGTGTCATTATCTTTTTGAGTTTGCCACATTTTCTAAGCAGAAAGAACGGCTGCTTTAGATGCTTGTGATGTACAACGTGTTCATTTTTGTTAGTGTGTTAGTTTCCCACACCCCCATACAGGCCAGAGACTAAAAATCATGGCTACTTGAGACTAAAAATCTAGTGGCCATTCACATGTACTTCTCAGTTCATGGTCTACGTGATAGTATGCCCTTGCGGGCTCTACTACGTGGGCAAAACCGAGTGCCAATTGAAAGTTAGACTTACCCAACACAGATCAGCCATCCGGGTGTTATGAGCCACGGCTGTGGCTCATTCCTGTTTTGCATTTTGGTTCTGTATTTTATGTTATACTTCTGTGTATGTTCCCCGTGGGTATCATGGGGTGCTCGGAGCTCACCCTTAAGGAGGGGATACTGTTATGAACCACAGGTAGTGGTTCATTTCTATTTTATGTTTATTAAGTTGTCTTGCATGCCAGGATTTCCTGTTGCTCTGTTTTAGTATGCTCTTGTCTGCTGCCGCTGGTTAGTCTGTGTAATTGCAGCTTGTTCCATGTGTTCAGCCTCACCTGGCTGCTAATTGCATCTTGTCAGCAGGAATCATGCAATAGGCCAGCTGCTCTGGATTATTAATTAGGCCTCTCTGTTATATGCTGGCTGATTGCAGTTCACAGACGCTGGTGATATTTCTGGGTTTTCAGTCTGCTTGAGTTCTGAGCTTGGTTCCTGCTAGTTCCTGAGCTTCCTGTTTGCTTGTGTCTGCTGCAGAGAGTTCCCAGTCCCGGTCCTTTTGGTTGTTCCTGTCCTCAGAGATCCTGTACTCGGAAGTTACCATCTGTTCCTGGAGTCTGACCGAGCACCTTTAACATCTGGTGGTGTCGTGAGTCGCGGCGCAGCCGTGTGTTGCGGCTTGTCCGCTTCTGTTTATTATTTTGTTTAATTGTGTTCTGGAGCTTTGCGGAGGATTCCGCTTCCACAGATCCACTCTGGTGTCCGGCGGTGCCGGATAGGAGTGTCGGATCAGTGGATCTTTGGTTGTCCTTTTTCCTGGTGGCTAGTCCGCACATACCTTTTGATTTAGTTAGTTAGCTTGTAACCCCTGGCCTGGTTGCTTAGTCAGAGGGCCCCTTGTTATCACCCTGTCTCGGACTTCCCCTTGTCTCCCTTTAAGACCTGCGGGGGCATCGGGGTTGGGCAGACATAATCCGCCCTTCGAACGCGGCTGCCATGGGCTCAAGCAACCATAGTCTCGCAGGGGATTTCTGATTACACGGGCGAGACAACGGAGTTAGGGCGCCAGGGGTTACTAGGCTATCCAGCTCCCACAACCAGCTTATTTTCCTGTACTCAGATCCCTGCCATAAGATCTCCTCCGGTCTGGAGTACAGGAATCATAACATTATCACCAGCCATACCACAAAAAAGAAATAAAACTTTTTTTCTTTTTTGGCCCAGTCCAGTGTCTAGTCTAGAATCCAGTCCTGTCTAGAATTCAGTGTGCAGAATCCAGTCCGGTGTTTAGAATCCAGTCCGGTGTTTAAAAAAAAAAAAAAAAATTAAAAAAAAAAAGTCTTGATTTGTTTAGCAAAATTTAGTCTTGTCTTGTCTTGTCTTGCCTTGTCTTAAATCCTCCTATGTCTACTATGCAAGCCCTGCAGGCATCTCTCGAAGCCCTGAACTCTGTATTCAGTGCTTTGAGACCAGAGCGACTACAAGTTTGGCAGCAATCCCTAAAGCAACTGCAAAACCTTCTGACTAAAATCTTGCTCATTTTGCCAGAAGTCGTTGAGAGTACATCTATCTCTAAAGAGACTCTTGTTCACAGTATGGTGACAAGAGAATCCTCTGGTTTAATTGAAGAGAAAAGGTTTAAAAGTTTTCTGCGGCCCAGGCTCTCAGAAGAGGAGCGTCTGCGTCGCAGAAACTTAAACTTATGCCTATATTGTGGGGGTTTAGGCCATTATCTGCAGACCTGTGAGTTGCGCAAGCCAAAGTGTGGTGACGAGTCTTGCCCTCTGGCCAAGTTGAGTCATGATACAAGACCTACTCCTGTCTCTACTGTGGCAGAGGTACTTGTCACACAACCCACACAAAAAAGCTCTCTGTCCTATAATTGGGGTCCTTGGGCAAGGGAGCCCCATTATAGATTCAGGAATCAAAAGAGAATGTTTCTCTCCTCTCTTGAGGTTCCTGTGGAAGCGGAGTTGCAAGTCCCTGGAGGGGTGCCCGATGCCCAGGTTCCTGGAGGGGTGCCCGATGCCAGGTTCCTGGAGGGGTGCCCGATGCCCAGGTTCCTGGAGTGGTGCCCGATGCCCAGGGTCCTGGAGTGGTGCCCGATGCCCAGGGTCCTGGAGTGGTGCCCGATGCCCAGGGTCCTGGAGTGGTGCCCGATGCCCAGGGTCCTGGAGTGGTGCCCGATGCCCAGGGTCCTGGAGTGGTGCCCGATGCCCAGGGTCCTGGAGTGGTGCCCGATGCCCAGGGTCCTGGAGTGGTGCCCGATGCCCAGAGTGCTGGAGCGGTGCCCGATGCCCAGAGTGCTGGAGCGGTGCCCGATGCCCAGAGTGCTGGAGCGGTACCCGATGCCCAGAGTGCTGGAGCGGTACCCGATGCCCAGAGTGCTGGAGCGGTACCCGTTGCCCTAGCTTACAGAGGGACATCAAATATTATAGTTCAGGTGTCCATACCGGAAGGGGTCTCAGAAGCTGTTACCCCAGGTAGGGATTTGAAAAGCGCAATCCCAGAAAGGGTATCTAAAACCATAGTTCTTGAAGGGAACTCGAGAAGCAAAACCCCAGAAGGGATCTTTGAAGTAATATCCCCAAGTGGGGTCTCGAGAGACGCAGCCCCAAAGAAGGGTCTAGAAGTCGCTTCCCCAGGAAAGAACTTAAGAAGCATAGCATTAGTGGAGGATCTGAACGTTATGGCTTCAGCAAAAGTCCCGGAAGTCATAGTCCCGGGAGAACTTTCGATAATTATCGACTCAGAGAGGGAGGCCGATGGCCCGATCCCAGTCAGGGAGGCCAACGGTCCGGTCCCAGTAAAAGAATCCGAGGTGCTGACCCCAGCGGGGTTCCCGGAGGCCACTGCCCCAGCGGGGTTCCCGGAAGCCACTGCCCCAGCGGGGTTCCCGGAGGCCACTGCCCCAGCGGGGTTCCCGGAGGCCACTGCCCCAGCGGGGTTCCCGGAGGCCACTGCCCCAGCGGGGTTCCCGGAGGCCACTGCCCCAGGTGGGGTTCAGAGAGTCACTGCCCCGGGTGGGGTTCAGAAAGTCACTGCCCCGGGTGGGGTTCAGAAAGTCACTGCCCCGGGTGGGGTTCAGAAAGTCACTGCCCCGTGTGGGGTTCAGAAAGTCACTGCCCCGTGTGGGGTTCAGAAAGTCACTGCCCCGGGTGGGGTTCAGAGAGTCACTGCCCTGGGTGGGGTTCAGAGAGTCTCAGCCTCAAGTAAGGTCAATAGTGACCAGGTACTAGTAAAGCACTTCAGTCAGTCAGATGGGAAGGAAACAGATCCTGACTCTGATATCTCAACATCCATAATCTTTGATGGGGACTTAGCCCAATTTCTGGCGCTTTACAAACACTATTACATTATTATGTTGTCTAGACCATTTCTGGGCATCACTCCAGAGAACCTTGTGCTCTATCTTATTTATTCTTTTAAAGGAGAGCCTTTTGAGTGGGTGACCAGCCTAATGAAAGCTGAAGATCCCATTCTTCAGGATCCCCCAGCATTCAGTGATGCAATTATTAAAAGATATGGTTCCAAAGAAATTGGTTCAGGTTCCTCTAAGTCACCCGTCTTGTCTTCTGAGATTCCACCAAATACTGTAAACTCGGCACAAGAGTCCCAGCCCGTTGTTTTGACTGCAGGATGTGCTTTTCTGACTTCTTCTTCTAATAATAGTACTTTGCCAGAAAGTTCAGCTCCCAAGGGTAAGAAACCTGTCTCTGATTTGAACGCAGCCTTGTTGGGTGGTACCATCAGTTCAGACAATGTTTGGGGAATTACCTTGGTCAGACCTAAAGAGCTTTGTAAAAAGAAGAAGAAGAAAAAGAAATAATTTTTGACTCTTGCCTTGATAAAAAAAAAAAAAAAAAAAAGATTTTTTTTCCTTATCTTGTGTCCAGTGGCCACCGTCAGGGGGAGGGCACTGTTACAAGCTGTGGTTGCAGCTTGTTTCTGTTTTCGTGTCTGTTTGACCAATGTGTCAGGTTTTTTTTTTTTTTTTTGTATCCCTTGTTCTGGATAGTCTGAATTTTGGGGTCTTTTGACCCCTCCTCAAGAGGGGGGTAATGTTATGAGCCACGGCTGTGGCTCATTCCTGTTTTGCATTTTGGTTCTGTATTTTATGTTATACTTCTGTTTATGTTCCCCGTGGGTATCATGGGGTGCTCGGAGCTCACCCTTAAGGAGGGGATACTGTTATGAACCACAGGTAGTGGTTCATTTCTATTTTATGTTTATTAAGTTGTCTTGCATGCCAGGATTTCCTGTTGCTCTGTTTTAGTATGCTCTTGTCTGCTGCCGCTGGTTAGTCTGTGTAATTGCAGCTTGTTCCATGTGTTCAGCCTCACCTGGCTGCTAATTGCATCTTGTCAGCTGGAATCATGCAATAGGCCAGCTGCTCTGGATTATTAATTAGGCCTCTCTGTTATATGCTGGCTGATTGCAGTTCACAGACGCTGGTGATATTTCTGGGTTTTCAGTCTGCTTGAGTTCTGAGCTTGGTTCCTGCTAGTTCCTGAGCTTCCTGTTTGCTTGTGTCTGCTGCAGAGAGTTCCCAGTCCCGGTCCTTTTGGTTGTTCCTGTCCTCAGAGATCCTGTACTCGGAAGTTACCATCTGTTCCTGGAGTCTGACCGAGCACCTTTAACATCTGGTGGTGTCGTGAGTCGCGGCGCAGCCGTGTGTTGCGGCTTGTCCGCTTCTGTTTATTATTTTGTTTAATTGTGTTCTGGAGCTTTGCGGAGGATTCCGCTTCCACAGATCCACTCTGGTGTCCGGCGGTGCCGGATAGGAGTGTCGGATCAGTGGATCTTTGGTTGTCCTTTTTCCTGGCGGCTAGTCCGCACATACCTTTTGATTTAGTTAGTTAGCTTGTAACCCCTGGCCTGGTTGCTTAGTCAGAGGGCCCCTTGTTATCACCCTGTCTCGGACTTCCCCTTGTCTCCCTTTAAGACCTGCGGGGGCATCGGGGTTGGGCAGACATAATCCGCCCTTCGAACGCGGCTGCCATGGGCTCAAGCAACCATAGTCTCGCAGGGGATTTCTGATTACACGGGCGAGACAACGGAGTTAGGGCGCCAGGGGTTACTAGGCTATCCAGCTCCCACAACCAGCTTATTTTCCTGTACTCAGATCCCTGCCATAAGATCTCCTCCGGTCTGGAGTACAGGAAACATAACACCGGGCAGTACTGAGCTCAGGCATTAGTGAGCAAGCTGTTGCATGTCATTTTGCAACAGAGAAACACAATTTAGCTAGCCTTAGATACAAGGCTATAGACCATGTGCCGGCCTCGATACGTGGAGGCGATAGGGGTTAGAAGCTGCTCCAGTTAGAAACCAAGTGGATTTTCTGCCTAGATTGTTTAGCGCTTAGGGGATTAATTGAGTCCTTAGGCCTTATTCATTTTCTGTAAACATCTCTTGACGATAGAATATGGTCATATTTTAAGATCATACTGGAAATATAATAGTGACCCATGAGGAGTGATAAGATACCTCCCCTAGTGTAGGACCATTCCGTGTGTGACTAGTCCTTGTTATAAATTTATTTAAAACAATGCACCAGCTCTAATGTTGTGGTTGGTTTATTTTATATTTATCAATATATGGTCAGACTTATATTTATATACACAATACATAGACCTGTTTTTAAGATAGCGTATATGCACTTTGCACTTTGTTCTGTTATGGTTTTTGTTAGTGTCTTTTTACACTGCACACTCTAGCTCTGTGTGAGCGCATTGAATTCACGTGTGCTTATGTTTTTCAGTTGTAACACAATATCATGATCTTATGTAGATTGTTGCGAGAAATGTTAATTACTCTGATGTTATGTTTTCACAGCTCTCGGCGCATTTACATGGAAACTGGCCAGCTTGGCAAGGTCACTTCCTGGCCGGCCGTGACGCAGATACCGGAAGTGCGGGACAGGGGAGTCCAGGGAGCTCCGTAGTCCACGTGGCTGAGAATCATTTGTGGGGGTAAGTGGTGCCAAGCTTTAGGGTATATATGTATGTCACTTTGCACTGTCATGTTGTCTGAGGAAGGGGATACGTCCCGAAACGTAACCTGCATGTTTGAATAAACAACTCGCCTGTGAGGGTGAAGTTTTTGCACATTTCAAGTCTGTGAGTGCTGCCCATACTTGTTCATTGCATCATGGTGGGTCTGCCAACCCACAAGGAGGGCACTGCAGCGAGGTACCAGTGAGTGGAGTGCTGGGGTGGATACCTACCCTACTGCCTGACCCAGCATTGATGCTTTGCCTCCTGGGGGGTTTCCATTGGTCACCGCAGCAGTCCATGACATTTGTGTTGTTATCTTTTTGAGTTTGGCACATTTTCACAAACCCAGCCTGGCATGGATGTCACCATATTTTTTCCAGTCACCTGACCCCGGGTCCTTCACTCAGAGGCTACTACCCTTCCAGCTGACTAGTGCAGCCAATAGGGATCCTGAGTTCCTGTTCAAACCCCTCTGGTACAGCAGTAGAGTGCTAGAACAACTTTACTTGGTACTTGTGTCTTGGCTCCAGTTCCAGCAGCTTCAAGCTGTCTGATCTCTTGGTGATTTCTAGTGCTTTTCAGCAATCTCTGTAAGCCTCAACATTCCATCTACTGAGCACTCCCTTTTGGGAACACCTGTGCACCTGTGCTATAATCAGGAAGCATCAGCAAGTTCATCCATAGTATGCTCTCTGCAAAGATCACCAGAGCTTCTGCACAGTATTAGCAAGTGCCAGCATTAAACCAGTGGTGCACTTTCTCCCTGATATGCATGTACTATCATGCAGCAACTAGTGCTAGTAATCCACCTGTTGTGGAATCTCATATATCATCCACTTACCAGGGTGTATACCAACTCCTCAACTACATTGCACTTCCCAGCTGTTCTAGGTCTTGTCAGCTTCACATCTGCAGTACATCCCTACAGCTACACCTATTGTTTCTGTACCTACATGTTTATACCGTTCATTTCCTTACTGTTTTATTGAATGAGGAAGTACATAATAAGAGAAAATAACTTTATACATTACAACACCAGCCAGATGAGCCCAGTGGTTCCTGACCAGAGTCCAAACAAAACCCAGATTGTGACACAGTCACAGTGACCAGCAAATGACTGATTTCTAATTTCTACAATGACTAATTCAATTATATCTTCCACTGTCTTTCTTTTCAGTGATACCATATCACCTGAATCTGAACAAAAAAAAACCCTGGCCTTTCAGCATTATATATGAATAGTTCCCTACACTTTTAAGATTGGAAGTTCATTGTGGTAGGGCAATTGACATCTGTTTCTAAGAACAATCAATTATATATAATACATCTTGGGGGTCATTCCGAGTTGTTCGCTCGGTAAAAATCTTCGCATCGCAGCGATTTTCCGCTTAATGCGCATGCGCAATGTCCGCACTGCGACTGCGCCAAGTAAATTTGCTATGCACTTAGGAATTTTACTCACGGCATTTTCATCGTTCTGGCGATCGTAATGTGATTGACAGGAAATGGGTGTTACTGGGCGGAAACAGGCCGTTTTATGGGCGTGTGGGGAAAAACGCTACCGTTTCCCGAAAAAACGCAGGAGTGGCTGGAGAAACGGGGGAGTGTCTGGGCGAACGCTGGGTGTGTTTGTGACGTCAAACCAGGAACGACAAGCAGTGAAATGATCGCAGATGCCGAGTAAGTCTGAAGCAACTCAGAAACTGCTACGAGGTGTGTAATCGCAATATTGCGAATACATCGTTCGCAATTTTAAGATGCTAAGATTCACTCCCAGTAGGCGGCGGCTTAGCATGAGCAAATCTGCTAAAATTCACTTGCGAGCGAACAACTCGGAATGACCCCCCTTATACCATTGCAAACCTAGAGATGTACTCAGAAACATATGTATTGGTATCGATTTTAGCTGTGAAACAATTTTCATGTTTTGCTTTTGAGTTTTCCCAAAATTTCTTGTGTGTTTTTGATTTTGGTTTTGGTATAGGATTTAATTTAAAATGGTCAAAACAAAGCATGCAATTTGTAGTTTTTTTAAGTTACTTTGTTACTATTAATATCATTAGTGTTCATTTATAGCTAATTTTGTATATAAACTCCTCAAGACTTTCAGTAATTTAATTTATCATCAATATGATCCAAAGGCTGCAGGGAGCAGATGTCTAAACTCAGAAACAAAGTATCAGCAAAAACACGCAGAAGTTTAATATCAGATACAGCATATATAGGGAAGAATTCAATTGAGGGCAGGAAATTTTTAAAAATGCGCAATGCAGCGTTTTTTGCACAGCAGCAGGGTTTTGCTAATCAATTACAGGACTCTCCTCCAGAGCACGTCTGATTTATCCTAAAAATTTTATTTTTAGGCAAAATCACCTGGACTTGCTCTGGCAACCTGTCAACACCCCCCACGCTGCCCGAGGGCTAATTAAGCAATTGGAAGTTTCCAATGAACTTAATTAGTCTGTAGTTACTCACTTCTGAAGCAGTGTCTTCTCCTCCAGTGTCAGGATCAGTGGCGGAACTACCGCCAGTGCAAGCAGTGCCTTGCACTGGGGCCCGCCACTATCAAGGGGCCCAAAGCAGCGTGGCATGTAATGGGTCAAACTGACTCATTACATGCCGCTGTGTGCTGCGGGCCACCGCCGCCCGCAGCACACAGCCACCCACTGAGGAGAGGAGCGCAGTGGCTATGGGGGAGAAGGAGGAGGAGGGAGGTGGAGGAGGGAGCCGCAGCAGCACTGTGTAATTGGTGGAGGCGCTGCTGCTGTCCCTCTCCTTCACCATAAGCTGTCCTCCGCCGCTGTGAATGCTGGGAAGTGCATCCCAGCATTCACAGAGGCGGAGGACAGCCTATGGTGAAGGAGAGGGACAGCTGCAGCAGCGCCTCCACCAATTACATTGTGCTGCTGCGGCTCCCTCCTCCCCCTCCTTCCTTCTCCTCTGCCTGGGATCTCTGCCAGAAGAAGCTGCACCGAGGATACTGACTGCCAGCGGAGACAGTAAGTATAATCTATTCTTTCTTTCTTTCTTTCTTTCTTTCTTTCTTTCTTTCTTTCTTTCTTTCTTTCTTTCTTTCTTTCTTTCTTTCTTTCTTTCTTTCTTTGTAAAAAGTGAGATGCTGTCTGCTGTAATGTGTAAAGGGGACGCTGTCTGCATTAATGTGTAAAAAAGGGAACGCTGTCTGCCATTATGTGTAAAAAGGGGGCACTGTCTGCCATAATGTGTAAAAAGGGGATGCTGTCTGCCGTAATGTGTAAAAATGGGGACGCTGTCTGCCGTAATGTGTAAAAAGGGGACGCTGTCTGCCGTAATGTGTAAAAAGGGGATGCTGTCTGCCGTAATGTGTAAAAAGGGGAATCTGTCTGCTGTAAGGTATAAAAGGGGCTCTACCTGGTGTAGTGGTGCTACTGTGCGGCGTAATTTGAATAATGGAGACTACTGTGCACCATTATATGAATTGGTATTATTTTGTGGCTTCACCCCTTCCCCACGAATCCACGCCCCTATATTTTTGGCACGCGCCTATGGCGCACTGCCCCTGTTTTACATAGAGGGGGGCTTCGATGCCGTTTCTTGCACACAGCGCTAAAATGTCTAGTTACGGCACTGTTGCTAGGTATTCATTTCTCTGGCCCTGAGCAGGTCCCCCTAACCAGATCCTCTCCAGGGGTGAGGGGGTGGACTTGGATGGGATGAGAGGGCGGGGCCAAAGCATTTTGTCACACCTGGGCCCACCGCTTGCTAGTTCCGCCACTGGTCAGGATACAGGTCTTCTGCCGCAGCAGTGAGTGTTAAGTGTCTGAGCATGTGTGTGCATCAGTGTTATTGCATGTATGACCTTCAATGTATGTGTGAAAAAAAAACCATCCGTCCTGCATGAGTGTATTCTCCCCCGGAGGCAGCTGCTAGGAGAACTACATCCCAGCAGCCCTTGAGCTTCCTAGCAGACACTAAGCCTCTTAGCAACCCCTGAGCTTCACAAAATCCCCCTCCCCAGTGGGAAGATGGAGTGTAGACCACCAGGAGCCACAGAGAACACTGGCAACTACTACACAGGTGAGTAAAAACAAAATTTCCACAGAGTTTTCAGCTGGTTTTTTATTTTTTTTTAATTGGATACCGTGGGTATCAGGAATGCACATTCCCATGGTAATCAGAATTGGGCTTAGTGGGTAGAAGGTTTTTTTTTGTGGAGCAAACTGCTCCCAATTGAATTCCCACAATTTAGAAATAAATTGAACTAAGGTCCTATTGTGCAACACAAAAAAAAATGGTGGCATAGTTAGAAGTCTTTTAAAAAGTAGATACTGATGATGTTGGAAAGACTGCATCAAGTAAAGATAGAGGCCTCAGCAGTGTGAGAACACTTTGGCATTATGAATAGTTCTGCATCCTTAACAAAACTTGTCGGTAATGTACACTTTAATCACCCATAGAATGATCTAATGGCATTTATCAAATACATTCTATAAATGTTATAGGTAGAAACTGATTGGTTGCTAATTTGCTATGGGCAACATCTCTATTGGTCAACTTCTCCACTCTGTTTCCTAAACTGCATTAGAATAATATAATAATGAATAGTTAGAATTAATTTTATTGATGAAGAGCAGAATAGAAGAAAGTAAGAAATAAAAATAAATATATTTATTTATTATTTACGGTTTTCAATATTGCGCAGCATATTCAGTTGCGCTTTACAACTGGAAACAACAGTGAAAAGACAAAATGGGTAATAACAAACAGACATAGAAGTAGGAATTCCATGCTCAAGTCTACAATCTATAGGTAATTTGGAAGGATACACAATGATAGGCACTATAGGGGTGGTATTCAGTATGCTGGCTGTTGGGATCCCGGCACTCAGTATACCGGCGCCGGCATAACAGCAACTATTCTCCCTCTTGGGGGTACATGACCCCCTGGAGGGAGAATAAATAGTGTGGCACGTGTACAGTGCCACTGTGCCCACAGCGTGGCGAGCCCGCAAGGGGCTCATTTGCACTTGCCCAGCTGTCGGTATACCAGCGGTCGGGATCCAGGTGCCGGCATACCATACTACACCCCACAATATAGCATAGCGGTCCTACCAGATTGCAAAGCCAGTCTTGATGGGATGTAATTAGATACAGTATGAATGCTTCTGAAGGTGGTTGGTAAAGAAATTTCATAGGCTTGCCTGAAGAGGTAATTTTTCAACGGACGCTTGAAAGTTTGGAGGTTAGAGGAGAGTCTTATCGTGTGTGGAAGGGCATTCCATAGGGTGGTGCTGCCTAAAGAAAGTCCTGCAATTGTGAATGGGAGCAAGTGATCCATGCAGATGAGAGATGCAGATATATGTTGTGTAGATTAGTTAATAGCTTTTTATGTGAGTAGAGGCATTTTACATTGAATACAGTAGAAAATGCGCAACCAATGGAGGGACTGACAGTGTGGATTCACAGACAATGAACTTCTTGCTAGGAAGATTAGCCTTGCAGCTGCATTTAAAATGGATTGTAGTAAGTGGTGAGAGTCTTTTCTTGGGAAGACCAGTACTATTGCAATAATCAATGCATGAGATAATGAGTGCATGGATTAGCGTTTTTGCAGTGCTTTGTGTAAGATATGGTCATATTTTGGATATGTTTTTTAGATGCATGTAACATGATTTAGAGGCACAAATAACAGTTTAGTCAAGGATTACACCTAGGCAGCGAGCTTGTGGGGTAGGGTAGATTGTCAAGTTGTCAACAGTTATGGAGATATCAGGTTGGTAACTACTCTTGGCTGGCAGGAATATAATTAATTCTGTTTTGGAAATGTTGAGTTTGAGGTGGTGAGATGACATCCAAGATGAAATGGCAGAAAAACATTCAGTGACACAGCCCAATACAGATAGTGACAAATCTGGGGAGAATAGATAGATTTCACTATTATCAGTGTACAAATGATACTGAAATCCGAAGGAGCTGATTAGTTTATCAAGAGAGGAGGTATAGATTGAGAAAATTAGAGGACTTAAGACTGAGCCTTGCGGTACTCCAACTGATAGAGATAGTGAAGAGGAAGCGGAATCAGAGAAGCGCACACTGAAAACATGATTAGATAGGCAGGATGAGAACCAAGAAAGGGCAGTGTCCTGAAGACTTAGGGATTGTAGTGCTTGTATAAGAAGAGAGTTAAAAAGCAGCAGAGAGAGCTATAAGACTAAGAAGTGAGTAATTGCCATTAGATTTAGGAGTAACTAGATTATTCACTACTTTAGTCAGTGCTGTCTCTGTGGAGTGTTGGGAACAAAAGCCTGACTGATTTGGGTCCAATAAGTTGTGGGAGTTACGGAAGTGTGTGAGGAGAGTGTAGGCAAGTCTCTCAAGTAACTTGGAGGGGCATGGGAGCTGAGAGGTGGGATGGTAGTTAGAGAGAGAGTTTGAGTCAGAATTGTGTTTTTTCAGAATGGGGATAATTACTGCATGCTTGAACAGAGAAGGAAATAAACTGTACCAGTAGAAAGAGAGAGATTACAGATTTTAGTTAAGGCTGGAATGAGCAGGAGACAGAGTTTTACTCACTTGTGAGGGTATAGGGTCAAGAAGAGAGGTAGAAAAGTAGGAGGATGTGAGAGTGCAGACACTTCATCTTTACTTGTGTTGTCAAATGAAGAGAAAGTGCAAGAGGGTTCAGGTAGGGAATTGAGCAGGTCAATGGCTGAGGACGAGCAAACCATTTCATCTAGGGTTTTGTCAATCTTGTCCATGAAGTAGGAAGCAAATTATTGTGCACTGATATTAGCTAGTGGGGAGGGGGGCGAGGGAGGGTAAATAAGTGATTTAAATGTATTAAAAAGTTACTTAGGTATGGTAGCATGAGAAGAGATGAGAGATTGGAAATATGTTTGTTTGGCAATATCCAGGGCATTATGATAGGAGTGGTAGGTGGTCTTATATGTGAGGAAGTCACCTGGTTTCCGAGATTTACGCCACTGATGTTCTACTTTACTTGACAGTTTTTGTAGGTGTCTTGTTGATTTAGAGTGCCGCAGTTGGCATCTACGCCTACGTGGAGTGTGATGGGTAGCCAGAGCCACTTCATCAAGGGCTCTCTCTAGAGTGGGGTTCAGGTGGGATACAGCAGTCTCAGGAGATTTACATGTAGAAATTGGTGAGAGCAGTTTTTGCAGAGACATGGGAAGTTGTTGAAAATTAATAGTGTTAGTATTTCTATATTAAATACATAGTGCCTATTTATTAAATGGATTTTGATTAATATGGAAATAGAAGTAAAGCTTAACCCCAATTTTTAAACTACAACATTAAAAAGATTAGATTTGATTATAGCAACCTTTCGATTAATTGTTTGTGAATCTGTATGAATATAAAAAACTATTTTTTTCTTGGTACAGGTTGAGTATCCCATATCCAAATATTCCGAAATACGGAATTTTTTGAGTGAGACTGAGCTAGTGAAACCTTTGTTTTCTGATGGCTCAATGTACTCAAACCTTGTTTAATACACAAAATAATTAAAAATATTGTATTAAATGACCTTCAGGCTGTGTGTATAAGGTGTATATGAAACATAAATGTATTCTGTGCTTAGACTTGGGTCCCATCACCATGATATCCCATTATGGTATGCAATTATTCCAAAATACGGAATAATCCGATATCCAAAATACCTCTGGTCCCAAGCATTTTGGATAAGGGATACTCAACCTGTATTATGATTATAATAATAATAATAATTATTATTATTATTATTATTATTGTTACTAATATTAGTAGAACTAGCAGCAGCAGAAGTAGAGAATGTGACACTTGACACTTGGTCCATCAACCTATTTCACAAAGATCTTTTTAAAGATGCAGCCATGCTCATTGTGGCTACATCTAGGTGTATTCATTTGCCACGACTACATGCAAGTCTAAGGTGCACGCATGTCTTAGACACGCACATGCCCCATTGACAGCAAATAGGTGGCAAAAGACACATCTCGGCGCAACTAGGTATGGGCATGCCTAAGCGTGCCAGGAGTGTGTGCCCCAGTCAGATGTAGGCGCACTGAGTGTGGCTACATAAGTAAAGGATCGGTATGGTATACCGCCACATGTGATGTCAATTGTCAGTATGCCAACATCAGCATCCCAAACAGTAGAATACCAGCAGGGGGGCAAGCGTTGACACCCATAGAGAGGGAATCACCTACCTTGCCGGTATACCGGGTATGGTGCCCCTGTCGGGATCCCAGCGTCGGTATTGTGACAGTTGGGATCCCTATGAGTTGTATGCTAACTGCATACTTTCTGTACATGTCTTAAGATCTAGTTCATCATCAAAAAAAGTCTTGCCATGGGACTTAAACCTAGGTTCACGTATGGTTGACAAAATGTAGTCATCAATCATATATCATATAAGTTCTTGCATACCATTGAGTCATTGTCAAAGGAATGATGACATTGATTAGAATTAGAATCAGCTTTATTGGCCAGGTATACTTGCGTATACTAGGAATTTGTCTTTGGTTTGCTATACAACAGCCAAGTAGGTAACAGATAAGCAGGTGGGGGGCAAGTAAAGTCATACAGATAGGCATACCGTAGGGACACAAGTTAGTTACATGTACATCTAGTCAGTCAATGTTCAGGAGTTCAGCAGGCGGGCTGCTTGGGTAAAGAATCTTTTGAGGCTTCTGGTGGACCTGGCGGGGACAGCCCTGTAACGCCTGCCTGAAGGAAGCAAGTTAAACATGCTGTGGCCGGGGTGTAGCTGGTCTGTTAGTATCTTCATTGCTTGCTTTTTAGCTCTGGACAGGTACAGGTCCTGGACTGAGGGAAGGTCGGCCCCGATGATCTTTTCTGTGGTTCTGACCATTTTTTGGAGCCTGCATCTGTCCCTCGTGCTGGTGGAGCTGTACCATACCAGTATTGATTAGCACAATCGCAGAGTAGAAGAGGAGCAGAAGCTTCTGTGGGATGTTGAACTTCCTTAGTTGCCTGAGGAAGAACAACCTCTGCTGCGCTTTCCCGACAGTGGCATCAGTGTTGGACCCCCATTTAAGGTCCCGGGAGATTGTGGTCCCTAGAAAGTTGAAGGAGTCCACTAGCAATACCACACTGTCAGCAATCGTTAACGGAGGTGCACTAGCTGACTTCTTCCTGAAGTCCACTATCATCTCGACAGTTTTGAGGGGGTTGAGTGCAAGGTTGTTGTGGGTGTACCTCTGGGCCAACCGGTCTACTTCCTGTCTATAGGCCGATTCGTCCCCGTCCTAGATGAGGCCAATGACGGTGGTGTCATTGGCAAATTTGATGATCTTTAATGATTGCACCTCTGAGGTGCAGTCATTTGTGTACAGGGAGTAGAGCAGGGGTGAGAGGACACAGCCTTGAGGGGCCCGTGTACTTATGGACCATGCTTGAGAGGTGAATTCCCCCCACTTTCACCACCTGTGTTCTATCTGTCAGGTAGTCTACTATCCAGAAACAGGTAGCTTCTGGTACCCCTAGGCGAAGTAATTTGGGGTGAAGGATGCTGGGGATGATTGTACTGAAGGCCGAGCTGAAATCGACAAACAGGACCCTCGCATAGGTACCGGGAATGTCTAAGTGCTGTAGAATAAAGAGCAGGCCCAGGTTGACTGCATCCTCGACACACCAATTTGATTGATAGGTGAACTGTAGGGGGTCCAGTTGGGTGCCAGTCACAGTTTTCAGGTGATTCAAAACCAGACGCTCGAACGTTTTCATGACCACAGACGTCAGTGCTATCGGCCTGTAGTCGTTCTGGTTTGTGATAGAGGGTTTCTTGGGGACTGGGACGATAGTAGACATTTTGAGGCAGGAAGGGACTTTCTGTAGCTCCAGCGATTTGTTGAAGATCTTGGTTAATATGGGGGCGAGCTGACCCGCACATGCTCTTAGGGCAGATGGTGACACTCCATTAGGACTCGGAGCTTTACTGGGTTTGGCCCTTTTGAACAATGCCTCCACCTCTTTTTGGGCGACTTGTAGTGCCTGGAGTTGGCCGTCGGTGTTCGGGGCATCGTAGAGGTTATTGTTTGAGTTGCAGGGGACTTATTTTGCGAACCTGCAATAAAAGTGGCTCAGTTCGTCTGCTAGGTCTTGGTGCATGGTGGTGGACTTCAATGTTTTCTTGTAGTTCGTTATGGATTGCATTCCTTTCCATACAGATACGCGGTCATTGGTGGAGAGATTGTGTGTCAGCTTGTCCGAGAACTGCTTTTTTGCTTGCCTGATTAGTCAGAGAGTTCCTAGTTCGGTTGTATAGTGCTCTGTCACCGCTGCTATAGGCCTCCTCTTTGGCCCGACGAAGTTGCCTGAGCTGGGCGTTGAACCAGGGCTTATTGTTGTTGCAAGTGTGGTAAGTCTTGGTAGGTACACACATGTCCTCACAGAAGCTGATGTAGGATGTAACAGTGTCTGTCAGGTCATTCAGGTCGATTGCCGAAGCTTTGAAGACCCTCCATTCCATGCAGTCAAAGCAGGCCTGGAACTTCATCTTAGCCTCGTTGGTCCATTTCTTAACAGTCTTGATGACAGGCTTAACCGCTCTCAGCTTCTGTGAATAGGTAGGGAGTAGGTGGATGAGGCAGTGGTCAGATAGGTCGAGTGCAGCACGTGGGATAGACCAGAAGGCAGACTTGAGGGTAGGCAGACTTGATCTACTAGGCCAGTGCCATTTCACCCTAGGGTGCCTTGGGGCACTTGCAGGTGAGCCTCAGGTTGGTAGTACAGCACCAAACAAATTTTTTTATGGTCAATGTGATAGAAAAAAACAGTGCTGGTGGCTGCTAATTATGATATATGTGGACAAGCAGAAGAAAAACAACCCTGTCCACCACCACATAACTAAGCCTCTGGATTACAGATAAGCACAATTTATTTAATTTAATATTTTTCTTCTGAATTTCTCAATAAGATATTTATGAACTAGAGGTGCTGTTAAAGCCCTACTGATTCTTCTAGGACATTGTGATTCAAGAAAGTTTGGAACCACTCTATTAGGCCAAAATACTTTACGGAATCACTTGCTTTCATCATATTGTCCTTCAGTTTTCAAGAAGTTAAATTAGGTATGACCTGACTCAGACTGACAGTGTCAAAACTCACTTTGTTACACATTCAAATGGCTTTAGTAGCTTGGAGACTGCTGCAGTAAAGTAGCATGCCTCACCTCTCCCTATATTACTGTTCAATGTTTAGATCTTGATGGATTGCTGCTATTTCTCCAGTCACTGAAGCATATAAAGTTAGCTTCCACCTCACTAAAACTATTTGCTTAGCTGATGACATGGCAGGTTATTTTTTTTATAAATTTTTTTTCCCGATGGTACAAAAGAGTGCGGAATACCAAAAAATTCCCTGAAATGTATGGGCCAGAGAGAGCATCTCCTGCACAGTCCTCTCCATTTGGAGGATATTCTGAAACACAAAGTTGATTGTATGTGCAAGTAGAGTGTGTTTAATATAGCCCATTCAAATTGCATGTACAATGTAGGCTCCATTAGCAGATATGAGTGATCTAGAGGAGAGTTTTAGTGGGCTGAGATATTTGAATAATAACATAATTAAGAACAAGTTTACAATGGTATGGGTTTCCCTTACCCTGTTACGGTCATGTAGTCTTTTGATTGAGCAATGCCGTCTGCCCACATATCTGTAGTTAGTACAATATTTTTTTCAAGAGGAGTAATAACTTTGGTTTTGACCTCTCTGTATAATGTATTTGTGGGATTGCTGTTCAAGAGAAATGGAATTGTAATAGAAATTAGTAGCATGGGCACAATACCTCTACTATTCTGCTAAAACCTGTTCTATTTATTGTAGATATTGGATGCAAATAAAGTTAAAATATAACTACTGTATAATTGCTTTGGTAATCTCATGTGCAACAGGATGATTGCTGTCATACTGTACATACCTCACTTTTCAAGTGCTTGCTTGACAGGCATATGATGGAAACTAGTCTTACTCTGGTTCCCCTTCTTAGCAGTGACATGTGGTGAGGTGAGGCAGGTGAGGCAGAGCCTTTCCTGTCATACTCCAGTATAAGGTATATGAAAAATACAAATAATATATTATAAATATCTTGATTGTATTTTTCTAATCATTTTTATAGTCAAAACTCTAGAGTAAAAAAATCAATGGACTGCCTCACCTGCCCATCTATTCCACACATCTCCTATCAAAGCTCACCAAGTTCCAGCAGTATATACTTCTGCACCTGTATATAGTGCCCACATGAACCTTTGGGCTCATATATATTGTGTAAATCTGGCTCTGGTACTAGCCAGTGCCTCCTAAACCAGTTAACTCACCACACGTCACTTCACCTCAAAATTGTATAGTATTTCAAATCTTTTTCAATTTTGACTATGGATTTTGTGTTCAGTTTAGTACATCCATTTCGAAGTCGAACATGAAATCACATAGAATTGAATATAAAATTGAATGAAATAGAACAAACCTATGTTTTTCTATTAGACAAAACATATCACATGCAAGAAGCTGATGTGGTTCCTGTAAATCTGGTTTGCATACATCTCTGATGGCGGGGTGTCTGCGCATGCATAGAACCCGTTCTGTGCATGTGCAGAATGGATCCTGCATCTTTTCACACAGTGCCCCCTAAGCTGCAGCCTGTCACCATTTGAGGGTGAGGAATCCAAAGATGCAGGAGCGATATGCACTGCGCCAGTGCCGTAACTAGGCATTTTAGCGCTGTATGCAAGAAACAGCATTGGCGCCCCCCCATGCAAGATAGGGGCAGTGCTCGCCGTTGGCGCCAAAAATATATAAGGGCGTCTCTTCATGGGGAAGGGGCGTGGCCACAAAATAATACCAATTCATACTACGGTGCACAGTAGTCTCCATTATTCAAATTACGCTGCACAGTAGCGCCACTACACCAGGTAGAGCCCCTTTTACGCATTACGGCAGCCAGTCCCCCTTTTTACACATTACGTCAGACAGCGTCCCCTTTTTACACATTACGGCAGACAGTGTCCCCCTTTTTACACATTACGGCAGACAGCGTCCCCCTTTTTACACATTACGGCAAACAGCGTGCCTTTTTACACATTACGGCAGAGAGTCCCCCTTTTTACATATTACAGCAGGCAGCATCCCCTTTTTACACATTACGGCAGCCAGTCCCCTTTATTACACCTTACGGCAGACAGCATCCCACTTTTTACACATTACGGCAGACAGCATCCCCCTTTTTACACATTGTGGCAGACAGGAGAGAGAGAGAGAGAGAGAGAGATACCATCTCTACCCGCTGGCAGTCAGGCTCCTCGTGCTGGCAGCTCCGGATGCAGGGGAGAAGGAGGAGGAGGGAGGGGGACTGGAGCCGCAGCAGTGCTTTGTAATTGGTAGTGGCACCGCTGGAACAGTCCCCTCTCCTTCCGCATTGGCTGCCTGGCGCTGTGAATGCTGGGATGAGGGAAGCACAGAACAGGCGGCTTGTAATGAGTCAATTTGACTCATTACAAGCCGCTGGCCGTGCGCCCTCAGGGCAATTGCGCTGTGTGCCAGACACACCTGGCACACAGGTAGTTACGGCTCTGCACTGCGCCCATCTCTGTATGAGGCTCATAATTCCTACAGCCACAGTGAACCACATGTTTGGGTCCCTTTATGTTAGAGATGTGAACAGATCCTCAAGAGATTTTCAATTTGTTTTTAAATTGATAAAAACATCTAGAATCATGTCATTTGGACCTGTCATATTGAGCCTTTACAGTATTATTAATATCTGTCCTGGTTCATTGACAGACGCTATGGCGATTGCAGCTGTGATTGTGCATGTTGAGGATGTGCAAAATTAGTGACAAAAGCCAGCAGCCAGAAAAGTATAAAGATGCCCAGTTGAACAATCACATTGCCAGTGCACTTGCAGCTCCATCAATAATCGTCAGCTTGATTAAATCAATGGCCACGCAGCATGGCATCCTGAACAGAGGTGCCAGAGGCATGCTGCTTGAGTACAGATTCACAGGGGCACCCAGTGACACACCCCAAAAACAGGCAAGACATGCCTGCATTTTTTGCAACCACTCCTCCGACAATGTGAATGCCCACAAACGGTGCCTAAGTGTCAGGCGCTCTGTGTAAAGGTAAGCGGCCTCACATTGATGTTACACTGCATGTGGTCAAAAAAATGTAATATTCTACTATGAAGGGTTCTTTTTCAAACTTGTCAGAGGAACAATATCAGCCATTTACTGTACCTAGGACAATTCTCCATTTGACTTAGAGATTTAATATGTTTCACTAAGGGAATTTGGTGTTAAGTGGTCTTAAACTAATTACACGAAATACACAAATCTCACAAATCACCTGCACATGCGCACCCGGGGGGCCCAGTAAGGTGCTAACAGCATCTCAGGGCTGTGATCGCCCCTGCCTGATTGACAAGCAGAGGCGGTCGAGGGGCGGGATGGGGCATGCCAACGGCGTTAGAACACCTTTGGCGGGACGTGGTCCGGACAATGCAGTCATGTTCGGGACATTGTGGGGGTGGGCCTCGGCGGTTGTATGACATCACACACAGCCGTTGCAACCTGGGACGTGGCGGGTAGCCGTCTGCCAGCGCACAGGAGCTGTGTTGGCAGGTAGCTACTCAGCGGGTGCAAAAGTATTGCTGCTGTGCGATGCTTTTGCACCTGTGCCGGGGGAGGGGATTTCAGAGCCAGAGATGCGGGGCAGATTAGCCCTCTGCTGGGTGTCCCCCCACATGTCTGAGAAAGTGATTGTAGATGTTG
This sequence comes from Pseudophryne corroboree, assembly GCF_028390025.1. Lineage (NCBI taxonomy): Eukaryota > Metazoa > Chordata > Amphibia > Anura > Myobatrachidae > Pseudophryne > Pseudophryne corroboree. Next base: position 550,916,651 of record NC_086446.1, on the reverse strand, counting down.
TAAATTTAGCGCATCTATGATCAGATCTGAATTACCTCCTATATGTGGATTGGGATTTTAGCCAAAACCAAATAAATACAAACTATAAAATAATATGTTTATAAAAACAACTTAAAATATTAGAGTTGATTTATGAGTCTAATGACTAAACTTATGTTGCATTTTTCAAAGCTGCCACACTTTCAGCTGCTGGATTTAATGGGGTAACTATAGTATGTTCAATGCATGTACAGTATTAAATATAATGATACCTTTAAATACATGCACAGAAACCACCAAAGACTAAGGGGGAATACAGACCTGATCGCTGCTGTGCGTTTTTGCACAGCGTGTGATCAGGTCCAAACTGTGCATGCATATACACCACAATGCGCAGGCACGTCGCATGGGTACAAAGCGGATCGCCGCTCAGTGATGGGTTTGTATGACGGATCCATTCGCACGGGCGATCGCAAGGAGATTGACAGGAAGAAGGCGTTTGTGGGTGTCAACTGACCGTTTTCAGGTAGTGTCTGGAGAAACACAGGCGTGTCCATGCATTTGCAGGGAGGTGTCCTGAAGTCAATTCCGGTCCCGGACAGGCTGATGTGATCACAGCGGCTGAGTAAGTCTTGGGCTGTGCAGAGACTGCACAAATTCTGTTTGTACAGCTCTGCTACACATGCGTTCACACGTTTGCACAGCTTAAATACAATACCCCTGTAGGCGGTGGCTATCTGATCGCAGCAGTGCAAAAATCGCTTGCTAGCGATCAGGTCTGTAGTACTGTAGTAAATTTACATTTCAATGTTTCTAAATAATGTGTTCTACATCATAGTAAACAGTAGAAGACTTTTACATTTAAAGCTTTTGAACATGCATCATTACGAGCTAGGGTGTTAACCTGGAACTAAAAATATACCTGTGATATTCCTCCTGGATCTTTCAATTATATACCCGCTTTCTCTTTACAGTAATTGGGTTATTAATATTATGGATTATTTGTCTTGCATAGAAATATTTACAGTACATCTTCATGAGCAGTTGTACATGTGTACATAGTAAAGTGACATTAGTCTTAATTTGAATAACTTCTATTATTTCGCTTTGACTGTATGTGCTAATCTAATTCCAGTACTGGCTATTTTATAATACCTACACAGAATACAGTTTTAACTATTTTAAATTCTACGTTATCACTCACCTTTTTGATTCTACCTTTCCAGGATCCAAACCCCAGATATGATTGTTTACCTATGGTTGTTTTTTCTCTGTGGATTTACTTGCAATAAAGATACAGTATATCACAATTCTCATATTTTGTATGTGTTTTAGCACCATTTTTAACCATCGTGATATTACACTCACAATCTCCTTTCTTACTTTTCAGATATATAATGGCTCAAATTTAGAAAAGCAGCTTTTGACTATGGAGTTGTATGTAGTGTAAGCTTAGAACAACTTATGTCACATTAATTGGGAGCAACCAAGACTGTGTGAGGGGTCATAATGAGAAAAAGTTTCTTTATTTGTAAGGTCCTGACAAATAAATCAAATGGCCATTCCCAAACAGCCATAACACTGTATTAGAAATGTTATAAGGCAAGTTGCAGCTTACTGGTACACAGCAAACACCCTGCAGCCTAACCCTAGCCCCCTCCACACACACACACACACACTCACACACACACACACACACACACACACACACACACACACACACACACACAGCATAAACCTAACCTCCAAATGCCAGCAGTCAGGATTCTGGAGTCAGCATTTTGATCTACTGTACTGTATGTCAGAGTTTCGGCACCGGTCTTCTGCCGGCATCCCGATTGCGATTTGGTGACCACATCCTGTTCAGGTATGTTCACTGGATTGGGTATATTTTTATCAATTATCCATGTCTTTTATTTAGAATGCATGCTAACCAATCTTCTAATTAATAGAGATATAATGTATACTTTAAAGAAAAATTAAATCAAAAGGGTTAAGTTGGTAAGCATGGAAAATTCATGGCAGAATGAGTATTCATTTGCATTGTTCTGTATTAGCTAAGAAACATATCTTAAAATATCTTAACAAGAATCCAATTGTTTTGTATTCGCTATATAACTTGAATTAATAAATTTGGGATGTACCACAATAAGTTATGCAAAAAAAATTTTGTGCCACCTGGATGAAATCAGGAATCTTTTAACCCAGAGTAACGCATCAGGCCAAGGCTCTTACTTTCACACCGTCTATTTAATATTGGACTGTAAAGGCTAAGTTTGGAAACTTTGGTTCAAGCTACATCTATTTTTAAACTAATTCAAAACTACTAGGTAGAGTAGTGTTAGTAATTATTCAACTAGCACTCCAATACTATGGAGGATATCCAATTACTTGCAGTACATTGCCACGGGTAATGATATTGCCCGAGGCTATCCTATTAGCCCTGATAAACAGGTACAAGCTATGGCTTATTGGGGTTTTTGTTACTGCACCGGTGCCTGCTCCTGCCAGCTCCCACTGCAGCACTGCACCTCCGGCTCCCCCCAGTCACATGACTGCTCCCCCGTCATGAGACCACTGCCGGGGTCAAGGAAAGAGGGGGCCGCAGCGTTGCTCCTGCTTTCCCTCCAGGGGTCTCAGCGCTCATTGCGCCCTCACTACTTCACTACTCACCTTTACAGCTTTGAAGCTGTGACCTAATTCTTAAAAAAATGGACATCATTCAGCAAGCTATTTCCTCATCCTATACCCCAAACATCGCACTCAACTTCTCTTGTACTCCTGAATCTACCACAGTTTCTTTGTAATGATAACCACTGAAAAATGTCTCATCTCACTATGGGGGTCAATCCGAGTTGATCGCTAGCTGCCGTTGTTCGCTGCATAGCGATCAGTGAAAAAAATGGCTAATCTGCACATGCGTATACACCGCAATGCGCATGCGCGTCGTAAGGGTACAAAGTCCTTTGTGGTTTTGCAGTGGTTCTAGTGACGATTCCAATGGCACAGCCGAATGCAAGGAGGTTGACAGGAAGTGGGAGTTTCTGGTTGGCAACTGACCGTTTTCTGGGAGTGTTTGGAAAAACACAGGCGTGGCCGGGCGGGTTTCTGATGTCATTACCGTGTCACTCGTCGCAGCAATCATCGCACAGGATAAGTAACTACAGGGCTGGTCTTGTTCTGCACAAAATGTGTTTGCTGCTTCGCGCCTGCACAGGCGTTCACACTTCTTCAAAGTGAAAATACACTCCCCCGTTGGTGGCGACTATGTGTTTGCATGGCTGCTAAAAACTGCTAGCGAGCGATCAACTCGGAATGACCCCCTATATATCCCCACTGCATATATGCCTATAGCTCAGCTCTACAACTTGTTTCTCTCCAGTGGGACATGTCCTTTCAATTTTAAAAATCTAGTATGTATCACCAATTCTGAATATCAGAAACACCCCATCACTAACCACACTGTTTAGTCTAAAGCGTATGGTTCATAATGGTTTAAAGAAAATGGAAATGTGAGAGTTAAGCCAAAGTCCATGAACAGGCACACAAAACAAGACTTTTGAAGCACCAGGAGACAAGTGTAAGCTTTACAAAGGATGCAAACAAGAGAGATATCTTAGTTCTAATTGGCTTGAGCAAAGCACTGATTGCAGTAAGTGAAAAAACATGCAGTTGTCAATGTTGGTGCGGCATTTCCATATTTTGCAGAAGATCCTCATGCTAAAGAAACCATTTCTTAACCCAGCCACTCCCTCCAACAATTACACTACCTATTTTCTCATGGCCTTTATAAACAAACTGTTTCAAGTACTTTTGTATAATCTTCTTATAAAGTACTTTTTCTCCCCTGTCTACCTTTTCAAATATTTGCCGTAAGTTTTCTGCCCCCACATTCCATTCAGATGGCAATCACAATAGTGATCAACAATCTACTTCTGCTGTCATGTAGGTGTAGGATAATGATGAACAGAACTGTTATTGTGACTGGCAGCAAACTGATTATAGTACAGTAGTACTGTACAGCATACAGACATTTGTGCTGAGAGGTGGACCAGGCAGGTACTAATTACCCAGACCTGGGCTTCTTGAAGGTGCCCAGATCCATGCATCCCCTTCCCCCTTACATGTCGGCTGGCACCATTGCCTCTTTCTCCAGTCCAGCACGTGTTGCTATGTGCTGGTCCGCTGTAGGGAGGCTGCTGCTGCTGCTGAGTGCAGCAGTCTTCTCTGGCTGGAATGGAGGGTAAGTAATCACACCCTCTCCCTGGATCTGACCCTGGCTGAGGGGCACATGGTGCAGTGAGGGACTGAAGGTCGGCGTCACTTTGCCGTACATAAAAAGTGTTTCCTACCCTTATTTATTTTAAATTGGGAATGGCCACACCTCTACAATTAGGCTTCACTCCCTTTCATTACTGGGGCTTGGGAATCCTTTCTACAGCCCTGCATACAAACTCCTAAATATATTTATGATGGTAAAATAACCAAAATAATTAGTTCTATGGATATAAATTCTGTTAATACACAAGTAAAGACAAATTATATGATGAATAAATAGATATATTATTAATATAAATAATATATGCAATATTTAAATTTCAGTGGTTGATAAAATCTCTCTCTGTGCAGCTTATATAACATAGAATGATTAATAGTTATTTCATTTAATTATGCAACTGTTGTACTATTGTGATGAGCAACAGGAGCCATGGCCATCATTTGGCAATTGTGTTTGGATTTCTGCTTCTGACACTCTTGCCTTTCCTGTCTCCAGCCCTATGGAAAGGGGGCCCTAGACTGGACACCATAACTGCCAGTAATGCAGGTATTACCAGCTGAGACCTGTAGTGCTACACAGGGAGAGAGAGAGTGCCGGTGCACTATACAAACATTACTGAATAATAATAAACATATAATAATAATACAATTTGCAATATGCGGCATTTTGCAGAACAATAAAGAGTGGAGTTTTAGTTTGTGTATTGATCAATGCATTTAAGCCTGCAGCCCCCGTCATGGGACCCCAACTATTCTGCAGGTCATTAACAATCTCAGGGTTCAAATCTAGTGTGCGGGACACCCCTAAAAAACCTCAAGCCAGAGCTAACCCAAGGCATCACACTAGTGAAGAAAGTGAAATGTGAGGGAGCATAGGATAAGTAAGAGCAGATACGGCATGTATGCGTGTTATTGGGGCGAAAAAATAAATGTGTTGACATTTTTACAGTACATATATAAAAACAAACAAGTGTTGGAGAGTGCTAAGGTAGGTATAATGGTGATGCCCAGGAGTAGCCCAGCAAAAGAGCCATTCAAGGGGACCCACGCCCAAGTTACTCACCCTGCAACTGGCATATAAATGTATAGGTCTTACCTTCAAGGTGCCTGGTTCTGAATGTGCAGCCATAACATGCTAGGTTCCCTATTTAAAATCAATTGCTGACAGTTGGGGTAGGGGTGCTAATCTATGCTAAAGGTAGACTCAACACCTTCAAGTGTATAAAAATACACAACACAGAGTATCTAGGGAAAGGGGGATCTGGACTGCACACCCTAGCTGCCAGTAATGCAGGTGCTACCAGCTGAGACCTGTAGTGCTACACGAGGAAAGAAAGTGTTGGTGCACTATACAAACATTACTGAATAATAATAAACATATTATAATAATAATAATAATACAGTTTGCAATATGCGACTTTTTACATAACAATAACCAGTGGAGTTTTAGTTCATGTATTGATACTTGCATTTCAGCCTGCAGCCCCCATCATGGGACCCCCCTGCCTGCTAGTCAACTGGGATGCTTCTCCTCAATGTTGCTCTGACTTCAAAATGTTTGTACTCAGGTGCCACAGAGTTAATTAGGAGAAGGCTGATTCTCCAGACATCTTTCCAATGGTTCTCCCAGCTTTAATTAATCTCCCCTCACCTGCATCATTGATAGTTTCCTGGATAATACTGACTTCTCCTGCCACTAACATTGGGTTGTCTCTGGATTAGTGTATTGTCTTCCACTAGCACTGGCCCATATCAGTCTGTCTGCAGCCAGCCCTAGTTCAACCCGTCTAACCATATTTACTTGTCTGCTGTCAGCCCTGACCTAGCCTTTCTATGTGCCTGACTGCCATAAACACTGACCCAGTGCAATTTGTCTGACACCAGATCTTTCTCAGTTGTCAGCTACCAATCCTGATTCTCCCTAGCATTTGTCTACTATTGTCTCACTTCAGTGTCCAGTTAATGTACAGTTTTGAACATACTATTACCTGGAGTGGAAGACCTGTTGGCATCTGAGTACACACATTAAGTGCGTGTAGTTTTAAAGGAAAGGGTATTGTTAAAAGTGAAGACCTTATAAATTAATTGGGGTCTCAAGGCCACTCTGCAGATACAGTATTATCCTAATAAATGTGTATTACTGTATAGTCAAATAATTTTTAGTGAAATTATTGGATCCTGTTCTAGGTGTATATGCAGTAGAAGGGTTTTCCCATATGACAGCTGGGAACTCCATACTTTTTTATTGTTAGCAAGAATAAAATGATGGAGTGCAGTATCTTGCTGAATTGTTGTAGCTCTGGCACAGATGTTTATTATAGTATTCAGTAATCAGTGGCTTTTCCTGCTGGGTAATCTGTTCACCCAGCTAATATGGACATTTGTGTTTGGTGTCAGTAGGACTGAGTTGTAATGGTATCTCTTCCTGATCAAGGATTGGTAATATGTAATGTACCAGTGAAGGTAGTAATGTTAGTTCTCTTAACAGGACATACAGATGTAACCATGCTCATCTTTGCTGCGATGTGGCATGCTGCAACACGACTTGCTATATGGCATGCCAGTCTGTGACTATTTGCAGCTGGTGATCGCAAAAGCGGCAGTCATTTTATTTTTCGCAAACCCATCTTTTCCACATTTGAAATATTGCTTTTTGTTTTTATTAACCTAGAGTGAATCAAAACTCAGATCCATATTCTCCTCATCTCCTCTCTCATCTGTTCAGTGCCGAGGTGTGCTTTGGTAACTTAACAATGAAAGACAATCTTACAATAATAACATTTATTCTAATATTAGGCATTTTTAATAATACTGCTATATCAATCTCTAAGAATAATTATAGAAAGTACTTCATTCATTCATTTGCCTGCTTAATAATGAAAAGCACATATAGAAACTACAGTAATTTCACACTTATGCATTATGTATTTTCCAATGCATACATTTTCCTAGATGAAAGCCAGGAATGCATCAATATTCCAGAAGTCTTACAACAGTTTCATTACAACAATTATCCCAGCCAGCAGAGTTGATGCTCATTAGTTGAGATTTCTCTATGTTGGGCCAAAGTAACAAGGCACTTGAGGATTTTGTGCAGGCATCTGAAATCTGTAAACATTCAGAATTCTGCATACAGTATATTTCCATTCCTCTGTGTATAAGAATCAGGTGAATGTATACGCATACAATAGAACAGCATAACTAATTACACATATAAAATTACATTTAATCTAATTTAATTAGGGTTAAAAATATATAATGTTTAAATAAGGTATTTTTTCTGCAACTACAGTAATACTGTAAATACGGTATATTAATACTTTTATTCCATATTTGTAAAAGGAAGCAACCCTTTCCAGGGCTAATGCAGTACTACTATTATGTAACCTAAACTGTTCACCTACGGTTTTCGAGCATTTCAGGAACTAGGGCAACAATGCTATCACACATGCTATATTTCACATACTGCCTGCCTTTTTATACAGTACTGATGTGTGAAGCAAAAAGCATGATCTGTATACTGCAAGAATTGTCTGACGGAATCTTCCAGAATAGGTTGACAGCTACTGCACAGTGCATTGTGCTGCATTGCTGTAGGGTAACACTGTTACATTAAAAAAATATTTTTATCAAATACATGAGTCCAATAGGGAACAAGCAAAGGGGATATTAAGAATTGGAAGTAATGGCTTGGGTTAGAGCCCTGATGAAGCCTTCGTGAAACGATTGTGGGCTGTGCACTGATCAGTGTCTAAAACTGTGAACTTATATCTGTGTGTAAAAGTTATAATAACGTTGTGCATTGTACACTCGTGAAACATGACCACGAGCGTGGTACCCATAGATCTCTGCTGCAGGCGGCAGCTGGGCTTCTTACAGCCACTCTGACAGGAAGGAGAGTAGTGAACACAGGGGTCACAGCTTAGCTCCCGCACACACTGGGCAGATTACAACCATCAGTGTGGTCCCCTGCTTCTCCGCTGCTTGTGACGTTAATGCGACCGGCAGCCGCTCTGACAAGAGAGGAGAGGGGAGAACGTAGGAGACATGGCTATAACTCTTGCACACGCCATGTAAATCTAAGATGGCTGGCAGTGGGAAGGGTGTAGCAGGACAGCGTTACCGCTGACCACCAATGTGATAATCACAATGAGAAAGACATATACAGATTGCATTTACTATACTACTTATGATAATTAATAAAAGTGATAATAGTGCACTATTATACAGAATATAACAGAAGACATAAATTAAGGAGAATGTGGAGTATAACATTTATATAGGTGAAAGGTATATATTTCCATAACTACATAAATATAATAGAGAATCAGGGGACGTATAAGAATTTAGGGACGCACAATAAGGGATGACAAGGATATCCCACAGACAAACACAAGTATTTCTGGTATGAGGATAAAGACAGTTGATGTATGTGAATGACAAAATTAATACTCCCAAATAAAACTGATACTGAGATTTGTACCCAATACTAAATAAAACAGGATAATCAAGTCCCCAGAGGGAGAAGATTTAGACCTTAAGAGTGGGAATATATGAATAATCCACCATATGTCTGCTGTATGAATGAATGTAGAAAGGATAAAGTAAGTGTTACATTGAGAACACAGTGTCAAAATAACAGACACAGTGTTGCAAAGTGAGAGAAGGGAACTGTAGAAGTGTTAATATATTGACATGGTCCTGCTACACAGTAACTGCTAATACTATATAAATAATTCTGTGTCAAATTAATTAACACTATATTATAAACATCAAGAGGATACATGAACAGAATGAGATACATGTAATTGAAATACACACAGACATTTACAGGCAATATAGCCCTCAAATAAATATAGAAAAGAAGTTCACAGAGAATCACACTGATCAGATGTTTTTCAAAGTTTTGTTATCACCCTATACATTTCTATCACACTATATCTTAATATTTCACCACTCTTTAGTGAAACAATTTAAATGCAAATCATTAGATATGCATTAAAATTAGTGGGAGATCATGTCAAACAAATCTTATTGACTTTTTTGACTGTGTGACTAAAGTGATGGATAAAGGTGGAGCCATGGATATAGCTTATCTAGACTTTAGTAAGCCTTTTGACACTGTTCCACATCGCAGACTGCTAAATAAACTTGAAAGTTTGGGATTGGATATTAGGATTATTGAATGGATAAGATCTTGGTTGCAGGATAGAAAACAGAGAGTTGTGGTAAATGGAGTGCATTCACAGGAGGGAAATGTTACCAGTGGAGTACACCAGGGATCTGTACTTGGACCAGTGCTTTTTAATATCTTTATTGGTGACATTGCAAATGGCATTAAAGGGAATGTATGCCTTTTTGCAGATGACACAAAGGTATGCAACAAGGTAGACACATCAGGAGGGTTAAAACAAATGATTGAGGATCTAGGTAGACTAGAGGAATGGTCAAGAGTGTGGCAATTACAGTTTAATGCCAAAAAATGCAAAATCATGCACTTGGGTCTAAAAAATCCAAAGGCTAAATATAGTATTAATGACACTATACTGGAAACTACTGAGGAGGAAAGAGATCTAGGAGTCACTATTTCAGGTGACTTAAAGGCAGGTAAACAATGTAACAAAGCAATGAGGAAGGCTAGTCAGATGCTTGGCTGCATTGGGAGAGGAATCAGCAGCAGAAAGAAAAAAGTAATAATGCCACTGTATAGGTCATTGGTAAAGCCTCATCTAGAATACTGTGTTCAATTCTGGAGGCCATATCTTCAAAAGGATATTAATACATTAGAAACTGTACAAAGAAGGGCAACTAAAATGGTGCATGGCCTACATCAGAAAACGTACCCAGAAAAACTAAGAATTCTCAATATGTATAGTTTGGAGCAGAGAAGGGAAAGGGGAGACATGATAGAAACTTTCAAATATATCACGGGTTTTAACAAAATCCACGAGGGAAACATTCTACAAATGAAGAGAAGCAATAGGACACCAGGACATGCACTGAGACTGCAGTGGGGGGGTTCAGGGGAAATTTGAGGAAAAATTACTTCACAGAAAGGGCAGTGGACAAGTGGAATAGCCTCCCATCAGAGGTGGTAGAGGCTAAGACAGTGGAGCAATTTAAACATGCATGGGATAGACATAAGGATATCCTTACAAAGAAATAAGGATCAAACAAGGTTAGAGAAAAAAATAATGTAAAAAAAAAAAAAGATGGGCCAAGTGAATCTTATCTGCCATCAAATTCTATGTTTCTATGTTTCTCTATTAAAAATAAGACTTTTTAAGTAATTAGTTGGTTACGGAGTGCATCCAGAAAAATGTTTTCTTTTGTTCTTCACTTTTGTTGTACTAAACTGTTGGTCTTAGACCTGAAACATTAGGAGAGCACCCATATAAAAAACTAAAATATAATTATATTTGTGTCATTGGACACTACAGTAAAATTAAATCAAAGGAACCAAAAAGGATATTTGAATAATGACTTATTGAGCTCTAATATTAGTGCGGGATTCATTCTGTGTCCTATATATTTTTGACATGCCCATCACCATTCTCCCATCACATTAATTCTCCTTCTTAAATAAAGAAATAAAGTTAAAATCTTGTTCCCCTGCCTTGGGGCAAACGGGAGCATGTGGAGCTGTATCCATTTACTTGTGTATGGGAAGTCTATATGTATTCCTCGGGTCTCATGCCTATTTGTGTGACATCACAAATGTACAGTACATAATATGACTTTCTTGTCTAAATGTTGGAAATTCAGATTCTTTGTTCCATACTGTATATCAGTTCTTTCACATTCAAAAGTATCTGATGATTCATCAAGCAAAATATAGTTAAAAATAAAGATATAAAGACAGATTAGAGTACATTTATGTATTTATAATGATCCCCATGCAGATGATTCATTTATAATTGTAACTATTTATTATCAAATTGTACAGTAACCTGTTCAGATGTATAAACATTCCCCACATATGTGACGTCAACTATTTGCAATAGTATGTGCCCTGGTTACATTACTTCTTACCGGAGATTCTGTGTAATAGTCTTCTCAATTTAAAATTGCTATGATATGTGGGCTTTATGCCATTTATTGTACTTCACATGAATCATGAAAAAGTCAAGGAAATTGGGCAATCTTATATTACAATTGACTAATATATTCCATTATACTATTACATTTGTAATGTGTTATTCATTCTACAATATAAGTTGTGGTACTGTATATTCATATATTTGTATAGCATTAGTGTTGTTCAGAAAGTTCTTATCCAGCACTCCTGGTATGCTGATAATCGCTAGTTATTGGTGAAATATATTATACTGAGCAGTCAGATTTAAACATCATAAATATTTTGGCATTAAAAGACTAGTGTACCTGGTTAATGTGAAAAAGTATTTTGATTGTGCGCAGTTTCAATTATAAAAAACACTGTTAATCATTCATATTTTAACATTGTATATACATTGTTACAAAATAATGTTTATTTACATTTTTCTAGTTTGTGGCTAGTACATCAGCATTTCATATACATTTTTGCACATGCTGTAAAACTGCAGATTGTTAAATTATATTACATACAGTACATCAGCAGCTGCTAAAGTGGTTTGGTAACGGTATCCTGACAGTCAGAATCTTGATGGCCAGAATGTGATGGCAGGACCCCAACTGTAAAAATGCAGGCATTTTTTTAGGTAAGTATTCTAAGATTAACCCTACAGTAACTCTAACCCTAACCCACCCTCCCACAGCCTAACCCTCCCCTCCTGTAGCCCAACCCTAACCCTCCCCTCGTACAGCCTAGCCCTAATCCTAATACTTACTGTTTGAAGTTGTCAGCATTTTGACCTCTTGGGTTCTTGCCACTGGTATTGTAAGCATTAGGATTCTGACTATAGGGGAGCTGAATAAATACCACTGAGGGAGTTACTCCATGTTAAGAGTGTTAATTACAGGGTATACTGTATATACCAATTAATTTAGCTGTTTTAATTTTCAAACAGTAACAGAGTACAAGTAATAGTTTAATCTGACTATCACATATTATCCCAATATATTAATTATCTGTACTGGATGCTATTGGTAACTATAAAGTCATTTTCTAGCAGTTTGTATATTTTCCTGACAAATATATTATAAAATGCTGATGTTGTACACTAATATTTACACAACTTCATCTATTATTGGAACACATGCACATATAGTTTCAATAACTTTTCATCCATCTCCTTGGCAACCATGTGGATAAACTGGGGCTCATCCAATATACAGTTTGCCCATTTGGGCATCTCTTACTTTGCAGCAACTATACAGCAATACGGACATCATTTTGGGACTATTCATGGATTGGAAGTAAACTGGTATTGCTTGATCCAGACATTTCAGGGAACTTTGGAGCCATTTTATGTGATACAGGATACCATTATTTTTCACCTCTATAACACTTCTAATACATACTCTTACATACTTTTATCTATCTAACACTCTTTACTACTTCATTTGCTCCACAAGTGTTATGCCCTGGGGTGGTTTGGCCTGGCTGGTTTGGGGTGTCCTGTGCAAAAGACTTTAACCCTTAGAATGTTAGGGACTTACCCAAAGAGGTTACCTGAATGTGGTGGGTAAGCCCATAAATTTGGCCATGATTATGCTAAAAACCTCTATTTATTGCAAAATTTATTACAAAATATATTATAATTCTTATTAGTAATGTTTGAATAGTTCACCTGCATATTTTCTCTTTGGGCTAAATTTACTATGCTCCCGATTTGATTCTCTGTAATTTACTAAACACCATTCATGGCAGAGTTCTACTAATTCATATTTACTTACATGGCTGACAACACAAATACGAATCAACAGACCATTGACCAAACATGGTTGGTTTTTCACATGTACCTCAACCAACATGTGAAAATTTACAAAGTATTCATATTCTTCAATCTCTAATGACAATAGTTAAACAGTGCTGCAAAAGCATAGAATTCATATATAAATAGAACTGCCAAATAGAACTGCTTGTGGCTGGTGTGTTTCTAGAATCGTGCATGGATCAGTATGATCCGTGCATGCTTCTCTCTGTCAAAATGTGTAAAATAGTAAAAAAAAATTAAATGGGGTTCCCTCTACTGAATATAATCAGCTTTGTGTTCTATGAGATGCTCCTGGTTGTTAAAAGATTCAGAAAAATTGAGTAGGGGTCCCCAGTATTTTAAAAACCAGCACTTGGCTCTTGGACCAGTCCGGGTTCAAAAAATATGGGAGAAAAAGGATGTAGGGGTCTCACGTATTTTTAAAACCAGCACTGGGCTCCATTAGTCAAGAAGATAATGCCACTGCTGGGGGACACATTTATATAGGTCCCTGTGGCCATGGCATTATCCCACAACTAGTCACCCCTGGCCAGGGTTCCCTGGGGGTATGGGGACCCCTCCAATAAAGGGCCCCCCCTCCAGGCACCCAAGGGCTATCAATGGGTGATGGGCTGAAAGCAATTAAATGTAAAAAAAAAAAAGATAATATTGTCTTTTATTGTGGAACTATAGGTCTCAGCAAGCATCCCCCGCATGCTGGTACTTGGATAACTACAAGTACCAGCATGTGGGGTATTAAAGGACCTGATGGTACCTGTAGTTCCACAACAAAATAAATATTACAATAACCACAGGACTCATACACCATACATAGTATAACTTTAATAAAACATCCATGCACACTCACACTCACAAACACACATTTAGATATACTTACCTAGTGTCCCTCAGAGCCCCTCAGTCCCCTTGTCTGGCAGAATCCACTTGGTGCCTGTAAAAAATATATACTTACCTAATCCAGTGTAGAATGGTCCTCTTTGTTCCAAGTAGCCATCCAGGGGGTTAAAAAAAACAACTTGAAGTAACCCAAACCACCGGACACGTAGGAGTATTTGTTGACACATACACTCCTACTATGTGATTGTGTGCCCTGCACCTGACTACTTTTACTAGAGGAACCCGCCAGACATTTAAGAGCCACTGCCATAGCTGATTGGCTTTGCTCTCCCAGGGCACAGTCAATCATGGTTTGCCCATAGATAGTGAATAGAGATGTCCATCTCCATTCATTCCTATGGTGGGAACCACTTAATTGGAGAAACCACAAGTATCTGCCCCAATTGACCTTTTGGTTACAGAGGGAAACGTACCAAATGTACATTATCCTACTTTTCCCAAGTCATCCTCTGGTAACCTATCCAAAATCAGAAATCCAAAACACAGAATGCCATTTAGCTGGAGGCAGGTGTTTGAGGAGAGGTAAGGCTATCCAAACTGTGGAAATACTGAAAACCTCTGTACACATATGAGGTAGGTAGCCTGGGGCTACATAGTTAATCTCCAGCTTTGCATGTACCCTATTGCTTGCAATAGGAATTGCCACACAAGATGTCGTTACCTAGTGGTGAAATGCTAGGCCTTTCACCAGTCGATAAATTGTCTGATTCCAATCTCTATACAGGACTATGGGGATGGTGGTAATTGACAGTACAGGTAAATGATAAAGGCTAGTGAAATCTCTGGTTTCATCAGCATTAACCCTTTGCTATATAGCACAAAGAAGTGAAAAGTCTACTCAAAAGATGTCAGATACAGTAATAAGATTAACTACTTCATAAATAGATCTCCTAGCAACTTAAATGGTGCATACGGTATGTGCTGAGCACTTTAAAAATCAGGATTGTAGCTTTGATTTTGTTTCACAAAGGGTAATTTGTTAATTCCTTTTCTACAGGTTCTTCCTTCAGTACAGGTTCATAACATTTTGTTGTGAAAGTCAAATAATTTTTTCCGCTTTCTCTAGGTTTGGCTGATGAAATATTGATTTATTATTTGCAATTGTTGGGGAAAAGTCATTTAAATTGTTTATGATACAGTTAGTTGGGTTTTACATATCTTTTGAACTGAGGGAAATTGATCAGCTTTCAGCTGTGGAATTGAAACTTCTGCAGATTCTATTTTGCAGTCTCTGGGAGCTGATAAATGGATAAATCATGGGAGCACTTAGTAATATATGCCAGGTCCAGCAAATTAACCTTATAATAAACTGGCTTTGTTTGCAGTATAGTATTTATTTGTGTCATTGATCAGATTTTTTTTTAATAAAGCAAAACACAAATATATATTATTGGACAAGGATTCCTATATACACTACAGAAAAACCTGTTACCCTTATCACAAACGGTGCCTGCAGATTGAAAGAAGTATTTTATTCTACTTGTGTTCAGTTCATTTACACACGTACTGTATGTAAGTTAGCAAAGTCAATGGGACACAATGCAACTCATTTTTTGTTTTTCATTTTAATACATTGGTAATTTAAGTCACATTGTAAAGTTATATTTGATAAAAATTCAAAGACATTGATGAAAGAAGAGCAGTCAAATTACTGTCTCACCATCAAATCCATCTACTCTATGTACCCAGTTGACATTAGACTCCAACCACAGTATACATCCCCCAGGCAAGATGCAACGAGTTTGCAAACTTCTTTGCAGATAAAATATCCACCATCCGGGCTGGAATCTCCACAGTGCCATCAAAGGAGTGCCAAACTACAAAGCCTGCCAATATAAGCTACTTGCCTTCATGGACTAGCTTTGACCCAGTGGATGTAAAGGACACTGCTGAAATTGCTTGGATTTTGCGTCCCACCACCTGTGATCTGGACCCGGCCTCAACCAAGCTTTTAATAGGTTGTATGGATATAATTGGTCCTGTCTTTGCAAAAACTGTTCAATGCTCTTTGCAGACAGGCATTTTTTCTGGTCCCCTAAAGGAAGCAATTGTTAGACCACTTCTTAAAAAACCTAATTTAGGGGGTCATTCCGAGTTGTTCGCTCGTTGCCGATTTTCGCTATACTGCGATTAGTTGCTTACTGTGCATGCGCAAGGTTCGCAGAGCGCATGCGCTTAGTTATTTTACACAAAAGTTAGGTATTTTACTCACAGCATAACAAAGCTTTTTCATCGCTGTGCTGATCGTAGTGTGATTGACAGGAAGTGGGTGTTTCTGGGCGGAAACTGTCCGTTTTATGGGAGTGTGTGGAAAAACGCAGGCGTTCTAGTTGCAAAATGCAGGAGTAGCTGGAGAAATGGGAGAGTGGTTGGGCAAATGCTGGGTGTGTTTGTGACATCAAACCAGGAGCGAAAAGGACTGAGCTGGTCGCAATGGCTGAGTCAGTCTGGAGCTACTCAGAAACTGCTAAGAAATTTCTATTCGCAATTCTGCTAATCTTTCGTTCGCACTTCTGCTAAGCTAAGATACACTCCCAGATGGCGGTGGCTTAGGGTGTACAATGCTGCTAAAAGCAGCTAGCGAGCGAATAACTCAGAATCACCACCATAGATCCCGACTGCATGACCAACTACAGACCGGTATCAAACCTTCCATTCCTAGGAAAGGCTATTGAGAAAGTGGTTGCAAATCAACTGGAAACCCACCTGACAACCCATGATATTTATGATCCATTCCAATCAGGATTCAGGAGAAGACATAGCACTGAAACAGCCCTGGTGTGTGTGTTAAATGATCTTCTGATGGCAAGAGACAGAGGTGACTGTTCAATAGTAATCCTTCTGGATCTATAGGCAGCATTTGATACTGTGGACCATGGGCTTCTGATTGAGCGACTGATACATTTCTGTGGTCTGGATGGCACAGTCCTAAGCTGGTTCAAATCATTTCTCACAGCCAGGTCACAGAGAGTATCGTCTGGATTATACTCATCACCACCAGTGCCATTGCCATGTGGTGTCCCACAAGGTTCTATACTATCCCCCATGCTTTTTGCAGTATACATGCTCCCATTGAGCGAAATAATCAGGCGCCATGGCCTGGTCTACCATTGCTATGCACATGATACACAACTGTACTTGTCCTTTGCTCTGGGCACTGATAACCCAATAGCAACCCTAAATGGCTGTCTAGCTGAGCTACAGGAGTGGATGATCACCAGTTGGCTGCGACTGAACCCGGATAAAACAGAGGTCCTTATGATACGACCACAACATCAAAGGACAAGACTGCAGCATAGCCAACCAACTGGACTTACACTCGGGGATTCAGAATTACAGACCAGTGATCATGTGCGGAATCTTGGCATTGTCCTGGATGGTGGCTTGACACTTAAACATCAGATATCAGCCACAATCAAATCCTCATTCTTTCACCTGAGGAACGTAGCCAGAATCAAGCACTTAATTCCCTCAGATGATCTACCAAAAGTCATACAGGCATTTGTATAATCTCGATTAGACCACTGTAATGCCCTCTACCTTGGTCTCTCAGCAAAAGAGTGGCACTGCTTACAGCTGGTGCAAAACACAGCTGCCAGGCTGATAACCAACCAGCCCCATTCTAGCCACATAACACCCATCCTCTACTCCCTTCACTGGCTGCCTATAAGATGGCGAATCATCTTCAAGATTTGCTTACTGAGTTTCAAAGCATTACATGACCGGCGCCCAAGGTACCTGAAACAGCTTCTGACCCCATACTGCCCCACTTGATTACTGCGATCTGTTGATGAAGGACTTTTAGCAGTACCTAGAATCTCCCGTAATTCATCTGGGGGTTGAGCTTTTAGTCATGCGGCTCTGACTCTATGGAACTCACTTCCCCGCACAGTGCGAGAGGCCTCAACTATAGAATCCTTCAAAAGTAGACTCAAGACTTTCCTGTTTACTCAAGCATTTCCATAATGTTCCTTTTAGTATCTTCATGCTTCTGTATTTTATGAAATGTACTTCATTATTTTCTGTACTATATTATGCTATGTATCTGTTAAGCGCCTTGAGTCCTATTGGAGAAAGAGCGCTATATAAATAATATTATTATTATTATTATTATTATACATCCTTATAGGGATTTAACCAACACATTTGCAATCTCTTTAACCAGCTCTTTGCCATTGGCAGTGAGCCTATTATGTAAAGAAGGCCCAATTTCCTTAAGTGTTCCTTAAATCACTCAGCTAACACAGCAGAGAAAATGCAACTTAATTTAAATGAAAGTTATACTCTGAAACTATTAAATACACATTTAACAACTTCCAAGTGGGTTATCATGACTAACGTTTCAGGTGCAAAGTTCAGGTTACAATATAAAACTAAGGGGTATATTTACTAAAGTGCGGGTTTAGTGGAAATGTTGCCAGTAGAAACCAATCAGATTGGTCGATATGGGCAACATCTCCACTTTATAAAACCCACTCCTTAGTAAATATACCCCTAACAGTACTTAAAACAAGGTTAGAAGTTCATAAGCAGTGTTCACAATCCAAAATAAGTCTATTAATTGAACCATAGTTATAGTCAACAGCAGAAAACCTGAAGAAGTATGATCTCCTAGCCAGTCGCCAAGAATTACACCTAATTCTAGTCTGTCACCCCTTTTTAACACCTCAGAAACTCGTTAAGTGAAAAGTCCTCCCCTAAGCATTCAAGCAGATCTGATTAGTGAGAACACTACCAGTTTCCATCTCTTGGGCCAGGTGTCCTTTTCCAAGTAACCTACTGAACCTGTTTGGTCCAGTTCCCAAAGATGTACTAATAACCAGGATTAAACAATGGGAAAAAGGAACACTGGTACTGTAATCCACTCTCTGTCTGCTTATCCCTAACCACATTCAAAAGTTAACCCTTGAGGTGATTTTCCAGTGTAATGTTTATGTTTCCTCACTGGTACTTCCTAGAACATGGCCAGATGACACTGGGCACCCTCCTGTTGTCATTTAAAAAAAGTAAAACATTATATCTACCGTATAACAATAAACAGTACAAGTTTGCATCAAAATGTGAGTCCCCCCAATGTCTCTGGCAAGGACAAGTTTCTTGTGTGATTTTTTTTTTTTTAATTTTACTTGAAAAAATAAAAAGTACAGCAGCTATTATAGTATAATTTATGGTGAACAGTCAAATTTTGCAGCAACTTATTGATAAAACAATGCGTAATGTGTTTGATTATTATTATTGTTATGTTTTATTATTATTATCATCATCATCATCTTTGTCTGTATCCTTTATCTATGAAGTGCGGACAAATTGTGCTGTGCTTTTCATTGAGGAAATCAAAATTACATACATTCACATGATAAAGATGGCCATGCCCTAATGATCTTGTGATACTAGATTTGTGAGAAACGTCTAATACTTACAGTAGAGTACAGTAGCATAACATCAACTGTATCTGCTGCATTATCAGATGCCAATAATATATCAGTCATTGACATTTCTGTGCAGTTGCTGGAGTTGTGGTATGGATGCAATAATAGTGGAAGGTGCAGGCATGAAAAATAAACTACAGTAGTCCCTGATTTTCAAATAATCATCTGTTGTCCACAGTTACTGCCCTTCACCATTTTTTTTAAACTGGACAGTCTTTCTTTTCTGGTTCTATAGGAGGATGTTGCTTTCATGCTGCATGGGCACTCTTATTGTTATATGCCAGTTTAGTGAAGTTTGTACAAGCTTTGTGTCATTATGACTGTTACTTCCTTGCCTTGATTATAAAAAGGAAACTAAACATGAGCAATTTACTTCTGGAACTTGGAGATTTGACAATTGTTACCATAACAACTAGATATATATTAATTCCTTACAGAAGCAATTCTGGTTACTTCCAATACTTATGCTGGACTAATTGTCTAAATATACACAGAGTATTAAGCATATTGATTTGGGATTACATTTTCCTAGTGATAATTGGTACAGTTACAAGTTGTGCGTCTTGATAGTTCCATTTCTAATTGTAATTGGAAGAGGTCATCCTCATTATGGCCCTCATTCCGAGTTGAACGCTCGATAGCTACTTTTAGCAGCCATGCAAACGCATAGTCGCCACCCACGGGGGAGTGTATTTTTGCTTTTCATGTGTGCGAACGCGTGTGCATCCGAGCGGAACGAAAACGTTTTTTGCAGTTTCTGAGTAGCTCTGGACTTACTCAGCTGCAAACGCTTGGACACGTCTGCGTTTTTCCAAACACTTCCTGAAAATGGTCAGTTGCCATCCACAAACGCCCTCTTCCTGTGAATCTACTTGCAAACGGCTGTGCAAATGGATTCTTAATTAAATCCATCGCCCAGCAACGATACGCTTTGTACCCGTACGACGCACAGTAGTAACCTGTTTGCTGCGCTGCGAAAAATGACTGTGAGTGATCAACTTGGAATGACCCCCAATGTAAAATGCATGTACTGATATCATTAAGAGTTCAATGACAATGGTTGCATATTATTCTATATTTAGATATTCACAAGGCTAAGTAAAAAAAAATCATATTTAATTCAACAATGTAAAGTTTATCCAAGTGGAAATTTGTATTGATTTGTACAGTAGGATTTAATGGTGTCCGAGAATGCTGCTTCTCCATCTGTGACACATTACTATTACTATTACTACAGACACTACACCTATCCTGGAATACGCCTAGAAGTCCGCCAACGATCTCTAACGGGGAACTTGTTGCTAACCGAGAAAGGAGTACAGGACCAAGCTTTCAACAGGACTGCAATTGTCCAGAACTAAGCATCTAAAGGTCCATCCATTTTACTCCACATGGACTAAAAACACCTGACAAGGGTTATACATATCCCCTGGACGGTGGCATTTCTTCCAAGGATTCTAAACAGGAGACTGTGTTTGGCTTCTATATGTGGTAATACACCAAACAAATTGCTGTGTTGTGTTTGCCCTATTTGTGTACATATTTTTAATCCAATATTTTTATATAAGTACTTATTAGTTGCAACTAGAATTTTTACTAATAAAAAGGTATATTGTTTATATCCAGTTTTTAGCGCTGTATATTCTCTCCTTTGCATTTCCATTTATTGTTGAAATTGCATGAGTCCATTTTTTGTGTGTGTAGTTGTATGACAAATAAATTTGTCATACAACTAGGGTAGTTCTTGGATTTTAAGATCTGCTATCAGGATTACCTTGACGAATCCATATGAACAAAAATTCCCAATAGAGGGTGAGTTGTAGGATTAGAGTATTATTACCCCTATTATCACAAGGGTGATCATCATTAGTTCTTGGAAAATTGTTATATATCACCATTCAACCACAATGTGGCATTGGAGGTCTTATGGGTGTGGATCATCAAATCGACAGTGTCTAGGTCGACAATGTTTAGGTCGACCACTATAGCTTGACAGTCACTAGGTCAACAGGGCTGAAGGTCGACAGAGTTTCTAGGTCGACATGTGCTAGGTCGACAGGTCAAAAGGTTGACATGAGTTTTTCATGTTTTTTGGTGTCGTTTTCTCTGTACAGTGACCGTGAAGCCCAATTAGTGCACCTTGTCCCCTCGCATGGCTCGCTTCGTTCACCATGCTTCGGCAAAGTGCCTCACTTTGCTCTGCACAGATTACCATTCCAATCGTAGTCCACGTAGATTGTTAAGTATGGAAAAGTTCAAACAAAAAAAAAATGTGAAAAACTCATGTAGACCTTTTGACCTGTCGACCTAGCACATGTCGACCTAGAAACCCTGTCGATCTTCAGACCCTGTCGACCTAGTGACTGTTGACCTATAGTGGTCGACCTAAACATTGTCGATGTAGACAGTGTCGATCTTCAGACTGGATCCTGGTCTTATTTGTATTAAAATGACACAAAGCACATTGCAGTGGTATGCATGTAAGCACTTAGTCACTTTATAAAGTAACAGTACACTATATTTATACATCCTCCTCAAATCTCCATTTATATGCCACCTCATCTTATGAGTATGTCGGGGCTGAGAAGGGAGAACACGAGGAGGAACCTGTGAGAAAGACACTGCTACACGTAACATAGTAACATAGTTAGTGAGGTTGATCTTATACTTTTGTGTTTATAACCATAGACATACCTGCAGTAACTCAATACAATCTTTTAAAATGCTATATCCTTGGACATCTTTATAAGTAAGAAATTTTTCCAACCCATTTTTAAACTTAATGACTGAGTCCAGCCAGTAGGTGGTTTTGTCATCAGAGAGACTCTTGAGATGTTTTTCCTCAAATGCGCGGAGTTTCTCCCTGGTTAGGTTGACCTCGCGGGTGGATTCCTCTATAACCAGGAACATGAGGTCCATAGCGCACTTGTTGAGGACCGAGATCCACCGTCTGCAGAAATTCGAGTTGTGACGACCAATGGTCGGGGTGTTTTGTACCCGAAATCCCCTGGGGATCTGCTTGCTTCTGTAATAATCCGAGAGGGTTCGTCCGTGATACATAAAGTCCACTTCTCTCTTACGTAGTTTAAACAACTCACGGAAAAGTTCTTCATTAGAGGACACCAGGTTTTCTTCAAAGGCGGGCTCTTTCAACAAAATGCTTTCTGCCTCTAGGTCAGAAAAGCTTAGCACGTCTTAGTTGTCACATTGTAGTAAATAGGCCTGGGCATCACCAGGGTCCCCTTCGGACGTGGCCATCTGGTATCAGAAAGGGATGATGCTCCCGTGCTGCTGAAGACTAAGAGTATATGCGACCGACTGTCGCTATCAGGCTGCAGCAAGTGCCTGTGGTTACACCATAAAGTGCAATGTGCTCAGTGCCTGTGTGCAGTGCTCGAGTGTGGCTTGGTGAGCCAGTGTCCTTGTAAGTGGTTCAAATGAACCTAGGGAGGGTGCCCCGACCTGGTGGGACTAGGGAAAAGCAACCCCAAGTCCCCCACATACAACACTCCACTTGGTCTGGCACTCCTCTATCCCGCAGGGAATCTTCTCCGGTGCCCTCCTTAAGCAAGATAGCTCTGGATATGGAGAATGGAAGGCGGCACTCAGGAGGCTTTCACAAACGTGGAAAACGTGCTTTAATGTGTATCGTCAACATTTCGGGAGACGCACTCCCTTCCTCAGGACACAGCAATACAAGTGATTACAGTGTAAAAACAAACTTAAATACCTTACCCATTCCTGGCTCGGCCACCTCCGTCATGGCCAGCGGCGTCCCGGCTCACGGAGCCCGCACTTCCGGTTTCGGCTGTATCCGCACCTTCCGGGTGACGTCGCTCCGTTGCCGGGCAACGCGGCCGCGGAGAGGACCCACACGAGTAGGAGACCAGCATTGTCATAGAGACGTGTTGCTGTAGCAACAAAACAGAAACAAAAATACATGAACATACATGACAGTGCAAATCAGACCACTTACATAGATAAAAAACATCTCAAGAGTCTCTCTGATGACAAAACCACCAACTGGCTGAATAAGCTGAAAGACCAGGTAGAGACATACAGGCTCGAGTTGCTCAAATATAAAAAGGCCAAACTTTTGAAAGTACAAGCCGATTATGAGCAACACCGGGTATACACCTGGTTAACAAAAACCACGGGGGTGGTATCCAGAGGAAAGACGGAGAGAGTTTACAGACGAAGAACTCAGAGACCTCAAGCAAGTACGTCTGCAAGTGAAACGGATGAAACAGCTGTTTCTGATTCAGCGATGTCTGCCCAAGGAGTCCCTTTAGGGGCAGTCACCCGGGCACTGGCATCCGGCAAAAGAAGAAACCCACCAGACGGGGTGGCCAGTCGAGGCGGCAGGTGGGGAGGAAGACCACCCAGGCCACGTCGGACTTGATCTTTAATTTATCACACTCGGTGCTAACGACGGCAGAAACAGCTGTCCTTAGCAGAGGAATGTCGTATGTACCCACTAAACTACCAGATGATTTTCAATGGAAGGTTGAAACATTCAAATTCAACAGAAGTTTAAAACTCAAAGAGCACTTTGACAAACATGGTGATCACAAACAGAAAGGGACGCCAGCACCACAAATAAAAGGACTGACCTCTGGCACATATTTCGATCCAGTGTCGCAAAATGCGGCCATCAAAACATTCACACGAATGCTGGAACACCTGCAAGATGATCCTCCCCCGCATATATATAGGAATATGTCCAAGGAAGAACATGTCGCCCTCCAAGATTTAAGCGCCAGACAGGACATCATCATCAAGGGCGCTGATAAAGGGGGTGCCATTGTTATATTAGACACTGATGATTACATAGCGGAATGCGATCGACTGCTTGCCGATAGCCTAACATATGTTCAATTAGATGGCGATCCAACCGCCCAGTTTAAGTTAGAACTTGAGCAGATGTTAACGCAGGCTAAAGAAGAGGGGGTGATTTCTCACGATATCTATACTAAATTGTTGAGCCCACACCCAGTTGTCCCTGTCTTTTACTCTATTCCCAAGCTCCACAAGGATGCGCAGCATCCGCCCGGACGCCCCATTATCTCAGCCAGAGGCTCACTATGTGAGCCGATTGCTAGATATTTGGATTTCTTTCTGCAACCCTGCATTCAAGCTACTCCCACACACCTGAAAGACACCAGTGCATTACTGAGACAGTTTGCACAATTAGGGCCCATTCCATCAGGCACGGTGCAGGCCACACTGGATGTGGCCAGCCTATATACGTGTATCCCACACCAGGCTAGGTTAGCAGCCGTGAGACACCTCATTACTAACAATCCCAGATACACGGGCCCAGATGTTGACTTGTTCGTTAATTTACTGGAGTACACCCTTAGTCACAATTACTTTTTGTTCAATGGCAGGTTCTTTCTTCAGAGGACCGGCTGTGCGATGGGGTCAGCGGTGGCCCCATCGCTAGCCAATGCATACATGTGGGAGGTGGAGAGACAAATTTTCTTTGAGGATATTGAGACAGCCAGGTCCATTTTTTTATATACCCGGTATATAGATGACCTTCTACTGTTCTGGACCGGGGACGAGGGATCCTTGGTCAAATTAGTAGAGGAACATAACAATTCTTCCAGCCCGATCAAGTTTACCTTGTCCATACATAGGTCTGAAATATGCTTTTTGGACACCAAGATCCTGGTGCGAGGAGGTGAGTTACATACTACACTGTACTCCAAGCCCACGGATCGCAACACACTCCTCAGATATGATAGTTTCCACCCCCCAGCTTTAATTCAGGGCTTGCCATATTCCCAGTTCCTCAGGGTATGCAGAATCACCAGCGCCCCTGAGGAACTGGAGGCTCAGTTAGAAATCATGACGAACAGATTTCTACAGAGGGGCTACCCGCTAGGTCTTTTGAAGAAAGCACGCGCCAGGGCCTTATCCCTTAGTAGACAGGAACTATTACAGGTTAAAGTTCCTGTGCCCTCTGCCCCCAAAATCGCCTGGGTAAATCAGTTCAAAACTTCCAGCAGCAGGACTAATAGAAAAGTCAAGCAATTGTGGCCTATGATCACTTCGGATCCCAATTTAGCAAGTTTAAAGAACAGCCAAACCATGCCCTGCTACACCCGTAGCTCTAACATCAAAGACCCTGTAGTAAAGAATGATGTGACGGGTTTTACAAGAATACGGCCCACCACACATTTCCTGACATGTAAGGCAGGCTGCTTTAAATGCCTGGGCTGCACTACGTGTAGCTACATGTTGACAGGGGACTCCATCTCACACCCACATACTGGGAAGAAGTTGAAGATCCTCAAACCATTAACATGTAGCTCCATGTATGTAATTTATGTCTTGATTTGTCCCTGCAGTCTCTATTATGTGGGCAAGACCCAGTGTTTATTTAAAGAACGGATGGCCCAACACAGGTCGGCGATCAGGGCAGCTCTAGGGTCAGGGAGCAGTGAACAACCGGTGGCATGTCACTTTGCACAGATACGTCACAGTCTTGCCTCAGTCCGCTATAAAATAGTGGACCAGGTTCCTGAGTCTATTCGAGGTGGCAACCGAGCAAAAAAATTGTTGCAACGGGAAGCGAGATGGATCCATAAGTTAGACACGATCCATCCCCGCGGTCTAAATGAATACCTAAGCTTGAATTGCTTTCTCTGAAAAATAGGTAGGAGAGTATATATTCTCCCAGCAGGAGGTAAAAGGTTATTTATAGCACTGCAAACATGGCATTTAAGACAGTGAATTGGTACCATTCTGGTGGGAGAAGGTATAAAAGGTCCTAGACAGGTCTATACACAGGTACCCAGATACTTGTGAGAGATGGGTTATTTTCCTCCCAACTGTAGGCTGGATTTTCTAGGGCAGAAGTTGTATATTTGCAAGGTAGTTTGCTACATGCGCACCTATTAAAATTACTTACAGTAAGGGCAGCAGCTTGTGTTCTCATGTTTTTAACTCTTCTTTTTGTGATTTTAGTATGTATTTTTCCTGTAGAATAGTTTTATGCACACATGCGTATGAGGCATAATATGGTCTCCATATCATATATTTTGCACAGCACTGTGTGCCTGCAGGCACTAGATGTTTTTTTAGCAGTTGATTATGCATTTTTTATCCACGTAAGTGGTCTGATTTGCACTGTCATGTATGTTCATGTATTTTTGTTTCTGTTTTGTTGCTACAGCAACACGTCTCTATGACAATGCTGGTCTCCTACTCGTGTGGGTCCTCCCCGCAGCCGCGTTGCCCGGAAACGGAGCGACGTCACCCGGAAGGGGCGGATACAGCCGAAACCGGAAGTGCGGGCTCCGTGAGCCGGGAAGCCGCTGGCCGTGACGGAGGTGGCCGAGTCAGGAATGGGTAAGGTATTTAAGTTTGTTTTTACACTGTAATCACTTGTATTGCTGTGTCCTGAGGAAGGGAGTGCGTCTCCCGAAACGTTGACGATACACATTAAAGCACGTTTTCCACGTTTGTGAAAGCCTCCTGAGTGCCGCCTTCCATTCTCCATATCCAGAGCTATCTTGCTTAAGGAGGGCACCGGAGCAGATTCCCTGCGGGATAGAGGAGTGCCAGACCAAGTGGAGTGTTTTATATATATATATATATATATATATATATAGTCTTGGAAGATCCTGCACTCTCATCAAAAGTAATAACGACGGCGGGTGCTCCTAATGACCAGAGAGGCCACCAATATACCACAACAACCACCTAGGTGGAAGGTGCACTCACGCCCAGAAATTAGTCTCTGAAGTCACTTGTAATATATATACACACTAGCTGGAGTACCCGGCAATGCCCGGGATTTTAAGAATGTGTGTTTACAAAAATAAATTTCAATATTAAACACACAGTATAAATAACTTTTGCATTGTGGACTCCAAGTACATGCTGTCGCTGCAGGTGTCCCGACGAGTCACGGCTTAGACAAAGGCGGCGGCGCGGTGTGAGGTCCCAGGCGGGGGGCGAGCGGGGTTGCAGTACATGCCGGTGGATTTTTCATTGTACCATGTGGTAACCAGACCACACTGGTATGAGTTTTTAAATGATTGCTCTGCTCCTGATGCTGTTTTAAATCCATTTAATAAACAGTCTGCACTATGAGCACCTTTTCCTTCATTGTCCGTTTTTAGAATCAAACATTGCTCCTGGAGTCCAGAGTCATCAGTGAAAAGTAAAGTAGTTGCTGAAGTGCACCAGTGCCCTAACCCAGAGGCTTCTTTGTGGCTTATAACTTTCTCCTCTGATTGAGAGAAATCCTCATCACCAGCGCACCTGTACATCTTCCCTGATATATATATATATATATATCTATATATATATATATATATATATATATATATATATACATACATACACACTAGCTGGAGCACCCGGCGATGCCCAGGATTTTAAGAATGTCTGTTTGCAAAAATAAATGTAAATATTAAACACACAGTATAAATAACATTGTAGATAGCTGAATACCCGTCCTTTGCTATGGAATGAGGATGGTAAATTAGAATGACAGTTGTTTGTTAATTTAGTTTGGTTGGAGATCTAGTATATAGGCATATGTTGCTTCCCTGACGTACTTTGTGTAGTGGCCAGACCCCATTTTTGTCCCCCAAGGGACCCTGTTCTTCCCACTATACAACTCTGTCTTTGGCTTCCTGCTGCCTCCATTCCCCTCCTCACATCATGTCAGTGCCCCTGTAAATTATCCATTTTTTCACAGTTTATTATATAGCGCAGCACATTATGTACACTAGCTCCTGATATACTCTGTGCTGTGGGGGGGACCATGCTACTTCCACTATATAACTCTCAGTGTAAGGGGTTGTGCTACCTCCATTCCCCTCGTCACATCATGTCACTGCCCCTGTCACATGCAGCCCTGTCATCACTGACATATCATGCATGTCCTGATATAGTCTGTGCTGCTGGCCCTCCCCTAGGGGTGCTAGGTGTGTTACTGCCACAGTGTTTGTTCCCAGAGTGTAAGTCATTTGTGTAGCAAGTTTGGTGTAAATTGCTCCAGGCATTTCAGAGTTATGCTGTCTGCTGAAAAACTCTGTGCTGCTGCCTTACCCCTAGGGTGTCTAACCCCCACAGAGTTTGTTTCCAGATTGTAAGGCATTTGTGTGCCAAGCTTGTTGTAAATTGGTCCAGACATTTGGGAGTTATGCAGTCTCCTGAAATACTCTGTGCTTCTGTCCCACCGCTAGGGGTGTCTAACCCCCGCAGAGTTTGTTCCCAGATTGTAAATAAGATGTGTACCAAGTTTGGTGTAAATTGCTCCAGGCCTTCCACAATTATGCTGTCTGCTGACATACTCTGTGCTGCTGTCCCACCCTTAGGGGTGCTAGGGGTGTCTGACCCCACAGTGTTTGTTCCCAGATTGTAAGGTGTATGTGTACCAATTTATGAGTACATTGCTCCAGCAATTCCGGAGTTGCTGTCTCCAGATATACTCTGTGCTGCTGGCTCCCCCCCTGGGGGTGCTAGGGATTTCAATTTTTGTTGTTGCCTCCACCGTGTTTTAATACACTTGTATGTCAAATTTCATGATCTTTGCTTGTAAACTGTGGATTTGTATATATATATATATATATATATATATATATATATATACATACATACATACATACATACTTCAGAAGGTGGTGAATGTTAGTTAAACTGACTTGATCTTAAGCTTAAGGGAAGGTAAAAAGCTTCCAGCTCAAGTAACACATAAAACTACCTTTTCTTCAGCACCAAGCATTGGTGGTCAATTTTTTCACAACCTACACTAATGCGAGGAGAGTGCATCCACTAAGCCTAACTTAACTTAAACAACCAAACTACAATTATTAACCGCCATGAACCAGAATTAAATAAAAAACACACACAACAAAGGGCGTGAGGGTGGTAAACTGGAAAAAAGAGGCAGAGTAACCTGCCTCTTTCCGCTGTAAACGTCTAAAAACACCTCCCCAATTTCTACTATTGTCTGCTACACTAGGCAAACTATCTTAAAGGGGAAACCACCAGCACATTTTTAAAATATTGACACTCAAAACCCCATCTGGTTTAATGTCTCATTGCTTAAGCTGGCAACCTTCAGAAGAACATCTTTTGCAGGAGAACTCAGGCAAGATTGTTCCCTGAACCTCTAGTGTTTGCTATTCATGGATAGATAGGCATATTGGTCCTATAAAATCATTTAATGTGGTGGGCTATATAGGCAATACCATAAGAATAGCGCTGTTAGGAGAAAATAACTGCTGTGGCAGAAATCATCTTTGAGTACTGTGTAACAGAATGTGAAAATTAACATAATTATTTCACAGATAGAAACAAATTCAGAGGGCGCACATAGTCACTCTTAATTAAAATTCAGAGTTCGACCAGCAACCAAATGCATATAATAAAAATGTATTGTACAATTTAACATTCAATGTGCATGTTACAACAAATAAAACAAAACAAACAGACCCCTATTTTAGGGACTGACGTTCTTAGAAGAGATATAGTCTCAGTACCCAACACGTTTCGTCCTTATGCGGACTTCATCAGGGGAAATCAGTTAAAGCTGGTATAGGTAAGGAGGAAAAGGAGAAAGAATGACACTTATATACAAAACATTAACGACATTTATATACAAAATATAATCATGGCTCATAGAAGTATATAATTATTTTACAGACTTTTTTCATTTGACTCTTTCTATAATAGAATCTAATCTGATAATAATAATATAATCTAATAATAATAATAATAATAATAATAATAATCTAATAATAGAATATAATCTGTTCAATGCTGTAGTAAGAGGTTTAACGCATAAAATGAGTTAAGCAAGAACAATCCAAAATCATTGTTTGATAAACATTACAGTAGCTAAATGTATGCTATTTAGTCTTTTGGAAAACTGACAATACTTTTATTGTCACACCTTAAATAAAATAACATTGCAGTAAACTAGATCTTTTTCATACCTAGAAAGCTGCCGGACAAAAACATTTGCAGAACTGACCTTGCGCAGCTGCAGATTCAAAATAACCTGCACTTTGTATGCGGTGCAGGACCTGCACCAACCTTTTAATCAGGCCCTTGGGCAATACACAATGTTTGTCATATCTAGGCATGTGCTTATGATCTGCCTTCAGATTATTGAAACATTTGGTAGGATTCACTACTGTGTTTAATCCTGAACCTCTAACTGATCCTACTCAACTCCAGAACAATTAGCATACTGCTGCATATAATCTCCTATATAATAGCCCAGATCTGTGACTCTGTGCCTTTGTGACTAATGCTGGGCATGGCTAGGAGCTCTCATTGGGTTAGTGGCAGGTCTTTCACACCCATCCCACAGCTGATTGGGTGAGAAACGCCCTCCCACAGAGGTTAAATCCAATGGGAGGCTCTGTCCTTTGGCTGCTGCATGTTCCCACTCCTAGAGCAGGATTAACAATGGGGCTGATGGAGCTGCAGCTCCAGGTCCATACCTCAAAATAGGCCCACTGCATCTGCAGCAACATACTCTCCAACAATTTACACAAATCACTACAAATTTGAAAAGGGGCTGTGGCCACGGATACAACGGCGTGGTCATGCCCCTTTTTACATTCAATGGAAGTTTGGAGAGCCATAAATTGATACAGACCTATACGTCCCAACATGACCCTCTCCAGGAGGGACAGAATGCTCTGCTCCTGGACTTCCCTCTTACTGCTTTTTGCTATCGCCTGTGCTGAAACATCTTTCTTATCCATTAACCTGTTCAACAGAGGTGCTGGCAATCATAAATTAAGAGAAAAATCCAGAAGCAGAGCATTGTGTCCCTCCTGGAGAGGGTCATGTTGGGAGGTATGCAGACCATATAAAAAGGTACTGTACCTGCCAAAAAGGTACAGTTGGAGGGTATGACACTGCATCTGCAGCAAGTATCTGCGCTGTAGATAGGGAAAAAAACAAATCCTTTTACTGCAGCATTCTATGTCCTGCTGTCAGTCCGCCTGCCCCCTCCGGCATCAACAATCCTCACTCCCTAGCCATGGTGCAGGTGAAACAAAAGCTTCTGCAGCCACTAGCATAGATGTGTATGAAAGCTGCGCAGCGGAAGGCTTTCATAGCCTTCCCTGCACCCGCATACTCTCTGAGCCCCGGAGCCAACTCTGCGCGTATTATCACAGAAGTGCCTCCCAACCACAGCCATGCCCAGATCCCCAGAGACCCTGACTCCACAACACAGCATGTGGGCTGCTGGCCTGGAAGCCCCGAGATGGCTAATGTAATGGATAGAGTGGGTGACATTGCAGAGGATAATGTCTGGATGCTGAATCAATGTAAAAGGTGACAGTGCTGTGCAGTGCAGTGGGTGTGCAGTGTCACTGACACTGCACAGCACTCTCACCTTTTACATTGATTCAGCTAGTCAGTTCTGCCAGCTAGTCACTATTGTTAGTGCTGGTGTCCCAACGTTACAGGGAAGTAGATGCACTAAATAAACTACAGCTCCCAGCAGACCTTAGTGTCAAAGCATTCCGGCCCTTAGGGCTGCTGGGAGGTGTAGTTTATTGAGTGCTTCTTCTTCCCTGTAATGCGGCGCCTTGGGACACAGGCACTAAAAATAGTGACTGGCTGCTTGGCTGCTGTGCGAGTCTCCAGGAGAGCCACTGCCAAAGGAAGGAAAGCATCTTAGCTGCTTCCAGGAGTAGAAGCAGGAGAAGCATTACCCGCCCCTCCCCCACCTGCCACACCACCACACCAGCCCCTACCCCACCCGCCGCACTCCATCAACAACTCTTTCCCCAACCGCGGTTGCCCTGGTCCCCCACCCGCAGAACCCATGCACCGTTCCCCACCCACGGCACCACCACACCAGCCCCTCTCCCACCCACAGCAACCCCGCAACCACCCTCCCCCACCTGCCGCTCCACCGGACCCTATCCGCCTCTCCCCTGCATCCACCATTCCCCCAACCACAGCACCTACTAGGTGATTCATCAGGCCCTGTGTGCGCAGTTCACGCCGTTGCAAGGGGATTTAACCCCTTAACCATTGCATGCCCTTTGTCCATGCAATATTTAACCACTCACACAATTATGAATGGAGATAATACACCATATAATAAAAATATTGCACGCCACAAGGTTTGTACCAGGGTTAAGGGGGCGTAGCCCCTTATGACGGTGTGAAGAGTGCCCGTAGGGCGCAATGAATCACCTAGTTTAATATATAACTCTACCAACCTGTGC
The DNA here is from genome assembly GCF_028390025.1 of Pseudophryne corroboree. Taxonomy (NCBI): domain Eukaryota; kingdom Metazoa; phylum Chordata; class Amphibia; order Anura; family Myobatrachidae; genus Pseudophryne; species Pseudophryne corroboree. The sequence continues at coordinate 550,883,960 of NC_086446.1, read as the reverse complement.
GTCCCTGACATGAACAGTTACACTTAGACGATGCACATCCAAAAGAGCCCCCCAACGATGGTTTCTCACTGCAAATAGATGATTGGGGAAGAGGGGAACACTGCAGAGTGTCAGGTACTGTGTACTAATGATTACACCCTAAACCAGAAAAAGGGTAGACTGGGGTTGGAGTAAATCAGATGAGTAGATTCTCCTATTTAACAATACAGGACAATAAGAACTGAGTAGAGGAAGATACTATTGGGAGCACTGAGTCACTAAGCAGGGGTTGAAAGCTGGTGAGGTGCCAATATGAGAAAGAACTAACAGGAGGGGGAGGGGCTGGAGCAGAGAGAAAGAGAAATTGGAGGTGAAGAAAGTACCAGAGAGAGAGATGGGGGAAGATACAACTACATCAGCTAGTACAGTGTACATGTTACAGGGTAAAACCCTGTACACAGTGTTTAAATCCTAACTCATATCACATCTCCATGATTCCCATCCTGTGTCTTTAATGGCAATTGTTCTGCATCTATTTTCCTCTGCTATGATATTTTTAGCGCACAAAATATCTGTCCTCTGTCCTCTTTGTGTATATCCAGAAACTAAATTCAAGGGCATAATGATACTTTGGTAATATAATTTAGCAAAACAGTGTGCTGTTCCTAAAAGGAATAACCCTAAAGCAGATGGATGACTTCAATTATACCAAGCCTATAGTAAGCAAATAGAGGCTGGGAGCACTTCAGAGAGCCATATGACTCAACAAATAGTGCAGACAACCTTCACAGCCGTGGCTAAAGATTTGGCAAAACTGCAATATTTACCCAACATGACAAAGTTTCAGCCAAGCTATTACTCAATATGAAGTTTCACTTGATTTAACAAGGCACTACAATGTTCGAGTTTAAGTACATTTATTTTATGAAATTCTGCATTACACCTGTCAAGGCTGAGAGACTGGCAGTAACAGATTCTATAAAGAGTGTAATAGCTTTATCTCAAAAAATACTGTTAAAAATGTATTCCTATGTGTTTTGTGTAAAATCGAAGAATAATTTATGGTACAAGTGAGTTATACAATCTAGTGTGTATGCAGATTGATATAGAGTGCAGAATTTTGGAAATAAGGCTTTCTGTAACGTTTTTCACTCACGTATTGTTTAGCTGGACAATGGTGGTCATTCCGAGTTGTTTGCCCGCTAGCTGTTTTTAGCAGCCGTGCAAACGCTATGCCGCTGCTCACTTCGAGTGTATTTTATCTTAGCAGAAGTGCGAACGAAAGGATCGCAGAGCTGCGGCAATTTTTTTTTGTGCAGTTTTAGAGTAGCTCAATACCCACTCAGCGCTTGCGATCACTTCAGACTATTTAGTTCCTGTTTTGACATCACGAACACGCCCTGCATTCGCCCAGCCACACCTGCGTTTTTCCTGACATGCCTGCGTTTTTCCGAACACTCCCTGAAAACGGTTAGTTGACACCCAGAAACGCCCACTTCATGTCAATCACTCTGCGGTCCGCAGTGCGATTGAAAATCTTTGCTAGACCCTGTGTGAATCTACATCAACCGTTGTAAAAGTATGACGCACGTGCGCATTGCGCCGCATACGCAAAAGTTCCATTTTTTGCCTCATCGCTTCACAGCGAACGAAAGCAGCTAGCAATCAACTCGGAATGACCCCAAAGTTTCAAAAAACAAGAGGGTCCTAATCAGAAGTATTTTAAAAAAGGAGGGGAACCGCGTGCAGCTTCAATTGAGGGACCCCTCCTCCCCGGTAGCTAGTAGGCTCTGGCTTAAAGCTAGAGCCTAGTGCGCATGTGCAGGTGTTCGGGAACATGGCATCTGTGCCTTGTTTCCAGGGACACCTCCAGTGTGCAAGTGCAAATTACTCGGATATAGCCATGGCAGCCATTTTCCAAGTGATTTTTGCCCGTACTGCAGAGCCGGCAGGACTCTGGAGGGGTAAGTATATTCTATGGGTGCAGTGTGTGTGATATGGGCCCCCCTGGACTCAGGGTCCCGGTGTGCACCGCACACACTGCACCCATTATAAAAATGCCTATGGTCCTACTTTAAAGCTTAGGGTAGGCAACAGAGTGGGGAGTGGTGGACTGCTGGATAAAATTGAAGGTAAATGCAGAATAAAAAATAAATCTGATATATAGTACAGCAGAACAGACAATAAATTAGAAACAGATATCTCTGTGAGTATTCTGCTCAGAATAGAGAAAACTATCTTATACAAAAGAAGACAATGAAAAGGCACTATTTATTGTAGACACTTGAGACACTATTTATTATGAAATAATACAAAGGTTAGTATACACATACTTTATTGCTGTCGCTCGCAGCACTAGTCAAGAATACACTGCTGGTATATATCTAAACTCACCTGTGTAGTGAGGCCCGGCGGTGTATACAAATAGTGTATGCAGTATAGTGAGTGAAAGAGTACAGCATGCACCAGGGGCCCTCTGAGTTCAAGGGGTAGCTACTCACTGGCCACTCACATTATTCAGCTCTACTAAGCTGTGGGCAGTATGGTACAGTGCTGTACCTTCAATTTCTGAGTGGCATCCAATGTAGAGCAGCATATTGAGGCAATGTTCCCCATCAATGTTTTAGAGTAGTTGAACACTGCAGTGGCAAGACTTGCAGCCACTATAGCTTTTACTATTATGCCCTTTGTCATACTTTACCAATTTTGGGGGAACCTAAAGCTTAGTCAGTTCAGTTGCTGTCATACATGAACTAATTCTCACTCATATTACCATATTAATGATGTCAAATGTAAAAGGATGGCACCTAAAAAATATACATGAAATTTGAACATAGTGGTTATTTTTTGTGTGTGCTATTTTATCTTGTGATATTTCTAGTGCTTTGGGATTGAATTGTAATAAGAGTGGTCTACATTGTAATTTTCTATAGAACACCGTAATAGAACAGACTATGCTCCTCAAATACAAACATAAATCTGGTCAATTGAAAGAAACAGATTAAAGAAGTCAAAGAGAGATCGATAGCATAATTAGGAGATCAATTTGCTCAGTTATTTGTCTGTCACTTACTAAACACTAGCAACAATATCTGTAAAACCATTCATTAGGAGCAGAGTTAGCAGAGCAATGTTAACCCATAATCTATGGCAAGCAGCAATTGTGATTGCATATATAAAGAATATAATAATTTAGTATATACTGTAGCTTCAAAAAGTTGCAAATGTAACTCACCACTTGGGTTTCTGATAAGTGAAATTGTTGCAAAACTGATTATTAGAAAATGAACATTATATAAATGCCTCTATGTTCTTACAGAGTTCCCTAATTTTCTGGATAACTATAAGTGCTTCAATGAATAACAAAGCTCACTCTCTTTTAACTGGAGTAATACTGAGGGGCTTCTGTTAAATTGGATGGTATTTCAATTTAAAATGTGTACAGGATAAAAAAGCCTATAAATACAGCAATACCCTGCAAACAACAGTGCTATAAAAAAAATTGGATGCACAATTGGCTAATTATATTAGTAATGTATACCTCCCAACTTTTTGTAATGTTAAGTTGGGATCCTGGGAACACCACATGCCACACCCCCTTTTTTCATCACACTGGAGGAAGCCCAGCACTCTGCCAGCGTCTGGAATGCCCCCAGTCCCCTCATGACATTAAATTGATGCTGTGCACATGAGCACAGCATCCATTCACTGCTGGTCACTACTGCTTTGTAGCTAGAGTTGTGGTGTGACACAGTGTGTCTCAGCCTCAAGCCCATGGGACACTGTGGCCTGTGGGTGGGACAGCAGGACAGTGCCCGAAAAATGGGAAGGTCCCACAAATTTTAGAACCGTTGGGAGGTATGGTAATGGCTCAGGTATACAACATTATTAAAAAAAATGCTTAAACATAATCAGAAATAAATGTAAATATAGCAGTTTCAGCATATTCAGCGTGGTTGATTAGCACATGACAAACATTCAATATATTGAATCCCAATACTAACATTTCTTGCATGAATATGTAGAGTGAGATTTTAATGTTACGTTGGGGAATTTGGTACCTCAGAGTCATTCACATACATTTTGTGGACTGCATACCTACAGTACAGTAATACAGTCCTTTGGTAAAAGTTATATGTTATCTTAGACTTACTGCATAGTTACTGTTCATGTGTATATTGAATCAGTAAGCAGCGCCATTTATACATGCTTTATGTGAAAACATTTTTGATGTTAATAGGCAATATCACATAATTTTATTCCCTATAGATCATTAAATATCAATTATTCTGGTGCGGGAGTATTTCCAACTTCTTTACTGTACAGTATGTAGGCTGAACTGGGTGTAGTCTTCTTTCAAGATGCTGCCCTGTATGGTAATCAGAAGATATGGCTAAATCTGGCCAAACACAAGACTATTGTTCCAACTGTCTAACTAGTTTACTGGTTGGAATCTGGTAATGTATAGGAGCAAATGAAAATCAACCAACTCTAATAAATAATATTGGCAAACAAAGTTGTCACCCCTGCCATAAACATTAACATCCCCAGACCAGTATGCCTTTCTTGAGGTCATATTTAAGCCTCTTTGGGATGCCAGATACACAGTAAATATGCCACTTGTATGTGATGCTGTAGGCACATGCAAAAAGCATGTGACCGATAAATAGAATAAGTATACTCTGAGCTATCGCTTATACAGCATGACTTTCAGTGGGTGTGGCAATGGGTTGGGGGCAGAAACCTGCATATTTATTTTAGAAGTAATTTAATCCCCCATGAAATGATCTGATATAGAGGGGTGCCTTTGTTAAAATAACCTACAATGTGTTTGGTTGCCAAAAAAGAAGGATGATGCCACCCTGAGGTTTTTCTAGAGAAAAGGGTGTGGTCTGCAACATTTCATTATTAGAGACTAATGTGATGGAATACTGTACATTACAGCCACTGTGAATATACAGGGGGATACCAGGATACCCTTGAAAAGTAAATGTGTTGAAAAGTGAGCACTCATGTTTGCAGGTACACCATGAAATATGGTTACTTGACTTGGGTCTTAAGCCTAATATATTAAAATTGTTCCACAGAAATTAACTCCAAAAGTTTATTTATTAAAAACATGAGAGTAGTGAAATAAAAACAGTGAGTGATGCTATTTGTGAGATCCGTACCACTTCATCAGAAAATATGATGTAAGATGTTATCAGGTTAAGGATAGCTCTCAAAATTGAGGTGTCCATGAGGTTATGGGGGCTGGGTCAGATCTGGCAAAGTGTGAGCGCTTCTTTATAAATTACTGTTACTCTGCTTCCATACCTGTTATTTGGGATACCTCTAAGGCTTATATACTGTACTTGTGGGGCACCTTAATAAAAACAATAGCAGAATCCAAGTCTGTTTCTACGTGCATGGGCCTTAAGCTAGGGACCTCAGATAGATAAGGCAATATCTATCTGTTTTTATGGACTCCTCCAGGGTGCAGATCTAAATAAACAGGGTACTAATCTAAAGAAAAAACTAATTTTTTGGCCTTTATTTTTTTTTATAAATAATTAAATTAAAATATAACTTTCAATAATATAAAACTAAAGACCCCAAAACATAAATTGCCTCACATATAGTGTATGTGTGAGTTCAGTCATATAGAAATCAATTACGATTATGTATTGATCAAAAAATATTAAATCAGTTAAAAGGAATTTATTATTTTCTTCAATGCCTCTAATTGACCTGGGTGTTATCCCCAAAGAAAGAGCTTGTTGTGGGTGAAATAAGTTTTAACATACAAGTGATATTAGTTAACATAGCAATATTAATAAACAAAATAAAAGTCACCTTAAATCAGATATTATGATTAGTATATAATAGTAATTCAATCTTGGTTTAATACCACATAATTCAAATGTTTGTGTGGTGAATCACACCACCTAACACCTAGAGCTATCAATAATCTGAATAACATTAAGGATATGTATATCATATTTAGACCAAATCCCTAGAATCTATATATAATATATGGTGGGTGTAGTATGTTTTGCCAGCGGTCGGGCTCCTGGCGACCAGCATACTGGTGCCGGAATCCCGACCGTCGGCGTACCAACAGCTGGGAGAGCGCAAATGAGCCCCTTGCGGGCTTGCTGCGCTCACCACGCTGCGGGCATGGTGGCGCACTACACATGCCATGCTATCTATTCTCCCTTCAGGGGGGTCGTGGACCCCCAAGAGGGAGAAAAGTTGTCAGTATGCCGGCAATCGGGATTCCGGCGCAGGTATAGTGGTCGTCGGGTGCCCGGCCACTGGCAAACTGAAGACCACCCATATATGTTATATGATACCATATACAGTATCATGGTATAAGCATGGTATCAGCAATTAATATCATATATATGTTTGTTTTTTTCCTGTCCTTCCATGTCTCCCCCTGTCCTTGATTGTATTGTTTTATCAGTTACTGTTTTGTTGTTGAATATTGTTTCTATTCACAGCTAGGCTATAGTACTGTGTTGTATTGCATAGATTGAATTGTGTTTTCTGAAGATAACAGAGAGATATACTTTACTAACAAAATGGGTGGGGCAGTTATTGAGAATCTCACTCAGTGCATGTCATGCATGATGTATGCTCACCTGGAGCAACCATCCCAGTGTGAATACATCTGCATGAGGTGTGTGCAAACAGCTGCCCTTGAAGCCCAGGTAACTTATCTAGAGCAAACCGTTATGTGACTGATGGATATTCACAATCTCAAGCACAGCTTAGATAGAATAGTGGAAAAGTTGCAGTGGGGTACACCGGTAGTTGGGGACAACCAGGTAGGGTCACAGTTTGAATGAAGAAAAAGAGAGGAAGGCACGACATCTCTGAACCACTAAACCCCAATAAATTTGCCTGATTAGACAAAGATTCGGAGGATGGCAGTGAGGAAATTAAGGAGCTGGAGGAGACTGTTCCCTCTAGCAACTGGAGGAGCGGTCCCTCTGGCACAGATGGGACAAAAGAAAGCAAGGTACCTAGTCAGATTGTGATGGTAGGGGATTCTATTAACAGGAAGACAGATAGGGCAATCTGCTACCAGGACCATGATCGCCGTACAGTCTGTTGTCTCCCAGGTGCTCGGATATGGCACAATTAGTACCAGTTAGAAAGATTGTTGGGAGGGGCTGGGAAAGACCCAGTGGTCTTGGTGTACGTTGGCACCAATGACAAAGTTAGTGGTAGGTGATTATAGGGACTTACTGTAGGCCAGAAACTAAAGGCAAGGACATCTAAGGTAATATTCTCCAAAATATAACCCATGCCATGCGCTAGCCCAGGGAGGCAGAGGGAGATTAGGGAGGTAAATGTGTGGCTTAGGGACTGGTGTAGGAAAGAAGGGTTTTTGTTCCTGGTACACTGGGAGGACTTCTCAGTCAGGCACCATCTTTTTTGTCACGATGGATTGCACCTGAATAAGGAGGGGGCAGCAGTGCTGGGGGGGGGGGGTTAGAAGGTTGGAGGAGTTTTTAAACTAGGTGCCTGGGGGGAGGGTTTAGCTAGAAACTACAGGTCGTGCAGTGAGAATAGTGAGGATGGAGGTAGTGAACGAAATGGGGGTGAAGAAGTGGGGAGGGAAAGAGCAGTCAGCAAGGGTATTAACATGGGTACTAACAAGGGTATTACCAAATGTATTGACAAAACACTAACTAGCGATGATTATGGGTCATCATTACTGCATATAGAAAATGATGTCCCTAGCACAAGGAGAAATACTTATCTTAATTGTATGTATGTACATGCTAGAAGCCTTTCAGGCAAAAAGGGGGAACTAGAATTCCTTGCAGCAAGCAAACAGTTATGATATTATAGGCATTACTGAAACATGGTGGGACGAATCTCATGATTGGACAGTCATCTAGAGGGTTATACGCTATTCAGGAGTGGTAGATTAAGTAAATGGGGTGGAGTGTGTCTTAATGTAAAGCCATTTTTAAAACCTGATATATGGGAAGATATTCACGAGGGGACCAATACTGTTGAGACATTATGGGTAGAAATTGCATGAGGGGGAAAGGGAACAAAAAAGATAGTATTGGGGCTATGCTACATGCCACCTGGTATTAATGTGTCTGATGAGGAAATGTTACTGAAGCAAATTGAAAAAGCAATGTAATGTAATAGTGATGGGACATTTTAACTGTCTGGAGATAAATTGGAAAAATTATTCATGTGATACTGCCAGGGGTAATATGTTTTTAAACACACTAAATGAAAACTACTTACTTCGACTAATCAAGGAACCAACTAGGTACAATGCAATCTTAGACCTGATATTAACTAACAATGGGGAATTGATATCAAATATTATAGTAGGGGAGCCCATAGGAAACATTGACCACAATATGGTCACATTGAATATCAGTTTTAATAAGCAGTCCTATATTGGCTCAACTAGGGGGTAAATTTACTAAGGTGGGAGTTTTTTTTAGAACTGGTGATGTTGCCCATAGCAACCAATCAGATTCTACTTAACATTTATTAAGCTGCTTCTAGAAGATAATAGATAGAATCTGATTGGTTGCTATAGGCAACATCACCAGTTCTAAAAAACTCCCACCTTAGCAAATTTAGCCCTAGGACTCTAAACTTTAGCAAAGCCAACGTTGACATGATGATGGAATCTTAAAGGGACATTGAATAGGACATTTTGTTTCAAGGAAAAAATATTATGGGGAAATGGGAGGTATTAAAATCACTGCTCATTAAAAGTTTTTGCAAATTAAGTTTCATGGGCAGCAAACAAAGGACTAAAAAATTCCAAACCAATGTGGTTTAACAAAAGGTTTAAGGAACTAATGGACCAAAAAAGGTGAGGATTCAAAAAATACAATTCAGACGGGGAATGCGTAGTCATTCCAGCACTATAAGGATTGTAACAATTATGCAAAAAAAAAAAGAAATTAGAGCTGCTAAAGTAGAAACTGAAAAGCTAGTAGCAAAGGAAAGCAAATCAATCCCCCAAATTTGTTTTAAATATAGCAACAGCTACAGGTTAAAGCAGGAGAGAATAGGCCCTTTAAAGGACAAGCTGGGAGTCTTAATCAAAAACGATAATGACATTGCAGATAAAGTAAATGACTTTTTCTCATTGGTATTCACAAGAGAGGACCAGATGCAGGGATTAACACACAATCTCAACAAAGATAATGTCTCACTGCTAAGTGCTTATTTAAGTGAGAAGGTAGTCTGTGACCGATTAAAAATAATTAAGATTAATAAGTAACCTGGTCCCAATGGAATTCACCCAAGGGTTCTGATGAAGCTTCACTCTGAACTAGCAAGGCCACTATTTTTGATCTTCAATGACTCACTTACAACAGGCATGGTTCCCAAAGACTGGCGTATAGCAGAAGTAGTGCCAATATTAAAAAAGGGAAGTAAAGTTGAACCAGGTAATTATAGACCAGTTAGTCTTACATCTATAGTGGGGAAAGTACTAGAAGGTATTCTAAGGGATAGTATACTGAAATTCATTGAAGCCAATAAGGTTATTAATCGGAACCAATGTGGATTTGTGAAGGATAGATCATATCAAACACTTTACTAGGTTTTTATGAAACGGTTAGTGCAAACCTTGATCAGGGTAAGGAGGTGGATGTAATCTTTTTAGACTTTGCTAAAGCTTTCAACACAGTACCACACATGAGACTTATCTATAAGTTACAAGAACTAGGGCTAAGGATCACAATATGTACTTGGGTCAGAAATTGGTAAGATAATAGGGAGCAGCTCGTTGTGGTAAATGGAACTTTTTCAAATTGGACTGAAGTACTAAGTGGTGTGCCACAAGGCTATGTACTTGGACCACTATTGTTCAACATCTTCATTAATGATCTAGCAGTAGATTTACAAAGCATGGTGTCAAGATTTGCAGACGATACCAAATTGCAAAAGGTTATAAATACAGTATGGAGGGAGATGCTGAGTCTCTTCAGAACGACTTAGTTAAACTGGAGGCATGGGCAGCAAAATGGAGAATGAGCTTCAATACAGACACGTGTAAACTAATGCACTTTGGTAGCAAGAACAAAAATAACACCTACATACTAAATGGGGTAAAATTAGGCGATTTTGTACTGGAAAAAGACTTTGGTGTTCACATAGATAGCAAACTAATCAGCATTTCCAAAAGTAGGATTGCAGCAAAGAATGCTAACAAGGTATTAGCATGTACAAAGCGGGGAATTGATGTAAGGGATGAGAGTGTTATACTCCCATTATATAAATCCCCAGTGAGGCCACATTTTGAATACTGTGCAAAATTTTGTGCCCCATACTACAAAAAGGATATCCTGGATATAGAAAAGTTCAGAGGCAGGCGACCAAACTAATTAAGGGGATGGAGACGTTGGAATACGAGGAAAGGCTTGCAAGACTAGGCATGTTTACACTGGAAAAGAGGCGACTAAGAGGGGACATGTTCAACATATACAAATATATATGGGGTCATTTTACAGAGCTTGCGGGGGTCTGTTTTTTAAAAAGATCAACACAGAGGACACACGGATACCCAATTAGGTTGGAGGAGAGGAGATTTTGCAAACAGAGATGTAAAGGTTTCTTCACAGTAAGGACAATATGTGTTTGGAATTCCCTGCCTGAGAGAGTAGTAATGTCAGACTCGGTCAACACCTTTAAGAATGGTCTAGATAAGTACCCAATGGAAAAGGAAATAAATGGTTATGGTGCGTAGTCATGCACTATAGTTATAAAAAAAGGGGAATAAACACAATGGCTGACATTAACAACAGACAAAATTAGTCCTAAAAATAATACAGCACAGGAGACCACAAATAGGTTGAACTGGATGGACAAATTGTCTTTTTTCAACCTCAGAAACTATGTTGCTATGTTACTATGTATATTCATAAAGAAAAGGAAAAAGAAAGGCAGTTTATATATATATATATATATATATATATATATATATATACACTGTTATGTGTGCAGTAGCTGCAAATATGTCAGTTCTGCTTTCGGCATTGATTAGCACCTGGATCCGGCTGCTCCCTTCTGTTGTTCTCGTTTCCTAGCAACTGATCACCTGGACATCATTACCTGCAACTCCAGCCTGACTATCATGTGATTGGTCTGTCTCCCTTTAACTAGGGAGTATCCACATACTACTGTGCCAGTAATAGAATTCAGTATCAGAAAGTATTAGAGCCTGTTTCTGTGTGCTCAGCACGTGGCCATTGCACACTGTGCAAGTTCCCAGTCTCCTGTGTCCTGGTAACTGGTCCCAGTATTCCTGCCAGTCCTGCACCCAGTTCATCTTGGACCTGTATCTACTACAATTATATATCCAGTGTGTCCTTCTGCCTTGGAATCCCTGCTTCAAGATATCTGTGCACCATTCCAGCCAGTCTTGCACCTTGCCTCAGTAATCCTGCACCTGTCCAGTTTTGCAAACAGCAGTCTAATCACACAGACCTTTCTGCATGTTCATCTCCATTCAGTACCTGCAATTCTGTATCCAGACTCCAAACAAACCCCTGTGAATCCTGCCAAATTCCAGCTCAGCTATCCAGAACCTTCAGCCTGCAAGTTTAAGTTTCCGTCTGTGTCCAACTTCAGCTCTCATCAAACCTCTGCCATTAGCCCTGCTGTGTCAGTCACTCTGCAATTAACCCCTGCATTACCAGCTGCATTTCTCCAGGTAAATTATCCTGATTATACCTTGTGGACTCCTGTGCAGATACCAGGTGACCCAAGCAGAGGGCCGTGACCTGCACATCAGGGGCAGTGAAGCCCAAATCACCTTGCGAGGTTCCCTGGCGAACACCCCCCAGTGTGTTAGACTCCGCGCCTCTGCTCTGGGTCGTGACAACCACCTGGTGTCTGCTTCATGAATACAGGTGCTTCCAAACATCATAACATATACTCTGCTGTCTGGCGGCACTCCTTGGGCTATAACAAATTCTCAACAACGTATGTTGAGATCAACGTTTCAAAGCTTTACTTTGTCTTCAGGATACATATACAATAATGAACCACAGTTATGTAGCCATTACACCAGGTAACTCACTCACTCCCCTTCACTTACGGGAACACCGTCCACTCACTTTACTAATGACTTAATTATGCAACAGGTGTGTCAATAATTAAACATCACTGACAACCATTAAAACACCACACGTGTAAAAAATTCCAGAAACACATACAAACATTAAATGCCTGACAATATAATATCACAGCAGTGACTATATAATAAAAGGTAATACAGTACAAAATAATAAAACACACAGAATCATTGAAAGCAGCTCAAAATCAATTTATCATTTAAACCCTTAGGGAACAGCGTCTCCAACCTCATAATCCACTTGGTTTCACACCTTATTAATTTGCCTCCCCGGTCCCCCCCTCTAATACTTGGAGGGACATCATCTATCATACGATAGCTTAATGTTGATAGATTATGAGCAGCCTTCACAAAATGACGGGCCACCGGCTGGTCGCTCGTGCCCGTGCTAATGGCCTTCCTTATTGCTGAACGGTGCGCTGTCATCCGCTCTTTAAAGCTGCACTCTGTTTTCCCTATATAAGCAAGGCCACACGGACATACTATCTCATACACCACAAAGTTAGTGGTACATGTTAAATGGTGTCTAATTTTAAATATCTTCCCTGTCTGTGGATGCTGAAAGGTTTCTCTCTGGAATTTTTTACACGTGTGGTGTTTTAATGGTTGTCAGTGATGTTTAATTATTGACACACCTGTTGCATAATTAAGGCATTAGTAAAGTGTGGGGAAGGTGTTCCCGGAAGTGAAGGGTAGTGAGTTACCTGGTGTAATGGCTATATAACTGTGGTTCATTTTTGTATATGTATGCTGAAGACAAAGTAAAGCTTTGAAATGTTGATCTCTATATACGTTGTGGAGAATTTATTATAGCCCAAGGAGTGTGTCCAGAGGCCCCGTACATCAGAACTTGTATAAGGAAGAATGGACTGCTCTCAAGAGTCTATCATAGAACAAGGATTTGATCTTAAGACAAGCGGACAAAGGGGGAGCTCTGGTGCTCCAGGACTTGGATGTGTATTGTAAAGAGGTAGAACGTAAATTAGCAGACCCGTGTGTTTATAAGAAGTTGATAAAGGATCCTTCTGAAGCATTTAAAAGGGAATTAGGTGTTACCATAAATGAGGCCGTCATGGATGGGCGGATTACAGCTAAGTTAAGAGATGCATTAATCCCTAGTTACCCGGTGGTTCCTTTATTTTATAATATACCAAAAGTGCACAAGAGTATTAATAATCTGCCTGGCTGCCCGATTGCGGCAGCCAGAAATTCATTGTTTCAGCCGGTGGCTACCTATATAGACACATTGGTGGTCATTCCGAGTTGTTTGCTTGCTAGCAGTTTTTTTCAGCCGTACAAACACTATGCCGCCTCCCACTGGGAGTGTATTTAAGCTTAGCAGAAGTGCGAATGAAAGGATCGCAGAGCAGCGGCAAACTTTTTTTGTGCTGTTCTATAGTAGCTCAATACCTACTCAGCACTTGCGATCCACTTCGGGCTGTTCAGTTCCTGTTTTGACGTCACAAACACGCCCTGCGTTTTCCCAGCCACGCCTGAGTTTTTCCTGGCATGCCTGCATTTTTTCGAACACTCCCTGAAAACGGTCAGTTGACACCCAGAAACGCCCACTTCCTGCCAATCACTCTGCGGCCAGCAGTGCGACTGAAAAGCTTCGCTAAACCTTGTGTGAAATGACATTGTTCATTGCAATAGTACGACGCGTGTGCTCATTGCGCCGCATACGAATGTGCAGAAGTGCCTTTTTTTGCCTGATCCCTGCGCAGCGGATGAAAGCATCTAGCGATCAACTCAGAATGACCCCCATTATTTCAACCTTGTGAGCAAAGTCATCCATGTTTCTTGCTAGATATTACTACATTGATAAATAAACTTTCTGCTATCCCACCCATCCCTGAAGATGTATGGTTGTGTAGTGTTGATGTATGTAATTTATATACATCAATACCGCATGTGGAAAGGGTGTCAGTGGCAGAAAGTTTCTTAAAGGAACGTCCTCTGTACAGAGGACCGGATTTAAGTTTAATACTGTCATTACTCAATATGGTGTTATCAAGGAATTATTTCATGTACGCTGGAGAGTTCTATCTACAAACAGGGGGCTGTGTCATGGGTTCTCCCATGGCACCAGCCTATACAAACATGTTTATGTTTACAGTGGAAAAATAAGTTTTCTTTGAGGATCCAGCAATTAAACAGTATATATTTTTTTATTGCAGATTTATAAATGACTTATTGATTTTTTTGGAGAGGTCCTAGAGAGATGTTTGAATTTATCATAGAACAGCATAATGCCAGGGGAGGTAACATTAGATTCACCTATACCATTAGCAAGATGGATATTAATTATTTAGATGTAAACATCAGTATTAATAACAAAAAGGTAGTAACCAGATTATTTGCTAAAACAACAGATCGTAATAATTTGTTAAGATTTAATATTTTTCATCCAAGACCCCTTAAGGCAGGACTGCCATAATCCCAGTTATTGAGAGTCTGGTGGATCAATAGTGATCTGGTTACAGCAATATCACAATTGGATGACATGATTGACCGCATCTTGGAGAGGGGGTATCCTAGAGATCTCTTGCTAAAGGCTAAAGAAAAGGTTATGTCTATGGACAAGGAAACCCTTTTATGTACTAAGACCAAAGATAAAAGTTCTAGAGAGGTGATGCCTTGGGTTACAACATTTACACCTGGTAGTGAAACTGTTAATAAAATCTCTAAAAAGTATTGGCCATTGATTAGGGCTGATAAAGAGCTAGGATTAAAAGATACTAATTTAATGCCCTGCTACAGAAGAGGACGGAAGTTAAGAGATTTCCTAGTGAAATCAGATGTCACGGATTTGTTAAAGAAAAAACAATCACACTTTTTGAGAATTAAGAATGGCTGCTTTGGTTGCGGCTGTACCTCCTGCGTTTTTATATTAAAGGAGAAACCTTTCATCATCCCCGGACAGGGAAGATATTTAAAATTAGACACCATTTAACGTGTACCACTAACTTTGTGGTGTATGAGATAGTATGTCCGTGTGGCCTTGCTTATATAGGGAAAACAGAGTGCAGCTTTAAAGAGCAGATGACACAGCACCATTCAGAAATAGGGAAGGCCATTAGCATGGGCACGAGTGACCAGCCGGTGGCCTGTCATTTTGTGAAGGCTGCTCATAATTTATCAACATTACTCTATCATATGATAGACCATGTCCCTCCAAGTATTAGAGGGAGGGACTGGGGAGGCAAATTATTAAGGTGTGAAAGCAAGTGGATTATGAGGTTGGAGATGCTGTTCCTTAAGGGTTTAAATGATAAATTGATTTTGAGCTGCTTTCAATGATTCTGTGTGTTTTATTATTTTGTACTGTATTACCTTTTATTATATAGTTCATAGCTGTGATATTATATTGTCAGGCATTTAATGTTTGTATGTGTTTCTGGAATTTTTTACACGTGTTGCGTTTTAATGGTTGTCAGTGATGTTTAATTATTGACACACCTGTTGCATAATTAAGTCATTAGTAAAGTGTGGGGAAGATGTTCCCGGAAGTGAAGGGGAGTGAGTTACCTGGTGAGTTACCTGGTGTAATGGCTATTATAACTGTGGTTCATTTTTGTATATGTGTCCTGAAGACAAAGTAAAGCTTTGAAACGATGATCTCAATATATGTTGTGGAGAATTTATTATAGCCCAAGGAGTGCCGTGAGACAGCAGAATGTATGTGGCTAAGACAATTAGCCAGGACAGGCAATGGGCGCAACACAGCGGAGGTAATTGTGGAGTGCCGGCTGGAGGAGGATTGCTTATATAGGGAAAACAGAGTGCAGCTTTAAAGAGCAGATGACACAGCACCATTCAGAAATAGGGAAGGCCATTAGCATAGGCACGAGTGACCAGCCGGTGGCCTGTCATTTTGTGAAAACTGCTCATAATTTATCAACATTACTCTATCATATGATAGACCATGTCCCTCCAAGTATTAGAGGGAGGGACTGGGGAGTCAAATTATTAAGGTGTGAAAGCAAGTGGATTATGAGGTTGGAGACGCTGTTCCTTAAGGGTTTAAATGATAAATTGATTTTGAGCTGCTTTCAATGATTCTGTGTGATTTATTATTTTGTACTGTATTACCTTTTATTATATAGTTCATAGCTGTGATATTATATTGTCAGGCATTTAATGTTTGTATGTGTTTCTGGAATTTTTTACACGTGTTGCGTTTTAATGGTTGTCAGTGATGTTTAATTATTGACACACCTGTTGCATAATTAAGTCATTAGTAAAGTGTGGGGAAGATGTTCCCGGAAGTGAAGGGGAGTGAGTTACCTGGTGTAATGGCTATATAACTGTGGTTCATTTTTGTATATGTGTCCTGAAGACAAAGTAAGGCTTTGAAACGATGATCTCAATATATGTTGTGGAGAATTTATTATAGCCCAAGGAGTGCCGTGAGACAGCAGAGGGTATGTGGCTAAGACAATTAGCCAGGACAGGCACTGGGTGCAACACAGCGGAGGTAATTGTGGAGTGCCGGCTGGAGGAGGATTGTTAATATATATATATATATATATATATATATATATATATATATAAGAGAGAGAGAGAGAGATGCATGGACTCTCATGTTTTGGTTTTGGATTTCTTTATAAACTAATAAAAACAGCTCAAATAATGTCTTTTGGAAATATTTTTTCCTACAGCATTATTAATGTCAAAGTCAATTTTCAGTCATTTCCAATCTATATTGACCACCTCACTGCTCACAATCTGTTTTTTTTCACCAATATTGGCCAAATGCTACAGTGAGTTGGTTGTTTAAACTAAGCAACAGAGCAGCAGCACAAACATATGGCAGTTTTAATGGCACATACAGTAAAACAGACAAGATGGCACTTTAATAAACTATATGACCCTATAGAATGTTACTCAACAACTAGATCAGAGATCCGAGGCTCCTCTAGGTAAATGGAGGTATTTAGTGGAAGCCATGTAAAGCATTAATTGATTGATTAGTAACAGTAATAACTATAAATAAAAATAAATCAGAGACCAGGAACAAACTATTAAAAAACAAGTTTCCAAAATCCCAATGACATTTTTAAAATGGAAACGGAAATGAAGCTGCAAATCACAAGTCTTAGTAATCAACACAATATAAGAGATTCAATCAAAGCAGAGTCACACCATAGTAAAAGTTGATATATACTAGAAGTTAATTTATCCACAAACTCATTCAAGGAGCAAATCACAGGCCTTAGGAGTCAGCATCAACCCGCGCCCCCCCTAATAACAAAATACTTTGTGTACCAGTGTGAGAAGCTGGTAATGGATGATCTTGCAAGATACTTAAGATTATGATGCTCAAATAAAATAGAATTATATTATATGCGGCCTGTCAAACACACTTAATCTTGGCAAAGCCTATAATGAAAAGCGATGCATAACTGAATTAAAGTGCTTAGTTTGTTTGGAGCCCCACAAAATAAAACATATTGGTGGTTTGGTTGAACCAAACTATCAATGGGCTTAAGAAAGCTAACAGTGTTGTTAATCATTGTCACATTTGGAAGTTTTCATCATCATCATCATCATCATCATCATCACACGGGAATGCCCCCTGGGATCCACCACTACAGAACATGTCTCTGTGCTTTGTTGTCATTGTCAGCACAGTAATTAATTTTGATTAACATCAGTTTTTCCCTTTTTTTGGAACTAATATGTGCATTATCATTAAAGTAATCTCTTGATGTTAACTGTATTAGATTAAGCCATGGTAGAGGTGCCAATATATGTGGGCAATTCTTTTAAGCCTGACTAGATGTCATAATGTTTCACTCTGATGCACTGAGATGACTCATCCTCATAACCAGTAATATTTTTTTTCCTGACAGCAACATTTGCAAGAGAAAGTGAAGCAGGAGACATCATCATGTCATGTGCAACTTGAGCTCACAACTTGCTCATAAGGAGTTATTTGCATCTCTTAAGATCTGAAAGATATTACTAAGAAGTTAAACCTAGGATCAGGCTTGGTTGCCAAAATGTACTGATCCAGTTACAAGAAGTTGCAACCCCTTCGGTCCTGGTAAAGTAAAAAAATTATTTGATCCAATGTCCAGAATTTTTAGAGGAATTTCTTAGTTTCATCTCGTCCTTCAGCTTCTTCAGCTGCTTATCTAGTAGTTTAATTAAGGCTATGACAGTGTCTGAATTAAGGATGGCAGTGTCTGAATTTACTTAATTTGTTACAATTTTAATTGGTTTCAGCATCATGCATATAACTTATAGTATTTTCCAGTGTGCTAGACTAAGGTAATGTCTCATTGCTTGATGTGTATGTTTGGATGGATTGTTGCTGTTCCTATAGTCACTGAAGCATATAAATGGTGGAATTCCACCTGGTTACTGCTTCTTGTTTCAGTTGGTGGCATAGGAAATGTAACTTTTCTTGCAGTTAATGTGCTCTACATGTGGTTGCTAATGCTGAAAATGTGACAATCAGCACCTCCTGCATGGATCTGACATTATTTAAAAAATTCTGAACCATCAAGTTTATTGTGTGTGCAAACATGTCACATTTTGAAATTCACCCAGTCGTAATGTTTGCATAAAGTTTCTTGCATTATTGTAAATGAGAAATCCTGAGGCGAGTCTTAGCAAGGTAATCCAATTTGTTATCACATCTTTGAGTTTTCCCAACAAATTGACACCAGTATGCCTCTTAGTGAAGCCAGTAAGGCAGAGCATAGCCTGCCTGTGAATGAGCTGTCATTGATTGCTTAATACTGCTGCTGCTGATAATGGCACACCCACCCAATGGTCACAGTCATGTACTGTAATCTTTTGATTGACCAGTACCACTTGACCACTTGTATCTGTAGTGGGTAGTCAGTACAATGGCATTTTATAGGCAAATAATAACTTTTTATTTACAATCCCAGCACAGGAGATTAATTGCTGTTCAGGTAAAATACAGTGGAATCAAGATGGAGTTTGGTAGCATGGACACATAACCTTAACATGATTCCTCTTAAAACTTATAATTTTATCCACAATTGTGGTGTGACCAAACTACTAGTCTTTTTAATCCCCACCTGTGATGAAGATTCACCCACAGCAGCAGCAGCCCTAGCATGCAAGGATGCTGTTATGGAATCCTGGTTAGAAGAGAAGTCAGTTTGCCTTTGCAAATTGGATGCAGGACTACCTCTGGTCACTAAGGAGGAGTTTGATGATGAATCTGTTGGTGATGAAGATTTATGTGCTGTTACCTACCCATGCTACTAGAATGGAAAAGTAACATGAAAGAGGTGACTTTTTTGGTCTTTTGTCAAGCATGACAATGTGCTTATTATTATCTCTGGCAAGAACACTTGTCAGATTTACTTTGCCACAAACAACATCATCCTCCTGAATTTTATCAACTTTTCCTTATGCAACAAACTCAACATCATCCTCATGAGCAACAGATACACAAACCTCCCCCTCATACAAATATATCCCCCTCATTCTGCTGCACTTCCTCAGAAACATACTAATTTCCTGTGTCTGAACAAATTACTATCATTACTTTTACTCTTCACATTTGCAGACGGTTCAGAAATGGTGGAAGGATGCTTCTCTAGGATGACAATGACAGAATTAGAAATTTCAGACACAAAGCACATGTGGACACCCTTTGTTCTCCTCAGGGATTTGGGAAGTTTGTGTACACACAGCCTTACTAGAAAAGAAAAGAGCATTTCAAATTTGCACAAATACAATATTTTAACATTGCATGCAGCTCATATACCACTTCTGCTTGTATATTTTTGTAGCATACAGTACATTATGCTCATTTTTGTGAATAACACAGTCTTACTCCTTTTATGTTCTACAATGTACTTAAGACAATGCTGCTTAATATACCTGAGAAGCATTCTACTGTAATGTCTACTGCAGACACTACATGTAGAAAATATAGACATAGCTTTTTTGCAGGAGACACACATTAAACATGGTGTGGCTCCAACTCTCCACTCCTGATATTTTCCTACAGGATATTTTAACATTTTTTCTGAAGCCAAAGCTAGAGGGATTACTATCTTGTTCTCTAAGAATTTGTGCCTGTCAACTACATCTGAAGTACAAGTCTCCACGATTTTCAGTTTGTTGACTCATGGTGACTAATACATCCAGCAGGGAGGCATTATACCTTTTTTTCTCCTCCACGTGGTTCCTATTCCAGTATTGATTATTTTTGTATTGGCCATACCAATCTAAATATTCTGGCAGATGCTATGATAGGGTGTCTTACCAGGGCTGAACATGCCCCTATTTCCCTCACTCTACACCTCTGTAATAATTTTTCTGAAGCCAAGCCTAGAGGATTGGCTATCTTGTTCTCTAAGAGTTTGTGCCTGTTAGCTATATCTAAAGTACTCATTGGTGATGGTAATGGCCTCTTAGTTAAGGTTACCATTTCCAGTCATAGGTTTTCATTTGTCAACTTCTATATGCCTAACCAAGGTCAATCTATCTTTGTACGCAAATCTTTAGAATGCATTGAGAATCACTTGGAGGAAGTTTTAGTTGTTGGAGATGATTTTAATTGGATGCTAGAGCCCTAATTGGATACCTCCGCTAGATCCCCCTGCTCCTCTCTTAAAGAGGCTAGAAAGTTTAGATCAACTCTCTACAATTTTTAGTTGGTGACTAATACATCCAGCAGAGTGGGATTATACCTTTTTTTTCTTCTTGACTCACCAGTGTCATTGGAAATTTAATAAAGCACTCCTTTGGGACTCCTATAGTAGGGTTCAACTTGAGGAGGCTCTGGGGGATTATTTCTACCACAATGTCACTGGTGATGTATCACAAGTCTCAATATGGAAGGCCCATAAATGTGTCATCTGGAGTAAGTGTATCTAATTTGGTATAGTAATTTCCTTGAAAAATTAAAACTTGAATGTAGAGATGCCCAGTTATCTAAAATATGACTTAGAACTGAAATATAAATTTGACGTGTCCCCAGATACAACGGTGGAGCTTCAAATCGCTAGGACTGACTTCAATTATGTTTTATTTGATGGGGTTAAGAGAGCTTTCAGATGCTGTCGCCATAAATTTTACAGCTGGGGAATTAAACCAGGTAGGATGCTAGTGAAGGTGCTTAGAACCCAAAGATCTCTGACATACTTTCAGTGCATTAAAGACTGCTGGTGCTGTCTGTCATGCTGACAGAGATATAGCTTCTTTTAGTCTTTCTACTCGGGGATATATAACCTAACTCTGTCTCTCTCAGACTCTGCAGCTCATGACCTAGCGATTAGGCACTATTGGAAGACATTGCCTTACCTATACTCCCTGAGGAGATGACTCAGACTATGAACTCTCTATTTATGGAGGCATAACTATCAGAGGCCCTTAAGGTCTCCCCCTTTGAGAAAAGCCCAGGTCTTGATGGATTTATGGTATCATACTTTAAGGCCATTATGGACAAGCTTCTCCCTCTTCTGTTACAGGCCTGCATTGACATTTTGACAAGGACTTGCTTTTTTTCCCAGTTACTTGGGCCCATATTACTGAAAGTACTCCTTATACTTTTGTATGTGCTACAAACAATTCCAATAGGTCTTCCTTCTCACTTTCTCTCTAAAATCTCTCTGAGCTATCTCCATTCTTTCCTCTTTTGCACACACCCTCTTCCCCCCTGGAACTTTGAGAAGGGGGATTTGCACTTGGCAGGCAGCTGGGATTACTAGAATATAACATCTCATATTGGAGGGTGGGTTCCAGTCCTTTCATGAGCTCTGCACCACAGCGCCTCAAACTAGTATGAACTCATGGACTTATCTACAAGCTTGACATTGTGCCTCCTCTCATGGAGGCCTTACTATATTTGCTAGAAACATGACACCCTTTAAATCATGTGCACTCACCACACCACTCTTGTACATACAATTTCCGGTATATACATATATACATGCATGGTATGTTTGACATTGAACCCTCTTTTGCAACATCATGAGAAAGGGATTTAGGTACAATAGGTAACTATGAAAATGTCTACCGGGCAGTTAGCTCCTGCTTTGCTAGTCTGGAAGCACAAGAAACCCAATACAATGGGGTCAATTCAATTCAGTGAGAGTTTGTCTTCAAATTCCTGACTTTACAAACTCCCGTGCATCACGGGAATTTAATTGTCAGGAATGTGTTTTTTAGTCGGCAATTCAATTCAGAGAGAGATATTGTAATTAGTCTGACTTAAATATGATTGTCGGGAATTTGCAAACTCCCGGGAATTCAATTGTCAGGAATGTGGGGTGTTTTTTTTTTGTTTTGTTTTTAGTCTGCAATTCACTTCAGGGAGGGATATTGTAATTAGTCTGACTTAAATATGCAAGTCGGGGGAAGGGACAGGGAGGAGACTTATTTTCCCTCTTACTCCCAGGAACGCAATGTTAAGGCAAGACTTTGGGGTCAATTCTATTCTCCAACAGTTGAATAGCGCCGGGAATTAGCTCCCGACGCTATTCAATTCAGCTCCAGTTAAGTCGGCGATGGCCCGTTCTCGCAGACTAAACAGGTTGAATTGTCGGGAGAACGGGCATTCTCCGACTTAACTCCCCGGCGCGAGGCTGATTCCCGACAGAATCAGCCTCGCGCCGGCCGCGCGGTAGCACTTTTGTCGGGTTTCTTCTCTCATCCCCCGGGGATGAGAGAAGAATTTCCGACAATTGAGGGTCACTCGTCGCTGTATTGAATAGCGCCGGGAGCAAACTCCCGGCGCTATTCAACGGTCAGTGAATTAAATCGACCCCTGAGTAGGTTACTAATATGGTAGCATGAACTGCCGATCAACCGATTGTCCGGCCTAGTGTACTAGGTGTGGGGAGTGGGGTGCAGGGTAGTGGCTGTAGTATAGTGTTTGTGGGGATGGGGTACAAGATAGTGTGTGCGGGGAGGGGGGTGCAGGGTAGTGACGGATTATGCAGGGAAGTTAAGTAGTGTATTGGGTGAGAGGTAAGGGGGGTACACACAGAGATCAGTGCTTAAATTCTAAGCAATCTGACTAGATTGCTTAGAAGTTAAGCACGGATCTCTCCGTGTGTACCCCCACAGCGATAGCAATGCGCGGCCCCGCATGCAGGCTCAATCTAGCACATCACTCATTTCACCGCTGGGTGACATGACCGATTCCCCCCCCCCCCTCCCTCAGCGCACATCTCTGGGAAAATCTCCCTGTGTGTATGGGGCTGCAGTGTACTGTAGGTGGGGCCGGGAGTAGAGATTAGCAGCAGTACTGTAATGTGTGCAGGGTGAGCGGTGTAGAGTAGCAGCAGTAGTAAAGTGTTTTTTTTAATTTTATTTAGTGTAGTGCAGTGGTTTTCCAAACGTTTTTGTATCACCACCTGAGTATCAGAATTTTTTTCACGGCACCGCAAGTCCAAAAGTTTTTTATTTAAAAATTCTGTAAATAATATTAAATTAAGTAAAAAGTTTTTCGAAGGGGTAAATTCAGTTTCAGCACGGATTGAATAGTGCCAGTAGTAGGCTCCCACAGCTAATCAATTTAGCACTCCGTAAATCAGAGAATGCCGGTTCTCGCAACTTAAACCTGCTGTTTTGTAGAGAGAACCAGCATTCTCTGACATAACTGCCCCGCGGCAATGTTGTTTGCGCTGCGGCACAAAACACATCGCTGTCCTAGTTGTGTAATCATGTACTATACGATAAGATTTGATCGGCATCCTCTTAAAACTCCAGTCAGGTGCATGCTGTCCTCCTTCAGATGAAATCCTCTACTGCAGCAAGATATGTTAGTTGAAACAACTAAGAAGGGAGAGGGACAAACCACTTGCTAAACTAGCCAGTGGGGGATATAAATGTGTTGGATCGAAAAATTAGACCTATTTACAGCATTTCTAATAGCTTAGTATTAAATTCAAAAAAAATTTTTGTAAACTCTCACCCCTTTTGGGATGAGAGAAAAAAAGGGAGAGTTTAAGTCTACAATTGTCGGGAATTCTAACTCTCTCCCCACCCGTGAGTTCATTGAATTGGTCTGACCATTATAACCTATAGGGAGAACAAATTGTCAGGAATTGTATATACATCGCCGACTAAACAGTCAAATTGGTGAGAATTGAATTGGTGGGAATTCCAATTGTCGACAAAACTTAAGTAAACTAGCGGAATTGGCAACTAGTCGTCGAATTGAATTGACCCCAATGTGTTAACCCGATGGTATCACTGTCCTTTCATTTTAAATGCATCAATTTTACCCTACAGTTACCCATTATTTGCTGTAGGTGCCTAAAAGAACCAGATACTATTACATATATCTGGTGGCATTGTCCCTTGATAGTTCCTGATTGGAGGGAGATTATAACCTTGGTTTCAGAAATTTGGGTAACTCAGTCCCTCAATCTCCTGATTTTTGGATACTTTCCCATTCATCCATTCCTATCTCTCAATACAAAAAGTCCCTCCTTAAACATATCAATAATGCTGCCAAAATGATACTCCTAGTCCATTGATGCTTCCACCCCCACACACATCGTGGGACTGGTTTCAACACTTGGACTGCTACATGGCAATGGATGATATTTTTTTGTGCAGTCCCTGAAAAACACTTAAAATTTGAGGCATTGTGGTTGCAGTAGATTGAATGTAAATCATCTAGTTCATATAAAGCTCTTCTTCTAAAGTCCTGATTTTCCTGGTGGTCTACTTCTGTGAATGCTTTCTTTGAGGGGTTACTGTATTTCTTTTCTGAGATTTAATTTATTGGCCTACTCTCACTAACTTGTCATCTGCATATTTCCTTACTCACATCTCTCAAATATCCTCCCTTCCTACCCTTTATCCTGCTTATTCCCTGTCTTTGTCTCTTTCTTTTTTCCCCTCTTATTCAGGTCCTACTTCTCCACAGTTGCAAATGTATGTGCTTTAGACAATGCAGTTTTACCCCTCTGTTATCTCTTGAGTGCACCTATTTGTTGTTGTTTCCTGCAACTGTTCACTATATGTTTATGTCACTCCATCATCATGTTTCTACAATTTACATTTTGCTATTTTGTGCTTTATTGTAACCTGTTCAATACAAAATCCTTTCTTTGAAAATAAAGAATGTATAAATAAAAAGACAATGCTGCTTAGATGTTTATGTACATTTAGGATTGATGTCAAAATTACAATGAATAATATAAAAGCATACTTGTATTTTGACTTTATTCATATAATGGAGCCATAATGGGACTTTATGCACAGTATAATGACCACATTTACAGTATTACAAATTACATACTTAAAGGTCAGGATTTATTTTTAAAAACACTATATTTCTTTTTTCGACTAATGCAGCCATCATTTTACAAACCTTTACATGGTGTGCTCAAAGAAAAAAGTTAATAATTGCTTAGTAGACTAACAGAATGCTCTTCAAGTGAATGGTAGGGTGTTTTATATCTAAATTGTAACAGTACTTGAAGTACTCTAAAATGACAAACAATACATTTTCTCTATTTAACTACTGCTTGTCTAAAACTGTGTGTAAGTGAGAAATAGCTGAAGGAAGTGGGAGAGCTTAGTCTGAGTGCAGGGAAAGTTTATGCTTTATAGAACAGGATAATTAAGCTAAAATGTATCTATTTATATAAATGTTTTTCAGTTTTACATACACCAAACAACTATGTGGGTCAACTATCCCACATGTCTCCATGGCAGGAAATCCCCAAGACAGCCCATTGGTTCCCAAACCGGAGGCTGTGGTGCCCTTGGGTTGTTGATCCAGGACCAAATCTAATTATTTATGGTCCATGTGACTAAACCAGAGCTGGTTTCTGGCTGCCATTAACATATCTGGCTAAAGACAGGCACATCCCTCTCCTCTACCACATAACTGAACCGGTAACACTTAACCACAATTAACTTAGTTTCAGAATTTGTTATATATGTTTCAACAAGAAACTTTTGGTCTAGGTGTGCTGTGAAAAAAATACTGTTACTCTAGGATTTCATGGTTGAAGGAATTATATAGGGTTTTTGTGAAGACTAGCACTGCAGTGGTTGCGTAATATTTATTATAGAGTAAAAATTGTATATTGTACTTTATTTCTTGAGAATTTATCTTTAATTTGGATATTGTTTATTAATAAATTAACCTTGGTTAATTCTATTGCTACTTAAATTATTTACATCTCATGCACCTTTATTTTACATAATACAAGTTAAAAGTAATGTTCTAACTTTTCAATAAAACACTGTTTTATAAGTGTGCCCCCACAAAGGAGTCCTTTGTCAGTGCATATACAAACTTGCACAACAAATCAAAAATAACAAAATTGTTGTAAATTATACTTAGGATATATCAGAATTTCTGTGAATATAAGCAATACATATGTATTTCTGCATTTTAAATGTGAAGTATAACTTTTTTTTTTAATAGACTGAAACAGTACCATCTGCTAGCCTGCACCTTAATTTATTTTGCCAGTTTATTGCAACAACATATATTCCTGGCCCATGACTAAATGTCATATTTAATGTGTCCTCTATCATGAATCCACTTGTACAATATAATTAAAATTGGCATACCCAGTCTGTGCATGGTCTTGATCAGGGGAAACAAACCTGAATATATCAGTAAAAGTGACAGTCCATTTCAGCTAGCAAAGAACAGCATATTAGCTCTAAATGCCTTTGTGATTGTGAACTACTAACAATGTCAGATTATTTTAAAAGAAAACCAAGAAAAAAATGTGCTGTGCGCACAAACCCAGCTAGCAAGGGAAAGCAATATGGGAAATTGTATCAGTTTTCAGAAGGAAATAATATCCATTATGGGCAAATTATTGGAAAGAGAAAAAGCAGCAGTGCTTTATAAGAGAACAAGGTAGACTGATTCCTCAGGAGGTTAGGCATTCTACTTTCATTATGCGTTCATGAAATCTGCCCACCTGTAGAGAAACACTTAAATACTATGGGTCTGATTGAGAGTTAGGAGCACAGAAAAAAGACCAATTTGCACCTTGGAAAAACCAAGTTGCATGAAAATGGGGCAGATTGAAAAGTGCTAAAATATTTATGTTTTTAAAAGGTGACCTGTTTAACCTTAAATGTCAGTAAAAAAACAAAGCTAACCAATTTTTATTCATTCCATTAAAACAAAATACATAATGTATCCATTATCGCATTGCATTGTAACTTGGTTTGTTAAATGAGCAAATTGCTCCTTTCTTGTTATTGTAAAAATACTTCAAACACTGAATCAGCCAATATTTGTAATTTTCAATTATGTATGCTCTAGATTTCCAGTAGGATAATGAATTAAATATTAGCATACTGTATGTGCATAGTTTATACATGAAGATGTAACTTGACAGTGCTATTAGTAAAATCTTATTTTATAGCATACTTGCCTACCTGACCCTCTCCATGAGGGAGAAAATGCTCTGTTCCTGGACTTTCCTGGTAATGTATGATTGCCATCACCTGTGGTGAGGTAGTTAATTGATAAGAAAGGTGTTTCACCACAGGTGATGGCAATCATACATTACCAGGAAAGTCCAGGAACAGAGCATTTTCTCCCTCATGGAGAGGGTCAGGTAGGCAAGTATGCTTTATTGTAAACAATATTGTACTTTAATTACAGTAACTGTCATATACATACATATGTTTGTATGTGTCTGAACGGTTTCATCAACAAATGATTATGTATTTACCATGTGAAATTCTATTAGAGATGCAAATACAACATATACGTACTTATTATGTTGAATAAATACAAATTTCTTTTGTATTCCACATAAAAATTCAATGGAAGGAGGCATAGCTTGATGGTCATTGGAGACAGATACTGTATGCATAGTCTGAGCGCTGTAACTCAGATGCAAGAATCAGTCATAATCAGATCTACATTGGTACATTTTAATTTGAACAAAGGTATAAGGCTAGCTGTATCACACGCCGGCAGCATTTTGAGTTTGAACCGGTCTTCTGATAGCAGAATTGCAAACCTTGACCTGTCATTCTAGACTCTGATAGCATCGTTGAGTACCACTACGGGATCCAGATACACAGAGCAGTACTGTTGACCAACTTCTAATGCTTCCCTCACCTACAAGTCCATTTATTGGACATCTTACTGGCCTTTCACAGAGATATTTCTGATCATCCATTGCTTATACTGTTGGCTCTCCACTGCGACCTCTGACCCAGTAGCTGCTGGCACCTCAGGACATTTTTATATTCTTGGCCATAGGTAAGACCAGCCAGAATTAATCTTTACCATAGGCCACCTATCTACCAGCCTGCCTTGAATCAGAGGGGGAACTGCTACTTCTGAAGAGGTCCAATGGATATCATACAGTTTATCAACTTCTCCCACTTACTGCATCACTCCCAAACAACATATTGAAATTCTCACAGATGTGAACTGCTCCATAAAATTCAATGTAATTTCAAAGGCTGCAATCAGTTCCCCAACATCTCTTAATATGTTATATAGAGTGGTGAGTGTCGCAACCCATCCCATTTGTATCATCATGCAGAAAAATGTCTCCAAGCTTCAGCGGGACCCAAACAATTATAATACTATTCCTTTTCTGACAAGAATCCCCACCAACTTTATACTTCCCAAAGGCATTACCGCAAATGTCCTTCATGACTGCTGTAGAAGGTAATAATGGTTTTAGAAGCCAAAAATATATTCATGTCATGATGTCCAATCTAAAGCAATAATTTACTGCAGGGTTCTCAAGAAAGAAATATCATCTCTATCTAACTACACCCCTGACACTTAAAGTGGTCTCTAACACCAAAATGTGCAAGTACATTAATAAAATTCATTGAGAAGTTGATTTTCTAAAAGACAATATTGAATAAAGGCGTAATAACCCTATGATCTCTAACATCCCTCAGTATATAAACTATAGACCAGGAGGCCTACCTAAAGCATATGTTCAACTCTCTTGTTCACAATCTCATAGATCACACTCTACAAATTGAGGAAAGAGCACTACACCAAAAGCCTAAAGATAACAAGCCTTCCAGGGGCATGATTCCAAAAATACTCTCATTTGAAATGAAAGGCAGAATTACATTATAAATGCATGCTGAAATTTTCCGAATATATTCTATGAAGATTCTAAAATTCAATTATTCCAAGATTTGGATAAAAAAAAATCCCAACAATTTAAATATTCTACAATAATTAAATGCTGAGATCTATGCAATGTTACTTGAACTCATCTAGATCAAAGATATAACTAAAATTGGGGATTCCACTTCAGACTGATCATAGATATTGATGGCAGATCAATCACAATGAGAAATTTAATTCCTAGTGAAGAGTTGATTCCTAGGCATAATCTTTGTCATTACACTGATAAGGATTCATTGCAGCTTCAAAACATTAACTGATACCATCTGTTGTTTACAAAGCTTCTCAAACATATCTCTTTTACTGCTTAATATTTAGGTGATAACTGCACTTTATGTTCTTTCTGTGCTGACTGTCTTGATAGCTCCATTAAATACCGGGTCCCCTTTCTTAGCCAAATAATTTGAGTGATTTTAATTCATTTTTAGGCCTAATTATTATTATTTTTTCTTTATTTATTTGGTGCCACAAGGGTTCTGCAGCCCCTAACAAAGTATAATTGGGTTCTAAAAAATAGCTGTGCCTAGAACTGATAACTTCCCAAATGTAAGATTATTTTGAATTGAACATACTGAAGCGATAGATACCCAGATCATTATGATTTGAGAGGTGTATATATCTGTTATCCATGGGGCAATCAAATGATTTGCCACCCTCTGGACAAGAAAACATCAGCTGTAGCAAAACAGCTAGTTGACCCTCTCAATAGCTGTTTACAATCAGATTCAGAAAATTAGAGATAAACTGCAAGCTCTCCCATGTAAAAAGACACAGAAAGCCATATGATGGGTCAATCAAAATGTTTTTATAACAAAAACAAGGCTAAAACTATTTTGTCAACTAGATTTAGACAAAAGGGTACACACTGTAAACTGCTGTATGATTCAGTATTCATAAATAAATAATTTTACCACTTTTGTAACTCTCTAAATCCCCAAATTGATCCCACTATACCCTGTCCTGACTGTATGCTATACAAAGATATTTAGAATTTCTTCAGGTTTAACAGTGACTCTATTTGCAAGCTGAACTCAGATATTATGATGGAGGAGAAGGAGGGAACGGGGGCACTTAAAAGGCAAGAATCCATTACAGATGTGTTCTCCCACACTATGGCTTCAGTTGCATGAAACAGACCTTCTCAGCACGCCAGATCCCGAGTGACTCTGTTGCACAAAGCATCTTTTCAGCTCAAAATTAGCATCTTATTCACTCAAATAAAACAAGTGAAAATTATAACCTGCTTTGCAAGATTGCACTGGTCAATTTTATGTGCAACTTTTGTACATCTATGTACAACAGCGACTGAATCTGACTCTGTATATGCCAAGTTCTGTTGTGCTTTATCTGCGACTTTGTATGTGCTATTCCTTTGCAGTCAAAGTTACAGCCCAGCATCATTGGTACACTTAAACTGGTGTTTCAATGCATCTACAATGTGATAAGATGCAAAATGTAAATAAAAAGCCACTCACTCAGTTGCGATGGGCATCTCACACTGTATGGTATATTGGTGGTCATTCCGAGTTGATCGCAGCCAGCAACTTTTTGCTGCTGCTGCGATCAACTAGTCCACGCCTATGGGGGGGTGTATTTTAGCTTAGCAGGGCTGGGATCGCTTGTGCAGCCCTTCAAAGCTAAAAAAATGTCAAGTAACACAAGACTATCCATGGACATACTTACCCTGTGCGACGAACTCAGCGATGCTGGGTCCGGCTTTGACGTCAGACATCCACCCTCCGTTCTCTTGGACACACCTGTGTTTTCTTCTCCACTCCCCAAAAACAGCTGGCAACCGGACCGGTGACACACAGGTACGCCTTCTTTCTGTCAGTCTTCTTGCGGTCGGCTCTGCGACCGCTTTCTTCGTAAAACCGCAACGTAACCCGGCAACCCCTGTCGCCGGGCAACGTCGCGCATGCACAGTGCGGCCATCGCGCATGCGCATTCCGGACCCATTTGCACTGCAGCGACAAACCGCTGCGTGCAAATGGGTCGGAATGATCCCCTCTGAGGCTCTGTGTTTGAGGGCATATGTGTAAACCCCCATGTCCTGATGGTTTAGCAGTTTTATGTTACCAAATGTCCCCTACTGTATCTTGTTACCATACATGGTTGAGATTTTTAAATGCACAGTATTATGAAAGGAAATGCATGGCCTAACCCTATATGTTTGACCATTGTTGTCATACAAATGTTTCCTCATTTAGCCAGATAATAGAGTTGCTTTACATGATGCAAAACATCTCATGATAAGCTTTTACAACTTGTGAGAAGGTATCACAAGCTACAGTAGTAATACAGTTCTATGTCTGATCTAAATTCTTAATTGGAAGCAGCACTGGATCTCATTCAACGAGAGGCACGTGAACGGCTTAGCTTTTCAGATGCTGAGGCAAAGGCCATACTGGTGGAGAGAAAGATGGATGATGAACCAATTAAAGACACCAATGAAGATTTGCTCAAACAGTGGACAAGGATGAGACAGAGAGAGTGCGATTTCCTATACCATGGAATATCGTTATCAGACTATTAAAGAAATAATCTGATACCCAAAGGTTTTAGGATATGCAACTCACCGACGATAGGGCGCTATAACACCTCCTTCTGTCATTGGTGGGTTGCAATCCTTAATAAGTGTTCTATGGGCCTTATTCTATTAGTGGTGGAAGAGTCTACATGTGAGCTCAATGACATCAGAGAACAACTACAGACCTTTGAGGCTGAACATTAACCAAGCCTGTTACTTGACACCCAAACAGACTGGGTGGCGAAATTGAATAGTCAGATTGAACAATACAGGCAAGAGTTGGTCTGTTTCAAAAAGGATAAACTCCTTATGATTCAGCGGGATTACCAGCAGAGGCAGGTCTATTCCTCGTTGGGAGGTAATCGTCAAACCCTGGAATACAGATATCCCAACCGGTGACAACAATCACGCCGTAGCGGGGATAATTTTCAAGGCACTAGCACATCAGCTAGTGATTCTGAAATTGCCTCAGGGGGTGCATTCACAGGCGGAAGGCCATCTCACTTTAGGGCATCCTCCTCAAGGAGTGCAAACCCACTCCAACTGCACCCCCACGCCAGGATGCGGGAGAGGACGCAGAGGGCGGGTAAAAATCAGAGGATCATCCGCACCAAGACCTCCGAGACCTTAAGAGTACTGGTCTTTAATCTATCCTCTACCCCCACTGTCTGATTTTGAATACCGCACGCTGGCTAGGGGTTTGTCATTTGTCCCCACTAACTTTCCTGACCCCCTAGAATGGAAGGTGGAGGTACTACATTTAAGTAGATCATTAAGGCGACAAGAGTTCTTTAATAAAGAAGAACCAGAGCAATCTACTACATCTATCCCTATTAAACTACAGAGGATTGCTCCGCGATCACAGTTTGATCCCCCCAGCCTCAATCCTTCTATCTGAACTTTCACGCGTATGCTGGAATCTGAGGATGGTAGTAGAGATTTGGACTCCCATTACCAAAATCTGAAGAGATCAGAATTAGAGACCCTGGAGTCATTGTCCCTGAGAACGGACATTATCATCCGCAAGGCGGACAAAGGGGGGTCCATAGTAATTCAGGATTTGTCTGATTATGTGAGGGAGAGTGAACACCAACTTAGTGATAGTAAAACTTACAAGCGTCTTACTATGGACCCTACCAGAGAATATAAAATTGAGTTGATTCATTACTTGTAAATGCTAGAGAACAGGATATTATATCCCCACAGGTTCTTAGGGCCTTAACTGTAGATTTCCACAAAGCACCTCTTTTTTACACAGTCCCAAAGGTCCACAAATCGTTAGTGGACCCCCCTGGCTGACCTATTGTGTCAGCAAGGGGGTCTCTTTACCATCCAATATCCGTGTATTTGGATGCTTACCTTAATCCATGTGTACAATCTTTCCCTTCCTATTTAAAGGACACAACTTTGTTGTTGCTACAGCTCCAGGACTTAGGCAATCTGCCTGGTGGCCTTTTGCTGTGCAGCGCCGATGTCACCAGCCTCTACACCTGCATGCCACATGATGCAGGTGTGGAGGCGGTTAGAATATTAATACAGGATAATGCGGCCTATTCAGGACCAGAGATATCTTTTTTTCTGACTTTACTTGACAGGGTGCTTAGAAGAAATTACTTTGTCTTTAATGGCAGGTTCATGTTACAGCTGGCAGGGTGTGCGATGGGGTCAGCAGTGGTCCCATCGTACGCCAATGCCTTCATGTACCAGGTAGAGAGGAAAATGTTCCACTTAGACCCAGAGGTGTCATCTCAGTTGATGTATTACAGACATTATATAGATGACTTGTTGGTTCTGTGGCAGGGGATGAAGGCACAGTTATTAAATGTATGGTACACATATAACAACACCCAGCATGCTGTTCAATTTACATATCAAGTTGATAAGAAATCTATCAATTGCTTAGATGTAACTGTTACTCTTAGAGATAACAAATTATCGACATCACTTTATGTAAAAAGTAAAGATCATAACACACTGTTTGGGTACCAGAGTTTTCATCCCGCCCCCTTACGGATGGGCTTGCCATATTCGCAATTCATGCGAGTACGCCGCATTACCTCTGATCCTGAGGAGACAATAGTGGCTATGGATAAGATGTTGCACAAGTTCGCTGAGCGGGGATACCCAAATAAGGAACTTAAATTAGCACAAACAAGGGCATTGGAGATGACTAGAGAACAAGCTTTGGGATCTGGTACTACTCCTAAAGTGACTATATCACATAGACTCCCGTGAGTCAATAAATACACTACGGCCACCAATAGAAGGGTTAAAAAAGCAAAACAATTATGGCCCATCATACAGTCAGATTCAGCTTTGTCATCTCTGGCCGAGACTTCACTGTTACCCAGTTATACCCGAGGGAGAAATATAGGAGATTTTATAGTCAAATTGGATGTGACAGGGTTGACTAAGAGCAGCAAGTCCCACTTTTTACGACCTAAGAATGGGTGTTTTCGCTGCCTGGGATGTGCCACTTGCAAAACGCTGACTATGGGATCCACATTTACTCACCCCCTGACAGGCAGAAAATTGCTTATTAAACATCACCTTACTTGCACTACGATGCATGTCATTTATATCCTGACCTGTCCATGTGGACTAGCCTATGTGGGCAAGACTATCCGACAGTTTCGGGAGAGAATGGCATTGCATCGTAAGTGCAATCAAGAAGGCACACGAGAAAGGGATTAGTGATCAACCATTTGCCCGCCATTGTCTACAGGCTAAGCACGGGGGAGGGAGCATCAGGGCCATGTTAATTGACCATGTCCCAGCAGCCCTTAGAGGAGGCAATAGAGAATGGGCCCTTTTACAAAAGGAATCATGGTGGATATTCAAATTGGGCACATTGGCACCCAGGGGTCTCAATGAGAACCTTGGGTTACAATGTTTCCTATAAGCTGTGTTTAGTAATTTTATAATCATACGTTAGGGGATCTTCACTGTATTTTGACATGCCTTTCTTTCTCTCGTGGATCAGCAGTTTTGTCCCCGTATGTTGTTAAGGACATAGGAATTAATCATATTTCAGCTTTAATTCATTGTGAGATATACTGATTGTGACAAAATTAGATCTATGACTGCTTTTTCTCTGTGTGGGCCGCTGTTGCTCATTTGTTTTTTTGTTCACTTGTAACTTAGTAACCCTTTATTATGTGTCTTTTTTTGTTCACTTTTTTGCATTTTTATGTTTGCACTTTTTAGATTACATGTAGTTGCCAAGACAACCACCTGTTACATGGCACGCACTGATACCGGCTTCGAGCAATGCAGAAGTGGAGCTGAACCTGCTGGCAGGCAGAAGTGCTGGGGCTGGAGGGCAAGGTCTGTGATGATGTCATGGCTGCCCGACCATGCAATGGCACATCCAGATGTCAGAGGAGTGCGACACAGAATTCGAGCCGAACACGCTGGCTGGAGAGTACGCCGGGGAACAGGTGAGTTGGATTATTGCACTAATGTCTTGGTTTGTTATGTTTATAAGGACTTGGTGAAGGGCAGTCAGGTTTGTCTAGCCCTGAGGATGCTTATACTTACCCAAAACATGTTGGCTTAATAAACCTACCGACACCTTATCAGCTGTGAGAAGTCTGCTTGTGGGCCGCCCTACATGCTTTCTGCTATATTGGGGAATTAGCTTCTTCTCCTGGAGGTCACCGCAGCATTCGCATACCGTTGCAGTGGGAGTGCCGGGTCAAGTATATTTAGATATATATATATATATATATATATATTAGCATATCACTGAAAAATACTCTATTGGAAGTCATGTTCGGCAAGAGAAATAATAAATTGAGGAAACATCTGATCGAAAACCTAATAAAGACTTCACCAATAACACTAGATATTAGAGATGTGCGGCGGGCACTTTTCGTGTTTTGTGTTTTGGTTTTGGTTCCATGCTCAAATTTTGGATCTGGATTGGATTTGCCAAAACCACCCTTTCGTGTTTTGGTTTTGGATCTGGATGATTTTTGAAACAAACATAAAAACAGCTAAAATCACAGAATTTGGGGGTAATTTTGATCTTACGGTATTATTAACCTCAATAACATTAATTGCCACTCATTTCCAGTCTATTCTGAACACCTCACAATATTGTTTTTAGGCCAAAAGGTTGCCCCGAGGTGGCTGTATGACTAAGCTAAGCGACACAAGTGTGCAGCACAAACACCTGGCCCATCTAGGAGTGGCACTGCAGTTGCAGACAGGATGGCACTTAAAAAAACTATGCCCGAAACAGCACATCATGCAAAGAAGTAAAAGAGGTGCAATGAGGTAGCTGTATGATTAAGCTAAGCGACACAAGTGTGCAGCACCATCAACATGGGACATGCTGGAATTTGCCCGGATGTAATACATGCACAATATTGGTGGCACAGGAGAGCATACCCCTAAACCACACACACACATGGAAATGCATATAAAATTAATTTGGATAATAATAACCCTTTTATTTGGAGCTATTATAATAATATGCAGCACAGGCGAGCGTACCCCTACACCACACTGGGCAAACCCTGTAAAAATTATTTGGATAATAATATAAGTAATTTATATAACCCTTTTATTTGGAATAAATAATATACAGCGCAGGAAACCACCACTGGACTTATGGCAGCACAACACACCACCACTGGACTGATGCAGCACAAGACAGCACCACTGGACTGGACTTATACTGCAGTACTCCTGGACTTATACGACAGTACCCTGGAGTTGTACAGCAGTGTCAGACAGGATGTCACATTACAAAACTATTCTCCAAACAGCACATGTTGCAAAGAAGAAAAAGAGGTGCAATGAGGTAGCTGGATGACTAAGCAAAGTGACACAAGTGTGCTGCACAAACACCTGGCCCATCTAGGAGTGGCACTGCAGTGGCAGACAGGATGACACTTAAAAAAAACTAGGACCCAAAGAGCACATAATGCAAAGAAGAAAAAGAGGTGCAAGACGGAATTGTCCTTGGGCCCTCCCACCCACCCTTATGTTGTATAGACAGGACATGCACACTTTAACAAACCAATCATTTCAGCGACAGGGTCTGCCACAAGACTTGGCTGAAATGAGTGGTTTGTTTGAGCCCCCACCAAAAATAAGCAATTAATCTCTCCTTGTACAAACTGGCTCTACAGAGGCAAGGTGTCGACCTATTCCTCATCCTCCAATTCCTCACCCCTTTCACTGTGTACTTCCTCCTCCTCACAGAGTATTAATTTGTTCCCCACTGGAATCCACCATCACAAGTCCCTGAGTACTTTCTGCTGGTAAAGGTCTTCCTGGAGGAATTTATAAAAACATAATCTTCTCCACAGTTTGTTGAAGTAACCTCCTACGCCAATTGTTGACAAGGTTACCGGCTGCACTAAACGCTCTTTTGGAGTACACACGGCAGGGGGGGGGGGGGGAAACTTAGGTAAAATAAAGGCAGTTTGTGCAAATTGCCTCTTTTTCCTGCCAGTATACATACGGACTGTATGACATGCCTACTTGGATGCTGTCACTTATATAATCCTCCACCATTCTTTCAATGGTGACAGAATCATATGCATTGACAGTAGACATGTTAGTAATCATTGGCAGGTCCTTCATCCCGGACCAGATGTCAGAACTCGCTCTTGACTGCTCTGCATCACCGCCAGCGGGTGGGCTAGGAAATCTTATCCTTTTCCTCACAGCCCCAGTTGTGGGAGAAAATGAAGGAGGAGGTGTTGACGGGTCACGTTCCCGCTTGAGTTGTCAATTTTCTCACCAGCAGGTCTTTGAACTTCAGCAGCCTTGTGTCTGCCATAAAGAGAGATACAATGTAGGCTTTAAACCTAGGATCAAGGATGGTGGCCAAAATGTAGTGCTCTGATTTCAAAAGATTGACCACCCTTGAATCCTGGCAAAGCGAATGAAGGGCTCCATCCACAAGTGCCACATACTTAGCAGAATCACTCTGTTTAAGCTCCTCCTTCAATTTCTCCAGCTGCTTCTGCAAAAGCCTAATGACGGGAATTACCTGACTCAAGCTGGCAGTGTCTGAACGGACTTCACGTGTGGCAAGTTCGAAGGGTTGGAGAACCTTGCACAAGATGGAAATCATTCTCCACTGTACTTGAGTCAGGTGCATATCCCCTGCTTTGCCTATATCGTAGGTGGATGTAAAGGCTTGAATGGCCTTTTGCTGCTCCTCCATCCTCTGAAGCATATAGAGTGTTGAATTCCACCTTGTTACCACCTCTTACTTCAGGTGATGGCAGGGCAGGTACAGGAGTGTTTGTTGGCACTCCAGTCTTCGGCACACGGTGGCTGAATGTTGAAAGTTGGCCACAATTTTCTCCTGCCACCGACAGCATCTCCTGCATGCCCCTGTCATTTTTCAAAAAATTATGCACCACCAAATTAATTGTATGTGCAAAACATGGGATGTGCTCGAATTTGCCCAGATGTAATGCACGCACAATATTAGTGGTGTTATCCGATATCACAAATCCCCAGGAGAGTCTAAGTGTGGTAAGCCACTGTCTGATGATGTCTCTCAGTTTCCATAAGAGGTTGTCAGCTGTGTGCCTCTTATGGAAAGTGGTGATAGATAGCATAGCCTGCCTAGGAACAAGTTGACATTTGTGAGATGCTGCTACTGGTGCCGCTGCTGTTGTTGCTGTAGGAGGCAATACATCTACCCAGTTGGCTGTAAGTCATATAGTCCTTAGTCTTCCCTGTTCCACTTGTCCACATGTCCATGGTTAAGTGGACAGTGGGTACAATTGCATTTTTTAGGACACTGAGGACACTTTTTCTGACGTCTCTGTACATTCTCGGTATCACCTGCCTAGTGATGTGCAACCTAGATGGGATTTGGTACATGGGGGGACACTACCTACATAAATTCTCTAAGTCCCACTAAACTAATGGTGGATACCAGACACACGTTTAACACCAATATAGCTTTCAAGGTCTCAGTTACCCGCTTCGCAACATGATGACTGCTGTCATATTTCATCTTCCTCACAAAGGACTGTTGGACAGTTAATTGCTTACTTGAAGTAGTACAAGTGGTCTTCTGACTTCCCCTCTTGGATGACGATCGACTTCCAGCAGCAACAACAACAGCAGCAACAACAGCAGCAGCAGCAGTAGGTGTTCCTCTCAAGGATCCTCTGGAGGAATCCCCTTTAGCAGAGGACTCCTCAGTCTTGCCAGTGACATGGCCTGCAGGACTACTGATGTTCCTGACTAAGGAGGAAGTTGACATTTAGGGAGTTGGTGGTGTGGCTTGCAGGAGCTTGGGTACAAGAGGAAGAAGGGATTTAGGTGTTAGTGGACTGCTTCTGCTCTTACCCATAGTTTCACAACATGACACTGACTTCTGATGAATGCACAGCAGGTGATGTATAAGGGAGGATGTTTGTAGGGGGTTAACATCCTTACCCCTACTTATTACAGATTGACAGAGGCAACACATGGCTTGACACCTGTTGTCCAGATTTGTGGAGAATTAATTCCACACCGAAGAGGTGGCTTTTTTGGTATTTTGCCCAGGCATCACAATGGGTTTATTCATCCCACGGACAACATGTGTCTCCTCCATTGCCTGATTTAAACAACCACATCACCATCAGAATACTCATCGTCAACTTCCTCCTCAGCGCCAGCAACACCCATATCCATATCCTGGTGTACTTCAACAGCGGCAGTACCGCTGGACAGGAATTATACAGCAGTACCACTAAATTTATATGGCAATACTACAGGACTGGATTTTTACGGGCAGTATCACTGGACTTATACGCCAATACCACTGGAATTATACGGCAGTATCACTGGAATTATACAGCAGTATCAAAGGATTTATACGCCAGTACCACTGGATTTATACGACAGTACCACTGTACATATACCGTAGTATCACTGGATTTATACAGCAGTACCACTGGACATATACGGCAGTATCACTGGAATTATATGGCTTTACCACTGGACATATACGGCAGTATCACTGGAATTATATGGCAGTACCACTGGACTGGATTTATTCGGCAGTATCACTGGATTTATATTCCAGTACCACTGGAATTATACAGCAGTATGAGTGGAATTATACAGCACTATCACTGGAATTATACGGCAGTATCACTGGATTTATATGCCAGTATCACTGGATTTATACGGCAGTACCACTAGACATATACGGTAGTATCATTGGAATTATACTGCAGTACCACTGGATTTATACGTCAGTATCACTGGATTTATATGCCAGTACCACTGGAATTATGTGGCAGTATCATTGGAATTATACGGCAGTATCACTGGAATTATACGGAAGTACCATTGAATTTATACAGCAGTACCACTGGACTGGATTTATACGACATTATCACTGGATTTATACGCCAGTACCACTTGAATTATACGTCAGTATCACTGGAATTATACGGCAGTAACACTGGATTTATACGGCAGTACCACTGGACTGGATTTATACGGCAGTACCACTGGACTGGATTTATATGGCAGTATCACTGGATTTATATGACAGCACAACTTAAATTATATGTCAGTATTACTGGAATTATACAGCAGTATCACTGGAATTATGCGGCAGTACCATTGTACTTATACGCCAGTACCATTGGACTGGATTTATACGGCAGTATCACTGGACTTATATGCCAGTACCACTGGAATTATATGGCAGTATCACTGGAATTATACAGCAGTATCACTGGAATTATACGGCAGTACCACTGGACATATACGGCAGTATCACTGGACATATACGGCAATATCACTGGACATTTACAGCAGCACAGGGACACCACCACTGGACTAATGCAGGACAACACAGCACCACTGCAATGGACTGGACTTATACAGCAGCACTGGACATATGGCAGCAGGGGACACCAGCACTGTGACTGGACTGATGAAGCACAATATGCTACCACTGTACTGATGCATGACAACAAAGCACCACTGCAATGGACTGGACTTATACAGCAGCACTTGACACATATCAGCAGAGGACACCACTACTGTGACTGGACTTATACAGCAGCACAATACACCACCACTGAACTGATGCAGCACAACACAGCACCTCTGGACTGGACTTGTAAAGCAGCACTGGACATATGGCAGCAGAGGACACCACCACTGAGACTGGACTGATGCAGCACAAGACACCACCACTGTACTGATGCAGAACACTGAAGGACACTGAGGACAGAGACACGTCCTCTCGCTACACTCTTCAATGCCGGAGTGAAAATGGTGGTGACAAGCTGCTCCTTATATGGAATCCAAACCCTGTGAGAATCCGACAGCGTGATGATGACATTTTGCCTCGTTCTGGTTTCTGAGTCAGTCGGGAAAACCCGAGTCCGACTCGGATCCTGACTTGAGTAGTGAAGTTCAGGGGGGTTCGTTTCTCAGGGAACCAAACCCGTTCATTGTCTACTAAAGTCAAGCATTCACTATGTATCCAAAGCTCCTCTCAAAGAGACTTAATGTGCTACTTATATACCTAGGCAAGGTTGTATTTTTACCTCCAGAAAAGTTTTGATTAATTCCAGAAGAACAATTGTCTTGATTTCCTTTACTAACAATTTTAAATTACCATCAGTAGTCTTGATCCAGATGCATAGGAGGCCTATTTTCAACTAGAGATGTGCACCAATCTCTGTGTTTTGGTTCTGGATTATTCTTCATGTTTTTATTTTATTTCTGGTATTGTAAAACCACCGTTACATGTTTTATTTTTTGATCTGTGTTTAAAATAAATTGCTAAAAACAGATAAAATTGTGTAATTTGGGCCTGTTTTTTCCTACAGTATTTCTAATCTCAATAACATTAATTTTCAGTCAATTTTGACCACCTCACAGCTCATATTATTGTTCATTAATACTGGCGAAAGGCATTTGGCTAAACTAAGCAACAGAACAGCTGCACAAACACACAGCAGTTATTTCTTTTCAAAAATGTGTTGCAAATTAGTAATTTATTAGAGCAATAAACCGTACAAATGTCTATGCAAAAAAGACCATCCAAAATGCCCACCCTAAATATACAGTCCATTATGAAAAGAAAAATTATGCACTCTTATGTTGTACATTAAAAATGACATGCACAGTGTAACAAATAAGCACTTTAGCAGCAGGGACTGCCACTTTTGTGGATGAAGTGCTTAGCTTGTTTGGGCCCCCACAAACAATTTTTTTTGAAGGACTACTTCCAATCATTAATGAGGAGGTTTGTTATGAGGTTGCTGGTGGTGATGCTGGTAGCTGATACTCGACTGCTTGTTATTAGTTTGCAAACTATAATTTTGTAAATTAAATTTCATGAAGTTTTCAAATGACACAACATGGAGGAGGTGCCTAGATGGTCAACATCCCTACCTCTACTAACTTTAACCTCATAAATGGAGCAGATGACTTCTCAAATGTTGTCAGGAATTGGGTAAAAAAAAATCCACACCCAAGAGGTGGCTTTATTTTATTTGTATGCCCAGGCATCACAATGAATTTCTTTTTATTACAGGCAAGATCTGCTGCCACTGGTGGCTGACTTACACAAACAACATCATCAACATACTCATCATCAATATCCTTATTAGCATCAGATAGTGCAAAAATATCCCCCCATGCTTTTGCACTTTTACCCTAGAACCCTCAGTTTATATTATGCTATCATCACCATCTTTAATTGTACTTTTCATCCCTATATTTGCAGAGCATGCAGAAATCGTGGAAGGGGACTTCTCGGTGAGTACAGTGTGATAAATTTCAGACTCACACATAGCTAACATGGACACCCAGACTCTCCTCATGGATTTTTGAACATATAGTTTGTGCTATAGCTTTAGTGATTTTTTGGGAGGCACTGATTTGTCGCTTTTTAATGTGACGCTTCTACCTCTTTTTTAACATTGTGAAATATTTTGAGTCCAGGTACCCTTTCTTAATATTTTCTGTCCCTTTGACCACCTCCATTGACTGATCATAATCCATATCGACTCACAGTGTTTTTATTATTAAGGAACCTACTGAGCATTATTGTAGCACAGAGCCACTGCCGGTCCCTGAACACACACAAGCTAAAAAAAAATAACAAAGTATTTTCTGTTTTCTAACAAATGACAACAACTTCAAACTGCGACTCACAGTGCTTATATTATTACCACAGTGGCACAGCGGGATACGTTCAGCATACTGGTTGTCGGGATGCCGGCACTCAAAATCCTAGTGCTGGAATATCGACATGCATGCAAAATACTGATGCCGGGACTCCAACATGAGCTAAAATGCAGACACCGGAATCCCAACCATCTGCATCCCAAACGTAAGTGTGCCGGAGGCTCTTAGGTTTAGGCCGCAGGGGGAAGGGTGCCCCCCAGGAGAGTTAGGGTTAGACTGCGCAGAAGGGAGGGTTAGGCTGCAGAGAGGGGAAGGTTAGGCTGTGTTGGAGGGAGGGTTAGGTTTAGGGTGTGGGTGGGTTGAATTAGGGTTAGGCATCACCTGGGAGGTTTAGGGTTAGGTTGCAGGGAGGGAGGATTAGGAGAGTTGGTGGGAAGGTAAGTATACTTACCTCATCTTTGTCGGGATCTCCTCCATCATGATGCAGCTGTCAGTCATATGACTGCCGGCATTCCGACTGCTGATAAATGGTAGCACACCCGGCATTGTACTTACTGAGAATTATTGTAACATTATTATTATTTATTTTATTTTTAATTTGTACACACTGCTGTGAATCACTGCACTTATATTATTATAATGTAGGCACACAAAAATTTGTGGGCACCACTGTGCACAAATCAAGAGTTAATACTGCCCTGTATTACTATTAGGAGCTCTAGGCTGCATGTTGGGAAGTTACAGCATCAGTGTGCACCAGTAAAGGGTTAATGCTACCCAGTATTAGGAGCTCTGGGCTGCACTGTGTTCAGTTACATGCTCAGCAGCACCAGTGTGACTATACATGTGCACCAATAAAGGGTTAATGATTAATTAAATGCTGCTTTGTGTTATTTAGGAGCTCTGACCTTTCAGTGTAACAGGATTTATAATTTGCTGCCCTGGCAGCACAGTGTGCTCTCCATCTGGTGTCCTGTGTGATATGGCACTTCATTTGGAACCAGAACCTGGCGAGAAATTCCAAGCTATGA
The DNA here is from genome assembly GCF_028390025.1 of Pseudophryne corroboree. NCBI lineage: Eukaryota > Metazoa > Chordata > Amphibia > Anura > Myobatrachidae > Pseudophryne > Pseudophryne corroboree. The sequence continues at coordinate 550,840,059 of NC_086446.1, read as the reverse complement.
CTCAAAATAACTCAGATTCTTGAAGTTCGATTTTTTAGAAAACATTTTGTTTGTCTCTGGAGACACTGGGGGTCATTCCGAGTTGATCGCTAGCTGAATTTGTTCGCTGCGCAGCGATCAGGCTAAAAAACAGCAGTTCTGCGCATGCGTATGTGGCACAATGTGCACGCGCGACGTACGGGCACAACAAACGATGTAGTTTTGCATAGGGTCTAGCGATGCATTTCAGTCACACTGCCTGCCGCAGAGTGATTGACATGAAGTGGGCATTTCTGGGTGGTAACTGACCGTTTTCAGGGAGTTTGCGGAAAAACGCAGGCGTGCCAGGAAAAATGCAGGCGTGGCTGGGTGAATGCTGGGTGGGTTTGTGACATCAAATCCGGAACTGAATAGTCTGAAGTGATCGCAAGCGCTGAGTAGGTTTTGAGCTACTCTGAAACTACACAAAATATTTTGCAGGCGCACTGCGATACAACCGTTTGCACTTCTGCTAAGCAAAAATACACTCCCTGTGGGAGGCGGCATAGCGTTTGCACCAGTGACGTGCGGTGGGGTTAGGCAGGTGAGACAGAGCCTTTCCTGTTATACTTACGTTTAAACCAGAGTTTTGATTGAATCAAATATGTGAAAAATACTGATAATTTGTTTGAAATATCTTCTTTGCATTATTCTAATAATTTTTATAGCCCAAACTCTGGAGTAAAAAGTCTATGGCAGGTGAGGCAGTGCCTCACCTGTGTATCCTTTCCACACATCTCTAATCAAACCTCACCAGATTTCCAGGAGTTTATAATGCTGCACCTGTGTATAATACCCAGATGTACCCTTTGGCTCATATATTGCATATAAATCTGACTCTGGGGTTAGCCAGTGCCTCCTGAGCCATTTAGCTCACCGCACATCCCTGGACTTTGCACGGCTGCTAAAACTAGCTAGCGAGTGATCAACTCGGAATGACCCCCACTATCCATAACCTAGGGATCAATATCTTCAAGCAATATAACCAACTTTTGCATACTAACAACACTTCTCTTTTCAATTTACTCAATGATGATGTTGCTACAGTAAGTGGGATTCCCTCTACATTTCCATGTTTGACAATCAATTCTGCAAAAATGTGTATTTTGCCAATGGTTGCTTATCTTTTCATACATTAGTGACTAAAACTATATCCTCATGAATTCATTCTAACCAATCTTTCTGCTACAACACTTTATTTTGCAGCTGAACCAGGCAAAAAATACATTTTATATATATATATATATATATATATATATATATAATGTCTTGTGAATTGTGTCTATACTTATGGAGTATATCATTGCTGGTGCTTATGAAAGATAAAATGTAGCAGTCAATTTATAATTGTATACATGGTGATTGCCGTAAGTGTACTCATTTTGTGTTTTCTATAGGTACACCTCCTCCTTGTAATTATACCACCTTTGATTAGCCAATCAAAGTCCTCAGTGCTTCCCATACACTGGGGTAAATTTTTCTAAGATGGGAGTTTTTTTTAGAATTGGTGATGTTGCTCATAGAAACCAATCAGATTCTACTTAACATTTATCTAGTTGCTTCTAGAAGATAAAATATAGAATCTGATTGGTTGCTATGAGCAACATCACCAGTTCTAAAAATCTCCCACCTCAGTATATTTACCCCACTGTGTTCATATGAAGATTCACTGAAGTTCAACACCAACAATTGGTGTCTCAGATCTGCCGTTTGAGCACAAAAAAGCACCATCAGTCAATAATCAAACTTCTAACTAAACCTATGGTCATGCAGAATGGCCATTGGAACTAAGACACTGGAGCCATTTTGACTGTGTACAGGAACACAAGTTGTGACATACCGCCGAAACGTTTGCAACATGCCTGTATTTTGTTACAATCCAATCATTACCTTACACATTCAGTACCTCTTTGCAAATAAATCCTAACTTTGACTGCCATCATATGACCATCACGGTACATGTATAGTACCTTTCCATTACCTGGCAGTACCACAAAAAAAATGCCCATTTGCAAAAACATCAGCATTGCAATTGTTTTTAAATCATTCTCTACAGTACAGTATGTCACTATTCAATAACAGACAAGAGGCCTTCAAGCAACGGTTTTTACTATAGATAGATGAAGGTAATATAGTATCTTTAATTTACTAAATGATCTAAAATAAATGATAAAGAACTGCTGCACAACAGTGTCGTTTTATGAGTTTTTCTCTCAATAGAAATTATGTTCCTGATTATTTCTGAATCATTCCCTAATACAGATTAATAAATCTTTGTGTAAAACTTTCACTGGTACAATAAGTCTACAGATTCTTGACAATATTTAGAGAAGATTAAACCTAATATACAGGACCATGATCTATCATTTCTGGATATGTTTTTACAGCAAGCACCTAATGTTTTTATGATCCATGGTGTCTACTAGGAGTTGCCACAAGGAGAGTCCAGATCAATTTTCCATTAACTATTAGCACATGCTACTCCTATGCATTCCATTATTGCCTGCAGGGTGTTAAGCTGTTTCATGTTAGTGTTACCTTTCAAACAGAACTAATAGAACTGCAGGAGAAAAAGAACAGCATAGCAAACATAATCTATAGATACTGTAGATCATGCATATTGTCAGCACGTAAATCATTGATACAAGTTGAATGGATTTTTAAAAGTTTGCTCCTTTTAACAAAAAAGTAATCAAGTGGTACTTAGTATTATCATGAATAAACAGTATTGTATAATGCCCAGGTAACCTAATTTTGTCTATACTGGAGAATATAGGAATACAGGAATCTTGTTGCTATTGTAGAAACAGTGGGGTAAATTTACTAAGGTGGGAGTTCTATTTAAGATGGGATGTTGCCCATAGCAACCAATCAGATTGTACTTCTCATTTATCTAGCACCTTCTAGATGATAATACCCGGAATCTGATTGGTTGCTATGGGCAACATCCCATCTTAAATAGAACTCCCATCTTAGTAAATTTACCCCAAAATGGCTCAAAAAGTGACAGACTAGATGGGTCAAGTGGTTCTTATCTGCAATCAAACTCCATTATTCAATAATAATTACAAAGTGTAAAAAACCAATAAATCAAAACATATAGCAAAGTGTGCATGCATTGCAGCCTGCATATGAAACTTGGAGCAATTATGAACTACTCAGAGTTCTACACATCACACTTGTGGCTACATAGAGAATACTGGGTGGCAATGTGGTGGTAATGGAGTGTTCACATGCAGGGCCGGTTCTAGACCTTATGGCGCCCAGGGTAAAAGTTTCCTGTGGCACGCCCCCAGGTAAAATACAGGGTGTGGCTTCTTCATAGGGGTGGGGCATGGCCAAAGTTATCCCCCAGTAGCTGTGCCCCCAGCAGCTGTGCTTCTTGTTGCTGTGACCCCAGTAGATTTGCCCCCAGTAGCTGTGCCCCCCGTAGCAGTGCCCCCTAACTGTGCCCCCAGTAGATTTGCCCCTAGTAGCTTTGCCACCTGTAGCAGTACCCCCAGTAGTTGTGACCCCTGTAGATGTGCCCCCAGTTTATTTGCCCCCAGTAGCTGGGCACCCAGAAGATGTGCCTCCTGCTGCTGTGCCCCCAGTAGATTTTCACCCAGTAGCTGTGCCCTCTGTAGCAGTGCCCCCTAACTGTGCCCCCAGTAGATTAGCCCCAGTAGCTTTGCCACCTGTAGCAGTACGCCCAGTAGTTGTGATCCCTGTAGCTGTGCCCCCAGTTGATTTGCCCCCAGTAGCTGTGCCCCCTGTATTAGTGCCCCCAGTAGTTGTGACCCCTGTAGTAGTGCCGATTGCAAATACCCAAAAAAAACTACTTACCAGCCCTGCTCCTGCTTCAGGACTGCTGCTGCGCTGTCCTCCGTCTCCAGCCACTGAATCCTCTCTATGATGTCTCTCCCATAGCAGCGCTGCACAAACACTAGAGGTCAATTATGACCTCTAGTGTCTGTCACTGGTTGCCGTCTGCAGCGGGCGCCCACACAACCCACGGCACCTGCTGCAGCCAGGGAGAGCAGGGATCAGGTGTAGCTGCTCTTGCCACGGCAGCGGAGGCACCCTCGGGAAAACGGCGCCCCAGGCAAAAAGCCTGCTTGCCCATGGCAAGAGCCGCTACTGTTCACATGTAGAAAAAGGTAACCCATGCGCACGTATAAAGAGTTGCGGCATATTCAGTGGCCAGTGTATGCAGAAACTGCATGGCTTCATAGGGATCTCTTGCACCAAGAATAGAGCTGGTAGAGATTCAGACATAAATGATGACAGCTATCCTCTCAAGCATAGGAGTGGTCCAGTCACATAGATTCGTCCAATTCTAAATATAGTCAAATTCTCAAATGGATTTACTTTTGCTACTCTGAATCAGGCCCTATATATGCAAGTAAGTTTTTTATGGTGAGTTATAACCATTTTGTCCTACTTAATGACAGTTTTAGTAAGGCTAGAGAATGTGTTGTGCACAGGAGGTGTTGCAATACCACAAGTACAGTGCAGATGTGTCCTCACTAACCTTACAAGCAATGTGTACACACATGCATATGCATCACATATAAGATCAGCCATACTGAGCGGTGGCTAGTCACACCCGCGACTTAGCTGCTATAAGCAAATGGGTCACTTGCGTATGCATGCTCCCATTTGCGAACACACTTGTCACGGCTATTTAACTGCGATGCATACACATCGCATGTAAGATCAGCAAGGACTTATCTTTTTGAATAAAAGCTCAATTTTCTTGATACTTACATACATACAAACATAGAATTAGATGGCAGCTAAGAACCATTTGACTTGTCTAGTCTCCCCCTTTTTTAACCTTTAGTTAACATCAACCCTATTTGATCCCTAGTTCTTTGTAAGGATATTCATATGCTTATCACAAGCATATTTAAATTGCTCTACTGTCTTAGCCTCTACGACATTTGATGGAAGTTTATTCCACTTATACACTACCTTTTCTGTAAAGTAAGGTTTCCTTAAATTCCCTACCTCCCTACAGTTTCAGCTCATGCCCTCATGTTAGAAATAGAGATGTGCAGTGGGCATTTTTCAGGTTTTGTGTTTTGGTTTTGGATTCGGTTCCGCGGTCGTGTTTTGGATTTGGACGCATTTTGGCAAAACCACCCTTTCGAATTTTTGTCGGAATCAGATGCGTTTTGGATTTGGGTGTTTGTTTTTCAAAAAACCCTCAAAAACAGCTTAAATCATAGAATTTGGGGGTAATTTTGATCCTATAGTATTATTAAGCTCAATAACCATAATTTCCAGTCTATTCTGAATACCTCACAATATTATTTTAAGTCCTAAAATTTGCACCGAGGTCGCTGGATGACTAAGCTAAGTGACCCAAGTGGGTGGCACAAACACCTGGCCCATCTAGGAGTGGCACTGCAGTGTCAGACAGGATGGCACTTAAAAAATAGTCCCCAAACAGCACATGATGCAAAGATAAATAAAAAAGAGGTGCAAGATGGAATTGTCCTTGGGCCTTCCCACCCACCCTTATGTTGTGTAAACAGGACGTGCACACTTTAACAAACCAATAATTTCAGCGACAGGGTCTGCCACATGACTGTGTCTGAAATGACTGGTTGGTTTGGGCCCCCACCAAAAAAGAAGCAATCAATCTCTCCTTTCACAAACTGTCTCTACAAAGGCAAGATGTCCACCTCATACTCATCACCCAATTCCTCACCCCCTTCACTGTGTACATCCTCCTCCTCACAGAGTATTAATTCATCCCCACTGGAATCCACCATCACAGGTCCCTGTGTACTTTCTGGAGGCAATTGCTGGTAAATGTCTCCATGGAGGAATTTATTATAATTCATTTTGATGAACATCATCTTCACCACATTTTCTGGAAGTAACCTCCTACGCCGATTGCTGACAAGGTGACCGGCTGCACTAAACACTCTTTTGGAGTACACACTGGAGGGGGGGCAACTTAGGTAAAATAAAGCCAGTTTGTACAAGGGACTCCAAATTGCCTTTTTTTCCTGCCAGTATACGTACGGACTGTCTGACATGCCTACAGTGATGCTGTCACTCATATAATCCTCCACCATTCTTTCAATGGTGACAGAATCATATGCATTGACAGTAGACGACATTTCAGTAATCGTTGGCATGTCCTTCAGTCCGGACCAGATGTCAGCACTTGCTCCTGACTGCCCTGCATCACCGCTAGTGGGTGGATTTGGAAATTTTATCCTTTTCCTGGCAGCTCCAGTGGCGGTAGAAAATGAAGGAGGAGCTTTTGGCGGGTCACGTTCCGCTTGACTTGACAATTGTCTCACCAGCAGGTCTTTGAACATCTGCAGACTTGTGTCTGCTGGAAAGAGAGATACAACGTAGGCTTTAAACCTAGGATTGAGCACGGTGGCCAAAATGTAGTGCTCTGATTTCAACAGATTGACCACCCGTGAATCCTGGTTAATCGAATGAAGGGCTCCATCCTCAAGTCACACATGACTTGCGGAATCGTTCCATTTTAGCTCCTCCTTTAATCACTCCAGGTGCTTCTGCAAAAGCCTGATGAGGAAAATGACCTGACTTAGGCTGGCAGTGTCTGAACTGACTTCACGTGTGGCAAGTTCAAAGGGTTGGAGAACCTTGCACAACATGGAAATCATTCTCTACTGCGCTTGAGTCAGGTGCATTCCCCCTCCTTTGCCTATATCATAGGCAGATGTATAGGCTTGAATGGCCTTTTGCTGCTCCTCCATCCTCTGAAGCATATAGAGAGTTGAATTCCACCTCGTTACCACCTCTTGCTTCAGCTGATGGCAGGGCATGTTCATGAGTGTTTTCTGGTGCTCCAGTCTTCGGCACACGGTGGCTGAATTCTGAAAGTGGCCCACAATTCTTCGGGCCACCGACAGCATCTCCTGCACGCCCCTGTCATTTTTAAAAAAACTATGCACCACCAAATTAATTGTATGTGCAAAACATGGGACGTGCTGGATTTTGCCCACATGTAATGCATGCACAATATTGGTGGTGTTGTCCGATATCACAAATCCCCAGGTGAGTCCAATTAGGGTAAGCCAATCTGCGATGATGTTCCTCAGTTTCCGTAAGAGGTTGTGAGCTGTGTGCCTCTTATGGAAAGCGGTGATACAAAGCATAGCCAGATACAAAGCATAGCCTGCCTAGGAACGAGTTGGCGTTTGTGAGATGCTGCTACTGGTGCCGCCACTGTTGGTGCTGCGGGAGGAAATACATCTGCCCAGTGGGCTGTCACAGTCATATAGTCCTTAGTCCTCTCTGCTCTACTTGTTCACATGTCCGTGGTTAAGTGGACAGTGGGTACAGCTGCATTTTTTAGGACACTGGTGACTCTTTTTCTGATGTCTGTGTACATTCTCGGTATCGCCTGCCTAGAGAAGTGGAACCTAGATGGGATTTGGTACTGGGTACACACTACCTCAAGCAATTCTCTAAGTCCCTGTGAACTAACAGTGGATACCAGATGCACGTCTAACACCAACATAGTTGTCAAGGCCTGAGTTATCCGCTTTGCAACAGGATGACTACTGTGATATTTCATCTTCCTCGCAAAGGACAGTTGGACAGTCAATTGCTTACTGGAAGTAGTACAAGTGGTCTTACGATTTCCCCTCTGGGATGATGATTGACTCCCAGCAGCAACAACAGCAGCAGCACCAGTAGCAACGGCAGCAGTAGGTGTTCCACTCAAGGATCCATCGGAGGAATCCCAGTCAGGAGAGGACTCATCAGACTTGCCAGTGACATGGCCTGCAGGACTATTGGCGTTCCTGTCTAAGGAGGAAATTGACATTGAGGGAGTTGGTGGTGTGGATTGCAGGAGCGTGGGTACAAGAGGAAGAAGGGAATTAGTTGTCAGTGGACTGCTTACGCTGTCACCCAAAGTTTTTGAACTTGTCAATGACTTCTGATGAATGCGCTCCAGGTGACGTATAAGAGAGGATGTTCCTATGTGGTTAACGTCCTTACCCCTACTTATTACAGCTTGACAAAGGCAACACACGGCTTGACACCTGTTGTCCGCATTTCTGTTGAAATAATTCCACACCGAAGAGGTGATTTTTTTTTTGTATTTTGACCAGGCATGTCAATGGCCTTATTCATCCAAAGGACAACAGGTGTCTTCCCGGGTGCCTGACTTAAACAAACCACCTCACCATCAGAATCCTCCTCGTCAATATCCTCCTCAGCACCAGCAACACCCATTTCCTCATCCTGGTGTACTTCAACAGTGACATCTTCAATTTGAATATCAGGAACTGGACTGTGTGTGCTCCTTCCAGCACTTGCAGCGGGCTTGCAAATGGTGGAAGGAGCCACCTCTTCGCGCCCAGTGTTGGGAAGACCAGGCATCGCACCCGCCGACACATTTGGACTCTCCTTGGGGATTTGTGATTTAGAACGCACAATTCTTTGCTGTGCTTTTGCCAGCTTAACTCTTAATTTTTCTAGTGGGAGGATGAGTGCTTCCATCCTCATGTGAAGCTGAACCACTAGCCATTAACATAGGCCTGGGCCTCAGCCGTTCCTTGCCACTCCGTGTCGTAAATGGCATATTGGCAAGTTTACGCTTCTCCTCAGACGATTTTAATTTAGATTTTTGGGTCATTTTACTGAACTTTTGCTTTTTGGATTTTACATGCACTCTACTATGACATTGGGCATCGGCCTTGGCAGACGATGTTGATGGCATTGAATCATCTCTGCCATGACTAGTGGCATCAGCTTCAGCAGTAGGTGGAAGTGGATCTTGATCTTTCCCTATTTTACCCTCCACATTTTTGTTCTCCATTTTTTAATGTGTGGAATTATATGCCAGTAATATATCTGGAATTAGACGGCGGTAATGTCTGGAATTAGATACCACTAGATAGATGCCAGATACCACTGTGACTGGAATAATGATGAACTATGTACAGTGACAGGACACTACCACAGCACCCTACAGCAGCAAGATGCAGCACTGGACTATTAGTAATGTACTGTACTATACTGAGCACCACAATGCAGCACAAGACAATGAGCAGTGATACTGAGCACTGATGAGGATAGTACTGAGTAGAACTGACATTGAGCAGCAAGATGCAGCACAAGACACTGGACTATTAGTAATGTACTGTATTATACTGAGCACCACACTGCAGCACAAGACAATGAGCAATGATACTGAGCACTGATGAGGATATTACTGAGAACTGACACTGAGCAGCAAGATGCAGGACAAGACACTGGACTATTAGTAATTTACTGTAGTATACTGAGTACCACACTGCAGCACAAGACAATTAGCAGTGATACTGAGCACTGATGAGGATAATACTGAGAAGAACTTACACTGAGCAGCAAGATGCAGCACTGGACTATTAGTAATGTACTGTAGTATACGGAGCACCACAATGCAGCACAAGACAATGAGCAGTGATACTGAGCACTGATGAGGATAATACTGAGAACTGACACTGAGCAGCAAGATGCAGCACAAGACACTGGACTATTAGTAATGTACTGTAGTATACTGAGCACCACTCTGCTGCACAAGACAATGAGCAGTGACACTGAGCACTGATGAGGATAATACTGAGAACTGAAACTGAGCAGCAAGATGCAGCACAAGACACTGGACTATTAGTAATGTACTGTAGTATACTGAGCACCACACTGCATCACAAGACAATGAGCAGTGATACTGAGCACTGATGAGGATAATACTGAGAACTGACACTGAGCAGCAAGATGCAGCACAAGACACTGGACTATTTGTAATGTACTGTAGTATACTGAGCACCACACTGCAGCACTAGACAATGAGCAGTGATAATGAGCACTGATGAGGATAATACTGAGAACTGACACTGAGCAGCAAGATGAAGCACAAGACACTGGACTATTTGTAATAAACTGTAGTATACTGAGCAACACTCTGCAGCACAAGACAATGAGCAGTGATACTGAGCACTGATGAGGATAATACTGAGAACTGACACTGAGCAGCAAGATGCAGCACAAGACACTGGACTATTAGTAATGTACTGTAGTATACTGAGCACCACAAGACAATGAGCAGTGATACTGAGCACTGATGAGGATAATACAGAGAACTGAAACTGAGCAGCAAGATGCAGCTCAAGACACTGGACTATTAGTAATGTACTGTAGTATACTGAGCACCACACTGCATCACAAGACAATGAGCAGTGATACTGAGCACTGATGAGGATAATACTGAGAACTGACACTGAGCAGCAAGATGAAGCACAAGACACTGGGCTATTTGTAATAAACTGTAGTATACTGAGCAACACTCTGCAGCACAAGACAATGAGCAGTGATACTGAGCACTGATGAGGATAATACTGAGAACTGACACTGAGCAGCAAGATGCAGCACAAGACACTGGACTATTAGTAATGTACTGTAGTATACTGAGCACCACACTGCAGCACAAGACAATGGCCCTCATTCCGAGTTGTTCGCTCGCAAGCTGCTTTTAGCAGCATTGCACATGCTAAGCCGCCGCCTACTGGGAGTGAATCTTAGCTTAGCAAAATTGCGAACGAAAGATTCTCTAAATTGCGATTAGAAATTTCTTTGCAGTTTCTGAGTAGCTCGATACTTACTCTGCCACTGCGATCAGTTCAGTCAGTTTCGTTCCTGGTATGAAGTCACAAACACACCCAGCATTCGGCCAGATACTCCCGCATTTTTCCCTGAAACGGCAGCGTTTTTTCATACACACCCATAAAACGGCCAGTTTCCGCCCAGAAACACCCACTTCCTGTCAATTACACTACGATCACCAGAACGAAGAAAAAACCTCGTAATGCCGTGAGTAAAATACCAAACTTCTTAGCAAATTTACTTGGCGCAGTCGCAGTGCGAACATTGCGTGTGCGCAATTAGCGGAAAATCGCTGCGATGCGATGAAAATTACCGAGCAAACAACTTGGAATGAGGGCCAATGAGCAGTGATACTGAGCACTGATGAGGACACTACTGAGAAGTTGAACTGACAGAGCAGCAAGATGCAGCACAAGAGAGACACACTACTATCAAAAGAAATCAAACAAGCCCAAAATGTCCAAGGCTGAGTGTAAGAGATCCTCAGAAAGCTCCTGTGGAGCCTACAGAGATAAATATAGAAAAGCATGAAGTAAAAACACATATACTGTATCACAGTATATTTACTAAGAATCGGGTTTTAGCTGATGTCATACTAAATCAATCTCGGCTGACATCGGCCATTTGAGATTGCAACTTTTTGAGAAAAAACACAGTAATTTACTAAACTACTGTGTTTTTACAATTCAAGATCATCAAGATTGCCGGCAGTGTTTTACGGTAGAGATTAGTAAAACACTGCCAGATATAACACAATGAAGCCCGGCTGGATCAGTGAGATCCATGCAGGACTTCATTGTGTACAGTATTGCAATAGTTAAAAAAGAAAAACAAATTGCGTGGGGTCCCCTTCCTAAGTATAAATAGTTCCAGGCTCTTTGAGCCGGTCCTGGTTGTTAAAACACAATTGCACAGCAGTTCCCCGTATTTTAACAACCAGCATAAGGCTCTTGGGCCGGTCCTGGTTCCAAAAATATGGGAGACAAAAGACGTAGGGGTCCCCCGTCTTTTTAAAACCAGCACTGGGTTCCACTAGCCAGGGACATAATGCCACAGCCGAAGGACACATTTATATTGGTCCCTGCAGCTATGGCATTACCCCCCAACTAGTCACTCCTAGCTGTGGTTCCCTAGGGGAATAGGTATCTGCTAGGTTAATTAAGGTCACTCTTGTCGGTGACCTTCATTAGCCGCAGACCGCAATTTTCCCATTATTGACTATAATGGAGGATTGAGATACTCTATTATAACCAGTGCGCTCTGCCAGGCCAGCAGCACACAGCCAATCAGGAGAACGCTATGACATGGCACTCCCAGATTGGCTGCCAGGTCCTCTAGTGACAGCAGTCATAAGGGGTCCCGGCATTCACATGGATCCCCTTTAGTCGTGTGTTTTAGGTAATCAGTTTGTTATTCTTTAACCCCTGGGATTTCCACTTGGACAAAAGAGGACCGATCTACAAGGATAATAGGTGAGTATATTGGGATTTTTATTACAGGTACCCCAATGGAATCTACGTGGACAAGGGGACTGAAGTTCTGCGTGGGACACTAGGTAAGTATATTTGAGTGTGTAAGTGTGCATGTTTGTGTAAATAAACTTTTACTATCACGGTTTGTGTGTTGTGTTTTTTGGGGGGATATTTCTTTTGTTGTGGAACTACAGGTACCAGTGGGCCCATTAATTCCCTGCATGCTGGTACTTGTTGTTCTCCAAGTAACAGTATGTGGGGAAGGGTTGCTGGGACTTGTAGATCCACAGCAAAAGACAATATTTTTTTACACATTTTTGGCTATCAACACGGCACCCACTTCCCAGGGATGCTGGGGACAGCCTAAGGTTTCAACCGTTTCCATTGGGTGCCTGGAGGAGGGGTATAACCCTTGATTTATGGGGTCCCCACTCCCCTGGGAACCCCAGACAGGGATGACTAGTTGGGGGGGCAATGCCACGGCCACAGGGACCAATATAATTGTGTCCCCCGGGTGTCCCTGGCTAGTGGAGCCCAATGCTGGTTTTAAAAATACAGGGGACCCCTACATCTTTTTCCCCACATATTTTTGGAACCAGGACCAGACAAAGAGCCTGTTGCTGGTTATATAAATACTAGGGACCCCTACACATTTCCCCCCTGTATTTTAACAACCAGGGCCGGCTGAAAGAGCCAGGAGCTGGTTATGTTTAGGAGTGTGGGACCCCATGCAACTTTTTAGGGAATTTTTAACTCTTTCACATACTTTTACACAGAGCAGAATGCACGGATCTCACTGATCTGTGCAATAGTCTCCAAACATGCCAGCCAAAAGCAGTTCTATTTTAAAAGTTTTATTTCTGTACGAATTCCTTGCTTTTCCAGCAGTGTTTGGCTATTGTCTGCAGTGATTGAGAATACGAATTCTTAGTAAATTCCTGTGTTGTATAAAATAACAGCTGTCTTTGATGGCAGTGTATCTCAATACAAATAGCCCCAACACTGCCGAGGTTTGTGTTTCGTTAATTACCGAGGTGACACTTAGAAAAAAAGACAAACTCAAATGGATTCGGACCTTAGTAAATTTCCACCTTCGACTTGACTTTTCATAAAAAACTTCAATGTCAATCTCATGCTATATGTGAGCTACTACTCATACCATTGGCCCATCTGCAACAAGTCCATTTTCTGCCTAAAATAAGTAAGCCATTCATTTAAAATACATTACTCTTTACACAAGATTTCTGTAAATAGCCACAAAAAATATCTAAACCTAAACTCTTTGCATTCACTCATGCCTAACACCCGGGGCAGTAGAGAGCTGGGCTTGGCCAAGGTATTTTTCAGGGTGTGTGACCTAATCACAGGAGGCGTGGCCATGCACCCTTAGAAGAAAATATTATTTTAAGCACCTCCATGGCCTCCAGAAGTGTGTGCTGGGTTGAGGAGAGGAGCTGCAGCTGCTGCTGCCAGGTAAGAAGGACCCCTCCTTCTTACCTGGCAGCAGCAGCTGCAGCTCCTCTCCTGGTCCAGTAGGGGCCCTGGCCCCTACTGGACCCTCACTGGGCCCCTCTATCAGACCTGGGCCTGGGTAATTTGTACCCTCTTCCCACCTCTCTCTGCACCACTGCTGACACCCACCCAACACCCAACAGCCATGCATCATTTTCTATACCCGAAATACCTGTGGCCATGGCTCTGACACAACCCCAGCTGTTTTTCAGCTATTGCCACTAATGAGTGATCTGCATATGCCTGTATTGTCCCAGGGTATGCCAGGACATACACTATTAAAGGAGCTGCTTGCTGGCAGGGAATACAGAACACAGAATACAGATTGTCACTCAGGTGATTAGAATTTGGGCAATTGTACATAGGCTTTTGGGATTTGATGACATAGACCCTGACACTGCTTTCTGTAATGACAAACCATTGGCGAAATTATCCTCCCCCAAAGAGGGATTTGGCATTTGATTTCCATTCGATTTCCATTCCATTTTGATTGAAGGGACTTACTAAAGGCAAAATTGAATGTCAAATCTATTCTAAAACCAAATTCAACTCGAATCCCAGTATAGGTTAGGATGTTACAGTGCCTGCCTAGTATATGAAGCGGCTAGTTATAAAGAAGGCAGCTAAAAATCAATACTAGCATTATACCTGAATGTCATTAGTTACATTATCAACTGATATCGATTGCAAATTGACTCCTACTCTCGTCAACAGGTAATCCTAATCAGATCACTACTGCAACCAGTTAATAAAGTATTACTAGGTAATCCTATTCAGATCACTGTTGTAGTCAATTTCAACTGATGTTTATATAGTATTACTAGGTAACTTAATCAACTAGTACTTTCATTGGTTTTAAGTGATCTGTGTCTTTATATTATAGCAGTTATGATTACATTGCATTGTTAAAACTTTAGAAAGTCCTTAAAGGTGGATTTATTTCTGTACTATGTTAAGAATTTATAGTGATCGAGTGTGGTTTACTTACCTTACATTTGTTAGATTTGATTAACACATGTTGCTGGAGGTGGAGGGTTGCTGTGTGGGTGTAGGGCTTGTAATCAGGATGAGCACATGTTGCGGTAGTCCTATTTATTCAGTATAGGTTAGGATGCCAGTCCTTTAGAATGCTACAGTGCCTAGCATATGAAGTGACTACTCATAAAGTGTCAGGTTAAAATCAATAATAGTGTCATACAGTAACTGCGGTAAACTGAAAGAAAACAGAAGGCAAAAAAAACAACATTACTACAGAAGGACTGTACTACAACCACAAAGCTCAGAGTCATTATGTGGCCTCTCCCCACCTCTGCAATGAGAACTCCAGGACCAGGCTTACCACTCCTCTGAGTGAGTACATCAGGTCTGCCCTCAGGCCTAATACTCAACATAAGTTGGGAGCTATGGGGGGAGAGCACCAGCAGCAGGCTCAGCATGACATTTCTATTGGACTTGAATGTGCTCCATGCATTTTCACACGCACCCATTCTGCTCCCATGAGACCAGGGCCCTCATTCCGAGTTGTTCGCTCGCTAGCTGCTTTTAGCAGCATTGCACACGCTAGGCCGCCGCCCACTGGGAGTGTATCTTAGCTTAGCAGAATTACGAATGAAAGATTAGCAGACCTGCTAATAAATAATTCTTTGCCGTTTCTGAGTAGCTCCAGACCTACTCACAGATTGCGATCAGCTCAGTCCGTTTAGATCCTGGTTTGATGTCACAAACACGCCCTGCATTCGGCCAGCAACTCCCCCATTTCTCCAGACACTCCCACGTTTTTCCCTGACACACCTACGTTTTTTAGCACACTCCCAGAAAACGCTCAGTTACCACCCAGAAACGCCCCTTTCCTGTCAAACATTTACCGATCACCAGAGCGACTGAAAAGCGCAGCAGAATCTACAGCAAATCTGATACGTTTTTAGTTAAATAACTAAGCGCATGCGCCCTGCGTGCCTTGCACATGCGCAATTAGCAACAAATCGCAGCATAGCGAAAATCGGCAACGAGCAATCAACTCGAAATGACCCCCCAGGACATTTATAATTTAATCAAAATAATGTTATCCTATTTTTACTCTTCCATTGGTTACCTGCACATGTTTTCTTACCATGTGTTTTTTTTTCCTCTTCCACTCAATGTGTGCTATTCTTGTAATGTGTACCATCACTGTTTGCACACCCTGCCAGTGTGACCTATTCAGTGGACCCCAGATGGTAGCTTCAGATGGTTCCTACATGGGAAGGATGATCTTCATGTGGATCTTTCCATATAGGGTATATCATACTACTACTACTACTACTACACACTTGTCAGTTTTCCCATATATGCATTGGTGCCTTGTATGGCTCACCTACCACAGTGTAAACTTTGTAGTATGCTCAACATGGCTGCCTCATCTAGTACACTTGTAGATGGGATGAGAAATACATGGACCTGTTGGTTTTGTTGGGTCCCTACTCTTAGCAATAAAATGTTACAATCTCCCCATTTTGTGTCATATCTTCTAGGTTTAGACTATTTCATCCTGGGTAATTCTATGTAGTGCGCCCAACATGGCTGCTTCATCTAGTACCTTGTGAGGGTGGAATACATAACCCTTGGCAGTTGTTACCCAAAACACCTACAGCAATCCTGCATTTTGCTTACTGTGTGCTGAAGGTTTTCTTTTTACAGTATGTCTGTGTGTCTTGTGTATTGCTACATTACTTAAAGCTTCTGTATATAGGGGGTCATTCCGAGTTGTTTGCTCATTGGCGATTTTCGCAATGGAGCGATTAAGGCAAAAATGCACATGCGCATGGTTCGCAGTGCGCATGCGGTTAGTATTTTAACACAAAACTT
Source organism: Pseudophryne corroboree (assembly GCF_028390025.1). Lineage (NCBI taxonomy): Eukaryota > Metazoa > Chordata > Amphibia > Anura > Myobatrachidae > Pseudophryne > Pseudophryne corroboree. Next base: position 550,823,581 of record NC_086446.1, on the reverse strand, counting down.
AGTAGATTTATTCACGCCCGAATGAAGATTTTTAATTGTTGAAGTGATCGTAGTGTGATTGATAGGAAGTGGGTGTTTCTGGGCGGAAACTGGCAGTTTTCTGGGAGTGTGCGGAAAAACGCAGGCGTGGCAGGGAAAAACGCGGGAGTGTCTGGAGAAACGGGGGAGTGGCTGGCCGAACGCTGGGCGTGTGTTTGACGTCAAACCAGGAACGAAACTGACTGAACTGATCGCTATTTGTAAGTAAGTCTCGAGCTACTCAGAAGCTGCTAAGAATTTTCTATTCGTAATTCTGCTAATCTTTCATTCGCAATTCTGCTAAGCTAAGATACACTCACAGAGGGCGGCGGCTTTGCGTGTGCAATGCTGCTAAAAGCAGCTAGCGAGTGAACAACTTGGAATCACCCCCAATGTGCATTGTTTTTGATATCTATAAAAAGCCTTGAGTCCTGTTTGGAGAAAAATAAAATGATAATAATAATAATAATAATAATAATAATAATTATTATTATTATTATTATTATTATTAATGTTAACATTATTATTATTATTATTATTATTATTGTTGTAAAATAACATTTATAAAAACATCAATGTTTTCCCATATTAGAATTTAAGATCTCCTCATTTACTAAAATTCTTTTTGCAAATTGATTTGAAATCAAACTTTAAATCGAACTTCAAATCCCAAAATAAATTGAATCATGTTAAACATTCGATTTGCGCTTCTAAACACTACTCTATTGGTAGGAAATTGATTGTAATAACTTTTAAAGTACCCAAAAGCATGTGGAGCAGTGTGGCTGTAGGAATAATGGCTGTCCAAGGTTATTGCATGTTGTAGAGATGAGCGCCGGAAATTTTTCGGGTTTTGTGTTTTGGTTTTGGGTTCGGTTCCGCGGCCGTGTTTTGGGTTCGACCGCGTTTTGGCAAAACCTCACCGAATTTTTTTTGTCGGATTCGGGTGTGTTTTGGATTCGGGTGTTTTTTTCAAAAAACCCTAAAAAACAGCTTAAATCATAGAATTTGGGGGTAATTTTGATCCCAAAGTATTATTAACCTCAAAAAACATAATTTACACTCATTTTCAGCCTATTCTGAACACATCACACCTCACAATATTATTTTTAGTCCTAAAATTTGCACCGAGGTCGCTGTGTGAGTAAGATAAGCGACCCTAGTGGCCGACACAAACACCGGGCCCATCTAGGAGTGGCACTGCAGTGTCACGCAGGATGTCCCTTCCAAAAAACCCTCCCCAAACAGCACATGACGCAAAGAAAAAAAGAGGCGCAATGAGGTAGCTGACTGTGTGAGAAAGATAAGCGACCCTAGTGGCCGACACAAACACCGGGCCCATCTAGGAGTGGCACTGCAGTGTCACGCAGGATGTCCCTTCCAAAAAACCCTCCCCAAACAGCACATGACGCAAAGAAAAAAAGAGGCGCAATGAGGTAGCTGTGTGAGAAAGATAAGCGACCCTAGTGGCCGACACAAACACCGGGCCCATCTAGGAGTGGCACTGCAGTGTCACGCAGGATGTCCCTTCCAAAAAACCCTCCCCAAACAGCACATGACGCAAAGAAAAAAAGAGGCGCAATGAGGTAGCTGTGTGAGTAAGATTAGCGACCCTAGTGGCCGACACAAACACCGGGCCCATCTAGGAGTGGCACTGCAGTGTCACGCAGGATGGCCCTTCCAAAAAACCCTCCCCAAACAGCACATGACGCAAAGAAAAAAAGAGGCGCAATGAGGTAGCTGACTGTGTGAGTAAGATTAGCGACCCTAGTGGCCGACACAAACACCGGGCACATCTAGGAGTGGCACTGCAGTGTCACGCAGGATGTCCCTTCCAAAAAACCCTCCCCAAACAGCACATGACGCAAAGAAAAAAAGAGGCGCAATGAGGTAGCTGACTGTGTGAGAAAGATAAGCGACCCTAGTGGCCGACACAAACACCGGGCCCATCTAGGAGTGGCACTGCAGTGTCACGCAGGATGTCCCTTCCAAAAAACCCTCCCCAATCAGCACATGATGCAAAGAAAAAGAAAAGAAAAAAGAGGTGCAAGATGGAATTATCCTTGGGCCCTCCCACCCACCCTTATGTTGTATAAACAAAACAGGACATGCACACTTTAACCAACCCATCATTTCAGTGACAGGGTCTGCCACACGACTGTGACTGATATGACGGGTTGGTTTGGACCCCCCCCAAAAAAGAAGCAATTAATCTCTCCTTGCACAAACTGGCTCTACAGAGGCAAGATGTCCACCTCATCTTCACCCTCCGATATATCACCGTGTACATCCCCCTCCTCACAGATTATCAATTCGTCCCCACTGGAATCCACCATCTCAGCTCCCTGTGTACTTTGTGGAGGCAATTGCTGCTGGTCAATGTCTCCGCGGAGGAATTGATTATAATTCATTTTAATGAACATCATCTTCTCCACATTTTCTGGATGTAACCTCGTACGCCGATTGCTGACAAGGTGAGCGGCGGCACTAAACACTCTTTCGGAGTACACACTTGTGGGAGGGCAACTTAGGTAGAATAAAGCCAGTTTGTGCAAGGGCCTCCAAATTGCCTCTTTTTCCTGCCAGTATAAGTACGGACTGTGTGACGTGCCTACTTGGATGCGGTCACTCATATAATCCTCCACCATTCTATCAATGTTGAGAGAATCATATGCAGTGACAGTAGACGACATGTCCGTAATCGTTGTCAGGTCCTTCAGTCCGGACCAGATGTCAGCATCAGCAGTCGCTCCAGACTGCCCTGCATCACCGCCAGCGGGTGGGCTCGGAATTCTGAGCCTTTTCCTCGCACCCCCAGTTGCGGGAGAATGTGAAGGAGGAGATGTTGACAGGTCGCGTTCCGCTTGACTTGACAATTTTGTCACCAGCAGGTCTTTCAACCCCAGCAGACCTGTGTCTGCCGGAAAGAGAGATCCAAGGTAGGCTTTAAATCTAGGATCGAGCACGGTGGCCAAAATGTAGTGCTCTGATTTCAACAGATTGACCACCCGTGAATCCTTGTTAAGCGAATTAAGGGCTGCATCCACAAGTCCCACATGCCTAGCGGAATCGCTCCGTGTTAGCTCCTTCTTCAATGCCTCCAGCTTCTTCTGCAAAAGCCTGATGAGGGGAATGACCTGACTCAGGCTGGCAGTGTCTGAACTGACTTCACGTGTGGCAAGTTCAAAGGGCATCAGAACCTTGCACAACGTTGAAATCATTCTCCACTGCACTTGAGACAGGTGCATTCCATCTCCTATATCGTGCTCAATTGTATAGGCTTGAATGGCCTTTTGCTGCTCCTCCAACCTCTGAAGCATATAGAGGGTTGAATTCCACCTCGTTACCACTTCTTGCTTCAGATGATGGCAGGGCAGGTTCAGTAGTTTTTGGTGGTGCTCCAGTCTTCTGTACGTGGTGCCTGTACGCCGAAAGTGTCCCGCAATTTTTCTGGCCACCGACAGCATCTCTTGCACGCCCCTGTCGTTTTTTAAAAAATTCTGCACCACCAAATTCAAGGTATGTGCAAAACATGGGACGTGCTGGAATTTGCCCATATTTAATGCACACACAATATTGCTGGCGTTGTCCGATGCCACAAATCCACAGGAGAGTCCAATTGGGGTAAGCCATTCCACGATGATCTTCCTCAGTTGCCGTAAGAGGTTTTCAGCTGTGTGCGTATTCTGGAAAGCGGTGATACAAAGCGTAGCCTGCCTAGGAAAGAGTTGGCGTTTGCGAGATGCTGCTACTGGTGCCGCCGCTGCTGTTCTTGCGGCAGGAGTCCATACATCTACCCAGTGGGCTGTCACAGTCATATAGTCCTGACCCTGCCCTGCTCCACTTGTCCACATGTCCGTGGTTAAGTGGACATTGGGTACAACTGCATTTTTTAGGACACTGGTGAGTCTTTTTCTGACGTCCGTGTACATTCTCGGTATCGCCTGCCTAGAGAAGTGGAACCTAGATGGTATTTGGTAACGGGGGCACACTGCCTCAATAAATTGTCTAGTTCCCTGTGAACTAACGGCGGATACCGGACGCACGTCTAACACCAACATAGTTGTCAAGGACTCAGTTATCCGCTTTGCAGTAGGATGACTGCTGTGATATTTCATCTTCCTCGCAAAGGACTGTTGAACAGTCAATTGCTTACTGGAAGTAGTACAAGTGGGCTTACAACTTCCCCTCTGGGATGACCATCGACTCCCAGCGGCAACAACAGCAGCACCAGCAGCAGTAGGCGTTACACGCAAGGATGCATCGGAGGAATCCCAGGCAGGAGAGGACTCGTCAGACTTGCCAGTGACATGGCCTGCAGGACTATTGGCATTCCTGGGGAAGGAGGAAATTGACACTGAGGGAGTTGGTGGTGTGGATTGCAGGAGCGTGGGTACAAGAGGAAGAAGGGAATTAGTTGTCAGTGGACTGCTTACGCTGTCACCCAAAGTTTTTGAACTTGTCACTGACTTATTATGAATGCGCTGCAGGTGACGTATAAGGGAGGATGTTCCGAGGTGGTTAACGTCCTTACCCCTACTTATTACAGCTTGACAAAGGGAACACACGGCTTGACACCTGTTGTCCGCATTTCTGGTGAAATACCTCCACACCGAAGAGCTGATTTTTTTGGTATTTTCACCTGGCATGTCAACGGCCATATTCCTCCCACGGACAACAGGTGTCTCCCCGGGTGCCTGACTTAAACAAACCACCTCACCATCAGAATCCTCCTGGTCAATTTCCTCCCCAGCGCCAGCAACACCCATATCCTCCTCATCCTGGTGTACTTCAACACTGACATCTTCAATCTGACTATCAGGAACTGGACTGCGGGTGCTCCTTCCAGCACTTGCAGGGGGCATGCAAATAGTGCAAGGCGCATGCTCTTCACGTCCAGTGTTGGGAAGGTCAGGCATCGCAAACGACACAATTGGACTCTCCTTGTGGATTTGGGATTTCAAAGAACGCACAGTTCTTTGCGGTGCTTTTGCCAGCTTGAGTCTTTTCAGTTTTCTAGCGAGAGGCTGAGTGCTTCCATCCTCATGTGAAGCTGAACCACTAGCCATGAACATAGGCCAGGGCCTCAGCCGTTCCTTGCCACTCCGTGTGGTAAATGGCATATTGGCAAGTTTACGCTTCTCCTCCGACAATTTTATTTTAGGTTTTGGAGTCCTTTTTTTTCTGATATTTGGTGTTTTGGATTTGACATGCTCTGTACTATGACATTGGGCATCGGCCTTGGCAGACGACGTTGCTGGCATTTCATCGTCTCGGCCATGACTAGTGGCAGCAGCTTCAGCACGAGGTGGAAGTGGATCTTGATCTTTCCCTAATTTTGGAACCTCAACTTTTTTGTTCTCCATATTTTATAGGCAGAACTAAAAGGCACCTCAGGTAAACAATGGAGATGGATGGATTGGATACTAGTATACAATTATGGACGGACTGCCACGGTTAGGTGGTATTAAAAAACCACGGTTAGGTGGTATATATTATAATAATAATACAATTATGGATGGACGGACTGCCTGCCGACTGCCGACACAGAGGTAGCCACAGCCGTGAACTACCGCACTGTACACTGGTTGATAAAGAGATAGTAGTATACTCGTAACAACTAGTATGACACTATGACGACGGTATAAAGAAAGAAAAAAAAATACCACAGTTAGGTGGTATATATTATAATAATAATACAATTATGGATGGACGGACTGCCTGCCGACTGCCGACACAGAGGTAGCCACAGCCGTGAACTACCGCACTGTACACTGGTTGATAAAGAGATAGTAGTATACTCGTAACAACTAGTATGACACTATGACGACGGTATAAAGAAAGAAAAAAAAATACCACAGTTAGGTGGTATATATTATAATAATAATACAATTATGGATGGACGGACTGCCTGCCGACTGCCGACACAGAGGTAGCCACAGCCGTGAACTACCGCACTGTACACTGGTTGATAAAGAGATAGTAGTATACTCGTAACAACTAGTATGACACTATGACGACGGTATAAAGAAAGAAAAAAAAATACCACAGTTAGGTGGTATATATTATAATAATAATACAATTATGGATGGACGGACTGCCTGCCGACTGCCGACACAGAGGTAGCCACAGCCGTGAACTACCGCACTGTACACTGGTTGATAAAGAGATAGTAGTATACTCGTAACAACTAGTATGACACTATGACGACGGTATAAAGAATGAAAAAAAAACCACGGTTAGGTGGTATATATTATAATAATAATACAATTATGGATGGACGGACTGCCTGCCGACTGCCGACACAGAGGTAGCCACAGCCGTGAACTACCGCACTGTACACTGGTTGATAAAGAGATAGTAGTATACTCGTAACAACTAGTATGACACTATGACGACGGTATAAAGAATGAAAAAAAAACCACGGTTAGGTGGTATATATTATAATAATAATACAATTATGGATGGACGGACTGCCTGCCGACACAGAGGTAGCCACAGCCGTGAACTACCGCACTGTACACTGGTTGATAAAGAGATAGTAGTATACTCGTAACAACTAGTATGACACTATGACGGTATAAAGAATGAAAAAAAAACCACGGTTAGGTGGTATATATTATAATAATAATACAATTATGGATGGACGGACTGCCTGCCGACTGCCGACACAGAGGTAGCCACAGCCGTGAACTACCGCACTGTACACTGGTTGATAAAGAGATAGTAGTATACTCGTAACAACTAGTATGACACTATGACGACGGTATAAAGAAAGAAAAAAAAATACCACGGTTAGGTGGTATATATTGTAATACAATTATGGATGGACGGACTGCCTGCCGAGTTCCGACTGCCGACACAGAGGTAGCCACAGCCGTGAACTACCGCACTGTACTGTGTCTGCTGCTAATATAGACTGGTTGATAAAGAGATAGTATACAATACATACAACAATATACTACTATACTGGTGGTCAGGCACTGGTCACCACTAGTCACACTGGCAGTGGCACTCCTGCAGCAAAAGTGTGCACTGTTTAATTTTAAATTAATATAATATTATGTACTCCTGGGGGCTCCTGCTATAACAACCTGCAGTGCTCCCCAGTCTCCCCCACAATTATTATAAGCTTTGCCTTTTATACATTGATGTGCAGCACACTGGGCTGAGCTGAGTGCACACAGACTGAGTCACACTGTGTGACTGGCTGCTGCTGTGTATCGTTTTTTTTCAGGCAGAGAACGGATATAGCAGAGAACGGATATATTATATTAAAATAAATAAAAGTTAACTAACAACAACTGCACTGGTCACTGTGGTAAACTCTGTCTGACTCTGCACAATCTCTCTCTCTCTTCTAATCTAATTTCTAATGGAGAGGACGCCAGCCACGTCCTCTCCCTATCAATCTCAATGCACGTGTGAAAATGGCGGCGACGCGCGGCTCCTTATATAGAATCCGAGTCTCGCGAGAATCCGACAGCGTCATGATGACGTTCGGGCGCGCTCGGGTTAACCGAGCAAGGCGGGAGGATCCGAGTCTGCTCGGACCCGTAAAAAAAACATGAAGTTCGTGCGGGTTCGGTTTCAGAGAAACCGAACCCGCTCATCTCTAGTTGTGCACCTACCTGAACTATGCAAATCACCACCTGACTGAGAGAACCCAGGAGCATTAATCAGAGCAACAGCAACAGCTTCATGAGTTGAATACTGCACATTTTTATACAAATGGGCATCATGCCTAGTCCATGAATGTGCGATAGCAGCATAGCACAATATCTGACACTTTTGTCGGATTATAGAATGAAACTTTAATTAACGAGCGCTGTTACTGTAAATCCTGGTTTGTGCCATATTGCCTTCCCCCCTTAGCAAATCATTCCTGTCTGAAAGACTGCGTAGGTTATGTAATGTGGCCGAAACAGCATAAACTCAACGGATGGGCTTTCGGCACGCCTCTTAATGCATCACTCTGGCACGGAAGGGGTTACAGTTTTTGTGAGAGAAACGTAAGGAAAACTGCCTTTATTGCGATTGGCTAGATTCTGTATAGGGGCTGGTCTGACATACTCATAGTTTTTAGACATAGGACATCCTGCCTCTTTTCAGTTTTTCCGTGAGACTGATAAGTACTAAAACATTGGGGGTAATTCCAAGTTGATCGCAGCAGGACATTTTTTAGCAGTTGGGCAAAACCATGTGCACTGCAGGGGAGGCAGATATAACATGTGCAGAGAGAGTTAGATTTGGGTGGGTTATTTTATTTCTGTGCAGGGTAAATACTGGCTGCTTTATTTTTACACTGCAATTTAGATTGCAGATTGAACACACCGCACCCAAATCTAACTCTCTCTGCACATGTTATATCTGCCTCCCCTGCAGTGCACATGGTTTTGCCCAACTGCTAAAAAATGTCCTGCTGCGATCAACTTGGAATCACCCCCATTATTACTACCTAATTAATTTTAATAATCCTTTACATTTCTAAACTATCTCTTTCTTGTTCTTTACCTATTCTTCCTTCTATCCACTCCCTGCTGTCTCCTATTCCTTCTACCTTTCCTGTTCTTTACTGTGCCCCCCCCTTTTACTAATGGCCGCCGGACCCTTGCGCAAAGTGGGCCTCCCTGCCTGGCTCATGGACTCCGCTGTGGTCCGGCCGGCCCGGGGTAGACCTGCTGCAGCTACAGTATGGGGGGCTCAGGTTATGTGCGGCTGGGCTCGGCCGTCCACCCGTGCTCCCCTGCATCCGTGCTCTCCGGCCCCGCCGCTGGCTGCGGCGGTGGACAGAGTGGTGGGGTCCGGGGGCATCTGAGGCGGCCTGCCAGGAACAGTGTTCTCCCGTCCCTGAACCCACCGCTCGTGGTGGCTGGCAGCCACGCGAGTCATGTTGGGATGGGACAGCGCTCCCGCCCTGTGGCTCGGCGTCTCTCTCCCGCCAGGGGGGCAGCCCCCATCCTTCATTATAGCCCTTGTGGCTTGGTGGACTAATGCCCGCTCTGAACTGGTTTAAATTTACAAAAGCCAAGGGGGCCTTGTCATGCACGCTCCAGCAGGCGGGCAGGGGGTCGCGTGGCAGCCAGACGCAGGGGTCTGGGCGGCGCATGCGTGCCGGCTATCATCAATGTTATCAACAGAGCAGACGAATGTTCAAATCCGCAGTCACCAGGGGAGCCCATATGAGGCCTACTCCCTCTGGTGCTGATCACTATGTTCACTGTCCGGTCCGGGCTGCGCCCTCCCGCAACAGGGCTGGGCGATGCCTGTTGACATTACAGGGCCCGTCAGGTGGGGGGCGTGCTGCATCCACCCACGGTTGGACCCGTGGCGCCAGCCCCTTCCAGTTTGGCTCACGAGTCGCTTAGTACTGCCGCAAGCCGTGGCCGTGCGGCTCCTGCCGGTCACAGGCTGGGGTCTCAGCTGCCGGTTACTCACCCCTTACAGGGGCGGCGTGCGCAGGCAGGTGGCAAGCGATCTTGCCCTCCCGCGTCCAGGCGTCTCCTTCCGACGCTGCAGCGGATAGCCCTCAGTCCGACCTTGCGCTTCCTCTTTCTAGCAGTGATGACTCTCCGGTTTCCCATCCTGAGGCCAATGCTTGGGATAGGAGGAGGTCTCGGCGCAGGCGGTTCGGCCGGGGTTTATCGCAGCAGGATGGATGTGCCGTGATACCCGACAGTGAGGGCTCATCTGGGTCCTTGCTCCCGACAGGAGGTTTGTGAACCTCCCGTGGGGCACGCGACTCGCGTGTCGGGTCTGATCTTAGAGCGCCTGCCACTGTGGCCGCACCCTTGGTGGCCGCCAACGTCTTGTCTTCCATTTGTGCCTTGCTTCCTTGTTATCCTCCATACCCGGGGGACTGGGGCGGCCCACTGCTTCTTTGGCGGATAGCATTGCGCAACCTCTTACCCCGCTCCTATCCTCTGGTGCGAAGGTCACCCCGCCAGCACCGCTCCCGGTGGCTGCGGGACCGGTGGGGGTGCAGGGGAACAATATCTCTTTTGTCTCCCCAGCCGTGGATGTCGGGTCGGGAATGGCGTTGGTCGGTGCATCCACAAGTCGTCCTTAGGCTGCTGGGATGGATGGAGTTCCCTCTCGTGCAGGTGAGTCTTCATCAGACCCTGACTGCTCCAAGGAGAGCACGGTTACCCCCGTAGCGGCTTGGGATCAAGTACTCAGTCGTGCTCCTCTAGCGGGGGCAACAGTATGCATAGGGTTTCCAGCAAGCGCAGTAGACACAGGCACAAGCGTCGTGGCACGGACTCTTCCCTTGCCTCCACATGGGTGGGTGTGTCCTCCTCCAACGGCAGTGGGTGGGAGTGTCCTCCTCCAACGGCAGTTTGCACAGGGTCAAGCGTCACAAACGGCGCAGGCACCGGTATGCAACCTCTACCGCCTCGCAAGTATTGGTGGAGTCGGACACCGTTCACTGCTCCAACACGGCAGTGCAACGTGGGCTCAGGCCCCGGGACCGGGACCGGATCCGTAATGGCCAATACGTCAATATTTTTGCTCTTACTAGCGATGATCGTAAAGCCTTGCTTTCAGCTAAGAAAAAGGGCAAGGGTAGCAAGGACGATTTGCGCTCCTACACAAATTGGGTTAGATGCATGTTGATCTTCGTGGCGTGTTACTTAAAGACGTGCCTGGATGAACACATGAACATCGTGCACTATCAGATCCTTATACACGTGCTGTACCATAAGTACAAAGGGTCGGACTGGCGACGTTACGATGAGCACTTCCGCCGCAAACAGCACGGGCGGCAGAACTATTTCTTTGGTAAATAGGATGTGGAATTGTGCTTGGAGCTGACGCATGGTTCAGCCGGCACTGAGGAAGGCGGTACAGCGAGACGATGGGCTTAATGACCTGCCTCTCATTCTGCCGGCTTTCAAGGGGGTTCATTGTGCGCGGGGCATGGAAAATGCTTCGCTTTCAATACTGCCCAATGCGACTTGTGGCGGCGGTGTAGTTTTCGTCACTCCTGCATCAGCTGTGGCGGAGACCACGGGATCAAGGACTGCCCCAGTACTGGGAACGGGGGTAATTCCAGCCCCAGACCCAGCAGAGCCGTGCTCCCGCGGCCCCAGGCGCTGGCCACGGCCCCCACCCCGATTAGACTTTGGGCGCTCATACCCTGGCTGCGACGGTGGACGCCCTATTCTTACACTCGGGTTTCACATCTGGCTTCCCCTTGCCGATACATGGACTGGTGGTTCCCGGGGCTGGTACGAACCTGCGTTTGGCTCGGGAGCTTCCGGACGTGCTCCCGCAGCAGGTTGATGCTGAAGTGTCATTGGGCAGGATGATAGGCCCTTTCCGGGAACTCCCCTTACCAGATTTGTGCCCAAGAAGACCGCGGGCACATTTTGGCTCATCCAACATCTTTCCTGTCCTCTCGGGTCATCGGTTAATGATGCTATCCTTTATGATCAGTGTAGGGTCATTTACCTATCTATTGATTTGGTCATGGACACCATTCGGTTGTTTGGGATCGGGGGCAGTGATGTGTCAATTGGACATCGAGTCTGCGTTTCGTCTCCTCCCGCGGTACCCTTCCACCTTTCGATTTATGGGTTTTAAACTGGACGATGGCTACGACATCGATCGATGCCTCCCTATGGGTTGTTCTATCTCTTGCGCATACTTTGAAAGCTTCAGTTCTTTCCTCCACTGGTGTCTGGAGCACGCGACGGGCGAGCCTGGAATTTCGCACTACTTTTGCGATTTTCTTTTGATTGGCCCACCGGACCCTGATCGCTGCGTCAACTTGCTGCTGAGGGCATTGGCCCTTTTTGCACACTTCGGGGTTCTGGTTGCACCAGAGAAGACGGAGGGTCCCTCCACCTCCTTGGTTTACCTCTGGATTCAGATTGATACGGTCAGTGGTCTCTGTAGGCTCCCTGTGGACAAGGTGTTGCGTCTTCATGATGGTATCCTCTATGGGCTCGCTGCGGGCAAGCTTACTCTGAAACAGTTGGGCATGTTTAATTTTGCTTGTAAGGTTATCCCAATGGGTAGGGTTTTCTGTAGAAATTGGAACGGACGACAGTTGGGATTAGATGCAAGAATAATTTTCTTAGATTATCACTCGAAATCCGGAGGGAGTTACGTATTTGGGACAAATTTCTAGTTCGTTTCAATGGCATCTGTATTTGGCAAGAGGCGGTCATGTCTATCACGTCCCTGGAGCTTTACACGGACGCCTCTGGTGCCTTCGGTTTCAGAGTTTATTTTGCTGGCCGATGGTGTGCGTCTCCTTTTGCTGCGTGCCTGGTTTAGCGAGCATCTCACGACAAACATGCTGTTGTTGGAAATTTTTCATATTCTGGTCGCATTGGAGTTGTGGTGCGATGCCCTGAGTAACAATCAGGTTAACTTCTGGTGCGACAACTTGGGCATGGTTTTGGCCATAAACCGGCAGAAGTCCACGTCCTTGCCTGTCCTCCGGGTCCTTTCGCAGACAGTCATGCTATGCTTGGTGAGCAACATTACGTTGCGAGCCAAGCATGTCTCGGGAGTGCGTAACGTACTTGCTGATGCCCCTTCTTGCGGTGACTGACAGCGGTTTAGGCGCTTGGCTCCTGCAGCTCTAATCCCTGGGGAATCATGTCCTGCTTATGTGTGGCAGGTTATCCGTCCGGATTGGAGGATTTAGCCCACAGGTCATTGGCCCCTACAACTTTCGCGGCTTATCTGGCTGCCTGGCAGCGGTGGAGTCGCTACCTTCTGGAGAGAAGCCATGGTGGTATGACCTCTCATGACTTACTTTTCGGTCACATCTGGGTTTTTGTACACCGACGGGATTTCACGGGTGTATGTTGGTATGGTTCTTGCTGGAATATCTTACTTTCGGCAGCTTCAGCGGGAAGAGGACTTTACTAAGTCCTTTTTCCTTCGGAGGGTGTTGAAAGGATGGGCTCGGTTGATCCCGCCCCAGCCGGACAATCGCCGGCCGATCACTGGGTCTTTGCTGAAGCGAATTTTGGGATCCCTACGGAGTCTTTGCTCTTTGGGTACGAGGTTTGCCTCTTCATGACGGCCTTTATGATGGCCTTTCACGATGCGTTCAGAGTGGGTGAGTTGGTGTCCGTTTCTCTGACTTCTGCCTCGCCCATGCTAGCGGTCCACGTCGTCATACGCCCCGACGGTTTGTGGTGTAGGATTCAGCGCTCCAAGGCTGATGTAATCGGTGGCGGGCAGTGGGTTCGAATGGGTCGGGCTAGTGTGTGGGGCATTTGTCCAGTTATCCTGGCCCCGTCTTATTCATCCGTACGGACTCCAACGCCTTCCGGGTGGCTCGTCCATAGTGACGGTTCACCGTTGACCGGATATCAATTTCGGTCGGTTTTGGGACATTGTATTTTATACCTGGGTCTATCTCCGGCTGACTATGGGACTCACTCTTTCCGCATCGGCGCTGCTTCAGCTGCTGCAGCGGGTTGGTCAGAAGTTGCAGTCCGGGCACTGGGTAGGTGGAGGTCTGGTGCAGTCAGGTGCTATATCAGGCCTTTTCCTCCCAGTGCACCCATTTGAGGATTTGCTGCTCATCGCAGTTGCACTTTGCGACTGCGGGGGCCTTGAGAAATTTTTGTTTTATCATTGGTTTTAATTACGGCTTTTGCCGGCTGACGAAGTTTTGTGTTTTTGCCTCAAGTCAAATTGGGTGACACCCCAATTTGAGACGCAGGTTAGGTTACCCATTTTCTCCATACTATATTTTGTTTATTGACCTCAGTCACACCCTTCTTTTGCAGGAAGTTGGCTAGATCCGCGCTTTATATGGCTTGTCGGCCGTGGGTGGCAATGATCTGGTACGCCGGGTCTTGAGGTCATTTTAGCTTTGTGTTCTGTTTTCTTTAGATTGAGTTGAGTTTTCTTCGTGTTATGCTTTGTTTAGTTGAGTTGAGTTTTCGGTTCAGGTGGCGGTGGCAGGTTGGTAACCTGGCAGTTGGCCGGTTCTGAATGGTTATTTTAGTTTAACTTAAGGAGTTTATTGTTAGTAAGTTCAGGTGAACTTTTAGGTATTTTTATAGTCTTATTATTAATTGATGGGCACCACCATACCTGGTGGGCCCATATGATAGACCATAAACATATGTGGATATCGGGGCCGGAGGCCCAATTTTTACCCCGTAGGGGCGGAGCGTACCTCCGTCCCTACAACTGTTGGTGGGCAGGGGTAGTGGCAGAAGGTCGACACCTGGCCTTGGATTTTGGATTTCCGATGTCTGGGATGGAGGCAGGAGGCCGATCCCAGAACATCTGGGGCAGAAGGCCCCCTCACACATATGTTTTTATTGCTCAGAATGGAGGAAGGAGGCCGATCCCGGAAAATCCGGGGCAGAAGGCCCCCTCACACACATATGGTTATTGCTCTATTTTGTCTTATAATTTTGGATCACCCTTATTAAGTTGTTTATCATGATTAACCATTCTTCTTCCCGCCACCTTAGTTAGAGAGGGAAGTCTGCATTTTTAGTTTTAGTATTAATAGGCCTTCCTCTCAGTCAAATAAAAAGCTGACCCCTTTCACGCCAATTACAGTTGTTGTGTCTTTATTTACTAAGATAAGTGTGCTTGAGTGGCGTGCGAATGCATCTGACGTGTGAAGTTTATAATTTGAGGTGATTTAAATGCCAAAGGGATGGTTGTTGGGTAACTTATTTTTATATCTTAATGAAGCAGCTAATAGTACTTGTTACTATATTGTTCTAATTCTCTTCCCCAAACACACACCAAGTGATTTAGGCTCTGATAGTTGCTCCTGGCTTCTGACTCCATTGAGAAATCATCAAACTCCTGCTGAGTGTAACTATAAAGAGGCACATAATACCACCCAATCCATGACAGAATGCACCTTTGGTCTTTAAAAAATAGATAATTAAGGAGACATATTATTAAATCATTTGGCAAAAGTGTCCAATATTGTACTATGCTTCCGTCTATAGCAATAAACCACCCCCAGGGCAGCAGGCAGAGTTTTTTTTTTTACTAACAACTGACTATGTGAGCACAGAAAGTGAAAGGCAGGCAGGAAAGGAAGTTAGAGCTGAACTTATTACCAAATATTTCAGCTGTAGGTATTTGAAAAAAAGACACAGAATTTTAATTTTAGTTAGGTTTTCATGTATAAAACAGTATAAAGAGAGAGCTTCCCATTTAATTAGTGTGCATGTGACACATTTGGACCAATAGGAGGCAATGAGGAAGTTTTGTCCAATTTTGCATTTGATTTTGCTGGGGATTTGAGGTTTGATTTTGAATGGAGATTTGAGGTTTGATTTTGAAAGGGATTTCAAAAACTCAACACAAAATCCCTTCTAAAAATAAATCAAAATTGAATTTGATTTAAAAATCGAATGCAAAACTGATTTTTTGTGAATGAGGGATTTTTGGGGATTTTTCAGTTTCAATAGAATCAATTTCAATCAATTTTAAAAATTTCTTTAAATTAATTCCAAATTGAACTTTAAAAAATATACCACCGAGGTGAGAGATTTGGGGAAAAATAAGCTAAAGTCATTTCTCTGGGGTGTTTTATGAGGGTAATGTGTTCAAATCATTTACTCAACTTCTTATTGGGCATCAACTCCCTTAAATGGTGTTTTATAGCTACTTGCAGCTTAGTTATGCCCTAGCTGCTCAATTTAACCACTTAACTTACGATTTCTCCCTTCAAAACTGTTAATAACATTGTTTTTTTAAATTTATTTTATTTAATAAAGTTTAAAAAGTATTTTTCTAAATATTTAAACATTATATTTTGCACATCTGCAGAATGGATCTCCTCATCAAAACGGGGGGACAGGGTGGGACGGCACAGTCACATGAAATCTGACCATGCCAGTTAAGTGGTTAAAGAGACATCAACCCATATCCAGGATTCTTCACCCTTATTCATGCTTTCTACTAGCTCTAAAAGTACTTTCTCCCCTCTGTATTCATATGTAATGTTAAGCTTGCCACTTTTACAATTTACTGCACCTCAAATTAAGATTGGAAGAAGATATGGGTCCAATGTGTGATGAATATTGGTCTTTAGCTCTAAGAAGTCTGAAGGACAACATGGCTTCAATTTGATTCAAACAAATCCAACTATTTACAGTGCACAGAACTTACCTTACCCCTGATTGTATCCTTAAATTTGATGGTTGAATGGATGCAGTCTGTACCACATATGGGGGTACTCCAAGAACATTTTGGCATTTCCTTTGGACATGCCCACAGGTGCAAAGCTTTTGGGGACATGTGCTACAGGTGCTTGCTCTATGGGAATTCCTCAGTCTGTACTCACACCCACTGTTAGTACACTGGGTAGATGGCAATATAAAAATTCATAGAATAAAGACAACAGAGAGTAGGGGAAAGAAAGAGGGAAAAGGGGGAGGAGGGGATATGCAGCGACACTCCGAAGGGGTGCAGTTAAAGTTGTTTACAGGCATAGTTTCTCACAATGAGAGAAATACGTTTTCTCTTTAGAACAAGTATCAGGATAGAACACTTCAATACACCGTAAAAAAAACTTACATAACGTCGTCTCTTTACAGACCAAAAGTGAAAGGGGGTGGAGCGTCATGATATCTTAACCACGCAGCCCATGTTTTAGAGAAAGCAGAAGATCTATTTTCCACTATACTAGATAAAAACTCCATCTGATATGTGTTCCAAATAGTCATTGAAATAGCAGCCATGGATGGAATAGAAGCAGACTTCCAATGAAAAGCAATCTTGCACTTCACCGCACTAGTAATGTGTCAGATTAGACTCTGATCTGCTTTTTCCAGACCACGGATCTCTCGAGGGAATAGAAAAAAGGAAGGGGTAAAGGGCACCCTAATTTTTGTGATGTTAAAAATCAGCCTATTAACAGCTAGCCAAAGAGGGGAACTTTTAGGGCATTCCCAAAAAATGTGGAGCAGGGTGCCCTCCATTCCACAGCCTCTCCAACAGAGACCCGAAGCAGTTGGGAATATAAATTTCAGGCGAGTTGGGACCAAATACCATCGAGCATAAATTTTATATGAGTTTTCTCTATGTCTCACTGCAATAGAGGAGGCTACCAGATTTCGTTTAATTTGGATCCACATGTCAGGACCTAGTTGTTCATGGATATCTGCTTCCCATGTAACCTCATTTTGGCCAAAGGGGGTAGTTTATGTTTAAGCATTATTTGATATAACATAGAGATAAGACCTTTTGACGGCGGTCGGCATAGACAGAGCCTTTCCAAGGCAGATCCAGACCATACTCCGGTCCCTTGAAATCAAGAAGAGTGAAAGCTACATAATTGCAGATATTAAAAAAAAATTTTGGTACAGTAAATTGTATTTGTCTTGTAGGGCAGCAAAAAATGGGAACCCCCGTGAAGGGGCAATATCATTAATAAACAGCAAGTTATGATTCTTCCAATTTTTTTAATTATTCTGGCCCCTACCCTCAGGGAATGCAGTGTTATCCCAAATGGGGTATAGTGTAGGAGGGGAGGAGTGCAAGGAATAAGCCTTACTAAGTCTATCCCATAGAGTGAAAGTAAATGTGATAGATGGGAAGCTCGGGGGATCCAAAGCAAGGTGGAGACTGAGGTCAACTGTGTTAGTGCAGATTCTAGTTGTACCCATCGTCTAGTGGAGATGTCGACATGCCATTGAATGGCCTGTGACATATGAGCTGCATAGCAATAGAGTTTAAGATTTGGCACACCTAAACCTCCCTCTTTGGCTCCGCTAAACAGAGTTTAAAGACGTACCATAGGTCTCTTACCAACACACAAGAATAAAGACAGCTTTTTCTGTAGATTTATAAAGACGTGTGAGGGTATTGTAACCGGCAGGGCTTGAAAGAGATACAGTAATCGGGGCAGAATGTTCATTTTTAGTGCGTTCGCTCTGCCTGTCCATAGATAAATTGTCCCGTCCACTTTGTGAGATCTGACGTTATCAAGTTAATAAGCCTAGGATAATTGGAAGGAAAAAGTTGGGAGTGCTTTTTAGTTAGGTAAATTCCCGAATATTTCATATGTAGTTTCCATTTGAAAGAAAAACTTGAGGCCAAGGATTGTCTAAGTGGATTAGAAAGGTGGAAGTCTAAAACCTCCGATTTTGAGTTATTAATTTTGAAATTAGAGATATCACCAAAATCCTGTAAAATCTGGAATAAATTGGGGAGGGATATGATTGGATTAGAAATAGTAAGGAGAATATCATCTGCATATAAAGATATTTTATATTTATCTGATCCTATAGTTATACCTGAAACATCTGAACTACTACATATTTTGGAGGCTAAAGGTTCAACCATGAGGGCAAAAATAAGGGGCGAAAGAGAGCATCCCTGTCTAGTGCCATTATGTATCATGAAAGGCTGTGAAGCGCAACTGTTAACCAACACACAGGTCGTGGGAGAGTTATACAATGAATTAATTCCCACTAAAAAATTATCTTTGAAACCATATTGGATCAGAGTCCTATGCATATGCAACCAGGAAACTCGATCGAAGGCCTTTTCCGCGTCTAAGCCCATGACCAAAGAGGGGTTTTTAGAAGTATTAATACATTGGATAGTATCAACAGCTCTTCTAATATTGTCATAGGCTTGTCTACCTGGCATGAATCCGATCTGATCCTGTTGGACCAGATGAGATATCACCCCGGCGAGGTGGGTAGCCAAGATTTTTGCAAATAATTTTAAATCCGAGTTTAACAATGAAATAGGCCGGTAATTACTGCAAATAGCAGGATCTCGATCGGGTTTTGGGATAACAACTATCTCTGCTGTAGTAGTGGCTTTATCAAAAGAGGATCCAGTCAAAATATCATTGAAGAAATCTTTCAGGAAGGCTGTTAAGGACAATTTGAATTTCTTATAATACAAGGCTGGGAGCCCGTCTGGGACAGAGGCCGAAGAATTTTTAAGCAATTTAATTATATAATCAATTTCTGCAGTAGTGATCTCTATATTAAGAGATTGAAGTTGTGTCTCAGACAACTTTGGCAGTGAGCAACTAGAGAGAAACGCATCTATGCGGTATTGCATGCCAGCAATATCTACAGGGTTAGGGATGTTATATAATGTTTGATAAAACTCCTGGAAACTATTAGCTATTTTCTGAGGATCATAAATTGGTTTATAATGGGCATCATTAATAAACAGTATCCTGTTCCTTTGTTTTCGGGAACGAAGACGGGCGGCCAGGAGAGAATCTGCTTTATCTCCCTTAGCGTAAAATTTATACTGCAGCCATCTTACGGTTTTGGGTGCTTTCTCAGAGAGAATTTGGTGTAACTGTCCTTTAAGAGCTAACAATTTGCTATAGATTGAACGTTTAGGGTTCTGCTGGTGCCTGAGCGTATGAGCCTCAATCTGGAATTCTAAATTTGCAATTGCTTGTGCATCTTTTAATTTCTGCTCCTTTGCCAGGGATATAAAGTGACCTTGGATAGAAGCTTTGTGAGCTTCCCAAATTATAGCAGGATAAATTTTCTTAGTAGTGTTAAATTCAAAGAAATCTTCTAGTGATTTCCTTGTTTGCTCCACAAATTCCTGTTTCAGGAGGAGGGAGGAATTCAGTCTCCACCAAAAAGAGTAAGGTGAGGGCTGCGTAGAAGAAACCAACAGTGACACTGCCAAATGATCGGACCATACTACTGGAGTGACCCAGGCCTTAGACAATCCTTGAATAGAGTCGACATTAACTAAGAAAAGGTCAATTCTAGAATGAACTCTGTAGGGAATTGAATAATGAGTATATCTACGCTCGGAGGGGTACAAAACTCTCCAAGCATCAAATAGACCCTGCGAAGAAATAGTGTCAGCTAATCATTTGGATTCTCTAATTGTGGCAGGACTCGGTTTCTTTGAATTAGAGCGGTCCCATTGTAGGTCTGGAACTGCATTGAAGTCACCTCCCACCACCACCTGACCTCTGGAAAGTTTTTTCAAACATGGAAAAAAGTATCTGTGAAAGGCACCCTGCTCCAAATTCGGTGCGTAAACCGAGGCTACCATCAGATATGACTGCCCCAGATTTAAAACAAGAATATTGAATTGTCCCTTAGGGTCTGAGAAGGATAGATTTATTGTGTAAGTGAGCCTATGGTGTAATAGAATAGCTGTCCTCTTCTTTTTATATTAAGAGGAGTAGAAGGCCTGGGGATATGTTCGAGAGGACAAGGATGGATGCGTAATATTGAAGTGAGTCTCCTGCAAGAGGACTATGTCAGCCTTTTGTTTCTTAAAAAAAATTGTATGACCATAGTCCTCTTACGAGGGGAGTTTCAACCATTAACATTTAATGTTAAAATACTCAAACTCATGGTGGATACCAATAGAATGAGAGATAAGCAATATGCCTGAGGAGTTGAATCCAGGAGTGAAAATGCACAGGGGAAAAAAAGGGAAAATTTACATAGTGAATAACTATGGAGAACAAAAAAAGTTGGTCTATAGACCAACAGTAAGACAAAGTATGGTCGTAGTCTTGAGGACTCGACAGACATCACAGTTGTAAGGCCCCATATAAAGAGATAGGGCCTACTGCGATGTGGGGGGTAGGCTAGCAGTGTGACATAAGAGAAGCCTATTATAAGTAAACCAACTCTCGAGCCGGTAACAAAACTAGTCATTTCAAAGGTACTGTAGTATAGATTCGGGCGGGGCTGGGTAAACCCCTACAGCTTATGTGGATCTACGGACAATTAAATTTTATACTACCATAAATCACTATAAACCAAAGGATTGTAGGTTCTGAGTTTGAAAGTAAACATTCAAGGCAATATGAACCGTGAACCTATTCCGTCTAAATATAAGTTCTAAAAGTAGAGGCGTATATCAAACCAAATGTAAGATAGTGAAATAACTCTACCATAATGACGTAATGGGTCATATACTTTGTAACATGGATTGCAGCAGATCATAATAATACTAGAGTCTAACATTATGCTGTAACTGCCTTAACAAAAGTAAACATAGTATAATAACCATCAAAGAGCAGAATGTACAGGGTAAAAGTACCTCTAGAACCAAAAGGGAAAAAGGTTAAGCGATTAAAGTGAAACATTTCAACATTAGCAGGCAAGGGACATGCTAGGAAGCCACCTATGTAGTCCACCTCTCAGCTTGTGGAGGTGCTCTTGAGTTCAGGCTTTGAGCTTGTCTGTGAGATGGGGACTCAATAGAGGTCGATATGATGCCTAGTCTCATAAGGGAGTCCAAACCATCATCAGGAGTTTTCACTACATGATTTCTTCCATTGAATGAGAATTGGAGTGAAAATGGGAATCCCCACCTGTACAGGATTTTCCGATCACGTAAAGCTTTTGCAACTGGTAACATTTCTCTTTTTCAATGTGGAAGGCGCTAGATCTTGAAATACAAGCAATTCAGATCCTTTGTTTAATACTGCCAGTACCCCTCGACAAGCATCTAGCACTTTAGTTTTGATACGGTAGAAATGCATCCTTAAGATGATGTCTCTTGGAGGTTGGTCTGAGGGGGGCTTTGCACACAGAGCTCTCTGTGCTCTATCCAATAAGAATTGATCCTCTGTGAGATCAGGAAGGAGGAGCCGAAATAAGCCAGACATATATCCTTGTAAAGCTGAATTATCTATTGATTCTGGAACATTTCTTATCCTTAGATTGATCTGTCTGGATCTATTTTCTAAATCTTCAATGTGATCCCGTAACGATTCTACCTCTGAGCGTAAATCAGACATCTCCTGAGTGATCACATCTTGATAGTTACAGAGATCATCTGTTTTATGTTCCAATGTATCTGTATGGGAACCCAAAGAGGAGAGATCCAATCTTAAATCTTGTATGGCTGCCCTTAGCTCAACTCTGAAAGTGGTGGTGATTTGTTGGACCAGAGAATCATATTGATCAGAGTCAGTAGCAATGGGTTCATCTGACCTTGAGGGAGATGATGAAGTGTTGGGAGCGACCTTTGGTGAGGCGGGTTGCTGAGATGAGTTGTTACCTTGTTTGGGGCCAAAGAATGAGGTTGCAGCCCCTGTGGAGGGCCGATGATTTCTATTGGCCATATTAAGTCAAGCTGTTGAATTATTATTTCACTGTGAAAGGTATAGTGATAAACTGAGAGTTGCCCTAAAGTCCAAAGACTTGTAGATAACTACATAAATAGGTAATAATAACAAAAGGGGTACCCAGGTGCCCTGTATTTAGTAGACTGTCATATGTGAACCTTCACATGGAGCCAGAGAGAGTTAAAGTAGCAATAAACAGTGGCTGCAGGAGGTGGCCCATGTATCAGTAGCCACTACATATCATAACGGATTTGTAAGAGTCCCTGACCTATCTGGAGGTCCTGGCCTGCAGTGACCCCAAATTCAGGTCCGGACCTCCTCGTGTAGTCGCTCCTTCTCATGTAATGAACTTCCGCTGTAGTAATATAGATGACTGATACAGAAATGTCCTGCACTGTATATTACTCTCAATGTGTAGGTAGATGCCCTTCGACCGTTTTCTATGTGCAGGGATTAAGATGGCTGCCAAGCAGGGAGACCACGTTGAGGCGACTTCTGACTTCTGTGTCTGGGGCCCCAAAGCAGCCAGCAGAGGGGTTCCCCAGTAGTAAAGGAGATGGAGAGTCAGAATCAAAGTTGCCGATGGGAAGAATGCTGTAATGCGCCCGCAATCCATCACCGACACGTCTCTTTGGCTCTCAGCACACACGACCTGGCTTTGTGAAGGTGGGAGGGCCGCAGCTCGCGCAGACAGCTCAGATTACCCTACAATACAGTAACACACCTCCAGTACTTTTAGTGTTCGGGTAAAGGCAGAGGGAGTCTGCAAGGGGGATATTTCTAGGATGCAGAAATAAGTAGAAGCTGTTTATTATTTCAGTCTACAGAAGCCCGACAGACTCACAGCCACTTCATCTGCCTGCCCAGCCACGACCCAGAACCAGGGTGTTTATGGAACCAGAAGCCTGCAATACTGCTATGGCCAGCGTGAGTCTGGTCCAGAGAGGAAGCTATCCGAATGGCAGGGGGAACAGGGACCCTGCAAGCAGGCAGCTCACTCACCCTCCTTCAGTAGCGGGAGAGGGGGGCTCCATATGATGCAGCAAAGCAGAATGGCAGCGCTTTCCCCTCACCGCTCCCGGCGTCCATAGCAGAAGATCAGCCAGGCAGGACATCCCCCACACAGGATGAGCCACACAGTAGAGGACCCAGCAGCACTCCAGATGTGTGGCAGGAGTCCCGGCTCCGGGCGGCCCAACCGGCACGCAATTGTTCGGGTAGTGTGGGAAATTGAGGTCCCGGCGTCACGCCGGGAGCAGGCTGCAACCAGCAAAGCCAGGCAAGCTGACTCCCGGCTCCGCAGCGAGATCCCGGACATGCAGAAGGGGCCCAGCAAGGCAGAAGCTCCCTGCACCAGGTGCGTAGAGGCAGGATGTGGGACTTAAGAGCTTCAAAAGATGTAATAATGCAGGAGCTGTGAGCTTCCATGTCTGCTCTCCCTCACAGCCAGGCCACGCCCCGTTTTATTTTGCTTTTATGTTATTTTATGTATTTAGTGTATCATGAAAAGCAATAAAAAGTTACTCAATTAAAATAAATGGTAGTTAGCGAGATCTATTGATGTACAGTAAAAGCCAGATTTGAAAGACCCCCAAAAATCTTCTAGTCAAGAAAAACCTAGCTGGTGAGAAGCGGATGGTTATATTACCAAAACAACAATCCAAAATACAGTATACAGTATCTGACAATGAGTAAATACATAAGTGAAAGATCACATATTGGATTGGCCTTCAAACTCCCCAGACATGACTTAAATTTAAATGTATGGCACGATATCAAACATGCACTACATGCAAAACAATCTAACAATATTTTTAAATTAGAATGTTTACATTGAAGAATGGCAACAGAAAGATAAGTAATAATAGAAATACTGTACTTTTATCTGTCTAAAAGAAATATTTAGAAGTGTTGAGTTACATCAGACTTCCTCTAGACCACTAGACTCGAAAATGGATGCTGTATTTCTAACTGTAGACAAACTATTCTCTATTATGGGGGAGGTAGATCTTGGACTATACACCCTAATTACAAATCTAATGAGAGGTGCTATCATGCTGAGACTTGTAGTTTCACAAATAAAATAAATGTAGTGCTGATGTACATTATATAGTACCAAGCAGAATAATCATAATAAACTCTGCAATCTAACAGAGCAAAATCAAGGTACTTGGTGTATTTTTTGGCCCAAAAATACTGACCCACCCACCAGTGTCTTGGTGACCTCATCTCTTGTGGCTTCCTAATATTAGGTTTAAGTGCTTGACCCCACCAAGCCAGCGAAGGCCAGCCACCCCAGGGCAAGCCGGTGAGAGACTAAGGTGTTATTGTTAATAAAGAAGCAAAGTTATGTGTTAAAGATTGTTATATAGGTGAAAGGTATTAAATAAAATTCCAAACATGTTATATTAGTAGAAATGTGCTAAAATAGTGTTAAATTAAGTGTTATAATGTGCCACCCAAAAGCAGCCCAGCCACACCAACACAGGGGGCCCTGTGCCCAAAAGTCATCCCTAAAACTGGCAAATTGTATAATTCTGTAGGACTTACCATCATTGTGCATTTCAGTATGCAGTATGTGAACGTTAGAGACCAATGCTAGTTAAAAACATTCAGGGCTGGTGGAGGAGGGGGTGCAAAACCCTATTATGTCAGCTATCTCTCTCAAGATGGTTCTATACTCTTTAACAGTAACTCTCTAATATCTGCATTATTCTTCTCTGTTAGCACTACTATCATAGACAGCACTCATAAAAGGGGGTCTCTCACTATCATCTCTTATACAGTAATCCCTTACAGAGCATATGTTGCAGTTTTCTCTTTCAGGCTCATGTCCCATGATCTGGTCATCTTTCCTTCCACTGCATTTTTCCCTGTGACGTCTGCTTCCACTTACTCAGCCACTCTCTTTATTATGGTTACAGATCTTTTATTTGCTCCTTTCCTCATTGGTGTCACACGCCCCTACGTTGGAAGGCTCTCATTTCCTACTTTTTGCTTATGGCAATGCAAAGGACCACTCAGTCAGTGGTTCCTCCCATATATCCTGCCCATACATGTGAATGTTGTGACAGGTATTAAATGTATCTTTAAACTTTGTAATCTTACTAATAAAAGCAATTAATTATTTTATATCTACTTATTTACTCTCCATCTAACATTACTAGCCATCTGAGAAGTACTTAAAATATGAGGAACTCAACATTTGCTAAGAAACTAACAGTAATTTTTAGTTTTTGTTTCATGTTTTCTTTTGTATGGCAATCATATCTCTGTAATTGTTGTTTTGCATATGTATATTTACTTTAATTGCTTAAATTTGAGTTAATTACTAATCTGCTATATAATATATCTCTATTTTCTATATACTGCTAAAATGTTTGTGATTTTTGACTCAAAATGTTATACTGCAAGCTGAGTGAATGCCTGCAGATTTGATTGTTCCCCTTTCAGCTTTGATTATAATACTTATATTTGTTTCTCATGGAATGTCCCAGTGTGTAAATATACTAGAAGTCTGTGAAATGCATTATTAGCCAGATTAGACTGAAAGGCTCTAACAGTGCTTTTCAATGGTTATATGTGTACATAGAAAAGTCCTCATAAACTCCTGGATCATATCACAGCAGAAACTAATTATTCCTTACTACAGTATAATGACATATCATTTTGATAAGACCTTTCATTGCATACCAGTGTAGCATCACTGCTCTGTATACATCTGTGTATTAAGTTGTAATTCATACAGCACTTCCTGTAGTAATGCTGCCACATATGATAAGGCAAAAAACAGTTTTAAGAATCTTCCACCACTAAGCTGCTAAAGGTTGTTATGCAGCTCAAGATACAATAAAATTGCTCCAACTGTAACAGCTGCTTTCCATCTTCTTTTGATCTGTCATAAATTATAATTATTATTGTCTTCAGAAAGTGATACTGATCATGGGGACAGTAGCAGTGATGCAGATTATGGGGACAGCTGCTTTTTTGGTTGACATGCTGCTGACAATTGGGGTTAGGAAAGGACAGTGTTCCAGAAAATGGGATTGTGTTGGCCCCATTTTCTGAACATGCTAAAACCAGTGGCTTCTTCTTTGGCTTCACTGGCCCAGGCAGCATGACTTTGACAGACATCTTGAGTAACCTGAGGGTAACTCAGATGTTCAATGTTCACACAGGTGATATGATGCTGTATCATTGGATGCTACAGGAGCCGCAGGGGGTGTATTTTCATTTGAGGTGCATCTTGCAGTTTTTTCTCATAATTTCTCACAGCCGCTGTGTAGAAAGACGTAGCATCTGAGTTAATAGCGTCCACCTCTATATCAGCCCCTCAGAGTGGAGATTGGGAAGTAGTGATGGAGTAATTGAGCGATTAGTACAGGTAGGAATATTTATTTATTACCATTTATGCCCATTCACATCAGTCACACAGTCACCAGTGGAGCTT
This sequence comes from Pseudophryne corroboree, assembly GCF_028390025.1. Lineage (NCBI taxonomy): Eukaryota > Metazoa > Chordata > Amphibia > Anura > Myobatrachidae > Pseudophryne > Pseudophryne corroboree. Next base: position 550,797,065 of record NC_086446.1, on the reverse strand, counting down.
ACAATCTATATTTTCTACCACATGTATACACACACACACATTGACGCTATGGTTAATTTTGTTGGGTGCCTATTAACCAACCAGTACATTTTTATGGGGGATTGTGGGAGGAAACTGGAGTACCTGGACTGCCCTATGGACTTTAACACCAGCTTTACTGAATATATCCTCATACCTCCCTTTAGCAATGAGGATCAATTTACCATTGACTTTTGCCTTCCATTGTTGACTCTTGTTTTGAGATTCAATTATGTTTTTTGCAATACTAGTGTTAAACTGCATGTGTCTAGACGGGACGAGGAAAGAAACATAATTACTGTTTATTAAAAATTATTAACTTTTGTATACATGCACAAATTGTTACCACATACAATAACCTGTTTTGAAAGCAAGAAGAAACAAACACTTACCTGTCCTCTTGTCTGTTTGCAGTCTCAACAATAGGATCATCAGGATCACTTTGGCAGCTATTCTCATCAGAATCTGAGTTCTGAGGTACAAAATACTTGTCACTACTCTCTTCATCAGATTTTGATTCCTCAACTCCAGCTGGGCAGGAGAAATGTCAGTAAGACCTCATCGTATGCATTACATGTTGATGTCCCAAAGCAGGCAGAAGGACTGAGTGACTTGTAAACAAAAATACAGCAGGCCAACCTCAGCAAGTTGTAACTTACACATGGCTGTATTGTTGCAGCTCAGCTCAACCCTGATGGAGAGGCCTGTCACTACGCACCTTCATTGAAATGTGCTCAGTGCAACAAAGTGGAAATTGCAATTTGTCAGCTCCTCAGAGTTTTCCGGAAGCCAAATAGTGAGATATTCTCCTCCAGACATAATATATGGAATTGGAAAACAAAAATGGTCAGTATGTGCAAGCAAGTCACTTTTTATGCTAATGTATAAAGTCAGATAAATGCAGAGTAATTGCACATGAAAAGGCCGTTTTACAAAAAATGAATGGTTCATTAGTTTACAGAAATGGTAAAGTTACAAAACAAACACCAACAAATGAAATTATCAAATATTTCCATTGTTACTGCGATAGAACATACAGTAGTAAAGGTTATTTGAGATCTCCTAGTAAAGAGGGGTAAAAGAGCTAAAATTAAATTTTCAGAGTTTTCTAGAAATCATTTTATAATTTCTTTATACAATCACCCAAATGATTAATAGCCACAACATTTTGTAGCTGTAAACACATAAACAAAAGAGCAGCAATGCTTCAAAATGTTAAAAGGGTCAACTGACTACACTTGGTAAACCTTTGTTAATAAGACAGTTTTAAAGGCTGCTTGACTGCTAATAGGCATGCTAGGGAATTTCATAAGAAAAAATGGAACTCCAAGCTCTTCTAGGGAAGATTATACAAAAAGCCATATACAGGTTGAGTATCCCTTATCCAAAATTCCACATTTTTTGGGTCCCCTACTGAGATAATGACATATATCTATATATATTATATTATATATCTATATAATATATTGATATATACACATAATATATAATATATATATCATTTTGTCATTAGGGGAACCAAAAATGTAGGATTTAGAATTTTGGATAAGGGATACTCAACTTGTAGTATAGTGGGTCAATGAAAAATATATATTTTATTTATAAAAAACAAAGGCCAATATTATTTTACCAATAAGATTTATGATAAAAAGGTGCATACTGTAAGCTATGATTCAGGAATCATAAAGAAATTATTTTATCTCTTTTGTAACTCCCTAAATAATCCATAAATTGATCCCCCTATACCCTTTGCTATCCAAAATATTTAGATTACCAGTGACTTTATTTGCAAGCTTAACTCAAATATTATGGAGCAGGATGCAACAGAGGCACTCTACAGATGTATCCTCCTACACTACGGCTTCAGTTGCACCAAACAAACCTTCGCTGCACGCCAAGCCCAGAGTAACTCGCCCATGCCAAGCATTTTTTTTATATGCAGCCATCCTGAAAATGCCGCCGAAATGCCCCATTTCCCCGCCGCCCAAAAAATGCTCAGTCTCTGCCCCCCTGCATGCCCCGTGAATACCTCTGCCTGTCAGTCAGGCAGAGGCATTCACAGTTAATGTGGGCCAATCGCATTAACTGTGAGTGCATGCACAGGACAGGACCTTTACATGCGTACGCAGGTACCGTAGCTTAGATTGTGGTCACATCGCCTTTGCGATATGATCTGAATAAGGCCCTTTGAGTGCAAAAGATGCAAAGGGCCTGCATTTACAATAAGTGCTGCAAGTATGGCAATACGGGGTGGTACTGCGGGGTGGTCTTCTGTTTGCCGGCGGTCGGGCTCCCGGCGCTCAGTATACCGGCGCCGGAAGCCCGACAGCCGGCATACCGACACTTATTTTCCCTCGTGGGGGTCCACGACCCCCATAGAGGGAGAATAAAATAGTGTGGCGCGCGTAGCGCGCCACCGTGCCCGTAGCGTGGCGAGCGCAGCGAGCCCGCAAGGGGCTCATTTGCGCTCGCCAAGCTGTCGGTAAGCCGGCGGTCGGGCTCCCGGCGCCGGGATGCTGGTCGCCGGGAGCCCGACCGCCGGCCAGCCGTAGTGAACCCGGTACTGCGTCCCAGTAAGAAATTGACAGCCGGAACGCAGTACCACCAGCCAACCACCTTCCTTGCAGCTGCTGCTGTGTATGAGGGGAGGAGAGCACAGAGCATTCTTAATCTGCTCCTCTGTGCTCAGTCCGGTCTCTGGTGGCGTATATCGCATAGTATTAAAAAAAAGTTATAATAGCTTACAATATTACATCTTCTTAAATCTCTCTCTTAACACCAACAATATTTGCCCTTGAATTGGTTGGGTAAAGTCTTACTTCTAGGACAAATAATAATAATGAGTGAATACAGTTCTTGAAAATCTTGAATCATTGTTCCCTGACCAAGTATTTGAAAACAGGTATAAAGTAGGCCATCACAGATGTCCCTACAATTCCCCCAGACTGCTATGCATGCCCTCGGATCATCAGAGATGCCATTTCAATGGCCATCAGACCAACACTTGCTCCTTCAATACCCATCAGACTCCACCACCTGCTTGCCCCCTGCCCCCAATTCAAAATATACCACACTGTAGTACCCTCAATTCATAGCATGTATGACCAATAATTCATAGTTTCCCACTTTATCTGAAATTGACAGTTATTATTATGCAAGCTAACCACTTGCCTGGTGTGGATGCATCAGATGCGACCACACCAGGCTAACCTTTCCCTGGCATGGTTGCATCTGATGCAACCAGTCAGAAAGTCCACTGTGCATCTGCTGGTTATCTCCCCCAGTGACTGCTGTGCTGGTGATCACTGCTGATTGGGCAGCCCAACAGTACCCACATAATTAGTAGCCCCAGGGAAATGTAATAGAAGTTTCCCTTTTCTTGCTTGTGAACACCAAGCAGCTGTGAGGTGTTCCAAATCATCAATCAACTGATATTTCATCCATAGCTATTTAACTGATGTTTATAAAAAAAATATTGCAACATTTCTGAGCATTTTTTGGAAAAAATATTACCCAATTAAGTTAATGTGTAATATGTAAATTGACCCACTGCATAGTATTTGAATCTTTTTAAACTTATACATTATTTCTTCATAATAGCACACCTTATTATTTAATGGGAATATATATATTAATTGATAACATTTTAATACAAATAATCAGAATTATTTATTGTTCCTTTAATGTTTATGAGATTCGAAGAAGCTGCATGTAAGGTACTCCCTGAGGAGTAAATGTACTAACAAACATATTTGTTTGACACTGCATTGCTTGGTCCAATTGTCTATGTATAAGTTTGACGTCTTGCTAAAACAAAAAAAACAGATAGCCAATGGTACCCAAAATGGGTATGGAGAGCATCCTTATTCAGAAATTGTCACACATTGTTAAAGAAATTGTCAAACAATGGGAGGAATCCAATTGGGGGTGAGGTTTAGCGAGGTAAAAAACCTTGCTCACCTCATGCCTGATTTTGGATTACCACGAGTATGCGTGATACAAAAAAATACTTACCTGTCCGGTGCTCTCCGGTGCTCTCTGGTGATCTACTGGGCTCCTGGTGTGATTCCCTCCATCTTCCAACTGAGGAGGGGACTTCTGGGAGTCCCGGGAGCTTCTGGGAAGTACCAAAGCTGCAGGAAGGCACAAGGGCTACTAGGAGATTCCCAGGGATCAGTGTCATAAACACACAACAACAGTCATACACACTTCCACACTCTCACACACACTTGTGTGTGAGATACACTGCACATTTTTATAGAAAACACAGCATCCAATTTTCTAAGTTCTAATTGAATCCCAAAACCCCACAGATGCAGGGTTTCGCAGGAAAAATCAGCGCCATGTTTTTTTTTTTAAATCCCGCCTGCAATTGCATTCCCCTTATGTCTGCCTTCACTCAGAAATTGTCAATGTCTGCCTTAACTCGAAATTGTCATACAATGTCTTCCTTCATTCAGAAATTGTCACTACCCACTTACAGAACATGTACAGTAGCAGATTATTATGGAAATTGTCACAGATATATATCGCAGTATATTTCTATAAACACAGAAAATTAGGGTCCTTTGATGAACTAAAAGCTTTAATGCTTTGATCAAAAGTACCTGTACTGTAAGAACGAAATCCACATGCTTTTAATGTACAGATGTGTCCTCTTACATCCTTACTGAAGTCATGCTCAGGGCCAGATTAACAATGGGGTGGATGGAGCTACAGCTCCAGGCCTCCACATAAAAATAGGCCCATCATGCTGGCAGCAGGATGATGTCCAGGTGCATAGCTGGCCAAACAATCATAAATAATAAGTATTAATATAGTTTTGTAGTCTTCTTACAAAATTATTACATTTTTCTGTTTATGTATTTATGGAGACATTGAGGCACATACTGTATATGGTGTACACGCCCACATGGCTCTGGCCATACCCACACAGCACTCTTCACAGTTCCTCTTCTTCTCAGTATAAGCCCTTGAAAATTTTCAGCTTCAGTGCCATGTGTTTCCTAATCCGGCCCTAGTCACGCTAAGCAGCCCTTGAAGTCGCGCCATGCCATGGCGGTACTCAGTAGCACCAAGCATACTTGTATGTGTTTCTCTGCAAAAATGCATCTTAGATGCAAAGTAATTTAATATGATGCGCATGCCTGTGTGTAATTGTGGCTCTATGTGCATATGAAACGCCACGGTACAGTTTTTCCATGAAACCACAGTACCACAGCATTTTGTATGCAAATACAGTCACTGTCACACACAGAATATAGGCATGTTGCATATCACTTTAATAAGCAGAAGCTGCTTTTGTGTCATATTACATTACTTTGCATCTAAGACACATAAAAAGATGTTTGGTGCTATTGAGTCCCGCTACGGCATGGCGCGACTTCAAGGGCTATTTAGCATGACCAGGGCCAGATTACTTTGCATCTAAGATGCACTTTTGTGCAAAAAAGTACGGTCAGTGCTACCGAGTCCCATGGCAGTCACATGTTATGTGTAATATGACTTGTAACACACGGAGCATAGATGTAAGAGGACACATTTGTATTTGTTAGATATTGTACATTACACATACCTTTGCAGTACTGTACTGTATATGATTATTTCAGTTCTATAAATTGTATATCAGAAAAAAAAACAATTAAAAATAATATTAAAAATAAGTTCAAACAAGACTAAAGTAGTACTGTAGTGTCTTGATTCATGATGTTATCTGTCCAAAAATGTTTTAATTTTTTGAATTGTATGTTGTGTCAATGTATATTCTTTATGGAAAATGTCATGTTTTGTGGTTTGACCAGTAAAACCCTGGGGAGGAGCACACAAAGGACCTTCAGATACCCATATGCATTTCTATAATGGGTGCAGTGTGTGGTGGTGCATATGGACCCCTAAGTCCAGGGGTGCCCACACCGCACACACTACACCCAAATAGTATGCACCCCTCTGAAGTCCCGCAGCGGCCATGCAGTGTGGGCTCTAATCACTTGGAACATGACCACCGCAGTCATTTCTGAGTAATTTGTCCACTGAAGATGTCCCTGGGAGGAAGGCACAGGCGTCAGGTTTCCCTAGAAAATTATGCCAGACTCTACTAGCTGCTGGAGAGGAGGTGACCCACAACAGAGGCTGCACGCAGGACCCCTCCTCTCTTAAATTGCCCCTACAGATACCTAAGCACAAACATTCAATTCTGTCTTTGAAAGGGTTAAAAATCCCCAAGGCTGGGGGCCAAGGAGCAGGACTGTAGTTGAAGCTGCCTGTTTATCTGAAACCAGTGTGCATTACCAAAGGAGGGTTTGGTATGATCGTATTGCCAGTTTCTAATGTGACTCCTTGACAACAAAAGTGTTCAACTTACAGTATGTAATGAGGACTCTGGGTTCATTTTATCCTTTTATTATGTTCTGAGATTGTCTGAAATCTGTGTGTACTTTTACAATAATCATATATTCATTGTAATCCTTTTTTGTAACTGTAAGATCTGAAGTTATTCTTGAAATAAAATCCTTATTTCTAATTTTCACAGTAGCGCATGCTACTGATTTTTAAAGCATATACTGTATATATTGTAAGCGGAGCCAAAGGCTGCTGTGGGAGTTGTTACTTCCCATAACTCCTTTACTTGTAAGATAATTTGCAAAAGCACCAATGTCACAACCACCCAACTTGGAAGGAGTTCTAAGTGTGGGCGCATGCGTGACATGTAGTATATTTATACTTTACAGTACAGATGTGTCCTCATACATCTTTGCCTGCGATGCATCAGAAATGCATCAGAAAGTGTTCATTGGGTTTTTTTTGGTTTCCATGTTTATGATTGGTGTCTGTAAGATTAACAGTTTAATTGGACAGTGGCATCTATCATTAACAAACCTATGGTAACTTTGTTACTATGTTTTTTCATTCAATGATTACTTTTATTTTGAAGAGAACCTGGCTTTTGTAAAATCTTCAGTAGTTGTAAGCTGTATACATTAGGAACACAACTTGAACATATAATTATATATAAAATCTCATATTCTCAAGCGGTTTGTAGCCAACAAAGTCAGTGTTCAAATTTAAAGCAACAGCTGTTGATATTAGGCAAAAATTGCAATATTTGTGTAATCTCTGTGGTGCACGAAATAGCCACCTACTGTATATTGGTGCATTTATTCAGAATATGCAAGTGAAAGGAACAGGTGTCCTGTACTCGGCTGTCAGCAATTTCTGCTTTCCAATCGTTTGTGCAAGGGCATTGGATGATGGAGAAGTAAATCCCTGATAGATTTCCAGGACAGAAAATAAAAAAAGAGACACTTCTGCTTTCTGTATGCAGGTTAACCCCTAAGGCTCCCTGTTGCAATGCAGGGTAATAACTGATCTGTGAACAAGCCCTTACAGGTAAAACACGCTGCTTAAGATAATAGCATCTCCATTCTGCACAGACAGAGCTGCACATCTCCGGGACACACCTCTGAACCTCCAGGTACTTTCTCAGATGCTCTCTCATCTGGTTCACTGGGCTACCCTGCAATGCACTGCAACAGTTGCACCAACATAGATGGCTATTATATCATTGATTTCACAAACATTGCGGTTTTTGCTTGATATCAGCAGCTGTGACACTATAATTAAACACTGAATTTGCTAGCTGCAAACTTTTATGGAAACATGAGACATAAATAATTACATGTTTATGAAGTGTGTCTGATGTATACAGCTGGTGGTTTGCACCATACACATGTCCTGATTTCACTAAATAATAAGATTTATTTTTATCTTTTTTCTTTTTTTCTTTACTATCTATTTCAGTGGTTCTCAAACTCGGTCCTCAGGACCCCACACAGTGCATGTTTTGCAGGTAACCCAGCAAGTGCACAGGTGTATTAATTACTCACTGACACATTTTAAAAGGTCCACAGGTGGAGCTAATTATTTCACTTGTGATTTTGTGAGGAGACCTGCAAAACATGCACTGTGTGGGGTCCTGAGGACCGAGTTTGAGAACCTGTGATCTATTAATATTGATGATACCTGTTACAGAGAGACTTTCTAAAATTATTTGTTGAGGTTTAGTTCTACAGTATAGACAAATTGTGCCAATTATGATATTTTCACCCATTTTAACATGTTGAATTATATCTGTTCTTACACCAGACCAATGATGATCTTGTGAGAAGACATAAATCATTTTTCATTACTGTTTCTGTATACATTATATCTGCCTCATATGATTTACTGAAGGAGTCTTCTGTTATGGATTTTAATGAAAATCATTACAGGTTATATGTAAACTAATTAATTATGGGAAAGGACATTTATAATACCTCACAAAGGACTTTTATTTCTTTCCCTGCATTCTTGCAGAAAATCCACTGCTTCTCAAAATATAAGTTGATTGGATTACTAACAAATTGTATCAGATGCCTTTTCTGAATACATACAGTAACTTATTGCCACCAATTAAGTTTTAACTTTATTGCTTTTACATAGGATATATTTTACTATAGTAATTTTAACTGTGATAGTTATATGCTATTATAACTGATTTGGAATACATACTCATTTAGATAGACAGCGCCTCCTCTGGGAAACTTTGTTTTCCAGATTTATTTTTCACATTTAATTTTTAAGGTTAGCAATTCCACAGTTTGAGAAGCTGCAGTTCAACTAATTAATTGGCACCAGTAAGATCATCTCCCAGGTGTTGTTTTTATCATTTTTTTGTATTCTGAATAACAGAGGGTGGAGCTTTAGGTAATTTTTTTAGAAAATAGAACATACCTTTTCATGCAAAACAACTAATTGTTTTGTACACTGAACAAGAAAATTCACATAAATAGCAGGAATGGCCATATAAAGATGATTGAATCCAGGCAAACAAGAAGAGAACTGTCTTCACTTTGAATAATACAGTAGAATAGGCTTTTAAACCAAGGATGATGAAATGGCATAAATAATATTAAATATCAAGTTTTAATAATGATTAGCATTGTATAGGGAATACATTAGGTATATTAGTAAATATTTCTCTTGATGTGAAGTTAGAAGGCTTTCCCACAAAGTTCAATATAATGTTAATGCCACTCAAGAGAGGCAGTTTGGTATAGTTAATTAGAATGTATAACTACAGTATGATGACATCCTGTAATCAGAAAATCCAATTAACTGTCCAGAGTTTTATAAACAAGGCCTACTGTATGTGGCAACCTATTGATTATTTAGATCAGTGATGCTGGCACCAAACCCAGCATGGGTATACAGGAAAACACAGACAACAGTCTACCAAAAGTAGCCTTCAGACTGCAGGGAACCAAGAAAAAAACATGTAATGTTTATGTAAAATTAATATTTCTAGAACAGTTAGGATCTTTCAAAATTATTGTAAAATATTTTAAGTCTATAAGCAGGTTTGCTGCAATTTGGAAATCATCACTTACAGTTTTGGAGAAAGGGGGTATCTAACCAATCCCACATCATATTGCAGTCATGTATGAACTTAAAATGTAGCTTAAATAATGGTGAATAATTGATCATGTCATATTTTAGGCAGACATTTCATAGGGTATATTATGTATGGTAATTTGCACATAAGTAAACAATTAAGTGGGGATTCCTATAATGCACCCTGACTTAATTAATTGTTTAGCCAGTCAACAGAGACTTAGTTATGACATCATCTATAGGGCGAGTGCTTATGGTATAAAAGGTATGGGCGTCCTTTGTTCTATGTCAGACAGAACAAATAATTTCTAAGTTGAAGCCTGAACTGTACCTGGTTTCCCCCTGACAGAATAGGCTGCTTATCATTCTGTAAGTTTCTTGCTTTTTATTTTAAATTGCAATACATATTTGTCTATGTAGCCTATTACCCTTTGTTTCATTAGAACACTTTAGTTACTAAGCATTGGACTTTTTTTGGAAACAAAATGTACTTTAATATTCTATTTCATATACAATCCAGAATCCAGTCTTAGATCATTAAGGTTACACCATAACTGCTATTAATTGCTAGAAGCATGGGAACACTAAACTAGCTCCATGATAGTTAAGTCATCAAGACCCTGCAATTGTGATAGTGTTTCTTATTCAGGTTTGTTAGAAAACAAAAAATCACACTTATGGGCAAAACCATGTTGCACTGCAGGTGGGGCAGATGTAACATGTGCAGAGAGAGTTAGATTTGGGTGGGGTGTGTTCAAACTAAAATCTAAATTTCAGTGGACAAATAAAGCAGCTAGTAATTACTATGCACAGAAACAATATAATACACCCAAGTCTCTGGACATGTTACATCTGCCCCACCTGCAATGCAACATTGTTTTGCCCATTAGTGTTTGCCCACCCTAGTGTCAGGAGAACTGTAATTACCACAGGTGGTGGTAGATAAGTGTATGGTATAAATGGCAGAAAAAGAAAATATTCAGTGTATTATATGCATCTCGGTACATCAGAACTTAAGGAGTGGCATTATTGCAGTCCTGACACTAGTATGATTCAAACAAAGAAGAGAAAATGCAGACACATACTCTAGACACCAAGAACACTGGCAATAGGAACAATTATAATAAACTCTTCAATTCAGCATGGAGTAAAAATGAGTTTTGTAGCATATTTTTTGGCCAAAAATATGGGTCCACTTACCACGGCCATGTGACCTCATCAGGTGTGTACCTAACATTCCTAAGGTTCAAGTTCAGAGCACAAGACCACCCAGGCCAGCACAACCTAACCTCCCCAAGACAACACACTAGTGAGAAATAAAGGGTTAAGTGTTAAAATGTGTTACATTAACAAGAAGTAGCAGCTCAGTAATAAAAGTGTTACATAGATGAGAAGTATTAATTAGGGTGTTAAAAAGTTTTACATTAATGAAAAGCATTTAGGTCCTAAAAGTGTTAGATTAAGTGTTGCAATAATGATTCTCTGAAGCAACCAAGCCACACCAACTCAAGTGACCCTCACACCTGAACCTATTTCTAATACTGACCTATTATATAACTGTATCCAGGACTTATCATTCATACTAGAGTATTCAATTATTTGCAAATTCGTGGCAATTTTTCGCCCGAAAATTTTTCGTGCCAATCGGGCGAAAATTGCCGCGAAAACGCTCCGTTTTTTGACCTATTTAATTCCAAACGGGTTTTACCTGAAAATTCTTGCAGTGAAAAGTGCAGGTGTAAAATGGGGAAATCAGCCTGTACCCCAAAAAATGCTAAACTAACACAGGAAAACAGAAGAGAAGTGTATTAGAGATCACATTAGAGAGTTTTTGGGGACTTAAATTGTGTGAAATGGCTGTTATATGCATTTTTTTAAAAATGCAAAAAAATGATAGAAAGCAAGTTTTTTTTGAGCAAAATAAATGCTCTCATTAAATTTGGGGTACATGAAAATGGGTATATGTATATATTTGGGTCATTTTAGGGTACTTAAAAAAAAAAGTGGAAACAGACCGATTACTCCCATTTGCAAGCCTAAAAACATATGTCCCACTCATAAAGCACCCCAATATACCTGTCCCATACCTTGAACCCCAATTTCCATCACTTTGTACTTTTTTCTCCCCAAAAATGACATGTCATTATTGGCCAATTAAAAATAACTAAAAACTTCAACGTGCCTAATTAGTCATTAAGGGGGGTGTCCCAGGAGTTCTGGACCATATCCAAACATTTTTACCTTAAAATAGTGACTTTTTCCGACTTTTCACCTGCTTAAGAGTAGGTGAAGTGAAATTAGTGAAAAAATGATCACCGATAAATTTTCACAGAAAATTGAATAGGCTGTAATTGCGTTTCGCGGGAAAAGTCCGGTTTTTCACGTGAAAACCGGACTTTTCACGTGAAAAGTTCGTTATCGTTGCTAATTGAATATACCCCATAGTGTCTATTCCAATATGTAGTCTGCAAATGTAAGGACCCTATACTAATTAAAAACACCCAAGGGCAGGTAGGAGGGGTGCTAGTCCAAGCTGAAGGAGTCTCCACCTTCAAGTGTACACATGTACACAATATAGAATATATGGGAACAGGCATCTGCACTGCACACCCTAATTCTAAACATAAGATATCCTACCATGCTGACACTTGCAATGTCACATAGAAAAATAAACAGACAATGCAAGTGTGCACTGTAAACACTAAGAACACTGGCAATTAGAACAATTATAATAACCTCTTTAAGTTAACATGAGTAAAATTGAGGTTGGCCAAAAAATATGGTCCCAAATACCACATCAAGGTGACCTAATCAGACCCCTTGCACCAGCACAACCCAACCACCCTAAGGCATCACACTAGTTTGAAGTAGAGTTTAAGTGTTGAAATGAGTTACAGTACATTAATAAGACGTAGCAGCTCAATACTAAAATTGTTACTTAAGTGAGAAAAAGTCATTAGGGTGTTAAAAAGTGTTACATTAGTGAAAAGAAGTTTCAATTCTAAAAAAGTGTTTCCCCAAAGCAGCCAGGCAACTTGAATCATAGGAATGTTAGGGACACACCTGATGAGGTCACCTGGCCATGGTAGGTGGGCCCATATATTTAGCTGAAAATTATGCTAAGAACCTCCATTTTTCTCAATGTTAAATTGCAGAGTTTATTATAATTGTTCTGATTGGCGGTGGTCTTAGTGTTTAGATGTGCACCTGCAGTTTTACTTTTTTCTGTGTGGCACTACAAGTCTCAGCATGGTAGCACTGCTTATTATGTTTTGAATTAGGTTGTGCAGTCCAGCCACCACTCCCACTCCGCTAGTATGATACAATCAAGGTGAATAATTTACTGTGTTCTTAAATGTCTGGCCATAGAGTGCAAACATTAGGGATAATGACTGGGATCCTGACTAGTACTTTTTTTATCCAGCTTCACAGTCAGAAATAGATTCGCAGGACCTTGATGTATGCATCAAAAGTTTGAAATATTACGTGCCTTATCCAATAATTGTTTTACTTTTGAAAATTTGATTTAACAAATACTGAACCCTCATTTTGTGTGATACATTTAGGACTAAATACTTTACACCTGTCTGTGTTCTATGAAAAAATTGTCAAAGCATCTCCACTTAAAATAAATGTCACTTTTGGCAGTCCCTTTTAAACTCCATCAATATTGCATTCAGCATCTCAATTGATTTATTCACTGTGTATAATAGTTGACATTTTCATACAATTATGAATTGGTTAATGCCATCTGACATTTGCCAGATGTACAATATTAAGGTATTTGGTATGAGAATCATTTCACTAATCAGAACTAAAAATCAATCACCTTATCAAAAATGCAAAAGAAAAAAAGAAAAATAAATAAATTCATTAGATCGCAGTAATGGTATGAATGAACATCTTATTCTACATGTAAGTGTGTACATATTCAGCTATTTTTATGTGCCTATTAATTTGTTTTCACATTAGAATAGTATTAGTTTGATGAGCTGTGAACCTCATTTAATTAACTATATATGCTGTCTTATTATGAATACAATTATTTGTTCATGCATTTTGCAGAACTGGAATACATACTGTAAGTCATTGAGAGGTATGTGAGCACATGAATGAAGAGATCTTATATTGTGCACTTTTGTATATATTTCATTTTGAATTCACCAATTGTCTCTTACTTTCAGAAAGGAACATTAGGTATATGAAAACAGGAAAATAGACATCAGAAGCAGGTTATAGCTGGCAGTGGTGGATCCAGAGGTGGACAATTAGGGCAATCACCCCCTTTAGCCAGGGCCATGGGAAATGTGATGCTCAGAAGGCTGAACAGCTAGTTACCCAGCCTAATAATAGACTTCCTCTGTATATTCCTGCAGTGCTGATACATTTATTGTGTAGTCAGCATCCTCCACCTCCTGTAACACTACAGTTGCAGAGACCTCCTAGACCACCATATTGTAGCTGGGTCCCCATAAACTGATCTATACAGGATCAGGAACTGGAATCAGTCTTGTGTACCTACTGTATCACCTGACCAATGTTCTCCAAGTACTCGCCTCCTCACCTCACCTGACCTGTCCTGGCCAGGTTTCTACCATGTAGCAGCTGAAGTGTAAGGAGAGCACAGCACCCCATGCAGGCAGAGGTAAGTACCTGGGTTTGGGGTCTGTGTGTGTTTATTCCAGTTATCTGGGGTGGTGTATGCTAATATCACCTGTAGTGGGGGGTTTACTAATATTACATGTGGGATGTGGTGTGATGGATTTGTTGTAATGTATGGGGGTGTAGTAATATCTCATTATTGTCTTTGCTGTTACAGTAAGTGTATAATTATCTATTGTTCATTTTGGTATTACTTATACAGTAGGTAATATAATATTAGTTATTTATGTCTGTATCTCCTGTAACTTAGGGGAGTAATCCTGATATACTGTACCTGTGACATGTCTCTTCTCATTTTTTTGGTAATTACTTATCATACCATGGATGTATACCATAGTGTTATGCTTTCAATGTTCTGTTACTATGCATGATTTTTTTTTTCACTTTTCATGTGTCGAATATTACTTAGGAGCAAGTGTGAATTATAGCACCTTGCACCAAATCAGTGAGGAGGGCATACCTATGAAGGACAACATTTTATACAGTACATGATGTATTGATACACCTACTGTAGCCAAACATCATGTCTAAAATTTTGCCCTCCAAATTTAAATTTGCCCCCTCTCTGATTAGAGGCAGGGTGCTAAAATTAACAATAGGAGCTTGTGCTGTCTTGTAATGAGTCATTATAGTGTTATGTCACCTAAGTTGCTATATATAATTCTATCTACCTATCAGTGGCACAATTGTTGTTGTTTTTTTCACTGCTCCATTTTTAATGTATATTAGGATATTTATTTACCAGGAGCTATACCCTGCGTAATGTGATTTCAGCAATACTTATTGCTGATGTTGCATGTTAGTATGTTGTGTTGCCATTTCTTAGGTTTCTTACAGGGATATCTATATTTGTCTTATTTTGTAGGTGTAATGGTAGTGAATATCTCATGTTGTGATATCATTATTGTGCACAGATAATACTGTGATTGTTTGTAATACAATAACTAAAAAAAAACCCAGGTGGTGCTTATTACACAAAGAGTCAGAAGTGCTTATATAAATGAAAATGTATAAGGATATTACTCCCGGGATAGGTACAACAAACATTTTTATACTAAAATCAACATGAGTCAGTGATGAAATACAAAAATATATAATTGTGCTCTAATTATACAGAATTACCACATATATATATATATATATATATATATATATAGTTTACCGGCAGCGGCACTCAATGAATATAATGCAAACACAGGTGCGTGCTTTTCAACGTTTCGAGGAATTTATTACCTCATCATCAGGATACAAAAATCAAATACAAACTTACATTTAAATACCTGCACCTCACCACGTGACCACGGCTGGTTCCGGAAGCTGGAAGACGGCGCCCACCAATGACGACATCATCCTATCCCCCGTTACCATGACAGCCGCATAAACACCAGAAACTGTGACACATAAAAATGACATTATGAGGTTACATTCACATGACAGCGCAGTGTATGGTCATTCAAATTAAAACGTCAAATTACACAAATAATTAAATATAGTTATCTATCTGTCTTGCTAGGACCCTAGGGATGGAACTAAAGGAATAGTGGAAAACACCAATATTACGAAACCGTATAGCACTCTGATTCTAATCAGAGCATCATTTTGTTGGGATCCTAATGCAGTTTTTAAAATAGTGACAAAAATGCACTGGGACTAGACCTTATTATTGTGGTTATGATAAATAGCAAATGTCTCTGACCATTTCAAGGAAAATATTGCACAGTCCATTAGTGTAATGAACACCAGCAAATATAGTGTGTTCCAATAATGTATAAATAAAATAATTAATCATGTACCGATCAAATGGGTAATAATAGCACTTCACTTTGGACTGCAGTAGTTAAGCCTGTAAATGGTGATCAAAAAGAACAAGTAGACACTTTAATTATAATAGGTGAATAAATTATTTCTCACTATTGCAGCATGAGGTGCAATGAATTCAGTGGCTCAGTCAGACCGTGATCAGACTGTTGAGAGTAGCAGTATAGCAGGGGCCTGAATACAATGGATGAGCTGGTAACCTTTCACCAAGTCAATACAGATGGGGAGAGATATGTGTGCAACATTGCTCAGTTAGCCCATAAGCAGCCCCAATATGCTTGTCAATGATATGCCAAACACACAGAAAAGAAAGCCGTTTTCTGTGTGCACAGAGAACCTCACATTTGATAAATGATTCAATAAAATACATATTTGTAATTGTTTAAAATTATACAACCAAAATGAAAAATATTAAAAATAAGAACGATTGTGAATAGATTAGAAAAAAAGTGTTTCTAAAAATAAAGCTATGTCTTGAACACAGAGACTGCAATTTTTTATTCTGGAGATTTCTCATCTAATAAAGGCATTATCGCCCCCACTGTTAATGAAATTATTGTATATATATGATGTCCTTTAAGTTGCCAGTTCAATTTCAATTTGTTTCTGAGGACATCAATGATTCTATGGTATAAAGAATTCTAAATGTCACTTTCAATTACAATGTAACTCTTTGTATTACAAATAAACTTTATCCTCAAGTGCATGTTTGATTTCCTTTAGTTTATTAGTGGTCTCATATCTGATGGACATAATGGATACAGATCATATTGTTATACTCCTAGATGCACAGTAGCTGTTATTATTTGTCCATTAGAAATATAGTATCAATATCATATCTTGCTTTATATCACAGTGCTTGTGTTCTGCGGGTCTGCCTGTAACACCGCACTTGGTGATTTTATTCAGCCTAATGCATTTATTCCAATTTTATAGGCAAATGTATAGTATCAGTGTGCATCCATTTAATGTACATATAGCATGTTATTTCTGTGTAATTATCTCAATTATCTCAATTCTACAGCCCCTTTCTCATGGCATCCCATGAAGTTTAAATATCTTTCGGTTTCCTTGCATAGTGATATTTCTCAAATATTTTCCTCTAAGTTTTCTCCGTTATTAACCAAGCTTCACTCAAACTTTTCCACTTGGGGTGCTAAGACAATTTCTTGGGTTGGGAGGATCGTTGTCATTAAAATTAATATTTTACCTAGGGTTCTTTACCTCCTCCAGACACTGCCTATTGCTACTCCACGTTTAGGCGTGCCATAAACCTAGGTTTAAACATCACACTACATAGACAGAAGCATCAAGGAGGTCTCCAATTGCCACACTTTCTCTATTACTACCATGCGGTGCTTCTCACTAGAGTAATGGAATGGGGGCATAGGTTGGATAAGAAACAATGGGTAGACATTGAACTAAACTCTCTTATCTCCACAACCTGAACTGCCCTGGCTCCCAAGCTTTCCCCCTATCCCTCACCCACCCCATCCCCACTCATGCCTTTATTTGAAAATCCTGCATTGCTCCCAGGAATTCGGACTTTGTCATTTTGGCTGTGGCGTTTGAAAGGCATTCTTAGGGTTGGCCAGCTTTTGGACTCATCCAGAGTTCTAAGCTTTCCAACAGTTCAAGCTATCTGGGATTTACCTAATAGGGAGATATGGAAATACCTACAGATTAAACACTTTTTGATTAGCTTATGTTCACCTATAGACAATAGGCGAATGACCACTCTGCGTTAGAGAATTTGTGCCTCTCTCAGTCCTACCCACATCACTCTGTTTCTGTCATTTATAAACTTATCATTGACCAGGATTTTTCCGCTAGACCTACATTTCTTGGAGAAGGGGAAAACAACTTAAGTGGCTTGATAGGTGAAGATGATTGACCTGAAATATTTAGAAATGCATTTTCTTCTTCCTCAAATGTGTTGGAGATGTAAACAAACTATAAGGTGCTTTCTATATGGTATCGTTGCCCTAATCTGCTGGCTAAAATGTATCCCGGAGTTCCAAATACCTGTTAAAGATGTAAGACAGCAGTGTGAACTCCTCTTTATATCTGGTGGGACTGTCCTCTCCTTAATCCTTTTTAGCAAAAAGTGGTTGAAACGGACAGTCTCATTTTGAAGGAGGACTAACGATTTTGCCCTAGTTTTTGGTTACTGAATTTCTTGAGAATCCCTCACTCCCAAAACAAAAATATGTTACTTCATTATATTCTCAGTGCTTCCAAAGCAGTTATACTAGTACACTGGAAATAAAATGCTATTCCTATTATGTCTGAGTGGTGTGTATATATTTATCAATATATGGCTACGGATGACATTATCTCCTCACTCACTATTAAAAATCAGGCTTTTACTGCCATTTGGTATCCTTGGTTGGTATACAAGGAATCAGACCATTATGCATCTCTACATTATTGTGAATTTAGGGGGCTTAATGGTATAATTCCCTAATAACTCTAGGGGCTGTGAGGCTATCTCTTTCTCCCACTTCTTTTCTTGTTTTTCTTCCTCTTCTTCCCCTTCGCTCTACTCTTTTTTCTTGTTGGGATGTTATTCTAATATGTTTCATATGTGGTAAAATCTATTTTCTGTAAAAATAATTTTCTTTACAACTGATGGTGAAATGCGGTTGCCTATATTTTATATTCTATTGGATATTTTGCCATATGTTGTAACTTCTGTTTTGTGCATTCTTGAAAACTATCTAATCAATATAAAAAATTGTCAGTAAAATGTGTTACTGTGCATTTTCAGACACTAGAAGCACCTGCAATCCAGCACTGCAAACACACTGGTGTGTATGTTTGTTATAGAGAACTTGCACTTTTATTCACAAGGATTTACAGTATAAGAAATATAAGAAAAAAAGAGAAAAAGAATGTCTCTTTGTTGGCGCACGTAAATATAATTAAAATATAACCTTATTATAATAGTTAAAAAGGGTACAACCGCAAAATAAAAACAATACAATTAGACACATAAAAATAATAAACACAGTGAATAAAAGTGCTGATAAAGTGACAATAAAAACAAGGCTCGCTACCTGTTTACTGTCTTTATTTATCTTTTAATTTGAGTATCTCATTGAGGATCATTTCAATTATGTTTTTATACTGGGAAATGAAATATTAATGACTGATACTTCAACTGGAAATCCACCTTCAATAGTTGAATATATTAACCAAAATTTGTTCTCATCAAGAATTTTTGGCTATAATGTATCTTGTGTATCAGCTAGAGAGAGCATACATGTTATCATACCTGCAATTCAAATATTATTCAAAAGTTCAATTTCTTATGGGTAAGTATGTTAATATCCAATACAATATTGAACCTAATAATCACAGATAATTGTGGATATTATGTATCCATTATTAAGCCCACCTACAGTAGGTAAGTATATTCACATTTGTTTGATATCTGTACTTATAATTATAATATGTAGACACTGATTAGAAGAGACCCACAAATATTCTTATTACACTTTAGATGTCCTTTTAGAAAATAAAAACCCATGTGGGTAAAATATCATGAATTATATTTTATAACTTGCAGTATTCATCATATGGTATGGTATGTCTCCAGTAAGCTACTGTAATTATATAAAGGGTTGCAGTTATGTGACCAGCAGTCAGGAGACCGCCAGTCACAACACCTCCCCCTACATCCCACCCTCTCACTATCCCGACGGTTGGCATGCCAACCAACAGGGACTATTCCCACTCGTGAGTGTCCACGACACCCATACATTGGAAATATAACTTGGGGCTTGCTGCACTATTTCTGCACTCGCCCCATATTTATAGATTTTATATATACATACATACATGCATACATACATACATACATACATACATACAGTACATACATATACATACATTTGTGACTTGATTGCCTTACCGATGGGAAATGTATTATTTGATTAGTAATTTTATTTCTCATATATTCAGTGGCGTTCCAATTATTTTCTATTTTGTTTTTGGCTTGTTATGCACACTAATTAAAATTCAGAAACTAGTCACTTTTTTATTTTTTTTATGTACTGTGGGACTTAGATTTTATATTTATACTTATACATTGTATATTTTCCATTATTAGCACCATGGAGACTTTTCTTTGGTTAGCAATTTCTTCATGAAAATAACAAAGGTAAACCATGAGACATTCCTGTGCTCTAAGTGCCTTTAACAACAGCATCTGAAGCAAAATTGAGAAAATGCCATGGGCAGTTTCTAGGAGACCTGGCTCTGGTTCCCCATACTAGAGTATTACTGTACATGTTAGTGCATAATCTGCTTCCGCCAAGCCAGGTTTCCCAAGGAAGTATATTATTACTGGGTACATAAAACATAAAAGGATACTGAAATTTTGAGTGTAAAGAGAAAGGATTAGAATAGGTTAGAACTTAAGAACCTCAGTTTACTAATTAACAATAATTATCATTACAAAATAATGTATGCCTACAAAAGATCATTATATTGTTGTATATTTTATATCATGTACTCTTTATAGGATGTCCAGTTACAAGGCTGGTCATTATACTTCCCAAAATCTTTAGTGGTCTTCTTAACTTGGGCCCCCAACTATAATATTGAAATTTACCACAATTGTTTTCAAAGGAATTAAACACATGTTATTAATTTACTATTGTTATCAGGATGAAACAAATGTGTACTTAATTTGATGGACTGTATATGTCTATTGAATAATTTTCCAGCAAAGATTATTTGATGATAAGTAATTCTTTTGTAGGGAGAAAGAGAATCTGCATCTGGGGGGACTTTCAAAAGTGAATATCTTATTTTTTTTAAATGTTATACAGTCTTCCTTAACTAAAAAAAAGTTAATTCCTGTATAGATTTTTATAATTTAAAAAAAATATAATCACAATTAATAAATAGCAATTTACATTTTAAAATGTGTTTATGATTGCCATATTTATTAAAATGCTTTTACAACCTGTACACAAACATAATGTCTCCTGAATGTTAATTTACAGTAGAAGAGCTGTAAAATTGTTTTGTCATTTCCACTGCTTTTATTAAACGCTTAATGTAGCCTGACAGAATACATTCTACAAAGTCACAGAGCCCTGTATTAAGTTCATGACAATACCTTAGTTGCCTCTA
Source organism: Pseudophryne corroboree (assembly GCF_028390025.1). NCBI lineage: Eukaryota > Metazoa > Chordata > Amphibia > Anura > Myobatrachidae > Pseudophryne > Pseudophryne corroboree. Next base: position 550,775,993 of record NC_086446.1, on the reverse strand, counting down.
AAAATTAGGTTTTAAATGTAAATATTTTTAATTGAGTTTTCATGTACCATGAAAGTTGCACTAGGTCATACATTTTTAAGTTATGTTCTCATAAATTGCAGAGGGTATAAGTTGCATTATCTAAATATATGTAAGGCAAGTGAATACTGTTGGAGCATTTGTCCTTCCTTACAAGCAGCCCATTTTTACATTAGACTTGTGATGGCTGCATTGTGAGGGGCTCATTGGGGCACACTGAAGGTCTAGTCCCAGTGCATTTTTGTCACTATTTTAAAAACTGCATTAGGATCCCAACAAAATGATGCTTTCATTTTGCTTGCAATCATGATTTCATTTTGATTCAGCATAAACAAAGCTAAGCTTCTCATCTTTCCACTATCTATATCATGTCCCCTCCTACCATTGTTGTCACAGTTGATAATGTCACTCTCTACTCTGTTCCCCATTTGCTCTGAATAGTGGTTATCATTGATTCCACCTCAACCTTTCTCCCCATATCTTGCCACTTGTTTGATCCTGTCACCACCACCTTTGTAATATTGTGAAGCTTTGCTTTTTCTCTCTCTGGTTGTTCTCATCTATGCTCTTATCTCCCAAAATCAGTTACTGTAATCTCTTCCTTTTATGCATGACTGTCACCTGTCTAAATAAAAAACCGTAAACAAGAATTCCAAAAATATTTCTATCTCATGTATTTTTAGGAACTTTTGAAACATTTTAGGGTTTTAAATGGAATTGTTCATGTAGTGTGTGAACTTCCATAATTATGAATGTTTATATTCCTCCTATTTTGTTTTTATTTTTAGATCCAAAAAAATAAATTACTAGTGTCTATCTGTTTGCAGATGTTAAGAAAGAAGGAAGAAATGAGTGGCTACTACCATAAAATATTAAATGGAAACAATGGAATTTAAATAGATATTCTTTTAATATGTTTTACTACAACATTTTGCTATATTTGTATGATTATTAACTGACAATTAAAAGTGGAGGGGTTTTCCGAAAACAAAATCAAAAATTGCATTTGCAAGCTGCTGTGTTCTAAAAAAGGAAATTACCTGTGGCTAGTAATTCCTTATTGTTTTTGTATTTATAAGATATTCTGTTGCAACCTCTAGCAATACTCATGATAGGTTTATAGCAGCTATTACAATTTCCTGCATACTATAACAGAATCTCTAACAATGGGCATGTATTATGCTGTGCTCTCTCAACATAGCACTACCATGATTTAAACTTGCCCTCATGTAACATGGTCATACATTTTATTGTTCCATTATCTCTTGTGACCAAACAAGGAGAAAATCAGTGATTCAGGTATTGATAATAATGCCCTTCATATCAACTTTGGCACATAAGCAAATAAATCAAGAACCATTATCAGTGTATGAAAGAAAGAAAATTAAATACTATATTTTTAGAAATAATCTGAACAGCAATATTAATAAATAGTGACAGGTATCATCTATATAATCAAAAACTACAATAAAGTAATATAAGGCATTACTAACAAATGTCATTGCGACAGTTATTGGTATTATTAGTTTTATTATTAAATGTTCAGGAATTCCATAGCATAATACAACAATCATGCACAATGCAAATGTTTTATATGCGTCTAACCAATAATATTATAGGTATAAGGTATAGTACAGTATTACTGTTCGTCATAATTACAAAGATATGTACTTCTTCCTGATAGGTTTTTTGTTGTAAAAGCAAAGGGATGTCACCTACTGTATGTTCATTCAGATAGTATATACTGAAACAATGATCAGGACCAGGATTACATATTCTGAAACAATGACCAGGACTGCAAAATAATAATAATAATATTTATAATTATAATATTAAATATTATTATTATTATTATTTATTTTATTTTATTTTATTTTATTGAAGACACTTCAGCCACCTTACCTCTACTCTAGTATCAAAATCTTGAAGAAAAATTTCCAAAACATATTTTTGGTCTTAATATGAAACATAGAAACATAGAATTTGTCGGCAAATAAGAACCACTTGGCCCATCTAGTCTGCCCCTTATTTTTTTTTTTTTTTTTTTATATTATTTTTTAACACTAACCTTATTTGATCCTTATTTCTTTGTAAGGATATCCTTATGTCTATCCCATGCATGTTTAAATTGCTCTACTGTCTTAGCCTCTACCACCTCTGATGGGAGGCTATTCCACTTGTCCACTACCCTTTCTGTGAAATAATTTTTCCGCAAATTTTCCCTGAACCTCCCCCCCTCCAGTCTCAGTGCATGTCCTCGTGTCCTATTGCTTCTCTTCATTTGGAGAATGTTTCCCTCCTGGACTTTGTTAAAACCCTTCATATATTTGAAAGTTTCTATCATGTTCCCCCTTTCCCTTCTCTGCTCCAAACTATACATATTGAGATTTCTTAGTCTTTCTGGGTATGTTTTGTGATGTAGGCCATGCACCATTTTAGTTGCCCTCCTTTGTACAGTTTCTAATGTATTAATATCCTTTTTAAGATATGGCCTCCAGAACTGAATACAGTATTCTAGATGAGGCCGTACCAATGACCTATACAGTGGCATTATTACTTCTTTCTTTCTGCTGCTGATTCCCCTCCCAATGCAGCCAAGCATCTGACTAGCCTTCCTCATTGCCTTGTTACATTGCTTACCTGCTTTTAAGTCATCTGAAATAGTGACTCCTAGATCCCTTTCCTCCTCAGTAGTTTCCAGTATAGTGCCATTAATACTGTATTTAGCTTTAGGATTTTTGAGACCCAAGTGCATGATTTTGCATTTTTTTGGCATTAAACTGTAATTGCCAGACTCTTGACCATTCCTCTAGTCTACCTAGATCCTCAATCATTTGTTTTACCCCACCTGGTGCGTCTACCCTGTTGCATACCTTTGTGTCATCTGCAAATAGGCATACTTTCCCTTTAATGCCATTTGCAATGTCACCAATAAAGATATTAAAAAGCACTGGTCCAAGTACAGATCCCTGGGGTACTCCACTGGTAACATTTCCCTCCTGTGAATGCACTCCATTTACCACAACTCTCTGTTTTCTATCCTTCAACCAAGATCTTATCCATTCAATAATCCTAATATCCAATCCCAAACTTTCAAGTTTATTTAGCAATCTGCGATGTGGAACTGTGTCAAAAGCCTTACTAAAGTCTAGATAAGCTATATCCATGGCTCCACCTTTATCCATCACTTTAGTCACACAATCAAAAAAGTCAATAAGATTTGTTTGACATGATCTCCCCCCAGTGAATCCATGCTGTTTGGGATCCAGTAAATTGCCGGATTTGAGATAATCTACAACTCTATCTTTTAAGAGTGTTTCCATCAATTTCCCTACTACTGATGTAAGACTCACTGGTCTGTAGTTGTTTGCCTCTTCCTTGCTTCCACTTTTGTGCAGTGGGACTACGTTTGCTCTTTTCCAGTCCCCTGGAATTTCTCCTGTGTATAACACTTGTTTGGATTATGAACAGCATTGAAGTTCTATTTAGTCAAAACTGAAACTGAGACATGTTCCCTGGAAGAAATCCAGAGTAATATCGTCTGTATATATGGCACAACAAATGTTAGACATGTCATTTTGATATTGAAACCACTGTTCTTAACTGTGTTTAACTGTTCTCAACTGTGTACCTCAGTGAAAGAAAAGACCTGTCCCATATGAACTATCTGCTATCAGTACTTCAACCAAATTCATTCCAAAATTTGGCTGAGCAGGACTATAAACTTTGAAATATGAAGTAACGCTGTTGTTCATTAGAGGTTTATGGAAATATATAGAAGAGGCTAAGCCTGACTCAGTGACCAGAGCACCCAGGGTGAACACTTCCTTTGGCACCCACCCCAATCAAAACAGACAGTGTGCATGTCGACAATATTTGGGTGTGGCTTCATGGGGAAATGGTGTGGTCACAGAATAGTACCAATTCATATTACATTCCCCTTCAAGTCACACATTCAGTACCTTTCACAAACCTGCCATTTCCATCTCAAAACATTTTCAGGATCAGACCCTTTTTCACCCAGGATGCTACTAAGATATTCATTTACTCACTGGTCATCTCCAGATGGGAACACTATAATCTCCTCCTTTCAGGCCTCCCTGACACACATCTCTCTTTATTTCAATCCATAATGCTGTTTGCCCATCTCATCTTCCTCTCCAAACATACTACATCCACATCCCCTATCTTACAAGCCCTTCACTGGCTACCCTTAACATTCAGAATACAATTCAAGCTTCTCACACTCACCTTCAAAGCCCTCACCAATGCTTCTTCCTCTTACTGTACATTCCTAACCTCATCTCCATCTACATTCCCACCTGTCCTCTTTTCTCTGCTAATGTATGCCACCTCTCCTGCCACCTGATTACATTCTCCTACCTACAAAATTTTGCATTGTGCTGATCCCTATCTCTGGAATTACAGTATCTATCTCTCCCCATCTGACTTTCCACCTCTCTACAAAACTTCAAATGTGTTCTCAAGATGTACTTCTACACCAAACCCAGCCAACTGTGTCACTCCAGTCTGTTAGCCCTTCATCTTTTAGATTGTAAGCTCGCAAGAGCAGGGCCTTTTCCCCTCATATGCCTTTCCTTTTCTTACTTACACTATCTTTTACTCAATACTCCCTTTGATGGCACCTGAACCATGGTTTTCTGTATATACCTTGTACTTGTCCTATATTGTCTCAAACTGTGTTTTTTCCTGTTTTGCTCATTTGTTTATGTACTCTGTAATAGTCACTGTGGATCCCTTGTGGTGCATTATAAATAAAAGATAATAATAAATCCGTCAGTCACAGTCACATTACACCACACAGTAGTACGCCTTATACATATTATGCAATATTAGGACAGAGCCACTTATGCACCAGGTAGAGCCCCTTATACACATTATACCAGGTACTGTAAAACCTCTTATACATGTTTTGCCAAATAGAGCCCATTATACACATTGTGCCATGTAGAGCCCCTTATACATGTTACGGCAGGTAGAGTACCTTACACATATTATGCCAGGTGGAGCCTCTTATACACACTGCACCAGGTAGAACCTCTTATAAACATTATGCCAAAGAGTCTCTTATACACATTATGCCAGGTAGAGCCTGCAGACTGACTGATTATAAACTCTATTTTTAAGACATGGGCATATAATATGTTCACATTTCTGCTTTTTAAATTTCTCATCAGTAAATTTGAATTTGCTTTTGAAGTTTTCCAGGAGTTATTGTGATATTTAGATTCTTATTAGCTTACGAAAAGCCTGACATTTACTCCAGGCAAGTGCCAGTGCAGTGGACAGTACTCACCCACTCTACCACATGACATTTCCATACCCGCAGTCACATGCCTCCCCAATTATGGCTGCGGAATATGTTAACGTCATCTGGCATGCTTGATGTGGTGGAAGCAAACCAAGCAAAGGGACTTGCATAGGCAGATACTGCATATCCGCCAATAGTAAGCAACACACAGGGCAGGGCAGTGTTGCTGCAGGAGTGAACGACATGATATAAGTCCTTGAAGTTGTCTCCACCCTGGCCAGCAGTGACTGGCACCAGTCCAGGTTCTCCACCACCAGTCTCATCCAGACACAGGTAACCATTCCAGCAGCTCATTCAGCTCTGCTCCCTTTGGCTCAGCTCATTCTTCAGCTGGGCTTCTATGGCCTCCTTGTACTTTCTGCTGGGTAAATTAACCACCATGATGATTCCTTTGGAGTGTTATTGCTACTGCTTCTGGGATTTACTGGTGTTGTCTGCACACATGGGGCTGGGATGGGTTGTCATGCAAAAAGGAGCGGCAGGGGTGACAGGGTAATAGTAGGAGCAGGTGTCCCTACAGTAGCAAACTAGTGCCCTCTGCTGGCTGGTGGCATACTTCGAGTAAAGGTCTGACTAGCCCTGCATCAACCCAGCATGAAGCTGGGAAGAAGTGAGCAGTGGGAAGGGGCCAACAGGGAGCAGGGGGTAAGCAGAGGGAGGAGGCCAGTGGAGAGTGGGTGGGTGCAAGCAAATCAGGGTGACTGTGGCCGTGCCCTCAGGCTGCAGTGCACTGGGCAGCCATCCTGCTAGCCTATGCTAAAACCACCAATGACAAAGGAATGGACAAAGAACGTCAAGAGTACAATATTTCTCATGTAGATAATGATCAGTTTGTGCACATACTGCATGTAACTGTTTCCATTATTCAGAGGTGGATGCAAATATCTCCACTGCTGTGTTTTTGTACACAGTAGCCATGTAAAAATATGCAAAAACTGCAAGAGGCATCTTGTGTAAAAAGACACACACTGCTGGCTTCTCTGATACACTGTCTGCATCCAGTGATGCGGCTTCAGATTAACATTGCAGGCATTGGTCACAGCATCAGACCTTTGAGTAATTTTCAGGTTTCTCAGGATGTGTGGAAAACTATACTGCCAGGGCAATTTTAACTGCATCCAAGAATGCAACCACTAGCTTCAGCATGCCCCCAAAATGGGGCCAACATGCCCAGAACACTTTGCCAATGCTGCATAAAACAAGAAACAAAAGATTTTTATTTAACAGCCCTGCTACTCTGTGGTCTCCCAAGCAGCTATGAGACACTTGATGCCAGACCAGATAATGATCTGACATTAAAGTATGTTAAAGGGAAAATTGTGGATAAATTCTATTCCCAAGATTTAAAGTGCAAATAAGCATGATACAGCATTGAAAGTTCAGGACTGTGTTTTTAAAAGCATTTGTGAGGGACCAGAAATATGTAAATGTTTTGTGTGCAAGAGTCCTGATCGCTTAAATGCTGACTGAAAAGTCTGGAAAGCCAAAATTAATCAGCTGAAGAAATAAGTTACAAAGCAAAAAACAAAGAGTGCTTTAAAGGAGCAGAAACGTACTTCTAATGCTGAATGTGCTTTCAATATAAACACAGGCACAGTGATACATGCTTGGTGTATTGAACCACAAGTCATATGATAAAACTTCTTTACTTAGTTACATCAAAGAAAGAATTACAGAATTACAGCAAGAACAGCCTTAGCCAATTGTCATGATATTGGGGTAATTCAGATCTGATCGCAGCAGCAAATTTGTTAGCTAATGGGCAAAACCATGTGCAGTGCAGGTGGGGCAGATATAACATTTGCAGAGAGAGTTAGATTTGGGTGGGTTATTTTGTTTATATGCAGGGTAAATACTGGCTTTTTTTACACTGCAATTGAAATTTCAGTTTTAATACACCCCTCCCAAATCCAACTCTCTCTGCACATGTTATATCTGCGCAGGCACATCGTACGGGTACAAAGCGGATAGTTGCTGAGCGAGGGATTTTACAAAGAATCCATTTGCACAGCCGATGGCAAGCAGATTGACAGGAAGAGGGCATTTGTGAGTGTCAACTGACCATTTTCTGGGAGTGGTTGGAAAAATGCAGGCGTGTCGAAGCGTTTGCAGGGCAGGCGTCTGATGTCAATTCCTGCCAAGAACAGACTGAAGTGATCACAGCGGCTGAGTAAGTTCTGAGCTACTCAGAAACTGCACAACATTTTTTTGTAGTGCTCGGCAGCACATGCGATCGCACACTTGCAAAGCAAACATACACTCCCCTATAAGCGGCGACTATCTGTTCACAGCACTGCAAAAAAAGCTAGCGAGTGATCAACTCGTAATGACCCCCTTAGTCTCACACACAATATAAAAGTGTTGCATATCAAATTAATCAGCACAGTCTCCTAGTGCATGCTACTGTAATTGCATCGCTTAAAAAAAAAAAAAAAACAACTGATGCTGGCATAGTTGCATGTGACCTGGCAACTTACTTGCGCCAGGCATCTCACACTGCATGTTTATTGAGGCCAGATGTATGAGGAAACATCTGTAAATTGATTTTTAAGACAAAATGTGAATGAAGGTAAAGCTTACATATTTAAAGTAAAGATTATGATCCCACTTTTGCACCAGTTGCTAAACGTATTACTTTCAGAACCCTAATTGCCTTAGCTGCCTTAAGACATATACAAGTGAGGTATTATGGGATCAAAACTTATTTTATTAATGGTGATATACTGTAGAATAATTGTACATGACACCACCTTAAGGTTACATAAAAAAACACCAAGAACATTATGTTTCCTAGTTACAAAAATTACTCTATAATCTTAAGAAATTGGCAAAAGCATGGATTTGTAAAATTAATGTCGTTACTGTTTATTGAAACAAGAGTTCACAAGAAGAGAAGCTAATCCAGAGGCGTCACAAGGGGGGTGCGGGGGGTGCGGCCCGCACCCAGGTGTCACCTCCATGGGGGTGACACCAAAAAGAGCCACACCCCCACCCGCACCCCTGTGCACAGATAATCACTTATGCCCGCACCCCCGCTGACACCATTTGCCGCACCGCAGTCGCGCTATATAGACAGTGCTGCTGATGCATGAGAACTCCTACTTCTCACCGTCCCAGAATGCCCGTGCGGGTGTGACATCATCGCGCACGGCATTCTGGGAGCGGCTGCGGGGGAGTGAAGACGGAGGAGCACAGCGCAGCAGCCGACCGCCCACAAGTACCCAGCGTGGAGCCTGGCTACAGCCTGCCTGCCTGACTGCCTGAACCCACGGCCCTGAAGAGTGGAGTACGATCACCAAGGAAGTCCCAGATCCTGGCCCCAGAAGAAGAACACCCCGCAAGTTATAGAGATGGCATTTACTTTATCTAGAGAATGTCCTAGAATGTAAATGAGACACATCATGTGTAAAATAATAACACAGAGACTATTTGAGCAGTTAAAATATAGGTTGGCTGCTGTAAAATAAAGGTGTCTTGTGGTCAGGGCCGGATTAAGGTATGTGGGGGCCCCTGGGCAACAAACTCGTGCGGGCCCCTATCAATAAAAATAATTTTCCAGCTACCAGTGAGAGACGGATTCCTCTATAATATACAGGGGCAAACATAGGATTGCTAAGGTTCCCCCCCTCCCCCAGATTATATATATATATATATATATATATATATAATTTTTTTTTTTCAAAGGATGGGACGGCACTCAGGATTTGTCTGTGTCACCTTTGTCTACTATACTGCCAAATCCTGAAGACAGTGCGTGTAGCACTGAAGCATTGACGGCATGTATGTATAAAGATTGATTAGTACATTCATTACAAAATCCTCTGAGTGCTGTCCCATCATTTGGAATTGTTTATTCATGCTTTTCCTGTTTTGGACTGGATCACAGAGGTATTCATAAAGATTTATTGAGTGCCAAAACCTATGGAGATATTGATATATACTCCAACCCATTGCAAATATATGAAAGAGGGGCATGGAGAGTAAAGGGACATGGGGAGAGAGAGGGGGGGGGGGCATGGAGAGAGAGAGGCATAGGGGAAAGAAAGAGCAGTTACCTGGGGATTGGGAAATCACTGCATTGTCTCTACAGTTAAGTGCCCAGGATGTATAGTGGCTCTGGCGGGCTCCCACAGCCCAGCAGGACATACGGCAAAGCAGCCATGGGGGATAGGCAGAGATGTGGGAGGATGGGGTAGGCACTGATGCAGGAGGAGGAGAGGGATAGACACTGACGCTGGAAGCGGGAGGAGGATAGGTAGAGACGCGGCCAATGCAGGACGCGGTGCGGGTGCTCCCATTGTCCCCAGGGCTGCGATGTGGTTGTACCCGGTGCTAGGGTGCAAGTGTCCCCTGTGTCTGGGTCTCCAAAGCTGGGTGTCCCCGGTGCTGGGATGCAGATGTTACTGGTGTCCCCGTCTCCAGAACAGATGCCGATGTTCCTGGGAGCTGGGCTAGATTGCAATCTTCCCTGGCTCCTCCTTGTTTGTGTCCTGTGGCAGCAGATCAGTGGTGCGAACCAGCTGCCAGCGGTGAATGTTGCACCCGGGCAGGGGAGGAGGCCAAGGTCTGTATTCCTCACACATCTCCCAGCCCAGCCACTGTCAGTGCTATCAGTGGCCGCCACTGTTCTGACCAGGAGGAGGCGGGGGTCGTGGGTTGATCGGAATCGACCACAAAGTGTGAGGGCCCCTAATGTGTGGGGGCCCAGGGACGACCGCCCCTGTCACCCCTCCTTTAATCCGGCCCTGCTTGTGGTGTTACAGAAGGTTCCTTTGTTTATGCTCTTTATGTGCAGATTATTAACCTTACAGGTTTCAGGTGTGTAGATTACATGTGATTACATGTGCAATTATAGTACGTGGAAGATATTGCCACCCTCCTGATCTTGGCACTGATTGGTACAGTTATGCGTGCACTGACAGGCTGCTTTCTGGTTCTACAATTCAGCTGCTTCCTAGACTCACTGCCCTATAGCAGTATTTTAATGGGTTTTTCTCGAGGGCTCCATACATTTTTACACTACTTTATGCACTGAGTGTCTGAATTTGTTCTGATGGAGAGTTGTACTGCGAGTTAATAGTAGCAGAGTGGTAACATGTAGCATTGGGATGAGGGATGGTTTCCCTCCTATAACTTTTTTTCTACTTATCTCACAGAGGTGGTGATGTATCAGACCTTCTAAAACAGGTGGAGATGTTGCCTATAGTAACCAAGCAGATTGTAGCTATCATTTATCAAGTGCATTCTATAAAATTAAATCCATAAGCTGATTTGTTGCTATGGGCAACTTTTCTACCTGTCCTCTTTAGAAGGTTTGATATATCTCCTTTAGACAGGGGCGGGTACAGATTACCCAGATCCCTCCAGTATTGCCCCCCCCTACTAAGCAATTAAGTTTTCATATAACAACAATTTATTAACAGACCAATTTAAAATTTTTAAAAGCATGTGATTCACAGGACTTTATGTTCACGTTCTGGAGAATCAGCCGAATATTTTTTTTCAAATAATAATCAGAAGCCTTTATATTTAGTAAAACATTTTACTATGGATTCGGTGTGGTGTGGTGTGGTGTGATACGGGAGGAGGTCCATGGGGGGGTGACACCATGAGTTACCCCACCGGGTGACACCAACCCTAGTGACGCCTCTGAGCTAATCCATACCTATATATTTAAAGTTAGAAAAAAGGGATGTATCTGCTCTTATATGTGGATGATTTGATTATTGCCCATGAAAAAGAAATAACAAAACTAAGTGAAACTCTAGACGCACATCACCTAGGAATCCATATACTGTACAATGAGAAGAAGATGGAAGTATTAATACAATCAGTCTGCTAAATTTGTACAATTCTCAGTCAGTTTGGAATGTCTGAAGCAAAAGGTGTGACTACACCAATGGACACATCATATTTGAAATTATAAGTAGAAGATGATCTCTTACAAAATAATGAACCAGCCAGGTATTGGGGACACTTTTATATAGTATGTGGCAACTACTTCAAGGCCAGGGATTAAGTTTTTAGGAATTAACTTTACTGAGGATTTGTTGTGGTCTTCGCATATCATGGCTGTGGTAAGAAAGGTTTAGCAATGCCTTTTCTTTTTGTGAAAACTTCGCTGAAACTGATTCTTGTGAATTTCTAATACTGCGTAATTGAGAGCTTGTTGACATATGCAGTTGCTGTGTGGTATGGCAGCTCCAAACATGTAGATGGTGACTCTCTGAATAGAGTAATTAAAGCTGCTGAGTCATTGGCCAACCATTCTCAAGGATAGCTGATATTTTTCTTAAGAGTAGTTTGGTTAAGGCAAATAGGATTATCTGTGACCCTGGTCATCCATTTCATTATTTTTTTTTTCTTTTACCATCCGGGTAGCTTTATAGGTTTCTAGGTTGCCAAACAAGCAGGTTGCAAAATAACTTTTTTCCTTCTGTAATTGTTAGTTTGAATTCTTAACTGAAATTTTAAACGTATTGAAGTGTTTTTATTACTTGAGTATGAGTGTACTTCATTGAAATTTCACTCATGCATTGTTTAATGTAGTGACAATAAATTTATGAATCTGAAATTTGAATTTATTTAAGTAGATATGTCTCATTTTTGTATGTGTGAGTAAATGTGTGTTTTGTATATGTGTGAGTAAGTGATAAAGATATTGAAATACAATTAAGAGAGTGATGCAGTACCTTAAACACATGCAGGACTTGACCCTGACATTTTTAGGATCTCAAGTCAACAAGTGGTTACTTATTCAAGCTTGGGAACAGTCCAATCTCATGGTCCAGTAAAAAGCAAAGGCCAGTTGCTTTATCATTAAGAGAAGCAAGTGAAGAAGTTGCTTGGTTATGTCAGCTACTGCAGCATTTTGTAGAGTCAGTAGCTCAACTGATAGTATTGTTTCAGGATAATCAAAAATGTATAAAACTTGCATCCAAAGGAATAAACGTTAGAACCAAACATGTTGATGTGAAACATCCTTTCATTTGTGATCCAGTGGTGCTTACATATTGTGGCACTGAAAATATGTTGGAAGATGTTTTGACAAAGCCAGTCCCGAGGCCAATGTTTAAAGATGTTAGATACAAGATGGGACTGGTTTGAGAACCAGTTGTTGAGTGAAGGTGTAATTTCGATATTGCAACCACTGTTCTCATCTGCTTTCATTATACAGGCACATGAAAATTTAATCAATTTTCAGCTGCTAATAAAGTTAGATCATAAAAAATAGCTAGGGGGTGTCTTTATCCAGACTCTGATATAGAAGAATGAGTTACAGTACTTATTTCCCTTGGCAGTATATGTTTGATATTGTATATACATAAATAAAGTATTCCTGTCTGGTTATGCTTTCTGCAGATCCTAGATTGTGTATCTACTAACATCAATCTACCACAATACTATACAGTGTGTGACAGGGGTAGTAAATAAAAAATGTAGCTTGCTTAAGAACAATACTGTTTTGAAAAATATTCCAGTACAAGAATAAGAAAAATTAAAAACCTGATGGTTAGGAATATCTACTTTAGATTTTTTACATAGGCGGAGATAGTCACTAAGTTAGAAACTGCTCTGTCTCCTTTCTTAGATAAATATAAATTAAGAAAAAAAATCAGTGTTGTACCAGGCTTAATACAAACTACAAATATTAAAATTGACCATTGTACAGACAAAAAAATCAATTTTACATGGATAAAATTTCAATTCAATTAATATGAAATACTCACAAATGCAACTTAGATACTTGACCCAATCATAACAATACTTGTAGAAATGGGAGATGCAATTAGGATCTTGAAAATTGGAATAACTATCTATATAACTGTGGAACAGGAATCCAAATTGTATTTACTCGCGCTTAACATCTGCACTGGAGAGAGGTCTTTTTCTCCAACATTCTTTAACTGCAACAATGGCCTGTAATTGTATGTGAGTAGACCTGACCAATAAAGCTGATTCTGGTTCTCTAATGTTATGGCAGAAAAGTCTCCAGAATATGGTATGAATCGGGTAGCAGTTGATTTAATTGCAAGTAAATACAATTTGGATTCCTGCTCCACAGTTATATAGTTATTAAAATTTTCAAGAGCCTAATATCAGCTCCCATTTTTACATGTATTGTTATGTCTGTTTATGTTGCATTTGTGAGTATTTCATATTAATTGAATTACAATTTTATCCATGTAAAATTGATTTGTTTGTCTGTACAGTAGTCAATTTTTATATTTTGCATGCTCGAAACATTGGGAAAATGGTGCCGCTGCTGCACCGCGGGACTCTGGATGGGTAAGTATTAAAAATACTGAGTGCAGGGTTTGCGGTGCCCCCCCATGGACCCCGGGGGCCCATGTGCACTGCACACACTGCCCCTATTATAAATCTGCCAGTGCATATTATACACTGCTGTGCTTGACAAAAGAACTACCATTGTGTTGACTAGATATGCTGTTCTGGCAGTACTTGCTAGAGGCTATGGTACATTTTTGATGGTCAGAATGCATGCATGTGAGTTTTTATCATTTAATTCCAGATGAAATGATCCAGGATATTTTAATTAAGTGACTGTCAGAAATGACAGTGCCTTCAGGAGTATAGTCACTGGTGTCTGATTCCTACCATGCTGGAGGGACCATATACCAGATAGAGAGCAAATTAGCTGATTGGCCAGGATCATTCAGACAATATACTCTACTCTCTGCTAAGCATCTTGACCAGCAAACAAAAAATTGTACATGAAATAAGTTAACGTTCATATTGTAATGTCTAAAACAGTATTTAGTTATGTTGGTAGGATTGTTACTTAATCAGTTACCCCAAATTGATGTACTGTACCATATAACAGTACATTGATTTGGAGATAAAAAAAATAAAGTATTATTATTATTATTATTATTATATTACTACTACCAGTTCTTTATATAGCACACCCATATCCCACAGTGCTTTACAGACAATATTTGGCCATTCACATCAGTCCCTACCCCAGTGGAGCTTACAATCTATATTCCCTACCACATGTACACACACACACTTTTATGCTAGGGTTGTTGGGAGCCAATTATCCTACCAGTATAGTTTTGGATTGTAGGGGGAAACCAGAGTATCCAGAGTAAATCCATGCAAGCACGGCAAGAATATACAAACTCCACACAGTTAGGACCATGGTTTTCTTATCCTCCAATGCATGGTTTTCGTGGGCTTAACAGATATACACCCCAGTTTCCTTTGTATTGCCACAATACAGTATTTATAAACATTTGGTAATCATATCTTTAAATAGCTATACTTTTTCTATTATATTTTCAGAACCTTGTAGATATCAGTTTCTGGATTAAAAAAAATGTATATATTTTTAAGGAGCAAATATCAATAAAATAGACATTAGTGATTAAGTAGCATTTATAGTTACATATTTGAATGTCAGTTACTGTTCATAGACTGTTTACAAGTTTTCTTTATGGGACCACTTTAATGTTCTTGTTTAAAAAAAACAATCATACAGTAACTGATCTGTTGCAATATGTCTGATCTGGCCCCATACATGACTGTAAAAATAAAATAATTAACTTTAAAAAGGTAAAATATTTCAAATGAGGATAACACACTTAAAGAGTATGTGATTAACAACTCAAAAAATCACATATCTAATGAAAGCAATCAAGCAATCCCAATTTTAATTAGTATTTTATGGTGTCTATTAATGATTAAAAAATATTATTTAGCAAAAGAAAATGTCTTAAAGTCTTCTGACAAACTGCAAAAGTATTGTATTGTATTTTGTACAGTAAAAGTCACATTTAAGAAAATATAGTGTTTGTACAGTAAGAAAGATGTACTTTTAAAAGGTTTTATTTTTTAAAAGCTCTTGCAATGTAATTAATGATACCACTACCTTGTTTTATGAACTAATAATCCAGATGCCTTTTCAGGATAAACGATTTTGTCCTTGGCTTTCTTTATGCACCTTGAAATGTGTAATTGCTAATAAAACCATGCTGTTATTGCTTTAATAAAATACTGTTAGTGTCCACTGATGTAAAGCAAGAATGTTGTATTTTGTCCCCATCCCACCTGGTTCTAAAGTATATATAAAATTACAAAAACAAGTGAGAAACTGTAAATCCGGTGACATATGTTGTTATAGTTATAGCATATAAAATATATACAAAAGTATCCAAAGAAACAAACTGTTCTGTAGTGTAAATCTGGTATTATGTTGTTTCTAAATATGGATATTATACATATAGTAAATACATCTTGTATTTCTAGTCATAGCAAAATGTTGCTTGTCCTGTATTGTGTGTCTACTAGGAAAGAATGGCAACGAGTGAACATTGTGAAATTTAATTGCATAAATAAATCTAATATTGGAAGTGTATGTTTAGTGCCAGAGTTATTTTTGCTGTGGAAGTTTTCACAGAGACAAAATTCTATTAACATATTTATAAGAAAAAGTAGCTAAAGAAGTAAAATAGATGCCATTACATTTCCAAAATTTTAAAGGTGATTTATGAATTAAAATCAAAGATTAAAATTAGAAAAAGGTCATATTACTGTCTACTTCATGCCTCCACAGTGCATCCTAGAGACAAATAAAGTTGGAAGTTATCTAAGTTGGACTTATAAAGGGGTGTAGTATGACTTGTTTACAGTCATCAAGCTGACAGTCATCAGGTCAATGCAAAAATGTCAACAAGGTCAAACTGTCAGCATGCAGCATGTTGGCATGTTCAGCTTGTCAACAGTGAACATGTTAATGTTTATCATGTTAATATGTCAACATGATTAACTGTTGACAACCAGTCCCTGGTGGTCTAATGGCTTCTTGCCTGGTCCCACAGCAGCGGATGTTGCAGCTTCTTCTTCTGGGTCCTGACCACAGCCTATCCCTACCCGTCGGCATTCTGAAACTGTCGACATGTCACATGGTAACATTTCAGATGTCACCATTGTGGAAATGTTGTCAGTTTTAAAATGTTGACATAGTGTCTGTCAACATTTCGAACCACGTCAACATTGTGACTTCTACATTGTGGTGAACATTGACATGGTTACTGTTGACCTTTTTAACAAATATCATTATAAAGTAATAAACAGTGTCATGCTTGTACACTTCTTAGCTCATTACCATAGATTACCATCACTCTTCGCTTATAGCCCAGTGTGATGCTTGAAATATAATATACAATGGATAATCAAGTTTGCAGACATATCTAAATAATTTAAAAGTAAATAGAAGACTTCAAACAAAATATTTTTCCAAAAATACATTAGTAGAAGTACTAAGAAATGGTCTGTAATTAAAAAGTACAAAAAGATTGTACTTGTACATTAAAATAATACACTCAGATTATGTTTCTGATTTTTTGTAAATTGTAAAAATAACTGGAAATACAATATTTTATGTTTCCCATTATCTATATGTGTAGTAAACCAAGAAACAAACTTGCCAATGCATACTAGAGACAATGTAATGTAAAATTCATTGATAGAAATGTTTTCTTGATTGGGCTAGTCTTTAGCAGAATAAATGTCAGAGACAAGAGAAGGAAGGACTCTGCATGGCTCAAAGAATGCACAGCTCATGTCCCATCTTCACAATTGTTGTGAATGATGGTTGTGCAGGTGTTGTTATTTGCAGAGTTATGTAGGCACACACCAGCAGATGACTAAAACTATGAACATCCCAGTTACTTAACCAGTGGTGTTCTTTCATTGAAGTATAGTAGGTTCAGCCGGTACTCACTTTTGCATACACACTGGTTTATTTGGATCAAAGCTTCACCACAGTGGGGTTTTATACAACTCACCAGCTGCTGAATATATGCTACTTGTAGTTAGGGGTGCAGGGTTGTTGGCATAGCTTTATATTGCAATTAATGGTAAAATTGTTTTTTTCAGTTCACTAGTGGTGGTGAACAAGATTCTGTTACCAATGCTGCACATTAAATTGGGGATTCTGAATAATATAATGTAGTTTAGTCCATGGACCAAGATGGCCCAGCTTTAAGCTCCCACAAGTACAGATTCATTGGATGTAGTGAGGCTATTGGCATACAATTATGAATACATCTCAAACATGACCACATTTACCAAATAATCTGAGGTATGAAAAACAACAACTTGTGAGTAAACCAGGGATATATTAAAATAAGATACATGTTCTTAAAAATATACTTCCTTTACTCTTATTCAGACTTTCTCCCAGGCAGTAGTGGTGCAGTAAGGGATAAGCTTGGTGAGAGAGTCCATAAGGGCATATCAATAATGAGAATTAAAAATAGATAAAAAGTAACTTGCGCCCTAGCTTCAGCTCGGCAGATCCCCAAAAAAGAGCACCAGTCCTTTACAGACACAATAGTAATAAAAAGAGGCGATTTCCCAGCGCTGCTATATACAAGTTCCAGATCCGTATGTATTCCTGTTCCTCAAACAGAGAACACAATATGCAACATATCCATTAGTGGGTATTAATGTTTCCACAGACAACTCCCAAGGTCACTACTCTTATTGACTGACCTGTGCTAAATGAGACGCGTTCCCATAAAGGTTTCTTTCACACTTCATGTATCAACAGCCTTCTAAAACACGGCCTATCTGCACCAGGCTTACCTTTATGATAAGCCCTATATGCACTGAAAGGTATCTTTTTCCGTTACCTCCACTCAAATGACTCCAAACGACAGCAGATGGTGAAAAAATGTCTAATTTATATTCCAAAAGAATATTCTCACAATGATGTGGGGATAAAACAATATACAAAATATAAAAGCAATAAAAAAAAACAAGATGCAAGAGGTACCCTATGTTAGAGAAAGCATGGCCACTTCCAATGGTACCGGTAAGATGGACTAGGTAAATATTTCCAACTATGAGGGGTTTGGAAAGAAAAAATTACCCACAAGATAATGCCAACCACCGTGGAAGAATACAGCCCAGGGTCCTCCTGTATTTTACAGGAGGAACCTGGGCTGTGTTCTTCCACGGTTGTTAGCATTATCTTGTGGGTCATTTTTTCTTTCCAAACCCCTCATAGTTGGGAATATTTACCTTTTATATATAGAGTAGGCATTTTAAGTAATTTAGCAAAAAAAAATTTAATGGTTACTTTTGATCTCACCACATGCAAATTAGCATTAAAAAATTAATCAAGGGACAAAAAAATATATTTTGTTGACCAGTTTAATGTACTGTAAGAAGGTTCAGACTGTTAAGTTGTTTTTCAATGGTCAGTGTTTTATAAGTTAGCAGCAACCTTTAGTTTGATGACTTATTTATCACTAGTTACCAGCCCGTTAAAATGATGGAACATCATAACATTAATGTCAGCACCGGCACCTGCATGCAATACACTTGAATCCCCCCATAGAGGCGAGGAGCATCATTCGTCTTTTATTATATAGGATACAATTATTGACCTTTCAACTTAGGGCGCTGTTAAGATTAAAAAAATATCTGTGTCATCAAAACACCAGAGAAGTAAAGATCATAAAGACAGCTAAGTGACCTGTTTGAGTTAGACAGGCAAAAATTCTGAGTTAGGTCTCAGATGTCTCTTTATAGTTATAAGTCTTCTGTATTACAGTATTATTTAATGTCTAGCAACATTTATTCATGCAGTGAGAGACAGTGATGTTCTGTTTTTTTACTATCTATACATTACCTATTATTATTTTTATTTTTTTTCATTTTTGCACATCAAAATGCAGGAATTGTCCTCATAGTTACATAGTAACTTAGTAATTATTGGGCAAAATGCCCATCGGGTTCAACCTGTATTTCTCTGGCAGGGTCCACAGGTTATCCACAGGATAACAATGGGATATGATGGAGCAACAGCGGATTTGCAACAATCAGTGAAAGCTTTCCAGCTTTCCAGCATGCAAAGGGCGCATCCATTTATCCCCAACTCCTGGCTCAGGCAAATCAGTTATTTGTTTGGTGCGGCAGGAGCCGAACCATGGTCAGAGGGCTGCTGGTTTGTTAGCAGCCCCAAGCTTTCTTATTTTATTTTTATAGTCTTACTATTTTTTGAGTGATCTTTCTAAACAGCGTCTTATATGCATATTGGAGAGAGTCGCTCCAACAACTCTCCGCCGGGTCGTGACAACACTTACCCATGAGTACAGTGTTGTTTCGGCAGGTGTCTGTGTTGCATTTACTAGCAGGTCCATCAGACGTTACCAGGCTGTGGCCAGAGCACGGGGAGAAGGTAAGGCATCGGTTCTGCATAGCATTTATGGAATATGGACACAGCCGCACTGTTTTGGGAGGAGATTACCAAACAGTTGCTGACGCGCTGCCACCACGGGTGCTCCCGCACTAGGCCTTAGGGATCATAGGCGCCAGGAATAGCATGAGGCCACGATCCCTAGGGTTGATGTCAGCAGTGGGGAGTCAGATGCTCTACTGGTCGCCCCTCCCCCCGGTTCATGACCAGTTTCCACCAAGTCTCCCGCCATGAACTGCTTCCTCGCTTCCATCTCAGATGCTACCAGCTACACTGGGAGATGAGGGGACCCGGTCGCAGCATAGATGGCTGTGTGACCAGGGTGTCTGTGTTCACTGATTGTTACCACGAGGGGACCCAGTCGCAGCATAGGCAGCTGCATGACCGGTGCCTCTGAGTTCACTGAGGGCCCGATCACAGCCTAGGCAGCTGTGTGACTGGTGTATCTGTGTTCACTATAGGTTCATGGAGCAGCAGTGTACACTAGTAGCGTCTGGATCCACTCAGTGTTCGTTATCATATTGATCAATCCTGGAAGTGAGGTGAGTCTCCCTGTATCCCACTCTACTGAGTACAGGCTATACAGCACTAAATCTCTATCTACTGTTTTGAGTATGAATAGTTAGATAAGTGCCTATTTCATATGAGTCTGTATACCATTACTGTTGTTTCTGTTGCATTGCGTCTGAATACATTAGATATGTTAAACATGATTCAGTAAATGTGTTCTCCTACATACTTAAAATAATATTGTAGTTAACGATGTGCTCATTTTTGCTTAATATACTAATGTATAACATGTGACTGACTGCTAGAATGATGCTGACTTTGCTCCATGTTTGTCAGCTTGTTTTTCAGATCCTCAATGCTGGTGCATGAGTAGGATTGAATGGATATCATTTTAAAGAAAAAAGGTTAAAGTGATACAGTCACAAAATTGTGTAGTACACTGTGGAAGTGCTGATTATTTATCATGTAATAAAGCAGCAATGGTAAAGACACTCATACCATGTTTTGAAGCTGTATTATCCTCTTATGATCTGGTTTGGGATGGCTTGTATGCATAATGATTTAGCTCAGCAGGCAAGGCGGATGCAGGTACAAGTGTATCCACGTTGGGCTATATTTACACAAGCTTTATCCAGTAAATTAAAGGGATAATCCCCCAAAATCCTGTACCAGAAATAGGGTTACAAGCCCTTACATACAGCAGCAGCATCTCAGGACCAGTGGTAAGTAAACCTTCATCCCCACAGGCTACACATTGTTTAGATTCATCAGAAAATGAATGCCCAATTATTCTACTTCATCATATGAAAAAGAGGTAGGTCTCAGCTCTCGAATATAGCTGAGTTAATTCAAAGCAATGAAGCCATCTAATCCTTAAAGGATACAGCATAGCCTGTGTTAAAAACCAATGCACCTGTGTTTAAACATCCCAATACTTGAGTTCCAAGATCAGCTGATGGAAATCATGGAAGAGGTTTGGGATACGCCCAATAAAAAGTTAGAATTCCTAAGAAATGGAATTCCTATGATCTGCTTCCAGCTGGGGATTGTTTAAAAAAAAGGGGAGATGGCTCCTAAAGTAGACAAGGAGAATCTACAATAGCTTTGCTTTCAATTTTCCTGTCTAGGGCAGTCATGAGGCCAAGCCTTGGCTTCGGCTTAAATGGCAAAGGCAGTGGTTGCCTGGGCTGATGCAATGGAAGGACATTTTTCAGTAGAGCAAGAATCTTATATGGCTCATATAAAAAACTGCAATGTTCCTGGAAGCATTGGATATGGGCAAAATATTTACTCCAGGGCATCAGTCCTAACTATACCTGCTTATAGAGCAGTTTAGCTGAGTAAGTGGAAGATCTACAGCCACACCTCACTGATTATGCCCAATCTCACCAGATCTTAGAAGCTATGCAGTGTGGGGCCTGGTGAGAAACATCTGCGAATACCAGGCGCTGTAGGTGCAATCATTGTCTTGTTCTGAAAATATTCCTTTTTGGTAAGAATTGACAGATATTCTGGAGTCAGGAGCATACTCCAAGAAAGTCACGTTCCTTCCACATACAGTTCACATGTTGGTATTACACTATCAATAGAAGCCTGTCATAGGCTGAATCCCACGTCAGTGTGATTTGAACTAGGAAACCATTGAGCTACCAGAATATCTACAGTGTGGGCCTTGTTAGTACTCGGATGGCTATCAGGGAATACCAGGTGCTGTAGAAACATTAAACCATCAGCTGATGGTGTGGGCTCCGCCTGGGAGACCCCAGGTTGGGGAGCCGACTTCCTCAGGTCACACAGACCTGGCATGGTACAGTATCTTTAGTTATGTTTTCACCTTCAAGACAGCCTATCTCGGCTATAGATGAAGGCCTGGGTTTGCAAGTAGCAGGTCAGAAATTTGCTTCGGTCAGGAATAGTCATTCCAGTTCCTCTGGCAAATAAGGACAAGGTTTTACTTCAACCTGGCTTAGTCAGAAACTAAAGGAGTAATTTCAACTCATGCTCAATCCGAAAAATGCTGAGCAAATACATTTGAAAACATGAAATCATATGTTCCTTATGTGTGGCATGGGGCCAGGGGTTTATATTGATCCCTGGGGATACAGGAGGCTTACCTACAGATTCCTATACCATTGTCCATCAGTGTTATCCAAGGTTCTGCTATACTCCAGAAAAGCATTTTTCAGTTTAGGCTTTACCCTTTGGTTTAGCCACAGTCCCCCGTGTATTTACCAGAAATATGGGGGTAACAACACCTTATCTCCACCAACAGGGGTTAAGGTTTTTCCCATAACTAAGATATTTTAATTCTGGCAGTCACAGAGATTGCTCTTTGTCATCGGCAACAGAAATAACGAGTTTGCAGGGGCAAATGACTCATAACTTAGGGAAAATCATCTCCAGTTTTGTCACATCTGATGACTCACTTGGGGGTTATACTGGATCACGTCTGTAGAGAGTAATTTTTTACCTCGCAACAATAAATCCAGGGTTCACTATAGGATTCAAGAATCACCACACAGTCAAACGGTATCCATTCATGCAGCAATGCGAGAATGGGTTTGATGGTATCTGCATCGACAGGAGGGAGTATGCACAATTCCACTCTAGGTCTCTGCAGCGTCTGATTCTTACCTAGTAGAATCTACAACCACACCACACTGGATATGCCCAGACTTCATTGGATCATGGAAAATCAGCAGTGTGGGCTTGGTTGGTACCTGGAGGGACCAGCTGGGAATACAAGGTGTGGTAAGTATTAATGGATTGCATCAGATAATAAAGACCGACTATGGTACTTACAATAAAAGTAAAAAGGTCATTAGCCTGGTGGCTACAGACATCCCAGCGGGACAAAGGAAAATCCTTTTAATATCAGATTGGAGATTCTGACACTAGGATTAGTGTCAGGGAGATTGTATTCCCAAAGTGCTGTCTACCAATAAAGGTTGAAACCTCGGGTCATATACAGGGCACTGGTGTAGGCACGGGACAGTCTTCATGTAAAAACTAGTCCAGTTCCGCTCAGACAATGCAATGGCAGGAGGGTACCTCAACATCAGGGAGGAACTCTCAGCCGAAAAGGGGATGAAGAAGGTAAGTCACATACCTAAGAGGTAGGATTTCATCATCCAACCTTGTCCGCCATTCTCAGTCCGAGAATCATAAATGGGGAAATGGACTTTTTCAAGTCGATACACAATTCAGAGCAGTGAATGCGCTCTACACCCAGAGATCTTCCAGACTCTAGAAAACAGGTGCGTGCTAGAGATGTATCTCAGAACGTCTTGGTTGAACAACAAAGTGCTCACATACGGGTCAAGAACAAAGGATCCCAGGGCCATTGTTGTGGATGCCTTATCGGTGAGATATGACCTTCATCTGCAGATGGGTTTCCTCTAATTACCCTATTACCCAGGGTGGTGAGAAAGTTTAAACAGGAAAACCAGCAGAGAATGGCAATGGATGTTCTACTTCTGCTCCCCCAGTGTCCAGGCCTATTAATGCAGGGTCCTGGTTATCACAGACATGTGGGTCGACTGTCTTTGACAGCGTGGCCATTGAAACCTTTATCCTCAGGTCAAGAGGATACTTTCACACAGTTTCAGAGCAAGGAAACCTTCCTTAGCTTGCATTTATCACCAAATATGGCAAGCCTATATTCATTTGTGCAGTGAAAGAAAATTTACAGCCACACCACACTGGATATGCCCAATCTCACTCTACTCGTAAGGCAGGTCCTTCATGGGCAGCACAATGTGGTGCTTAAACAGAACAGGTATGTAAGGCAGCCATATGGTCTTCCGTTTACACATTCATTAAGACATTATGCCTTCGATACCTTTGCCTCTCACGATGCGGAATTCGGGCAAAAGATTCTCCTGAGCATCAGGAGCGTTCCCACCACTAAACTGCTTTGGGAAATCCCATTGTTATCCTGTGGATAACCTGTGGACCCTGCCAGAGAAATATATCCTATAATAAGAACTTACCATTGATAACGGTATTTCTCCTAAGTCCACAGGTTTCACAGGGATCCCACCCTGACGCACCTGATTTGAGGATCCTTTTATACTCACTAATCTCTTCCTTCTTGTACGGAAGGGTGTGCATGTGTGTTCTTCTCACCTGATTAGGGTTCTACATAATGCTTCTGCCTTGAGCTTTGGAATACAACTGATTTGCCTGAGCCAGGGGGGTGGGGATATATGGACGGGCCCGTTGCATGCTGGGAGGCTGGAAAGCTTTGACTGGTGCAAATCTGCTGTCACTCCATCATATCCCATTGTTATCCTGTGGAACCTGTGGACTTAAGAGAAATACCGTTATCACCGGTAAGTTCTTACCATAACGTATATTTTGTATTAAGTTGAGTTGATTTTACTGTACCTGCTGAAGAATGTTTTATGACTAGTTAACAACTACAAATCATGTTATACCTGGATTAACAACGTCAATATTTAAAATGTTGTAACCTTGGATATCCTTTTCAATCAGTAATTCATCCAATCCCCTTTAAATGCATTTACAGAGTCCACCATTACCACCTTCCCTTGCAAGGAATTCCAAATCCTTATTGCCCTAACAGTGAAGAACCGTTTCCTCCGTTGCGTGCGGAATTTTCTCTCCTCCAGCCTCAGCGATTGCCCACATGTCCTAAACAGAGTTCTTTTGATAAATAATTCCTCTGATAACTCTTTGTAGTGCACCTTTAAATATTTGAAGACATTAATAATGTCTCCTCTTAGACGCCTCTTTTCCAGTGTATACATGTTCAACCTAGTAAGCCTTTCCTCATAATCCAGTTTCTCTAGCCCTTTAATCAATTTAGTAGATCGCCTTTGAACCCTTTCGAGTTCCCCGATATCTTTTTTATACAGTGGTGCCCAAAACTGAACACAATATTCCAGGTGCGGACGTAATAATGATTTGTACAGCGGCAGAATTACATCCTCATCCCTTGTCTCAATTCCCCGTTTATGCACGCAAACACCTTACTTGCCTTCTTTACTGCATTTTGACATTGTATATGATTATTAAGTTTATTATCAATGAGTACCCCCAAATCCTTTTCCAAAACTTTTACCCCTAGACTTTCCCCATTTAATATGTAGGATGCAAGTTTGTTTTTAGTCCGAAATGCATAACCTTGCATTTTTCTATATTGAACCTCATTCTCCATTTAGACGCCCAGATTTCAAGTTTAGATAAGTCATTCTACAGAGACTCCACATCTATTTCTGAATTAATTACCCTACACAGTTTAGTATCATCTGCAAAGATTGACACTGTGATTTCCAGGCCTATTTCAAGGTAATTGATAAATATGTTGAACAGTAGTGGCCCGAGTATGGACCCCTGTGGTCCTCACACTACAAAATATTGCTGGACAGATTTTCCCCTCAGTCATATTTGATCTTGTATCTTGCCATCTTGTATAGAATATAGATCAATGAAGCTGTCTATCCACATTTTAGGTTTGTTCAAATTTCTAAAATGAATACATTTTTGTATCAATCCTATTTTGAATGTGAAATTGAAACTAATCATAGTGACGTAAAAAAACACATTCACAACTAGATATTTTGCAGTGACAAAGATTATTCAGGATACATTTGAACTACACAAAGGGTCACCGGTCCCCCAACACTGTACCCAATTGTGCATGCTCACAAAACAAAGTACCACACAGTTAGTTGGTCAATCCTTGCTTCTACAGTCAATAATAGTTATAGGGTAACCACAACAATCTAATACCTTCCTCAAAGGTTAGTTTGTGGAGCATCTATGCAATGGGATAATAAAGGAACACTGTATTTGCAAAAGAAACTACAATACTAAGCTACATAAATGGTATAAAAAAAGCCTACAGATTGCATAGACAAACAAGTGTTGCAATTTCAAAATAAAAACCAATAAACTTACACAGAAATACATTGGCTGGTACTAAGTGTTCGAGAGAGGGTTCAGCTAGGACTGAACGTACTGATCAGGAAAAAATGTAGGTCCAAGCTACAAATTATAATTGATCCCCCAAGTCTGGCACAGAACTTAAGGTTCCCATACCTTATACTATATGTTTCTCTACCCCATAAGTGAGGTCACTCATGACTGCATGGCTTGTTTATTAATCCAGGATCCATATGAGGAAAGCTCACATTACTTTTATCCTAAGTACAAGTAACTGTACATAATTGTTCTTGCATAATAGTTACATGAAATATGGTATTTCCACATCAATTTCTATTATTTAAGATATAACGTGAGTGCAATCACAACTGCACTTGATTTGTGATTGGGTAGATACATAATTTCTCCCAAAATATGGGTCCTACTGTAGGTACTCTCAAATCACAGCTGACCAGAATACTGATTTCATTTATATTTTTTTATATTTTATCACTGAAGCTACTAGCTATTGTAGAAATATTAATTTTACATAAAAGTGGATAAGATGTGGTTTGTTTTTTGTTCCTGCTTGAAGTCTAAACACACCTTCTTGTTAGACATCTCTTTGTTTACCCATCCTATGCAGGAGCCAGTTCAGTATCCTTATGTCATCAATGTGCAGAAATAGGATTTTTGTTAATCTATCCTGTCCAGATAATTGCATTTTCCTGCTAACAGGATACCATAAGGTATGTACATTTTAGTGAAATGACACCAGACCCCCTTTAGGCTTCCTGAACAGAATTTTAACAGTACACCAAAAGAACATAACAAAATCTATCAAAAGGTAATTCCGAGATGTACAATATCTAGTTCATATATGCAGTCATCATTTGAGCAACATTTGAATTATTATTAATGCAATATATTTTCCTCTCTGACATGCCCTTGCTTGCCTATGATATTTTCAGTTAGTATCAGCACAAGCACCAGCTCCGTGAAAAGATCCATTAGTAAAAGGGGTCCCTTTGTGGTACACATGTTTCAGGATAGCACAGAAGTAGGATGTTTTGCACGTATTTATAAGGTAGCCACAGAGTTGACACCCAGAAATACCAATTTCACGGATGGAGAGAAGCGGCTGTGCATAGTTTCTTCCTCAAGTTGTGTAGGCATGGTGCAGTACATGCACAGTTTGTTAAAAATGACAGTTGTACTTGAACTAACTCATAATCAGGCCCAGAATCTCTATGCAATTGTACTGCTTTCTTTACTTAACAACTGGCTCTTGGTCAGTGGTCAGTAGAATATTGTCTAGAAGAGATTGAGACCATGCATATGTTGAGTGATGTACTGTATATATAAGATTCAATGAGAGGTACTGGTCAATGTTAACTACAGGAGTAAAAAGGTGGGTAATATGGTACATAGTACAATAAATTGATTATTACATTAAATAATATTGAAACACTACTACATTATGAGTCACTGAGTTGATAGCTCTCATAACTTAAGGACAAGTATTTCTACTAACACAACTTTTATTATAATTTCATAAAAATCTATGAGTAATTAGAATATTGGTTTGACAGTATCTTATCTGCCCCCTGTACTGACATGAAGTTTAGAGACTGAACTATCGATAGTGCACCAGGGCCCACCACAATCAAGATGCCTGCAGCCAGCTGCTTTAGAGTAGAGCACTACTGTAATGAGTCTGTCTAACTCATTATTGTTACGTTCACTGTACTTGGTATTCCTGGAACTGGGCGGATGAGCCCCAAGTACAGGAATGTAATGCTGCAATAGATACAGAGCTCGGCAGCAACCCCTACGGAAAACTGACTTTGTTGTCTCACCCTCATTGTCCGCTTACGCCTGCAAGACTATGGTTTCTTGGGCCAATGGCAGCCGCATTTGAATGGTGGATTATGTCTGTCCAACTCCGATATCCCCCGGTCTTAGTTGGAGACAAGGCGTAAACTGAGACGGGATGATGACAAGGGGAACCTCTAACTAAAGACAGAAATACAGAGTTAGGGGTGCTACAGAACTAAATGAAAGTATGCGCGGCTCAGCCGCCAAGACTAACAACAAAGGCAATGCTGTCCACACACCTACACGACACTGTCGTATACCGGCGAGGACAGCCAACACAGAACCTCTGCAGAAACTCCAAAACAAATATAACAAGACGCTGCATTCTAAGCCGAGGGATGCGGCAGAGCCGCTACTCACGAAACCGGTACGAATACTGGCAAAAGGACAGGAACCCCCAAAGTAGCTGACACAGGCTCTCAGGACCGGAAGACAGGCAGAATCCCAAATGACAGGCCAGAGGACACCAAGAAGCCAGATACTGGATCAGGCACAGACAAAGCCACAGGACTTCTGGACAGGAATGCTTCAAGGCAGGATACTGGATCAGACACTGGATCAGACACTGGATCAGACACTGGATCAGACACTGGATTCCTGGACAGGATGCTTCAAGGCTGGAAGCAGCTAGACAGAAGCTATCACCGGTGTCTGTGTAATGCACTGAGACAGAATATAACAAGGATTTCTTCCAATCACAGCAGGGACCCTAATTAATTATGTCGTGCAGGTTTCCTGCTGCACGACTCCAAACTGACAGGTGCAATTAACAGACAGGTGAGGCTAAACACATGGAAACAGGCTGCAATTACACAGACTCACCACCGGCGGCCAACAAGAGTCTTTCTAAACCAGAGCAAAGGAAATCCTGGCCTGCAAGAGAACTATAACATAAAATACATGAACAGAAAGTGAACAGGAATGAACCACTGCTTGTGGTTCATAACAGTACCCTCTCCTTAAGGGTGGACACCGGACACCCCACAAAAGCCAAGGGAACAGAAACAGAGGTAAAACATAAAATACATAACCAAAATGCAAAACAGGAATGAGCCACTGCCGTGGCTCATAACAGTACCCCCCCCCCCCCCTTGAGGAGGGGTCAACAGACTCCAAAATTCAGATTTTCCAACACAAGGGATACACTAAAAAACCTGACACTGGAACAAACAGACAATGACAAGAAACAGAAACAAGCTGTGGCAACAGCTTGTAACAGTCACCCCCCCCCCCCCCCCCCTTGACGGTGGCCACAGGACACAAGACAGGAAAAAAAATATTTTTCTTTTTTTTAATATACAACAAGGCAAGAGTCAGCAATTTTTATTTTCTTCTTCAACTTTTTCCCCTGTGCCTGCTTGAAGACACCAGGAAAGGAAGACATCTCTGGCTCAAAAAATTATTCAAAATATATAGGTCGAGCAGTCATATGATTCTTCCCTTTCCTAGTAGAATGCCCAGGCACATAAAAAATCTCATCAGTTTCAGAATCTGAGATCAGACTATAGATTGGTTCCATTCCCCTAGGTACTGAAACTTTCGTAGAATTCCTGTGGGGAGAAGACAGGAAAGCACATCCAGCAGCAATGGTAACAGGCTGTGATTTTTGTGCTGACTGGCTGGAGTGCTTCACTGTGACCAAGTCATTACAGACCTTTCTCGAGGCTGAGACTTTCTGAACCCCACCAGGGGCAGTTACTTTCTGAACCCCACCTGGGGCAGTGGCCCTCGGAACCCCCTCTGGGGCAGTGGCCCTCAGAACCCCCTCTGGGGCAGTAGCCCTTGGGAACCCCACTGGGGCAGTGGCCTTCGGGAACCCCGCTGGGGCAGTGGCCTTCAGGAACCCCACTGGGGTAAGCACCTCGGATTCTTTTATTGGGACCGGACCGTCGGCCTCCCTCTCTGGGACCAGACCGTCGGCCTCCTTCTCTGGGACCGGACCGTCGGCCTCCCTCTCTGGGACCGGACCATCGGCCTCCCTCTCTGGGACCGGACCGTCGGCCTCCCTCTCTGGGACCGGACCATCGGCCTCCCTCTCTGAGTCAATAATTATTGAAACCTCTCCTGGGATTATGACCTCCGGGACTTTTGCTGAAGCTAAGATCTTCAGAACTTCCACTAAAGCTATGCCTCTTGAGTCCTTTCCTGGGGAAGCAACCTCTTGACCAAGTGGGGCTGTGTCTCTCGAGACCCCACTTGGGGATATTACTTCAAAGATCCCTTCTGGGGTTTTGCTTCTCGAGTTCCATTCTAGAACTATGGTTTTAGATACCCTTTCTGGGGTTGTGCTTTACAAGTCCCTACCTGGGGTAACTGCTTCTGAGACCCCTTCTGGTATTGACACCTGAGCTATTATATCAGATGTCCCTCTTTGACCCAGAGCATCGGGCACCGCTCAAAGACCCAGAGCATCGGGCACCGCTCCTAGACCCAGAGCATCGGGCACCGCTCCTAGGCCCTGAGCATCGGGCACCGCTCCTAGGCCCTGAGCATTGGGCACCGCTCCTAGGCCCTGAGCATTGGGCACCGCTCCTAGGCCCTGAGCATCGGGCACCGCTCCTAGGCCCTGAGCATTGGGCACCGCTCCTAGGCCCTGAGCATCGGGCACCACTCCAGGACCCTGAGCATCTTGCACCGCTCCAGGACCCTGAGCGTCTGGCACTGCTCCAGTACCCTGAGCATCGGGCACCACTCCAGGACCCCAGGCATCGGGCACCGCTTCAAGACCCCGGGCATTGGGCACTGCTTCAGGACCCTGAGATTCCACTACCGGGGTTTGCAACTCTGGTTCAACAGGAAAATCAAGAGAGGAGAGAAATATTCTCCTTTGGTTCCTGAATCTATAATGAGGCTCCCTAGCCCAAGGACCCCAATTATAGGACAGAGTGCTTTTTAGTGTGGGTTTTGTGACAAGAACCTCTGCCACAGTGGAGACAGGAGTAGGTCTTAAATCCTTACTCAACTTGGCCAGAGGGTAGGACTTGTCGCCACACTTTGGCTTGCAC
The DNA here is from genome assembly GCF_028390025.1 of Pseudophryne corroboree. Classification (NCBI taxonomy): domain Eukaryota; kingdom Metazoa; phylum Chordata; class Amphibia; order Anura; family Myobatrachidae; genus Pseudophryne; species Pseudophryne corroboree. The sequence continues at coordinate 550,745,128 of NC_086446.1, read as the reverse complement.
AACTCACAGGTCTGCAGATAGTGGCCTAAACCCCCACAAAATAGGCATAAATTTATGTTTCTGTGACGCAGACACTCCTCTTCTGAGAGCCTGGGCCGCAGAAAACTTTTAAACCTTTTCTCTCCAACCGAACCTGAGGATTCTCTTTCACCATATTGTGAGCAAGAGTCTCTTTAGAGATAGATGAACTCTCAACTACTTCTGGCAAGATAAGCAAAATTTTGGTCAGAAGGTTTTGCAGTTGCTTTAAGGATTGCTGCAAAACTTCCAGCCTCTCAGGTTTCAAAGCACTGAAAGCAGAGTTCAAGGCTGAGAGAGATGCCTGTAGGGCTTGCATAGTTAGCGTGGGAGGATTTCAAACTAGACAAGACAAGACTAGACTAGACTAGACAAGTCAAGACTGGACTGGGTTTTTAAACTAGACAAGACTGGACTGGATTTTTAAACTAGACAAGACTGGACTGGATTTTTAAACTGGACTGGGCTCTGAACACTGGACTGGGCTCTGAACACTGGACTGGGTTCTGCACACTGGACTGGGTTCTGCACACTGGACTGGGTTCTGCACACTGGGCTGGGTTCTGCACACTGGACTCTAGACAGGACTGGATTCTAAACAGGATACTGGACTGGGACAAAAAAGAAAAAACTACTATTTAGCTTTGTTTCTTTTTTGTAGTATTGGCCGGTGATAATGTTATGTTCACTGTACTTGGTACTTCTGGAACTGGGCGGATGAGCCCCAAGTACAGGAACGTAATGCTGCAATAGATACAGAGCTCGGCAGCAACCCCTATGGAAACCTGACTCTGTTGTCTCACCCTCGTTGTCCGCTTACGCCTGCGAGACTATGGTTTCTTGGGCCCACGGCAGCCGCGTTTGAAGGGCGGATTATGTCTGCCCAACTCCGATGCTCCCCAGTCTTAGTTGGAGACAAGGCGTAAACTGAGACGGGATGATGACAAGGGGAACCTCTAACTAAAGACAGAAATACAGAGTTAGGGGTGCTACAGAATTAAATGAAAGTATGCGCGGCTCAGCCGCCAAGACTAACAACAGAGGCAATGCTGTCCACACACCTACATGACACTGTCGTATACCGGCAAGGACAGCCAATGCAGAACCTCTGCAGAAACTCCAAAACAAATATAACAAGATGCTGCGGCCTAGGCTGAGGGAGGCGACAGAGCCGCTACTCACAAAACCGGTACAAATACTGGCAAAAGGACAGGAACCCCCAAAGTAGCTGACACAGGCTCTCAAGACCGGAGGACAGGCAGAATCCCAAACGACAGACCAGAGGACACCAAGAAGCCGGATACTGGATCAGGCACAGACAAAGCCACAGGACTTCTGGACAGGAATGCTTCAAGGCAGGATACTGGATCAGACACTGGATCAGACACTGGATCAGACACTGGATCAGACATTGGATTCTGAACAGGAATGCTTCAAGGCTGGAAGCAGCTAGACAGAAGCTATCACCGGTGTCTGTGTAATGCACTGACACAGAATATAACAAGGATTTCTTCCAATCACAGCAGGGACCCTAATTAATTATGTCGTGCAGCTGCCCTGCTGCACGATTCCAAACTGACAGGTGCAATTAATAGACAGGTGAGGCTAAACACATGGAAACAGGCTGCAATTAAACAGACTCACCACCGGCGGCCAACAAGAGTCTTTCTAAACCAGAGCAAAGGAAATCCTGGTCTGCAAGAGAACTTTAACATAAAATACATGAACAGAAAGTGAACAGGAATGAACCACTGCTTGTGGTTCATAACAATTATAGTATGTAGCAGCTGTCAATGAAGTACCCGCCTCACCTCCAATGTCTCCGCTCCTCCCCTTCTCTACTCATAAATCAGATTATGTGCTCTTAAAACTGGGTATGTGCTCTTAAAACTGGAAATAGACAAGTACAATACTGCTAATTTTCATTACACTATTTAATAATGACATTTCTATAGTGGGCCTGATTCACATTTGTACATAAACTTGATGATTTATGTACTAACCCAATGGTAGCTGAACTGTGTATGTGTAGGACCTATTCTTTGCATGTGCAAAATGAGTCCTGTGTGATCACTCACAGTTTCACTTTAGCCGCAGCATGATTGACATGCCACGGCATTTGCACGGCGGAGCAGGGTCAGCAACCAGGACTGTCCTAGTAAATTGCATTGTTGATTTCTAGCAGCCAGTCTGAGTAAGCTTCAGATTATGCAGTTGGACAATGGATGTGCCAGTGGTCATGATGGTTATCCACTCTTGCATTTTCAAAGGTAGCACTCGATTCACAGATGCTGGAAAGAGGTATCTTTTTATTATAGACACCTCCTGCATACTATAGCATATTAGTTGTATGGTATTGAACAGCCACTTACATGTGACTGTGCAATACCATACATATCTGAATTTCATCCAGTGTGCACTAGATTCTCTTTTTTATTGACTATCCTGCACTCACTAACTGCCACATACACCCTGTTTCCATATTTTAATAGCATGAGCAAAGATACAAAGTACTGTAGATCAAATTACTAAGGAGTTACTGTGAGCCAGTGACATGGGGAGGATTGGCTTTGTTTAATGGCACATACTCTGATTTGTAATCAAAGTTTTATACACAATAAAACTTGTTCTAAATCTCTAAACTTTTGGTTTATAACACTTAGCGGGTTATTCAGGTCATATCGCTACTCGATCTGCTAAAAAGCAGAATCTGCAATCCTTACTGAATAACCCCCTTAAACCCTAATCTACCTAACTATTAGTACAGTACAGATGTGTCATACATCTTGCATCTATATGCCATGTAGCAGGAGATGTCTGGTGTAAATGAGCTGACAGCTCCCGTGCAACTCCGTTAGCATCAGGTGCCTTTTCTTGCTAAAAAATGTGTCTTATTCACATCGCTCTGCAACCAGTACGCACAAGCAGCCTCTGCTGATTAAAATGATATACGACATTCCTATGTTCTCTGTGTGTCTGTGACTGTAACTGCACAGGAAATAGTATGATACAGTGTACCTTCATAAGAAATGGTACAGTGCAGTGTTTTCTAGGAAAACACTGCAATGTACCATTACTTATGCAGATACAGCTGCAGTCACACACAGAATATAGGCATGATGCATATCTTTTTAATCTGCATATGCTGCTGGTGTGTCCTATTTGCATAGTTTTGTGAATAAGACGCATTTTAATAGAAAAAAGGTGCAAGTAAAGATGAACAGCGCTGATGAATTGCGCTATGGCATGGTGTGACTAAAAACGCTGTTTAACATGCAGGGAGGCTAGATGTAAGTCTACACATCTGTGTATGCTAAGCACAACAGCTGCAAGGTATAATAACACAAAAAGGAACACATACACATTAAAACCTTCCATTAGCATATTAGCAGGCACAATAAAAACACTTGAAAAAATTTAATAAATCCCTATTGACTGTAAAATATCTCTGGAGTTGTATGTGTCTGTATATACTATATATGGGAAATTATATTGATATAATAAGGGTTCTAATATAATTAAATTGGGGTAATTATTGATTCAGTGGGATGATGATGATGTAATGTGGGTGCTAATTAGAAAAAAGGCCTACTTTTTGCATGTGAATTATATGGAACAATGTTGGAGCTTGTTCGCAGCCCTAGATTGGTTTGGCTTTCCAGGAGGTAAATAGCATCTATCACTTTAGGAGCATAGCCCCAACATTCCAGGATCTGCCTAAGGAAGAACTGAACTTGAGAAATCAGTGGTTTGTGAAAGCTGCCAGAAAAAATAGGAAATAGACTGTCTGCAAATGTGTTGCTCATGGTGGAACTCTCTCAAACTCACAACTATGGGCCTAATTCAGTAAAGATAGCAAATTCTGCTATTTAGCAGAATTTGCTATCCTTTGGATCCCTTGCTGGGGGCCACCCATTGCAGGGCAAGGCCACCAAGCATGCTGCCAGCCGCCTCCCCCTTCAACAAGCAGAAATTGTGATCACATCACAATTTCTGCTTGTTAGCAGAAATAGAGCAAGCCTCCTGCCGTCGCTGCTTAGCTGCACCCACAGGAGACTTTCCGCCATCTTCTCGATCATGGTGGCTGAGTGTGACGTCATGCCGCCACTGTGATCACGCTCCCGACACACTCCTGTTCACGCTGAACTGCCCCTCGTTCATCTGGCTAAGCCCCGATGTGCTTCATCTCCTCCCTGGAAATAGAGCATTGCTTGCCCCCTTGCCCAGCAACCACCTCTGCCTGATTGACAGGTAGAGTTGATCGCATTTTTTTCAGCCCTCCCACAGAAAATGCGGGTGCATGCTCAGGATGGGCACTGCACAAGCGCCTGCATCTTTTTCTCAATAATTCCGGTTGGATTGCATACTGCAATCCAACCTGAATTAGGACCTTTTTCCTGATTGTAGGGAAAGTCTGAATATACTGTATGTACCCCTTCATGCTATTCTACCTAAAGGGAGAGCCACAAGTACCAGTACAGTGGTCAGAGGTGTAACTAGGGTTGATGATGGTCAGGGCAAATAACAAAATGGTGCCACCCCCTTTCATCACCACATATAGTACCCAAAATATCCAACTGGGTTGCACACACCCCGAACACAGAGCAATTGTCACTCCTGTTAAAAGCACTGACAGAGCAAGGAACTCCCAATCAGAAAAAAGAGATGCATGGGTCAGAGAGAGAGAGGCACATCAGCCAGGGAGAGATGGGGCAGATAGAGACACACACTTAGGACCGAGAGAGAGACCTGATGGAGAGAGATCTGGGGAAAAGTGAGAGACCTGTGCAGAAAAAGAGAGACCTGGGGCAGAGAAAGCGAGACCTGGGGTAGAGAGAGCGATACCTGTGCAGAAAGAAAGACCTGGTGCAGAGAGAGATACCTGGGGCAAAGAGAGAAACCTGGAGCAAAAAGAGAGAGACCTGGGACAGTGATAGAGACCAGAGGCAGGAAGAGAGAGACCTGAGACAGGGAGAGAGAGACCTGGGGCAGAGAGAGGCAGACCCAGGGCAGAGAGAGACCTGGAGCAAAGAGCAAGAGACCTGGAGCAGAGAGAGAGACCTGGGGCAGAAAGAGAGAGAGACCTGGGGCAAAGAGAGAAACCTGGAGCAAAGAGAGAGAGACCTGGGACAGTGAGAGAGATGTGGAACAGAGAGCAAGAGACCTGGAGCAGAGAGAGAGACCTGGAGCAATGATAGAAAGACCTGGGCAGGGAGAGAGACCTGGGACAGAGAGAGAGACCTGGGACAGAGAGAGAGAGAGAGAGAGAGACCTGGGGCACAAAGAGAGAAAGAGACCTGGGGCAGATGGAGAGAGACCTGAAGTAGAGAGAGATATAGGTCAGAAAGAGAATCCTGGGGAAGAGAGAGAGAGAAAGAGAAAGACCAGGGGCAAAAATAGAGTACAATACCTGGGGCAGAGAGGGAGAGAGAGACACCTAGATTAGAGAAAGAGAACTGGAGCAGAGAGAGACAACTGGGGCAGGGAGAGGGAGATATGGGAGAGAAAGAGAGACCTGGGACAAAGAGAGAGAGAGAGACTCCTGGAGCAGAGAGAGACCTGGATCACGGAGAGAGAGACCTGGGCAGAAAGAGAGATCTGGGGCAGAAAGAGAGATAGACCTGGAGCAGGGAGAGAGAGACCTGGGGCATAAAAAGAGACCTGTGGCAGAGAGAGACATGTAAAAGAGAAAGAGACCTAGAACAGAGAGAGAGGCCTAGAGTAGAGAGAGAGAGACCTGGGTAAAAAAGAGAGAAAGATTCCTGGGGCAGAGAGTGAGTGAGAGGGAGAGACACCTACAGCAGAGAAAGAGAGAGAGACCTGGGCAAAAATAGAAACCTGGAAGAGGGGGAGAGAAATAAATAGACCTGGGGCAGAGAGAGGCCTTTATCAGAAAGAGAGAGATACATTGGATAGAAAGAGAGACCTGTGGCAGAAAGAGAGACTTGGGGAAGAGAGAGAGAGACATGGGGCAGAGAAAGAGACCTGGGAAAGGGATAAAGAACTGGAGCAGAGGGAGAGATCTGGGTCAGAGAGATAGAGAGAAAGAGAGAGATCAGGGACAAAAAGAGAGAAACATACATTGGGCAGAGTGAGAAAGAGACACCTAGAGCAGAGAAAGAGAGAGGGACCTGGAGCAAAGAGAGAGAGACTTCGGACAGGGAGAGAGAGCCCTTGGGCAGGGAGAGAGAGACCTGTGACAGGGTGAGAGAGACCTGGGTACCAGAGAGATACAGAATCAGGGCAGAGAGAGACACCTGGAACAGAGAGCAAGAGACCTGGAGCAGAGAGATAGACTCGGAGCAATGAGAGAGAGACCTGGAGCAATGAGAGAAAGACCTTTGGCAGAAAGAGAGAGACCTGTTGCAGAAAGAGAGAGAGAGAAAGACACCCTGGACAACAAGAGAGAAAGAGACCTGGTGCAGAAAGAGACATATGGAAAAGAAGGAGAGACATCTGGGGCAGAGCAAGGTAGAGAGACCTGGGGCAGGGAGAGAGAGAGACCTGGGACAGAAAGAGAGAACTGGGATAGAGAGAGAGAGAAAGATACCTGGGGCACAAAGAGAGAAAGAGATCTGGGGCAGAGGGAGAGAGACCCGGAGAAGAGAGAGATATGGGGCAGAAATAGAGACCTGGGGAAGAGAGAGAGAAACAGAGAGACCAGGGGCAAAAAGAAAGAACAATACCTGGGGCAGAGAGTGAGAGACTTTGAGAGAGAGAGACACCTACAGTAGATCAGGGAAAGAGAACTGGAGCAGAGAGAGACACCTGGGACAGGGAGAGGGAGAACTGGGAGAGAAAGAGAGACATAGGACAAAGAGAGAGAGACTCCTGGATCAGGGAAAGAGACCTGGAGCAGAAAGAGAGATCTGGGGCAGAGAGAGAGATAGACCTGGAGCAGGGAGAGAGAGACCTTGGGCAGTAAGAGAGATCTGTGGCAGAGAGAGACATGTAAAAGAGAGAGAGAGAGACCTGGAACATAGAGAGAGGCCTAGAGTAGTGAGAGTTGAGAGAAAGATACCTGGGGCAGAGAGGGAGTGAGAGGGAGAGACACCTAGAGCAGAGAAAGAGAGAGAGACCTGGACAGAAAGAGAGACATGGGAAAGAGGGAGAGAAATAAAGTGACCTGGGGCAGAGAGAGGCCTGGAGCAGAAAGAGAGAGATACCATGGGCAGAGAGAGAGAGAGGCCTGGAGAAGAGAGAGAGACCTGGGGCAGAGAAAGAGACCTGGAAAAGAGATAGAGACCTAGAGGAGAGACAGAGACCTAGAGCAGAGAGAGATAGAGAAACCTGGGGCAGAGAGAGAGAGAGAGAGAAACAGATAGATCAGGGACAAAAAGAGACAAAGATACCTTGGGTAGAGAATAAAACACAAATTAAAGGAAGCGTCCCGTGCGCATATAGCAGCTAGTCAGTCAATCACTCTCTAGAGGTATCCTTTAACCCCTCACCAATAGTGCACAATACAAAAAACGGAGTAGAGACTTAACCAGCGCTTATCCAGTCGATTTTCATAAACCATCCCGTTATTTCATTTGGCAATATGAAAAAATGGGAAAAGGTGCATATAGTGTAACACAGTTTAATGCACATACAAACAACAAGCAATAAAATATTAAAATATTAAAAATTCAGCAGATATAAAGTGCAGTGCAAGGCATTTTCTTTTAAAAGGAGGTTTTTCCTGGCAGGTGATGTAATTACCAGATAAATGGGAACTGTGACATACACAGTTCTCATTCGTTTTTAAGCGGTGACTTTTGGTCCCAAGTAGCTTTGTCAGCAATAATGGTAACTCTCAGTGGTCTCACCAGCCGGATCCCCTCCTCCACCAGGTGAGAAAACGTATGAGAACTGTGTATGTCACAGTTCCCATTTATCTGGTAATTACATCACCTGCCAGGAAAAACCTCCTTTTAAAAGAAAATGCCTTGCACTGCACTTTATATCTGCTGAATTTTTAATATTTTAATATTTTATTGCTTGTTGTTTGTATGTGCATTAAACTGTGTTACACTATATGCACCTTTTCCCATTTTTTCATATTGCCAAATGAAATAACGGGATGGTTTATGAAAATCGACTGGATAAGCGCTGGTTAAGTCTCTACTCCGTTTTTTGTATTGTGCACCTTGGGTAGAGAGTGATAGAGAGGGATAAAGAGACACCTAGAGCAGAGAAAGAGAGAGGGACCTGGAGCAGAGAGAGAGAGAGAGACTTCGGACAGGGAGAGAGATACCTCGGGCAGCAAGAGAGACCTGGGACAGGGAGAGAAAGAGAGAAAGAGACCTGGGACAAAGAGAGAGAGGCACCTGGAGTAGAGAGAGAGAGAGAGAGAGAGAGATCTGGGGCAGAGAGAGAAATACCTGGGGCAGAAAGAGAGACCTGGAACAGAGATAGAGACCTGGAGCAGAAAGAGAGAAGGAAAGATAGAGACCTGGGGCAAAAATAGAGAAAGATACCTGGGGCAGAGAGTGAGAGAGAGACCTAGAGCAGAGAGAGAGAGAGAGAGACCTTGAGCAGAGAGAGAGAGACAGCTGAAGCATAGAGAGAGAACTGGAAAAGAGAGAGAGACCTGGGGCAGAAAGAGAAAGAGAGGGGAGACAGAGAGACCTGGGTCAGAGAGAAAGAAAAAGACCTGGGACCGCGTGAGAGGGATAGAAACCTGGGGCAGGGACTTGAGATAAGGTGCTTTTTTATTATATAAACAAGGTATGGGGATAAGATACCTAACACCTAGTCCAGGCAGGCTCATGGAAAGTGGCCACTGCAGAAAACAGTGTTACAAGAAAGCAGTCAGGCCCATTATCCACTTTAAGGTCTATAATACAGTACATGGCTGGCTGACTTACAGACTGGAGACAGTCAGTTGAATAAATTATTCTCATCTCTACCTCAGACATTACTTACAGATGATTTATGATGCCAGGCTTCCCAGAAAACACTGTCAATAGTTCTTCTGTCAATAGTGTGCAGTGCACTACACAATAAAATTACAGGTATAAAGTGGCAGCTACGATGACGAACTCCGGTTTGACCTAAATGTGGACCATGGGTGACTGCTTGTCACACCACTGCCCATCAAATCCTGCTATGGCACCAGCCCCAGCCACTACACAGATTCCCAAACCTATGACTCTGGCCTCCCGACACCCTGCCCACCCAATGATGATCAATTAAAAGGACATTATATTGTTTAATGATCAGCGGGTGTGTATAAAACATATGTCAGTGAATGACGTAGTTAACAAACATATTGCATCAGCCTGGCAGCTTAGCCGATGGAAAATATATCTGCAGATATATCTCTGTGCATCATGCTGTGTGTACAGGCTGTCTGCAACCACCCATACACTTGCTGTGGAGGCTGCCATTGACTGACAGCACAACTAGGTGGGCAAATATAAATGCCTGCCCAGTTGTGGTGTCAGGCATGACCCATTGGTCTGACGATCGGTAAGTGTGTATGCACTTACCGATCGTCAAAGGTTGGTGAACCGGACAATAAGCCAATCCAACGGCCTAGTTTGTACCCAGCCTTAAGTGTAATTATATTAGTATGGGTTAAGTATGTTTGACCAGTGTATGGGATGCCAGCAGTCACAATACTGATGCTGGCATCCCAATCTTTTTAATCCCAACAGGGGTGAGGTAAGTATGTTACCCCTTGTCCCCTACCCCCTAACCCTCCCTTCCTGCAGCCTAACCTTAACCTTCCCTTTAGTGTCTAAACCCTAATCCCCCTCCATGCTGACTAATCCTAACCTCCCCACCGCCTGCTATACTTACGGTCAGGATCCCGACAGCCGTCATCTTAACTGCATCCCAGATATACAGTACAGGTCAGATTGTACTACATGGAGTATCACTATTATCAGTGGTACAGCAATATTGTACATACACCATATAAGTGTTGGGACTGTATTGCAGAGACTGCTGCCTGTCTTCACCTAGTGGTCCCCACACCATGCGTGTCCTGCTCCTCCTGCTCTGCACTGTGTTGCTCTGGGCAGTAGAGCACCCACATCTGGCGTTCAGCAGCTCAGGAAGGGTGCTCGCTGGGCCAGGTTCCGACTCTCCATCCTGCTCCAGTGGCTCTGTTACTGCTTGTCATCTGGGGATCCAATCAGTGCTGAGCAGCGTGTTGTGCCATATCCGCCTGGCATGAAAGGAGGGTGCTTTCCTCCTGGACACTGCCGAAGGATTAACAGGGGGAACAAAGCAAATAGTCACTGCAGTGCTCTGTGAAAGTATCGGACCGGAAGTCAGTCATATATGAGACAGGAACAGCAAGATAGCCAGTCATATGTGATCCTGGGATGGGACCCTGCCTTCTTATGAAAAGCCTTACTCATATTAACCCGGTGGTGTTTCTCCATCTTCACACACCGTTGAACGGGCCAGAGCAAAGATTGTGTGGTGCAATCAGTGGGGCAATGATTTAGTAAACAGTGACCCAGCAGGATGTCCAAAAGCAGACACTATGCCTGGTAGTACACTTTCAGGACCTACGGTGCTCTCCCTTGTTACACCTCTGACAGTGATGCATGCAGCTTTGCTGGTGTATTTCAATTGGTAATGGTTGGATAATAGACTAAACTAATTAAAGAGATATCTATACTGTATGTCTTGCAAGTTAGTTGTCCCAACATCTGGTTGCATGGTTGTACACACTTTGGTGGTTTGCATCCTGTTGATTAGCGCTAGCTTGCTGACGATTTGGCTACCCCTCCCACATGAGGCCATTTTGAGAATATTTTCTAGGGCCACATTAATTCCTAATCCACCCATAATGCATGTTACATTGGGGGTAATTCTGAGTTGATCACAGCAGGAACTTTGTTAGCAGTTGTGCACTGCAGGGGAAGCAGATATAACATGTGCATAGAGATTTAGATTTAGGTGGGTTATTTTGTTTCTGTGCAGGGTAAATACTGGCTGCTTTATTTTTACACTGCAATTTAGATTGCAGATTGAACACACCACACCCAAATCTAACTCTCTCTGCACATGTTATATCTGCCTCCTCTACAGTGCACATGGGGGGTAATTCCAAGTTGATCGCAGCAGGATTTTTGATAGCAATTGGGCAAAACCATGTGCACTGCAGGGGGGGGGGGGCAGATATAACATGTGCAGAAAGAGTTAGATTTGGGTGGGTTATTTTATTTCTGTGCAGGATAAATACTGGCTGCTTTATTTTTACACTGCAAATTAGATTGCAGATTGAACACACCCCACCCAAATCTCTCTCTCTCTGCGCATGTTATATCTGCCCCTCCTGCAGTGCACATGGTTTTGCCCAACTGCTAACAAAGTTCCTGCTGCAATCAACTCAGAATGAGTAGTATAAATTACAGTAGCAACAATAAGTAAACAGCATCTACTGATGCACACAGTACTGAAGGCAGTGTCGGACTGTGGCATGGCATAATACAAAGGTAGTGATAAATGTGGCCAGCCACCATACCAGCTTGACTTAATACAACAGAGAGAATTGTCTGGTTCCCTTGATTAATGAATATAGTAAAACCTGCTAGTACATGCATGGTAATGTACCAGATTAAGAACAGCAATGCACTGTAGAACAAACAGCAGTATTATGCAACAAACATTATGTATAATGGTGGTCATTCCGAGTTGTTCGCTCGTTGCCGAGTTTTGCTATATTGCGATTAGTCGCTTACTGCGCATGCGCAAGGGCCCTCATTCCGAGTTGTTCGCTCGGTAAAAATCTTCGCATCGCAGCGATTTTCCGCTTAATGCGCATGCGCAATGTCCGCACTGCGACTGCGCCAAGTAAATTTGCTATGCACTTAGGAATTTTACTCACGGCATTTTCATCGTTCTGGCGATCGTAATGTGATTGACAGGAAATGGGTGTTACTGGGCGGAAACAGGCCGTTTTATGGGCGTGTGGGAAAAAACGCTACCGTTTCTGGAAAAAACGCAGGAGTGGCTGGAGAAACGGGGGAGTGTCTGGGCGAACGCTGGGTGTGTTTGTGACGTCAAACCAGGAACGACAAGCAGTGAAATGATCGCAGATGCCGAGTAAGTCTGAAGCTACTCAGAAACTGCTACGAGGTGTGTAATCGCAATATTGCGAATACATCGTTCGCAATTTTAAGATGCTAAGATTCACTCCCAGTAGGCGGCGGCTTAGCATGAGCAAATCTGCTAAAATTCACTTGCGAGCGAACAACTCGGAATGACCCCCATTATATGCATTGCAACTTTATATTTACTAAAACATTTTCTTTGCATCTCTGTACAGTGTTTTCTAGCAAGCACTATGTCGCTGTTGTTTTTTTGTTTGTTTTTTATTGTTTGTTTTTCATATACTTATATGAAATGAACCTCATATGACTGAAACAAATGATTCTTAAAAAATAAAACCATAACATTTCTAATTCAAAAGCTGAAATGTGCAGCTATAGCTTCCTCTTCTTAATTTTACAAAGATTTCAATTCAATTATAGCATTCATTGAAAAAAAAAAAAAATATTTCATTGAAAATAATATTACCAAGTTTATGCCCCTGATTAATAAATTCAGTATACTTGTAAGATCACATTTATGGAATAGGAGCTGAAAGCAATAGAGGCATGGTGATTCAATGTAAAGTTTATGTTTGTATTTACATTTTTGACTACCACTGACAAAGAATCTATGGGCGTAATTCAGACATGATCGTAGCGGCAAATTTGTTAGCAGTTGGGCAAAACCATGTGCACTGCAGGTGGGCAGGGGTTAAAGTGAGCCAGAATGGGTCGGAACTGCGTTCCGTCAGTTCCACTTGGACACGGAATGTAGTTCCGCCTCCTCTGGCTCACTTAACCCGATGTGTGGCCGGCGCTGCAGGGAGATGCCGGGCGCCCGCTGAAATTGCGTTACCAGCGGGCGCCCGGCAGCAGCCGGAGGCAGAAGCTCAGTACTGAGCTCCTGCTTCCTGCGCTGTCACTGTGCACTATTGGAGAGACATCATGACGTCTCTCCAATAGTGCCGAGGAGCGGGCGCCCAGAGGACTGCAGCGGCCGGACACGGAGCGGGGCTTGGTGAGTATGGTGTATTTTGTTTTGTTTTTTTCTGTGGTATAGCGGAATCTACTGGGGGAAAACTACTGGGGGCCATTACTACAGAGGGGCACCTACTGGGGGCAAACTACTTCGGGGCATTACTACAGAGTGGCACCTACTGGGGTCAAACTACTGGGGGGGCATTACTATAGAGGGGCACATACTGGGGGTAAACTTCTGGGGGGCATTACTACAGAGGGGCAACTACTGGGGGGGCAGAACTACTAAGGGGCATTTACTGGGGGCAAACTACTGGGAGGCATCTACTGGGGGACATTACTACTGGGGGCATCTACTGGGGGCAAACTACTTTAAGACATTACTACTGGGGGCAAACTACTGTGGGGCATCTACTGGGGGCAAACTACTGGGGGCATTATAACTGGGGCAAGCTACAAGGGGGAAAGCTACAAGAGGCAAACTACAAGGGGGCAAGCTACTGGGGGCAAACTACAAGGGGGCAAACTACAGGAGGGCATTACTATTGGGGCGTAACTACAGGGGCATTACTACTGGGGGCGTAACTACAGGGGCAATACTACTTGAGGGCATTACTACTTGGAGGCATTACTACTGGGGGCATTACTACAGGGGGCTAAACTACAAGGGTGCATAACTACAGGGGCTAAACTACTGGGGGCATAACTACAGGGGCTAAACTACTGGGAGCATAACTACGGGGGCTAAACTACAAGGGGGCAAACTACAGGGAGGCAATACTACTGGGGGCATTACTACTGGTGGCTAAACTACAAAGGGGCAAACTACTGGGGCTAAACTACTTGGGGCATTACCACTGGGAGGCTAAACTAAAGGGGGGTAAACTACTGGGGTCATAACTTCAGGGACATTACCACTGGGGGCATAACTACTGGGGCTAAATGACAGGGGCATTACTACAGGCAACATTACTACTGGGGGCAATACTACACAGGGGCATTACTAATGGGGGCACTACTAATGAGGACATTGTAAAGGGGCACTTCATAAGGGGCATCACTCCTAGAGACATAAGGAGCACTACTACTGGGGGCATTGCATAAGGGGCACCACTACTATGGGCTCTATATAAAGGGCACTACCACTGTGGGCACTACCAGTACAGTGTACATTGCATAAGGAGCACTACTACTGGGGGCATTGTATAAGGAGTGCTACTGCTGTGGGCATTATGTGTATTATGGGGTGCTACTACTGTGAGCATTATTACTATTGTGTGACCACGCCCCTTTCTTTTTGAGACCATGCCCCTTTTTTGTGGCACGCGCCTACGGCACGTGCAATACCTTTATTGCATGGGCGCCGTGGGGAGGGGGGTGAGTTCCACCACCTCTCTAGGACCACTTTAAGCACTGCAGGTGGGGCATATATAACATTTGCAGAGAGAGTTAGATTTGGGTGGGATGTGTTCAAGCTGAAATCTAAATTGCAGTGTAAAAATAAATCAGCCAGTATTTATCATGCACAGAAACAAAATAAACCACCCAAATCTAACTCTCTCTACAAATGTTATATCTGCCACACCTGCAATGCACATGGTTTTGCCCAACTGCTAACAAATTTTCTGCTATGATCAGGTCTGAATTACCCCCTATGTCAATACAGCATATGTATTTGAAAAACAGTTAAAGATAGCGTGACATTAGTTCAGATGTCTGCTACTTTCCACAGCTCCTATACAGTATATGTCACTTACAATATATTGCTCATTGTTGACCATATTTTCAGACTGCTTATCCATAAGAGCTCAGAAATCACCCATAATTCATAAAAATAAAAGATAAGCACTTCAGATTTGCTGAAAACACTTTGGGGTTCCAAATGGAACCGAGCGTCATCCAACCAAGTTCTGTACTTGGATCTAAAAAATTAATAATTTGTGTTTTAGATGGCATGTTACTCCTTTCTTCAATATTTCGGTGCCATTTTACACTGGAATTGACCGTAAATTAATGTTATTTATTTTAATAATATGGTAGGAACAAATCAGGTCCAAATTACATGAGTTTTGCTGTTTTTATAAATTTGAAAGCATCCAGATCCAAAAAAAAGAGAAAAGAAACAAAAAACATGTGAGGGTGGTTTTACCAAAACATGACATTGACTTAAAACCACATCCAAAATCATAACATGGGGGTCTGCACACAGCTCTACTAAAAACCTTTCTGCAATTTCAGTGGTTTTTAGGATCTGTGTTGTGGCAATATGTATAAAGGGGATGTAGTTATGTGACACAACTGATTGCCATTCTGACAGTTGGCATTGGCATGCCGACTAACAGGGACTATTCCCATTCATCGGTGTACACAACACCCGTAGAGTGGGAACAGAACCTGTGGTGAGCCCGCAAAGTGCTTCATTGCACTCGCCCCCCAAGGGCAATCTAATGCTTGGGATCCTGGCGTTGGTATGGTGAATGGCAGGACCCCAAATGCCAGTCACCCATACCCAACCTATATAAAGTCCATGGTCATAATGAAAATGGACACTTTAAGAAAAATCTTCCTCTCTAATTATCAGTGTGTCTATTGCTTCATCCCCCCAGCCCATTATCCTAGCTTATAGGTTTCTATATACTGCTGAGAGAAGTAAAGATTGTGGTCTAGTCAAGTTTGGAGAAGTGAGCCAGTGGAGAAGTTGTCCATGGCAACCAATCAGCATTGAAGTATATTGTATTACAAGTATACATGAGTGTTAATAATTTGGTAAATCTATAGAGATGTAAATTTGAGACGTGTTAATGTAAGTAAATATTAATCCATGGTTCTTGGAATAGCAGATATGGAAAAAAGTGACAGAACCATTTTTGTAGTTTATTAAATTCTATCCACTGAAGGTGCAATCCAAATGTTGATCCAATTGTCCATTTGGGTGTTATCGTTCATGCAACGCAAGCCACGCATTGGTAGTGATATCATTATGTCAACCCCTTTTCATCCCCTTAGGGGAGATTTATTAAAATTCTAATTATGTAGTTTTCCTATTTCCCACCTTGAGAATACTTATGTTGAATTTCATCTTCCTAACATTTTGGGAAGTAAGAGAAACGTGAGTGAGATCTTTCGCATTTATATTTATAGATAATAGTTTTTGAAAACTACAGATTTTCTGCTTTTATTTGCAGCAGCAGAATTAAAGTGGTAATATTATTAAATGCAAACGTTTTTGTGTTTATATTTAATAACATTCCTCTATATATTCACTGCAAAAAAAAGTAAACAAAGAAAATCAGTGGTTTTAAAAAGCTGCTTATTGTTAAATAAAACCTAGCCCTTCAGAAAATGTATTAAAGGTGATCTTGTTTGTAAATTGTAGGCCCACACAAACAGCTAGTGGTATGTTCCAAGAGTTGTAGTGAAGAAAGTTGAGATTTTAGAATTTTAAGACTGTATGCTTTTAAGACAGAAAACAATTCAGAGACTTTATACAGAAACCAGTTAGGTAGAAGAACTAGATAAACTTTAGACTCACATAAAACAGAAAACTCTGCAGGGATCAACAGTGCATGATGAGCTGTTTATACTGTTGAAACTAACGGTATAAAAATAAAATTGAATTCAAAGATGATAACTTTAAAACGAAAAGTGGTGCTTTCAGAGAAGTATATAGTAACAAAAGAATTGCAGCTATTTTCAAACTAAAGTCAGAGGAGTATTAAAGACCAATTTTGACAGCAAAAACTGTAAGACAAACTACAGTGAACTGGTGTCCATGCTGCTCTTCCTTACTTCCAGCATGTGGAATCACTTATTTGTTAAGATTCTGCCATAGAAATGGTAAACTACAGGAACGAAGTCTCAGAAACAAGAAATCGGTCTATAGTTAATAGATTACATCCTTTCTAATCTTTAGACTGCAACTGTAGAATGTCTTCCCACAGTCAAGCATCTGGTAGAAATGCTGAGAGCAAAAGTAAGAGGGAGATTGGGATGTTTGTGCTAGAAATACACTTGTTGTTTATGAACTTCTAGTTTTTGCTGAACTAAGACAGTACATTTATTCTATAAGCTTGTACAATTAACAACCTAACTGTTGCATCTTTAAATGTTGCTAAGTGCTATTTTTCTTATAATATTGTTTTAAATGCTTTTATTGCTTTTAATGTTACATGCACTGTACCCAACAATTTATAAAAAGCCTTTCAAATCTATAACGTAAAACATGATGATTAATATGAATAATCTCTTATTCATCTCATGACTGGTCAAGGATATGGTGTTCTGTTCTAAACATGTTCTAATTTATTACCTCCTCCATCATACTATACTGTACATTATGTTTGAATACTGCATCTGCCTTCAGTTTATTTATTCTACTTTTAAAGGTACAAATATGTAGATAACATGCAGTAAACTCTTGCTTACCCAAATATAATTTCCAATGCCTTATACACTAGAGTACTTTATATTTTGTAACTTTTAATCTGTATTATACATGTGAATATATATTTAGGTATTTAGCATTTTTTTAAAATCTAATAAAGCTGATAAATTAATTTTATATATTTAATAGCTATTTATATACTGCACATGTATTATGGCACTTTACATAGAATATTTAGTCTTTTACATCAGTACCTGTCCCAGAGGAGTTTACAATCAATATTCCCTACCACATAGGGCCATGCACACTAGAATAAATATATTATTACTTAAATATGTTCTGATTATGGAAGGAAACTGGAGCATTTGTAGGAACCCACAGCATAACACAAGGCTCTGTTCTTGACTCTCTTTTTTCACTGCACATCATCGCATGGATGTCTTATCATTGTGCCCTCTCTTAGAGATCTCACCTCCCTTTAAATCTTTCTTACCATCAATAACACAGCAATTTTCTAAGTCTCCCAAGACAGTAAGCTTGGTGTCATGCCTATTCCTTAAATCCAGTCTCTGTCCTAGCCCTTTAAACATCACCTTAGAAAAATTGCCAGAATGTTCCCTTTTTTATCCAATATGATTCCAACACTCTTATAAACTCATCATCTCACACTTGGAAACTGCAAACTCCTTCTATCATCTATCCCCATTTTAATCCATCTTAAATACAGCAGCAAGGCTAATGTTCCCCTCTCACCTTTCCACATCTGCTTCACCAAATTGAAAATAACGGAAATGGCTTCTTGTGTCCTCCAGAATATAATTATAATTATTCATCCTTACCTAAAAAGCCTTTAACAACACCTCTCCCTCATACAGTACAATACATCTCAAACTTGGTATCAAAATAGTCTTCCTCTTTTCCCTGTATTAATTACCACTGACGTGTCTTGCCTTGCTTCCAGTAACCACTTCCCACTCCTGACTACAAGACTTCTCCTGAGACTAACCACTAATGGAATTCCCTCTCACTCAAATGCTCATATAGTCTTTACATTATTAAATGCTCACTGAAATAAATATGTATTCATTGGCTCTTTTCTATTTCAACCTAGTATATTCTAAGGCACTCTCACAACTGTCTAAAAGTGATTTGCCCATCTTGTTTCAACTGTATCCTCTTTCAGGGGCATATGAATCAAAGCTTGGAGAGAGATAAGGTGGAGAAAAAAGTACCATCTGCCATTTTTCAAACACAGCCTGTAACATGACAGCGAGAAACTGATTGGTTGGTACTCTCTATCTCTCTCCACTTTATCTCTCTCCAAGCTTTGATACATACTGTATGCCTCTCAAAGTGAATTTGAACTGTCTCATGAGTAAGGACATACTTTGTCTATTGTTCTATATCTGCATTTATTTTGTCTGCATTGTATACATTGTATATTTCTATTTTATATCTTGTTCTTCCCAATTGACTGTGGAGCTATATAGCACCTTACCAAATTTATAGGAGTTAATGCTACTACATACTGTAGGTTACCCCTCCTGCAATATAGTGTTTAGTTATTGGTTAAGTTCTGGTGAATAAGGTAGCTAATAGGTAAATAGTCTCCCAAGAGGCTACCACAGGAAAATTTAAGTATATATTTTACATCAGGTTAGTATGAATCTGAACGGTGAAAAAATGTTTGATGTAATCAGGGACAACAATTATACACACTAGATAAACTAAATGGTAATCTGCCATATTTTTTTCTATTCTGCTTTAGCATCCTATTACTTTACAATGGCAAGTAAATAAAATATGCTATGTCTGTTAATTCATTTATCATGTTCATATTAAAACTTTATACAAAGACTTGAGTCACATGCAACTTTGAGTAGATTTACATTTATTTTCACTATTTTAGGTGATAATAATTTAGTTTTGTTTTTGTATTGCTTGTGTTAGCAACACAATAAAATTTAAAACAAGGGTAATGTTAGTATATGTAATACATCTGCAGATGAGAATTGGAGGATAATTTTAAAGTGAATTCTAACATTGCTTCAAAATGGATTTAAATATATCTAATAAATTGGATACTAGTCTTTTGTAATGCACTGTAAGAAGTAAAAACATGTACATTTATCTTCTAATAAAAGTAAAAGTGACATGGATATGATGTATCATAAAGGCTACCTAGAAAGAAAAAATAATCAGCAACCTTTCAGGACTCTAAGTTACCTTTGTCAGGCAATCGTCTTGCAAATACAAAGCTAAAGAGAAAAAAAGAAACTGCTCAAATCGAAAAAGTACTTGGCTGACTTTTGTAAGAGCATATTCAGGTTTTACAAAAATTCTTAAATTCCTGTTTTAGATGTAAGATTTTATACTCAGCATTGTGTCCTTGTATGAAAACAAAGACCTTTAATATTTTATGTAAAAAAAAATATATTTTATATATGTAAGTATAAATGGAATGGTGTTTACAACACTTCACATAAAACTTTCCAATATAACAGGAAAAGAATAAAGATGTATGTGCTGTACATTATGTAATAATGATGGTACTGTACAATATTTAGATATAAGAATTTCGACCATTTGATAAAACCCACACATGCGCATCAGTCCACACCTTTCACTATTTATTATGGCTTAATACTATTAACTTTATTTCTCCCATTAGTGACATGGTACATTTTGACCCACCTATGAGTCATCAATATTAAATAAACTTATTCCAGTTACCCAAATTCTGCTATGCTCTTGTTTGGTTTAATTTAATGAACAATTTAATGAGCATGATTCCTTGATTGTATATCAGAATTATAAGTACAAGTTAGCAGTTCTACAGATCGTATGATATAAGTTATGGTTATATGAATATTGTTCTTTTCAACCTCAAGATTCATAGATACGCAATTTGATGGCCTAATGATTGAAAGGAGGAAATTGTCAACTTTCAACTCACTAGTTGTAGAGATTTTGCACTAATTCTTCCTTTTCGGGAATTTGAATGAATCTGGTTTTGATCTTCACCTCATTAAAGTAATTTATTTCCTTCAGACTAGAGTAGATGAAAGTTTGAGTCTCTGTAATTTTCTATCTCAGCCCAAAAAATTATTATTATTATTATTTTACATGTGAAAGGAAGCAGTATACAAGTAATACTGTAACTACTGTAAATACCTCCTATGCTTCTGTGTCTGCCAGCACTGTGCTTTCTATTCATCATGGCAAGACTGACAGACACCTTGGTATTTAATTATTAAAAGAATTGTAAACATGTGTGTTGTATCATAATATATTGCACTATTAGCAATTTCTTGTTTATTTATTATTAGTTTATTTATGGGTGACATATAAATGTGGTTCCTACTTAAAAATAAAGCTACAAGAAAATACAGATAAGCTACAAGAAAATAAAATAAATATAAAGTATGCATGTATTTTTAATTCTTAAAAACACATTTATTTATGGCTTAACTAAAATACTTCACTAGCAGGTAAATTTTCCTCATTTTTTTTCTCTATTGATTAAATTACGTGGTGTTTTTCTGCATAGTCATCTATTTGATTTATGAATTGTTTTAATTTTCATATGAGACAAATTTGTAATTAATGTATAATGAGATTAGACCACTGTTTTTCTCTTTATGTTACTGTGTTAATGTTTTTCTTATTGCAGCCATTTTTAGTGATTAATACTGATACCCTTTCTTGAGTTTTGGAAGCTATAATAATAATAATAATAATAAGAATTATTATTATTATTATTATTATGTTGGTCAATATCATCATTATTTTCTTTTATTTTTAAGGTGTATCATGGATTCTGCAACATCATACCAAGGGGATTCAACAGGGGATAGAACAAACAAGTTACATAGGTAGAGGCATACACTGTACAAAAAAGAGCACAACTTCTAAAATATATATAACTACAGTGCAAGTAACAACCTAAAGGGGAAATGTGTGAACACAATAGGGAAAAGAGGGCAGAGAAGGGGAGGGCTGAGACTGAACTTAGAGAACAGAGGAGAGGGATGTGATATCAACAGAGTGGGAAAGCGGAGAGCAAACATTTGCTCAGTTTTTGAAATATTGAGTTTCTAGAAACATTGTGCCATCCAGGAAGAAATGGCCAAAAAACAGAATGTAGCATAGCACAGAAAATGAAAGCAAAGATACACAGGGAATAAAGATCAGGGGAAAAAGGGTAAATTTGAGTGTCCTCTTGATAGAAATGTAATCTGAGTCCCAAAGGAGCTGATCAGCTCACTGAGAAAACAGGAGTAGAGGAACAAGTGAATGGGCCAAGGATAGATAGATAGATAGATAGATAGATAGATAGATAGATAGATAGATAGATAGATAGATAGCACCATTATTAGTACAAAAATAATTTTGGTGCAAGCTCTGAAAAATAAAAATGCAGCTTTTGTTCTAAACTTTCAAATAAACTTACAAGTACTACAAGTAATTTTTAGAGCTAATGTGTACTAGTTATTAGCAGCATGAAAAAAAAAGAAATTTCAAGTTAGAAGCAACTAGTAATTTGAAAACTGCAACATGATGTCAGCACTGTTACTAAAATCACCATATTGACTACTAGTACTACTGTGAAATATTTTAAAGATACCACACAAAATTAAAGTTAACCAGAAAGGGGAGGAATAAAAGTTGCACAAAAAGCAAATCAGTGAAAAATGTCCAATATTTTTAACACTACAAAAGTATGCAAAATCTAAATAAAGTATGCACAAAAATGTTTTAATAGATCAATCAATATAATGGAAACACTTCTCAACACTGGAACAGGTCCATGGCAGAGCTGCATAGACCATCTCCCCCCTAGAATAAAAAAATTGCACTGTGAATGTGCAGAAATACACAAAAACTCACTGGTCCAGAGTTTGGACCATGTTTTTAGACATTGTAAATATTAATGATAAAGCATAATGCCTAACATTCAAGGTCCTTAATATTAATTTCTATAAATGGATGAGAAGGAAGTGGATATTAAGGGAAGATATGGCCTTAATAGATAAAGTATAATATAGTGTAAAATAAAGAGACCTGAAATATTGTCCTTAAGTTTTCCACGTCTCACCACCTTTTTTTTTTGTATTTTAACTATCTCCATACTACTGGGTGATTGGATCCACTATTTTATGTTTGTCAAAAATGTGTTACCTGTATGGCCAATACAGCTGGTGCAGATATTTTATTTCTGTACATTAGAGGCATGCCACCTCTTGGATAAAGAGTTGGACTGTCTTTTTTTTTTTGCAGCCCTGGCTATTTGGTTGGTATGGTCAAGATGGCAGCTGTGGCATGGTTGCTGGTCAACAAGTATGGCTACATATTGGTCACAGGATGGCTGGGTAGAAGTAGGGAAATATTTTATCCCATACCAGCCCTGTCCCATGAACATGTGATATTATGACATTACAACAAGGGGATGGAGTCGCCAAGACCCCTAAGAGTGCCCAGAGAATCCTAAGAACATTATGTGCATCTTCCTAGGTGGCAGGGTGTCTTTCCAGGCACCATGCAAGTACAATTCCAGTTCCACAGGGCAGTAATGGTACTTCCACTAGACTCTGCGCCCTGCATGGTGGCATTACTCCCTTACTCCTAGTTATGGCCCTGCAGAGTGTAAATGTTAAGAGAGGGCCTTAAAAGTGACTAGTCTGTGGCTACACTGTGGAATAATGCTATTGATGATTGCCTTTGTGTTATTACGTAAGCCTGAGTTAGTTGCAATCATGAGAGTCAGTATTTTCTCAAAAAAGTAGATCCTCTTCATGGACAGGTACCTTGCAGGCAATGCACCAAAGCATGTGGTTGCGAAGTTTAAAACATTTCCCAGGAATGAGTTGCTTCATCCATTTATAAAGATGGTGGAGTGACTAGACCAATTGGCAGATCTAAAGAGAATGATGATGTGTAATGAAACAATGATATCTAAGTAATAATATTACCACATAAATTTATATGACACAATATTAGCAATGTAATACAGTTCAGTATGTGCTGGGAATTGTTTGGCAGAAAATTAAATATTTTCATATAACAACGCATTTGGAACTTAAAAAAAGGGGTTGAACTGCACTGTGGTTAATTAATGGATGTCAGCTGCTCTGATAGATAAAACAATGATTTTTAAAAAAAGGGTGCAGACCGCTAATAAAATGCAAAGTGGACGCATTACCTGTAAAAAAGAAAGGGTTAAACAACTTTATGAATGTTTAAGTGCCTTTATGAAAATCTAAGGACTTGCACTGAAGGCGTTGCAGGGTTTCCAAACTTGTGCTGGGTGTAATTAGGGCTGAGCCGCAGCCACCGTGAGTCCATTCCCTAAGGCTAAGCTCTCCCTATCTCTGCCTACCTGCCTCCATGCAAATATTTGGCTGGTCACCTCCGTCTTCGGTGCTCGGGTAGCGCTTTCTGCTGTTCTGCGCCGCCGTCAATGTCCTATTGCCGCTTGCTTGAATGCACATCCCAACGCGTTTCTGGCCATAGCCCTTTGTATTTGGAACTTAAAAATATAAATAATATTCAGATTTTTTAAATTATGATTCTGAAGAAATGCATCAAAGTAATATTTAAAAAAATCTTAAATCACAACTTATTCTGTTTGTATATATATTGTAATGTAAAATTGTTTGCATCATTAAATAATATGTTATACTACATTTATATTTCAAAAAGCTTATAATTTTGCATTCAAAAGTTATGGAAATATATGTCAATGATCATCACTGCTGTGAATGACTTTATAAAATAGAGATAAAATATACCTCACAACATTGGAGGTCTAGTCAACTAGGCAGGAATGTGGTCTATGAATACTGTCGGCATGGCATGGACACTCCACTTATGTCACCTGTGGTTGTTTAACAGTTAGTGTAGATAACCATCTATACATACAGTTACTTTGCCACAATAGATGCAGACATAATGACATTAATAAGTATTTTGTGAGTAGTGTCTCTTGCATTTAAAGCATAATTCCTAATTCTTATTCTATTTACAAGATGTAATATTATTTCAAAAACTAAGCCACATATGACACAAATCATGTAATGTTCAGGCTGTGGTGGAGGAGGAGTCAGACAAGAAGAAGGTAGTGGACCAGGATAAGGCAGCACCACCTCTGGAGGCTGAGGAAAAGTAGGCATCCAACTCTGGCAACAGAAAAAAAGGAGGCAGAGAGATTAAAAAAGGGAGCCAGGTCCAGGTGCTTGTATGAACTGGATCCACATGTTCAGAAAAACAGACTCTGGAAGCTGACAATTTTTCCCTGCTGGTGGCTGAGAAGCAGCAAGGGAACATAACAGTCCAGAGGTAGAAGTGATGTCACAATAAAGTTAGCAAATGGATCAGGTCAGAACTACTGTCTAGCACTGCAGTGATAAGTAATGTGCAGGTCACATAAGAGGAACAACAAAAGCATGGAGGTACTATAGGAATTGGGGGAAATAATCTGGGAAGTAGCACAGGCCGGAAGCCCAGTTGTTGAAAAATGAGAAGTGTGTAGTCCTTAGCTAGATTAACGGAAGTTGGCTGTATAGGAGTCCAGTGTGGTGTGAACTAAGTAGAATTGAGGGCCTCATTGGAATAAGTGGAGACTTTTCCTGAGAAGGGTGATGGAGCATGTCATGTCATGAGTGAAAGTTGTCCAGGAACAAACTGTTCTTTCCAGTCCTCCATTGTCTGTACCTGTGCTCCTGCCGTCACACCTCCCCCACTTTTTCTCAATCACCTGCCAGCCCCACAGAAATAAATAACATTTTTGCCTTTGGAAAAATGTGTATCTATCATATTATCTATGTGTTTCTTAATTTTATAGTTTCTTCAATAAAAAACAACAAACCAGATGAATAAGTGACTTAAAAATAAAAGTCACCTTCAGTACACATTGTTTCTTAAACCACTTATGATGCTATGGCATTCTGAAAATGTACTGTACAGACTTCTTACAAATTAACTTCATTAGTAGAACACAAATAAAAAGGTAGTGTAATCCTTATATGGGTAGTGAGGACAGACTTTGTTTTGCTATCAAACATATCTGATTGGGTCTTTATGCAGAAGCACATCTATTAACAATAATGAACATGAATGGAAATGATTCAGTGTTGCATAAAATATTCCCCAAATTAAAATTAGAACATTATAATACACAGGCACTGTTGAATCTGTGCAGTATTTCTGCTCAGTTGTTTATTAAAATTATATTGTCAAAGAATAGATGCTTCTGCACTATTAATGTTGACATGCCCCCATTTGCATTGTCCACGTGCCCTTTACATGGCGCTTTCATATGCCAGGGCCAGATGGAGTCCCCAGTCTGTCCCTGGTTCCATATAGTAGGCAAATATGCAATAACCATAATGCAATAAACAAGTTATACAGACTTTTTTTTCTGTGCTGTATATCATCAATGTTATATACAGTACCAAAAATGTGCAACTAAAATTCATTCTACTGATAAGTGATAATGCTATGTAAAGAATTGCACTAAATATAATAAATCACCATGGTCAATTTTCACAATCATTATCTGTATTAATTGTTCTAAATAATTCACAGTTGCTTTACCAAGGACATGACATGCATTGGGCATTTTTTTATTGCTTAGGATAATGATACTAAATATGCTGGATGAGAAATGAATTCTTGAAAGGACATTTTTACCATTATAGCAGACTAATGTGTCATATGTCCTTCTTAGAGCCATTACATTTCTCTTTGATATACTTTGGGATGGTCTTAGCTATCAAATATGTATAATCTAATATGTTCTAATCTCCAAAAGTAGCAGACTCTATTATTAACCCAATTTCTGCCAGAAAGATTTGCTGGTAAGGATACTTCATGATATTATCTCTATACTTATTATTTCACAATAAACACCCAGTATCTTTGTGCAGAGCAAGTACAAAATTTAAATATTCACTTTTTA
This sequence comes from Pseudophryne corroboree, assembly GCF_028390025.1. Classification (NCBI taxonomy): domain Eukaryota; kingdom Metazoa; phylum Chordata; class Amphibia; order Anura; family Myobatrachidae; genus Pseudophryne; species Pseudophryne corroboree. The sequence goes on along the minus strand of NC_086446.1, from coordinate 550,718,751 downwards.
CTGTTTACAATTATATATATTAGAAACAGAGATTAAGTATACAATGATTTGACATGTTCCTAATTTTCTTAGTTTGTTTTACAGTAGCTTGGTGTTATATTTAAAATCCAAAATTCACATATTCTAATTAAAAGTAAGATTAGCTTGCAGTTTTTAATTATTACATTTGATCTCACTTGCCATGTTGTAATTATTGTTTAAGCAAATTTAGATTAAATTCTATAATATGTGAATTTATTTCTAAAACTTATGGCATATTTACTAGTAGGCATGATTTTCATAAATAATGATTATCATTCAAAGCTGACAGTGAATATATTAATTTTCTTTTTCTATATTTTTTTAATTTTGTTTAAACCCATCAAACTAAAGTTGGTACTTTTAATTTTTGTTGCTATATTGTTCATGCTAGAATAAATGTTGTACAAGAACAGTAATAGAACGTGCTGTACATATTTAAAATAGTCTTACTAACGATATAAATCTACATGCACTGAAAAAAACAATCCTCTTAACAGAATTCAATGTGTTTATTGTAGAAATACCTAGAACAAGTGTGAATATCTGAAGTCCAGAAGGAACTTTGTTTCATTATAGTGTGACCTATTATGCGTCATTTTGCTGTGTTAGCAGGATGCCATATTTTTACCTTTCAGTGGTGGAAATGTTTTAAAACTTGGAGAGAGATACAGTAGAGAGACAGAAGCTGATTGATTTGTACTTTATCTCTTTGATAAATATCCCCATATATGAGCAAATTTTGGGTTATTTCTTTAAGACCTTTTAATCATTCTATATTTGACTATGACAAAACTCACTGAGAGGACTATAAACTGTCAGTGACCCACAGAGTTTGGAATTCTATACTACTTGGTATTGTTTAGGTGCCCTATTACAGTATTTCAGTGTTTAACACTATGTTAAAATATCTTCTGCATAGAATGAACCTTTAGTATCAAACAATTTGTGCTTTACTTTAGTTTTGTCCCATTACATTCTATCCTTTCATAAATAAATAAAAAATCCACATTTTGACCTCAAGCCAAGGTACATCATATTTACTAAGAGTGTAACAAGAGCATACATTTCATTATTACTTTCAACTCCATGATATGTTGTTAAGGTAAAGATTGTGGATAAAATGGAGCGTATCATAATGACTGTGCTTTACATAGAATGGCATCACCATGATACAAATTCTCGGATGTACAGCAGGAACATAAATGGGAATAGATTATTCTCATCCTGAACATTTCTCACATATGCCAGTGGGTGTGTGCTTTTCAGTGAGAAGAGCAACTCATAGATTTTTGTTTGACCAGGAACAGTTACTTCTACGCAATAACCATCTACCTAAAGGCATTAATCATTTCCACCTATTCTCCATTCTTGACAATTTGACAGTTATGTTTTTGCGATAATAAGGCAGTTAAAGCAAATACAATTTAACAGGATAACATCACATAATTGGCATAATCACTATAGAAACATATACCCAGGTTGGTCCAATCTTTTGTGGCACATATAGGGAAAACAAATCGTGACAAATCACCATTGGTACAAACATTGTCAAAATAACATTAGTATCAGTAGAAATTGCACATTAACTAAGAAGCGTCTTTGCAAATGCATATGAATTCACAACACAATCACATAAATCATCAATGCACAAAATAAATGCACTGTTCTTCTGAGCGTCTTGACATGTGAAAAACATTTTTTTCAGTAAGCTTCATCAAGAGCCCTACCAAAATCGCAGAAAAATCGCAAAAAACAACACGTGGAAAACGTTTTAATTATGGATAAACCCACCAGAATGTGTTTGTTTATTTTGCCGCTTTTTGGCGACTTGTTGTGATGTGAATTAAGGTGTGACTTGTTGCGCGATTTAGTGTGTGACTTGTGGTGGAAAGTGTGGCGTGATTTGCTTTGTTTTGGCATGTGACTTCAGAAGTATTCTACTTTGAATTATAGCACATTCAAAAGCAACTTCTGAAGCAACTTCCCATGTGAAAACTGCAAAATCGGCACAAATCGCACACATCAAAAATCAACAACATATACCATTGAAGTCAAAGACGAATATTAAAAAAATGTGCAATTTTTGTTCTGGCAATCACCTGAAATTGATTCTTATTAAATTTTCCCCTTGGTGTTTGTGTCAATTTATTAGTTTTCATTAAATACATAAAAATGTAATTTATCATCATCAGGTTCATTTTGATGACTGATGTATCTAGAAAGTGGCTGCTTCATTGCATGTTTAAAGTATTCTTTTTCATACATCTTGATCTGCATGCATTCTGATACACTATCCTGAGGGCCGAAACTAGGATTTTCGTCACCCGGGGCAAAGCAGGAATTTTGTGCCCCCCTCCCACTTCTGTCACATGGCCTACCAGCAGCGTGTTCTATTACGTGCCCCCAGTATGTCCACATACGTTGCACTAAATCATTACACTACATGCCCCATACGCTGCACTGCATCACTACACACTGTACTACACCACGAAACATGCCCCTATACACTGCATTACACTAAATAACCTATATGCTAAACTTTACCCCCCCCCCCTCCCCTTCCCCAACTGCAGCTGTGAGGAAAGCAATTAGGACCCAGTGGAGTTCAGCAACTTGGGCCCAAAAATATAGTGTATTAGATGGGGAGTTACAGAGGTTTCAGAGCAGCCACCAGATCACACAGGTGGCTGCCTCAAAATGGTGCCTCAATTATCATGCTACAATGCAGTCCAGTAACACAAACACTAACAGCAACACTAACAGGGGGCAGCCACTGGGGCTGGAGACTCACCACCAAAGCACAGTATGGCAGGAGGAGGCAGAGAGGACTGCGGGCTGCCTCATGGAAACCGGAGTGATGGATCCAGGTCCAACCCCGATCAGTCAGCAAAGCAGGCCGTGCACACATCGGGAGATAGAGCCGCAGGTGGATCCGGACAGAAGCCCCAGCATCATGAGGGCTACATACAGCAGCAGTTGAGAGGAAAGTCCGTGGAGGGCAGCAGGAGGGAACTCTTCCTTCTCATTCATTCTATTCACTGCGCTTCCCGCTGTCCCTCCACAGCCGCCTCCTATACCCATAAGTCCCGCTGCAGTCAGATGATGGGAGGCAGAGCACATAAAGGGCAGACTCGGACACGCTGCCTGCACCTGTGATCTATGTCTCTGGCATCAACTGCTGCAGCGGTAGGTCAGTGCCAATCAGGGTGGATGTGAATTGCGCACCCTTTCAACACCGGCGCCTGGGTCACATGCCCCCTTAGCCCCCCCCCCTAGTTACGGCCATGCTATCTTTTCCCACTTTAACTATCCTATCACCACATCAGTCTACCCACTACTTTGACAGCCTACCCTCCTCTGCTATTGGCCTGGATAGCTGAAACTAAATGCACTTTTATTCCTGTTGTCTCTAAATTTTTAGAATGTAAGTTCTCATGGATAGGGCCTGCTGTGGCTCCTACCTGGATGGAGGAAAGGGGCTGCCACTGGCTGTGCTGCCTGATCCGTGATGCCTTGTTCCCACCACCCGCTCCCACCACCGGCAGGCTCCCAGCACCTTTACAATATAGCTGTCAGGTGCTGGGAATAACGCATGCACAGTAGCATTGGTGGTACTGCACATGCGCAAAATCCCAGCTTCTGTGGTCTGAATCAGCTGCAACCCATAGAAGCCGGTTAGGGCTGAAAGGCAGGTAGTGGCTTCCTACAGGAAATCAGCTCTCTGCTGATCGCAGCCCGGTCTGGCAGTCCCAGAGGGAGGGAACACCTCCCAATGAGACTGCCTTTCATGAGGATGACTGGCAGGTAGGACTTCCAATTGGAAGTAACTGCCAGTCACTGTATAGCCAGTACAGTTTCATGTACTGCATCTGGCTCCCTGACACGAAGGTGGATTTTACTAGGGGTGCTGCAGTCCTGCCACTGGACAGGGCCCTTTAACTAATCTCATCTGCAAACTTGTTATCCTGGTTTGTCTCTGTCATCTAGGATTGCTTGATTTTACCTTTAATAAGGAACACATATGAACTACATAGGTTCTGTGACTGATTCGAACTAGGTAAAATGAAGACTTGAAGTCAGCCAGCAACAGAATCTGTGTAATTGAAGTGTCCGTTATTTAACTGATGATCTGGCAAACCAACGGTTTTGTTTTAGTATTATTTTTTGTGTATGTTAATAACATCCATGCATTTATTTTTTGCTCCACTGTACTCATGTTGGATATGTACAATGCTTTACATTTTCTGATCCAGGAATTGTCCACCCAGTTTGTGGTGTTACAGTAATATTTTGTTCTTATGCATTGCACTTACACGAAGATCACTTGTGTGTACACTGCAATGTGCACCTTTAGGGGTCTATTCATGAAGCAGTGCAAAGTGTGGAGAAGTGAGCCAGTGGAGAAGTTGCCCATGGCAACCAATCAGCATTGAAGTAACATTTATAATTTGCATATTATACCATTGTACGGAGCAGCTGATTGGTTGCCATAGGCTCACTTTTCCACTGTTTTCACTGCTTCATGAATAGACCCCTTAGTCACACCTGAAAATCCGTACACAAGTCGCACCTGAATTTGTGTCATAATACGCTGAAATGTGACTAATTTCCAAAGTTCATTCCGATTGGTCAGAAAACGCACATGATACACTGTCATTATCAAGTTGTTATAAATACGCCCACAAACTGGCAGGAACAGGCCAAATGGTGCAGGCCAAATGAAGCCACTGCCAGTATTAGGGTTACTCTATAACCTGCTTGTGCCATGACTGGTAGCAAAAAGAGAGTGCAGCATGTGAGCTGATGGGCTTTTAGTAACATTCTGATTGGTTTAGTGCTAATTGCAATGGATTTCATATGTTTCTATTCTTGGTAGTGGTGCATTGAGGTGAGGTTTTTTTTGTGATTTTTCTCCAACTTTGGGGGTGCTTATGATGGGACTTAAGGTGTGTACACACGGTGAGATATTTTCTTTCGATTTTGACTATATAGTCAAAATTTCAAGAAAAGTTAGCGCAGATCGCAAGGTGAAAGTCACCTTGTGATCCCGATTCGATTCCTATACGCGGACCCGCCAGGTCAGCATCGCAAGAAAAGATAGACTGTGCAGGCAAGTCAATCCTTGCTAGATCGGTGTACTACCTAGTTCATCTCACATGTCAATGACATATCTCATAAGCCAAAATCTCACATAAGCCAAAATCGTAAGCACACATACTCCATATCTCAAGAAAAGTTAGTCAAAATCTGTGCTATCTGTGCTATCTGGGCTCCAGGGAGTTCAAGGGAAATCGCAAATGAAAAATCGGGCATAGCAAGGATCTCACCATGTGTACACACCCTTAGGCAAGAAATGCTTGTTTTATGGGAACATGCTGAAAAAAACAACAGTGCATTGATTTAGTGCATTGAGGTGCGACTGTCGCAATTTTGCAGTGAAGTGGAGCAATTTCTGCAAAATAATTCTTAGTAAATTGTCGCTTTCCATTGATACCAATATTATTTCCATTGATGGTGCATTGTCACGTTTTGCGGTGGAAGACGCATTTCACATGCAATTTTGTTGCAAGTGAATCCTTAGTAAATTAAAGATTATCAAAATCGCGGCTTATATACAGTATTTTGAGTTACATGAATTTTAAGTATGCAAATGCATCTAAATAGAGTTGAATCTTTTGGAGCCTCTTTCTAATCTGAAACTCCAATAAGCAATATGGGAGCCTCAAACAGATCCACTCTCTTGTGTATACTAACAGTAAGATCCAGTGGAGTAAGTTTGTCCAAGTTGCCTGGAGGCAAGATAAATATTGGTGCCCCCCTATATATAGATAAATGTATGTGTATGTGTATATATATATACATAAGATGAGGGGATAAGGGTACCGGCGACCTGTGTTGTTGAAATATTCACTAAGTCTAAAATTTATGAGCCAAAAAATATTTAAAAATACAAACAAGTTTTTAATAGTACATAAGAGTTGAATAAAACACAAAAAATCTTTAGTCACTAATAAAAGCATAAAAATCTCTATTTAAAAGGTAGGAGATCTGACTTAACTTTAAAAATAGGCAGGGGGTCAGTGCAGGGAACCCAACGCGTTTCGTCACATCCGACTTCTTCAAAGGGTCTATATATATACTGTGTATATGTGTGTGTGTGTGTGTGTGTGTGTGTGTGTGTGTGTGTGTGTGTGTGTGTGTGTGTGGAGTGTTCTGAAAAAAAGTATTTATATATACAAATTACATTTTCATTTATTTTAAATCACAGTCATACACAGGAAAGGAATCCATGACCTATTATACTGAAGGCAGACACTTTACTGATAGAGCTATTTGCTCCTGCATAGCATAGCTGCAGATTCCAACTATATGAAGCTAATTGTCAGTTCAAAACCATTGCAACTAAGCAGATCTATGGCCTTCATTCCGAGTTGTTCGCTCGCTAGCTGCTTTTAGCATCATTGCACACGCTAGGCCGCCGTCCTCTGGGAGTGTTTTTTAGCTTAGCAGAATAGCGAACGAGAGATTAGCCGAACTGCTAATAAATAATTCTTTGCAGTTTCTGAGTAGCTCCAAACCTACTCAAAGATTGCGATCAGCTCAGTCCGTTTAGTTCCTGGTTTGACGTCACAAACACGCCCTGCGTTCGGCCAGCCACTCAATTATTTCTCCAGACACTCCCACGTTTTCCCTAGCACACTCCCGGAAAACGCTCAGTTACCACCCAGAAACGCCCCTTTCCTGTCAATCATTCACTGATCAGGAGTGCGACTGAAAAGCGCCGCAGGATCCACAGCAAAACTGCTAAGTTTTTAGTTAAATAAGCGCATGCGCCCTGCGTGCCTTGCGCATGTGCATTTTGCTACATATCGCAGCATAGCGAAAATCGGCAATGAGCGAACAACTCGGAATGACCCCCTATGTGCAGTTTCACACCCATAGATCTGCTCAGTCACTAACAATGCTGATTATTTCTCTGAAAATGATGTATAAATGCTATACCCAGGATTACAACCCACAACCTATTACACTGGAAAAGGTGCCCTACTGATGGAGCTATTTGCTCCTGTATAGGAAGAATGATAATTCTAACTATATGAAGTTACTTGTAATTGTCAGAGTATTAAATTCATATATATATTTTTAGAATTCCCGTGCTACTTATACAGGAGCAAATAGTTTCATCAGTAAATTGTCCTACTTCCAGTGTAATAGGTCGTAAATTCAAATCCTGGGTATGACACTTGTAAAATGTGTAATTCTAATAAAGAGGGTGTGACTTCTAAAGTGCATGAGAAAGAGATAGCAGAGATTATCACTTAACTTAATTGAATGGTGTCGCTGAACACATGGAACAGAAGGAGAGGTGCCCCCCTACATAACAGGAGCCCCATGTCAGCCGACTCCGTTGCCTCCCACAGTTATGCCTCTGGTAAGATAACCTTCAGTAAATCTAGTTTAATGGTGGAAGGTAGGGGTAACAGCATAGGCTACTAATTAAATTATTAAAAATTATACATTAAATGCATAGCTTTTTGTAAGGATTATATCAACTATCAACACCAATTAATTGGAGTAGGTAACCTAGAGAATGCATTTATAGTGAATATTTAATTAATTGGCTAGAATGTATTAGAATGCAATTATGTATTACATAATAATTACCTAATCAAACAAACAAAAAACAAAAAGCTATGTCAATGCAAAAATATGTTTTCTTTCCCAACAAAACACTTGTTAAAATAGATTTTTGTGTTGTGAACAGTGGGGCATAGGCTCCAAAGATGAATCAAAAGTATTTTTATAATCTCAACATAAAGTTTATTAAAATTCAACTCCACTACCAAGTCTATCACACCAAAAGCCATCAATAATGAAGCACCTGTTATAGTGGAAGTATGCTTGAATTCATAAACATTTTATGGAATGAAAGGAAAATAAGCTTTTGGATGTGAATAAAAGATTTCCATGTGATTGTGTTCATTGGGAGAGGCGGTAGTTATAAATTGGTGCACACAGTCCAGATGATTCTCTGAATGTACTTTCCATACTCATCAATAATAAACAGTCTTCCTCCACTAATATAATGCAGTAAAAAGTTCATTAAATCTAAAACCCAGTAGGTGTTTCTATGGAGGAAATACATCTCTCAAGTATAAAGTTTTGCATCAAAGAAAAATGTCTTGCTTTCAGTGCAAATTTATGTAAAGTAATAAAGCACATGGATATAAGAGAATGAGCACAATACAACAGCGCCAAGACTATACAGTACCTTTATTGCAACCTCTGATAAATTATAAAAGAAGTAACCGAAATTGCACACATAAAGTCAGACATTTTCTGTAATAAGCAGATAATAACATGTATGCTATATAAATAATTAAATACATGAATATTATGTATAATAATAATAATAATAAGAAGAATAAAATACATTTTTACACACTAAAAGATGCTGATTTCCTATTTTTTAGATACTGGTGCCCCTTTTCAAGAACATCTTCTTCAAACTAAAGCTGAGATTTATCAAGCCTTGGAGAGTGATACATTGCATGGTGATAAAGTACAAACCAATCAGCTCATAACTATCATTTTTAAAACCCAGACTGTAACATGGCAGTTAGGAGCTGATCGGCTGGTACTTTATCACCGTGCAATTTATCACTCTTCAAGGCTTGATAAATGGGGGCTAAAATGTATATTCTCTGTATGTTAAAGATCCAAGTATTATCTATCAGTAATTTTAGCACCGGAATAGCATCTTTTATTAATGATACTGTAAAATATGTTCACCATAATCACGTTACAGTACAAGAGGTACTGTAGCTGTATTTACACTAGTTACTGACAACCCCCCCCCCACCCCATATACCCCACCTTATATCCCCAACCTTTGCCATAGCAATGTTTCCCCTGTGCCATAGCCACACCCTCTCATCTTATTGCAGAATGCAGTGGAGTTTTGGGCAGGGGGGACTGATCAACAGTCTCCCCTGCTTCAGTTGATTTGTGCACAAGCCGAGATCAGCATACTTATGCTCGAGGGAACTATATTCCCATCTTTGCACTTTGGGCTACAGCGCATGTGTCATTTGCACAGAATTTTGGGCAGGATTTGGGGAGTAATGGCTGTGGTCACAGACCATGATATCACTCCCAGGAGACCAAAACAAAAGGAGGAGATACATTCTGCAAGGGAGCAGAACAGCTTTTCCCCATAACAGATTGGGGACACAGCAGGGCAGCTCGATATGCCAAATACGTGGTTAAATAAAAGCTTTCTTAATTACTTTTTCTATTATTGAGCAGGGGTGGATTTAGAGGTGAGGGCGCCCCTAGGCACAACAGTAACGGCCACCCCGCCTACCTAGTTTAATTATTTTTATTGATTGCTTATAAGCCCATATTGGATGATAGACAATTTAAAAAATAATAAGAAAGATCACTAACTATGACATTTTAATTATGTATACATATATATTTATAAGTGGGACAGCTTAAAGGTGCAGTATGTGCATGTCCTACCTATTTACACTCCATTCAAGATGGCATATCGTACAGTAAAGTGGAAATATCTTGAGTTACTTGTACTTTTTTGGCTGATGGTCCCAACACAAATATCCAAGTGCAAACCCCAAACAAGTGCCACCCCTACGCACCTGCCTCACATGCCTAATGGTAAATTCGCCACCGCTATTGAGTGTACATAAACATTAGCATATTGCAGTGCTTAGCTGCTTTTTTTTTGTAGAAAAAGAGGGTAGTGGATCTATTAGATAGTGTACGTAGATAGTGGTACATTAATGGGCAATGAAGAAGCATGGAGTTCTTCCCGAATAACATGAAGTTTCCAGGATCTACATTTTATTTGAAGGAATTCAAAAAGTGGGTACATTAGTAAACATTTCTGTTACCTTCCTATGTTATGATAAAAATGTGTATAGCTTTCCAACTACGACCTGGGATATTGCTTGGTCTATGAACCCCTTTTTCAGGTATAAGACCCAGGAAATACATGGGTACAACCCTGGTCTATCAACCTGGAAATTCCTGGGTCTCAATCTGAGACCCCCATTCACACTACACCAAAAATCCAGGAATTTCCCGGGTGAGATGCGTTCATACTGCCCTGGAATTTGGTGTGTATTTAAAGGGGATGCGTTTATGTATATTATTTAGCCTTTGATATTTGTTAATGGCAAATGTGTGGTTTTATTTCCTATTTATATAATGTTGCTTTAAAGCTACTGTATGCTACTTACTAGGTAGTTATTATTTTTTTAACATTTTTTATTATTACTGCTTTTAAACCTAAATTCCGAGTCGCACCCGGGATTTGTGCATGGCCAGGGTTGGACTGGCCCATAGGGGTACTGGGGAAACCCTACTGCCTGGGGGCTCACTCCCTCCTCTAGAGATCAGGAACCAGATTGTGCACATTATGCATACTGTCTGTTACATTATATTGCAAAGTTCTATGGTGTATTTATAATGCAATCACTAGTAATATTTACTATATCTATCTACCTATCAAGGGGTCCAGACTATGCACTTGCTAATGGTTAGCCTAGCCTCTAAGCATGGGCCCCACTGCATTTCCCCGGTGGGCCCCTCATGCCCCAGTCCGACACTGTGCACAGCTTCTTCTCAAGAGAAACTCGGTGAGTCCTCTTTCAGACAGGTTCACCAACCTGGCAATATGCAGGGTTAGTGACATTACTGCCGATGCATGCGGAGGCGATGCTTGGAGATCAGATGCCAAGCACCGCCTCTTCTGTATGTAGTGAATGGGTACTGGGTCACATCGACCCGTCTTACACATTTTTCACTGCACTTTGCCCCAGGTCATTCCTGAGACCAACCCTGCAAGCTAGCCACGTTGGATTCCTTGGAAACTTAACCCTAAAAAAACCTTTTACACCTAGGGGGTGATTCAGACTTGATCGTAGATGTGCTCAATAGCACATCTACGATCACTTTCACAGACATGCAGGGGGACGCCCAGCACAGGGCAAGTCCGCCCCGCATGTCTGGCTCTGCTTCCCCCCTGCACAAGTACAAGAGCATCACACGGCGGTTATGCTTTTGTACCTGAAGAGTAGCTCCCTACCAGCGCAGCTCCTGCGCACTGGCAGAGAGCTATCATCGCTCTCCTTATTGCATAGGCTGCGTGTGACGTCATGTAGCTGCCGCGGCACACTCCCCGCACGGTCTGGGCACACCTGCATTGCCCGGACTGCACCCCCAAAATGGTGTCCCAATGCCTACGGCCCACCCCCTCCTGCCCAGCTGATTGACAGGCAGAGGCGATCGCTGGGCTGAGATGCCAATCGCATCTTTGGCATGCGCAGGCACACTGCGGCACCTGCGCAGTTCAGACCTGATCACCCGCTGTGCGAAAATGCACAGCAGCGATCAGGTCGGAATTATCCCCCCAGTCGCTCCCAGGTTATCACAGCAATAACCCAGGTTTTTAGCAGCAGTGTACAAGGGGTATTAGAGGCATCCAATGACATTCCCCCTTCTACTCCCAGCTTTCTGCCATTATTACCATTCCTCAGTTTTAGATCTGCCCTTCTCGTGAGTGAACTGCTGTGTAATAGACTAAACTCAGCTGGGATATGTTATAGCCATTAGCCAAACAGCCAATCGGACACTTTTCTTTCAACCCGGGTCTTAAAAATCCTATGTTTGATGCATTCACACTAGAGGCGACCTGGGCCGCACCTGGGAAAACCCTGGTAGAAAGCAGGGTCATGGACCCAGGACTTAAACCTGGGTCATTTCAGTTCACACATACTGTAGCAAAAGCCCAGGTCGATGCACATTCATGGGCAAAAATCCAGGTTTTTGCTGTATTTCTGAAAGGGGTATTAGTCTCCTTTTCCACTGACCAAAATCCTGGGTTTTGGGGGTGATTCAGACCTGACCGCTAGGCTGCTAACATTGCTGTCCTTCGTTCAGATAGTCACCGCCCCCAGGGGGATTGTAAATTTGCAGTGCAAGTGTGCAAATCCCATGTGTACGCCGAGCAGCAAAATTCCACAGTGTACAGTCTCTGCACAGCCCAGGACTTACTCCTTCAGTGCGATCATAACAGGCTGATTGAGACCATAGCTGACGTCAGACACCCTCCCCGTAAATGCTTGGGAATGCCTGTGGCTTTCCGGACACTCCCAATAAACGGACAGTTACCACCCACAAATGGCCTCTTCTTGTAAATCATGTCGCTGACCAGCGATGCCCGTTGTTGTTGTCTGACGTGTGTGCACATTGCGGTGCATACGCATGCACAGTTATGACCTGATCGTCCACTGTGCGAAAACGCATAGCAGCAATCAGGTCTGAATCACCCCTTTGTGTGTTCACATACAAAAACCCAGGTTTTATATATCAGTGGAAAAGGGTAATTAGCTTGAATAAAACATACTGTAGTTATTTCCTTTTTTTAGAAGGAATATTCATGAATCTAAGTATGATTAAGTGACAACCTAAGCAGTATATGAAGAGGTCAAGCATATACAGGTGTAGCAGCTTTCATTCATCCCACACAGGGCTGCATGGGCACAAGTGCTGTGGTTGCGACTTGGTGCACCAGGCTGCACCATAATTGCACCATAGAAATCTTATGGGATACATGTATAATTATACAAATATTCACATATACACGCATGCGCCCCACACCCAATGGATTGCAGGTGTGCTTAGTTGTAGACAAGGTGAGCGTGGCTACATCTGTAGTTTACAAATCCTAAATTCCTAAATAATACAACACTTAGAAGTGAATAATCTTGGAAAAAAGATTCCACCAATCATGTGTGAGAGTTGAGGTGCAACCTATAATAGCGGAAAGGTTTTTTTTAAATAAATGATAGGCAACGATCTCGACTCATAGGCAGTGACAGCTCCAGAGGTGGGGATGCAGTGCAGTCCAAAATTCAACTAGGCGAGTCACACCAACTGCCCCCTTAAAAGCTGAAAAACATTGCCAGCCTGGATTCATTGACAGATGGTTTGGCACCCCTACTTCAATTTTGGACTGTGCTGCAGCCCCGCCTCTTCCCACTACTCAAATGGGTAGATTAAAGAAATCTTCTGAAAATAAAAAGAAGTGGTATTGCTCATAGCAACCAGATTCTGTCTGTAATTTTCTAGGATGCATTGGAGACATGATACATAGAATCTGATTGGTTTCTATAAGCAACACAAGCACTTGTTATTTTCAAAAGCTTTAGTACATTTACCACATAGAAGGCAATTAGTGGACTGAAAATAGCAACCATACTATGGGGGAAATGTAATAGTCTGTGAGCTGAAGACATGGGTGGTTTCCTATGTGAGTCTGCCAAATATATTAAAGTAGCAATCATTTCGAAGTCATAACAAGGTTGGTTTTGTCTTTTTAATAATTGCTACTTTCAAATATCATGCAGACTTGCACGGAACCCGCTGATGCCCGTAGTTTGCAGCAATTACATTTACACCTACAGTAAACAGTACCTTTGGGCAGTACAGATCGTGTAATGGTCAACATTACTGCCTCACAGCACTGAGGTCATGGGTTCAATGCCCAACATGGCCCAAACTGTGCACAGTTTGTAGATTCTCACTGTGTTTGCGTAGGTTTCCTCCCACATTCCAAAAATATATACTGTCAGGTTAATTGGTTCCCAACAAAAATTAACACTAGTGTGAACGTACATGTGGTAAGGAATATAGGGGGTCACTCCAAGTTGATCGCATGGTAGCAGTTTTTTGCAGCCGTGCGATCAGATAGTTGCCACCTATGGGGGAGTGTATTTTAGCATAGCAAGTGTGTGATCCAGTGGCGGAACTAGCGAGCGGTGTGCCCAGGTGCAACAAAATGCTTTGGGCCCCCTCTCTCATCCCGTCCAAGTCCACCCCCAACTGCAAATTTGGGATTCTTTGCATGCTCCCATATAATATATATATATATATATATATATATATATATATATACAAACACTCGGCTCCGGCACTCCAGAAATGTTAAGCTGCTAAGGTGCCTTCCCTGTGGGACAATCCCACGTAGATATGCAGACAGGATAAAGGCAGCACTCAAAGACTTGCACAGGTAGCGAAAAAGGCATCCGAGCAGGGATGCTGTTTTTAATAAGTGTTACGTTTCGGGGACGTATCCCCTTCCTCAGACAGTGATACAGTGCATCAATACAGATATAAATACAAGAATCTATTAGTGCCACTTACCCCCCTTCCATCACTCACAGCTGCGTGTATCGCGGTGCTCCAGAACTCCCCCGTCCGACACTTCCGGTCTCTGCGTCACAACAGGTCAGGAAGTGACGTCCATGGGCCGGTCGGTTGCCATGACGACGCGCCATGAGCTGTCACATAGAGAGCAATGAACCATAAGCGATAAATGGATTTAAAACATCTAGATACTAGATAAATATACTACACTTTAAAAGACAAACACATTGTGATTTGCAACCAAAACATGACATACATAAAAATTGCGCTAAATGTATGCTCGAGTATGCCTAGGAGGTGAGAAAAATGTGACAATAAAACGTGCAATATACTAATATAGTACATACACTGGACAATGTGGGACCCCAACCTGGGATGTGACACAACATTACAAAAAGGTAATTTATATGTATCTCCTTATTCATATAATCAATATTTGATGAAATATAGAACAATTACCAGCATATATCATGCCCTTACCAAACACAACAACACCTTACCCATAGGCCGTTATGTGCGGGCGAATGAGTATGTGCTCTAACAGTGCCTGCTACTAAACATGATGAACGGGTCATAACTGAAACTATATCAATGGTTGATTGCCAACCTCAGAACATAATTACAAGAAATTGATGAGTTCTAAGAATTCGTTAAACCCCTTGGTGCCATACAGTTGAGTTTAAAAATCCATTTGGATTCTAATTGAAGCAATCTCTTGCCCCTATCGCCACCCCGTATAGAGGCCGGAACATGATCTATTGCTTTGTACCTCAGGCTGGCCAGATTATGTTGCTGGGAGGCAAAATGACGGGCCACCGGCTGGTCGCTTGTGCCTGATACCAATGCTGCTCGTATGGTGGACCTGTGTTGTGTGAGTCTCACTTTGAGCTGACATTCGGTTTTCCCAACATAGTAAAGCCCACAGGGGCATACTATGACGTAAATTACAAACCTAGTAGTGCATGTTAATGGCCACCTGATTTTAAGCCGCTTGCCAGTCTGTGGATGCGGTATGGTGTCGCCAATAAGCATGTAGGAACAGGTTGTGCATCCTAAGCATTTGAAACACCCGTTCTTTCTACTTAGAAAGTTACTGGGTGCTCTTGATTGGCAGAAGCCTGTTACATCAGTTTTAACAACCATATCTTTAATATTTCTACTGCGAGAATAACTGGGCATCAATCTGTGGTTATGGAAACATTTCAAATCGGGATCTGAAGTTACCATTTGCCAGAGATCCTTCGCCTGTCTGGTAATCACAGGGTTGCTAGTGTTGTATTCATTAACCCAGGGTGTCACGGCTTTGACTATAACTTTAGCTTTCCTCTTATTTTTCTGGGCAACATTGTATTTAGCCCTGTCGCATGCTTTGTTTAACTCGGCTTTAGCATAACCTCTATCACAGAAATTATTGATCATTTCTCCCAGTTGTACATCCCTCATAGCTGGATCTGAGTTATTTCTACATACCCTAATAAACTGCGAATATGGCAGACTACGTATAATGGCCTTGGGATGGAAACTGTCTGCATGGAGAATTGTATTCCTATCAGTAGGTTTTTTATATACCGAGGTAAGTATCTTGCCATCCCTTAATTGGATCAGAACATCAAGGTAACATACCTCAGTTTTACTGGCAGTAAGAGTAAGTTTAATGGGGCTACTAGACTGGTTCTGTTTCTCAATAATCTCTGTCAGCATGGTCAGATCTTTGTTCCATATAATTAGGAGATCATCAATATATCTGTAATATAATGACATGGCCCCTGATATTTCCACATTTTCAAAAAACAGACTCCTTTCTACCTCCCACATGTAACAATTGGCGAAAGATGTAGCTACCGGCGAGCCCATAGAGCAACCGGTGAGTTGTTTGAAAAAACACCCATTAAATAAGAAGAAATTATGATCCAATGTGAATGCCAATAGCTGCATGAAAAAAACAATATCGGGACCCTCATATAACTTATTGCCAGTGATAAGACGTGCCACTGATGCCAACCCCGCCTGATGCGGGATGCATGTATACAGGCTGGCAACATCTAGTGTGACCAACATCGCCTCACTGGAAACCTGCTCTATTAATGCCAATTTTTCAAGCAACATTCCAGAATCTTTAAGATACGAAAATATATCCTGTACACAAGGTTGTAAATAATAATCTAAATAGATGGCGATAGGCTCGCACAGAGACCCCCGGGCCGAGATGATTGGTCTCCCCGGAGGCCTCTGTGCATCCTTGTGGATCTTAGGTAGAGTGTACAGAAGGGGCACCACTGGCCACTTAGTGGTCAGTTTGTCGCATATCACTTGCGAGATAAACCCCTCGCTTACAGCATGTTTCAATATGGTATCTAATTTCTGTTTATACGTTGGGGTGGGATCCTGATCCAAAACGCTGTAAGTAGTTGTATCACTTAATAGTCTTTCACACTCCTCGATGTAAGCCGTGGTGTCTTGAATGACTATGGATCCCCCCTTGTCAGCTGCCCTTATGATGATGTCCCGCCTATTTTGTAGCTCTCGCAGGGCCAGTAATTCCTCTCTAGATAAATTGTGTCGGACCGTACTGGTAGGTCCATTAATTGAATTCTCCATCAGCCGATGAAAAGTTTTTAAAGTGGCATTTGTGGATGGTGGATCAAACTTAGATCGTGATCTCAATTTTGCCAGCCTGGGAGGTAGGGTCAAAGTAGATGTTGACTCAGGTTGTTTAGAGAAATGTTCTTTAATTTTTAATGACCGTGAAAGCTTAAAGGTTTCCACCTTCCATTTAAATTTATCAGGGTAATTCGTGGGTATAAAGGATAAACCTTTATTTAGCAACTGTTGCTCAGGGTTGCTGAGCGTATAAGAGGACAGGTTAAAGATTAAGTTCTCCTGTTTTTGGGGGGTCTTCCCACTGTTCTGCCTCCGCGTATTAAACTCGACTGTATGGCACCAAGGGGTTTAAATGAATCCTTAGGACTCATCAATTTCTTGTAATTATGTACTGAGGTTGGCAATCAACCATTGATATAGTTTCAGTTATGACCCGTTCATCATGTTTAGTAGCAGGCACTGTTAGAGCACATACTCATTCGCCCGCACATAACGGCCTATGGGTAAGGTGTTGTTGTGTTTGGTAAGGGCATGATATATGCTGGTAATTGTTCTATATTTCATCAAATATTGATTATATGAATAAGGAGATACATATAAATTACCTTTTTGTAATGTTGTGTCACATCCCAGGTTGGGGTCCCACATTGTCCAGTGTATGTACTATATTAGTATATTGCACGTTTTATTGTCACATTTTTCTCACCTCCTAGGCATACTCGAGCTTACATTCAGCGCAATTTTTATGTATGTCATGTTTTGGTTGCAAATCACAATGTGTTTGTCTTCTAAAGTGTAGTATATTTATCTAGTATCTAGATGTTTTAAATCCATTTGTCGCTTATGGTTCATTGCTCTCTATGTGACAGCTCACGGCGCATCATCATGGCAACCGACCGGCCCATGGACATCACTTCCTGACCGGTTGTGACGCAGAGACCGGAAGTGTCGGACGGGGGAGGTCTGGAGCACCGCGACGCACGCAGCTATGAGTGATGGAAGGGGGGTAAGTGGCACTAATAGATTCTTGTATTTATATCTGTATTGATGCACTGTATCACTGTCTGAGGAAGGGGAAACGTAACACTTATTAAAAACAGCATCCCTGCTCGGATGCCTTTTTCACTACCTGTGCAAGTCTTTGAGTGCCGCCTTTATCCTGTCTGTATATATATATATATATATATATATAGTGGAAAAAACGAGGCGGCACTCAGAGACTTTTCACTGCAATCATATAATGGTGCAAATGGTCACATCAGCGTTTCGGGGACCTGGTCCCCTTCTTCAGGATAACAAAAGTGCAAAACAAGAGTGTTTAAATAAGCATGGAAACACTTACCCACTGACCCCATTCAATCACCAGCTGCAGCGTGTCGCTCTGGCCGCCCGCTCGGGACTTCCGCCCGGTTCATTGGCGTTTCGGCGGGACCGGAAGTGACGTCGCGAGAGCGAGCCGCGTTACCATGGCAACCGCTCAAGACATACTCACTGCCTGAGCATCGCGCCCTGATCGTGTCTCTCCTGCTGCCGCCAATGCATCCACAAGTACCGCGAGGTCTGAAGCCCTGACACGGAAGACCGCTGCATTACCATGGTAACGCTGTCAGCTGTAGATAAACATAAAACAAAAGCAATAACATAAGTGACAAACTAAGATGACTTTTAAAGGTCAATGTTAAACTGACAAATCAAACTAAAGTGCTAGTGCAAACAATAAATTAAAAACAATTAAAAACATCTGAAGGTGCAAGAGAAAAAATATACATCATGGCCCCTCTAATGTAAAAAGAACCTGCTGATGTGTATTAAATGTTAATCAAAAAGTGGCAACAACTGCCTGACAACTCAAACCTGTATTGGTGCCCTGTGGCTTAAGGCAAGATGGTGAGCGGCATGAGCGCAAGGCGCCCAAACTGCATCACTACACCTTTCTCAACATCAACACTATTGGGCCAGACAAAAATAACAAAAAATTAATTAATTCCAAATTTTTATTCAGACCCCCAGGTTTCAGAGTGTTTAACTTATGAATCCACATGGACTCCAGCTGTAATAGCTTGCGGCCCCTATCACCCCCCCCCGTATCGAATCAGGGACATGATCGATGATACGGTGTTTGAACAAGGCCATTGAGTGTCTAAACGTCACGAAATGTTTCACCACAGGTTTCTCGCCGCTACCCGATGCCAAGGCATTCCGGATGGCCAGTCTGTGCTGGGCCATTCGAATTTTGAACTGGCATTCTGTTTTGCCAATGTAGTACCGCCCACATGGGCAGATGACGGCATAAATTACAAACTTCGTGCTGCATGTGAGAGGCCATTTGATTTTGTAATTTTTCCCTGAAAAGGGGTGAGCTATGGTGGTCCCTGGTGACATGTGAGAACATGTTGTGCAGCCGGTACACTTGAAACAGCCATTACGCCTGGTAAGGAAGTGTGTAGGATTCACTCTCAGTTTTGCCATATCAGTTTTAACCAAAATGTCCTTGATGCTTTTTCCTTTTTTATAGCTAGGCATGATGCGTTTGTCGTGTAGCATCTTCAGATCAGGATCTGATGTTACAATGGGCCACAGCTGTCTTAATTGGTGTTGCATCTCCCTACTTGTCACATCATACTCACACACCCAAGGAATAATTTTAGACATATCTTTGGTGTGCTTGGATTTCACCAAAATGTCTTTCTGTGTGGCTTCTGCTTTCTGGCGGGCCGATCGTACCAATGCCCGTGGGTAACCTCTTGCCAGAAATCTGTTTTCCATCTCCTTCAACTGACTTGCCCTGATGGAGTCACTGTTATTGGCCCTACACACCCTCAGAAACTGAGAGTATGGCAGGCCCCTAACGGTGGATAT
The DNA here is from genome assembly GCF_028390025.1 of Pseudophryne corroboree. Classification (NCBI taxonomy): domain Eukaryota; kingdom Metazoa; phylum Chordata; class Amphibia; order Anura; family Myobatrachidae; genus Pseudophryne; species Pseudophryne corroboree. The sequence goes on along the minus strand of NC_086446.1, from coordinate 550,699,038 downwards.
AGGGTGAAAACTGTCATATCGCAAAATCGTATTGCGATCGGTGGGCTTTCTATAAAGACATGTAATGATTTTACTCTCCTGTAGTTTAATTAAAATGTCAAGAAAGCAGATTTCAACTGGGCTGCTGGTCATTGTGAGTTTGGCTGGACTGTCGGATTGGTTATGCGAATCAATCAACGCCCCCAACTCCTGTATCTCGCCACGCCAGAAAATCAACACATCGTCTATATACCGATAGTAAACAAACAATCTGTCGGCAATGGTTCTATTGGCCAAAAATAATTCACGCTCTGTTTCCCACATGAAGGCATTAGCGAACGAGGGTGACACGGAGTTGGGGGCGTTGATTGATTCGCATAACCAGTTTGGGCGCCTTGCGCTCATGCTGCTCACCATTTTGCCTTAAGCCACAGGGCACCAATACAGGTTTGAGTTGTCAGGCAGTTGTTGCCACTTTTTGATTAACATTTAATACACATCAGCAGGTCCTTTTTACATTAGAGGGGCCATGATGTATATTTTTTCTCTTGCACCTTCAGATGTTTTTAATTGTTTTTAATTTATTGTTTGTACTAGCACTTTAGTTTGATTTGTCAGTTTAACATTGACCTTTAAAAGTCATCTTAGTTTGTCACTTATGTTATTGTTTTTGTTTTATGTTTATCTACAGCTGACAGCGTTACCATGGTAACGCAGCGGTCTTCCGTGTCAGGGCTTCAGACCTCGCGGTACTTGTGGATGCATTGGCGGCAGCAAGAGAGACGCGGTCAGGGCGCGACGCTCAGGCAGTGAGTATGTCTCGAGTGGTTGCCATGGTAACGTGGTTCGCTCTCGCGACGTCACTTCCGGTCCCGCCGGAACGCCAGTGAGCTGGGTGGAAATCCCGAGCGGGCGGCCAGAGCGACACGCTGCAGCTGGTGATTGAATGGGGTCAGGGGATAAGTGTTTCCATGCTTATTTAAACACTCTTGTTTTGCACTATTGTTATCCTGAAGAAGGGGACCAGGTCCCCGAAACGTTGATGTGACCATTTGCACCATTATATGATTGCAGTGAAAAGTCTCTGAGTGCCGCCTCGTTTTTTCCACTATTTTCCACCGGTTCCCGGTTGGGGAGGGCACCAGAGCAGCATCAGTCCAGCATTGGACTCCGTGGAGTGCCGGAGCAGTTGTTCACTTTATATATATATATATATATATATATATACACACAGAATAAAAACCACAGCACTCACCGCACCAGAAGCGGGGCACAGCTATGCACTTACCACTCACAGGGTGGGGTGCATGTAACACTGCACTCTCCACCACAGAAGCGGGGTACACAGCTGTACTTACCACTCACAGGGCGGGGTGCATGTAGCCCATGACCACATCGCTCTAATAAATACAAACAGAGAACCCAGCACTCACCAAAGTAAACTCACTTATCCTCAACAATTCAATAAATAAATGATGGGGGTTTAGTTGGTGGATTGGCCAATGCACGGAAGCCTGTATACCGATTCAAGGTACCCCACCTTCATACAGGTCCTACACTATCACAGAGTCTTAAAACCTGACTACCACACTGCTGCATCATCTGCCTGCTAGATGTAATGTGTACCTGCCACAGACTTTATGGCTTTTAAAGGCACACTAGTCACCTATTGCACTGGCTCAAAGATGATTGCTAAAAAACAGCTGAGACAGGTTCAGGATAATAAAGTCCACACAGGGGTGCATGAGAAAGCTAGTGGCCACGGTTAATAAGAGCTAACCATAGATTAACCCCTTCATATACACACAGAATAAAAACCACAGCACTCACCGCACCAGAAGCGGGGCACAGCTATGCACTTACCACTCACAGGGTGGGGTGCATGTAACACCAGTGCAATAGGTGACTAGTGTGCCTTTAAAAGCCATAAAGTCTGTGGCAGGTACACATTACATCTAGCAGGCAGATGATGCAGCAGTGTGGTAGTCAGGTTTTAAGACTCTGTGATAGTGTAGGACCTGTATGAAGGTGGGGTACCTTGAATCGGTATACAGGCTTCCGTGCATTGGCCAATCCACCAACTAAACCCCCATCATTTATTTATTGAATTGTTGAGGATAAGTGAGTTTACTTTGGTGAGTGCTGGGTTCTCTGTTTGTATATATATATATATATATATATATATCATGTAAACATATTGATATATTATTTTAAAAAAGGGCCACGCAGGTGTATGTGTGTGTGTGTGTTTATAAATATATATATATATATATATACCTATACAATATTCAGCGGCGCTCAGGGATGCAAAGTACAGTATGACATAACAGGGTAGAGATACACATACAGATGGGATCCGTTCAGGTTTAGGATGTGGATGTGTCCTAGATTTAGGATGTGAGGAGGGGGGTGATTATTTGGATGCAATGGGGGCACTGTGCTGGGGAGGATCTGGTGAGGGTGACCTGCAAAGGGCCAGGTAACTAGACATTTTAGCACTGTGTGCAAGAAATGGCATCAGCGCAACCTTTTATGTAAAATTGGGGCAGTGCACGCCGTAGGCATGCACAAAAAATATAGGAGCGTGGCTTCATGGGGAAGGGGTGTAGCCACAAAATAATACCAATTCATATTACAGTGCACAGTATTCTCCAATAATCAAATTACGGCACAGAGTAGCGCCACTACACCAGGTAGAGCCCTTTTTACACATTACAGAAGACAACGTCCCCTTCTTACACATTACGGCAGACAGAGTCCACCTTTTACACATTATGGCAGACAGCATCCCCTTTTTACACATTACGGCAGACAGCGTCCCCTTTTTATAAGAGATGTGCGGCTGGCACTTTTCGTGTTATGTGTTTTGGTTTTAATTCCACTTTCGTGTTTTGGTTTTGGCTTGGTTTTGCCAAACCCTTTTGTGTTATGGTTTTGGTTTTGAATCTGGATGATTTTTGAAAAATACACAAAAATGGCTAAAATCACAGAATTTGGGGGTAATTTTGATCCTACGGTATTATTAACCTCAATAACATTCATTTCCACTCATTTCCAGTCTATTCTGAACACCTCACACCTCACAATATTGTTTTTAGGCCAAAAGGTTGCACCAAGGTTGCTGGATGACTAAGCTAAGCGACACAAGTGTTTGGCACAAACACCTGGCCCATCTAGGAGTGGCACTGCAGTGTCAGACAGGAGGGCAGATATAAAAAAAGGCCCCAAACATCACATGATGCAAAGAAGTAAAAGAGGTGCATCGAGATTGCTGTATGACTAAGCCAAGCAACACAAGTGTGCCCATCTAGGAGTGGCACTGCAGTGTCAGACAGGATGGCACTGTTCAAAAACTAGGCCCCAAACAGCATCTCATGCAAAGATTTAGAAGACGTGCAATGAGGTAGCTGTATGAATAAGCCAAGCGACACAAACAATTGGCCCATCTAGGAGTGGCACTGCAGTGGCAGACAGGAGTGCAGATATCAAAAAAAGGCCCCAAACAGCACATGATGCAAAGAAGAAAAAAAAGTGCAAGATTGAATTGTCTTTGGGCCCTCCCACCCTGGGCCCTCCCACCCTGGGCCCTCCCACCCATCCTTATGTTGTATAAACAGGGCATGCACACTTTAACAAACCAATCATTTCAACGACAGGGTCTACCACAAGACTGTGTCTGAAATGACTGGTTTGTTTGGGCCACAACCAAAAAAAGAAGCAACCAATCTCTCCTTGCACAAACTGGCTCTATAGAGGCAAGATGTCAACCTCATCCTCATCCTCCGATTCCTCACCACTTCTACTGTGTACATGCTCCTCCTCACATAGTATTAATTTGTGCCCACTGTAATCCACCATTACAGGTCCCTCTGTACTTTCTGGAGGATATTGCTGGTAAAGGTCTTCCGGGAGGAATTTATAATTCATTTTGATGAACATCATCTTCTCCACATTTTGTGGAAGTAACCTCTTACGCCGATCGCTGACAAGGTTACCGGCTGCACTAAGCACTCTTTCGGAGTACACACTGGAGGGGGGGGCAACTTAGGTAAAAATAAAGTCAGTTTGTGCAAGGGCATCCAAATTGCCTCTTTTTCCCTCCAGTACACATACGGACTGACATGAATACTTGGATGATGTCACTCATATAATCCTCCACCATTCTTTTAATGCTGACAGAATCATATGCAGTGACAGTAGACATGTCAGTAATCGTTGGCAGGTCCTTCAGTCCGGACCAGATGTCAGCTTTCGCTCCTGACTGCCCTGCATCACCGCCAGCGGGTGGGCTAGGAAATCTTATCCTTTTCCTTGCAGCCCCAGTGGCTGGAAAAATTGAAGGAGGAGCTGTTGACAGGTCACGTTCCACTTGAGTTGACAATTTACTCACCAGCAGGTCTTTGCACCTCTGCAGACTTGTGTCTGCCGGAAAGAGAGATACAACGTAGGTTTTAAACCTAGGATCGAGCACTGTGGCCAAAATGTAGTGCTCTGATTTCAACAGATTGACCACCCTTGAATCCTGGCAAAGCGAATTAAGGGTTCCATCCACAATTCCCACATACTTTGCGGAATCTCTCCGTCTTAGGGGGTAATTCCAAGTTGATTGCAGCAGGATTTTTGATAGCAATTGGGCAAAACCATGTGAACTGCAGGGGAGGCAGATATAACATGTGCAGAAAGAGTTAGATTTGGGTGGGTTATTTTATTTCTGTGCAGGGTAAATACTGGCTGCTTTCTTTTTACACTGCAAATTAGATTGCAGATTGAACACACCCCACCCAAATCTAACTCTCTCTGCAAATGTTATATCTGCCTCCCCTGCAGTGCACATGGTTTTGCCCAATTGCTAACAAAATTCCTGCAGCGATCAACTTGGAATTACCCCCTTAGTTTTTGGCTTTGCGAGAGGCTGCCACTGGTGCCGCTGCTGCTGTTGTTGCTGCGGGAGGTAATACATCTATCCAGTGGGCTGTCACAGTCATATAGTCGTAAGTCTGCCCTGTTCCAGTTATCCACATGTCCATGGTTAAGTGGACACTGGATACAACCGCATTTTGTAGGACACTGGTGACACTTTTTCTGACGTCTTTGTACATTCTCGGTATCGCCTGCCTAGTGAAGTGGAACCTAGATGGGATTTGGTACCGGGGACACAACACCTTCATCAATTGTCTAAATCCCACTGCACTAATGGCGGATACCGGACGCACATCTAACACCAACATAAGTGTCAAGGCCTCAGTTATTCACTTTGCAACGGGATGACTGCTGTCATATTTCATCTTCCTCACAAAGGACTGTTGGACAGTCAATTGCTTTGTTTAAGTAGTAAAAGTAGTCTTCCAACTTCCCCTCTGGGATTATGATCGACTCCCAGCCGCAACAACAGCAGCAGCAGCAACAGCAGCAGTAGGCATACCACTCAAGGATCATCCATAGGAATCCCGGTTAGGAGAGGACTCCTCAGTCTTGACAGTGACATGGCCTGCAGGATTATTATTTATTTATTAGCAGTTTCTTATATAGCGCAGCATATTCCATTGCGCTTTACAATTATAACAACAATTATAGAACAAAACTGGGCAAAGACAGACAGACAGACAGACAGACAGAGGTAGGAAGGCCCTGCTCGCAAGCTTACAATCTATAGGGAAATAGGCATTGATATTACACAAGGATAGATGCTGCCTGTTACATAATGGTTCCCCAGGTTGCTAGGTTCTTAATGGGTTGTATATGATATGATCACCCAGCAATGTTGGAAGACAAAATGTGAGGTTATGTGGACTGTACAGAGGGGATGTAACTGGATAGGGAAGCATTGAAGGTTATGTGTGTGGGTCTGAAATTTGGTAGGCTTGTCTGAAGAGATGAGTTTTCAGAGAACGTTTAAAGGTTTGGAGACTAGAGGAGAGTCTTATTGTGCGTGGGAGTGCATTCCACAGAGTGGGTGAAGCCCGGGTAAAGTCCTGTAATTTTGAGTGGGAACAGGTAATACATGTGGATGAGAGACGCAGATCTTGTGCAGAGCGGAGGTCTGGTAGGGAGATATTTTGAGATGAGTGAGGAGATGGATGTTGGTGCAGTTTGGTTAATAGCCTTGTATGTAAGTAAAAGTATTTTATATTTGACACGGTAGAATACCGGTAACCAATGGAGGGACTGACAGAGCGGATCAGCAGATGAAGAACGTCTGGCGAGGAAGATTAGCCTCGCAGCTGCATTTAAAATGGATTGAAGTGGTGATAGCCTATGTTTGGGAAGACCAGTAAGGAGACTATTACAATAATCAATGCGGGAGATGATGAGTGCATGGATTAGAGTTTTTGCAGTGTCTTGTGTAAGATAAGGGCGTATTTTGGATATGTTTTTAAGGTGCATGTAACATGATTTAGAGACAGATTGAATGTGTGGAACAAAGGATAGTTCAGAGTCAAGGGTGACACCTAGGCAACGAGCTTGTGGGGTGGGGTGGATAGTTGCATTGTCAACAGTTATAGAGATATCAGGTTGGTAACTACTCTTAGCTGGTGGGAGAATAATTAATTCGGTTTTGGAAATGTTGAGTTTGAGGTGGCGAGATGACATCCAAGATGAAATGGCAGACAGGCATCCAGTGACACGAGCCAATACTGGTGGTGACAAATCTGGGGAGGATAGGTAGATTTGAGTATCATCAGCATACAAATGATACTGAAATACAAAGGAGCTGATTAGTTTACCAAGAGAGGAGGTATAGATTGAGAAAAGCAGAGGACCTAAGACTGAGCCTTGCGGTACTCCAACTGATAGAGGTAGAGAAAAGGAGGTAGAATCAGAGAAGTGAACACTGAAAGAGCGATTAGATAGGTAGGATGAGAACCAAGAAAGGGCTGTGTCCTGAAGACCTAGGGATTGTAGTGTTTGTATGAGAAGAGAGTGGTCAACAGTGTCAAAAGCAGCAGAGAGATCTAGAAGAATAAGTAGTGTGTAATGGCCTTTTGATCTAGCAGTGACTAGATCATTCACTACTTTGGTCAGTGCCGTCTCTGTGGAGTGTTGGGCACGAAAGCCTGACTGAAGTGGATCCAATAAGTTGTGCGAGTTAAGAAAGTGTGTAAGGCGAGTGTAGGCAAGCCTCTCAAGTAGCTTGGAGGGACTGGGTAGCTGAGAAATGGGACGGTAGTTAGAGAGTGTGTTTGGGTCAGAGTTGTGTTTCTTTAGAATGGGAGTAATGACTGCATGTTTAAACAGAGAGGGAAAGATACCAGTAGAGAGAGAGAGATTACAGATTTTAGTTAAGGTTGGGATAAGCACAGGAGACAAAGTTTTACTGACCTGTGAGGATATAGGATCAAGAGGAGAGGTAGTGGAGTAGAAGGATGAAAAGAGTGTTGATACTTCATCTTCACTTGTGGGATCAAATGAAGAGAAAGTGCCAGAGGGTTCAGGTAGGGAATTGAGCAGGTCACTGGCTGAGTTAGAGCATACCATTTCATCTCGGATTTTATCAATCTTATCCTTGAAGTAGGAAGCAAGTTCTTGTGCACGGATAGTAGCTAGTGGGGGAGGTGAGGGAGGGTAAAGAAGTGATTTAAATGTATTAAAAAGTCGCTTGGGGTTGTTGGCATGATAAGAGATGAGAGATTGGAAATATGTTTGTTTGGCAGTGTCCAGGGCCTGACGATAGGAGTGGTAGGTGGTCTTATATGTGAGAAAGTCACTTGGATTCTGAGATTTCCGCCACTGACGTTCTACTTTACGTGACAGTTTTTGTAGGTGTCTTGTTGATTTAGAGTGCCATGGTTGGCATCTAAGCCTACGTGGAGTATGATGGGTAGCTGGAGCCACTTCATCATGGGCACTCTCTAGGGTCTGGTGCAGGTGTGATACAGCAGTGTCAGGTGTAGTAAATGTCGAGATTGGTGAGAGCAGTTGTTGCAGAGAAGTGGAAAGTTGTTGAAAATGTATATTGTTAGTGTTTCTGCGGGTTAGAGGAGGCTTGCTTGGTTTTAGTGTCCTAGAATTTAAAGTAATAGAAGAGATTGTGAAGGTGATCAGGTTGTGATCAGAGAGAGGGAAAGGAGTGTTAGTGAATTCGGAAACTGAGCAGAGCCTGGTGAACACAAGATCAAGGCAGTGGCCCTCATGGTGAGTAGAGGAGTCGGACCATTGGGTTAGGCCAAGAGAGGAGGTTAGAGAGAGGAGTTTGGATGCATGAACAGATTGTGGACTGTCAAGAGCTATATTGAAATTGCCCATAATGATGGTGGAGATGTCAGAGGATAAGAAGTGTGGGAGCCAGGCAGAGAAATCTTCTAGAAATTGTTGTTTAGGTTGCCCAGGAGGGCGATAGCTGCAACACGCAGAGAGAAGGGGGTGAAAATCCTGATAGAGTGAACTTCAAATGAGGTGAATGCGAGTGATGGAACCTGAGGTAGAACAGTGTATGTGAAAAACTGTGACAGTAAGATTCCGACCCCACCACCTTTACTATTATTAGGCCTAGATGTGTGTGAGAAGTGGAAACCACCATGTGACAGTGCTGCAGGGGAGGCAGTGTCTGATTGTGTGAGCCATGTTTCTGTTATAGCCAGCAGATTAAAGTTGTGAGATATGAAGAGGTCATGGATGGATGTTAATTTGTTACAAACAGAGCGTGCATTCAATAAGGCACATTTTAGTGATTTGGAGGGGGATGGGAGACACATGATATTTATGAGATTAGATGGATTTCTATGTTGTTTTGAGACAGCAGAGTGTGAGAGGGAAAGGTGGTTGGGGCCTGGATTTGGTGATATGTCACCAGCTAATAAAAGCAGAAGAGTGAGATAAATCTTGGTGGATGTTTGCAAGTGTTTGTACTGGTGGCCAATTGTGGTTGTCAAAGTACTTGCAGAGAGGAAAGTATAAATCTCATGAGTGTTTAGAAGAGGGGAGTGGAGAATAGAAGCTGTAATGTGTACAGAGGGGTGAGTTTCAGGGTGAGTGTAGAATGTGTTAAATTTGGTGAGAATTCCATGAATTGAAATTAGACACAGTAGTTTGATGAACATGCTGAGGTTGTTTGTGTTTTATGGATTAAGTGGAGTTAGAGTAAGTTGTTAAAGTAAGTTACTTTTTCTTGATGTTTTTCAATGTTTGTTGAACTGTTTTTTTAACTGTTCGGATAACACACGTATTAATTCCACACTTAATAAATTCCAGCAAGCTACCCCCAGCAAGCTGACCCCTTAACTGACTAAGGAAATACTGTCTCTGATTAGGAACAGGCCTACCTCTGAACATTTGGTCACCTGATTGAAATGCTAATTGATCACAGAACAAATTGCACAGGGTGGGTCAACAGACTAAAACTACTCTAGCTATTCACAATAAATTCAATCACATACATAGGAAATTACAAGAAAAACATCACATACATTCAAATATAAGATGTGGTTTGTACGCAGCATGTGTGTCAGTCTGAGCCTGGTAGCATAGTAGCAATGAATTCACATACATTCAAATATAAGATGTGGTTTGTACGCAGCATGTGTGTCAGTCTGAGCCTGGTAGCATAGTAGCAATGAATTCACATACATTCAAATATAAGATGTGGTTTGTACGCAGCATGTGTGTCAGTCTGAGCCTGGTAGCATAGTAGCAATGAATTCACATACATTCAAATATAAGATGTGGTTTGTACGCAGCATGTGTGTCAGTCTGAGCCTGGTAGCATAGTAGCAATGAATTCACATACCTGAGAGATGAGAAGAAAAAAGGTGATTAGTCCAGTCCCAAGAAGAAGAACTGTTTTTTTAACTGTTCGGATAACACACTTATTAATTCCACACTTAATAAATTCCAGCAAGCTACGCCCAGCAAGCTGAACCCTTAACTGACTCTAAGGAAATACTGTCTCTGATTACCGACGTTCATGGCTGAGGAGGAAGTTGACATTGAGGGAGTTGGTTTTGTGGCTTGCAAGAGCTTAGGTACAAGAGTAAGAAGGGATTTTGGTGTCAGTGGACTGCTTACGCTCTTACCCAACTTGACACTGACTTATGATGAATACGCTCCAGCTGAGGTATAAGGGAGGATGTTCCTAGGTGGTTAACATCCTTAACCGTACTTATTACAGATTGACAGAGGCAACACACGGCATGACACCTGTTGTCCGGATTTGTGGAAAAATAATTCCACACCGAAGAGGTGGCTTTTTTGGTAGTTTGCCCAGGCATCACAATGGGCTTCTTCATCCCATGGACAACAGGTGTCTTTCCCGGTGCCTGACTTAAACAAACCACATTACCATCAGAATCCTTATCGTCAACTTCCTCAGCGCCAGCAACACCCATATCCTCATCCTGGTGTACTTCAACAGTGACATCTTCAATTTCAATATCAGGAACTGGACTGTGGGTGCTCCTTCCAGCAATTGCAGGGTGCATGCGAATGGTGGAAGGAGCCACCTCTTCCCATCCAGTGTTGGGAAGGTCAGGCATCGCAACCGCCGACACACTTGGACTCTCCTTGGGGATTTGTGATACCATCTCAGAATGCACAGTTCTTTTCTGTGCTTTTTCCAGCTTAACTCTTTAAATTTTTCTAGTGGGAGGATGAGGGCTTCCATCGTCATGTGAAGCTGAACCACTAGTCATGAGCATAGGCCAGGGCCTCAGCCGTTCCTTACCACTCCGTGTCGAAAATGGCATATTGGCAAATTTACGTTTCTCCTCAGACCATTTAAAAAAATGTTGGGGTCTTTTTACTGAACTTTGGCTTTTTTAACTTTACATGCCTTCTACTATCACATTGGGCATCAGCATTGGCAGATGACGTTGATGGCATTTCATTGTCTATGTCATGGCTAGTGGCAGCAGCTTCAGTACTAGGAGGAAGTGGTTCTTGATCTTTCCCTATTTTATCCTCCATATTTTTGTTCTCCATTATTTTTCTGGAGTTATATAATACAATATGCGGCACAGGAATGGCTGATGCACAGGACACTACCACTGGTCTGATGCAAGACAACACAGCAACACTGTAAGGGACTTTTTATTAATAATAATAATAATAATAATAATATTATTATTATTATTATTGTACTGTAGCAGTGGACATATAGCAGCAGCTTATACAACTGTGACTGATGGATAATGCACAAAACACTAGCACTGGTCTGATGCAGGACAGCACAGATAATGATACAGCAGCACTGGGCATATGGCAGCAGATGACACCACCACTGTGAATGGTCACTGGACTGACTGGTGCACAGGACACTAGCACTGGTCTGATGCAGGACAGCACAGATAATGATACAGCAGCAGTGGGCATATGGCAGCAGATGACACCACCACTATGAATGGTCACTGGACTGACTGATGCACAGGACACTAGCACTGGTCTGAGTCAGGACAACACAGATAATTATACAGCAGCACTGGGAATATGGCAGCAGATGACACCACCACTATGAATGGTCACTGGACTGACCAATGCCCAGGACACTAGCACTGGTCTGATGCAGGACAACACAGCTACACTGTAATGGACTTATTATACAGCAGCACTGGACATATGGCAGCAGAGGACACCACCACTGTGACTGGACTGATGCAGCACAATACACCACCCTGAACTGATGCAGCACAACACAGCACCCTATGCAGCAGTACTGGACATATGGCAGCAGAGGACACAAGCACTGTGACTGGACAGATTCAGTACAAGACACGGACACTGAGAGAACGGAGACAAGTCCTCTCTCTACACTCTTCAATGCCAGAGTGAAAATGGCAGGGACGCACAGCTTTTTATATGGAATCCAAATCCCGCGAGAATCAGACAGCGGATGATGACGTTTTGCCTCGTTCTGGTTTCAGAGTCAGGCGGGAAAACCCGAGCCTGACTCGGATCTGGCCTCGAATGGTGAAGTTCCGCTCATCTCTACTTTTGACACAGTATGGCCGACAGCGTCCCCTTTTTACACATTACAGCAAGCAGTACCCCTTTTTTACAAATTACGACAGACAGTCCCCCTTTTTACACATTATGGCAGATAGCATCCCCTTTTTACACATTACGGCAGACAGAGTCCCCATTTTACACTTTTACAGTATACAGCGTCCCCTTTTTTACACATTACGGCGGACAGCATTTCCTTTTTACACATTACGGCAGACAGCATCCCCTTTTTACACATTATGTCAGACAGAGTCCCCTTTTTACACTTTTACGGCAGACAGCGTCCCCTTTTTACAAATTACGGCAGACAGCGTCCCCTTTTTACACATTATGGCAGACAGCGTCCCCTTTTTACAATTTTATGGCAGACAGTGTCCTATTTTTTACACATTATGGCAGACTGCGTCCCCTTTTTACACTTTTATGGCAGACAGTGTCCCATATTTTACACATTATGGCAGACAGCATCCCCTTTTTACACATTACGGCAGACAGGATAGATAGATAGATAGACAGAAATAACAGATGATACTTACTGTCTCCGCTGGCTCAGGCTCCTAATGCAGCTTCTGGCAGATCCCGGGCAGGGGAGAAGGAGGAGGAGGGAGGTGGAGGAGGGAGCCAAAGCAGCACACTATAATTGGTGGAGGCGCCGCTGCAGCTGTCCCTCTCCTTCCACATAGGCTGGGCCGCTGCTGCTGTGATGGCGGCGGCTAGCCTATGTGAAAGGAGAGGGACAGCTGCTGCAGCGCCTCCATTAATTTCATTGCGCTGCTGCGGCTCCCTCCTCCAACTTCCCTCCTCCTTCTTCTCACCGTGGCTGCGTCCCTGCGTTCTCCTCTTTGGCGGACTGCCTGCAGCACACAGCAGCATGTAATGAGTCAGTGTAACTCATTACATGCTGCTGACTTTGGGCACCTTCACAGTGGCGGGCCCCAGTGCAAGGCACCTCTTGCACTGGTGATAGTTCCGCCACTGGTGAGATTGCTTGTACAGGGGAGCCGTGCAAAAAGTTTTTGTGTAGTTTCTGATTAGCTCTGAACTTACTCAGCCACTGTAATCGCTTCAGCCAGTAAGGTCCCGGAATTGACGTAAGACAGCCACCCTGCAAACGCCTGGACACGCCTGTATTTTCCACGGAACTCCTAGAAAATGGTCAGTTGCCACCCAGAAACGCCTTCTTGCTGTCAATCACCTTGGGATTGCCACTGCAATCACTTTCTTCATAAGGACCTACGCTGCCTGGCTTTTCCTGTCACCGGGCAGTGACGCGCCTGCGCATTTCAGTCGCGGCGCATGCGCAGTTCAGACCTAATCGCACTGCTGGGGAAGGGACCGATGTGAATGGTCAAATATTCTCTGTAAAGTGCTTTGGAATATGTGTGCACTCATAGGCAAATGCAGGGGGGGTTCCAGTTGCCCATAAACCCCCCTCCTCTTGACAAGTGGCAAATTATGACAACAATACCAATGGTATATAATATGATTACTAAATCTGCCGCTGCATCATGCAGATCAAGTTTGCTGTGTGTGTGGTTCTGAGCCTTCATTCAGTGCACTGGACCAAAGAGTAGCTACCAGGAAGAAGAGACAGGAGCCTTACTATGAGGTGTGAGAATGTGTACCGAGAAAGCGCAGTAATGGGTTCTATAATGTTTGTGCATTTATTTATTATGTTTTACCTTTTCTTAACCACTTATTTATATTATTTAAATATGTTTGATAAAGCCTACCAGTGATGAGCATGCCCTGCTACAGTTTTGCTATTTGGCCATGCTAAAACTGTAACAGGGCATGCTGGTACAGATGTAGCCACCTTTATCTTGAGTGGCTGAGGCGTTTGTCCCGATAGAGCGTATGCAGCGTAGGGAGGCGCGCCTAATCGCACGGAGGCAGACATGGCGTTTGGCGTTACCTTTACGTGTACTACCTGCGATCAGCCACCAGATGTCACTTTTTACAATCACCACTGCGCATGCGTGTGGTCTCTCGTAAAATACAATACTGAAATACATAATAAGGACTACTTTACTAAGGCGTCTCATTACGCTGCATACAGTAAATACTCATTATTACGCTGCATTATTTAATACAGTACTGTATATACGACACAGACGTAAATACTGTAGTACAGCATACAGTATATGATCCATCTACAATACTTTATGAATACTGTATGTGAGCGTCCAAGTCCCGCAGGCAAAACATAAAACCAGTAGTGTACACTGTCGCAAATGGATGTGTGTTAGAAGTTCACTATTGCCTCTCAAGATTCGGAATTTTGTACAGTACTGTATGTTATCGTCCAAATCCCGTAGCCATTACAGCATAATCAAAACCAATGGATTTATACATTTGTCTGCGGCGAAGTGGTGAAGTGTTTCGCTTCCTATACTCAGAGTCCCGGGTTCGATTCCTTAAGTACAGTACAGTACGAATGCATGTTAGTTTTTTTTCATACACTTTATTATTTTTTTTATTCACATACAGTAAACCAGGGCAAAGCTGCATGAGTGGTTCTAATGTTAAGGTTCTACAGTATGCTCCGTACAGTACACATACAATTCTGTAGCTGGGCAGACTCAATAGAAATGGCTACCACCTACAGTATGACTCCTTGCCCCACAAAGGCCCTAGGGTACGGAGCAAGTAATAGTCCAAATTGTACAGACTATGGGGCAATGCTGAAGGAGCGTCACAATCCCCTAGCTAAAATACATACAGCAGTATGCACATTATGGTACAGTACACCGGACTCGATCGCATAGCACACTGGCAAAATGGCCGCCGCCCCAGAACCCTTTTGCAGGCTATGGGGCAATGCTGAAGGAGCGTCACAATCCCCTAGCTACAATACACAGGGGCGATGGGGATAAGTTACTATTCTGTAGGATTGCATATTACGGTACACCAGACTCAATCGCATACTGTAGCACACTGTCAAAGTGACCACTACCCCTGAACCCCCACCTCGTGGCAGGCAGCAGTCGGGTATGGAATGAGAAATGGCATAAGTTGTGCAGGCTACGGGGCGATGCTGAAGGAGCGTCACAATCCCCTAGCAAACACAGATACTGTAAGCAAGGTCTATGCACATTACAGTACGTTACACCGGAATCGATCGCATAGCAAGCTGACAAACCACAAGTTTTACATAAAGCAGGCCAAAGTTGCAGGAGAGTTTCTACTGTAAAGGTTCTATGCACCGTACGGTACACATACAATTCTATAGCAGGGCAGACTCAATTGAAATGGTTACCGCCTGTGACTCCTACTGTACTGTAGCTCCTAATGTAGGAAGCACTCAGCTACAGTATGGAGCAAATAACAGCACAGATTTTGCAGGCTATGGGGCAATGCTGAAGGAACGTCACAATCCCCTAGCTACAATACACAGGGGCGATAGGGATAATCGAGTGGCTGGAGGGGGGGGTCCCCTTCATTTAAGGGGTCCCCACTCCTCCAGGGTACCCCGGTCAGGTGTGACTAGTTGGGTATTTAATTCCATGGCCGCAGGGACCGGTATAAAAGTGTCCCCCGGCTGTGCATTATCTGTCCAGCTAGTGGAGCCCGGTGTTGGTTAAAAAAAATAGGTGGAACCCCTATGCTTTTTGTCCCCCAAGCTGCAGGAGAGTTTCTACTGTAAAGGTTCTATGCACCGTACGGTACACATACAATTCTATAGCAGGGCAGACTCAATTGAAATGGTTACCGCCTGTGACTCCTACTGTACTGTAGCTCCTACTGTAGGAAGCACTCAGCTACAGTATGGAGCAAATAACAGCACAGATTTTGCAGGCTATGGGGCAATGCTGAAGGAATGTCACAATCCCCTAGCTACAATACACAGGGGCGATAGGGATAATCGAGTGGCTGGAGGGGGGGGTCCCCTTCATTTAAGGGGTCCCCACTCCTCCAGGGTACCCCGGTCAGGTGTGACTAGTTGGGTATTTAATTCCATGGCCGCAGGGACCGGTATAAAAGTGTCCCCCGGCTGTGCATTATCTGTCCAGCTAGTGGAGCCCGGTGCTGGTTAAAAAAAATAGGTGGAACCCCTATGCTTTTTGTCCCCCAAGCTGCAGGAGAGTTTCTACTGTAAAGGTTCTATGCACCGTACGGTACACATACAATTCTATAGCAGGGCAGACTCAATTGAAATGGTTACCGCCTGTGACTCCTACTGTACTGTAGCTCCTACTGTAGGAAGCACTCAGCTACAGTATGGAGCAAATAACAGCACAGATTTTGCAGGCTATGGGGCAATGCTGAAGGAACGTCACAATCCCCTAGCTACAATACACAGGGGCGATAGGGATAATCGAGTGGCTGGAGGGGGGGGTCCCCTTCATTTAAGGGGTCCCCACTCCTCCAGGGTACCCCGGTCAGGTGTGACTAGTTGGGTATTTAATTCCATGGCCGCAGGGACCGGTATAAAAGTGTCCCCCGGCTGTGCATTATCTGTCCAGCTAGTGGAGCCCGGTGCTGGTTAAAAAAAATAGGTGGAACCCCTATGCTTTTTGTCCCCCAAGCTGCAGGAGAGTTTCTACTGTAAAGGTTCTATGCACCGTACGGTACACATACAATTCTATAGCAGGGCAGACTCAATTGAAATGGTTTACGCCTGTGACTCCTACTGTACTGTAGCTCCTAGGAAGCACTCAGCTACAGTATGGAGCAAATAACAGCACAGATTTTTCAGGCTATGGGGCAATGCTGAAGGAACGTCACAATCCCCTAGCTACAATACACAGGGGCGATAGAGATAATCGAGTGGCTGGAGGGGGGGTCCCCTTCATTTAAGGGGTCCCCACTCCTCCAGGGTACCCCGGTCAGGTGTGACTAGTTGGGTATTTAATTCCATGGCCGCAGGGACCGGTATAAAAGTGTCCTCCGGCTGTGCATTATCTGTCCAACTAGTGGAGCCCGGTGCTGGTTAAAAAAAATAGGTGGAACCCCTATGCTTTTTGTCCCCCAAGCTGCAGGAGAGTTTCTACTGTAAAGGTTCTATGCACCGTACGGTACACATACAATTCTATAGCAGGGCAGACTCAATTGAAATGGTTACCGCCTGTGACTCCTACTGTACTGTAGCTCCTAGGAAGCACTCAGCTACAGTATGGAGCAAATAACAGCACAGATTTTGCAGGCTATGGGGCAATGCTGAAGGAACGTCACAATCCCCTAGCTACAATACACAGGGGCGATAGAGATAATCGAGTGGCTGGAGGGGGGGTCCCCTTCATTTAAGGGGTCCCCACTCCTCCAGGGTACCTCGGCCTGGGGGTGACTAGTTGGGTATTTAATGCCATGGCCGCAGGGACCGGTATAAAAGTGTCCCCTGGCTGTGCATTATCTGTCCAGCTAGTGGAGCCCAGTGCTGGTTCCAAAAATACGGGGAACCCCTACGCTTTTTTGTCCCCCTTAGTTTTTGCACCAGGACCAGGCGCAGAGCCCTGTGCTGGTTCTAAAAAGATGGGGGATCCCGTGTCCATGTTTTCGTATTCCTGACGGAATTCGACCGCAATTGCATATACTGTACCCCTTAATGTCACTGCTTACAGTATACAGTATTTAGACATGCGCTTGTGTACAGTATATGTCATGAGGTGCTTTTTTCACTGACACTATAACTTTTTTGTACTGTACAGAGACGGCAAACTAGCCAAACGTGAATAATCAGCTTCTGCTGAATAAAATGAGATGCTACAGTACATGCCTATATTCTGTGAGTGACTGCGGCTCTATGAAATTAAATCAGAAAATGTAAATATGAAATGCATTACTAATGTGTGGCATTACTGTACTGTATGTGTATAAGGTGTACTACAATATTTTCTGGTGTAACATAAGGAAAGGGCACTACTGCATGGTCTAATGCAGTTGTTCTCAAACTCGGTCCTCGGGACCCCACACAGTGCATGTTTTGCAGGTAAACCAGCAAGTGCACAGGTGTATTAGTTACTAACTGACACATTTTAGAAGGTCCATACAGTAGGTGGAGCTAATTTTTTCACTTGTGATTCTGTGAGAAAAAAACCTGCACTGTGTGGGGTCCTGAGGACTGAGTTTGAGAACCTGTGGTCTAATGTAAATAAAGATGAATGTGGTGGGGTGTAATGTGAATAAGGGGCAATACTGTTAGGAGTAATGTGGTACTATGATATGATGTAATGAGAATAAGAGAGACACTACTGCATGATATAATGTGAATAAAGTTGCAGTACTGTGTTGTGTAATTTCATCTTCGGGTATTATTGTGTTACCATGCCCCTTCCCAGCAAGAACATACTGTACACTGTTTTGGGCTGGCACTAAATGTGCACATTGTTCTTAATTAGATTATAGGGGGTAGGAGCGCCAAAAAGGGTGCTGGTGCTGGGAAAGGGGTGCAGGGTTAGAGGCGGAACTACAGTACGTAGCATCTGTGCAAGAGGGCATCAGCCAAAATCTAGCCTAGGGCATCATGTTGGTCAGGTATGGCTCTGATAATACTGTACTCTTACTGTACTTTGCATTCAATACAGATACTGTTTGCACACAGGTTTTACATGAATCATTGGCAATGCTGCAGGAGTGTCTCATTAGGCAATCTAAAATATACCACGACTATGGGTGGGGATACAGTAGGGAAGTTCTGTCACCATAAGCTATCTGCTGTGTATAGCATACTGTATTTCCATCTGAGATGCCTTTGTGTGTTTGTAATAATAAAAAAACATTTTACTGTACATTTAGTGGATACAGTATTTCTCCCCCATAATGACGTATCATATTGTACAGGTACCCTGATGTACTGTACCGTACCATAGTGTAAAATTGAATATTTATTGGAAAAGCATCAATATTAATGTAAAAAAAAGTACATATTACAACATCCGATTCCATGTACTGCACTGATCAAAATGTACAGTACTCTTATTCAGGACTTATAAAACTGAAAATAACTGTTCATACACATCAATAAACATTACTACTGTATAATATTCTACATTAGTTTATGCAATAATCAGACAAAGGCAATTTTATAATGTTTTTTAATAATGCACCAATTTAAAATTTTAAACAGAAAATACAGTACAGAACTACATATTTGTGGCTTGACCATTTCTTTCGACTACAACAGGTAATACTTTATACAGGTGATTTATATAATTATTACAATGTTCAGGTGTGAGTACTTCTAGCCAAAATTTCCTTATCCCATCCAACAGTTGCTGTTTTGTTGTTGGCTTTGCAACACTCCTAATGTACCTCTTCAATTGAGCCCACACTAATTCGATTGGGTTCATGTCTGGTGATCTATATAAAAATAAAAAAAAAGCGTATAGAAAAAAATTAATGACATTACAGTAAATAGAGAAAATTAAACATACAATATTGTACTGTTTATTAAACAAAAAATAAATTTACAGTACTAGAGTGCTATCTAAAATTTTACTTGTACACTGTTGAAAGAATACTCACTCTGGTGGTGTGCGTTCCCAATTCATACCTTTCTCTTCCATAAATTTGGCTGAGGCGGAGTGTTTAGGATCATTGTCTTGGAATATCCTATGGTGAGTTGGGTAATATTTATTCACAAATGGCACCATACATTCCTCTACTATTGTTTCTTGGAAAAATTTCTTATCCATGATCCCTACAGAAATCAAAAAATGTTGTTCATTAATAAGCTTCTCCTTTTATTGTGCAGTTACATGTACTCTACAGTACAGCATGTATTTTTACAGAACACAGGCACAGAATAAAGTATAGTACTGTACCTTCGAAAAATAATAGGGGACCAGCTCCTAATCGTGATATGCCTCCCCATACATGGACTTTCAATGGATGCTTTGGGCGTGGTTTTAATGAGATATGGTTACGTTTCCTGAATGACATTCTGGAGAACCGCTCAAGGGCAATAGATGATTCATCTGTGAAAATGACATCATCAAATGTTTCACCACTCTCAATCCATCGCCGTGCCTGTTCCACTCTCTTTTCTTTATTCACATCTCTTATCATTGGAGATATCCTGTGAAGACCCAAAAATAATGAAATCAGATACAGTTATGAAATTACAGATTACTGTATATACAGTAGACTGTATGTGCAGTATACTGTATTATATATATACATTAAACTGTACATACATTAAGGTACATACAGAGTAATATATATATATATATACATACTGTACATATACACACACACACACACACACACACACAGTATACAGTATGTAATCATCACAATAAGCCGGCAATGCTTCATTGCTGTCTCTGAGTGCCTATACAGTAGGTATCTCTTTTGGGATAGAATATATACAGTATATACACACACACTGTATATACTGTAGTATAAAGTACACACTCTGTATAATGATTTATGGCATTGTTATATCACGTATCAAGGGATTATTAACAGTGCATTTACTGTATGGTTTATACTGCTTTCAGTATTTTACCTTGTTGCGCCAAAGGTCCATACCATTTTCCGTCGCATCCTTCTGATGCTGGTGGCCGATATGTCCAGGTCATACTTGGAATGGAGAATTTGTTTTATTTGCAAAGCAGTACGCTCATCATCCTCACGAGTTAGTTCCTCCACAATTTGTTGCACTCTCCTACAGTACAATACAGTATGAAAAATATGAATTCATGAACTGCACAATCACAGTTACAATAGATTAATTTTTTTTTTTTTTCCAAAAAATTGTTATGGTACAAAGCAAGTCATTTAAACATTACAGTAGTGTACAGTACATACCATGTGCATTTTGTAGGAAATACAAATCTGGGCGTTGTTCTTTCGAATGCATGATAGCGCACCGTTTCTAAAGTGACTATAATGCCACTTTCCTTGAGCCATGCATGGATCTCTTTGATGGTTTTATTTTCTTTTTTCATGTTGGCGATTATCTTGCTCATCGTTTTGTTGATAGTTACTGGCATGTTGTCCAACTATAATTCCTGTATGGAGCAAAAACATTTGTGAATACTGTAGTCTAAAATGTACACATCTGAAAATGCATAGGAGTTTTATGATAGAAGTTAATACTGTACATGTTTACTATCCAGTACCTGATGTTCAAATTTAAGTATTGTATACTGTACAGTACTGAAAATACCACTTCAGTGTTATGGACTGCAATTAGTTTCCTGTATGAAACAGATGCAGTACAGTAACTAACCCTCCTTGGAAGTGCATGGGCCCTGTGAGACAGTAGTGTACAGCATAAGGGGCGACTGACATGATGTACAAGCATTACATACAGTACATGTCAGTACTGTATGTAAATTCTTTAGTTATTGCCTAACAACAATGCTGCTTACTGTATATTAAATACTGTAGGCCTAGAAATGTGCATCTCAATATAGTAGTTAAAAACACAGGGGCACACAGGGGCCTATGTGGATAAGCGAGTTCTATGCACACTAAAAATGGCCGCCGACCTTGAACCCCCAGCACGTGGCAGCGCTCGGATATGGAGTGAGATACAGTATGGTATACATTTTACAGTGCAGGGGGCAATGCTGAAGGAGCGTCACAATCCCCTAGCTCAATTACACCGGGATAAGCGAGGTCTATGCACATTACGGTATACCGAGCTGGATCGCTTAGCAACTTGACAAAATGGCCGCCGACCGTGAACCCCCAGCACGTGGCAGCGCTCGGATATGGAGTGAGATACAGTATGGTATACATTTTACAGTGCAGGGGGCAATGCTGAAGGAGCGTCACAATCCCCTAGCTCAATTACACCGGGATAAGCGAGGTCTATGCACATTACGGTATACCGAGCTGGATCGCTTAGCAACTTGACAAAATGGCCGCCGACCGTGAACCCCCAGCACGTGGCAGCGCTCGGATATGGAGTGAGAGATGGTATACATTTTAAAAGACACCGGGATAAATTGTACACGCCAGGGAGCAATGCACAGGGACATTCATCATTTACGTATATAAATAATTGTAAACCGTAAATGAAAGAATTACCGGTCAAATACTGTATGACGAAACTGTGTGAATGAGCTGGAACACGTGAGCCTAGCAGAAGTTTTAAAATGCAGAAACCGAGAGCAAATTATCTGGAGATTTCGCAAAGGTCGGAGACGATCCACACAGCAAGTCTGCTTACGAGGAAATAGCTTTGCAAAGTGGGTAGCGGGCGGTGTCTGAGACGCTCTTTTATTCACATTCAAAGTACAGTATGCTCTGTGATTGGTGTAGGGATGAATGCGCCTATATTGGCACCAATCACAGCGGTAAGAATTCCTTTTGTGTGAATGTGAATAAAAGAGCGTCTCAGTCACGGCCCGCTACCCACTTTGCAAAGCTATTTCCTCGTAAGCAGACTTGCTGTGTGGATCGTCTCCGACCTTTGCGAAATCTCCTGATAATTTGCTCTCGGTTTCTGCATTTTAAAACTTCTGCTAGGCTCACGTGTTCCAGCTCATTCACACAGTTTCGTCATACAGTATTTGACTGGTAATTCTTTCATTTACGGTTTACAATTATTTATATACGTAAATGATGAATGTCCCTGTGCATTGCTCCCTGGCGTGTACAATTTATCCCGGTGTCTTTTAAAATGTATACCATCTCTCACTCCATATCCGAGCGCTGCCACGTGCTGGGGGTTCACGGTCGGCGGCCATTTTGTCAGGTTGCTAAGTGATCCAGCTCGGTATACCGTAATGTGCATAGACCTCGCTTATCCCGGTGTAATTGAGCTAAGGGATTGTGACGCTCCTTCAGCATTGCCCCCTGCACTGTAAAAATGTATACCATACTGTATCTCACTCCATATCCGAGCGCTGCCACGTGCTGGGGGTTCACGGTCGGCGGCCATTTTGTCAGGTTGCTAAGCGATCCAGCTCGGTATACCGTAATGTGCATAGACCTCGCTTATCCCGGTGTAATTGAGCTAGGGGATTGTGACGCTCCTTCAGCATTGCCCCCTGCACTGTAAAATGTATACCATACTGTATCTCACTCCATATCCGAGCGCTGCCACGTGCTGGGGGTTCACGGTCGGCGGCCATTTTGTCAGGTTGCTAAGCGATCCAGCTCGGTATACCGTAATGTGCATAGACCTCGCTTATCCCGGTGTAATTGAGCTAGGGGATTGTGACGCTCCTTCAGCATTGCCCCCTGCACTGTAAAATGTATACCATACTGTATCTCACTCCATATCCGAGCGCTGCCACGTGCTGGGGGTTCACGGTCGGCGGCCATTTTGTCAGGTTGCTAAGCGATCCAGCTCGGTATACCGTAATGTGCATAGACCTCGCTTATCCCGGTGTAATTGAGCTAGGGGATTGTGACGCTCCTTCAGCATTGCCCCCTGGCCTGCAAAATGTATACCATACTGTATCTCACTCCATATCCGAGCGCTGCCACGTGCTGGGGGTTCACGGTCGGCGGCCATTTTGTCAGGTTGCTAAGCGATCCAGCTCGGTATACCGTAATGTGCATAGACCTCGCTTATCCCGGTGTAATTGAGCTAGGGGATTGTGACGCTCCTTCAGCATTGCCCCCTGCACTGTAAAATGTATACCATACTGTATCTCACTCCATATCCGAGCGCTGCCACGTGCTGGGGGTTCACGGTCGGCGGCCATTTTGTCAGGTTGCTAAGCGATCCAGCTCGGTATACCGTAATGTGCATAGACCTCGCTTATCCCGGTGTAATTGAGCTAGGGGATTGTGACGCTCCTTCAGCATTGCCCCCTGCACTGTAAAATGTATACCATACTGTATCTCACTCCATATCCGAGCGCTGCCACGTGCTGGTGGTTCACGGTCGGCGGCCATTTTGTCAGGTTGCTAAGCGATCCAGCTCGGTATACCGTAATGTGCATAGACCTCGCTTATCCCGGTGTAATTGAGCTAGGGGATTGTGACGCTCCTTCAGCATTGCCCCCTGGCCTGCAAAATGTATACCATACTGTATCTCACTCCATATCCGAGCGCTGCCACGTGCTGGGGGTTCACGGTCGGCAGCCATTTTGTCAGGTTGCTAAGCGATCCAGCTCGGTATACCGTAATGTGCATAGACCTCGCTTATCCCGGTGTAATTGAGCTAGGGGATTGTGACGCTCCTTCAGCATTGCCCCCTGCACTGTAAAATGTATACCATACTGTATCTCACTCCATATCCGAGCGCTGCCACGTGCTGGGGGTTCACGGTCGGCGGCCATTTTGTCAGGTTGCTAAGCGATCCAGCTCGGTATACCGTAATGTGCATAGACCTCGCTTATCCCGGTGTAATTGAGCTAGGGGATTGTGACGCTCCTTCAGCATTGCCCCCTGCACTGTAAAATGTATACCATACTGTATCTCACTCCATATCCGAGCGCTGCCACGTGCTGGGGGTTCACGGTCGGCGGCCATTTTGTCAGGTTGCTAAGCGATCCAGCTCGGTATACCGTAATGTGCATAGACCTCGCTTATCCCGGTGTAATTGAGCTAGGGGATTGTGACGCTCCTTCAGCATTGCCCCCTGCACTGTAAAATGTATACCATACTGTATCTCACTCCATATCCGAGCGCTGCCACGTGCTGGGGGTTCACGGTCGGCGGCCATTTTGTCAGGTTGCTAAGCGATCCAGCTCGGTATACCGTAATGTGCATAGACCTCGCTTATCCCGCTGTAATTGAGCTAGGGGATTGTGACGCTCCTTCAGCATTGCCCCCTGGCCTGCAAAATGTATACCATACTGTATCTCACTCCATATCCGAGCGCTGCCACGTGCTGGGGGTTCACGGTCGGCGGCCATTTTGTCAGGTTGCTAAGCGATCCAGCTCGGTATACCGTAATGTGCATAGACCTCGCTTATCCCGGTGTAATTGAGCTAGGGGATTGTGACGCTCCTTCAGCATTGCCCCCTGCACTGTAAAATGTATACCATACTGTATCTCACTCCATATCCGAGCGCTGCCACGTGCTGGGGGTTCACGGTCGGCGGCCATTTTGTCAGGTTGCTAAGCGATCCAGCTCGGTATACCGTAATGTGCATAGACCTCGCTTATCCCGGTGTAATTGAGCTAGGGGATTGTGACGCTCCTTCAGCATTGCCCCCTGCACTGTAAAATGTATACCATACTGTATCTCACTCCATATCCGAGCGCTGCCACGTGCTGGGGGTTCACGGTCGGCGGCCATTTTGTCAGGTTGCTAAGCGATCCAGCTCGGTATACCGTAATGTGCATAGACCTCGCTTATCCCGGTGTAATTGAGCTAGGGGATTGTGACGCTCCTTCAGCATTGCCCCCTGCACTGTAAAATGTATACCATACTGTATCTCACTCCATATCCGAGCGCTGCCACGTGCTGGGGGTTCACGGTCGGCGGCCATTTTGTCAGGTTGCTAAGCGATCCAGCTCGGTATACCGTAATGTGCATAGACCTCGCTTATCCCGGTGTAATTGAGCTAGGGGATTGTGACGCTCCTTCAGCATTGCCCCCTGCACTGTAAAATGTATACCATACTGTATCTCACTCCATATCCGAGCGCTGCCACGTGCTGGGGGTTCACGGTCGGCGGCCATTTTGTCAGGTTGCTAAGCGATCCAGCTCGGTATACCGTAATGTGCATAGACCTCGCTTATCCCGGTGTAATTGAGCTAGGGGATTGTGACGCTCCTTCAGCATTGCCCCCTGGCCTGCAAAATGTATACCATACTGTATCTCACTCCATATCCGAGCGCTGCCACGTGCTGGGGGTTCACGGTCGGCGGCCATTTTGTCAGGTTGCTAAGCGATCCAGCTCGGTATACCGTAATGTGCATGTATCTTAGGGATGGACATCGAAAGCAAACCATCATATGATGGCAATGCTCCACCATTGAAACTTTCGATGCAATGGTTACTAACCATCACATCAAAAGTATTCAATGGTGAAAACTCTTTATATGTCTAGTGCATGCACAAAAGCCTGCATTTTCGTTTGCAATGTGGGAATTGGGATCGGGGGCAGGGCCAGACTCTGAGCAACATATTACTTTATCACTGGACATTGTGTGTATAATATACACACACAATGCCCAATGATGAAGTAACATCGCCCCCTCAGTGCCAAATATACAATGCCCCCACTGTGCCAGAGATACATTGCCCCCACTGTGCCAGAGATACATTGCCCCCGCTGTGCCAGAGATACATTGCCCCCACTGTGCCAGAGATACATTGCCCCCACAGTATCTTATCAAATGCAGTAACTACTGTACAGTATACCTGTAGTTGTTCGCACAGGTGATGGTAATCATACTGTATATTTAAACTGAAGTCCGTAACAGAGCATTCTGTCCCTCCTGCAGAGGTTCATGTTGGGAGGCACAGGGAAAAAAGTATAATACTGTACAGTATTTGCACTTTACAGTTGTGCACTTTATTTGAAAATGTACAGTGGTTTGCTATTTTTAGCATGCTGTGCTTTACATGTTTTCTTATTGTGGTTTTTATATTTTTAGACAAAAGACAAAGAATGCAGACTACCAGATTTTACGGGAGTGCCAAAACCCACCCATCAGTGGCACAGAAACTTGCTGCAGTAGTCCCACAAAAGAAGAAGAAAACTGCCAAGGCGGCTCAGAAAGAAAATGTGGTGAAACCACGAAAAAATGCCAAGGCAAAGAATAATAAGTTGGGGCTGATATGTCGTGTGGCAAATGATGTCATTGTTCCATCTCTTGCAGATCACAGTGTTCAGCCAATGAATCTGGAAATACCGGTGCTAGAGGACGTGACAAACACGCAGCATCAGGAAGCTTCTTTTTTGGACCATGTAGCCACCCCTGGACAAGAAGACATGACACATTCACCACGAAGAAGGTTGCATTTCACAGATGTGAACACCAAGGTGCAGGACTGCCAGTGTACCTGTCCTGTTTTACTAAAGGAGCTACTCAGTAAGGTGACCAATATGGAGGCAGAACTTGGTGGACAGGTCAATCAGCTGCAGACCGATGTGGCTGGCCTTAAAGAAGGCATAAAGGAACAGATGGTAGAAGCCATGAAGAAAGTCATTGAACAAACAAGGAAAGAATGGCAAGTTGGAGTTTGCCGCACCATAATTGCAACACACCACCAAGCGTTTCAAGTCAGCGGCCTGGACGACCGCAGAGGAGGCCTGGACGACCGCAGAGGAGGCCTGGACGACCGCAGAGGAGGCCAGGACGACCGCAGAGGAGGCCTGGACGACCGCAGAGGAGGCCTGGACGACCGCAGAGGAGGCCTGGACGAAGTCAGCGGCCTGGACGACCGCAGAGGAGGACTGGACGACCGCAGAGGAGGACTGGACTACCGCAGAGGAGGACTGGACAACCGCAGAGGAGGACTGGACGACCGCAGAGGAGGCCTGGACGACCGCAGCAGACTGGACGACCGCAGCAGACTGGACGACCGCAGAGGAGGCCTGGACGACCGCAGAGGAGGCTTGGACGACCGCAGCAGACTGGACGACCGCAGAGGAGGCCTGGACGACCGCATAGGAGGCCTGGACGACCGCAGAGGAGGCCTGGACGACCGCAGCAGACTGGACGACCGCAGAGGAGGCCTGGACGACCGCAGCAGACTGGACGACCGCAGAGGAGGCCTGGACAACCGCAGAGGAGGCCTGGACGACCGCAGAGGAGGCCTGGACGACCGCAGAGGAGGCCTGGACGACCGCAGCAGACTGGACGACCGCAGAGGAGGCCTGGACGACCGCAGCAGACTGGACGACCGCAGAGGAGGCCTGGACGACCGCAGCAGACTGGACGACCGCAGAGGATGCCTGGACGACCGCAGCAGACTGGACGACCACAGAGGAGGCCTGGACGACCGCAGCAGACTGGACGACCGCAGAGGAGGCCTGGACTACCGCAGAGGAGGCCTGGACGAAGTCAGCGGACTGGACGAAGTCAGCGGCTTGGACGACCGCAGCGGACTGGACGAAGTCAGCGGCCTGGGCGACCGCAGAGGAGGCCTGGACGACCGCAGAGGAGGACTGGACGACCGCAGCGGACTGGACGAAGTCAGCGGCTTGGACGACCGCAGAGGAGGACTGGACGACCGCATCGGCCTGGGCGACCGCAGAGGAGGCCTGGACGACCGCAGAGGAGGCCTGGACGACCGCAGAGGAGGTCTGGACGAAGTCATCGGACTGGACGAAGTCAGCGGCTTGGACGACTGCAGCGGACTGGACGAAGTCAGCGGCCTGGGCGACCGCAGAGGAGGCCTGGACGACATCAGCGGAGGCCTGGACGACGTCAGCGGAGGCCTGGACGACGTCAGAGGAGGCCTGGACGACGTCAGCGGAGGCCTGGACGACGTCAGAGGAGGCCTGGACGACGTCAGAGGAGGCCTGGACGATGTCAGAGGAGGCCTGGACGACCGCAGCAGACTGGACAACCGCAGAGGAGGCCTGGACGACCGCAGAGGAGGCTTGGACGACCGCAGCAGACTGGACGACCGCAGAGGAGGCCTGGACGACCGCAGAGGAGGCCTGGACGACGTCAGAGGAGGCCTGGACGACCGCAGCAGACTGGACAACCGCAGAGGAGGCCTGGACGACCGCAGAGGAGGCCTGGACGACGTCAGAGGAGGCCTGGACGACGTCAGAGGAGGCCTGGACGACCGCAGCAGACTGGACAACCGCAGAGGAGGCCTGGACGACCGCAGAGGAGGCTTGGACGACCGCAGAGGAGGCCTGGACGACCGCAGCAGACTGGACGACGTCAGAGGAGGCCTGGACGACGTCAGAGGAGGCCTGGACGACCGCAGCAGACTGGACAACCGCAGAGGAGGCTTGGACGACCGCAGCAGACTGGACGACCGCAGAGGAGGCCTGGACGACCGCAGAGGAGGCCTGGACGACCGCAGAGGAGGCCTGGACGACCGCAGAGGAGGACTGGACGACCGCAGCGGACTGGACGAAGTCAGCGGCTTGGACGACCGCAGAGGAGGACTGGACGACCGCATCGGCCTGGGCGACCGCAGAGGAGGCCTGGACGACCGCAGAGGAGGCCTGGACGACCGCAGAGGAGGTCTGGACGAAGTCATCGGACTGGACGAAGTCAGCAGCTTGGACGACCGCAGCGGACTGGACGAAGTCAGCGGCCTGGGCGACCGCAGAGGAGGCCTGGACGACGTCAGCGGAGGCCTGGACGACGTCAGCGGAGGCCTGGACGACGTCAGCGGAGGCCTGGACGACGTCAGAGGAGGCCTGGACGATGTCAGAGGAGGCCTGGACGACCGCAGCAGACTGGACAACCGCAGAGGAGGCCTGGACGACCGCAGAGGAGGCTTGGACGACCGCAGCAGACTGGACGACCGCAGAGGAGGCCTGGACGACCGCAGAGGAGGCCTGGACGACGTCAGAGGAGGCCTGGACGACCGCAGCAGACTGGACAACCGCAGAGGAGGCCTGGACGACCGCAGAGGAGGCCTGGACGACGTCAGAGGAGGCCTGGACGACGTCAGAGGAGGCCTGGACGACCGCAGCAGACTGGACAACCGCAGAGGAGGCCTGGACGACCGCAGAGGATGCTTGGACGACCGCAGAGGAGGCCTGGACGACCGCAGCAGACTGGACGACGTCAGAGGAGGCCTGGACGACGTCAGAGGAGGCCTGGACGACCGCAGCAGACTGGACAACCGCAGAGGAGGCTTGGACGACCGCAGCAGACTGGACGACCGCAGAGGAGGCCTGGACGACCGCAGAGGAGGCCTGGACGACCGCAGAGGAGGCCTGGACGACCGCAGAGGAGGCTTGGACGACCGCAGAGGAGGCCTGGACGACCGCAGAGGAGGCCTGGACGACCGCAGAGGAGGCCTGGACGACCGCAGAGGAGGCCTGGGCGACCGCAGAGGAGGCCTGGGCGACCGCAGCAGACTGGACGACCGCAGAGGAGGCCTGGACGACCGCAGAGGAGGCTTGGACGACCGCAGCAGACTGGACGACCGCAGAGGAGGCTTGGACGACCGCAGCAGACTGGGCGACCGCAGAGGAGGCCTGGACGACCGCAGAGGAGGCCTGGACGACCGCAGAGGAGGACTGGACGACCGCAGAGGAGGACTGGACGACCGCAGAGGAGGCCTGGACGACCGCAGAGGAGGCCTGGACGACCGCAGAGGAGGCCTGGACGAAGTCAGCGGCTTGGACGACCGCAGAGGAGGCCTGGACGACCGCAGAGGAGGCCTGGACGACCGCAGAATAGGCCTGGATTCAAGTGTGCTGTTGCCAGGAACACCAATGATGACCAGCACACCTGCTCACAGGCCACTTCTCAATACATTCGGAGGATCTCTGAACAATATTGCCCTGGCTGTCATCTCAACTTCCCTGGACGACCATCTGTACAGAGCTTCAAATGGACATATTCAGAAATATGCTTATTCTCTGTTCCAGTACCATGTAAAACACGACAAATACTTGACGTGGGCCAATCGTGTGAACTTTGATGGTTCCAAGGGCAAACTTCCGCTGCCCAAAAATCTGGTACATGACATCATGGCTAGGTGTGAACGCCGCGTGAGGATTGGTGCTCCAGAAAAGAGGAAGATAAGGGATACCATAAACGCTGCGCTGAGAATGAGGAGGAAAATGACTTGGAAGCTCCACTATGATGAAACCAGATCATTACCTACCTCCTAGCTTCAGCACATCAGCTTCACACAGCTGAAGCTAAAAAATTGTGTCACTGTACCTGTATGACCTGTACATTTTCTGGGGCTGCATGCACTGTGCTGAATCCATTTGGAGCAGCACGGTTACTCAAAGGGGAGTGCATGAACTTGGCTCACCACATTCCTGGTAATGTAAGGGCCTGTTTCAAGTTGCCCCTTTTATTTCACTGTCAGTTGACTTTTTGGGCGCTGCTGTATCTATCCAGTAGCAGCCGAGTCCATTGTGCTGTGTCCATCTGGGGCCTTGGGCTGCGTTTCCATCCAGGGGCTGCTGTTTTCAGTCCTCTATTCTGGTGTCCGTATGCGACAGTGTTAAAAAGCAAAAGACAAAAACGAAAAATAATTCAAAAAAACAAAACCTAAAAATAAAAAAATAAAGTACAAAAACCATTACCCCGCACCCCCCACCACAAAAAAACAAATTATAAAAATGTTACATTTTGTCCGTAAATAAAGTGTTTCTTAAAATAAACATGACGTGGTTTCCAATGTTTGTATTCCCAACTTCCTGTACTGTTTAAATTAGTACTACTGTATGATGGGAATTCAATTAAGAGTGGTATACTGTATGTAAAACAACTTGGTTAGGCATCTTGTTTCACTGGTGTCTGTGGCGGCCTGGGGAGCATTGTGACTCAAGAGAAGGGGTTGTACTGTATGCACAAGCTTGCTGAGGGGCAGAATACTTGGGCATTTCAGGGGCATGGTAGCAGTGTCCCCCATTTTATCCCTCTGTTACTGGGCATGAGTCTATGGCTTCTGATGGCTTCATCCAGGCAGGGTCATACTGTTACTGTACTAGCACTTTGTAGTACATACAACTTTGTATATACAGTACAGTAGGTTACCATTGGTACTGTACATTACCAGTTGATCCTAATCAGTTTCCCAGTGATACAGTACATGCCACCCACTGTATTATACTGTACATGTCACACTTACTGTATGCTATTGCTACAATGAACAGTATGCTCAATCTACTGTGAGATAGTGTCCTAGTCCCTTGCATTGTACTGTACTGCTGCCATGTCCCTTGATGCATCGTTCTGCATTCCTTGTAAAGCACACATGGGGTAGATGTACAGTATAAAACAGTAAAAAGACGGAGAAGTGTGCATACAGTATCAATCAACTGCTGCCTGTACTTTGGCTGTTTGGAATGAAATTATGGTAATGGAGGATTGTCATTTGCTCTCATCCATTACCAGAATTTCATTACAAACAGCCAGATCTGGCAGATTATCTGCCAGATAATTGTATGGTGTACAGTATGCCTATCTTATACAGTAGAAAAAGATACTATACAATGGAGTACAATAACAAAAATTTTTATTAAATAAAATTAAAGTGCTCTTAATAAAAAATTAAAAAAGTGGTCCACTAAGAGGTGGACCACCACCCGCAGGAGCAAGATGGCACGCTGCAACTGTTCTGTGGGAAAAAAAGGACAGTATTACAAAACAAATACTGAATACTTTACAGTGTAGTAATGGCAATACAGTACTTTACTCTATATTAGACAATCTTGTTATTTACAATGTACAGTACTGTATTGTCAGTACAGTAAATCGAACACTACTGTATGCTGTCGAGGTAATTTAAACATTGCTTTAGTTTACCTCTTGTGTAAGTGGGCTGCTGCCTGCCCGCTTCTGGGCCAGCCCACCGTTCATGGCCCTGTCTTGGGCCCCCATAAATCATTGGCTCTATATTGGATAAAAAAACATTAGTCACATTCAAATACTATACAATTACTACTGTATACTGTAGGTACAGTATTATACTGTATTGCTGGTATTCAAAATAGAAAGTACTGTACAAGAGTTTAGCCTAAATAGGTCATAAACAAATTGTCAAAGGAATAAAACACCACAGTACAAATACTGTAGACATTTATGTATTAGCAGTCATGACATTTCATGACAGCTTTAGAAAAAAGAGGGTTACAGTACTGTAGGTGGTGTTGTAGGGAGTACTATCAATAATAGTGGACTGTACTCAGAGCCAGCCATAAATAATATGATTCCCTAGTCAAGTTTTTGGATGCTGCCCCCTTGCACAGATGCTATTTCCGCCTCTGAGCCTGTACCCCTTTCCCAGCACCATCACCCCTCAACCATAGCAGTCCTCGTTTTGGTGCTCCTCCAACCTACTGTATGTTTAAAATAGCAACAGTGTGCACATTCGTTGTGCATCCCAAAACGGTGCATGTTCTTGCTGGGAAGGGGCATGGCCACACAGTAATTCCCTAATCTGAAATGACGCCACACAGTACTGCAACTTTATTCACATTATATCATGCAATAGTGTCTCTTATTCTCGTTACATCATAGGATAGTACCACATTACTCCTCAAAGTATTCCCACTTATTCACATTGCATCACATCATATTGCTCTTTTTTCACATTAGACCACACAGTAGTGCCCTTGCTACAGTATATGTTACACAACAAAGTACTGTAGTACCCCTTATACACATAATGCTGCACATTAGTAATGCATTTTGTATGCAGATACAGACGCAGTCACACACAGAATATACTGTAGGCATGCTGCATATCATATTAATCAGCAGAAGCTGCTTGTGCCCCTAGGCATTTGGCAAGTATGCCTATGCCTAGGGCAGGCTCAGACTGGAGATCAGTACGTAATCCCGCTGGACGGGATCCCGGTGGTCAAAATACAGACGACGGAATCCCGACCACACAATCCCGACAGGGGCGGCGAGCGGAACGCAGGCCCTTGCATGCTTGCTTCGCTCGCCACGCGGTGGGCACGGTGCCTCGCTACGCTCTGCACACTATTATATCAGTAGTCAGGAAAGGCAGCATGCATTTGTGGAGTGAAGAGGGTGAAAAAAGAGAGAAAGTACAGTATGTACTGTAAGGTTATGTCAGAGGGTGTGAAGATGATCAGCTCAGTGTTATACATGTTACAGTAAGTTAGAATACAGTACAGTGCATTATGTATTTATATTTTATTACCAGGTGTCTCCTCCACTGGTTGGCGA
The DNA here is from genome assembly GCF_028390025.1 of Pseudophryne corroboree. NCBI lineage: Eukaryota > Metazoa > Chordata > Amphibia > Anura > Myobatrachidae > Pseudophryne > Pseudophryne corroboree. Next base: position 550,665,456 of record NC_086446.1, on the reverse strand, counting down.
CGGACTGTAAAAAGATAAAATACAGTTAGTCATATCAGTTTGACTTAAAATAATGTTGGAGAAAAAAATACTGTAATTACAGTACCAACTATTGCTACTGTACAGTATATTTACCAAAAATGTATTCTGGCTCGTCGTCTGTGGGTAAAAGAGAAGAATATTATAAGATACAGTATACAGTAAAAAGTATAGTAATAGTACACTAGTGTCCAGGCCCAGTGTCAGGTGGGTAAAAAAAGGTATGCTTGTGACAGGCATGGTGATTCCAAGGGACCCCACCGAGACCATCAGAAAATTTGTGAGTGACCCGTATGCCGGTGATTATGACTAGAATAAGGTAGCAACTCTTTTTTCTTTTGAATTATGTATACTGTACAGTACTGTATGTGCATATTGTACAGTACACTTAAAATATTTAGCAGTTACTGTAGTGGTAATTTTTGGGATGACAGTATTAGCATACTGTAAGCATCCAACTGAGGCCCCCAAACAGATGCCGCCACTAGGTACAGTACGTGCCTCTCGTGCCTAATGGGAAATTCATCACTGACAGTATCTAGAGAGATGAATGGAGAGACAGTGACAAGGGGTGAGAGAGAGAGAGAGAGAGAGAGAGAGAGAGAGAGAAATTGAGTAAGATGGGTGTTTTTTTTAGAACAGGATGTTGTCCATACAGTAGCAACCAATCAAATATTACCTACTGTACTGTATTATCGTCTGTAAGTGTAACTAGATACTGTAAATGTTAATGTGGGATGTGATCGGTTGCTACTGTATGGGCAATATCACCAGTTCAAACAAAAACAATTTTCATCCGATTTCTACGCATTTGCCAGAAAAATCTGATGAAAAGTGCTACTCTGATGGCATCAGATCAATGTCAGTAATAATTCTTACCACTAAATGCAGCCGCATCATCATCATCATCCTCCTCCTCCTCCTCAGTGGCCTGTTCCAGTGTAGGGCCTGTGAAAAAAAACATTAATGTGAAAAAAAAGGTTCATTCCAGGAAATACACATACCCTTCAACATGACCCGCCCCACTAGGTACAAAATGCTCTGGTTCTGGACTTCCCTCTTAATTTATTATTGCCATCACCTGTGAAGAAACAGCATTCTTATCATATAACTAGTTCAACACAGGTGATGGAAATCATAAATTAAGAGGGAAGTCTAGAAACGGCGGGTCATGTTGGAGGGTCTGCATACAGAAACATAGAATTTGATGACAAATACTGTAAGAACCACTTTGCCCATCTAATCTGCCTCTTTTTTTTAACCTTTTTTTTACATCAAACCTTATTTGATCCTTATTTCTTTGTAAGGATATCCTTATGTATGTCTCTTCCATGCATGTTTAAATACTGTAGCTCTACTGTTTTAGGCTCTATCACCTCTGATGGGAGGCTATTCCACTTGTCCACTGCACTTTCTGTGAAGTCATTTTTCTTAAAATTCCCCCTGAACCTCGCCCCCCTCCAGTCTCCGTGCACATCCTCGTGTCCTATTGCTTGCAGTGTCTTCATTAGGAGAATGTTTCCCTCCTGGACTTTATTAAAACTAGAGATGTGCACCGGAAATTTTTTGGGTTTTGTGTTTTGCTTTTGGATTCGGACTTGTTTTGGATCCTGGTGCTTTTTTTCAAAAACCTCTCAAAAACAGCTTAAATCGTAGAATTTGGGGGTATTTTTGATCCTACTGTATAGTGTTATTAACCTCAATGACCATAATTTCCACTCATTTCCAGTCTATTCTGAACACCTCACAATATTATTTGTAGTCCTAAAATTTTCACCGAGGTCACTGGATGACTAAGCTAAGCGACCCAAGTGGCCGGCACAAACACCTGGCCCATTTAGGAGTGGCAGTGCAGTGGCAGACAGGATGGCACTTATAACAATTTTCCCCAAACATCACATGATGCAAAGATAAATAAATAAAAAAAGAGGTGCAAGATGGAATTGTGATTGGGCCCTCCCAACCACCCTTATGTTATATAAACAGGGTCTGCCACACGACTGTGGCTGAAATGACTGGTTGGTTTGGGCCCCCACCAAAAAAAGAAGCAATCAATCTCTCCTTGCTCAAACTGGCTCTACAGAGGCAAGATGTACCGGACTGGACTTACTTAATGGGTGCAGTGTGGTGATGGACATAGAGTCCTGGTCCTCCTCCTCCGCCACCGCCTGTGACAGTGTAGGGCCTGTGAAAGCAAAAATTCCATGAAATATACTTTTGTATTCTGTGTTGAATACAGTAAAGCAAAAATTCAGTCAGGAATTGGAGGAGGAGAGTAGATTTCGCACACAGAGACGAGAATGTCGAGGCCAGAATCAGGGGGTAGTGGAGGAGGGTTAGGATACCGTACCTCACCCTGTTGGGATTGCTGCAATCAGGATGCCACTGTCGGTCACCTGACCGCTAGAATCCTGACTGCTGGTCACGCAAACCCAACCCATTGGTTTAACACAATGTACAGTACAGTACAGTACAATACTGCAGTTTACTTACCAAGTTGGGGAGAGGGTTTATTCTCTTCCTCCTCACTGTCAATAATTACTGAGTTGAAAATAAAAAAATATTATAAACAAAATACAGTAGAGTACAGTTACTACAAAATTGCACAGTAGTACAGTGCTACAGGAGGCAGAGATATATTCATAATACAGTAGGAGCAGAATGACTGTCCAGTGGTAGGGGACATACAGTACTGTATTTAAAAGACCTGCTGTCTGGATCCCGACATTCAGAATGCAGAGTGTGGATTCAGAGTATGATTGGAGGGTTAGGCTAGTGGAGGGTGGGTAGGATGCACAATTTTGGGCACCATAATACAAAATGGATATCGTGGAACTACAAAAGGTTTAGAGGCGGGCGACCAAAGTGATGAAGTGGATTGAGAAGATGGAATACAAGGAAAGGCAGGCTAGGCATGTTTACATTGGAAAAGAGGAGATTAAGAGGGGACATGATTAACCTTTACAAATATACTGTATACAGTAAGGGGACAATACACAGGAACTGTTTTTGATAAGATGGACACAGAGGACACGTGCACAGTAACTCTTGTTGAAGTAGAGGCGATTTCGCACAGAGGCGAAAAGGGGTCTTCACAGTGAGGGAAATACTGTACAGTACATGTTTGGAATTCCCTGCCTGAAAAGTAATAAAAGTGGACTTGGTCAATACTTTTAAGAATGGGCTTGAGAAAATCCTACTGTACTTACTATAATCTGGCTCCTCTTCCTCCCCCGACTCAACGTAAATGAGATCCTCCTCCGCCTCCGTATCAATTACGAGGCGGTCTGTGTGTTAAAGATGACAAGTATTGTAAAATACAAAAATTACAGTAATACTGTAGGAAACTAGTGTGTCTGTAACAAAAAGTAATTATTACCACTTCCGGAGCTCTCGGATGGTGTCGGCGGCGCCTCCTCCGTGCCAGTCTGGTGCTGGTGGGCAGGTGGTGGTGGTGTTGGTACTGTGGGAAAAAAAATAACAGTACTGTAAGTGAAGCTGTCAATTGGAAACATGTACTGTACAGTATCCAGGACACATGTACTGTAGTGTAACGATGACAGTCACACCAGAATTCTCGTTACACAATACCTGGCAGCGCAGCAGGTGGTGGTGGTGGTGGTGGTGGTGTTGGTACTGTGGGAAAAAAATAACAGTACTGTAAGTGAAGCTGTCAATTGGAAACATGTACTGTACAGTATCCAGGACACATGTACAGTAGTGTAACAACGATGACAGTAGCACCAGAATTCTCGTTACACAATACCTGGCAGCGCAGCAGGTGGTGGTGGTGGTGGTGGTGGTGGTACTGTGGGAAAAAAAATAACAGTACTGTAAGTGAAGCTGTCAATTGGAAACATGTACTGTACAGTATCCAGGACACATGTACAGTAGTGTAACGATGACAGTCACACCAGAATTCTCGTTACACAATACTTGGCAGCGCAGCAGGTGGTGGTGGTGGTGTTGGTACTGTGGGAAAAAAATAACAGTACTGTAAGTGAAGCTGTCAATTGGAAACATGTACTGTACAGTATCCAGGACACATGTACAGTAGTGTAACGATGACAGTAGCACCAGAATTCTCGTTACACAATACCTGGCAGCGCAGCAGGTGGTGGTGGTGGTGGTGTTGGTACTGTGGGAAAAAAAATAACAGTACTGTAAGTGAAGCTGTCAATTGGAAACATGTACTGTACAGTATCCAGGACACATGTACAGTAGTGTAACGATGACAGTCACACCAGAATTCTCATTACACAATACCTGGCAGCGCAGCAGGTGGTGGTGGTGGTGGTGGTGTTGGTACTGTGGGAAAAAAAATAACAGTAATGTAAGTGAAGCTGTCAATTGGAAACATGTACTGTACAGTATCCAGGACACATGTACAGTAGTGTAACAACGATGACAGTAGCACCAGAATTCTCGTTACACAATACCTGGCAGCGCAGCAGGTGGTGGTGGTGGTGGTGGTGGTGGTGGTGGTGTTGGTACTGTGGGAAAAAAAATAACAGTACTGTAAGTGAAGCTGTCAATTGGAAACATGTACTGTACAGTATCCAGGACACATGTACAGTAGTGTAACGATGACAGTCACACCAGAATTCTCGTTACACAATACCTGGCAGCGCAGCAGGTGGTGGTGGTGGTGGTGGTGGTGGTACTGTGGGAAAAAAAATAACAGTACTGTAAGTGAAGCTGTCAATTGGAAACATGTACTGTACAGTATCCAGGACACATGTACAGTAGTGTAACAACGATGACAGCAGCACCAGAATTCTCGTTACACAATACCTGGCAGCGCAGCAGGTGGTGGTGGTGGTGGTGGTACTGTGGGAAAAAAAATAACAGTACTGTAAGTGAAGCTGTCAATTTGAAACATGTACTGTACAGTATCCAGGACCAAAAAGGGGTCCGGCCAATAAACAATCTGCATCAGAGAAGCAAGATACAGTATGCTTAAAGTATACAGTACTATATACTAGATCGCCAACAAACGTAAATTAACAAACAACTATCACTGGAATTTACCATCCTCATCCCGTAGCGAAGCACGGGTATTCAGCTATCTACAATGTTATTTATACTTTGTGTTTAATATTTACATTTAGTTTTGTAAACAGACATTCTTAACATTAACGGATTGCAGCGAGTTATCTGTGATGGTCAGGACAGGGGGTTGGGACTATAGAAATCACTATGTACTGTACACTACTGTATTTGACAATACTTACCAGCTTGGCGGCGCCTGTCCCGCCTCCTGTGACGTCGTGCTACCAGCCCTGTAAAAATATATATACAGTATAATGGCAGCATACTGTACAGCCAATGAAATTCAACATTGACAGCATCTTTATGACATCACAATAAATGGAATTGTTCATTCTAGTACCCTGCACCTAATCACTCAGGAGGGCATAGTGTACTGTACTGTCTTCAAAACTTAAGGGGCACATTTCTAAATGTGACATACAGTACACTTACAGTATCGCTACAGTACAGTAGGTCAAGGGTATTAGACAGAACACTACCTTTATAGACATTGTAACACACATTAGCATTGCCCTTATAAACATTATGACACACATCAGCATGCAGCCCTCCCACCCTTAACCATCTCAGTACTGTTCATTACAGTACAAATTGATTTCATGACAGATGATGCAGTACTCACCTGAATTCATCTTATTCACGTCATGTCACAGTAGTGCAGTTTATTCACGTCACAGTACTGTCCTTGATTCACGTTGTGTCACACAGTAGAGCTCCGTATTCACGTCACAGTACTGTCCTTGATTCACGTTGTGTCACACAGTAGAGCACCTTATTCACGTTACTGTACTGTACGTCACAGTAGTGCAGTAGTATATCCACATTACGTCACAAAGTAGAGTTCTGCCACAGTCATGAACCTTATAACACATTATGCAAGAGTAATGCACGTCAGAACACATTAGGCCACTGTAACATCCCTTAGAATAATTTCTGCCAAAGTAACATCCCTTAGAACACTGTACTATCTGAAACACAAATTTCTGCACACTGCACGACACACTGCAATTAAACCACACAATGCACTGCACGACACTGCATAGTGTATGCACTGCGTGATATGACAAACTGCACATTACACTGCACATTTCCCTGCAAAATATGATACAATGTACACTGCACAAAAAACTGCAATTACCACATGTGTATACAGTACACTGCACGACAGTGCTGGCCCTAGCCAGATACAGATACAGCCGTAGTCACGCAAAATATAGGCATGCCGCATATCATTTTAATCAGCAGAAGCTGCTGGTGCCCCTAAGCATAGCAAATGCCCTAGGCATTTGCCTACTGTAGTTTGCCTATGCCTAAGGCCGGCTCTGCTGCACGATGTGATTCACTATGCATTACACTCACTGCACAATACCATATACTGAATGTACACTGCATGACACGCTGCAATTACGCAGCACGATACACTGTGATACATTGCATATACTGTACACTGCATGATACTGTACACTGCACAATCGTAGACCACGTGGATTGTAAAGAACTACTGTATATACACAAGTTTAAAAAAATAACAATTGTTTTTGTAAAACGCATGTCGATCTTTTTCCATGTCAACTTAACGACCATGTCAACCTACAGTAACTGGTGTCAACCAATTTCAAAAGCCGCACCATCTAGGTCGACGCAAAAAAACAAATTGACCTTTTGACCCGGGTTAATGTTTGGTCCTTGTTAACCATTTGTTTACCACAAATACTGTACAGTGCTGTATAGACCGGATACCTGCTGCTACAGCAGCCCCTGCTATAATGTACTGTACCTGTAACTACAGTAACTTAAAGTACAGTAATCTACAGTAATGTACTGTACTTACAATCCCTTATGGCCTGCAGGCGTCTTGGGGTCCTCCTCACGAGGTCACTCCATCTCCTCTGGAGAGACCTCACTGTCCTCCTCCGGTTGTAAGTCCGGAGGATAGCCCTACTTGCCCTCCGGTACGCTGTGACTTTCTCCTCGTTGCTGGCGAGAGTTCTGTCCCGCCAGCAAACGAGGAGACGCAGCTCACCAAGAGCATAGGGACGGTCCCGTACAGCAGCCATGACCGTCCTTATGCTCAATGAGCGTCTCAGACGTCGTGCGCCTCAGACGTCGTGCGTCTCAGACGTCGTGCGTTACAGGCATTCAACGTACAGTACTGTAGTTACTGTACTTTGTGACCGTTTCCCTTAGTTTTAAATATGCCCTTTCTTTGACAACAGTATTTTCCACTGTCTTGCCCTACGCCCTTCCCTCATGGGAGCCTTCACAGGTCTTATGCAATACACAAATACCGAAGATGCACAGTCCGTCAGAATACACTCATTTCATTCCCGCTGTTTAGGTGCATTTAGCGTAAAGAATCGCTCCTGCAGATGTACTTTGATTTATGTGAAACCTGTGTGCATCCTTCCATTGGATGTACTGTATTGGAGAGAAAAAAAAAAATGTTAAAGTGAATGTCACGGGAACACATTAAAAATAAGGTTGGCACTTCCTTCCCATTGGTGTTGGTTTACAGTATGCCGTAGTGTACTCGGACGCTCATGTAATTGCATTTCAAAGGCACAGTATTTTCCATCGTCTCCCCCCTACCCCCATCGCCCTTCCCCCCTGGGGGCCTGCACAGGGAGGAAATTCAGGTCCTGTGCAATACACAAACGCTGAAGATCTACAGTACTGTTTTGCTCAGTTGGTAGCGTCAGAATACACTCATTTCATTCCCGCTGTTTAGGTGCATTTAGCGTAAAGAATCGCTCCTGCAGATGTACTTTGATTTATGTGAAACCTGTGTGCATCCTTCCATTGACTGTCTTACAATGTAAATAAAATAATACAGTGCATTATTACAGAAAAAAAAAAAAAAAAAGAAAGAAAGCACATTAGGTCTCGAACCCTGGACCCCAGAATCGCTCCTGCAGATGTACTTTGATTTATGTGAAACCTGTGTGCATCCTTCCATTGACTGTCTTACAATGTAAATAAAATAATACAGTGCATTATTACAGAAAAAAAAAAAACAAAGAAAGCACATCAGGTCTCGAACCCTGGACCCCCAGCGAGGGAGGTGGGAGCCTTCACCCCTAGCCCACGACGCCTCATGAGAGATTTCCAATTTCATGTTTGAAAGTACTGCAAACAGCGCCCGGCCCCCGCCCCATTGCTGTTGGTTTATGCCTTAGAGGACTCGGACGCTCGCATTTGTAAAGCACGGTGTTTTCCTCCGCCTCCTGCTAGCCTGTTGCCCTTCCCCCATGGGAGCCTGCACAGATCATGCAGTAGACAGGGAGGGAATGCAGGTCATGTGCAATGCACAAACGCCCACTGTAGTACTGTTTTGCTCACTTACAGTACTGTACTGTAGGTTGCATTTAGCGTAAAGAATCGCTCCTGCAGATGTACTTTGATTTATGTGAAACCTGTGTGCATCCTTCCATTGGATGTACTGTATTGGAGAGAAAAAAAAAATGTTAAAGTGAATGTCACGGGAACACATTAAAAATAAGGTTGGCACTTCCTTCCCATTGGTGTTGGTTTACAGTATGCCGTAGTGTACTCGGACGCTCATGTAATTGCATTTCAAAGGCACAGTATTTTCCATCGTCTCCCCCCTACCCCCATCGCCCTTCCCCCCTGGGGGCCTGCACAGGGAGGAAATTCAGGTCCTGTGCAATACACAAACGCTGAAGATCTACAGTACTGTTTTGCTCAGTTGGTAGCGTCAGAATACACTCATTTCATTCCCGCTGTTTAGGTGCATTTAGCGTAAAGAATCGCTCCTGCAGATGTACTTTGATTTATGTGAAACCTGTGTGCATCCTTCCATTGACTGTCTTACAATGTAAATAAAATAATACAGTGCATTATTACAGAAAAAAAAAAAAAAAAAAGAAAGAAAGCACATCAGGTCTCGAACCCTGGACCCCCAGCGAGGGAGGTGGGAGCCTTCACCCCTAGCCCACAACGCCTCATGAGAGATTTCCAATTTCATGTGTGAAAGTACTGCAAACAGCGCCCGGCCCCCGCCCCATTGCTGTTGGTTTATGCCTTAGAGGACTCGGACGCTCGCATTTGTAAAGCACGGTGTTTTCCTCCGCCTCCTGCTAGCCTGTTGCCCTTCCCCCATGGGAGCCTGCACAGATCATGCAGTAGACAGGGAGGGAATGCAGGTCATGTGCAATACACAAACGCCCACTGTAGTACTGTTTTGCTCACTTACAGTACTGTACTGTAGGTTGCATTTAGCGTAAAGAATCGCTCCTGCAGATGTACTTTGATTTATGTGAAACCTGTGTGCATCCTTCCATTGACTGTCTTACAATGTAAATAAAATAATACAGTGCATTATTACAGAAAAAAAAAAAAAAAAGAAAGAAAGCACATCAGGTCTCGAACCCTGGACCCCCAGCGAGGGAGGTGGGAGCCTTCACCCCTAGCCCACGACGCCTCATGAGAGATTTCCAATTTCATGTTTGAAAGTACTGCAAACAGCGCCCGGCCCCCGCCCCATTGCTGTTGGTTTATGCCTTAGAGGACTCGGACGCTCGCATTTGTAAAGCACGGTGTTTTCCTCCGCCTCCTGCTAGCCTGTTGCCCTTCCCCCATGGGAGCCTGCACAGATCATGCAGTAGACAGGGAGGGAATGCAGGTCATGTGCAATACACAAACGCCCACTGTAGTACTGTTTTGCTCACTTACAGTACTGTACTGTAGGTTGCATTTAGCGTAAAGAATCGCTCCTGCAGATGTACTTTGATTTATGTGAAACCTGTGTGCATCCTTCCATTGGATGTACTGTATTGGAGAGAAAAAAAAATGTTAAAGTGAATGTCACGGGAACACATTAAAAATAAGGTTGGCACTTCCTTCCCATTGGTGTTGGTTTACAGTATGCCGTAGTGTACTCGGACGCTCATGTAATTGCATTTCAAAGGCACAGTATTTTCCATCGTCTCCCCCCTACCCCCATCGCCCTTCCCCCCTGGGGGCCTGCACAGGGAGGAAATTCAGGTCCTGTGCAATACACAAACGCTGAAGATCTACAGTACTGTTTTGCTCAGTTGGTAGCGTCAGAATACACTCATTTCATTCCCGCTGTTTAGGTGCATTTAGCGTAAAGAATCGCTCCTGCAGATGTACTTTGATTTATGTGAAACCTGTGTGCATCCTTCCATTGACTGTCTTACAATGTAAATAAAATAATACAGTGCATTATTACAGAAAAAAAAAAAAAAAAAGAAAGAAAGCACATCAGGTCTCGAACCCTGGACCCCCAGCGAGGGAGGTGGGAGCCTTCACCCCTAGCCCACGACGCCTCATGAGAGATTTCCAATTTCATGTGTGAAAGTACTGCAAACAGCGCCCGGCCCCCGCCCCATTGCTGTTGGTTTATGCCTTAGAGGACTCGGACGCTCACATTTGTAAAGCACGGTGTTTTCCTCCGCCTCCTGCTAGCCTGTTGCCCTTCCCCCATGGGAGCCTGCACAGATCATGCAGTAGACAGGGAGGGAATGCAGGTCATGTGCAATACACAAACGCCCACTGTAGTACTGTTTTGCTCACTTACAGTACTGTACTGTAGGTTGCATTTAGCGTAAAGAATCGCTCCTGCAGATGTACTTTGATTTATGTGAAACCTGTGTGCATCCTTCCATTGACTGTCTTACAATGTAAATAAAATAATACAGTGCATTATTACAGAAAAAAAAAAAAAAAGAAAGAAAGCACATCAGGTCTCGAACCCTGGACCCCCAGCGAGGGAGGTGGGAGCCTTCACCCCTAGCCCACGACGCCTCATGAGAGATTTCCAATTTCATGTGTGAAAGTACTGCAAACAGCGCCCGGCCCCCGCCCCATTGCTGTTGGTTTATGCCTTAGAGGACTCGGACGCTCGCATTTGTAAAGCACAGTGTTTTCCTCCGCCTCCTGCTAGCCTGTTGCCCTTCCCCCATGGGAGCCTGCACAGATCATGCAGTAGACAGGGAGGGAATGCAGGTCATGTGCAATACACAAACGCCCACTGTAGTACTGTTTTGCTCACTTACAGTACTGTACTGTAGGTTGCATTTAACGTAAAGAATCGCTCCTGCAGATGTACTTTGATTTATGTGAAACCTGTGTGCATCCTTCCATTGGATGTACTGTATTGGAGAGAAAAAAAAAATGTTAAAGTGAATGTCACGGGAACACATTAAAAATAAGGTTGGCACTTCCTTCCCATTGGTGTTGGTTTACAGTATGCCGTAGTGTACTCGGACGCTCATGTAATTGCATTTCAAAGGCACAGTATTTTCCATCGTCTCCCCCCTACCCCCATCGCCCTTCCCCCCTGGGGGCCTGCACAGGGAGGAAATTCAGGTCCTGTGCAATACACAAATGCTGAAGATCTACAGTACTGTTTTGCTCAGTTGGTAGCGTCAGAATACACTCATTTCATTCCCGCTGTTTAGGTGCATTTAGCGTAAAGAATCGCTCCTGCAGATGTACTTTGATTTATGTGAAACCTGTGTGCATCCTTCCATTGACTGTCTTACAATGTAAATTAAATAATACAGTGCATTATTACAGAAAAAAAAAAAAAAAGAAAGAAAGCACATCAGGTCTCGAACCCTGGACCCCCAGCGAGGGAGGTGGGAGCCTTCACCCCTAGCCCACGACGCCTTATGAGAGATTTCCAATTTCATGTGTGAAAGTACTGCAAACAGCGCCCGGCCCCCGCCCCATTGCTGTTGGTTTATGCCTTAGAGGACTCGGACGCTCGCATTTGTAAAGCACGGTGTTTTCCTCCGCCTCCTGCTAGCCTGTTGCCCTTCCCCCATGGGAGCCTGCACAGATCATGCAGTAGACAGGGAGGGAATGCAGGTCATGTGCAATACACAAACGCCCACTGTAGTACTGTTTTGCTCACTTACAGTACTGTACTGTAGGTTGCATTTAGCGTAAAGAATCGCTCCTGCAGATGTACTTTGATTTATGTGAAACCTGTGTGCATCCTTCCATTGACTGTCTTACAATGTAAATAAAATAATACAGTGCATTATTACAGAAAAAAAAAAAAAAAGAAAGAAAGCACATCAGGTCTCGAGCCCTGGACCCCCAGCGAGGGAGGTGGGAGCCTTCACCCCTAGCCCACGACGCCCCATGAGAGATTTCCAATTTCATGTGTGAAAGTACTGCAAACAGCGCCCGGCCCCCGCCCCATTGCTGTTGGTTTATGCCTTAGAGGACTCGGACGCTCGCATTTGTAAAGCACAGTGTTTTCCTCCGCCTCCTGCTAGCCTGTTGCCCTTCCCCCATGGGAGCCTGCACAGATCATGCAGTAGACAGGGAGGGAATGCAGGTCATGTGCAATACACAAACGCCCACTGTAGTACTGTTTTGCTCACTTACAGTACTGTACTGTAGGTTGCATTTAGCGTAAAGAATCGCTCCTGCAGATGTACTTTGATTTATGTGAAACCTGTGTGCATCCTTCCATTGGATGTACTGTATTGCAGAGAAAAAAAAATGTTAAAGTGAATGTCACGGGAACACATTAAAAATAAGGTTGGCACTTCCTTCCCATTGGTGTTGGTTTACAGTATGCCGTAGTGTACTCGGACGCTCATGTAATTGCATTTCAAAGGCACAGTATTTTCCATCGTCTCCCCCCTACCCCCATCGCCCTTCCCCCCTGGGGGCCTGCACAGGGAGGAAATTCAGGTCCTGTGCAATACACAAACGCTGAAGATCTACAGTACTGTTTTGCTCAGTTGGTAGCGTCAGAATACACTCATTTCATTCCCGCTGTTTAGGTGCATTTAGCGTAAAGAATCGCTCCTGCAGATGTACTTTGATTTATGTGAAACCTGTGTGCATCCTTCCATTGACTGTCTTACAATGTAAATAAAATAATACTGTGCATTATTACAGAAAAAAAAAAAAAAAAAGAAAGAAAGCACATCAGGTCTCGAACCCTGGACCCCCAGCGAGGGAGGTGGGAGCCTTCACCCCTAGCCCACGACGCCTCATGAGAGATTTCCAATTTCATGTGTGAAAGTACTGCAAACAGCGCCCGGCCCCCGCCCCATTGCTGTTGGTTTATGCCTTAGAGGATTCGGACGCTCGCATTTGTAAAGCACGGTGTTTTCCTCCGCCTCCTGCTAGCCTGTTGCCCTTCCCCCATGGGAGCCTGCACAGATCATGCAGTAGACAGGGAGGGAATGCAGGTCATGTGCAATACACAAACGCCCACTGTAGTACTGTTTTGCTCACTTACAGTACTGTACTGTAGGTTGCATTTAGCGTAAAGAATCGCTCCTGCAGATGTACTTTGATTTATGTGAAACCTGTGTGCATCCTTCCATTGACTGTCTTACAATGTAAATAAAATAATACAGTGCATTATTACAGAAAAAAAAAAAAAAAAGAAAGAAAGCACATCAGGTCTCGAACCCTGGACCCCCAGCGAGGGAGGTGGGAGCCTTCACCCCTAGCCCACGACACCTCATGAGAGATTTCCAATTTCATGTGTGAAAGTACTGCAAACAGCGCCCGGCCCCCGCCCCATTGCTGTTGGTTTATGCCTTAGAGGACTCGGACGCTCGCATTTGTAAAGCACGGTGTTTTCCTCCGCCTCCTGCTAGCCTGTTGCCCTTCCCCCATGGGAGCCTGCACAGATCATGCAGTAGACAGGGAGGGAATGCAGGTCATGTGCAATACACAAACGCCCACTGTAGTACTGTTTTGCTCACTTACAGTACTGTACTGTAGGTTGCATTTAGCGTAAAGAATCGCTCCTGCAGATGTACTTTGATTTATGTGAAACCTGTGTGCATCCTTCCATTGGATGTACTGTATTGGAGAGAAAAAAAAAATGTTAAAGTGAATGTCACGGGAACACATTAAAAATAAGGTTGGCACTTCCTTCCCATTGGTGTTGGTTTACAGTATGCCGTAGTGTACTCGGACGCTCATGTAATTGCATTTCAAAGGCACAGTATTTTCCATCGTCTCCCCCCTACCCCCATCGCCCTTCCCCCCTGGGGGCCTGCACAGGGAGGAAATTCAGGTCCTGTGCAATACACAAACGCTGAAGATCTACAGCACTGTTTTGCTCAGTTGGTAGCGTCAGAATACACTCATTTCATTCCCGCTGTTTAGGTGCATTTAGCGTAAAGAATCGCTCCTGCAGATGTACTTTGATTTATGTGAAACCTGTGTGCATCCTTCCATTGACTGTCTTACAATGTAAATAAAATAATACAGTGCATTATTACAGAAAAAAAAAAAAAAAAAGAAAGAAAGCACATCAGGTCTCGAACCCTGGACCCCCAGCGAGGGAGGTGGGAGCCTTCACCCCTAGCCCACGACGCCTCATGAGAGATTTCCAATTTCATGTGTGAAAGTACTGCAAACAGCGCCCGGCCCCCGCCCCATTGCTGTTGGTTTATGCCTTAGAGGACTCGGACGCTCGCATTTGTAAAGCACGGTGTTTTCCTCCGCCTTCTGCTAGTCCTCCATTCCCATTATGCATTAGCGAACTCAGACGCTCATATATTTTAAAAGCACGGTGTTTATACATTGTACTGTACATTCTTCCTTTTACACAATTACTGTAGTTGCGTCTCCATACACATACAGTACTGTACAGTACTCCATACTTTTTCCACCGCCTCCCGTTACGCCTACAGTATTGCCAGAGCTGTATATCAATCCGCCGCTATACTGTACGATCGAAAGTACTGGATTAGTGGAGCATTAGCCACACAGTGGTGGAGATGTGTAATGCATGATGAGTATCTAGATCGCCTCAACGCGCCTGCCTGTGATTAAACTCAGCTATCGCATTAGCGTGACTAAACGCCCGTCTCGGCGGAGAAACAGTCAAGATAAAGGTGGCTACATCTGTATATGTAGCTCAACAACAACTCGTGTGCCAAAGGTTCCCCATCGCTGGCCTATACTATAGATCATCTATACTGTATTCCAAGTTCTGCAGAGTGGAATATTTGCAGATTGCATTTGGAAACCCCCATTTCTAGAAATCCTGTGTTTGCCAATATGCGCTATATAAATAACTGATAATAAATAATATTAATAGCAATGCTAACATCTATTATCAAGGCACCCATTTGAAATAAGGAGGATTGTGGAAAACATTTTGTATAGTCTTACAGCTCTATTTTTTTCTTTTGTATATCAAAAAAGCATCAGTTGTGCTAAAAAGCACCACAGATTAAAAAAATGTTGGTTTGTATTTTTAAAGGATTAACATGGTAATCTGTTCATATGTAGAGTGGTTAGCAATCTAATAACAAGCATTTCTTATTCCTAAATAATACAAAATTACATTCAGTAAAAGGGATGTAATACTATTATTACAAGATTCTGTATAGTGTTAATGTATAGCAGAAACTGTTTACCTTTAAATCAGGGCTGCTCAACATGCAGCCCTCTAGCTGTTGTGGAACTACCCATCCCAGCATGTCCGGCCATAGTTTTAGCATTCCCTAATTGCCAAATTGTGGCAGAGCATGCTGGGATATGCAGTTTAATTAAAGCTGGAGGGCTGCAAAATGAGCAGCTCTGCGTCTAAATTATAAGGCACACAGAGGGTCCGAGTGGAGTTCACTGGCTTGGGAATATGAAGTCACAGTGAAGTAGTAAAATGTTCTTAAACTTAATGAGCCCATATTAACGTTCAGTAATATACTGTAGTAATGATATTTACAGACTGACTGGAGGTCCGTCTAAGGGCAGCAACTGCAGGAAGCTTCTCTTCCTGCAGCCGCACAGTGAGCTTCCTGATAGGTCTTATGCAACCATGCCAGGCGAGTAGATTGGACCATTTAAAAAACAACACTATCTAGCTGGCCTTGATACAATAAAAGATAGCTAAAAGAAAGAGATGTTAAATGTGAAACTTTTTTTATTTGTGTAAAAACAAACTTAATCCTGCTTCTAAATGTATGAAATAAGAAGAAGCAGCAGCCAACATTTTAATGTCAGATTCACATTCCAAATATGCATATAATTTACATAGAAACCTTATAGAAAAAGTTGTGCACCTACAGTATGCAGAGTAAAAACAAAGTAATAATAAAAATAAAAAATTGTGTCAATATGGTTAAGATATAAACCATCTAGAATAATGTATGGAGACACTATTTTCTGCTCTGCAGTGGTATTTTGGAATGATATAATTATTTCCATATATTATAGTCTTACTGTGATAACAAGAAATAGAAGGAAAGAAAAAAAATACATCTTTTCACCTGCAATAAATAAAATGATTGTAGAAAATTAAGTTTTCAAGGTCGTGGCAGAGAAGGTGAAATGGTTTAAACTCATACAGGGTGGTAGCTGTTTTCTCAACTTGTCAGTTTCTCAACAAGTAGCATTTATTCTCAGGGAGAAAATGAATTCTGTGTTTTCCTATTTGTATCCCTCTTGTGCTTCTGTTTGTTTTCCACTTGCCAAGAGTAAGTGGCAGTCAGTATCTCAAAACCTTATTCAAACCTTGATAGGAGAGGAAGATAGCCATTAGTTATGATGAGTAAAACTGTTTATATCAAAATAAACAAATCATAAAGCTAGAATGCATTAAAATCTGTTTTGTTATTTGAGAGATTTTTGGGGGGGCTTAAATAATAAATTCAAACATACTGATTGTAGCTATACATTAGCCAAATTAAATTTGTCTTTAGTATGACTGAACAATTACATTCATTTACTGTATTATTCACATAATGTCAGTATAATGTCATCATTTTTACAGCATTTTACAGATGTGTCCTCATACACTATCGCTGCAGTGCGTCAAATATCCAGTCTCTTGTGCTAAGCAGCTACTTCATAAGACTGCATTGGTTAAATTGATAAGTGACACTTGTATATCTGTGTGTGACTGAGTCTGACTCTGTATACGTAGTGCTACAATGCAGTGTTTGTGACTTTTTAGGCCAAGTTCCTTTGTGCTTCGTATATAAATTTAAATTCAGTCGCAACAGATATACAAATAATATACAAATGACACATATCAAATAATCACTACAATTTCGTGAAGCAGTTTTGTCGCATTGCATTGCAACTACAATGCACATTAGCATAAAAAATGATGCTACACTGCTTAGAACAGCTCACTCACATTGCATAACACATTTGAGGACACATCTCAGTTTGTAAGTTAGCTACAATGGGTTGTCACATTAAATCAAAACACTTCTCCAGAATCAAAAGAAGATTGGTGTTCAGTTTCTACTAGAGATGAGCGGGTTCGGATCTCAGAGAACCGAACTCTACCGGACTTCACCATTCGAGCCCGGATCCGAGTCAGGCTTGGGTTTTCCCGCCTGACTCGGAAACCCGAACGCAGCAAAACGTCATCATCCCGCTGTTGGATTCTCGCAGGATTTGTGCTGCATCAGACCAGTGGTAGTGTCCTGTATCATCAGTCATTCCAGTGATGAAATACACTGCTGCTATATGTCCACTGCTGCAGTATAATAATTATAACAACAACCTGTTGTGCTGCATCAGACCAGTGGCAGTGTCCTGTCTCATCAGTCATTCCAGTGACGATATACGCTGCTGCTATATGTCCACTGCTGCAGTATAATAATTATAACAACAGCCTGTTGTGCTGCATCAGACCAGTGGTAGTGTCCTGTCTCATCAGTCATTCCAGTGACGATATACGCTGCTGCTATATGTCCACTGCTGCAGTATAATAATTATAACAACAACCTGTTGTGCTGCATCAGACCAGTGGTAGTATCCTGTCCATCAGGCATTCCAGTCATTCCTGTGCCACATATTGTCGCATATAACTCCCAAAAAATAATGGAGAACAAAAATTTTGAGGATAAAATAGGGAAAGATCAAGAAGAACCACTTCCTCCTAGTGCTGAAGCTACTGCCACTAGCCATGACATAGACAATGAAATGCCATCAACGTCGTCTGCCAAGGCCGATGCCCAAAGTGACAGTACAGGGCATGTAAAATCCAAAAAGCCAAAGTTCAGTAACGTAAACTTGCCAATATGCCATTTACGACATGGAATGGCAAGTAACGGCTAAGGCCCTGGCCTATGTTCATGACTAGTGGTTCAGCTTCACATGACGACGGAAGCCCTCATCCTCCAGCTAGAAAAGCTAAAAGAGTTAAGCTGGAAAGAGCACAGAAAAGAACTGTGCATTCTGAGATGGTATCACAAATCCCCAAGGAGAGTCCAAGTTTCAAACAAATTGAGACAGCGCTTCTCACTTTGGTATTTTTTCTTTTATATATAGTATAAATGAACATACAAACATATAGATACCGGCCAGTATCACAAATAAAATATTTAATACATCACCATAAAATTTGTATATTTATATGTATTAACTTGTCAACTTTCCAGTACCACCATTAGTACAAACCCCACTAATTAGCACTGGGTACCCAATAGTGGCTGGAAAATCAATCCTATTGAGGCTTCCACTCCAAATAATGCTATTCTATACACTTACATATATGCTAGGCATGCACTATAACAAATGTAATGTATTCCATAAATAAAATGTCCATTTATGTAGCAAAACCAGGTAAATGAAACACAGTAAATAAAATGTCCAAATGCATGAAAGGTTGGATTAATAAAGCACTAAATTGATCCAGCATGCAATTATTCCCTTTCAAGGGACGATAAATAAAATGTCCAATTATAAAGCAAGAATGGATTAGTAAAGCACAGTTAATAAATGTCCAAATTGAATGACAGCAAAATATAAATAAAGCACTTTGAAGATTCAGCATGCAGTTATTCCCTTTGAAGCATGATTAGTATAGTGTATTAGCCACACACAAGACGTCCAGCCAGGATTAGAGAACCCTTAGCAAAGCACTCAACATGTAACTCCTCCTTTCTTGCTGCAAAGGCTGGCAGCCAAATAACCAAAGGAATGCCTGGTAGCTGGAATAATGACAACTTCCCCTATGCACTGGGGCATGTAATGCACAGTTCACCGGCCGGTGATTAAGGGTTATGAGCCACACAATTAGTTATTGCAATGGTGAGGAGCATTCTCCTAACTCACAACACCTTCTCCTGTTCCACAAATGCATTTCTCCACCTCAGGGTCCATTTTCAGTGGCTTCCTTAGTGTCAAGTAATTCTGTCATTAGCCTCCGATCCTTAAATACCGATTTTGCCGGTTTGCGCATGCGCCGTGCGCCCACGGTTCAGGCCTCATTTCCATTCTCACTACTGAGCATGTGCAGCTCTCAGACTTGCGATCCAGGCCTCATTTTAGTTTCCCTTAACTAGGTGATGTTTAGTCGGAACCCACTGCGCATATGCTGTATGCTCGCAGTTCAAGCCTCCTTTACAGTCACACTCGCTTATCATGTGCAACTCACAGCCTTGTAATCCAAGCCTCATTTTAGTTTTTATTAATCAGGAAGTGCCCAGACAGATCATATATAATAAAACATCTCAATTAAGCCACGCATATAAATACATAAATGGCCTCACTAAGTATTATACCTATATCTCCAAATTATAAAAGATAATTCTTAATTCAACCTTAAACATTTACATCAACATTTTCTCCTATTCTTTTCACACACCAGTGTTGTCACTAATCCACTACTCATATATCAACGCCATCTACTGGCCCATGTTCATATAACACTACTAATCTACCATAATAAAAATTCAATTCAAATATATTCATATACATTTTTGATGGGTAACAATTTGCAATCAATATTGTATTATTTCATTATATAGATTATGTTATTTTATGGATCTCATCCATCCCGTGATCAATATCTTATCCCATAAAGAACTTCTAACAAGCTTTAATTGGTATTATATACTTCGACTATTATATTATATTTTAGCACTATCATATTTAGACCTCTACTGTTAATCCCAAGACTAATTATCATTAACATATTTAGACATCTACTATCAATCCCAAAACTCATTTCCATATTTAATATACAGTCCCAAGAGAACTCTTTAACAATTATACTCCAAGAGCCATTAGAGATAACACTAATTCTTTTCTAATGTATATATAAATTTAACATTCTATATACATTTTTATAGGCAACCAGTCAGACAACTAATTAATCATAATATAAACACCATTATAATCCTGTCAACCACTATATTCCGTTCAACTCAACTATATCATTTAGGCCACGCGGCACCAACGTGTCCATTCTATAAATCCAAAAAGCTTCCCTCCTACATAAAAGGTTAAACCGATCCCCTCCTCGTGTGGTATTTTTAATCTGTTCAATAGCTATCATCATACTACTATCAAAAACAGAATTCTGACACTGTATTATATGGTTGGACAGTGGGTGCCGTGCTCCCCTAAATACATTTCGTCGATGTTCCATATAACGAACATGCATAGTACGTGTGGTCCTCCCAATATATTGTTTACCACATCGGCAAGTAATCACATAGCTGATATATACAGAATTACAATTAAGAAACTCATTAATCCGGAATTCTTCTCTAGTATTAGAAGATATAAATACAGTACTTTTCCTAGGTGCATTCTTACAAGACAAGCAATTAAACTTGCCACATTTATGGAAACCTAATGGTTTTTCGGGAAGCCGCATTTTTTCTGTTTTTAATATTTTTGTTCTTTCAAAGTGACTCGGCACCAAAATCGAACGTAGGTTTTCTGTCTTCTTGAAAATTATAGGGCCCTTTGGATCCAATTGTGGTTTCAGGACTTCATCCAACATTAGAAGAGACATGTTTTTCTTAATGATACGTTCTATCTGATAAGCACAACCATTATATTTTGTAATAAACATACTCCTTTTATTATTGTCATTATTCATAAATTGACCTTTTTTCCTTTTAGTTTTTGGTTCCAATAATGTTGCTCTATCAATTTGTTCTACTTCACAAAATGAATTCTCAAGTAACTCTTGTGGGTACCCTTGTTCAATAAATGAAGTCATGAGAGTTCTTGCCTGTGTTTGATAGGTGGATAATAATGTATAGTTTCTCCGAATACGTACAAACTGGCCCCTGGGGATGTTTTCCTTCCACTTTTTTTATTTCCCAAGGAGAGTCTAAGTGTGTCGGCAGTTGCGATGCCTGACCCTCCCAACACTGGACGGGAAGATGTGGCTCCTTCCATCATTTGCACGCCCCCCTGCAAGTGCTGGAAGGAGCACCCACAGTCCAGTTCCTGATATTGAAATTGAAGATGTCACTGTTGAAGTACACCAGGATGAGGATATGGGTGTTGCTGGTGCTGAGGAGGAAGTTGACAATGAGGATTCTGATGGTGATGTGGTTTGTTTAAGTCAGGCACCGGGGGAGACACCTGTTTTCCTTGGGTAGAAGAAGCCCACTGTGATGCCTGGGCAAAATACCAAAAATGCCACCTCTTCAGTGTGGAATTATTTCTCCACAAATCTGGACAACAGGTGTCAAGCCATCTGTTGCCTCTGTCAATCTGTAATAAGTAGTGGTAAGGATGTTATACACCATGGAACATCCTCCCTTATACGTCACCTGCTGCGCATTCATCAGAAGTCAGTGTCAAGTTGTGAAACTTTGGGTAAGACTGTAAGCAGTCCACTGACACCTAAATCCCTTCTTCCTCCTGTACCCAAGCTCCTGCAAGCCACACCACCAACTCCCTCGACGTCAACTTCCTCCTCAGTCAGGAACGTCAGTAGTCCTTCAGGCCATGTCATTGTCAAGACTGAGGAGTCCTCTCCTAACCGGGATTCCTCCGTAGGATCCTTGAGTGGTATGCCTGCTGTTGCTGCCACTGCTGTTGTTGCTGCTGGGAGTCGATCATCATCCCAGAGAGGAAGTCGGAAGGCCACTTGTACTACTTCCAGTAAGCAATTGACTGTCCAACAGTCCTTTGTGAGGAAGATGATATATGACAGCAGTCATCCTGTTGCAAAGCGGATAACTGGGGCCTTGACAGCTATGTTGGTGGTAGAGGTGCGTCCGGTATCCACCATTAGTTCAGTGGGACTTAGATAATTGATGGAGATAGTGTGTCCCCGGTATAAAATCCCATCTAGGTTCCACTTCTCTCGACGGGGGATAGCGAGAATTTACACAGACGTTAGAAAAAGAGTCACCAGTGTCCTACAAAATGCAGTTGTATCCAGTGTCCACTTAACCACGGACATGTGGAAAAGTGGAACAGGGCAGACTAAGGACTATATGACTGTAGCAGCCCACTGGGTAGATGTATGGCCTCCCACAGCAACAACAGCAGCAGCGGCACCAGTAGCAGCTTCTCGCAAATGACAACTTGTTCCTAGACAGGCTACGCTATGTATCACTGCTTTCCATAAGAGGCACACAGCTGACAACCTCTTACGGAAACTGAGGAACATCATCACAGAATGGCTTACCCCAATTGGACTCTCCTGGGGATTTGTGATATCAGACAACGCCACCAATATTATGCGTGCATTGCATCTGGGCAAATTCCAGCATGTCCCATGTTTTGCACATACAATTAATTTGGTGGTGCAGATTTTTTTTTTTTAAATGACAGGGGTGTGCAGGAGATGCTGTTGGTGGCCCGAAAAATTGCGGGCCACTTTCAGCATTCTGCCACTGCGTGCCAAAGACTGGAGTGCCAGCAAACACTCCTGAACCTGCCCCGCCATCAACTGAAGCAAGAGGTGATAACGAGGTGGAATTCAACCCTCTATATGCTTCAGAGGATGGAGGAGCAGCAAAAGGCCATTAAAGCCTATACATCCACATATGATATAGCAAAGGAGGGGTAATGTATCTGACTCAAGTGCAGTGGAGAATGGTTTCCATCTTGTGCAAGGTTCTCCAATCCTTCAAACTTGCCACACGTGAAGTCAGTTCAGACACTGCCAGCTTGAGTCGGGTCATTCCCCTCATCAGGCTTTTGCAGAAGCAGCTGGAGAAATTGAAGGAGGAGCTAATACGGAGCGATTCTGCAAAGTATGTGGGAATTGTGGATGGAACCCTTCATTCGCTTTGCCAGGATTCAAGGGTGGTCAATCTGTTGAAATCAGAGCACTACATTTTGGCCACCGTGCTCGATCCTAGGTTTAAAGCCTACATTGTATCTCTCTTTCCAACACAACACAAGTGTGCAGAGGTGCAAAGACCTGCTGGTTAGTAAATTGTCAACTCAAGTGGAACATAACCCGTAAAAGCTCCTCCTTCAATTTCTCCCGCCACTGGGGCTGCAAGGAAAAGGATAACATTTCTTGCCCACCTGCTGGCGGTGATGCAGGGCAGTCAGAAGAGAAAGCTGACATCTGGTCCGGACTGAAGGACCTGCCAACGATTACTGATATGTCTGCTGTCACTGCATATGATTCTGTCACCATTGAAAGAATGGTGGAGGATTATATGAGTGACAGCATCCAAGTTGGCATGTCAGACAGTCCGTATGAATACTGGCAGGAAAAAGAGGCAAATTGGAGGCCCTGACACAAACTGCCTTTGTTTTACCTAAGTTGCCCCCCCACCAGTGTGTACTCCAAAAGAGTATTTAGTGCAGCCGGTAACCTTGTCAGCGATTGGCTTAGGAGGTTACTTCCACTAAATGTGGAGAAGATGATGTACATCAAAATGAATTATAAATTCTCCCGGGAAGACCTTTACCAGCAATTGCCTCTAGAAAGTACAAAGGGACCTGTGATGGTGGATTCCAATGGGGACGAATTAATACTCAGTGAGGAGGATGTACACAGTGAAAGGGGTGAGGAATCGGAGGATGATGATGAGGTCAACATCTTGCCTCTGTAGAGCCAGTTTGTGCAAGGAGAGATTGATTGCTTCTTTTTTTGGTGGTGGCCCAAACAAACCAGTCATTTCAGACACAGTCTTGTGGCATAGCCTGTCGCTGAAATGATCGGTTTGTTAAAGTGTGCATGTCCTGTTTATACAACATAAGGGTGGGAAGGAGGGCCCAAGGACAATTCCATCTTGCACCTTTTTTCTTCTTATAATCATGTACTGTTTGGGGGCTATTTTTTTTTTAAGTGCCATCCTGTCTGACATTTCTGTATATGTCCAGTGGGACTGCCATTTAATTCCAGTGATTTGGATGTATAATTCCAGTGGAAATTGTTTGTGTTGCTTGGCTTAGCCATACAGCTACCTCATTGCTCCTCTTTGACATCTTTGCATGAGGTGCTGTTTGTGGCCTAGTTTTTGAAAAGTGCCTTCCTGTCTGACACTGCCGTGTGAGTCCAGGGGTACTGCTGTATTATTCCTGGGGTACTGGCATATAAATCCAGCAATTGCAGATTTTTTAATAAAAATGACAGGGGTGTGCTGGAGATGCTGTCAGTGGACCGAAAAATTGCAGCCCACACTTGACATTCATCCACAAGTGTGCATGTCCTTTTTATACAACATAAGTGTGGGTGGGAGGGCCCAAGGACAATTCCATCTTGCTCCTCTTTTTCTTCCATCTTACACCTCTTTTTTGCAGTGCCACTCCTAGATGGGCCAGGTTTTTGTGCAGCACACTTGTGTCGCTTAGCTTAGTCACACCTCTAC
This sequence comes from Pseudophryne corroboree, assembly GCF_028390025.1. Lineage (NCBI taxonomy): Eukaryota > Metazoa > Chordata > Amphibia > Anura > Myobatrachidae > Pseudophryne > Pseudophryne corroboree. Next base: position 550,640,860 of record NC_086446.1, on the reverse strand, counting down.
CTCTTTTTCTTCTTTGCATCATGTGCTGTTTGGGACCTATTTTTTAAATATGCCATCCTGTATGTAACTGCAGTGCCGCTCCTAGTTGGGCCAGGTGTTTGTGCCGCACACTTGTGTCGCCTAGCTTGGCCATCCAGCTACCTAATTGCACCTCTTTTTCTTCTTTCCATCATGTGCTGTTTGGGGACTAGTTTTTGAATAGTGCCATCTTGTCTGCAACTGCAGTGCCATTCCTAGATGGGCCAGGTGTTTGTGCCGCACACTTGTGTCCCTTAGCTTAGTCATACAGCCACCTTGGTGCAACTTTTAGGCCTAAAAACAATATTGTGAGGTGTGAAGTGTTCAGAATAGACTGGAAATGAGTGTAAATGAATGTTATTGAGGTTAATAATACTGTAGGAGCAAAATTACCCCCACATTCTGTGATTTTAGCTGTTTTTATGGGGTTTTTTCCCCAAAAATCATCCAGATCCAAAATCAAAACCAAAACACGAAAGGGTGGTTTTGGCAAAACCAAGCCAAAACCAAAACATGAAAGTGGAATTAGAACCAAAACCAAAACACCAAACACGAAAAGTGCCCGCTGCACATCTCTAGTTTCTGCAGTGACTGGTGTTTAATTCTTGTCTACGTTTTCTGTTGTCTCCTCTTATCTATTATGCTCCACTGTTACTGTAGATGCGCATAAATGGTTTGCACCTACAGTAGGACAGCTATTGGCAGTGTGAAACAAAACACATATTCATATCTACAGTACCTGCTATGATTGTAATTCTGCAATGATGCAAGGGTTATGCGCTTCCCAAACTGTTTCATGTTGTATGTACAGGCAGTATTAACAGCCTATCAATATACAGTACAGCTGTGCATAATATTTTTAAACTTTGGAAATAAATAATATTACCTGTAATTCACAGTCTAAGGCTTATTGGGCAGTAAAATAAATGATAATTAATTCAAGTTGACATGAGTGTGATGATTATTAGCCTATCAACTGTACCTATTCACATGGTAACATTAACAGGTAGAAGGTATATAATGGTTCCTATCTGTACTGGCTAAGCACTGTTTGATTACAAATCACTCTCCAGTCATCCTGATTTTGATCAATTTTGACCAATTTTACCTCAGTCATCATCAGACTTTATACTGTACTTCTAGTGACCCTTACTGATAAATTTTGTAAACTACACAACTGTGTTTAGAAGGCAACTTACAGTAGATCAGTAAGCCATGCTGCCCCATAACCCAGGTATCTGATCATCCCACTTGGACTAGATATAGATGTGTCCTCATACATCACTGCTGCAGTCATACAAAACACCCCTTCTTGGTACTTCAGGTTACGTGAGAATCTTATGGTGTTGGGAGTGTTTTTTTTACCAAAAATGCATCTTAATCGCCATGCGATGCAAATAGAATGCACAAGGAGACTGTGCTGATGTGACTAGGTTGCACAAGCAGATAATTTGATATATGGCACTTGTGACTGAGGGGTCTATTTACTAAGCCTTGGATGGAGATAAAGTGGACGGAGATAAAATACCAGCCAATCAGCTCCTAACTGCCATTTTCAAATCCAGCCAGTGACATGGCAGCTAGACACTTATTGGCTGGAACTTTATCTCCGTCTACTTTATTTTCTTCCAAAGCTTAGTAAATAGACCCCTGGGTCTCTGAATCTGTATAAGAAGTGCTTTAATGTAGCAGGCATTGGTTTTTTCCAATACAAATTCTGTTTTGCTCCATATACAGATTCAGTAACACATAATAAATAAGTGTCATATATCAACATAATTAGCACATTCTCCTTGTGTCTCTTTGTGATTATGATGCATTGTGGGCAAAAAAGATGCCTGATGTTAGCAAAGTTGCTCTGAACCACGCATCTTGTGATTCATGGTGTATCAAGGATAGATACAGTATATGAGGACAAATCTGTATCTCCTAAAACACATTACCTGTCTTCTACAGCAGAGTACCCACTGAAGAACAGAACTGTGGTCCTTGGGTCAACCACCCAGACAACCTAGTTCTGTTTCCAGTCAATACTCCATTTACAAACAAGTATATTTACCTACCAAGTAATGTGGGAATATGGCTTCGCTCTTCTGCTTACTGTAGCATCTCTATCACTTGTGAGAAGCCTCCTTGTCAATTGCAAGCTGCTCTTTCTGTAAAGAGATGCAGTCATGTCTGACAGAGCACCCAGCTCATTGCGATTTACCGCAAGTGGCCATTGATCTTCAATTCTGTTTTCCCTCACAGAGCAGAGAAGGAATCGGCAACCCTCTGTGCACACCAATGGTAGAGAACATAAGAAGCTGTGTATAGGAGCACACTTTTGCTAATATAATATATTAAAGCATTTAATACTTAAAGTCTATTGGTACAATATTTAAAGTAAAAGTCAGTATCAAATCATAAAGGATTACTGTTTGACTCTATTCTTTCAGGTTTCCCTGCCACCAGGGATCACCAGGACTCCTGACTTTGAACTGCTCTAACTTTGGTTTGCGGCCTTGTATCTTTTAATTAACTAATCATCCATTACCAGCATGGAATACACCTGATATATGATAGTTTGTCTGAGTCCAGCACACATAACTGGTTCCTTAATTCCTTGCTGGAGTCCCCCACTGTGGGAAGTCTGGTAAAGGGGAAAAAGTTGAGCCATATGACTGAACCAATTACTGCGCTTGCATGGCTAGTGCTTACCACGTGTTTCCAAATTATGTAACTGAGATCTATACATTGCTGTTATTATGTATATTCATCTCATTTGCTGATCCTTTGCAGTGTGCTGGGGGAATTTGTGTTGTTTTTTCTTGTCTAGATTAGCCCCTTTCTTTGATGCATCTGTAATAGACCAATGAATTGATTGAGCAACTTCCATTCTGTATATCACTGAACCAATTATCAATAGCCTAGATCAGGCATGTCCAAACTATGGCCCTCCAGCTGTTGTGAAACTACATATCCCAGCATAACCTGACACAGTTTTGCTGTCAGAGAATGCTAAAGCTGTGTCACGGCATGCTGGGATGTGTAGTTTCTCAACAGCTGTAGGGCCGCAGTTTGGACATGCTGGCCTAGATGGTAAATCCACAAGATTAAGGCAGTTCTACAAAACTCTCCATAGAGCTATAGACTACTACTGCACTTTGTGTGAATCATCAAAGTCATACATTGACTTAATCTAGTGTTATGCTTCATGGAAAGACACCAGGAGCATTAGGCAAAATGCTGATAGTCTCAGAGACAAAAAGATTGCTTGGAGTTTTGCAGTTTTGAGCCTCCAACAATACTGCATGCCTCATATTATTGGGAACACAGTTCAACCATTATCTGCTTGGACCTGATTCTGAGACAATTGCAGGAGTTGCAACATATAGTAAGATTAATAAAAAATCTTGTCCAATGGAACAATTGCTGTGGGAAATGATTGCTGTCAGAACATTGTTTCAGAAAATTTCTCAAAAGCACATTAGCTTTAAAGTTTTTTTAACTTGTCCTGTAGGTAATCCTGAAATCAAATTAGGAAAAGAAGAGAGCCCACTTGGCATGACTGAAGTTTAATACTATTGCAGATTTGATATAAAGCACATTTTATGATCAGTAAAAACTGTAACGTGTAACGGTGTGTCTAGCTCGTTCCAACCAAATGCCAATTCGATAGCTAGCAACTCTTTATTTCCAACATCATAAAAACTTGCTGCTGAGAATTTCCTGGAGAAAAAAATGCAACTGGAACAACTGAGAACTCCCTATAAGAACTCAGTGTTTCTCTTATTTCTGACTTGTTATGACTATTTCAGATCAGGTGACTTTCTACCTCACAATACAAATATAGGCCTAATTCAAGGTTGATTGCAATACAACATTTTCCTCTAATGGGCAAAACCATGTGCACTGCAGGGGGGGCAGATATAACATGTGCAGAGAGTTAGATTTGGGTGGGTTATTTTGTTTCTGTGCAGGGTAAATACTGGCTGCTTTATTTTTACACTGCAAATTAGATTGCAGATTGAACACACCACACCCAAATTTAACTCTCTCTGCACATGTTATATCTGCCCCACCTGTAGTGCACATAGTTTTGCCCATTAGAGGAATATGTTGTTTTGCAATCAACCTTAAAATTGGCCCAGAGTCCTTTAAAACATTTTCTAGACCATTCAACAGAAGACATTCAAGAAGATTCCATTTGCACACACTTAAATTACAAATGAAAATCCACAAATGTGGCCTCACCTGAAGCTGTCAGACTACATCCTCTGTCCTGACAACACTCTGTGAATCTTCATTCTTTATATATAGCCAGTTGCATTAAATAAACTAAATATGACTGAACTGGCTACTGGACTAACACATCCTTGATCTGCTCATTAAAACTAGACAAAACTGGCTCCACAGAGTAGGGTTGTTCCAGTCACAGTTCAAAAAGCACCTTCATTACTCCATGTAGTACTGCTCCACTGATATATGGCCCTGCTGTAAGGCACAAAGGTTAGACTTAGCAGATACCATCTCATATGGATTTTCACATAGTTGCCTCAAAGTGGAAAAGAAGGCCTCAACTGACTGGAGAGCAGGATGATTGGGCCCTAAACCAAAGGCCCATGTTTGTGAGTTACCTAAGCAAGAATGAAAGCCTGCTTTTTAGGAAGTTCACAGAAAGTTCTTGCTTCACCAGAAAACCTATTTAGCAATCTTACAGTATATTAGATTCAACTGCTTCAGGTGCTTCAGAGGTTATTTAATGCCTTCTTAAAAGGTGTCTCTTTACCGCAGTATTTTAATCCTACAGTTATAAAAGGCATCCAAAACCTGGCCATAACCCTGATCTCCCCAGTTCTTATCGCCCACTATCTCTCCTGAACACAGATTATAAACTGTTCGCAAAAATTATTTCTGATAGGCTGAAACTAATTGTCCCAAGCCTAGTGCACAATGACCAAACAGGTTTTGTATGGGGTCGCCAATCAGTCAGTAATATATGGAAAGTTCTTGCTGTTATACAGGGTCTGCAGTCCTCAGGGGTTACTGACACTAATGCATTGCTGTCACTAAATGCTGAAAAGGCATTCAATCTTGTTACTTGGGACTATCTTTTTGAAACACTGTGGAGGTTTGGTACCCCTGAGTACTTTGTCTAATTGATCTCCCGTATCTATATGACTCCCTATACCCAAGTGTTGGCCAATGGTATACACTCTCCTCCTTTCCTTATTCAGAGTGGTACGCGTCAGGGATGTCCCTTATCCCCCCTGCTTTTTGCAATGACCCTGGAACTCCTTGCAGTCTCATTACAGAACTCAGATATTTTACGGGAATTAAAATCAATAATGTATTGATTAAACTGTCACTATATGCTGATGATATGCTCTTATTCATATCAAACCCTGTAGTTTCTATTCCAGAAATAGTCTCCCTAATCAAGATATTTGGATCCTTTGCTGGGTATACAATTAATATTTCAAAATCCGAACTACTCCCTTTATCAGGGGACCCTTCTCTTTTCTCTTCCCACCATATTTTGTCTCATTTCCATGTAGTTCAAAATAGTGTTAATATTTACGAGTCCACATTCCAGCTTCACTTCTCTAGTTTGTATTCTGTCAACTTTAGCCCTATAATGTCTAACTTAGCTAAAATCCAAACAGATTGGGATTCCCTACCGTTATCCCTTCTGGGATTGGCGGAAGTTATCAAAAAATGTAGTGTTTCCTAAATTATCCTATCTCCTCCTTATGCTTCCCATTGCTCTTCTTAGAAGAGATGTTCTCTTTATCCATAAATGCTTTACAAAATTTTTGTGGACTGGTAAAAGATCTAGGGTCCCATATGCTAGACTTCTTTTGCTTCATGAAGAGGGAGGTTTGGGAATCCCAGATCCAATTTTATTAAGCAGAGCAGCAATGTTTCATTATATCACAGACTGGCTTTGGGGCAGGTTCGTATTTATGAATTTGACACTTGAACTTGCTATCTTTCATCCTTTTTTTCCAGCAGCACTTCTTCACATGCCTAAATAATAGCTCCTATCTGAACTCAAAAGCAATGTTTTATTTTGGCATACCTACATTGCGTGGCAGTCTTCGCATGTAAAGACAAGCAGACGGCCCTATGTTTCTCCTCATACTACGTTCTAGGGCAATCCCTGTTTCACCCCTGGACTTGTAAACGAAAAATTTTTGAATTGGAGAGATAAGGGGATTGCTGCCATTAGAGACATATACGACCCAGGAGGTAAATCAATGTTGTCTTTTACTGAACTCCAGTTTAAATATCGAATCCCTCACCAGGAATTTTTAAAGAATTTACAAGATAGACACTTTGTTCATTCTCAACCGCCGCCACTACCATTAGAGGCCACCACATACCCACTACGTACATTAATGGTGCTCACTAAAAAGTGCCCTTACTGTCTTCGATACTTTCACTCTACTTTTAGGGTTTCTCCCAGAGATCAGCATTGGATGGAAGCGTTGTCCTCTTGGTCACAAGATATTCCCACTTTGAGATCTTGTGCAGATTTATTACACATATTTCCACCCTGCCTCCTTACAAGAGGTCCATCTGAAGACCCTTCAAAGAGCCTATATAGCGCACAATAAGAAAGCTCATATGGTCCCAGAGGAAACAGAGTGCTATATCAAATGCAATATAAGTAGTGCTACTTTATATCACAATCTATGGATCTGCAGGAAAATCTCTCGATTTTGGTTCAAAGTGGTTGCTTATATTAATCATATGTTTAAAATCCAGGTAGTTAAAAACCCTTTAGCTTGCCTCTTCCTTGATTTCCGAGAGTGGTCACTAGGCCCAGAGAAAAGGAGTATTGTTCCAGTGATTTCAGTTATTCTAACAATAGCTAAGAAACAAATCCTCACTCACTGGATTAAAAAATCACCCCCCTCTTTGATGGCAGTTAAACATATGACTCTAAGAGTGCTATATTTCGAAAGACGAGCCTCTCTCCCAGATATACAATCTGGGGTTCAGCGATTCATTAAAAAATGGGAGAAATACATATATAGTTTGGAGTCGGATGTGCAAACACATATTTACAGGTTATTTGAATCCACTTCATGGTATCTGTATAGACAAATTGATCGTAATTCTTAAATAATTGTTGCTCATTTAATATTATGGAATGCAATAATTATTTTACTGGTTATAGTGCAGTATTTTGTCCTATTGTCACTGCTTAGACTATTCTGGTGCTTGCATTGGATAGTCGGACATACCGGACTTATCTAGTTGTTTTATTTTCTATATCGCATTGTTTTTGTCTTGTCTCCCCCTTTTTGCCTCCCCTTACTTCCTCCCCATTCCCATTGCTCTTTAGTATAGGGTCTCTTTTGTCGCTGGTAGACTGTTTTATTAACAGTCACTTTATGCACAAACATATGTCAGCTTAACGTATGTTTACATCTCACTCTCATTTTATGTTATTGTGAAGTTGTGATGCCGACTTTGTGCTTTTTTTGTTATTTTGTGACACCTTTGTACTTTGGGGGTAATTCCAAATTGATCGCAGCAGGAACTTTGTTAGCAGTTGGGCAAAACCATGCGCACTGCAGGGGAGGCCGATTTAACATGTGCAGAGAGAGTTAGATTTGGGTGTGGTGTGTTCAATCTGCAATCTAATTTGCAGTGTAAAAATAAAGCAGCCAGTATTTACCCTGCACAGAAACAAAATAACCCACCCAAATCTAACTCTTTCTGCACATGTTATATCTGCCTCCCCTGCAGTACACATGGTTTTGCCCAACTGCTAACAAAATTCCTGATGCGATCAACTCAGAATTACCCCCTATGTACTATACTATGAGGGCAATTTCTGTCTTTCTGTCTCTTATAAATTCTAATAAAATTGTTTATCTTAAAAAAAAAAAAAAATTGTGGCAGCCATTACTGTTGTGCCATGGGGTACCTTCACCCCTAAATCTGCCCCTGACAACACCTGTGTTCTTATGAGATGTGTATTCACAATACTAGTCTATAGCTATATATAAATGTGAAAGTCCTCACTCACTGACTGACTCATCACTAATTCTCTTCTCGATATGTTAGGAAGATGAAATTTAACATACAGTAGGTATTCTTCAGCTGGGAAATAGAAAAACAACGTAATTAGTATTTTAATAAACCTCCGCTAAGGGGATGAAAAGGGATTTGACATAATGACGTCATTACTGATAATGCCCAAATGAACAATCGGATAAAAATTGGAAATTGCACCTCCAGTGTGTAGAAGCTAATAAACTACAAAAATAGTCCTGTAATTTTTTACCGTATCTGCTACGGGTGCTCCTCGGGTAACGCCAAGAACCATGGATTAATATTTACTTACATTAACATGTGTCCAATTTACATCTCTTTAGATTTACCATATTATTAACACTCATGAATATGTAGAACCATGAAAATCAGAAACTCCAGTATGAAGAACGGGTAGAACAGCTTGTATGATATAAAGGAATGGCTTTTGTATGCAATTTCCTATTTTGAAATTAATACAGAAACATCTATCTTGTTCTTTGTATTAAATACAAAAAAATATTGCTGCTGTAGCTGTATCCATGATTTAATACAAAACTAACAGAGGGCGCAATGCATAACTCCACTGATTACATGCATAGCTGCGTTCATTAATGCAATAGGTGCTGCCTATACTGTGTATGCTCCTGATAGTTTTGCCTTCTGGAGTTTGATGCATATCCAGAATGCAGTCAAACCTCAGAAAACTGCATTTTTCATCTGGAATAAGGCTTTTTATTAATTCATGTTATATTTCTTTCTTTCTACTTTTATTACTTCAGGAATGAGGAAAGAACATTCCATATGGATAAATGTAAAATTTTTGGAGTGTTTGTTATACGGAAAAGCATTTTAAATTTGTGTCAGTGGTTTTTTGTTATATACTTTTCTTAAACTACATGGCCAGCAGGCCTTATTTCTAAAGCACCAGTATGCCAAAGCAGTCAGTGGCTAGCAGGTTTTTCTAAAAAATCCTAATCCGTAACACTACTTAATTTACTTAATTTATATCTCCCAATATTGTAGGCAAGCAGATTAGTACAGGGGTCATGTCCATATCATGGTTGTGGTATGTCCACATCATGGAGTAGACATGGCCATAACAGAGAAGGGAAGGGGTACAGATTTACAAAAGATGAAAAGTGACAGACTGACTATTGGGGGTCATTCCGACCTGTTTGCACGTTGCGTTGCGTTGGTTCTTTGCTGCGGTGCGAACGGGTCTGGAATGCGCATGCGTGGCATGTGCATTGTGCCCGCGTGTCATTGCCTGGCGACAGAGGTCGCCGGGCAACGACGCTGACAGAGAAGAAAGCGGTCACAGCGGCGACCGCGAGAAGATGGACAGCAAGAGGGCATTCTGGGGCATCAACTTACCGTTTCCTGGCGTTTTCAGGGAGTGGTAAGTAAAACGCAGGCGTGTCCAGGTGAACAGAGGGCGGAGGTGTGACATCAAAGCCGGCCCCTTCATCGCTGGATCCATCGCACAGGGTAAGTATGTCCAGGGCTGGTCTTGTTTTGAGTGAAATTTTTTAGCATAGCACTATGCTAAAATACACTCCCCCATAGGCTGAGAATAGTTGACACAACCAGCAGCAAAAAGTAGCTTGGTGCGATCAACTCGGAATGACCCCTCTTAATCCCCTATTGTCCTCATCCTACAACCATTTCCCTGCTACATGCACCAGTAGCAGACAGTGTCAGACTGGGGCATGAAGGGCCCACCGGGGATGCTGTTGTAGGGGCCGATGCTTAAGGGTGTAGCCACACTCAAGTGGGGCATGGCCATCCACCACAGACGTTTGGCTAACCATTACAGAGTACATGTTCTGTTCCCCTTGATAAATATATAATAAACCATATTCTTGTGAAGTATAATGTAACATAAGTATAATGCATAATTCAAGTGCACTAGGATAGAGTCTGAAACCTGATCCCTAGAGGAGGAGGAGGAGGGTCCACAGGCAGTGGGGCACACCAGTGGTTTCCCCTGTTCCCCTGTGGGCCAGTTTGACCCTGGTAGCAGGTACTGTATGTGTGAACCATGAGGGTAATTGAGAGTTGATCGCAGCAGCAAATTTGTTAGCAGTTGGGCAAAACCATGGGGGTAATTCAGAGTTGATCGCAGCTTCAAATTTGTTAGCGGATGGGCAAATCCGTGTGCACTGCAGGTGTGGCAGATACAACATTTGCAAAGAGAGCTAGATTTGGGTGGTTTTTTTTTTGTTTCTGTGCAGGGTAAATACTGGCTGCTTTATTTTTACACTGCAATTTAAATTTCAGTTTGAACACATCGCACCCAAATTTAACTCTCTCTGCTAACAAATTAGCTGCTGCGATCAACTCTGAATTGGGCCCCATGTGCACTGCAGGTGTGGCAGATATAACATGTCCAGAGAGAGGTAGATTTGGGTGTATGTTCAAACTGAAATCTAAATTGCAGTGTAAAAATAAAGCAGCCAGTATTTACCCTGCACAGAAACAAAATAACCCACCCAAATCTAACTCTCTCTGCAAATGTTATATTTGCCCCACCTGCAGTGCACATGGGGGGTAATTCAGAGTTGATCACAGCAGCAAATTTGTTAGCAGTTGGGCAAAACCATGTGCACTGAAGGGTGGGCAGTTGTAACATGTGCAGAGAGAGTTAGATTTGGGTGGGGTGTGTTCAAACTGAAATCTAAATTGCAGTGTAAAAATAAAGCAGCCAGTATTTACCCTGTACAGAAACAAAATAACCCACCCAAATCTAACTTTCTCTGCAAATGTTATATCTGCCTCCCCTGCAGTGCAAATGGTTCCCGTAAGCGGAAGTACGTCATGTGTTCCACCGCCGCTTACCGGAACTGGAAGTATGCGTTCCACCACTCCTGGAACCAGAAGTTTCTCCCGTTTCTATATACTCCATTACTCTTCGCTCCAGATGACGGGTAGACTTAAATGTTCTTAAAGTGCAAGGGTGCAATCCGGAAAAAAGTCCATAAATGTCCATTAGTCCATAATTAGAAACATGTAAAAAAAATATTAAAAAACCATTATATATAAATAATAAAATAATAAGAAACGGGAATATACATTTTATATAAGACACCAGTTATAAGATATAAATAACTAATATTTAACCACCCTATAAAAACCAATTCAACTCAAAGTCACCATTTCAACCTCCTGCTACTAATGTCTTTAATGTATAACTAGTGTCTTATATAAAATTTATATACCAGTTTCTTAATATTTTATTATTTATAAATAATGTTTTTTTTATATTTTATTTTTCACGTTTTCTAATTATGGATTAATGGACATTTATAGACTTTTTTCTGGATTGCACCCTTGCACTTTAAGAACATTTAAGTCTACCCGTCATCTGGAGAGAAGAGTAAAGGAGTATATAAAAAGAAAGTGATGTTTTTTGAGGGATTCTTGCTGGGGACATTGTGTACCTTTGGAGTTGAAGGTTCCCGATACGTTCTGGACTTCCTGACCCTTTTACATCTGGGAGCGTAACTGATGGTCCCTGATGCAAGCCCCATCCACTGATATGTGGTTACATACTTTTGTTCTGTGTTTTATTGTGAGTGTGATGTATTAATAAACCCCTTTCCTTTACGTGTGACAATATTGCAGGATGATCCTTTCTCTTGCTCTGAGATAAGATTTCTTCTTGTGGACGAAATATATGAGTTGGAAAGAACACGGATAAATAAGAATTGGGGACACACAATTAAATTATTGTGTAAGAACTTTTTCTTTATCCTATTAATGCATATGAGTGTGCGCCAAGGTGGTGAATATTTTTCTTTGTCAAGCTGCAGATTATCTAACTCGGAAATGGCAAATTAATTTTGTTAACCAACATCAAATGTCAGGGAAGGATGGGGCAAGTGCGGGAGTCTGCAGTGTTTTAGATTTTAGATTGCAATTTTTTTTCTTCTCAGTCTCTTCCACAGAGACTGACTCTTTTTCACATAGAGATGTGTGAGGAGGAAAAGAGGAGCCCAAGGAAAGATAGCTACAGTTTATAAAGCATCTAGGAACTAGGGCATCTTTAGGAAAATATTATCCTAGGTGGTAATGCTGCTTTAGGTGCCATTAAACATTCTTTAATCTAATGATACATTTGTTAAACTGTAATATGTAAAATTGGTTTATAGTGTGCTGGGAGACACTTTTGACTTTTTCCAAACAGTTACAAAATAGAGGGTAATATAGTTATATTCCAATAATTTTTATTTAAAACCTCAAATTAAACTCTGTCACCTTGAGTAAAGGCAGACATTCAGGATATTTCCATTCAAGCCTAAAAGAACAAGAATTTCTACTTATAATTGTTTGATTGCCGTACATGCATAATTCAGGAAGAAGACACTGACAAGTGTAACCAAGGAAACACAAATTTTCAAGTGTTTTTTGTTACAATACAGTTTTAAGCCATCAAAGCATAAAGAAGTCTAAATTGAATCTAGAAAGATTTGCATTAGAGACTTTTGGCTAGCTGATGTAGATCTCTGTGAACTTTAACCTAAGCAAGGTGATAGATGCTGTGAAGATTAAAATAATTTTACTTTCACTTTATAAACATAAACAACACACTAGTGGGGGTCTCTTCATGTACAGTAGCAGAGAAAAGCCCTGTTTTGAGGAAAATAGGGCTTTTCTCTGCTTTCTGCTCTTCACAAAAGTAACTGACTGGACCACCACTCCGTGCTTGAATCGTATCACCATACTTTAATGCTGTGAGTGTGTTACATGAAGGAATGGAAAGCTCTTGTTACCGCTCCTCCATGGAGTTCAGATTCACCATCTCAAGATGGCACAACCTAAACATGGGTGCGGAGCCAGCAGGGAAACTCAGTGCTTCCCTGCTCTCTGTCCGTCACCCGTGCTGGCTTCACCTCCCTGACCTTTCAGCAGCCAATATAGCATCTCGGGAGGTCAGCTGGCAGTGCATGCACAGAGAGGGACACACCGGCTGACTCAAACACCGCAGAGGGGGACCACTGGAGAAGACAGCACAGCTGGAGTTCTGGATACTGCATTGCATCGCAGGAGAGGTGAGTATACATGAATTGCTACTTATCAAAGCTATACCTCGCTTCGAACTGATGCAATGTATAGTGATAAGAAACATTTAATTATTTGATTTTCTTATGAATGGACCCTTTAATGCAAACATTCCTATACAAAGTAGACAGCATATAACTGCAAGCATTTAAAATATTAGAATTAGTGATGTACAAAGACCCCTGTTTTGGATTGGTTTTGGTTTTGCCAAAACTGCGCATGTGTTTTGGTTTTGTTTTCGCTTTTGTCAGTTGCAGAGGTGGGGCTGCAGTGCAGCCCAAAATTCAAATAGAGGAGTCACACCAACTGCCAGTGAGTCCCAGATGATGATGTTTGGCAGTGTTTGGGGTGGCAGTTGGTATGGCTCTCTCAGGCTCAGCGCTACCCGCTCAGCAAAGGTATGCAAAGCAGGTAGGCGCCTGACTGGAGAGTCGCTCTCCCTGCTCTGTGTCCCTGCTGCTGTACCTGGGCCCCCTGGTGCTGCTCCTGGCTGCTGTGCCTGTCTCACCGTTTGACAGGCAGTGGCGCTGTCAGCTTGAAGCTTCCCACACCCCCCTGCAGTGTCCATCAGTGTCCTGGGCTCTGGCCAAAAGGGGGTGGAGCTAAATGGCACTGAGGGCTGGAGCTATACGGGACCAGGCTGAAGAGGACAGAAACTGCTAGAAATCCAGTAAGCCAGATGGTATGCTGAAGGAGCATGAGTGAGAAAGTGTGTGTGCGTGTATCTGTGTTTATGTGTGTGTGTATGTGTGTGTGTGTGTTTGTATCTATCTATGTGTATGTGTATCTACAGTATGTGTGTATGTATATATGTGTATGTATCTATGTGTATGTGTGTGTGGAAGGCAGTATATATGGCACTGTAGGGTAATGTGTATCTGGCACTGTAGGGTCATGTGTATCTGGGACTGTGGGGCACTGTGTATCTGGTACTGTGGGGCACAGTGTATCTGGCACTGTGGAGCATATCTGGAGCTGGGGGCATATGTGTATCTGCCATAGTGGGGCGTATATGGCACTGTGGGGCACTGTGTATCTTTCACTGTGGGGCACTGTGTATCTGGCACTGTGGAGCATATCTGGCACTGAGGGCATATGTGTATCTGCCACAGTGGGGGCGTATCTGGCACTGTGGAGGGCATATATGGCACTGCTGGGGGCATTTGTGTATCTGGCACTGTGGGGCATTTGTGTATCTGGCACTGTGGGACTTTTGTGTATCTGGCACTGTGGGGAATTTGTGTATCTGGCACTTTGGGGGCATATCGGGCACTGTAGGAGCATACTTTATCTGGCACGGTGGGGGCATATGTGTATCTGACACTATTGGAGTCATATGTGTATCTTGCCCCCTATATGTGTCTCAAGCCCCATGTGACATTTGGCCACACCCATGTTTTGTCAAGCGTGCCTTTGGCGCGTGTAGACAATACCACTAAGGCATTTTTTCTACTTGCACCACTGGTGGGAGGGGGGGCATAATTTGTATAAAATGCACTTCTGAGGGCATTATATATATGCTGCGCTACTACATGGGCTATTATGTGTATAACTGGTGATACTACAGGGGCTATTATGGGTATAACTGGTGCTACCACAGGTGCTATTATGTGTATAACCGGTGCTTCTACATGGGCTATTATGTGTATAACTGGTGCTACTACAGGGGCTATTATGTGTAAACCTGGTGCTACCACAGGGGCTATTATGTGTATAACTGGTGCTGCAATAGGGGCTATTATGTGTATAACCGGCACTACTACAGGGGCTATTATGTGTACAACCGGCGCAATTACTGGGGACATTATTTGTATAAACAGCACAACTATGCGCAGGGTAATGTGAAGAAGATTGTGCTACTGTGTGGCGTAAATTGAAATAGAGGGAACTATTGTGTGGCCATGCCCCTTCCTTGTGAGACCACACCCCTTTTTGCTGCACGCTGTCCCTTTGTAAAATATGGGAGGGCGCAAATTTATCATTTGCAGGGGGGCGCCGAACACCCTAGCACCAGTCCTGGGCTCCCTATTTAGAATTTGTCGGCAGATAAGAACCACTTGGCCCATCTAGTCTGCCCTTTTTTTTTTTACATTGTTTTTATCTCTAACCTTATTTGATCCTTATTTCTTTGTAAGGATATCCTTATGTTTATCCCATGCATGTTTAAATTGCTCTACTGTCTTAGCCTCTACCACCTCTGATAGATGGCTATTCCACGTGTCCACTACCCTTTCTGTGAAGTCATTTTTCTGCATATTTCCTCTGAACCCCTCCCCCCCCCTCCAGTCTCAGTGCATGTCCTCGTGTCCTATTGCTTCTCTTCATTTGGAGAATGTTTCCCTCCTGAACTTTGTTAATACCCTTGATATATTTGAAAGTTTCTATTATGTCCCCCCTTTCCCTTCTCTGCTCCAAAATATACATATTGAGATTTCTTAGTCTTTCTAGGTATGTTTTGTGATGTAGGCCATGCACCACTTGAGTTGACCTTCTTTGTACAGTTTCTAATGTATTAATATCCTTTTGAAGATATGGCCTCCAGAATTGAACACAGTATTCGAGATGAGGCCGTACCAATGACCTATACAGTAGCATTATTACTTATTTCTTTCTGCTGCTGATTCCTCTCCCAATACAGCCAAGCATCTGACTAGCCTTCCTCATTGCTTTGTTACATTGCCTACCTGCCTTTAAGTCACCTGAAATAGTGACTCCTAGATCCATTTCCTCCTCAGTAGTTTCCAGTATAGTGCCATTAATACTATATTTAACCTTTGGATTTTTGAGACCCAAGTGCATGATTTTGCATTTTTTGGCATTAAACTGTAATTGCTACACTCTTGACCATTCCTCAAGTCTACCTAGATCCTCAATCATTTGTTTTACCCACCTGGTGTGTCTACTTTGTTGCATACCTTTGTGTCACCTGCAAAAAGGCATATATTTTCCCTTTAATGCCATTTGCAATGTCACCAATAGAGATATTAAAAAGCACTGGTCCAAGTACAGATCCCTGGGGTACTCCACTGGTAACATTTCCTTCCTGTGAATGCACTCCATTTACCACAACTCTCTGGGGGTCATTCCGAGTTGTTCGCTCGGTAAATTTCTTTGCATCGCAGCGATTTTCCGCTTAGTGCGCATGCGCAATGTCCACACTGCGACTGCGCCAAGTAAATTTGCTATACAGTTAGGTATTTTACTCACGGCCTTTTCTTCGTTCAGGCGATCGGAGTGTGATTGACAGGAAGTGGGTGTTTCTGGGCGGAAACAGGCCGTTTTATGGGCGTGTGGGAAAAAACGCTACTGTTTCTGGGAAAAACGCGGGAGTGGCTGGAGAAACGGAGGAGTGTCTGGGCGAACGCTGGGTGTGTTTGTGACGTCAAACCAGGAACGACAAGCACTGAACTGATCGCACTGGCAGAGTAAGTATCGAGCTACTCAGAAACTGCACAGAGATGTCTTATCGCAATATTGCAAATCTTTCGTTCGCAATTTTAAGAAGCTAAGATTCACTCCCAGTAGGCGGCGGCTTAGCGTGTGCAATGCTGCTAAAAACAGCTTGCGAGCGAACAACTCGGAATGAGGGCCTCTGTTTTCTATCCTTCATCCAAGATCTTATCCATTCAATAATCCGTATATCCAATCCCAAACTTTCAAGTTTATTTAGCAGTCTGTGATGTGGAACAGTGTCAAAAGCCTTACTAAAGTCTAGATAAGCAATATCCATGGCTCCACCTTTATCCATCACTTTAGTCACACAGTCAATAAGATTTGTTGACATGATCTCCCCCCAGTGAATCCATGCTGTTTGGGATCCTGTAAATTGCCGGATTTGAGATAATCTACAACTCTTTCTTTTAAGAGTGTTCTTTTAAGAGTTCTTTGAATATCGGGATGATATTGTTTAAGTGTGTACCCACCTTTAGATAAAATTAATCCATTGAATAAATACTAAAATAGTGCAGTTTCAATACACAGATTTGTCAAGGGGCCCTGGCAGTTCAATATATAAACATTCAATTCACTAACCAGAATTTAGGGGACCTGTCAATTTCAGATGCTATAATTATATTACAAAATACAAATATGTATGAAAACATAAAAACAATTATAATGCCTTGGTGCTCAAGAATAAATATTGTACTTCACTTAAGAATGAATGTGTTGTTCTGTTTGTTCCTCCTTTACTCTTAGTATATGTTCAGATGTACATAAAAGAAAGACAGCGTATGGCATCTGGTGTGCATGGATCAGCATCAACTCACCAGACTGGGCATATTAGCATATTGTTCTATCCTCAAACAGATGGGGCGGAGTTTAAGGGGTAGAGTCATTTGAATTTGATTGGTTTTTGCAGGTTTTAGGGTGTGTTTTGTGCTGTTATAGTGGTGAATCTAGAAAGTTCTTTCTCTTTCCTGTTAATTCGTTGGAAGGATAAGTACAGTGTTTTGCTGTGTCTAGTGTTCCTATTCTGATATCTTTCTCTTTACCTTTGTCAGCAATCTATATTTGCTGTCACTCATTTCTTCTTTTTCCCTTAAAGATTCTCTTTTCTTTCTTTTTGTTTCCCTTTCCTGTCCCTTTAATGATGTCATGTAGGCCTAGCCACGTTGTGGAGGTGCCGGCACGGTATGGCGATGTAGCCGGAGGTGCTGGGTTGCCCTGGACAGGCGTAGCAGCTCGTCCAAGAGGCTTGGATCCAGAGGGGATGAGGGATGCTGGGCCAGCCAGAGTCCGTGGCCGTGCTGGGCCTCCTAGCCACGGACCGGTTAGATGTCCGTCAGCATTGCCGTTGCAGTGGTCTGAAGCTGATCTGGATGCCGGTGCAAGGTCAGCTCCTGAAGGGAGAGGGACATGGCATTCCTGCTCTGGGGGTGCTGTGCATCCAGTCGTGGTGGTGAGTACGGGGTCTGTGGAGGGCGTGGGGCCTTCCTGGCAGCTTGTGATGTGGGGGCGACAGGCAGTTCTTGGTGCCCGATGGAGAGGTCCATTGCTCTATACCCAACCGGGTTGCACCATGCCTCTGCATATGTGGGGGCTGCATTTCCCAGTGCGAATTCTGATTCTGATAGTGGTGGTAATGGGTTGTCCTCATGGAGCTGGGTCTCTTCTAGTGGCTTGAGTGGCACACAGTCGCGACATCGACATCATGCATCGGATTTTTCCTTAGCTTCCACGTCATTGGAGGATGTCTTCGTCCGATGGCGGGGTGCACAAGGCTAAGAGGAAGAGTCGTTGATCCCGCAGGTCTCCGATTCTTCACAAGTCTCGGTGGAATCAGACGCAGTTACCTGCATGAACATAGCTGTGTTTCGTGTTCTTTGTCCATGGGCCAGGGATAGTATAAGGAAGGGGCTGTATATCAATATCTTTGCTCTTATGAGCGATGTTCGTAAAGAGTTGCTGGCAGCTAGAAAGAGGGGCTCGTCTAGTAAGGATTTGGGCATGTGTTACGCACACCAGTGCTAACAGGAGTATACCGGTGTATGAACAGAGAGGGATGCGAAGCAAACGAACTCACAGACAGTATAACACAACATACACAGGAGGTGATGGAATAATCTAATAAACACAAAGTGAACGGGGAAGCCCAAAGGCTCAGGAATTGGGTGTCTCCCTAGTGTCAGGAATGCTCAGATGGAATAGAGCGGATAATGAAGCAAGATGCAGTGATTTAACATGTGGAGCACCCGAAATGATGTTGCTAAGAGCAACAGAAAAAACCCCAAAGGGTTACCAACGGGTGTGGGAATAAACTCCTTGGTCAGAGATAGAAATATAGACACAAGGAGAGTATCCACAATCCTAACCCCCACTTGCAGGGCACAGGTTCAGCTTACTGCCACTAAACTGACACCTGGACGCCCTGCACAGTGAGGGAGGATTAAGCAAGCAGGTCTGAGAGTACAGCCGCAAACCTGCTGGGTTCACAGAATAGCAAAAGAACCCCAGCAGGTTAAACAACTGACTCCAGTCTTACAGCTAGGTCCGGATTGGCAGAATGAAGTACCGAATCCCAATGCCTATTCGCAGTAAGCAACAAGTAAATACAAAGTTACACAGTACTAGCTAACTCTCTGGAACTGACTAACAAACAAAGATTCAGCAGCATTTGCCTAGCCTGAGAGGATGGTTTATATAGCAGGTGCTGTCCACGCCCCACTCAGACCTCACAGACTGTGAGCACAAAACCAGCGCCGGATTCCCTGCCGTGCACAGAGCCTGTAACCACTACACAGTAAAAACCCGGACCGGAGTATAAGCTGCGCTCAGGTTACTTTGCTAACACTTGCCTCCCGGTTGCCATGGCGACGTGGCAGCACAGAACAGGAGATCCTAACAGTACACCCCCTCTGACGAGGGGTCAAAGAACCCCTACCACCGGGTTTATCGGGGAACTGCGAGAAGAAAGAGCGTATCAGTCTGGGGGCATGAAGATCACAACTGCGCACCCACGACTGTTCCTCCGGGCCATACCCCTTCCAGTGCACCAAAAATGACAGCCGACCCCGAACCATTTTGGAGTCAAGAACCCTTTCAACCACAAACTCCCTCTGACCCCGTATCAGAAGAGGAGAAGGTCTTCCACTGGAAGAAGGATTACTAACCGCCAGTTTTAAAAGGGAACAATGAAATGTTTTATTGATACCCAATGAACGGGGCAGATCTAACTGAAATGCCACCGGATTGATAACCCTGGTGATCTTATAAGGGCCGATGAACCGGGGGCCTAACTTATGAGATGGCTGTCTCAACTTCAAATTCTTGGTGGACAACCAGACGAAGTCTCCTAATTTGAAGCTACAGGGTCTTCTCCGCTTATCAAAAACCCTTTTGGTCACTAATGACACAGACACAAGGGCTTTCTTAACTTTCCTCCAAATACCCCTAAGGGCCGAAACCACAGAGGAACCACCAGGCGTGGAATCCAGGGGGTCAAAAGAATTGGCCTTAGGATGATGCCCATACACACAAAGGAAGGGAGAGATCCCTGTAGCAGAGTGAGCCGTGTTGTTATAGGCAAACTCCGCCATGGACAGATGAGCAACCCAGTCAGTATGACACTTGGAGACATAACACCTGAGGAACTGCTCCAAGGACTGGTTCACCCTCTCAGTCTGCCCATTAGACTGTGGATGGTAGCCTGACGACAAGCTCACAGAAATCTGGAGATCAGAACAAAATGCCCTCCAGAATTTGGCCACAAACGGGGATCCACGGTCAGAGACCACATCAAGTGGCAACCCGTGGAGGCGCACAACATGCTGCATAAATAACTCAGACAGGCTTCTGGCCGATGGCAACCCAACCAGTGGAACGAAATGCGCCATCTTCGAAAACCTGTCAACGACAACCCAAATGGCTGTCATCCCCGAGGATTTGGGCAAGTCCACCACAAAATCCATGGAAATGTGGGTCCATGGCTTAGATGGAACAGAGAGTGGATGTAATGGACCGACAGGAACTCCTCTAGGAGTTTTATTTCGGGCACAAACGTCACATGCCCGAACCCACTGATCCACATCCCTAGCCACCGAGGGCCACCACACCGCCCTAGACAGCAACTCCCGAGTTCTGGCAATACCTGGATGCCCTGCCGACCTCTTGGCATGGAATTCCAGGAAAACTCGCTGTCTTAACCTAGGAGGCACAAACAAGAGACCTACCGGAAGGTCTGGAGGAGCCTGCTCCTGTGCTCTAAGGACTAATGACAAGAGGTCCTGGGTAATGCCCACTTTAATACATGATGGGGACACAATGGGCAATGGCTCCTCGGTGGTCTCTTGGACTGGAGCAAAACTCCGCGAGAGCGCATCAGCCTTGATGTTTTTTGACCCAGGGCGATATGTTATCAAAAAATTAAAGCGAGCAAAAAACAAAGCCCATCGTGCCTGCCTGGCATTGAGCCGCTTCGCTGACTCTAAATATGCCAGATTCTTATGGTCGGTGAGAATTGAGACCACAAACTTAGCCCCCTCAAGCCAGTGTCTCCACTCCCCGAGTGCATCCTTTATAGCCAACAATTCCCGGTTACCCACATCATAATTCATCTCGGCAGACGAAAATTTACGGGAAAAGTAAGCACAGGGATGAAGGCGATTATCAGACACCCCCATCTGAGAGAGCACTGCCCCAATACCTATCTCAGAGGCATCCACTTCTACCACAAAAGGACGCTCTGGATCTGGGTGTCGCAGCACCTTGGCCGAGACAAATGCCCTTTTGAGACGGGCAAAGGCCGCTTTGGTCTCACAAGACCAGTGAGCAACATCCGCCCCTTTCTTAGTGAGTGCCACCAAGGGGGCCACTATAGACGAAAATCCAGCGATAAACCGTCTATAAAAATTTGCAAAGCCCAGAAAACGCTGAAGCGCCTTCAAACTAGTGGGCTGCACCCAATCCAGGACTGCCTGTACCTTAGAACCCTCCATTTGGAAACCTTCTGAGGAGATAATATACCCTAGAAATGCGATTTGCTGGACTTCAAATTCGCACTTCTCCAGCTTCGCCCCAAGCTGGTGGTCTCTGAGTTTCTGGAGGACTAAGCGTACATGCTTCCGATGTTCCTCCAGGGAATGGGAGAAGATTAGGATGTCATCTAGATAAACAACTAAGAATCTATCCAAATATTCCCTGAGCACATCGTTCATGAATTCCTGGAAGACTGCCGGGGCATTAGAGAGCCAATGGTGGCAGTACGAAGCTGGTCAAACAAAACCGAAATGAGAGGCAGTGGGTACGAGTTTTTAATCGTGATACGGTTCAATTCCCTGAAGTCGATGCAGGGTCGCAACGAACCGTCCTTTTTACCCACGAAGAAGAACCCCGACCCAACTGGGGACTGTGAGGGTCTGATAAATCCCTTAGCCAAGTTCTCCTGAATGTACTCTGCCATAGCCTGAGTCTCAGGACGTGACAGGGAGTACAACCTGCTCTTGGGAAGCTTAGCATCCGGCAACAAATCAATGGCACAGTCATAGGGGCGATGGGGAGGTAGTACCTCCGCAACTTTTTTGGAGAACACATCCGCAAAATCTGCATAACATCCTGGCAATCCTGGCAAACTTAGCTGCGAGAGCCTGACTGGAAGGCTCAAGCAACTCCTGAAACAATCACTACCCCAACTAAGAATCTCCCCAGAGACCCAGTCAAATTGAGGGTTATGGGCCTTTAACCAGGGTAACCCCAAAACCAATGGGGCAAAAGAACAGACAGTCACATAGAAAGACAATTTTTCAGAGTGTGTGGCTCCAATAAACAAAGGAATTTGGCTGGTGCAGGAGGTAATTTTACCCTGGGACAATGGTTCCCCGTTTAACCCACAGATCTCAATCTCTGATGCCAAAGGTACTGAGGGAACAGAGTGTTCCAGGGCAAATTGACGGTCCATGAAAACCCCATCGGCCCCACTGTCAACAAAGGCCTCAGTCTTGACAGTTTGACCGAGGATCTCCAAAGTCACCGGAATGAGAAAAGTCTTTTTGGGAAATTCTGACTTCTGGCCTGACAGGATATTTCCCATCACCCTCAGGCCCTGAAGTTTTCCGGCTTTTCTGGGCATGATACTACAACATGACCTTTACTCACACAGTACAAACACAAACCCTGCTGTCTCCTCCGCGTCTTCTCACGCGAGGAAAGGCGGGTAGCCCCAATCTGCATAGGCTCCTCGGAATATTCCTCAGAGTCTGAGGTTCCCTTGGGAAAAAAGGAAACTGCGGTCTCCCTTTCAAGCCTACGCTCTCTCAGCCGTCTATCCACCCGGACGGATAACTGCATGAGCTGATCTAAGCTATCAGGCGAGGGATATTGTACCAGTTGGTCCTTTATCTGGTCAGAAAGGCCCCTTCGGTACTGGTTTCTCAGGGCTGGGTCATTCCACTGGGTATCATGAGCCAACCTCCGAAACTCCGTACTATAAACCTCAGCTGGCCGTCGCCCTTGCTTAAGGACCGTAATCTGAGCCTCGGCTGAAGCCATCTTGTCAAGGTCATCATACAAAATGCCCAGTGCCGTAAAAAAAGCATCAACACTTTTAAGCGACGGACAGTCAGGCTGCAACCCATATGCCCAGACCTGTGGGTCTCCTTGTAGCAAGGAAATCACCATGCCCACCCGCTGAATCTCCGACCCAGAAGACTGGGGCCTAAGCCTGAAATATAGCTTACAGCTCTCCTTGAAACAAAAGAACTGCGAGCGATCTCCAGAAAAACGATTCGGGAGATTTACTTTCGGCTCCTTAACCCCTAAACTTGCCGCTGCTGCTGCGGGAGCTCCGCTAGCGGCCTGCGGGGTGTTCATTTTAATGGACATCTCATTAAATTGTCGAGTCAGGACCTGCACCTGATCGACCACCTGTTGCAAAGTATTTTGAGGGGTATGCTCCATATTCCCACAAAATTTCAACAGGAGTAGGGCTGCTGAATATGTTACGCACACCAGTGCTAACAGGAGTATACCGGTGTATGAACAGAGAGGGATGCGAAGCAAACGAACTCACAGACAGTATAACACAACATACACAGGAGGTGATGGAATAATCTAATAAACACAAAGTGAACGGGGAAGCCCAAAGGCTCAGGAATTGGGTGTCTCCCTAGTGTCAGGAATGCTCAGATGGAATAGAGCGGACAATGAAGCAAGATGCAGTGATTTAACATGTGGAGCACCCGAAATGATGTTGCTAAGAGCAACAGAAAAAACCAACCAACGGGTGTGGGAATAAACTCCTTGGTCAGAGATAGAAATATAGACACAAGGAGAGTATCCACAATCCTAACCCCCACTTGCAGGGCACAGGTTCAGCTTACTGCCACTAAACTGACACCTGGACGCCCTGCACAGTGAGGGAGGATTAAGCAAGCAGGTCTGAGAGTACAGCCGCAAACCTGCTGGGTTCACAGAATAGCAAAAGAACCCCAGCAGGTTAAACAACTGACTCCAATCTTACTGCTAGGTCCGGATTGGCAGAATGAAGTACCGAATCCCAAGGCCTATTCGCAGTAAGCAACAAGTAAATACAAAGTCACACAGTACTAGCTAACTCTCTGGAACTGACTAACAAACAAAGATTCAGCAGCATTTGCCTAGCCTGAGAGGATGGTTTATATAGCAGGTGCTGTCCACGCCCCACTCAGACCTCACAGACTGTGAGCACAAAACCAGCGCCGGATTCCCTGCCGTGCACAGAGCCTGTAACCACTACACAGTAAAAACCCGGACCGGAGTATAAGCTGCGCTCAGGTTACTTCGCTAACACTTGCCTCCCAGTTGCCATGGCGACGTGGCAGCACAGAACAGGAGATCCTAACAGCATGTTAATCTTTTCAGCTTGCTCTTTGGAGACACGGCCCAATGAGGCTATGAATTTAGTGCGTTACCAGTAATTAATTAATTGTCTTTTCTCTTTGTATAAGGGTTTCACTTAGCGGAAATATGAGGAGGATTTCCGGCGCAAGTAGCACGGTCAGGAGATTTATGACTTTGGGAAGAAAGATGTGTAATTATATGTTGAGATCACACAGGCTGCGGGTGCATCTGGCAAAGAGGGTGCAAAGGCCTTGGCCAAACAGTCTGGGAATTGACCCTAAGGGAACCGTTTGGGTTCCTCCAGGGCTGGTCATGGCAAGTGTTTTGCATTCAATAATGGGCAGTGCACTTTAAGGGTCACGTGTCATTTTTGGCATTAGATGTGGGAGTAGTCATGCCATTAAGGATTTTCCCAAGCTCATCGGAGGGGGAGGTGGAGCCACATCCTCAGCGCGGCAAGGTTGCAGCCCCGCAGCCCCCATTTTTGGATAGGGCTCCCACCTCGGTTAAACTGTCTGCCATGCTCCCCTCGTTGCAGTCTTACCCATCTCAAGTGGCTGCAGAGTTTTTGTGTTTGAGTTTTTCCGAGGGGTTTACATTGCTGATTTCTGAGTTGGTTAGGCAAGGTCCCGTTAAGAATCTGAGATTGGCGTTGGAATTTCCAGGGATCCTTAAGGATAAAGTGTGGGCAGAAGTGTCTTTGGGCAGGATGGTCGGTCCCTTTGAGTTTGCCCATATACCTGGCTTGGTGCTATCACCAGTGGGGGTGGTACCTAAAAAGGTGAAAGGGAATTAAGGCTCATTCAGCATCTGTCTTGTCCTAGGGGAGCTTCAGCGAATGATGCCATAGGGAGTGAGCATAGCCAAGTGTCTTATTTGTCATTTGACATGGCTTTGGATATGGTACGCAGCTTCAGTCCTGCAAGCTGGATATTGAATCTTCTTTCCGTCTGCTTCATCTGCATCCATCTGTGTTTCAATTCATGGGTTTTGAGTAGACGGGTGTTTGCCCATGGGCTGTTCCATCTCCTGTGCGTATTTTGAGCACTTCAGTACCTTCCTGCAATGGTGTTTGCGAGAGGTTACTGGGGAGGTCGGAATAACTCACTATTTAGATGATTTCTTGTTGGTTGGTCCATCTGGTTCGGATCGCTGCAGGGGGTTGTTGGAGAGTGTGCTAGGTTTGTTTGCTTTCTTTGGGGTGCCAATTGCCAGGGACAATAACGAAGGTCCCACGGAGTCGCTGTTCTATTTAGGTATCGAGATTGATACGTTGGCGGGTTGCTGTAGGCTTAGCGGTCTTCTAGACAAAATTTTGTTCGCATTGACGGTGGGTAAGTTGACTTTAAAACAGGCCCAATCTCTTTTGGGTCTGTTTCATTTTGCGTGTAGGGTGATTCCCATGGGCAGGGTGTTTTATCGAAAGTTGGAAAGGGCAACAGTGGGGATTAAGGGGTCACATCATTTTTTGCACCTGTCAAGGGAAATCTGTAGGGACCAGTCCATTTGGGATGAATTTTTAATTCTTTTCAATGGGGTGTGTCTGTGGTAGAAGGTTGCCATTTCCAACGACGTTTTGCAACTTTACTGTGTTTACTGATGGAGCGGGGGCCTCTGGGTTTGGAGCCTACTTTGCCGGGAGATGGTGTGCAGAACGTTGGCTTGAGGAATGGGTGGAGAGTCGGATGACGGGAAATATGCTTCTTCTTGAAGTATTTCCTATTATGGTGGCTCTGGAATTGTGGGGTTGTCATTTGTGGAACCGTGTGGTTAATTTTTGGTGTGATAATCTTGGCGTGATTTTTGTAATCAATCAGCAGAAATCTATTCCCTTACAGTTCTTTGTGTGTTGGCACTAATTATGCTAAAATGCTTGGTGGTCAACATTATGTTGCGAGCCAAGCATATTCCTGGCGCGCATAACAATATCACCGATGCTCTTTCTCATTTTGATTGGGAGCATTTTAGGTGGCTGGTGCCTTTTAGGTGGCTGGTAACGAGGTAGAATTCAACACTCTATATGCTTCAGTGGATGGAGGAGCAGCAAAAGTCCATTAAAGCCTATACATACACCTACAATATAGGCAAAGGAGGGGGAATGCACCTGACTCAAGCGCAGTGGAGAATGATTTCCGTATTGTGCAAGGTTCTCCAACCCTTTGTACTTGCCACACGTGAAGTCAGTTCAGACACTGCCAGCTTGAGTCAGGTCATTCCCCTCATCATGCTTTTGCAGAAGCAGCTGGAGAAATTAAAGTAGGAGCTAAGCCTGAGCGATTATGCTAAGTATTTTCGACTTGTGGATGGAGCCTTTCATTTGCTTTGCCAGGATTCAAGGGTGATCAATCTGTTGAAATTAGAGCACTACATTTTGGCCACCGTGCTCGATCCTAGGTTTAAAGCCTACGTTGTATCTCTCTTTCCGGCAGACACAAGTGTGCAGAGGTGCAAAGACCTGCTGGTGAGTAAATTGTCAACTCAAGCGGAACGTGACCCGTCAACAGCTCCTCCTTCAATTTCTTCCACCACTGAAGCTGTGAGGAAAAGGATAAGATTTCCTAGCCGACCCACTGGCAGTGATGCAGGGCAGTCAGGTTGACATCTGGTCCGCACTGAAGGACCTGCCAACGATTACTGACATGTCTACTGTCACTGCATATGATTTTGTCGCCATTGAAAGAATGGTGGAGAATTATATGAGTGACAGCATCCAAGTAGGCATGTCAGACAGTCTGTGTGTATACTGGCAGGAAAAAGAGGCAATTTGGATGCCCTTGCACAAACTGGCTTTATTTTACCTAAATTGCCCCCCCTACAGTTTGTACTCTGAAAGAGTGTTTAGTGCAGCCGGTAACCTTGTCAGCATTCGGCGTAGGAGGTTACTTCCACAAAATGTGGAGAAGATTATGTTCATCAAAATTAATTATAAATTCCTCCAGGAATACCTTGACCAGCAATTTTCTACGGAAAGTACAGAGGGACCTGTGATGGTGGATTTCAGTGGGGATGAATTAATACTCTGTGAGGAGGGGGACGTACACAGTGAAAGGCGTGAGGAATTGGAGGATGAGAATAAGGTTGACATCTTGCCTCTGCAGAGCCAGTTTGTGCAAGGAGAGATTGATTGCTTCTTTTTTGGTGGGGGCCCAAACAGACCAGTCATTTCAGCCACAGTCGTGTGGCAGACCCTGTCACTGAAATGATTGGTTTGTTAAAGTGTGCATGTCCTGTTTATACAACATAAGGGTGGGTGGGAGGGCCCAAGGACAATTCCATCTTGCACCTCTTTTTCTTCTTATCATCATGTGCTGTTTGGGGACTAATTTTTTAAAGTGCCATCCTGTCTGACACTTCCGTATATGTCCAGTGGTACTGCCATTTAATTCCAGTGATTTTGCCGTAGAATTTCAGTTATTTGGACGTATAATTCCATTGATTTTGCCATTTAATTCCAGTGATATTGCCATTTAATTCCAGTTATTTTGCCATTTAATTCCAGTGATTTGGACGTATAATTCCAGTGATTTGGACATATAATTCCAGTGATTTGGATGTATAATTCCAGTGATTTTGCAGTATAATTCTAGTTATTTGGACGTATAATTCCAGTGAATTTGCTATTTAATTCCAGTAATTTTGCCGTATAATTCCAGTGATTTTGACGTATAATTCCAGTGATTTTGACGTATAGTTCCAGTGATTTTTCAGTATAATTGCAATGATTTTGCAGTATAATTCCAGTGATTTGAATGTATAATTCCAGGGATTTTGCAGTATAATTCCAGTGATTTTGCAGTATAATTCCAATTATTTGGACGTATAATTCCAGTGAATTTGCTTTTTAATTTCAGTGATTTTGCCATATAATTCAAGTAATTTTGATGTATAATTCCAGAGATTTGGATGTATAATTCCACTGATTTTGACGTATAGTTCCAGTTATTTTGCAGTATAATTCCAGTGATTTTGCAGTATAATTCCAGTGATTTGGACGTATAATTCCAGTGATTTTGCCATTTAATTCCAGTGATTTGAACATATAATTCCAATGATTTGGATGTATAATTCCAGTGGGAATTGTTTTTGTCACTTGTCTTATTCATACAGCTGCTTCATTGCACTTCTTTGACATCTTTGCATGAGATGCTGTTTGGGGCCTAGTTTTTGAAAAGTGCCATCCTGTCTGACACTGCAATATGAGTCCAGGGGTACTGCTGTATTAGTACTGGGGTACTGCCGTATAAGTCCACCAATTGCAGAATTTTTAAAAAATTACAGGAGCGTGCAGGAGATGCTGTCAGTTGACCGAACAATTGCGGCCCACTTTCAACATTTAGCCACTGCGTGACACTACTAGATGGGCCAGGTGGTTGTGTCGTTTAGTGTAGTCATACAGCAACCTTGGTGCACCTCTTATTCTTCTTTGCATCGTGTGCTATTTGGGGCTTTTTTTTTGGCTATCTGCCCTCCTGTCTG
This sequence comes from Pseudophryne corroboree, assembly GCF_028390025.1. NCBI lineage: Eukaryota > Metazoa > Chordata > Amphibia > Anura > Myobatrachidae > Pseudophryne > Pseudophryne corroboree. The sequence continues at coordinate 550,611,958 of NC_086446.1, read as the reverse complement.
CCACTGCAGTACTACTCCTAGATGGGCCAATTGTTTGTGTCACTTGGCTTAGTCATACAGCTACCTCATTGCACCTCTTGTACATCTTTGCATGAGGTGCTGTTTGGGGCCTTTTTATATATGTCCTCCTGTCTGCCAGTGCAGTGCCACTCCTAGATGGGCCAATTGTTTGTGTCACTTGGCTCAGTCATACAGCTACCTCATTGCACCTCTTTTGCATCTTTGCAAGAGGTGCTGTTTGGGGCCTTTTTTATATCAGCCCTCCTGTCTGACACTGCAGTGCCACTCCTAGATGGGCCAGGTGTTTGTGTTGTCCAATTGTGTTGCTTTGCTTAGTCATCCAGCAACCATGGTGCAACCTTTTGGCCTAAAAACAATATTGTGAGGTGTTCAGAATAGACTGGAAATGAGTGAAAATTAATGTTATTGAGGTTATTAATACTGTAGGATCAAAATTACCCCCAAATTCTGTGATTTTAGCCATTTTTATGTTTTTTTAAAAAATCATTCAGATCCAAAACAAAAACACGAAAGTGGAATTAGAACCAAAACCAAAACACAAAACATGAAAAGTGCCAACCGCACATCTCTAATTTTCACATGGATGCTACAGGGGTGGATTTAGGGGTGAGGGCACCCCTATGCACAACAGTAATGGCCACTCCCCTCCTGCCTATTTTTTTATTTTTATTGATTGATTATAAGTCCTCATTTAATAATAGCCAATTTAATAGAATCATTTATATTTAATTATTTGTAATATGTATACATATTTACTAAGTATGACAGCTTTCAGGGGCAGTACATGCATATCCTAACCGCTCACACTCCATTCTAGTTGGCATATGGTACAGTACAGTGGAAATATTTTATAGTTACTGGTACTTTTTGGATTGACATTACCAACACAGGCATCCAAGTGCTGCCCCCAAACAAGTGCCACCCCTTGGCATGTGCCACACATGTCTAATGGGAAATATGCCACTGTGATGCTGTGCAGTGTAGGGGTAGTATGTTGTTGTTTTTGCACAGGGATGCTGAGCACTGTAGGGGCAGCGTGTAGGTGTAATTGTACATGTACTGTGACATTGAGCCATGCAGGGGTAGAGTGGAGGAACACTGGCACAGGCTGCTGAACACTGCCAAGTCTGTGATAACGTATATGCAGGAAAATGCTAAGACCTGAAGGAGCAGTGTGGACGTGCCTGGCACAGGATGCTGGTCCAACAGATGGAAATAGGCACCAAGAGACAAAGGTAAAAATCTGCCAGAGGATTACCAAAAGAAAGATATGGAACAGCATCCTAATAAAAATTACGTTTAACTGAAAGTGCGCTACAATTCGACAATTTATTTTCCTTTGTTTTGCTTAAATTCTTTCCACGTGTAGATTTTAAAGCATTGACTGAGAGTTGCCTATTGTCCCAAAATGGCAGAGAGACACCAAAATTAAGATGAGATCTCCAACACATTTGGAGACAGCAAGATGGGCGGGGACATGGTACAGTACAAATCTCCAAAATTGAAAGCTATATTAGATTATCAAAAAAGGTAAAAATACACAAGCATCCAAATCTCTATCTTTTTCATTTTTCAAAACATATTAATTTCTACATTTATTTCAACCTCATTGTTTTGAAGGGGGTTATATTTCTTACATTGCTCCTGTATATTGTAACCTACTGTCTAGCATTCCATTTAATTCCGTACAAACCTGTAAGGTGCCATTGTGTGTCCTTGTCAAGAGTTGCAGAGACTTTGGTGGTCATTCCGAGTTGTTCGCTCGCTAGCTACTTTTAGCAGCAATGCAAACGCAAAGCCGCCGCCCACTGGGAGTGTATCTTAGCATAGCAGAATTGCTAACGAAAGATTAGCAATTCTGCTACTTAGTATTTCCTTGCAGTTTCCGAGTAGCTCCAGACCTAATCCTAGATTGCGATCACCTCAGTCCGTTTAGTTCCTGGTTTGATGTCACAAACACGCCCTGCGTTCGGCCAGCCACTCCCCCGTTTCTCCAGTCACTCCTGCGTTTTCTGCTGGCACGCCTGCGTTTTTAGCACACTCCCGGAAAACGCTCAGTTACCACCCAGAAACACCCACTTTCTGTCAATCATTCTCCGATCAAAAGAGCGATTGAAAAGCTTTGTTCGCCCGTGAGCAAAATAGCATAGTTTTGTGTAAAAATACTTAGCGCATGCGACCTGCTGTGCATACGCATGCGCAGAACTGCCGGATTTTAGCCTATTAGCAATTCTTCTAAAAATAGCAGCGAGCGAACAACTCGGAATGACCACCTTTGTGTACCTTGGCCCTCATTCCGAGTTGTTCACTCGCTGCTATTTTTAACAGAATTGCTAATGGGCTAAAATCTGGCAGTTCTGCGCATGCGTATGCACAGCAGGGCGCACATGCTAAGTATTTTTACACAAAACGATGCTATTTTACTCATGGGCGAACAAAGCTTTTCAATCGCTCTGCTGATCGTAGTGTGATTGACAGGAAGTGGGTGTTTCTGGGCGGAAACTGGCCGTTTTCAGGGAGTGTGCTAAAAAATGCAGGCGTGCCAGGTAAAAATGCAGGAGTGGCTGGAGAAACAGAAGAGTGGCTGGCTGGTCGCTGGGCGTGTTTGTGATGTCAATCCAGGAACTAAACGGGCTGAGGTGATCGCAATCTAGGAGTAGGTCTGATGCTACTCAGAAACTGCAAGGAAATTCTTGATACAGGTTGAGTATCCCATATCCAAATATTCCGAAATACGTAATATTCCGAACTACGGACTTTGAGTGAGAGTGAGATAGTGAAACCTTTGTTTTTTTGATGGCTCATTGTACACAAACTTTGATTAATACACAAAGTTATTAAAAATATTGTATTAAATGACCTTCAGGCTGTGTGTATAAGGTGTATATGAAAAATAAATGAATTGTGTGAATGGAGATACACTTTGTTTAATGCACAAAGTTATAAAAAATATTGGCTAAAATTACCTTCAGGCTGTGTGTATAAGGTATATATGTAACATAAATGCATTCTGTGCTTAGACTTGGGTCCCATCACCATGATATCTCATTATGGTATGAAATTATTCCAAAATACGGAAAAATCCGATATCCAAAATACCTCTGGCCCCATGCATTTTGGACAAGGGATACTCAACCTGTAGCAGAATTGCTAATCTTTTGTTAGCAATTCTGCTATGATAAGATACACTCCCAGAGGGCGGCGGCTTTGCATTTGCATTTCTGCTAAAAGTAGCTAGCGAGCGAACAACTCGGAATGAGGGCCCTTGTTCTTGAAGTATCTTAAAAACAACTCGGAATGAGGGCCCTTGTTCTTGAAGTATCTTAAAAAATCAACTATTATAGTCAGAAGACCATGCTAAGTACTAATCTGTTTGTTTTTTTGCTTACAATTTTCAAGCAACATTTTAAGCTTTCTAAGCAATTGGCTGAATAGAATAATCTATTACCTAGACATAGTGTAATTTGATAAAGTATCCCTAGGTATAATTTATTGTGAAATTACAAATTATTACGAACTACATCATTAAAACTAACAAAAATAAATGTTATCATCCATGGCTTTGCAAAATGTCTGACATAGGAGGTTATTCAGGTCGCATTGCTAATCGATCAAGAAAATGGTGGCGGACCGCCTGCATACACAGTTTAGCTGCGGCTGAAGGGAGTCATCCACAGTTGCTGTGACTGCAATTAAATTTCCACTGGGTAGGCCATTTAGCATGCTGGGTGGCCTCGTCCTGCAATGGGAGGCACAAAGCATGTGATAGAAAGGATTGCAGATTCTGCTTTTTAGCAGAATCTGCAATCCTTAATGAATAACCCCCATAGAGCAATATATTATGGTCCTCATGGACAATATATTATTATATACCATGCTGTCCTATGGTAATCAAATATAAACTTGTTTTTTAAGTGAAAAGCTTCTGTAGACCTGTGGCATATATTAACACAACAGAATATGTGACATTTAAAAAAAAAAGACTCCTTCTGTAGCGGCTAACTTGTTCTTACTTTCAGAAACTATTCTCCATGACATTATTGGGATATAATGCTGTCACATTACATATGTTTTCACATTTTCTCTAGAAATTTAGTCTTGTATTTTTTGACCTTTTATTACAAAGAGACTTCCAAAAGATGTCACATTCTCCCAGCATGACTCTGTAATTTTCATTATCAACGTATCAAATTAACCTTATTATGACTCAAAAAGTGTCCACGACACCTCATTAAACTTCCACAATGCTGAACTAAGAATCACTTAATGAATAATGAAATTGTTGTAGGTTAATCGAAGAAGGGCATGACGCATATAATACATTTTCAAACAACAAAAGAAACTTTTCATCTATTCAGAACTAACATACAGTAAGGTCGATTTCTTATATGTTTAGAACTGTGTATCTCATAGTATTTATATAAATGAAACATGGGAAAGACATTATTACCTTTGATAAAAGTACTTTACACTGTATTTAGATCAACTTTCAACTTTGTAGAGTTAGTAATTTCTCTGGTTCATTTTACTTTTTCTGTTGTTTAATGTGTTTCCTGAACAATAGAATTTATACTTTAATGAATATTTGTAGCTTTGTCATATGATACAAAGTTTGCTCAGATTAATGCACTTTAGGTGCAAAAAGGTAAAAAAAATCTACAGAAAAGTATAATTTACCATTGTAGGGATTTATACTGAATTCACATACAGTATTATGTTACACATTGGGCAGTATGGATGGTGTAATGGTTAGCATTTACTACTGAGGTCATGGTTTCGAGTCCCACCCTAGCACTAACTGTTGGCATTTGTATATTCTCCCTCTGTTTGCATGGGTTTCCTTTGGGTACTCAGGGTTTCCTAACACAATCCAAAAATATACTGGAAGGTAGAGATGTGCACCGGAAATTTTTCGGGTTTTGTATTTTGGTTTTGTGTTCGGTTCCGCGGCCGTGTTTTGGGTTCGAACGCATTTTGGCAAAACCTCACCGAATTTTTTTTGTCGGATTCGGGCGTGTTTTGGATTCGGGTGTTTTTTTCAAAAAACCCTAAAAAACAGCTTAAATCATAGAATTTGGGGGTCATTTTGATCCCAAAGTATTATTAACCTCAATAACCATAATTTCCACTCATTTTCAGTCTATTCTGAACACCTTACACCTCACAATATTATTTTTAGTCCTAAAATTTGCACCGAGGTCGCTGGATGACTAAGTTCAGCGACCCAAGTGGCCGACACAAACACCTGGCCCATCTAGGAGTGGCACTGCAGTGTCACGCAGGATGGCCCTTCCAAAAAACACTCCCCAAACAGCACATGACGCAAAGAAAAAAAGAGGTGCAATGAGGTAGCTGTGTGACTAAGCTCAGTGACCCAAGTGGCCGACACAAACACCTGGCCCATCTAGGAGTGGCACTGCAGTGTCAGGCAGGATGGCCCTTCCAAAAAATACTCCCCAAACAGCACATGACGCAAAGAAGAAAAAAAAGAGGCGCAATGAGGTAGCTGTGTGAGTAAGCTAAGCGACCCTAGTGGCCGACACAAACACCTGGCCCATCTAGGAGTGGCACTGCAGTGTCACGCAGGATGGCCCATCAAAAAAACACTCCCCAAACAGCACATGACGCAAAGAAAAAAAGAGGCGCAATGAGGTAGCTGTGTGACTAAGCTCAGCGACCCAAGTGGCCGACACAAACACCTGGCCCATCTAGGAGTGGCACTGCAGTGTCAGGCAGGATGGCCCTTCCAAAAAATACTCCCCAAACAGCACATGACGCAAAGAAAAAAAGAGGCGCAATGAGGTAGCTGTGTGAGTAAGCTAAGCGACCCTAGTGGCCGACACAAACACCTGGCCCATCTAGGAGTGGCACTGCAGTGTCAGGCAGGATGGCACTTCAAAAAAATAGTCCCCAAACAGCACATGATGCAAAGAAAAAAAGAGGCGCACCAAGGTGGCTGTGTGACTAAGCTAAGCGACACAAGTGGCCGACACAAACACCTGGCCCATCTAGGAGTGGCACTGCAGTGTCAATCAAGACAGGATGACCCTTCCAAAAAATTGTCCCCAAACAGCACATGATGCAAAGAAAAAAAGAGGCGCACCAAGGTGGCTGTGTGACTAAGCTAAGCGACACAAGTGGCTGACACAAACACCTGGCCCATCTAGGAGTGGCACTGCAGTGTCAGGCAGGATGGCCCTTCCAAAAAATTGTCCCCAAACAGCACATGATGCAAAGAAAAATGAAAGAAAAAAGAGGTGCAAGATGGAATTGTCCTTGGGCCCTCCCACCCACCCTTATGTTGTATAAACAGGACATGCACACTTTAACCAACCCATCATTTCAGTGACAGGGTCTGCCACACGACTGTGACTGAAATGACTGGTTGGTTTGGACCCCCACCAAAAAAGAAGCAATTAATCTCTCCTTGCACAAACTGGCTCTACAGAGGCAAGATGTCCACCTCATCATCATCCTCCGATTCATCACCGTGTACATCCCCCTCCTCACAGATTATCAATTCGTCCCCACTGGAATCCACCATCACAGCTCCCTGTGTACTTTGTGGAGGCAATTGCTGCTGGTGAATGTCTCCATGGAGGAATTGATTATAATTAATTTTAATGAACATCATCTTCTCCACATTTTCTGGAAGTAACCTCGTACGCCGATTGCTGACAAGGTGAGTGGCGGCACTAAACACTCTTTCGGAGTACACACTTGTGGGAGGGCAACTTAGGTAGAATAAAGCCAGTTTGTGCAAGGGCCTCCAAATTGCCTCTTTTTTCTGCCAGTATACGTACGGACTGTCTGACGTGCCTACTTGGATGCGGTCACTCATATAATCCTCCACCATTCTTTCAATGGTGAGAGAATCATATGCAGTGACAGTAGACGACATGTCCGTAATCGTTGTCAAGTCCTTCAGTCCGGACCAGATGTCAGCATCAGCAGTCGCTCCAGACTGCCCTGCATCACCGCCAGCGGGTGGGCTCGGAATTCTGAGCCTTTTCCTCGCACCCCCAGTTGCGGGTGAATGTGAAGGAGGAGATGTTGACAGGTCGCGTTCCGCTTGACTTGACAATTTTCTCACCAGCAGTTCTTTGAACCCCTGCAGACTTGTGTCTGCCGGAAAGAGAGATACAACGTAGGTTTTAAATCTAGGATCGAGCACGGTGGCCAAAATGTAGTGCTCTGATTTCAACAGATTGACCACCCGTGAATCCTTGTTAAGCGAATTAAGGGCTCCATCCACAAGTCCCACATGCCTAGCGGAATCGCTCAGTGTTAGCTCCTCATTCAATGTCTCCAGCTTCTTCTGCAAAAGCCTGATGAGGGGAATGACCTGACTCAGGCTGGCAGTGTCTGAACTGACTTCACGTGTGGCAAGTTCAAAAGGTTGCAGAACCTTGCACAACGTTGAAATCATTCTCCACTGCGCTTGAGACAGGTGCATTCCACCTCCTATATCGTGCTCAGTTGTATAGGCTTGAATGGCCTTTTGGTGCTCCTCCAACCTCTGAAGCATATAAAGGGTTGAATTCCACCTCGTTACCACTTCTTGCTTCAGATGATGGCAGGGCAGGTTCAGGCGTTTTTGGTGTTGCTCCAGTCTTCTGTACGTGGTGCCTGTACGCCGAAAGTGTCCCGCAATTCTTCTGGCCACCGACAGCATCTCTTGCACGCCCCTCTCGTTTTTTAAATAATTCTGCACCACCAAATTCAAGGTATGTGCAAAACATGGGACGTGCTGGAATTTGCCCATATTTAATGCACACACAATATTGCTGGCGTTGTCCGATGCCACAAATCCACAGGAGAGTCCAATTGGGGTAAGCCATTCTGCGATGATCTTCCTCAGTTGCCGTAAGAGGTTTTTAGCTGTGTGCGTATTCTGGAAAGCGGTGATACAAAGCGTAACCTGCCTAGGAAAGAGTTGGCGTTTGCGAGATGCTGCTACTGGTGCCGCCGCTGCTGTTCTTGCGGCGGGAGTCCATACATCTACCCAGTGGGCTGTCACAGTCATATAGTCCTGAGTCTGCCCTGCTCCACTTGTCCACATGTCCGTGGTTAAGTGGACATTGGGTACAACTGCATTTTTTAGGACACTGGTGAGTCTTTTTCTGAGGTCTGTGTACATTTTCGGTATCGCCTACCTAGAGAAATGGAACCTATTTGGTACCAGGGACACAGTACCTCAAACAAGTCTATAGTTGGCTCTGCAGTAATGATGGATACCGGAACCACGTTTCTCACCGCCCAGGATGCCAAGGCCTCAGTTATCCGCTTTGCAGCAGGATGACTGCTGTGATATTTCATCTTCCTCGCAAAGGACTGTTGGACAGTCAATTGCTTGGTGAAAGTAGTAAAAGTGGTCTTACGACTTCCCCTCTGGGATGACCATCGACTCCCAGCAGCAACAACAGCAGAGCCAGCAGCAGTAGGCGTTACACGCAAGGATGCATCGGAGGAATCCCAGGCAGGAGAGGACTCGTCGGAATTGCCAGTGACATGGCCTGCAGGACTATTGGCATTCCTGGGGAAGGAGGAAATTGACACTGAGGGAGTTGGTGGGGTGGTTTGCGTGAGCTAGGTTACAAGAGGAAGGGATTTACTGGTCAGTGGACTGCTTCCGCTGTCGCCCAAAGTTTTTGAACTTGTCACTGACTTATGATGAATGCTCTGCAGGTGACGTATAAGGGAGGATGTTCCGAGGTGGTTAACGTCCTTACCCCTACTTATTACAGCTTGACAAAGGCAACACACGGCTTGACAAATGTTGTCCGCATTTCTGTTGAAATACTTCCACACCGAAGAGTTGATTTTTTTGGTATTTTCACCAGGCATGTCAATGGCCATATTCCTCCCACGGAAAACAGGTGTCTCCCCGGGTGCCTGACTTAAACAAACCACCTCACCATCAGAATCCTCCTGGTCAATTTCCTCCCCAGCGCCAGCAACACCCATATCCTCCTCATCCTGGTGTACTTCAACACTGACATCTTCAATCTGACTATCAGGAACTGGACTGCGGGTGCTCCTTCCAGCACTTGCAGGGGGCGTGCAAATGGTGGAAGGTGCATGCTCTTCACGTCCAGTGTTGGGAAGGTCAGGCATCGCAACAGACACAATTGGACTCTCCTTGTGGATTTGTGATTTCGAAGAACGCACAGTTCTTTGCTGTGCTTTTGCCAGCTTAAGTCTTTTCATTTTTCTAGCGAGAGGCTGAGTGCTTCCATCCTCATGTGAAGCTGAACCACTAGCCATGAACATAGGCCAGGGCCTCAGCCGTTCCTTGCCACTCCGTGTGGTAAATGGCATATTGGCAAGTTTACGCTTCTCCTCCGACGATTTTATTTTAGATTTTTGAGTCCTTTTTTTACTGATATTTGGTGTTTTGGATTTGACATGCTCTGTACTATGACATTGGGCATCGGCCTTGGCAGACGACGTTGATGGCATTTCATCGTCTCGGCCTTGACTAGTGGCAGCAGCTTCAGCACGAGGTGGAAGTCGATCTTGATCTTTCTTTATTTTTGGAACCTCAACATTTTTGTTCTCCATATTTTAATAGGCACAACTAAAAGGCACCTCAGGTAAACAATGGAGATGGATGGATACTAGTATACTTATGGATGACGAGTGACTGCCGACACAGAGGTAGCGACAGCCGTGGACTACCATACTGCGTCTGCTAGTAAAGACTGGATGATAATGAAACAAAAAATATATATATATCTGTTAGGGTCTCCTGCCCTGTGCTGCCACGTCGTCATGGCAACCGGGAGACAAGTGCTAGCGGAGTGACCTGAGCGCAGCTGATACTCCGGTTCGGGTCTTTTGCTGTGCAGTGGTTACAGGCTCTGTGCACGGCAGGGGATCCGGTGCTGGTTTTTGTGCTCACAGTCTGTGAGGTCTGAGTGGGGCGTGGACAGCACCTGCTATATAAGGCCTCTTCTCAGGTTAAGCAGATGCTGCTGAATCTTTGTTGGTTAGTCAGTTCCTGAAAGTTAGCCAGTACTGTGTAGCTTTGTATTTGTTATTGCTTACTGCAAATAGGCCTGGGGATTTGGTACTACACTCTGCCAATCCAGACCTAGCAGTAAGACTGGAGTCAGTCGTTTAACTTGCTGGGGTTCTTTTGCTACTCTGTGAACTTAGCAAGTTTACGGCTGTATTCTCAGACTTGCCTGCCTAAATCCTGTCTCACTGTGCAAGGTGTTTAGGTGTCAGTTTAGTGGCAGTAAGCTGAACCTGTGCACTGCAAGTGAGGATTAGGATTGTGGAGACTCTCCTTGTGTCTATCATTCCATCTCTGACCAAGGAGTTTACTGCCACACCCGTTGGTAACCCTTTAGGGTTTTGCTGTTGCCCTTAGCAACAGCATTTCGGGTTCTCTACGTATTAAAACACAACATCTTGCTTTTTCCATCTGAGCATTACTAATACTAGGGAGACACCCAGTTTCTAAGCCTCTGGGCTTCTCTGTTCACTTTGTGTTTATTTTGTTACCCTATCACCTTCTGTGTACGTAATGTCATATTCCCCAGTCTGTCTGTGAGTTCATTAGTTTTGCATCCCTGTCCGTTCAGACACCAGTACATTCCTGCAGGCACTGGTGTGCATAACAGTTCAAACACCAGTACATTCCTGCAGGCACTGGTGTGCATAAAAGTTCAGACACCAGTACATTCCTGCAGGCACTGGTGTGCATAACATATTCAGCAGCCTAATACTCCTGTTGAAATTTTGTGGGAATATGGAGCATACCCCTCAAAATACATTGCAACAGGTGGTTGATCAGGTGCAGGTCCTGACTCGACAATTTAATGATTTGTCCATTAAAATGCACACCTCCCAGGCCGCTGGCGGAGCTCCCGCAGCAGCAGCACCTTCAGGGGTTAAGGAGCCGAAAGTAAATCTCCCGGATCGTTTTTCTGGAGATCGCTCGCAGTTCTTTTGTTTCAAGGAGAGCTGCAAGCTATACTTCCGGCTTAGGCCTCAGTTTTCTGGGTCGGAGATTCAGCGGGTGGGCATAGTGATTTCCTTGCTACAAGGAGACCCACAGGTCTGGGCATATGGGTTGCAGCCTGACTGTCCGTCGCTTAAAAGTGTTGATGCTTTTTTTACGGCACTGGGCATGTTTTATGATGACCCTGACAAGACGGCCTCAGCCGAGGCTCAGATTTCGATCCTTAAGCAAGGGCGAAGGCCAGTTGAGGTTTACTGTACGGAGTTTCGGAGGTTGGCCCATGATACCCAGTGGAATGACCCAGCCCTGAGACACCAGTACCGAAGAGGTCTTTCTAACCAGATAAAAGACCAACTGGTACAATATCCCTTGCCTGATAGCTTGGATCAGCTCATGCAGTTATCCATCCGGGTGGATAGACGGCTGAGAGAGCGTAGGCTTGAAAGGGAGACTGAGGTTTCCTTCTTTCCCAAGGGAACCTCAGACTCTGAGGAATTTTCCGAGGAGCCTATGCAGATTGGGGCTACCCGCCTCTCCTCGCGTGAGAAGACGCGGAGGAGACAGCAGGGGTTGTGTTTGTACTGTGGGAATAAAGGTCATGTTGTAGTATCATGCCCAGAAAAGCCGGAAAACTTCAGGGCCTGAGGGTGATGGGAAATATCCTGTCAGGCCAGAAGTCAGAATTTCCCAAGAAGACTTTTATCATTCCGGTGACCTTGAAGATCCTCGATCAAACTGTCAAGACTGAGGCCTTTGTGGACAGTGGGGCCGACGGGGTTTTAATGGACCGCCAATTCGCCCTGAAACACTCTGTTCCCTTAGTACCCTTGGCATCGGAAATTGAGATTTGTGGGTTAAACGGGGAACCATTATCCCAAGGTAAAATTACCTCTTGCACTAGCCAGATTTCTTTGTTTATTGGAGCCACACACTCTGAAAAATTGTCCTTTTATGTGACTGTCTGTACTTTTGCCCCATTGGTGTTGGGGTTACCCTGGTTAAGGGCCCACAATCCTCAATTTGACTGGGTCTCTGGGGAGATTCTTAGTTGGGGTACTGATTGTTTCAGGAGTTGCTTGAGCCTTCCAGTCAGGCTCTCGCAGCTAAGTTTGCCAGGATTGCCAGGGTGTTATGCAGATTTTGCGGACGTGTTCTCCAAAAAAGTTGCAGAGGTACTACCTCCCCATCGCCCCTATGACTGTGCCATTGATTTGTTGCCAAATGCTAAGCTTCCCAAGTGCAGGTTGTACTCCCTGTCACGTCCTGAGACTCAGGCTATGGCAGAGTACATTCAGGAGAACTTGGCTAAGGGATTTATCAGACCCTCACAGTCTCCAGTTGGGTCGGGGTTCTTCTTCGAGGGTAAAAAGGACGGTTCGTTGCGACCCTGCATCGACTTCAGGGAATTGAACCGTATCACGATTAAAAACTCATACCCACTGCCTCTCATTTCGTTCTTGTTTGACCAGCTTCGTACTGCCACCATTTTTTCTAAGATTGACCTACGCGGTGCGTACAATCTAATCCGAATAAGAGAGGGGTATGAATGGAAGACTGCCTTTAATACCCACTCAGGGCATTATGAATATTTGGTGATGCCTTTTGGGCTCTGTAATGCCCCGGCAGTCTTCCAGTATTTCATGAATGATGTACTCAGGGAATATTTGGATAGATTCTTAGTTGTATACTTAGATGACATCCTAATCTTCTCCCATTCCCTGGAGGAACATTGGAAGCATGTACGCTTAGTCCTCCAGAAACTCAGAGACCACCGGCTTGGGGCGAAGCTGGAGAAGTGCGAATTTGAAGTTCAGCAAATCGCATTTCTAGGATATATTATCTCCCCAGAAGGTTTCCAAATGGAGGGTTCCAAGGTACAGGCAGTCCTGGATTGGGTGCAGCCCACTAGTTTAAAGGCGCTTCAGCGTTTCCTGGGTTTTGCAAATTTTTATAGACGATTTATCGCTGGATTTTCGTTTATAGTGGCGCCCTTGGTGGCACTCACTAAGAAAGGGGCGGATGTTGCTCACTGGTCTTGTGAGGCTAAAGCGGCTTTTGCCCGTCTCAAAAGGATATTTGTATCGGCCAAGGTGCTGCGACACCCAGATCCAGAGCGTCCTTTTGTTGTGGAGGTGGATGCCTCTGAGATGGGTATTGGGGCAGTGCTCTCTCAGATGGGAGTGTCTGATAATCGCCTTTATCCCTGTGCTTACTTTTCCCGTAAATTTTCGCCTGCCGAGATGAATTATGACGTGGGTAACCGGGAATTGTTGGCTATTAAGGATGCACTCGAGGAGTGGAGACACTGGCTTGAGGGGGCTAAGTTTGTGGTCTCAATTCTCACCGACCATAAGAATCTGGCATATTTAGAGTCAGCGAAGCGTCTCAATGCCAGGCATGGGCTTTGTTTTTTGCTCGCTTTAATTTTTTGATAACATATCGCCCTGGGTCAAAAAACATCAAGGCTGATGCGCTCTCGCGGAGTTTTGCTCCAATCCAGGAGACCACCGAGGAGCCGTTGCCCATTATGTCCCCATCATGTATTAAAGTGGGCATTACCCAGGACCTCTTATCATTAGTCCTTAGAGCACAGGAGCAGGCTCCTCCAGACCTTCCGGTAGGTCTTTTGTTTGTGCCTCCTAGGTTAAGACAGCGAGTGTTCCTGGAATTCCATGCCAAGAAGTCGGCAGGTCACCCGGGTATTGCCAGAACTCGGGAGTTGCTATCTAGGGTGGTGTGGTTGCCCTCGGTGGCTAAGGATGTGGATCAGTGGGTTCGGGCATGTGACATCTGTGCCCGAAATAAGACTCCTAGAGGGGGTTCCTGTTGGCCCATTACATCCACTCTCTATCCCATCTAAGCCATGGACCCACATTTCAATGGATTTTGTGGTGGACTTGCCCAAATCCTCGAGGATGACAGCCATCTGGGTTGTCGTTGACAGGTTTTCGAAGATGGCGCACTTCGTTCCACTGGTTGGGCTGCCATCGGCCAGACGCCTGTCTGAATTATTTATGCTGCATGTTGTGCGTCTCCACGGGTTGCCACTTGATGTGGTCTCTGACCGCGGATCCCAGTTTGTGGCCAAATTCTGGAGGGCATTTTGTTCCGATCTCCAGATTTCTGTCAGCTTGTCGTCAGGCTACCATCCGCAGTCTAATGGGCAGACTGAAAGGGTGAACCAGTCCTTGGAGCAGTTCCTCAGGTGTTATGTCTCCAAGTGTCAGACTGACTGGGTTGCTCATCTGTCCATGGCGGAGTTTGCCTATAACAACGCGGCTCACTCTGCTACAGGGATCTCTCCCTTCCTTTGTGTGTATGGGCATCATCCTAAGGCCAATTCTTTTGACCCCCTGGACTCCACACCTGGTGGTTCCTCTGTGGTTTCGGTCCTTAGAGGTATTTGGAGGAAAGTGAAGAAAGCCCTTGTGTCTGTGTCATTAGTGACCAAAAGGGTTTTTGATAAGCGGAAAAGACCCTGCAGCTTCAAATTAGGAGACTTCGTCTGGTTGTCTACCAAGAATTTGAAGTTGAGACAGCCATCTCATAAGTTAGGCCCCCGGTTCATCGGCCCTTATAAGATCACCAGGGTTATCAATCCGGTGGCATTTCAGTTAGATCTGCCCCGTTCTTTGGGTATCAATAAAACATTTCATTGTTCCCTTTTAAAACGGGCGATTAGTAATCCTTCTTCCAGTGGAAGACCTTCCCCTCTTCTGATACGTGGCCAGAGGGAGTTTGTTGTTGAAAGGATTCTTGACTCCAAGATGGTTCGAGGTCGGCTGTCATTTTTGGTGCACTGGAAGGGGTATGGCCCGGAGGAGCGGTCGTGGGTGCGCAGTTGTGATCTTCATGCCCCCAGACTGATACGATCTTTCTTCTCGCAGTTCCCCGATAAACCCGGTGGTAGGGATTCTTTGACCCCTCGTCAGAGGGTGGTACTGTTAGGGTCTCCTGCCCTGTGCTGCCACGTCGTCATGGCAACCGGGAGACAAGTGCTAGCGGAGTGACCTGAGCGCAGCTGATACTCCGGTTCGGGTCTTTTGCTGTGCAGTGGTTACAGGCTCTGTGCACGGCAGGGGATCCGGTGCTGGTTTTTGTGCTCACAGTCTGTGAGGTCTGAGTGGGGCGTGGAGAGCACCTGCTATATAAGGCCTCTTCTCAGGTTAAGCAGATGCTGCTGAATCTTTGTTGGTTAGTCAGTTCCTGAAAGTTAGCCAGTACTGTGTAGCTTTGTATTTGTTGTTGCTTACTGCAAATTGGCCTGGGGATTTGGTACTACACTCTGCCAATCCAGACCTAGCAGTAAGACTGGAGTCAGTCGTTTAACTTGCTGGGGTTATTTTGCTACTCTGTGAACTTAGCAAGTTTGCGGCTGTATTCTCAGACTTGCCTGCCTAAATCCTGTCTCACTGTGCAAGGTGTTCAGGTGTCAGTTTAGTGGCAGTAAGCTGAACCTGTGCACTGCAAGTGAGGATTAGGATTGTGGAGACTCTCCTTGTGTCTATCATTCCATCTCTGACCAAGGAGTTTACTGCCACACCCGTTGGTAACCCTTTAGGGTTTTGCTGTTGCCCTTAGCAACAGCATTTCGGGTTCTCTACGTATTAAAACACAACATCTTGCTTTTTCCATCTGAGCATTACTAATACTAGGGAGACACCCAGTTTCTTAGCCTCTGGGCTTCTCTGTTCACTTTGTGTTTATTTTGTTACCCTATCACCTTCTGTGTACGTAATGTCATATTCCCCAGTCTGTCTGTGAGTTCATTAGTTTTGCATCCCTATCCGTTCAGATACCAGTACATTCCTGCAGGCACTGGTGTGCATAACAGTTCAAACACCAGTACATTCCTGCAGGCACTGGTGTGCATAACAATATCACTACTGCAGGACAGGTATATATTATATAATGACGGACCTGCTGCAGGTCCGTCATTATAGACTCCTAAACTACTAGTATGAAGAAGATAGATAAAAAAAACCACCACAGGTAGGTATACAATTATGGACGAGCGACTGCCGACACAGAGGTAGCTACAGCCTTGGACTACCGTACTGCGTCTGCTAGTATAGACTGGATGATAATGATATAAAATATATATATATATATCACTACTGCAGGACAGGTATATATTATATAATGACGGACCTGCTGGACACTATCAGCAGCAGACTCCTATACTACTAGTATGAAGAAGATAGAAAAAAAAACCCTACCACATGTAGGTATACAATTATGGATGAGCACTGCCGACACAGAGGTAGCTACAGCCGTGGACTACCGTACTGCGTCTGCTAGTATAGACTGGATGATAATGATATAAAAAATATATATATATCACTACTGCAGGACAGGTATATATTATATAATGACGGACCTGCTGGACACTGTCAGCAGACTCCTAAACTACTAGTATGAAGAAGATAGAAAAAAAAACCCCACCACAGGTAGGTATACAATTATGGACGAGCACTGCCGACACAGAGGTAGCTACAGCCGTGGACTACCGTACTGCGTCTGCTAGTATAGACTGGATGATAATGATATAAAAAATATATATATATATATCACTACTGCAGGTATATATTATAATATAATGAATGACGGACCTGCTGGATACTGTCTGTCAGCAGAATGCGTTTATAGAATTTAAAAAAAAACACCACACGAGTGTTTAACTTTTTCAGGCAGACAATATACTGGTGGTCACTGGTCAGTCACACTGGCAGCAAAAGTGTGCACTGTTATGTACTCCTGCTATAACTGCTCCCCAGTCTCCCCCACAATTAAGCTGTGTGAGCAGTGAGCACTCAGCACAGTCAGATATACATAGATGATATTATCATGCAGCACACTGAGGCTGAGCACAGATATGGTATGTGACTGTGTATCGTTTTTTTTTCAGGCAGAGAACGGATTTTAAATAATAAATAAAACTGGTGGTCACTAGTATAACTATCAGCAAAACTCTGCACTCTCTGAGTACTCCTAATGCTCCCCAAAATTACTAAAATTAAATTACTAGTAAATCAAGTGTCTCACTCTCTATCTAAACGGAGAGGACGCCAGCCACGTCCTCTCCCTATCAATCTCAATGCACGTGCGAAAATGGCGGCGATGCGCGGCTCCTTATATAGAATCCTAGTCTCGCGATAGAATCCGAGCCTCGCGAGAATCCGACAGCGGGATGATGACGTTCGGGCGCGCTCGGGTTAACCGAGCAAGGCGGGAAGATCCGAGTCTGCCTCGGACCCGTGTAAAAAGGCTGAAGTTCGGGGGGGTTCGGATTCCGAGGAACCGAACCCGCTCATCTCTACTGGAAGGCTAATTGGTTCCGAACAAAATTAACCCTAGCAAGAATGTATGTGCATGTTCATGTGGTAGGTAACATAGACTGTAAGCTCCACTGGGGCAGTTACTGATGTAAATATCCAAATATTCTCTGTAAAACGCTGTGGAATATTTGCACCCTATATAAATAACTGGCAATAAATAAATGTATTATTTATTTATTACCAGTTTCTTATATAGTGCAGCAAATTCCATTGCACTTTACAATTAGACACAATGATACAACAAAACTGGGTAATAAACAAACAGTCAGAGGTACAGTAGGAAGACCCTGCTCGCAAGCTTACAATCTATAGGGAAATAGGCATTGATACACAAGGAAAGGCATTATCTATTGCATAGGTTCTAGGTGGGTTGCATGATATCACATCACAGCAATGATGAACCCTGGTCAGAAAGAAGGGAAAGTGAAGAAAGAGAAAATATGTGGAGGATATGTGCGGACTGTACAGTGTGGATACAATCGGATAGGAAAGCTTATGAAGGTTCAGTGAGCGGTTCTGGAATGTATAAGATAGCCTGAAGAGGTGAGTTTTCAGGGAACATTTGAAGGTTTGGAGACTAGGGGAGAGTCTTCTTGTTCGTGGTAGGGCATTCCACAGAGTGGGTACAGCTCGAAGAAAGTCCTGCAATCATGCATGGGAGCAAGTAATGAGTGTGGATGAGAGACATAGATCTTGTGAAGAGTGGAGAGGTCGGGTTGGGAGATATTTTGAGAAGAGCGAAGATATTTACATTGGTGTAGTAAGGTTAATAGCCTTATGTGTGAGTAAAAGTATTTTATATTGAATACGGTAGAATACAGGTAACCAATGAAGGGACTGACAGAGTGGATCTGCAGATGATGAACGTCTAGCAAGGAAGATTAGCCTCGCAGCTGCATTCAGAATGGATTGTAGTGGTGAGAGTCTCTTTTTGGTAAGACCAGTAAGAAGACTTTTGCAATAATCAATGCGGGAGATAATGAGAGCATGGATTACAGTTTTTGCAGTGTCTTGTGTAAGGCATGGTCGTATTTTGGATATGTTTTTCAATGCATGTAACATGATCTTGATATAGATTGAATGTGGGGAGCAAAGGACAATTCTGAGTCAAGTATGACACCTAGGCAGCGAGCTTGTGGGGTAGGATTGATTGTTGAGTTCTCAACAGTGATAGAGATATCAGGTTGGTAACTTCTACTGGCTGGTGGAAACATTAGTAGCTCGGTTTCGAAAATATTAAGTTTGATGTGGCGAGATGACATCCAAGATGAAACAGCAGAAAGGCATTCAGTGACCCTGACTAATGCAGATGGTGACAAATCTGGGGAGGATAGGTAGATTTGAGTATCATCTGCATACAGATGATACTGAAATCCAAAATAGCTGATTAGTTTACCAAGAGATGAGGTATAGATTGAGAAAAGCAGAGGACCTAAAACCGAGCCTTGTGGTACTCCAACTGAAAGAGGTGGCAAAGAGGAGGTGGATTCAGAGAAGTGAACACTGAAGGAGTGATTAGATAGATAGGATAGGAACCAAGAGAGGACTGTGTCTTTAAGACCTAGGGATTGTAGTGTTTGTATGAGAAGAAAATGGTCAACAGCAACAGAGAGATCTAGAAGAATAAGAAGTGAGTAATGGCCGCTGGACTTTGCAGTGACTAGACAATTCACTACTTTAGTCAGTGCTATCTCTGTGGAGTGCTGGGAATGAAAGCCTGACTGAAGTGGGTCAAATAAATTGTGTGTTTTAAGAAAGTGTATGAGGCGAGTATAGGCAAGTTTCTCAAGTAGCTTGGAGAGGCATGGTAGCTGAGAGATGGGACGGTAGTTTGAGAAAGTGTTAGGGTTATAATTTAGTTTTTTCAGATGGGATTAATCAGTGCATGCTTGAAAAGTGAAGGAAAGATACCAGTAGAGGGAGATTACAGATGTTAGTTAAGGTTGGGATGAGCACAGGAGACAGAGATTTACATGCTTGTGAGGGTATAGGCTCAAGAGGAGAGGTAGTAGAGTAGCAGGCTGAGAAGAGTGTTGACACTTCATCTACACTAGTGGGATAAAATGAGGAGAGAGTGCCAGATGGTTCAGGTAGAGAATTGAGCAGGTTACTGGCTGAGGAAGAGCATACCATTTCATCTCGGATCTCATCAATCTTGTCCTTGAAGTAGGAAGCAAGATCTTGCACCTTGATAGTGGCTGGTGGGTTGGGTGAGGGAGGGTTCAGAAGTGATTTAAATGTATTAAAAAGTCATTTGGGGTTAGAGGCTTGAGCAGAGATGAGAGTTTGGAAATATGTTTGTTTGGCAGAGTCCAGGGCATTATGATAAGAGTGGTAGACAGTCTTATATGTGAGAAAGTCGCTAGGAATACAATATTTACACCACTGATGTTCAGCTCTGTGTGAGAGTTTTTGTAGGTGTCCTGTTAATTTAGAGTACCACGGTTGACATCTTGACCTATGAGGAGTGTGATGGGTAGCTGGAGCCACTTGGTTAAGGGCTATTCCTAGAGTCTGGTACAGGTGTGATACAGCAGTCTCAGGAGAAGTACTGTAAATGCAGAAATAGGTGAAAGCAGTTGTTGCAGAGAGGTGGACAGTTCTTGAAAATGTATTGTGTTAATATTTCTGTGGGTTTGAGGAGGATTAGAGGACTTCAATGACTCTGAGTTTGAAGTAATGGTGGAGAGCATGAATGTGATAAGGTTGTGATCTGAGAGAGGGAAAGGGGTGTTAGTGAATTCAGAAACTGAGCATAGTCTGGTGAATATTAGATCAAGGCAGTTGCCCTCCTGATGAGTAGAGGAGTCAGTCCATTGGAAGAGGCCGAGAGAGGAGGTTAGAGAGAGTAGTTTGTAGAGGATAGAAAATGAGGGAGATAGGCAGAGAAATCTTCCAGAAATTGTTTGGGTTGCCCAGGTGGGTGATAGATATGTTTAACACGCAGAGAGAAAGGAGTGTAAATCCTGATGGAATGTACTTCAAATGATGTGAATGTGAGTGATGGTACTTGTGGTAGAGCTGTGTATGTGAAAGATTGGGAAAGTAATAATCCAACCCCACCTCCTTTACAGTTACCAGGCCTGGAGGTGTGTGTGAAGTAGAGATCACCATGTGACAGTGCTGCAGGGGAGGCTGTGTCTGATTGTGTGAGCCATGTTTCTGTTATAGCAAGCAGATTTAAGTTGTTAGATATTAAGAGGTTATGTAAGGATGTTAATTTGTTACAAACAGAGCGGGCATTCCTTAAGGCACATTTTAGTGATTTGGAGGGTGCAGGGATATATGTGATGTTTATTAGGTTGGCTGGATGTCTATATTGCTTTGAATCAGGTGGGTGTGAGTGGGACAAGTGATTGGGTCCTGAATTTTGGGAAATGTCACCAGCTAAAAGCAGCAGGAGAGAGAGATAAATAAAGTTGGAAGTTTGTAAATATTTTTTATGGTGTCCGGTTGTGGATGTTATTGTCAAAGTAGAGAGATAAGTAAAAATCTCATGAGTGTTAACAAGAGGGGAGTGAATAATAGTCAGCAATGTGTACTCTATTACAAGTCTTTTCTTCAGCAGTACTTTTATTACATACCAATTCCAAATTCCATCTCTCTGACCATTATCTTCTTTCATTTGATATCCCATTCTCCTTCTCCACCTCGTGATACTAAGGCTACCATCACCAAACATACCCTTGATGCTATTAACACTGTGTCCATATACTCCCTTCTCAACTCACTACTCTCCCTCATTGTCTCTCTTATGACCAAGCTGTTTCCTTATACAATATCTCTCTTACTTCTGCATCAGACTGTTTTGCTCTGGCAGTCAGTTTTTACTTTTGTAGATCCACACCTCAACCATGTCAGTCCAAATTCAAATTCACCAGTTGGGAGGCATTCATTTTGCTGGCTGTTGGGATCCTGGCTGTCAAGGTACCAATGCCAGAATACCGACACCCGGTGAAATACTGGCGAAATCCCATCCACTGGCTGGAATTCCCTCTTGGGTGGTGGTTCATGCCACCACACGAGTGGGAATATAACCATGTGGAACCCAAAAGTCGCCACTGTGCCCAAAGCAAGGGGACATATTGCGCTCACCAATGGTATTCCGGCTGTCGGTCTCCTGACCCCCAGGACCCAGACAGCTGGGATATCATACTGAATCCCACCTGATAAATTTATAATTGTTCATCAACCACTAAGTAAAAGTTAAGGAAATCTGAGACCAATCCAGAGTTCCTTAATTTCAAATTTATGCTCTCGACATACAGTGCTGCCCTTTACCCTTCTAAACAGTCTTATTTAAAGACCCTAATCCCCCAGTCCTCTTTCCCCCATTGCCTCTTCAAAACTTTCAATTTCCTTTTCTGCCCCCTTTCCTCACTTTTTTCATCACTCTCTGCTCTTGATTTTGCCCTCACTTCAAATATAAAAGTGAATCCAAACAACAGGACATCACATGCAGCCAGACAGTCATCATCCTATCCTCTTCATTTCCAACCTGTCTATCCCCAATTTTCTTAATCCATTTTACAAACTCTGACTTCTCTAAGTATCTGCTGATAAAGACATGGGTATAATCTGGTCCATCTCCCCTTCCACATCCCCCTTGACCCTATCCCCTGCTGCCTCATCAGCTCCATTGCTCCAGTTTCCTGTTACCAGCTCTTTAATCTTTCATTCTCATCATTCACTACACCCTATGCATTTAAGCATTCCCTTATCTTCCCCATTCTTAAAACAAACAACTTTGATCCTGTCACTCTCTCTAATTACCACCACATCTCTCTCCACCCCAGTGCATTCAAATTTTCTAAGCAGATTGTCTACAATCATCCACCTCCTTTCTTCTATCCCTACCTGACAATGTCAGTCTGTCTTTTGTCCTCTCCACTCAGCATAAACTTCTCTCTCTAAAATCAGCAATGACCCCATTGCTGCCAAATACAGTGGTCACTACTTCCTGCTAATTCTTTTCAACTTCTCTGTTGTTTTTAACACTGTGGACCAACCTATTCTTCTGCAAATCCTTCCCTCCCTTTGTCACAATGATAATGCCCTCTACTGGCTGTCCTCCTACCTCTCTTAATGTACTTTCTCTGTCTCCTCTCATGATTCCACTTCTCCCCTACCAGCAAGTTTCACTCAAGATTGTATTCTTGGATCTTTATATTTTCTCTTTATACAACATCTTTAAGTCAAGTCACCAGCTCTTTTGACCTCCAGTACCATCTCTAATTTGATGACACTAAGATCTACTTCCCCTCCTTTGACTTTTCCCCCTTTCACATCACTCATATTTTCACCTGTCTCTCTTATTTTCCTCCTGTATGTCCCAGCATTTTCCTAAACTTAACATGTATAAGACTGAGCTGATAATCTTCCAGCTCTCCTGATTAACCTCACTTACCTCAATTGCATTATCTATTGACAGCACTACCTCCTTCAGACCATAAGTGAGCTATCTTGGAGCAATTGTTGACTCCTCCTTCTCCTTCAAGCCACACATGCAGCACGTTTCACAGTTCTGCCATATCCTTTCCAAAACTATCTTCAGGATTGGACCCTTTCTCACCCTCCAGGCAATTAAGATCCTCATGCTCTCACTGGTCATTTCTAGACAGGAAAACTATAGCCTTCTTTTATCTGGACTCCCTGTCTCCCACCTCTCTTGACTCCAATCTGTCCTTAGTGACCTCACATAATCCTCTATTTACTTCTTTAACATTATCTCCCTCAACACTCACAATAGCGCACTCCTGCCTTCAATATTTAACATGTGCTGTTCCTTACCACTGGATCTGTATCCCTCTACTGTACCTATCAGACTCCCTATCTCTATACAAAACTTGAAATGGGCTCTCATGACCCAATAATTAATTATAAAAGACTTCAAGCTCTCATTATTACTAAGAAAAAAGGTGAAAGGAGGAGGCAGAGGGGAAAGTAAGAAGCAGAGGTCTGATTCTGGGTTTCATAAGTCTCCAGACTGGTGTCAGAGTTGCTGGTCCCCTGGGTTTTGTTGAACTGGTAGCTGGGAGGCCAGAGATAGTACTTTTGCATAGAATAGTCCTTGGTAATTACTGGAATATGGGCAGAACTAGTACCAGGAGGTGGATGAGACCCATAAAAGGGGAACAGAGTCTTACCCCAATGGTGGTCTTCACCAGAAAGCTCTGTGAAGAACTTTGGGCTTTACTGCACCCAGTGAGCCGGTCATGGCACCCTGCCTGGGTTACATGGTCTAGATGTTTGGCTCTAGAATGTTGGTCTGACCAGCTGGGACAGGACTGGAATAACTGATCAAGATGGTACTGGAATTACGATACTGAATCCGGACTGAAGTGTAACTGGACTAGAGCCGGACTGGATTGGAACTGGACTGGAGTGCAACTGGACTTGAGCTGAACTGGAGAGTAACCGGACTGGAGTGCAAACAGACTGGAACTGGTCTGAAGTGTAACCAGACTAGAATAATACTTGTATATCAGGGTTTCCACTTAGAAGCTAGAGTCTCACTAGGGGAGTGCAGCTGCAATGCTCACACTCCTGTGAAGAAGGAAGCTTTATACTCTTAAGTGAATCCAGATTAGCTACAGGAATCATCTTACAACCTGACCAATATTGGGCTGACCCTGGTCAGGTGACATGAAGCAATATGACACTGTCCACACCACATGTCCTGACAGGCTAGAGTCACAGGGATCACTGCAGCAGCATGACATAGTCTCCTCTCTGCCCTGTGCCCTCCGGGACAGTTATGTGACTGAACAGAGTGCTCACCGGTGGGACGATGGAGCAGAGGATGACAGAGAGAGGCTCACAGTCAGGCCCTTACCATGTAGATGCTGCATGTCTCGTCTGCATCCACTGAGATAGCCCTGCCAGGCATGGAGCATCCAGGTGCTCTGTACATATTTCCTATGGTCCGGCAACCTCCTTTCACCAGCGCGCAGCATTAATGATAGTAGAACATTGCATTCTGTACTACTTTTCTCCTCTCCAGTCATCCTTCCCATGTGGCTGTAACCATACACCTGACTCCACACCAAAGTCCAATATCACAAGGTCATACATGCTGCTCCTTACTGGTTAGTCAAACCCTGTGAAAATGGTAAGATGACTCGGGCCAGGGGAAACACATTGTGATAAGACAAAAATTATATAGTATTGCACTCTAAATGAAGGGATGACAGTACTTAAGTGCAACCAAAAGAAGAGTTCTTATCTCATCAACAGGTATTCCAAAGAAGACTTTCCTTCTATTTTTCAAATTAAAAAGTAGTCCAATATTCAATCCATGACTCTTCACAATGTATTTATATATACAAAAGAAAAAAATATGTGTAGTAGGTATTTGTATACTTAATAATAAATACATAAGGGTGCGTCAAATATCCAAAAAAGAGATCTTTAAATCCTTATTTGGTGGCAATGTTCTAAAGATGGGAACCACCCAATGTGCAGTAGATTAGTAGAAAGAATGATGCTCACTTAATTGCTTACAACAATCGGTATTTTCCTTACATAAACAGTATATTAAATATCCTATCCCCTTATGTTGAGTATCACAACACAGCCTCCTAAATACCTCTTGTGTAAGAGCTGTTTGTAAGGCTTACATTTATGCTTACATATAATACACGTTGTAGATTCATGTAACAGTTTCTTTCTCCTCCCCACAAAAGTCCACACTCAATTCGTATAGATAAAGGGGGGGGGGGGTTTATTGGTCAAACAAAAAGGGAGATGGGATATCAACTACATATATAGGACACAAGTTTCATAAGTAGTAAGAAGTAAACTCTCCACAGCCAAATAATGTGAATACAAAGGGGCCCAATACGCTCACCTTCCAGCTGGGTTAACTAGTAGGTAGTAGAAAAGTCCATAAACACCACATCACCAAAGCGTTTCAACTCTCAAGGTCTTCCGTATGGTGGTAGTGTACATGAGTCCTGGAACACATACATATACTGTGTGTAGTCCCGCCCCCATATTGGGGTGTAAATTCCAAAATGTGGAGTAAAATCATATTACATGTTTAAAGATACATTATTCATGTTAAGAACAATATAGAGGCACATATAAATCAAAATCGCCAAGTTATATAATTAATAAAAACATAAAAAGCATCAAAATCTATTTAATAACAGACTTCCGGTTTCCAGGATTAAGTTGCGGTCGTCATGACCACCGTTTGGTCAACCAATAGTATACCATGTGGCTTTTGAGTTCTAGAGTTTAGGTATTTTGATCTCTAGTGGTGGCATGCTGGTTACTGGGAATGGGCATTTTTTCTTCTAGAGGAGGAACACTTCCGGCATGCGTTCCAGACCATTACTGGAAGTTCATGCAGGGGAACACATTGCTTGCTGGTCTGTTCAGTGGCAGTCCTCTTAGTTCCCAGGCACCTCAGTGCAGTTTACCTACTTCACCAATAGTAGTTCTGCCTCTGATCCATGCTCCTCACTCACTGTTTCTACCCTGTGTGTCTGCCTCATCTGGTAGATTATAAGGGGTACATTTAGTAACATCTATGTTTGCCTCAGATTACACACAGGTGTGATCGATCAGACATGGGTTTTCAAAATGAAGTGAATGAATTTACTTTGCTCCCATTATTGGCAATTGTGTTTTCCGCTAGTTTATGCATTTGTGTTTGGTTGTCACCTTTGCTGGCAGCCAAACACACCCAAAAATAATCTTTGCACAAATCAGAGAGATCTGTGCATTGCTTCTCTGTGTAAATGTCATTAAATGGTTAAAAATCAGGGGGAAACAAACTTACAAGCATAACCAGACCTGGGTTTTTGAGCTGGTTTTGGTTACAAAAATACAAGGAAAACATTGCATAGGGTTCCCCTGCAAGAGCCAGCACAGGTTCTTGGACAAAAATAAGGAGAAAAAAAAAGACATAGGGACCCTCCATATATTTAAAACTAGAGTCATTAGAGGGAGCAGGAAATGTAGGCGTGTCATGGCTGACTTTGGGGCAGCCCAATGATATTGCCTGCTTTTCCGACGATCGGAAACATGGCCATGGCGCCCCTGCAGAATGTGTATGCAGGGGGTCATCCTCTATTTGGGCTCCTGCGATGTGATCGCAATGTAATTGCAATCACCATGAAGGGTGGCAGCAGACATGCTGGATGTCCTTGCCCTGTACTGAGCGGCCCCCAGCATGCAATTTGATCCTTAGCAGTTTTGTAAGTTGAGCAAAAACTACTAAGGATGCTGAATAACCCCCTCTATCTGCACATTTTAATTCTGCTCACAGTGCAGGTAACATGGTTTTGTCCATGTAAAAATGTATTTGGCGTTTTTTGTTTTACTCTCAACCAGGGGTGGATGAAGAGAGATGGGGGCCTGTGTGCTGGCTCTTTGCTGCCCCCTCCTCTCTGTCAGCAGCAGCAGCATCACTGTAGACTATGGCTAAGTGCCAGAGCACATTCACATGTCCCTGGGAATATGGTGCCTGTGCCTTATTCTGGGGACAAATTTACTGCGCATGCATGAATCTCTAGGAAAATTACTGCCATGCCATTTTCCTGTGATTTATGTCACCAGCGGCAGTGCCGAGGGTAAGTGTAATTACATGGGTGCAGGGTGTGTGGTGTGGACCCCCCTGGACCCAGGGGCCTGTGTGCATCGCACACTCTGCATCCATTATAGATACGCCAAAGCTTTCAACTCAGAATCCACTTCAATAATTTGCAAATTCTTACCAAGTAGAACATTTTAGCACAAACATAAAAATAAGCTGAGAACAAATAAATTGTTATGTATTTAATACAACAAAATACTAACAATGAAAATATTTTTATTTTTGTGTTCTACATCACAGTTTAGAGAAAGCTGTACAGTATGTGTAGGTGAAACTCATTTAAGAGATGGATTGCCTTAGCTTGAAGTTACTTAGTAAGTACCAACGAGGAGGTTTGTATGTACAATGTATTGATTAATTTCTTTTGCAAATATAATAGCTTGTCTTGAGCTGACAAATAGCTTGCGGTTTATATTTGAAATACAAAACCAAATACACAATTCAGTCCAAATGAAATCAATAAAATAAAGTCTTCTAACCACATAAATATTTGTAATTAGATTACTCTTAATGCTACATATGGAGATTTGACACTTTTAGGCCTGAAATTGTTTTTTTCCACTCTAGAGTTCCCCAAACCAATCAATGTTAAAAGAAAAGATACAATTCTGGGGCTGATTACAATTTCTCAGTTTGACATCATGCAAGTGTCTGTTAGACACCTTGGGCCAAGTTCTTCATTACTTAAAGTTATAACATTTCAGTGAGTTAAAATTCAAACTGTCTTCTTTTGGTGTGGTCTATGAAACATGCAGACAATGTAAAATCATAGATAATGATGCAAATACAGAGGGGAAAATTACACTGTGCAGCACTACAAAGGTACTGGGTGAGAGTCACACTTATGGGGTAATCCTCAAAACCCTAATCACAAAGACAGAAACAGAATAATAAAAAAAGTAAGTGGTCCCTTCACCGGCACTAAGTTTGGAAATGGAAGGAGCAATTTTCTTCTGTCAATAATTATGATCGTCACAGTGAAACAGATTTCTGCTTCACAGATCCTTGGTCAGATCCACCAAAATTTATTTTTATAGTGTGCTAACCAATGGCATTCAATGATGTCAGTTTCAGAACTCCCATGCTCTGCTTCAGCTGTCAATCACCTCTTTGCGCTTCCCGTCCACCTGCCTTGCCAATGCATTTAAATCCCCAAAGATTTGCCTTGAAAAAGATCCCAGTTGGGCATTGAAATGCGTTGGAAAGGCAGGTGGATGGGAAACGCAAAGATTTGATTGACAGCTGAAGCAGAGCGCCAGGTAGCCAACCCGGGTAGCAGCTTGGTGTATTACATCTCTCATGCTCAGATAGAACTGTTTAAAACCAGTTCTATAACATATGGTAATTATCCATTTGCACTCTCCGGCCACTCTGCAGATTTTACACTTGTTTTTGAGTTGTCTATGTGTATTTTTATGGATATATGTAAAAATGTGCTTTGTGTCAAGGATTAAAAATGTATTATAGTATGTGATCCCTTTTACTTCTCTTTGCATGCACGGGAGTTCTTGAACTGACATAATAGAACACCATTGGTTAACACACGATAAAAATAAATTTTGGTGGATCTGACCAAGGATCTGTGAAGCAGAAATCTGTTTGACTGTGACAATCTTCAATTATTGATAGAAGGTTATTTGCTCCTTCTATTTCCAGATTTAGCACCGGTGAAAGGACCACTTACTTTTTTCATATTCTGTTTCTGTTAATGTAAAATCATAATGCGTATTAGATGTCATGTATATGCCTCCTAATACACTGTCTTCAAAGCTGTATACATATGCATTCGGAGAGTACGTGAACATACTTTACAGAAAAACATCAATTCAGGTAATATTTTAAAAAAATCAGATTCCACGTCATAGTATTGGTTAGTTAAAATAACAACTTTATATATATATATATATATATATATATATATATATATGTATATATATATATATATATATATAGATTCCAGAAACAATTGCATTCTTTCTCAGTCGCCAATGCAGAAAGTGCCGTGCGGTCCACGGGACCCCGCTCTTCCGGACTGTGCGTTCCACCAGGTGTATGTCACTTCCTGTGACTAGTCCCCATGATAATCACAATGTCTAGGCCATTGCCATGGATACTAGGTGCAGTGGAACAAAGATTAACACCCATGTAACACCACTTCCCCGTGACCACAGCGCTTGGCTACTTAAAATACCATTAGAGACCAGAATGCTGTATTGCAGGCGTGTTATATCTAGCACCATAGGGATGTACAGCGTACTGCAATCAGCATGCTCATATAGAAAACTATATTAGTTTTACTACTAGATTATTATATAAGTTATATCAATAAGGGGTTCCAGTGGACCCAATCTCGTCCGGCTCCGACACAACCACATAAAGTGCCAAAGTGCAATAATATAACACACATAAAGAATATGATCTACAACAAGGGTACATCTTATCGGACCAGAGCCATAGGTCCAATTCATGCCCATATCATTGTACATCCTACCAACATAATAATGATACTCAATCAATATTATATTCAAAAAATGCAAAAACTAAATAGAAAATGTAAAAATCCATGAAAAATCACAATCTTAATGCAGACCAATATTCTGGTTTCAATCACTGTATCAATATTGTAGAGACAGCACCAAAATATAGGTCAACATTTTAGTGCCTTTTACCATACCGATATTATAAGAAACAGCGGAAATTCACATTCTCATTGAGGCCCTATGGTGACCTAGTGTCCAGTGTGTAGATCCACCTGGCCTCTTTTTGAAGCAACCGGCCCTATGGTGACCTAGTGTCCAGTGTGTAGATCCACCTGGCCTCTTTTTGAAGCAACCTACGTCCTCTGTCGCCTCCTCTTGCCATTTTGGGTATATGGTCAATGATCATGCTTTTAAGCGATGCCTGTTGGTGTCCACTTGTTATGAAATGCCTGGCCTTTGGCTTATCACTGCTTTTATTTAACACTGCCTGCCTAATTGACAAGTGGTGATTTGGCATTCTTTTATGGAATGCTGTGACAGTCTTGCCTACATAATATAGGCCACATGGGCACATCAAAATGTATATCACGTGATCGGTCATACAAGTGACATGATGTCTAATGACTATCTTTCTACCCATGTGTGGATGGGAGAAGGTCTTTCCCGTCAACCTACTGTTGCATGTTGTACATCCTAGGCAACGGAAGCATCCTGATTTCTTAGGATTCAACCAAGACTGTTGGTTTTTATTATCAAAATTCTTTGTTGGCTGCATTAGTAGCTGCTTCAAATTTGGTCCACGGGAGAAGGACATGATTGGCTTAATTTCTATCTTTTTGAATGTCTTAAGAGTGCCTATTATAGGCCAGTTCTTTTTGACCGATCGTGCAAATGCAGGGGCATTGATGTCAAATTGGGTGGTGATAACCATTCTTTCAGATACAGATGTCTTCGCCTTAGTCTGCCCATTTTTAAAGATATACTGTGCCCTTTTAAGTGCCTTCTTCACTATACCCGGTGTATAGCCTTTCTCCTCAAACCTGGATGCCATCTCAGCTAGTTGAATTTTTGTTTGATCACTTTGTATATTATTACACATGACCCACAAGAACTGTGAAATGGGTAATCCGTTTTTAAGTGATTTAGGATGGTGACTGGTGAAGTACAGAAAAAGTATTTCTGTCTGTCTCTTTGAGATATAAGGTTGTACCCAATTTGCCACATATCTTAAAAATAGAAACATCTAAGAAATCTATTTGGTTGGTCTGGATCCTGCTGGTGAACCGAATTGGACTATCCAGTCCATTCAGTTCATTAACCATCTCAAGGAAACTGTCACAAGAGTTACCCCACAACATGAATATGTCATCTATAAATCTGAAATAGTGCAGATGCTGGGACCATACTTGGGGTAAATGTGTGTACTTTCGTACTGTGTCATGAAAATATTGGCATACACCGATGCCAAATTTGACCCCATCTCGGTCCCAGCATTCTGCACGTAAAAGGAATCAGCATATTGGAAATGGTTCAGGGTCAAGATCTCATGAATCATATCACAAAAATTCAATTTGTGGACAGCAGAATGTGGTGTTAATCAATGCCTCCCTTACTGCTGACACCTCAATGGTGTGGGGTATAACCGTATACAAGAATGAAACAGTAAAAATTCAGTTGGTAATTCTTTAATCCCAGTGAGTTTAGTTAAAAAATCCCCAGTGTTATGTATGTAACTTCTACTGCCAGCCACTATGGGCTGCAACAGGAAATCAATATTTTTTGCCAAAGGTTGCAATACAGATTTTTCAGCTGACACTATTGGGAGACCTGGTGGTCTATCCAATGACTTGTGGATTCTGGGAGTGCAGTATAAGATAGGACACACTGAATGGTCCACCGTCAATATTTTAATTAGTTGTTCATCCAACCAGCCATTGGACAGACCACATGCCAACAGAGAATCCACCCTCTGTTTTATTTCATACATAGGATTATAGGACTTTTTTGTGTAAGTGGCCACATCACTCAGTTGTAATCTTATATCATCATCATAGTAGTTATAATCAAGGACTACAACTCCACCGCCCTTGTCAGCCATACGTATTACTATCTGATCATTGGCGCGAAGGGATTTAATTGCCTCTCTCTGTTCTCTACTAATATTTTGGTACTTCTGTGTTGTATTGAAAGACTACCTACAATCCTTCTCCACCATCCTTAGAGAAGTCTTTATACTCAAATTCGTTGAAGGAGGATCAAACTCACTTGTTTTTTTATATTAAACTTATTAGCACTATTAAGGGGTTCTGCTTTGTCACCAAAAAATTCTGTCAGTTGCAACTTGCGACCCATTTTGTACATGTCTATCTGAAGGTCAAATTCTTCTCGTTTAAAGGTCGGTACAAAGGAGAGTGGTCGTGCCAATACAGACTCCTCAGCTGGGGACAGTTTATAGTTGGATAAGTTGAATACATTATTCACTGATATCTCTTCCTTCTTCCTCTTCTTCCCCTACCCCCTCCTCGTGCTGCCCTTTCATCTTTGATGCCACCCACCCCAGTTAGCTCCTGGGGGCCCCCAAAAAAGACTGGGCACTCAGGGGTAAAAGGTCACTGTTCTGTTTCCGAAGAGGAATATGATGAGTCTACCGTAAACGGTATCCTACGCCTATTAGTGGAAAAATGCTGCCTAGGTCCGCTAGTGTTCTCCCCTGTTAGCCACCTATATACAGTGTGATTACGGTAATTACCCTGGACTGTTTCAAATTTATTTCTCTTAAATGTTATAGCGTGGCGCGTCACAGGCGAGTTACCATAGAGACCAGCAAAACAAAGCATTGTTGTTTACGGAAGCTGACTGTGAAATAAACATATTGAAAAATATAAAAAAAATGTACACATACAATAACTGAATTATGAGGCCATGTAAAGCTGACAGAGGGTGATCATTAAGAGCAAATAGCTGTGATCATAATATCTATAGACTATAATTAAAACTAGTGTGTCTGTAATGTATACTACACTACAGTCTAATACAAAATCTGCAGATGATTAAATTACTATGGCTACTAACTACAGCCAATATTATATGAATACTATGCTAAAGGATAATAATAATAAAAATAATAATAATAATATGCTGGGTGAGGCTATAACAGGTCATAAAAATCACTGAAGCCCCAGGTTCTCATTGAGTCCCAAAGTGTAAATCCACCAAGACTCCTTCTGCTGTAAACCCTTTTTTTTGTTTCTAGACTATTATAAAATATAAACCTCAATAAATGACTGTACTGACATTTCCAGTCAATTTTAACCACCTCACAGTTCACAATATTGTTTTCAGCATTATTGATAAAAGGCTGAAGTGAGCTGGCTGGTAACTAAGTGACAGAGCAGCGACACAAACACACACAGCAATTTATAGCACATCTGTAAAACTTTGCCACACAGCAGTGACATAAATGAAAGGTTTTGCAAGATGGAAATGTCCTTGGGCCCTTCCACCCACTCTTATGTTGGATATTAAAAAGGACATGCACAGTTTAACAAACCAAGCACTTCAGCAACAGGGACTGACACTTTTGTACCTAAAGTGCTTGTTTTGGTTAGGCCCCCATAAAATAAGCTATCAATCGCTTATGGCAATAGCTCTACAGTTACAACAGGTTATTGTCATTTCCATCCTCACCCTCATCAGTGTGTACATCATCCTCACACAATATTAATTCATCCCCGCTGGAATGTACCATTACAGAAGTCTCTGTACTTTAACGTAATTGCTGGGAAAGACCTTCTTCAAGGAATATCCTGTTCTTTTTGATGAACATCATCTTTTCCACATTTTGAGAAAGTAGCCTCGTACGCTGTTTGCTGTCAAGGTTCCCAGCTGTGCTGAAAATTCTCTCTAAGTACACACTGGAGGGTGAGCAGCTTAAATATTACAAAGCCAGTTTGTTTATCGGCCTCCAAATTACCTTTTTTTTCTTCCAGTTCTCAAAGGGACTCTGTGAAATGTCTATTTGATTGGTGTCATAAAAATAATCCTCTCCCATTCTTTGGATGGTGATCATATACGATGGAGTTACAGTAGAAGTGTCACTAATGTTGGATAATTCTTTTAGACCCAACTAGATGTCAAAATGTTGGGTTGACTTATCAGCATCACTACTGGGTCTTTTAGGAAATTTGCAGATTTGCTTTGTTTAATCTCCTCTGTCAATTTATCCATTTCATTTTCAAAGGCCTAATTAGTGGAATCACCTTACCAAAGCTAACAGTGTCAGCACTCACTTCACAGGTGGCAACTTCAAAGGGTTTGAGCACCTTGCACAAGACAGAAAGTGGTCTCCACTGTTCTGGGCTAAGGTACATTGCCCCTGGTCTCCCAAAGTCGTGGCTTGTTGTATAGCTATGGATGGCATTTTGCTGTTCCTCCATCTGCTGAAGCATATACAGGATGGATTTCCACCTTGTTACCACTTCTTGCCTTAGTTTATGGCAGGGCAAATTAAACTGATATTTCAGATGCTGCAATATTCTGCATGCTGTTGCTGAATGCCAAAAATGTTCTGAAATTTTTTGGTCCACAGACAGCATCTCCTGCATTCCCCTGTCATTTTTTTTAAAAAGCCCTGTACCATTAAGTTGATCATGTAAGCAAAACAGGGGATGTGTTGGAATTCAACTATCTCTAATGCTCTCACAATATTTGTGGTTTTATCAGATATCACACATCCTGAGGAGAGTCCAATTGGGGTAAAACATGTTTCTATTACATCCCTTAGTTTTTCTAAGAGGTTGTCAGTGGTATGCCTCTTATAAAATCTGGTGATGTATGGAGAAAGCTGTTTCTGAATGAGCTGGTGTTGTTTGTTAGATACTGCATCTGCTGCTGATGAAGGCAGGGCTGTCACAGTCATGTAATCTTACATTTTCCCTCTACCGCTTGTCCACATATCTGTGGTTAAGTGGACAGTGGAAACAATGCTTATATTACTTCTAAAGTATTCCTCACTCCTTGGCATGGTATTACTTCGGCTCAATTAAAAGGAAATGAGTATATATAGTGAAGTACAGTTTTTAATCCCAATTAACACATACAGTATAAAGGTAAAATAATAAAAATGTGGGCATATTCATAGTATAAAACATCTCTCCTAAAAAGATATTCATCCTCAAGAGATCAGCAATGGTAACAATAACCGGAGGAAGTGTGAACCGTGTAAAAACAACAGTTCAAAAAGCATCAGATTGTGTGTGTTTTATCTCAAAATCTGAGTTGAGTCCACCCAGTTGTAGTGTTCCCAACTCATATATAGTCTGCATTTCAACTTTCGCTAAATGGTTAGTGTCATATTTATGACACAATTATTCTGCACCCATTTTAAACCACAGAATCTTTTGATTCCTGTGATACAGCTGTTATGGAGCTTTTTAAAATGGTCGGATAATGCATGAGTCATAAACCCTTTTGTTATGTTGCGTATATGCTCTGCCACCCTAACTTTCAGTGGCCTTGATGTTCTTCCAATGTAGCATAATCCGCACATACATTCTATGGGGTACACTACATTCTTAGAATTACAGGTTATAAAATCAGTAATTTTTTGTTCTTTACCATTAATGATAATTTCACTCATTTTGTTTCCCTCTCCTTTGATTTTTTTACAGACAATACAGAGGCCACGCCTATTAAACTCTTTTGATCGAACTTGTGGGCCTCTATTTACCAATGGTTGTGCACTCCTTACAAAATTTGAACTAATATTAGGTGCCCTTCTGTAAATATACTTCGGTTTATATGGGAGATGTTGGCCAATTACAGGGTCCTTTTTTAAAATGCCCCAATGTTTATTGATATTTTTTTCTAATATTTTATGTTGACTATTAAAAGTCATGATAAACGACCATTCTATATATCATTTTACTTGGTTTGTCTATTTTCCTTTAGAAGATCTTCTCTCCTTACAATTGATACTGTTTGTAAGGATTCTAGTATCTTCTTTTCCCTGTAACCTGAAGCAATAAATCTTTCCTTCATGTTTACTGCTTCTATTTGATATGTCTATCTTTGTGCAATTCCTTTTTATTCTCCTGAGGTGTCCCCCAGGGATAGACTGTAACCAATTTGGATGATGGCAACCTAATGCCATCAAGAAGGTTCCTGAGTTGGTTGTTTTTCTGTAATTACACGTATGAATCTTGTCATCTTCAATATACATGGTTAAATCTAAGAAAAATGTTTGTATTAGGACTACTTTCAAATGTAAACTCAATATTCATATCATATGTATTTAAATAATTAAAAAAAATCATTTAAAAGTTGCTCTCCACCTTTCAGATAAAAAATACATCATCTATGTATCGGGACCAGACACTAGGCTCACCCCAAATGGGTTACCATCCCAAATGATATTATCCTTCCAATAACCCATGAAAATATTTGCATAACTAGGGGTGAACCTGGTGCTCATCACAGTCCGGACTTTCTAAATGTAAAATATCTTGTTAAAAACAAAATAATTGTTGGTTAAAATAAATTCCACACTTTCTATATTAAAACGTTGGAGCTCTTCCTTTAAATCGCTGATCCACAACCTACTTGTCATGGCATTAACACCTTCTGCATGTCCTATGATGGTGTATAATGATCAGACATCTGCCGTGACCAGCATCTATCCTTCCTCCCACTTAATAGTACTTAACTTATTCAGGAAGTCTTTAGTATCCCTACATAGTAACATAGTAATTGATGTTGAATAGAGGCAAATTGCCCATTGTGTTCAACCTGTATTAAGTTGTGATGATTCTACATACCCGCTGGATAATGTTTTATGACTAGTTAACTACTAATACTCATGTTACCCCCGGATTAACCACATTGATATTTTAAAAATAATAACCTTGGATATCATTTTCATTCAGAAATGTATCCATTCCTTTTTTAAATCCAATTACAGAATCCGCCATTACCACCTTGCCTGGCAGGGTATTAAATATCCTAATTACCCTAACAGTGAAGAACCCTTTCCTCCATTGCTTTTGGAACTTTCTCTCCTCCAGCCGCAGCGAGTGCCCATGTGTCCTAAACTGTGTTCTTTTAATAAATAATTCCTCTGATAACTCTTTGTGATGTCCCTTTACATATTTGAAAATATTCATAATATCTCCTCTTAGGCACCTCTTTTCTAGTGTATACATATTCAACCTAGAAAGCCTTTCCTTATAATCCAGTCCCTCTAGGCCTTTAATCAATTTAGTAGCTCACCTTTGAACCCTTTCGAGTTCACTGATGACTTTTTTATACAATGGTGCCCACAACTGAACACAATATTCAAGGTGCGGACGTACCAATGCTTTATACAGCGGCAGGATTACATCCGAGTCCCTTGTCTCAATTCCCCTTTTTATGCACGGTAGCACCTTACTTGCCTTCTTTACTGCATTTTGACATTGTGTATGGTTATTAAGCCTATTATCAATAAGTACCCCCAAATCTTTTTCCAACTCTGTATCTCCTAGGTGTTCCCCATTTAATATGTAGGCTGTGAGTTTGTTTTTAGTCCCGAAATGCATAACCCTGCATTTGTCTGTATTGAACCTCATTTTCCATTTAGACGCCCAGAGTTCAAGTTTAGATAGATCATTCTGCAAGGACTCCACATCCAATTCTGAGTTAATTACCTTACACAGTTTAGTATCATCTGCAAAGATTGACACTGTGCTTTCCAGGCCTATTTCTAGGTCATTGATAAATATGTTGAACAGTTTTGGTCCGAGTATGGACCCTTGTGGTATTCCGTTGACTACTGGGGACCAGGTTGAGGACTTCCCATTGACCACTACTCGTTGTACCCTGCTATCCAACCAGTTGCTTATCCATGTGCAAATAGTATTTCCTAGTCTAAGCGCCTTTAATTTGATCATCAGTCTCCTGTGAGGAACTGTATCGAAGGCTTTTGCAAAATCTAGGAAGACCACATCCACTGCTTTTCCCTGATCAAGATTATTGCTCACTTCCTTGCAGAAGCTAATTAAGTTAGTCTGACATGACCTGTCCCTCACACACCTATGCTGGTTCTTGCTAATAATCCTAGCGGACTGTAGATACTCCTGTATGCTGTACCTTAGAATTCCTTCCAATATTTTCCCTACTATAGACGTCAAACTAACTGGTCTGTAGTTTCCTGGAAGATTTTTGGATCCTTTTTAAATAATGGCACTACCTCAGCTATACGCCAATCCTTCAGTACCATGCCTGATCTAATTGAACTATTGAAAATCAAGTATAGGGGTCGTGCTAGTTATGAACTAAGCTCCATAAAAACCCTCGGGTGAAGTCCATCAGGACCAGGTGATTTATTAATCTTAATTTTGCTTAGTCTCTCCCTAAATACTTCTTTGCTTAAACAAGTATCTAACCATGAATCATTACTGTCACAATTGTTATGCTCTACTCACACCATTAGTTCTTCTCTGGTGAATACTGATGAAAAGAATTTGTTCAGAGAAAGGAGAGGGGGCGTGGCCTAGCCGGCATCAGGGAAAGCTGGGATTCAGTGGAGCTCCGGGCTGAATCTCCTTATATATGTGCCCAGACCTGACTACAAAGCACCCGGCTGCTCCCTACCCACACATCTGAAGCTGCTGACCTGTCCGGTGCCGGGAGGCGAGTGCTGCAGAGTCGGGGGGGCCCTGCATCGCCCCCTGCGGATTGCGGCCTACCTCCGGTGCTGAGACCGGGACCTCGATTTCGGGAACAGGCCGCTGGAACGATCGGCCTACCGGATCCGGGACGGCCCGCCTCGCATCGCGGATTGCCTCCCCCACCCGGACATTGCCCTCTGCGGCAGGAGTCATCACCTGGCTAGCCGAGGAGTCGGCCGGGGACCGAGAACTGCGGAGGCTGTACGGGGTGAGTGCTGCGGTGGGCGGCGGCGGCCATCTTGCGACTGGCGCCGCCGAGCACTATGGTGCTGAGGCTGATGCTGGGGAGCTTCCTCGGGGTGCCTGGACCCGGCGCTGCGCTCCCGGCGCTCCCGTGACGCTGACCCCTTACACCGGCGGCGGCGAACACAGTGGGGAGCCGCGGGATGGGGCGGCTCCATCTACCGGCCGGCGGCCATCTTTAGATTGGCAATATAAATAAATTCAATAAACCTGCTCCCCGTCCTGTGCTTCCTGGAGCCCGCGGAGCCGGGAGAGACACTAGGCCTCTCTGCGGGTTGCGGCCTGCCTCCCCCACGCAGCCCAGAGTCTATATTTCGGGGCGGCCCGCCGGAGGTTCCGCCAGGGCCCGTTTGCTCACCTTAACTCACCTGTGACCTGGGGTCCCCCGGACTGTTCCTCCACCACACCCGCCACCAGTGGAGCCGATCGCCGCCCGCAGCTGTCACGACTCTCCCCACCTTCCCAATTATTCGGAGGCTCCTAGCACGATAGTCAGGGGCTCGCTGGTCCCTATCCACGACTTCGAAGCTCTGCTGCAGCTGCTATACTCCCACGTCCGGCCCCCCTCGTGGTGACTCCTGGACGGTGACGCACCACCCCTTCGGCCTGGGCCTTCCCACACGAGCGATACCGTCACACTCTCCAGCACCGTACCTGCCTCCCTCACTGTCGCACCTACTTATCTACAATACGCGACTGCACAATACGACAGCGGAGAGCTATCTCTGATCTATCAGCGGCCACCCGCCGCTGCGAGTGTGACGACCAGCCCATAACCTTTGGACCTCATTTTACATACACCCAACCCTCGTCGCTACCAAAGCCGTATGAAAGTTACGTCTCCACTCCGAATACGTGGCGACTAGCACACACACCCACGGCAATGACTGGGCATCCTTCAACTCTCTAAGATGCCCACCAGTTCTCATGTTCCACTGATTGCACCATAACTCAGCCCTCCAGTGGTTCCCTCTCTTGCAACTTACCAGTCCCACTCTATCCACCTACCTCAAAGCCTTGTGTGATCCCTTCATCCCCAAACCCGCCTACCAAGGTGCAAACATGTCCAAACCCAACCTGAACACAAGAAGACGTGCGGGTACAGATATTTCCCAACATTTAACCAAAACCGACAGAGCGATAAGCCCTCCCTACCCTCAGGCCCTCCCGCTCCCAGCCTATATGCTTCAGGTGGAGATGACCCATCACCCTCACCCGTCCCATTGACCAAAGAGGACATCATGGCTCTGAAGTTGCTCATAATGGACTTTAAAGAATCATTGGAAACCAAACTCGACAGAGCAGTTACCTCTATTAGGTCGGATATCTCATCCCTGTCCTCCAGAACTTCCAAACTGGAAGCCAGACAAGACGTTCTACAGAAAGACCACATAGAAACGGTCAGAGATATAGACCACCTCATCCAAGATATCACGGAGCTTCGGGCCAAGAACGAGGACTTGGAAAATCGCGAAAGGAGAAACAATCTCAGAATTCGCAACATTCCAGAGTCCGTCCTCCCGGCGGCCCTTGAAACATACCTCCAACGGCTGTTTTCCACCCTTTTGCCAAATGCAGGTTCACGAGAACTGCCTCTGGAAAGGGCTCACAGGGCCCTCCGACCTAGGCCCTGCGAGGGCGAGCCCCCGAGAGACGTCATCATGCGCTATCTCAACCTCAAAGATAAAGAGATGGTCCTTCTCCCGACCCGGGGCAAACCACACATAATGTTTGAGGACGTCAAATTACAATTCTTCCAGGACTTGGCCCCATCCACCATACTTAAAAGGAGAGAACTCAGAGATCTAACTTCCGCTCTCCGCACACGGGGTATCCGCTACCGCTGGGGATTCCCCTTTAAACTCTTGGTTGACTATAATGGAAAAACAATCGTCATTAAAGATCCAAGGGAAGGGGGCGACTTCCTATCACACCTGGAGGACTCAGATCCACTCGTCGAGCAAAGCTCCAACCCCCGCCCACCCTGATCGCCTCAGCACCTACAGTTACATGGACACTCCATTTGTTATATTGCTATAATACTCTTGTTGACTACTTTATCTGTTTTAGTTTCACATCCTGATTGCTCCATATACCTATTGTATTTTGCCTGCCCTTACCTTTCTTTAGCCCACTTTGCTAACCCCGCTACTTGAAGTCCCACGGTTAAAGCTACCTCCTTGGGCCCACCCACATATTTGCTACACGCAGCATATTGACAACTAACACACACTTTATACTCGGATATAGGAACCAGGATGTTCAGTTTGAAAATCTAACTGTTTTCTCTGTATTAATGTAGTATTGCTTTTGTCGCACTTGTTATCTGACCCTACATACCACCCTTTAATCACATGCCATTCACACAATGTTTATTCGCCTCTCAGCTAAAACTACTTCTTTCACACAGACCACCACTGGAGGGACGTGTTCCTTCAATCCCTGTACTTGCCACACAGACCCACACTGTTGTTTCCAAGCACCTAGACCCGCTCCCACACCTCTTTCCCTCCGTGGAGGGAGTACTGTCGCTCCCCGACGCTCCTCCACTTTGGATCTTTTGATCCTACTCTCTGTGCCCGTTCCTTCTCACTGGTCATAAGGAACTCCTACACAGACTCGCCCTCCTTCCCCCCCCCATCTTTTTTTTTTTGTACTTATTTAATTATTTTTTTACATTTTCTTTCTAACATTCCTACTGTTTATTTTCTCGTCCTCTCTTCACTCCTTCTACACCTTCCTCTTTCTCCTCTGCGCACCTTTCTAACACCTTAAAAGATGCCCCTGCTCCTGGCGTCCTTGAACACCAAGGGTCTCAATACCCCCCAGAAGCGCTCATCTTTATTCCGCTCTCTTCAAACTCTAAAAGCGGGAATCGTGCTCATCCAAGAAACTTACTTCAAATCCCGATCGCACCCATCCCTAACCACTAAATGCTACCCAACGGCTTTCTATTCCTCAAGCCAATCGAAACACAACGGTGTGGCCATCCTGATCCACTCCAAAATCCCATTTACACTACAATCGACCCACACAGACTCTGATGGCCGGTATATCATTCTGACGGGCATGCTCGGACACTTAGAATGCACGATAGCCACCGTCTACGCCCCCAACTCCGGGCAACCCTCTTTTTTCTCAGATCTAAATAAAATCAGAAAAGGTTACTTAATACTAGGAGGAGACTTCAACACTGTCCCAGACGTCGATCTAGATAAATCCTCTGGCCAGACCCGCCCCCATCGAGACTCGTCTTCACGCTCTATAAATAAACACATCCGCGAATCTGGCCTCTTCGACGTCTGGCGTGCTCTCAACCCAACAGCCAAAGACTATACCTTCTTCTCGACCCCGCACCAATCATTCTCTCGAATTGATCTTTTTTACTGCGGCACATTGCTCTCTCAACATGTACTAGACTCATCTATTCTCACTAACCCTTGGTCAGACCACTCCATTATCACCGCCACCTTTGACTTCCTTGACACCCCGACAACTCGCCCCAATAGGAGATTAAACAAAACGCTCTTGAAAATCCCTCAGTTTCAGGAAAAAATCACTCTAGCCCTAGCTGACTACTTCTCCTTAAACATGACCGACTCCACTTGCACCCCACTAATCTGGGAAGCCCACAAAGCCGTAATTAGGGGACACATCATCAACTATGTGTCATATAGGAACAGGGATCGCAAGCAAAAAATATCATCCCTCACAATTGAGGTCCACAACTTAGAAACACTACATAAGCAACAACCCTCGCAACCTCTTTATTCAAAGCTCACATCCACCAGGGCAACTTTAAACGCTTTACTGGCCGAAAAAACCGAGCACTCACTCCGCTGGCTGAAACAAAAATTCTACGAAAAAAGTAATAAAGCCGATTCGCTCTTGGCCGGCAGATTGAGGGCTCGGAAAGCGCACACTGCTATCCCGGCTGTTAAAGACGAGTGCAACTCCCTCCAGTACAACCCAAAGACTATTAACTCTCTTTTTCGGACGTACTATGAGCAGCTCTACAATTTGCCAGACACCTCCTCTTCATTAGACCCGACCCATCCCACGGTCTCAGAATACTTAGCTTCCTCAGATCTACCCCGAATAGACGCCGACACCTCCACGGCCCTTAACAAACCCTTGCCATCGGTAGTCAGAAGCCATCTAAAGCCCCGGGCCCGGATGGCTACCCAATGTCATATTATAAAACTTTTCAACCTGCATTACTTCCCCACCTCACGTCAGTATTTTACCTTATTCTGGATGGGTCCCCCTTCCACCCCCACACTACCAAGGCTGTCATCACCGTGATCCCAAAACCCAATAAAGACCCCCAGCTTATTTCTAACTACAGACCCATATCACTTCTAAACTCGGATTTGAAAATCTTCGCCAAAGTACTAGCTAATAGACTTAACCCTATCCTCCCCTCACTCATACATCCTGACCAAGTGGGCTTCGTTCAATCTAGACAGGCACTCGACAACACTAGGCGTGTCGTGGATATTATCGACCACATCAATCTCCACAAGATCCCGTCCCTGACTCTTGCCCTAGATGCAGAGAAGGCCTTTGACAGAGTTTCTTGGCCCTTTATGCGACAGACTTTACAACGTTTTGGCCTCCAGGGTAGATTCCTTCAAGCCATACAAGCCCTATACCAGAACCCCTCGGCGTCGGTTCTCTCCAATGGCTTGCTATCGGATCCCCTCAAAATTTCGAACGGAACACGACAAGGATGCCCATTATCTCCTCTCATATTCACACTCGTCATTGAACCCCTTGCGAACCGCATCCGGTCCAATCCTGACATCACGGGAATCCAAGTCAACCATAC
Source organism: Pseudophryne corroboree (assembly GCF_028390025.1). Classification (NCBI taxonomy): domain Eukaryota; kingdom Metazoa; phylum Chordata; class Amphibia; order Anura; family Myobatrachidae; genus Pseudophryne; species Pseudophryne corroboree. The sequence continues at coordinate 550,568,764 of NC_086446.1, read as the reverse complement.
TGAATACACCATCTCTCTCTTCGCCGACAACATCCTCCTGACTTTGACAAACCCGACTATTTCCCTCCCGAACCTCTTCCAAGAACTAACCACATATGGCAACCTCTCGGGTTATAAAATTAACCAGACAAAATCCGAAGCCCTCTCACTACTACAAAAGAACTTTCATTTCTCTTGGCGCAGATGCTCCCTCAAATATCTTGGGATCTCCATCACCAAATCCTACAGCTCTCTCTACAAGGCTAACTACCCCCCCCCCCCTCATCACATCAATCCTTACTGATATCCAACAATGGGAATCTTACTTTCTCTCCTGGGTGGGACGAATTAACGCTATAAAAATGAACGTCCTCCCCAAACTTCTCTACCTGTTCCAGACACTTCCAATTGCGGTGCCCTCCCGGACTCTTAACAATCTCCAGTCTTCCTTCTGTAAATTTATTTGGGCCCACAAAAAGCCTAGAATCCGGCGGGATATCTTAGCTAAACACTCTCAAAACGGCGGTCTTGGCCTTCCCATTCTCCAACGCTATTATGACGCGACCAGATTAAGCCAAATGATTGCCTGGCATTCCCCAAAACACACTAAAAGATGGGTCGATTTGGAGAGCGATTTGACGGGACTCCCATCTATCTCTCACTTGCCTTGGCTATCTAGTAAACTACACACCCCACCCCACCGCACCTCACCCGCAATAGAATTGACTATTACACACTGGCGGAATCTGATCAAAAAATTAAAATTATCAAACCACCCCTCACCTTTGACTTCCATCTGGAGCAATCCAGCATTTACCCCGGGACTCTCTCGGGAAATGGCCCGCCCCTGGATCTCGGCAGGAGCCACCAGAATACACCACTTCACAGGGACGCACTCCATTAAGTCATTCTCTGACCTACAAACTACACACGACCTGCCTAACTCTCTGTTCTATCAATACCTACAAATTCGCCACTTCCTCTCCTCCCTACAGTTAACGTTTCCTCTATCGGCCCCCACACCTCTCGAGAGGCTCTGTATTTACAACCCCACCAGTAGAGGCACCATCTCCCTCCTCTACAAAACCATCCTCAGCCCTACACCCCCACCTCTCGAGTCACACGAGCTGGCTTGGGAGGCTGACATGGGGTGTCACTTAGAGGACGAGGGTTGGGACACAATCCGCACCGCGATTGCACAATGCTCCATCAGCGTGGCCATCCGTGAAAACTCATACAAAATATACACTAGATGGTACCTAGTACCGGACCGACTGCATAGGATTTACCCTAACACCTCCAACCTTTGCTGGAGGAATTGCGGTCACATAGGCACGTTCTATCATGTTTGGTGAACCTGCCCGGTGATTGTTCAATACTGGGCAAAGGTCCGCAAGCTTATCTCACGATTAATCGACTTACCAGCGCCCCTATCGCCCGCGAACCTCCTCCTCTGCTCTCCGCCCGACCACATCTCTAAAGACTCCAAAAACCTGGTTCTCTTTATATCTTGCGCAGCAAAATACCAAATAGCAAGTAAATGGAAGAACCCCGAAGCCCCCAGCAGCCAGGCACTCACAAACAGAATCTGGTTTGTTGCAAACATGGAATACATCACTAGTCTTCGCCAAAAAACAGTTAAAAAGTTCCACTCCACCTGGCTCCCATGGTACAGATTCCATGACCACCCCCTCCCAGGACTAAATTAATTAAGGACCCCACTCCGCAACTATTGCCCCTCCCCCTATCCCCCCCCCCTTTTTTTTTCCTTTCACTTCTTTTTCTTTTTCTTTTCTTCTCTTCCCACCTAACCCCTGGACCCACGTCCCTTTACAGAAACTGCTCAATTCCCTTATTCTCTTCCCTCCTACATAGCACTGGACCCTTTGGTTTCCAGTTTTTCGTTTCCTACACAACTTCTCTGTCATTCGCACCACACTCTTTTACCGCTCTCTTAGAGAAATTTGTTGTACTTATCACCACTCTGGCTTTACAGCCTCCTGTTTACTGTTTATATACTAGCAATTGACTTGTATGTTTCTATCTTCAAATAAAAATTTATATGATGAAAATAATTTGTTCAGTATTTCCGCTTTTATTTCATCATCATTTATCAATTCTTCTAATTTATCTTTGAATGGACCTATATTCTGCTTTTTTAACATTTTACTGTTTATGTATTTAAAAAACTTTTTAGGATTGGTTTTACTCTCTATAGCGATTTGCTTTTCATTTTCCATTTTAGCTGCTCTTATTGCTTTTTTGCATTTCTTATTACATTCCTTGTAATACTTGAAAGACTCCTCCTTTCCATTAGATATAAATGCTTTGAAAGCCCGCTTTTTTTATCCATTTTTGCCTTTACCTTCTTTTTAAGCCACAGCGGTTTGAGTTTAATACTCCAGCGTTTACTACCCATGGGAATAAATGTATGAATATTGCTACCCAGCAACCCCTTTAAAACATCCCACATTTCCGAAGTGTTCTTGTTATTAAACAGAACCTCCCACTCTATGTGGTTAAGTGCACATCTCAGCATACTGAAATTAGCCTTCCTAAAGTTAAAAGTTTTGGTGGGACCCCTGTAGCTATGTTCCCTGAAACTGATGTCGAATGTGATCATATAGTGATCACTGTTACCCAAAGTCTCACCAACTTTAGTGTTTGATATAATGTCCACATTATTAGTAAGTACTAAATCCAGGGTAGCTTTACCCCTAGTTGGGTCCTCGACTAATTGAGACAAGTAGTGATCCTTTAACATATTTAAGAACCTGTTGCCCCTCACTTTAGCACATGAATCGTTACTCCAGTTAATATCCGGGTAATTAAAATCCCCAATCACAAGGATGTCCCCCAATCCTGCAGCCATTTTGATTTGCTGCAAGAGTTGTTCTTCCTCATGTATGCTAATATCCAGCTGTTTGTATCACGTGCCTATGACTAGTTTTTTTTATCATCATTACCCCCACTTGAGATTTCAACCCATAGTGACTTCACATTATCGCCAGTCTCCTCATGGATAACCTCCTTTAAGTATGGTTTAAGTGATGGTTTAACATAAAGACATACAACTCCTCCTCTTTTGTTTGCCCTGTCCCTCCTGAAAAGAGAATACCCCTAAGATGAGACCAATTCTTAAAGACTAACAGTTGAAGATGATAGTCAATGTACTCGGATAAATTGGCTGCAAACAAGCCAATTCCCAAAACTATCGGCCAACCAGGGGGGTTATAGGGTCCTTTAGGAAGAACATAAATTACAGGAATTACCAGTTCTGAGTTATACAAGAAACCGTATTCTCTATCATCTATACGTTCATATCCTTATTACGTTTAAGTAAACTTTCCAACTTTTCTTGGATTTTTTGGGTAGGGTCTGATCTTAGTTTATGATAAGTGCCCCTATCATCCAGTTGCCTCAATACCTCCTGTTCGTACATACTTTTTTATAAAATCACTATCCCCCTCCCTTATCTGCTGGTTTTATAACCAGTTCTGTATTTTCCTTTAGGTCTTTTAAAGCTTTCCTTTCCTTAAATGTTAAGTTTGTTTCAAACTCTTTGTGTCGATCTCCTTAATTTCATCCGTCACAAGTTTGAGGAAGGTCTTTAAAAAACTTCCCCTCATGTGTGTGGGGTTAAAATCTGATTTGGGTTTAAAGGGAGTGTTGCTCATCTGGGTTACCACTATAGGGTGGTTCGTGTCCTTATTCAAAAAAAAATTATTTGATGAGAGTTTACGAATGAATTTATTGAGGTTCACAAATGTGGAAAACATTTTCAGTGGTAGCGCTGGGGCAAATTTTAGACCTTTTTCTAGTACTGATATTTCATCTTTCACAAGTATATGTGAGCTAAGATTAAATATTTGAACCTTCCCTTTGTTAGTTATATATGATGTATTGATCATTTCTAATGTGGAAGGTCTTTTGCTTGGTTTTGATCATTTTGGTCTTCATTTTTTATACTTCTTTTTCTTAGAACCCTAAAGGAAAATAGACAGACCAAGTAAAATTATATATATGAATGGTCGTTTATAACGACTTTTAATAGTCAGCATAAAATATTAGAAAAAATTATCAATAAACATTGGGGCATTTTAAAAAAGGACCCTGTAATTGGCCAACATCTCCCATATAAACTGAAGTATATTTACAGAAGGGCACCTAATATCAGTTCAAATTTGGTAAGGAGTGCACAACCATTGGTAAATAGAGGCCCATAAGTTTGATCAAAAGGGTTTTATAGGTGTGGCCTCTGTATTGTCTGTAAAAAAAATCAAAGGAGAGGGAAACAAAATGAGTGAAATTATCATTAATGGTTAAGAACAAAAAATTACGGATTTTATAACCTGTAATTCTAAGAATGTAGTGTACCCCATAGAATGTATGTGCGGATTATGCTACATTGGAGGAACATCAAAGCCACTGAAAGTTAGGGTGGCAGAGCATATACGCAACATAACAAAAGGGCTTATGACTCATGCATTATCTGACCATTTTAAAAATGACCATAACAACTGTATCACAGGAATCAAAAGATTCTGTGGTTTAAAATGGGCGCAGAATAATTGGCACCATAAATATTACACTGACCAATTAGCGAAAGTTGAAATGCAGACTATATTTGAGTTGGGAACACTATAACTGGGTGGAATCAACTCAGATTTTGAGATAAAATGGTTTTCATAGTACATGCACTCTGTCACTTTTGCTGGGTTTTATTATTACTTTGTGTTTTAAATTAAATTATATCATGACTCTAATATGGATAAGTTACTATTAGTAACACAATGAAATTGTTTTTGAGGTTCTCCAATTTAAACACAATGCATTCTGTCACTTTTCATTGGGTGATGTTGTTACTTCCAGTTTTTATTCTAATATAAGATAAGCAAGAAATTGATATTTGTTGTTCTTTTCGAGGTTCCCTGAGTGAAAGACACAATACCCTGATCTGAAATATAGCTACAGGATGCGAGAGCAGTACTCTATTTTGATTATTCCTGTTGCCAAGCAACGGGTGATGTAGTAGGAAGTGACGTAACGGACGCCTCCGACCGCTTGGCAACAGGATACGGATATGAAGTAATGAAGCTTCCCTCCTGTTTTTGATGACGGGTTACAATGACAACGCTGCACAGTGAGTGATCACGGACAATTAGGAGGACTCTGTATAGAGATCAACTGTGCAGCGCATTGCATGTTGGGTAAAGGAGGGATATTTAAGTTGGATTTCTTTGGGCTATGGATCATGCAGCATGAGGACCTTGATAAAGACCCCAATAGAGGTAGAAATGCATTGGACCTGACCTGTATTCACACAGAGGCCAGAGTGGAGCAGTGCCTGACGGCGTTAACACGTGGTCTGTGGTGGTGGATCCGGAAACACACACAATCAGACAATTTTTAACTGTTGTTTTTACATGGTTCACACTACTTCCTGTAATTGTTACCATTGCTGATCTCTTGTGGACGAACATCTTTTTAGGAGATATGTCTTATACTATGAAAATGCCCAATTTTAGTATTTTACCTTTGTAAGTGTTAATTGTGATTAAAAACTGTACTTCACTATACAGTATATACTAATTTCCTTTTCATTGAGCCGAAGTAATACCGTGAGGAATTCTTCAGAAGTAATATAAGCGCTGACAAGGTTCTGTTTTACTACCTTTTGTTGTGCACTATTGTTGGTGAAGGTGTGAGAGGGCCTTCTTGTGAAACATTGAGCCGGGGTTGGAAGCTGGTTTGCACACACCCAAAACTACCTGTTCTATATTCAGTGGGTACAATGGCATTTTCTTTTTTTTAAATGTCCCAGTACAGCAGAGGAATGGCTTTTTTCAGCTAAAATGGAACTGAGAATTAATTGGTACCAGGGACACAGGATCTCAGTTAACTGTGTAAAACCCACTGCATTAATTGCAAATATTGGATGCAGATCTAATAGCATAGCTGTGATAGCTTCAGTGATTTGATATGTGCGATTGGGTGAGAGCTCTCATACTTTTTTTTCCATATAGTTACATAGTTACATAGTTATTTAGGTTGAAAAAAGACAGTTTGTCCATCAAGTTCAACCTATATTTAATATAATTATTAGAGGTTGTATCCTTGGATTTCTTTTTCTGTTAAAAGTTTGTCTAACCCTTTTTAAAAGAATTCAATATCTTTACCGCCCTCATTGTGAAGAAACCCTTTCTTTGCTGGGTGTAAAAAGTCCTCTCCTCTGACATTAGGAGGTGGCCATGCATTCTGTGTACAAATCTCTTGTTAAACAATCACCTGATAATTCCCTATATTGCCCACCAATGTACTGTATTTATAAATATTAATCATATCTCCTCTTAGTCATCTCTTCTGTAAAGTAAACATATCTGACCTCATTAGCATTTCATTATAGTCCAACGCCTTTAATCAATTTGGTAGCTCTTCTTTGAACTGTTTCAAGTTCCAATATGTCTTTTTTATAGTGTAGTGCACAGAACTGTACACAGTATTCCAAATGTGGCCGTACTAAAGATCTATATAGTGGCAGGATTGCACTTTCTTCCCTTGTCTCCATCCCTCATTTTGTGCATGCTAATACCTTGTTTGCCTTTGCTACTGCACACTCACACTGGGCTCTATTACTAAGTTTGTTATCAATGAGTACATTCAAATCTTTCTCCATATCCAATATGCCTATCATTTCCCCATTTAATTTGTAAATTGCATGTTTGGTCTTTGTCCCAAAGTGCATAGCTTTAGATTTGTCTTCATTAAACTTCTTACTCCACTTTGTTGCACAAACTTCCAATTTGATTAAATCATACTGTAGACAGTCAACATCTCTATCTGATTTAATTATTTTACACAGTTTAGTGTCATCAGCAAAAATGGATACTTTGCTCTCAAGACTGTTTTTTATTAAATATAAGTGGTCCTAGTACAGGACCTTGAGGTACACCACTTAATACTTTAGCCCAGTTGGAATACTTACCATTGACCACAAATCTCTGTTCCCTATTTTCAAACCAATTTTTGACCTAAGTACAAATTGTGTTTCCTAGACCAAGCTGTCTTAGTTTATGTATCAACCTCATTTTCAGCACAGGCTTTAGCAAAATCTAAAATTACCATATCCACTGCATTTCCCTGGTCTAAGATCACACTTACTTTCTCATTGAAGCTAATTAAGTTTGTTTGACATGACCTATCCCTCACAAACCCATGCTGATTCTTAATAATAATTCTGCAGGACCCTAAGTACTCCTGAATACTATCACTTAATATAGTTTCTAATATTTTCCCCACTATAGGTGTCAGACTTACTGGTCTATAATTTCCAGGATGGGTTTTGCGTTCCCCTGAAAAGGATTGTTTCACAGTCAATAGTTTTTTTTTTTTTTTTACAATACTAAAAGTAGTCTTCTTGGTACCATTCTGGGTGAAAAACCACCCCAGCAGCAGCAGCAGCAGCAACAGCAGCAGGCCTAGCATTTAAGGTTTTTTCTGAGGAATACTGGAATCATGGGGAGGAGTCATCTAGTCTTAATAAATTGGATGCAGGACTACCTCTGATGATTATTGAGGATGAAGATGTTGGCAGTGGAGATTGCAGGTGCTGGGATCTAGTTGAGAGAAGGGAGATATTTGATGCTGGACTGCTTGTTATTTTTTTAGCACCAGCTTTTAATGTTACCAATAACTTGTTATGATCTTGTTGCAAATGATGTAACAGAGTCCTGATGTTGGCAGGATTTGAGTAAATATAATTCCACACATTCGAGGTGGATTTGATGGTCCTATGCCCAGACATGACAATGTCCATGTTCTTATCATTTCCTATAGCTGATTCCACTGGTTTCTGACTTACACAAACAACTTCCTCAACATCTTCATTAGCACCAGCTATGCAAATATCCCTCTCTTCCTCTTGCAATTCAACAGTGGCATCTTCAATTTCTATGTCATCAGCTACACTTCTGCTGCTCATCCACACCTTTGCAGAGTTAGGAGAAATGGTGGAAAGCTGCTTCTCTGTCAGTACAGTATCAGAAAAATCAGGCTCACACATAGCACTCTTGGACACACTTAGCTTCTCAGGGATTTGTGACATGTGGTTTCTGAATGCACAGTTTATTCTACTGCCTTGGTGGTTTTCAGTTTTTTTACACCTCTTCTAGACTCTGAAAAGTCTTGCATCATCATAAGAGACAGAAGAAGATGCCTCACTGACAGTTGCAGAACCACCACTCAGAAATAAAGGCCAAGGCCTGAGCCTTCCCTTGCCACTGTGTGTGGTGAATGGCATGTTGGTAATTTTATATTTTTCTGCATCAAACCTTTGCTTTATAATAGGTGTCTTTTTCTTTAACACTGTATACTGGGTTTTTTATTTTATATCCCTGACTTAGACCCACTATGCCCTTACACATCAGCTTTAGTAGATAATATTGTTGAATTAGCCATCATTTGTCAAGTCACCAATCACTGTGTGGCTCACAGGGTTTATAGATGCATGTGGAAAAAAAATGTTCGTGAATAAAGAGCACCAACCAATCAGTACAAAAACAATCGATATATATATATTTTATTTTTCTATTTTTAAATCTGCAGCTCGGTTCCAACTGCATGGATCACAAGGCTTATAGATGCACGTAAACAAAATGCACTTGAGAAAAGCACACCAACCAACTAGCACAAAAACAATAGATATGCAGATGGTTCCACGGTTATCTTGACTAGTTTTCTGCGCCTATGAACAACATGATTTATTAGCATAAACCCTTCATCTATTGTTCTCAGCTGCAATACAATACAGAGAACAATACAGCAGGGGATTAAGTAATTACAGCAGAGGATTAAGTCCGACTGGACAGTCTCAGTTAATCCTATTAAAGGTCAAGATAAACGTGGACCCATCTTTATATTATTTTTCTATTTTTAAACCTGTAGCTTGGTTTCAATTGCATGGAGCATACCAACCAATTAGTACAAAAATAATAGATATATTGCTGTAGATACTGTATATATATTTTTTTTCCATTATCAAACCTGCAGCTTGGTTCCAACTGTATGGATCACAGGGCTTTTAAGTGCACCAACCATCCAATACAAAATCAATAGATATATTATATACATTTTAATTTTCTAGTTTTAAACCTGCAGCTTGGTTCCAACTGCGTGGATCACTCGGCTTACAGATGCATGTGAACAAAATGCATTTGCGTAAAGCATACCAACCAACCAGTTTAAAAACAATAGATATATATATTTTATTTTCTATTTTTAAACTTGCAGCTCAGTTCAAACTGCACAGATCACAAGCTTATGAATGCACATGAACAAAGCACATCACACAGTACAATTTACAGCAGAGTATAATGCAGCACACAGCAGCATGCCCCCTATACAGCACAGCCACTTGTGAGTCTGGCACAGCCAGTATAGAAGAGTATTGCACAGTACACAGCAGCATGCCACCTATACAAAGCCACTATACAGCACAGCCACTAGTGAGACTCTGGACGTAGCACAGCCAGTATAGGAGAGTATAGTGCAGCATACAGCAGCATGAGGCATGCCACCTATACACAGTCACTCATTATACAGCATAGGCCACTTGAGAGTCTGGACATAGCACAGCCGGTATAGCAGAGTATAGAACAGCATGCATCAGCATGCAGTGTGCCCCTATACACACTCAGACACTATCCAGCACAGCCACTATACAGTACAGCCACTACAGCAGCAGCATGCATTCCAGTGAAATAGCGCTCAGTCCTGGCCGTGGTGCCTTATATAGAATCAAAGACCCGTGAGTATCCATTTACAGGAAAATGACGTTTGGCCTCAAATGGGAATCTGAGTCTGGTGAGAACACCCGATCCATGGCTCAGGTGGGACTCGGATCCCAAAGTTCGGAGAGGTTCGGATTCTGTGGAATCTGAACTGCTCATCTCTAATTTAAATGGGCTGTGTTTTTTTATTTTGTTGGTTGTTTGTTTTTAATATTACCCTTAAATACAGTTAAAAAAATCACACAAAAATCTGAGATTTTGATAGAGCTTATTATATTTTCTTCTGTTGTCTTTATTACAATTCCCCAACATGAGCATGCAATTGTTTAAGGAATTTCTGGCTTTAAACCCAGATTTTTTAAATATTAAAGTGTCTTAAAAGCAGTAAGGCTATGCATAATGGACTTCAATATTTTTTGTGCATAAATTGTTGAATTAGATTGCTTGGAGGGTTTTCTTCCCAAATAATGTTTTTACATTTTACTTTTTGTATACACATACAGTGTACTCTACATCATACTTGCCTACCCTGCCGCATTCTGTCAGATACTCCCTGAAATACTGTAGTAGCAATCTCCCTGAGTCCCTGAATAGTCCAGCAATCTCTCTGTTTGCAATTTACAGTACCCCTATTATGTAACTGTTGCATTTTGTGGGGGGAAACAATCAGAGATACATACATTTAAATGGGTTCATCAGTGCCATTTACCTGCATTGGTTATAAAGCACAATAGAGCCTAATTCAGGGTTTATCACAAAAGCTAAATCTTTCTCTAATGGGCAAAATCATGTGTACTGCAATTAGGGCAAATACAATATAACATGTGCAGAGAGAGTTAGATTTGCGTGGGTTATTTTGTTTCTTTGCAGGGTAAATATTGACTGCTTTGGTTTTATACTGCAATTTAGATTTTAGCTTGAATACACCTCACCCAAATCTAACTCTCTCTGGACATGTAATATTTGCCCCACCTGCAGTGCACATGGTTTTGCCCATTACTGAAATTTTTTGCTTTTGTGATCAACCCTGAATTAGGACCAATGATCCCTATGGCTACATGCATTTTCTAAAGGGATTCTCGTGGCCATTTACAGTATATGGAACATCTTGTAAAACACAATACACAAATAAATTCTAAAAAAATTATCAGTGTCTTTTCATCAATAAGTAGATCTTACTCACTTTGCAGCTCATTTACATTTGGATGTAAGTCATTTTTATGACACGATTCTCAGATGTAGCAGTACACGTCCACGCTGGTAGGTGTTAATTTCACAGTCTGCCTTAACTGCTTTTTAGAAAGTAGGCAACTATTCTCTACATTCATTTCATACTCGGAAAATGAAGAGTGCCTCCTCTCCACCTCCTGGTGTATCAGGTGTCAAGCCATCTGGCGGTGTTTCTTCAGGTACCTCTCAAAACCCGATTTTTGCTGCAGGTCTGGATTGTGATCCTGAAGCACCTCTCACTGTTAAGTCACTGGGATAAAGTTACTAAGGTTGGAGTTTTTTAGAACTAGTGATGTTGCCCATAGCAACCAATCAGATTCTACTTAACATTTATAAAGCTGCTTCTAGAAGATAATAGATAGAATCTGATTAGTTGCTATAGACATCATCACCAGTTCTAAAAACTCCCACCTTAGTAAATTTACCCCACTATGTCAAATCTTGTCAGCTTTGAAATCGGACTTGACCACTGATCTAACAGCTGCAATGTGCGAGGTCCGAACTGAGCTAGTTGCCGTAGGAGATTGTACTGACCATCTGGAAAGAAAAATGGAGGAACTTGCAACCTCATATATTGATTTAATCTCTGTCCACGATTAACATCAAATTGAGATAGAGGCATTCAAAAACAAATTGGCGGTTTGGAAGATCGCTCCAGGTGCAACAACATCAAAATCCGAGGCATACACGATCGGTTTCCAATTCTGAACTGGAGGAATATGTTCCCGCCCTTTTACACATGCTCTTAACAAAAATGTATGAAAAAATGGATGATTGATTGCATAAACCGACTCCCCAGAACTCGCATGGTCCCATCTTCGCTATCGAGAGACACGCTTCTGCAAGTTCACTTGAGCGGATTCTTAGGGCAGTGAGATCTGCTGGAGACTCGGATATTATGGGCAGCCTACAGGTTTTTCCAGACTTCTCTGCTTTGGCCATCACCAAGAGAAGACCGTTGGCTCCCATAACAAATGCCCTCCATGCACATGACATCTCATATCATTGGGGATATCCAGTAAAGCTTATTATCTCCTGTTAAGATTCCACATATACTGTTTCATCTCTGGATGCTGGGGTCAAACTATTACTGGACTGGGATATCTCAGTGAAACAACCTTCTAGTTATAAAGAGAACCCACCACTTTGCACAGAATGGGCTAACACTTGAGGTGACTGTCTTTATACTTTATGTTTGCCTCCCAACAGGATTTATGTCTCCTGTCGTGAATAGTCCATAGAAGCCCACCATTGGGAATGTTAGTTAAGTGCGACAATTCGTTACTATATTTAATTCTCTATCTTGTGTCTTAAGTATTCAGTTATACTGGGTTGTACAGTTAATGCATATAAGATTAGCTTTGTTTAGGTAGAAATTGTTTAGAGGTAATTTACTTCCGCTGTCACCTGGGTAGAAATATGTTTGCACCATACTAGTCTGACTCAGTGATATACATATGAGTGGTGGCGCTAGGCCATAAAACCCTTCTTGATACTACTGCTTGTATGTTTCTTCCCCTGCAGTAGTTATGCAGGTCTGATATACTGGCTGTTTTGGTTTTCCATTCCCTCTTTTTTTGTCTTTCTTTATCTCCTTTCCACTTCGATTCTGATTTACAATTGTAAGGAAAATATCATTCAATATCTACCCTTTCAGACTTGCAGGTTACATGGTAAAGATGTGTCATATCTTTTCCCTCTCTTTTTATATATAAATGACAAGAGTTCTTTCACTAAATGTTAGGTGATTAAATTCCCCTAACAAGCATAGATTGGCTCTTTCCTTCTTTCATAAGCAAAAAGCTGATATAGTTGCTATACAAGAGACCCATTTCTCTTCAATGGGCTCTCTAATACTTAAGGATTATAAATACCCATTGGGATATTTTGCAAATTGCCCCTTCAAATGTAATGGAGTGGCTATACTGCTTAGCAGCAAACTTTCTTTTGTTTTTCAGTCCCAAATCACAGATAAAAATGGCCTTTTTTAATTATACTGGGCTTGCTAGACGATGGTTGGTTACTTTGGTTTCTATATATGTCCCTGACTTTAACAAAGTATCTTTACTCCACAAACTTTGCCTAACCATACAGAAGTCCAGTAAGGGATCTCTTATTGTACTAGGGGATTTTCATTTAGTTCTGGATCCCAAATTATATAAATCCCCCAAAATTGCTTTTATATGTCCATCTTGTCCCCCTGGTTCTTCCACAGCATTTTGCAACCTATTAACAGAGTTTGACTTATATGATATATGGAGAATTAAAAATCCCTCTAGACAAGAATATAACTACTACTCCCTGGTCCATAACTCTTTTTCCAGGATAGATTTAATTGTGTGTGACAAGTGGACCCTCCAGAATGCTAGATTGCTGGATGTTCCTCCTATCACCTGGTCAGACCATGCCCCGTTGATACTACATTGGAATACTTCCAGTTACTCTAGCCTAACTCGTACTTGGCACCTATCCCCTCATTTATTGTCTAATCAGATGACAAATAAAACATTTTCTGATGGCATGTCCTCCTATATGACTACTAATTCCCTTCTAGACACATCCACCCTCAACCATTGGTGTGCGTTCAAAGCTGTGGCTAGGGGTTTCACCATTCAGGCTGGAGCTAGACTTAAAAGAGAAAATGCATTAAGATTACTACAGGGTGATTCAAAAGTTGCAGTGCACCCTTTTGTTTCAAAAACTGTGCAGGAAATGGAAAAATTGAATACTCCAGTAAAGTATGGGTAAGGTGGGCTATATTTTAGGGTATGTACCGAACATGGGTGCCATCTTGAAATTGGCCATCTTGAATCTAAGTGTCTTCAAATAAAAAGGGGGCCATGTAACATGTCAAACAACAGCAGACTTTGCTGAAAAGTTTATTGCTGCAAAAAGATTTGAAATAGAAGTTTTGGTTCACAAGTAACAATACTCTTTTTGTGGGAATTACAGGCTGAATTGTTCTCCATAAAGGACAGTTATTTAATGTGTGGGCATTGTGATGCATTGTGGGCTCTTCACAAAAGATGCCAAAACCATTGTTGAGGTTGTCTCGTCAGTAGCAATTTTTGGACGACCACTCTGTGACTTGTCAGACACAGTCCCAGTTTCTTGGAATATGGAAATTAGGCACCTGACAGTGTTATGTGAAATTGGAGGTCTTTCTGGGTGCCGGTTGATAAAATATGCAGCTATGACACAGAAACTTTGTTCTCCAGGCATCAAAATGACTCAATTCTCTCCTCTTTTGTCAAACCCACCTTCAGGTACTTGCAACAAAAAAGCATTGTAACTTTTGAATTATAACTATTTCAAATTTGCAGCAATAAACTTTTCTGCAAATACTGATATTGTTTGACATGTTACACGACCCCTTTTCCATTTGAAAAAACTGACTTAGATTCAAGATGGGTGATTTCAAGATGGCGCCCATGTTCGGTACATAACCTAAAAGAAAGCCCACCTCACCCATACCTTACTGGAGTATTCAGTTTTCCCATTTCCTGCACAGTTTTTGAAACAAAAAGATGTACTGCGACTTTCGAATCATCGTGTAGAATTAGAAACAAAACTCAAAGATCTAGAGGCTAAAAATAGGCATTTGCCCTCTAAAGTCCTCTTCAAAGAACTTTCTGAGATTCGTAGCCAAATACAAAAATTGTTGCTTGCCAAAACACAAGCAGCATTGAATAGACTTCACCAAAAAATGTAACTTTTGAGTAATAAATCTGGTAGTATGTTGGCTCATAAACTAAGAGTACAACAGGCTAGATCAGATATGTTTTTACTCCTACAAACTCTAAAGTTTAAAATCCACAAGATATCTTGAATCACTTTGCTAATTACTATACTCAACTCTACAATCCCTCTGAAGATGCTTCTATCACTCAACCCTTGCTACGTTCTATAACCTCTTTCTTAGATAATTTGGACTTACCCTCCCTATCTGCAGATCAAGTTGAGGTGTTAAACATTTCCTGGGCCTCTCTTGAAATTGTGGAAGCTATAAAGTCTTTGCCTCGTTGTAAGGCCCCCAGGCCTGACGGTTTTATTAATGATTTTTATATAACATTCCGGGAATTGTTGACACCTCATTTGACTGTTCTTTTTAATTAGATTACTAAACTGGGGGCTCTCCCTAGGGCAGTGGTTCCCAAACTTTTTTGAATCACGGCACCCTAGAATATCAGAATTGTTTTCATGGCACCTCTGGGCCAAAAGTTTATTATTGAGAAATTTAGAAATAAATATAAAATTACGTAAATTGTGTTTATATGTTATCCTTAGGTTCAATTGTGTGGTGAGGGACAATATTTGCTTCTGTTTATCCACATATTTTATGATTGTCAGCCACCAGCACTGCTTTTACCTATTACACTGACAATAAATAATTGGAATTGGTCCTGGACCACCAGTTCAAGGGACCCCTGCAAGTGCTCTTAGGCACCCCAGGGTGCCACAGCACACAGTTTGGGAACCACTGCCCTAGGGGATTATTGGAAGCACAAATAGTGATGCTACCTAAAGATGTGAAGGACCAAGCTTACTGTCAAAACTATCATCAAATAGCCATGCTTGATTGGGATATTAAACTGTACGCAAAAATGATAGCTACTCTTATTAACACTTTCCTACCCTCACTGATCCATCAAGATCAGGTCAGATTTGTCCCTGGAAGGCAAGCATTGGACAATACCCATAGGGTATTTAATCTAATTGACGAATTACCTGATGATTGGGGCATTCTCTTGTTATCTCTAGATGCGGAGAAGGCGTTTGACTGACTGAGTTGGTCTTATTTGCAGGAAGTTCTCACCAAATTTTGATTCCAGGGACAAATACTATCATCTATCTTTGCATTATACAGTTCCCCATCTGCTTTGGTGCTTAGCAATGGGTTCCAATCAGATGCTTCCCCATTTCAAATGGCACAAGACAGTGCTGCCCCCTCTCCCCTTTAATTTTTGTTTTGGCCATCAATCCTTTGGCAGCCAAGATTCAAAGTGCTACTTCATTCCCAGGAATTTCTATTGGTTGACTTCCCATAAACTCTGTATATTTTCCAATTATGTCCTTTTTTTCGTATGTTATCCTGTTTCCACCCTCCCACACTTGCACACAATATTGGATAAATATAGTGAGGCCTCATACTATAAGTTGAATACTACAAAAACTGATGCCCTCCCTATAAAGCTGACTTCTACTCTATATTCTCTCCGCTCATCTGCCTTTAGATATTGTGGTAGCAGTTGATCCAAAATATTGATTCCATAATGCCCAAGACATACAGTATGTATTGTAAAAGGAATACAAAGTTTGTCAGTGATAAATATTTGCACCTTGTCCCAGAATGCTTGTATTATAGGGCATGTCCACATGCAGTGAGTTAAATCAGCGTCCAGAGCTGAACATTTAAAACAATTGGATTTATCAGAAATGCCAATCAAGCTTCGAAATCTAGGGGTATAATAAGCCCTATGTAGCAGTTTTAGATGCATTTCTGTATAGGAAGCAGAAACCAACTGCTTATTAATATCATTACAGGACATAACAGTTTTTAAGGGGAGCTCTGGAAAGATGTCAGACCACTTAGCCATACCGGTTTTAAGGGTGGATAAATACAGAGTCCTCCTAGTATGATTATATATCAAGGAAGTACAATGCAAAGAACCAAGCATGAATCTCACTATAGAGTCTAGTACATTTGATTTATCGATAGTATGAAGACTGGGCAATAATTTAGTAATATAACTATGAATCTGAAAAAATGTAAACAAAGGAAAATGTATATATGGAAAATGATCTTTAAGTTGAGAAAGGGTCAAGAAAGAATAAAAAAGCCTCTCTAATAAATTGATATGCCATACTCAATCCCTGGAGATGCCATAATCTAAACAATCCATTCGACTCACCATGCTGAAAATCATCATTATAAAGCAGTGGTAAAAAGAATGATTCAGTGCCTTTTCCACAGTACACGCCATGCGAAACATGGAGTGCTAATTAGGGAGTTTTGTTTAACTTCTAAAGGAAGATGCAAAGTAGGTTTATGTAATAGAGACACTAAGGAGCTATTAGGGTTGAATGCTTGTTCTATAGATGAGTTTACAAAAATATCACCACCACTTATCCAATCCAGAACATAATGATAATTTGCCAATAAAGCATAATCTTGCACAAAGGGTAAATTAATACCACCAAAAGATAGTGGCTGCGGCAATTTAAACATCAAAATTCTGGGGCGCTTATCTTTCCATATAAATTTAGATAAAGCTAACTCAATTATCTTTATAACTCTCTTTAGTAAAGTAAAAGGAAGCATCTGCATTAGATAAAGCAGGCGGGAAAAATATATAATTTTAAATAAATGACATTGATCAAGATAAGAAATTGGCAGATGTTTCCATTTGTCAAAGTCTGTCAACATTTGTTGAATGAAAAATGGAAAATGAACAGAATATAAATCATCAAGTAGGTAAGAAATTTGAAGGCCTAAATAAATAATACAATTTTGAGCCCAATAGAAGAGAAGCCTGTTGTCCCACTCCATTTTAGCCTCAGAATATAGAGCCAAAGCTTCTGTTTTTACAAAATTTATAAGAAAGCCTGAGATATCATAAAACATTTTACATATGTGTAATAATGAGGGGAACGCTGCCTGTGGGTTACTAAAATATAAAAGAAGGTCATCAGCAAAAGCTGAAACATTAATCTAATATGGCCCTACATTAATACGCCTCCAGGAAACATCCTTAATAAAGGCCCTAATCAGAGGATCTATAGCCAAGTTGAAGAGAAACAGGGATAGAGGGCAACCCTGTCAAGTGCCCCTTTGCAATGCAAAAGAAGGGGAATTAAGACCATTAATTGTTAAATAAGACTTAGGAGAGGTATAGAACATTCAAAATAAAGTATTGAATTCTGGGCCAAAGTGTTGGGCATATCACCCGTAAAATATGTGCCCAAGAAACACGATCAAATGCCTCATTGGCTTCTCAGCTAACTATAATTGCCTTCCTATTGCCAATTTGTCGATTACTAGCCATTGCAGCAATCAGCATACGGATATTATGAACAGATGTGTGACCCTGTACAAACCAGGCTTGGGCTGGATGGAGTAACCTAGGGAGTATAGTTTGGAGACGATGCGCTATCAATTTAGTAAATAATTTTAAATACTAGTTTAAGAGTGAAATGGGTCTATAAGATTGAACTAGCGTTGGGTCTTTACCTGGTTTTGGAAAAACTATTATTCTGGCTTCGCTAAAATCATGCGGAGATGATTGGCCCAACAATAAAGAATTGAATAAAGTTATTAATTGAGGTGTCAGGTGGGAAGAAAGAAGTTTATAGTATTCTGCTCCGAAGCTATACGGTCCAGGAGATTTACCATTCGGGAGCATTTTTATTAGAGACGGAAGTTCATGATCTGTCACTGGTTCAACTAGAACATCCCTCTCGGAGGCAGTTAAAGTAGGAAGATCAGCATCCTTAATAAATTGCATACCCAATGTTAGAAAATCAGCGGGAGCCTTATAAAGCTCTTGGTAATACTCAGAGCCGGCCATAGGTATAGGCAAACTAGGCAATTGCCTAGGGCATTTGATATGCCTAGGGGCATCAGCAGTTTCTGCTGATTAAAATGATATGCGGCATGCCTATATTCTGTGTGTAGCATTTCTTATGCTGATACAGCCACAGTCTCACACCGTATATAGGCATGCTGCATATCATTTTAATCAGCAGAAGCTGCTTGTGCATCCTAGCCACATAGCAATGCAAATAAGATGCATTTTCATAAAAAAAGGTGCCCGACGTTAGCATTGAGGCATGATTTATGAGGACACATCTGTATCCAAGCAGAGGCAGAGGTCACAGTGTTAGTGGTAGTGTGAGTGCTGTGTGCATGTAAGTGGGTTGGTTGTGCAGTAGTGTTTGGAATATGTGTAAGGAGCATTATGTGTGTCATGTAAAAATGCATTAATAATGTGCAACATATGTGTAAGTGGCACTATGTGTGTCATTATGTGTATAAGGGCATTAATAATGTGCGGCATATGTGTAATAGGGTACTACTGTATGTGTGCCATTATGTATATAGGGACACTAATAATGTGCAGCAAATGTGTAGGGGGCACTATGTGTGTCATTATGTGTATAAGGGCATTAATAATGTGCGGCATATATGTAAGGGACATTATGTGTAAAAGGGCATTAATAAAGGTTGTCGTAATGTGTTAGGCGCATTATGTTTATAAGGACATTAATAATGTGTAAGGGGCATTACTGTGTGGAATTATGTGTATAACTGCATAACTAATGTGTGGCATTATGTGTATAAGGTGCTCTACTATGTGGCGTTGTGTATAAAAAGGGCACTACTGTGTCGTCTAATATGAATAAAGAGCAATAGGGTGTGGTGTAATGTGACTAAGGAGCAATTCAGTGTGATGTATTGTGAATAAGGGGCTCTACTGTGAGGAGTAACGTTTACGGTAAAGTGGTACTACTGTGGGATGTAATATGAATTATGGACACTATCGCATGATCAAATGTGAATAAAGTTGCAGTACTGTGTGGCGTAATTGGAATTGGGGGTACTATTGTGTGGCCATGCCCCTAGCCAGCAAAAACACATCCCTTTTTGGGCTGTGCGCCAAATGTGTGAACTGTTCCTATTTAAAATATAGGGGGTACAAACACCAAAATAAGGACTGCTATTGGCGAGGGGTGATGGTGCTGGGAAAGAGGTGCAAGGTCAGAGGCGGAACCAGCGGTGGTGCTAGGGGGCCAAAATCTTGCCTAGGGCATCATATTGGTTAGGGCCGGCTCTGGTAATACTGCAGAAAGCATTCCGAAATACTTGTAGAATTGGTAGGGGGAGTTGAAGGGTCAGAATTCAGCTGTAAAATATAGAAAGGTGTAGAATGTATATGCACAAGATTGACTAATAGCTTACCAGGTTTATTAAAACCTCGAAAATATCTATTATGTTGAGCATTGGGGTAGTATTGTTAGGGTCTCCTGCCCTGTGCTGCCACGTCGTCATGGCAACCGGGAGACAAGTGCTAGCGGAGTAACCTGAGCGCAGCTGATACTCCGGTTCGGGTCTTTTGCTGTGCAGTGGTTACAGGCTCTGTGCACGGCAGGGGATCCGGTGCTGGTTTTTGTGCCCACAGTCTGTGAGGTCTGAGTGGGGCGTGGACAGCACCTGCTTTATAAGGCCTCTTCTCAGGTTAAGCAGATGCTGCTGAATCTTTGTTGGTTAGTCAGTTCCTGAAAGTTAGCCCGTACTGTGTAGCTTTGTATTTGTTGTTGCTTACTGCAAATAGGCCTTGGGATTTGGTACTACACTCTGCCAATCCAGACCTAGCAGTAAGACTGGAGTCAGTCGTTTAGCTTGCTGGGGTTCTTTTACTACTCTGTGAACTTAGCAAGTTTGCGGCTGTATTCTAAGACTTGCCTGCCTAAATCCTGTCTCACTGTGCAAGGTGTCAGGTGTCAGTTTAGTGGCAGTAAGCTGAACCTGTGCACTGCAAGTGAGAATTAGGATTGTGGAGACTCTCCTTGTGTCTATCATTCCATCTCTGACCGAGGAGTTTACTGCCACACCCGTTGGTAACCCTTTAGGGTTTTGCTGTTGCCCTTAGCAACAGCATTTCGGGTTCTCTACGTATTAAAACACAACATCTTGCTTTTCCCATCTGAGCATTACTAATACTAGGGAGACACCCAGTTCCTTAGCCTCTGGGCTTCTCTGTTCACTTTGTGTGTATTTTGTTACCCTATCACCTTCTGTGTCTGTCTGTGAGTTCATTTGCTTTGCATACCTATCCGTTCAGACACCAGTACATTCCTGCAGGCACTGGTGTGCATAACAGTTCAAACACCAGTACATTCCTGCAGGCACTGGAGTGCATAACAGTTCTGACACCAGTACATTCCTGCAGGCACTGGTGTGCATAACATATTCAGCAGCCTAATACTCCTGTTGAAATTTTGTGGGAATATGGAGCATACCCCTCAAAATACGTTGCAACAGGTGGTCGATCAGGTGCAGGTCCTGACTCGACAATTTAATGATTTGTCCATTAAAATGCACACCTCCCAGGCCGCTGGCGGAGCTCCCGCAGCAGCAGCACCTTCAGGGGTTAAGGAGCCGAAAGTAAATCTTCCGGATCGTTTTTCTGGAGATCGCTCGCAGTTCTTTTGTTTCAAGGAGAGCTGCAAGCTATACTTCCGGCTTAGGCCTCAGTCTTCTGGGTCGGAGATTCAGCGGGTGGGCATAGTGATTTCCTTGCTACAAGGAGACCCACAGGTCTGGGCATATGGGTTGCAGCCTGACTGTCCATCGCTTAAAAGTGTTGATACTTTTTTTACGGCACTGGGCATGTTGTATGATGACCCTGACAAGACGGCCTCAGCCGAGGCTCAGATTTCGATCCTTAAACAAGGGCGAAGGCCAGTTGAGGTTTACTGTACGGAGTTTTGGAGGTTGGCCCATGATACCCAGTGGAATGACCCAGCCCTGAGACACCAGTACCGAAGAGGTCTTTCTAACCAGAATAAGGACCAACTGGTACAATATCCCTTGCCTGATAGCTTGGATCAGCTCATGCAGTTATCCATCCGGGTGGATAGACGGCTGAGAGAGCGTAGGCTTGAAAGGGAGACTGAGGTTTCCTTCTTTCCCAAGGGAACCTCAGACTCTGAGGAATTTTCCGAGGAGCCTATGCAGATTGGGGCTACCCGCCTCTCCTCGCGTGAGAAGACGCGGAGGAGACAGCAGGGGTTGTGTTTGTACTGTGGGAATAAAGGTCATGTGGTAGTATCATGCCCAGAAAAGCCGGAAAACTTCAGGGCCTGAGGGTGATGGGACATATCCTGTCTGGCCAGAAGTCAGAATTTCCCAAGAAGACTTTTATCATTCCGGTGACCTTGAAGATCCTCGGTCAAACTGTCAAGACTGAGGCCTTTGTGGACAGTGGGGCCGACGCGGTTTTTATGGACCGCCAATTCGCCCTGAAACACTCTGTTCCCTTAGTACCCTTGGCATCGGAAATTGAGATTTGTGGGTTAAACGGGGAACCATTATCCCAAGGTAAAATTACCTCTTGCACTAGCCAGATTTCTTTGTTTATTGGAGCCACACACTCTGAAAAATTGTCCTTTTATGTGACTGTCTGTACTTTTGCCCCATTGGTGTTGGGGTTACCCTGGTTAAGGGCCCACAATCCTCAATTTGACTGGGTCTCTGGGGAGATTCTTAGTTGGGGTACTGATTGTTTCAGGAGTTGCTTGAGCCTTCCAGTAAGGCTCTCGCAGCTAAGTTTGCCAGGATTGCCAGGGTGTTATGCAGATTTTGCGGACGTGTTCTCCAAAAAAGTTGCAGAGGTACTACCTCCCCATCGCCCCTATGACTGTGCCATTGATTTGTTGCCAAATGCTAAGCTTCCCAAGAGCAGGTTGTACTCCCTGTCACGTCCTGAGACTCAGGCTATGGCAGAGTACATTCAGGAGAACTTGGCTAAGGGATTTATCAGACCTTCACAGTCTCCAGTTGGGTCGGGGTTCTTCTTCGTGGGTAAAAAGGACGGTTCGTTGCGACCCTGCATCGACTTCAGGGAATTGAACCGTATCACGATTAAAAACTCATACCCACTGCCTCTCATTTCGGTCTTGTTTGACCAGCTTCGTACTGCCACCATTTTTTCTAAGATTGACCTACGCGGTGCGTACAATCTAATCCGAATAAGAGAGGGGGATAAATGGAAGACTGCCTTTAATACCCACTCAGGGCATTATGAATATTTGGTGATGCCTTTTGGGCTCTGTAATGCCCCGGCAGTCTTCCAGGATTTCATGAATGATGTGCTCAGGGAATATTTGGATAGATTCTTAGTTGTATACTTAGATGACATCCTAATCTTCTCCCATTCCCTGGAGGAACATCGGAAGCATGTACGCTTAGTCCTCCAGAAACTCAGAGACCA
This sequence comes from Pseudophryne corroboree, assembly GCF_028390025.1. Taxonomy (NCBI): domain Eukaryota; kingdom Metazoa; phylum Chordata; class Amphibia; order Anura; family Myobatrachidae; genus Pseudophryne; species Pseudophryne corroboree. The sequence goes on along the minus strand of NC_086446.1, from coordinate 550,545,774 downwards.
CCGGCTTTGGGCGAAGCTGGAGAAGTGCGAATTTGAAGTTCAGCAAATCGCATTTCTAGGATATATTATCTCCCCAGAAGGTTTCCAAATGGAGGGTTCCAAGGTACAGGCAGTCCTGGATTGGGTGCAGCCCACTAGTTTGAAGGCGCTTCAGCATTTCCTGGGCTTTGCGAATTTTTATAGACGATTTATCGCTGGATTTTCGTCTATAGTGGCGCCTTTGGTGGCACTCACTAAGAAAGGGGCGGATGTTGCTCACTGGTCTTGTGAGGCTAAAGCGGCTTTTGCCTGTCTCAAAAGGGCATTTGTTTCGGCCAAGGTGCTGCGACACCCAGATCCAGAGCGTCCTTTTGTGGTGGAGGTGGATGCCTCTGAGATGGGTATTGGGGCAGTGCTTTCTCAGATGGGAGTGTCTGATAATCGCCTTCATCCCTGTGCTTACTTTTCCCGTAAATTTTCGCCTGCCGAGATGAATTATGACGTGGGTAACCGGGAATTGTTGGCTATTAAGGATGCACTCGAGGAGTGGAGACACTGGCTTGAGGGGGCTAAGTTTGTGGTCTCAATTCTCACCGACCATAAGAATCTGCCATATTTAGAGTCAGCGAAGCGTCTCAATGCCAGGCAGGCACGATGGGCTTTGTTTTTTGCTCGCTTTAATTTTTTGATAACATATCGCCCTGGGTCAAAAAACATCAAGGCTGATGCGCTCTCGCGGAGTTTTGCTCCAATCCAGGAGACCACCGAGGAGCCGTTGCCCATTGTGTCCCCATCATGTATTAAAGTGGGCATTACCCAGGACCTCTTATCATTAGTCCTTAGAGCACAGGAGCAGGCTCCTCCAGACCTTCCGGTAGGTCTTTTGTTTGTGCCTCCTAGGTTAAGACAGCGAGTGTTCCTGGAATTCCATGCCAAGAAGTCGGCAGGTCACCCGGGTATTGCCAGAACTCGGGATTTGCTGTCTAGGGCGGTGTGGTGGCCCTCGGTGGCTAAGGATGTGGATCAGTGGGTTCGGGCATGTGACATCTGTGCCCGAAATAAGACTCCTAGAGGGGTTCCTGTTGGCCCATTACATCCACTCTCTATCCCATCTAAGCCATGGACCCACATTTCAATGGATTTTGTGGTGGACTTGCCCAAATCCTCGGGGATGACAGCCATCTGGGTTGTCGTTGACAGGTTTTCGAAGATGGCGCACTTCGTTCCACTGGTTGGGCTGCCATCGGCCAGACGCCTGTCTGAATTATTTATGCTGCATGTTGTGCGTCTCCACGGGTTGCCACTTGATGTGGTCTCTGACCGCGGATCCCAGTTTGTGGCCAAATTCTGGAGGGCATTTTGTTCCGATCTCCAGATTTCTGTCAGCTTGTCGTCAGGCTACCATCCGCAGTCTAATGGGCAGACTGAAAGGGTGAACCAGTCCTTGGAGCAGTTCCTCAGGTGTTATGTCTCCAAGTGTCAGACTGACTGGGTTGCTCATCTGTCCATGGCGGAGTTTGCCTATAACAACGCGGCTCACTCTGCTACAGGGATCTCTCCCTTCCTTTGTGTGTATGGGCATCATCCTAAGGCCAATTCTTTTGACCCCCTGGACTCCACGCCTGGTGGTTCCTCTGTGCTTTCGGTCCTTAGAGGTATTTGGCGGAAAGTGAAGAAAGCCCTTGTGTCTGTGTCATTAGTGACCAAAAGGGTTTTTGATAAGCGGAAAAGACCCTGCAGCTTCAAATTAGGAGACTTCTTCTGGTTGTCTACCAAGAATTTGAAGTTGAGACAGCCATCTCATAAGTTAGGCCCCCGGTTCATCGGCCCTTATAAGATCACCAGGGTTATCAATCCGGTGGCATTTCAGTTAGATCTGCCCCGTTCTTTGGGTATCAATAAAACATTTCATTGTTCCCTTTTAAAACGGGCGATTAGTAATCCTTCTTCCAGTGGAAGACCTTCCCCTCTTCTGATACGTGGCAAGAGGGAGTTTGTTGTTGAAAGGATTCTTGACTCCAAGATGGTTCGGGGTCGGCTGTCATTTTTGGTGCACTGGGAGGGGTATGGCCCGGAGGAGCGGTCGTGGGTGCGCAGTTGTGATCTTCATGCCCCCAGACTGATACGCTCTTTCTTCTCGCAGTTCCCCGATAAACCCGGTGGTAGGGGTTCTTTGACCCCTCGTCAGAGGGGGGGTACTGTTAGGGTCTCCTGCCCTGTGCTGCCACGTCGTCATGGCAACCGGGAGACAAGTGCTAGCGGAGTAACCTGAGCGCAGCTGATACTCCGGTTCGGATCTTTTGCTGTGCAGTGGTTACAGGCTCCGTGCACGGCAGGGGATCCGGTGCTGGTTTTTGTGCCCACAGTCTGTGAGGTCTGAGTGGGGCGTGGACAGCACCTGCTTTATAAGGCCTCTTCTCAGGTTAAGCAGATGCTGCTGAATCTTTGTTGGTTAGTCAGTTCCTGAAAGTTAGCCAGTATTGTGTAGCTTTGTATTTGTTGTTGCTTACTGCAAATAGGCCTGGGGATTTGGTACTACACTCTGCCAATCCAGACCTAGCAGTAAGACTGGAGTCAGTCGTTTAGCTTGCTGGGGTTCTTTTACTACTCTGTGAACTTAGCAAGTTTGCGGCTGTATTCTAAGACTTGCCTGCCTAAATCCTGTCTCACTGTGCAAGGTGTCAGGTGTCAGTTTAGTGGCAGTAAGCTGAACCTGTGCACTGCAAGTGAGAATTAGGATTGTGGAGACTCTCCTTGTGTCTATCATTCCATCTCTGACCAAGGAGTTTACTGCCACACCCGTTGGTAACCCTTTAGGGTTTTGCTGTTGCCCTTAGCAACAGCATTTCGGGTTCTCTACGTATTAAAACACAACATCTTGCTTTTCCCATCTGAGCATTACTAATACTAGGGAGACACCCAGTTCCTTAGCCTCTGGGCTTCTCTGTTCACTTTGTGTGTATTTTGTTACCCTATCACCTTCTGTGTCTGTCTGTGAGTTCATTTGCTTTGCATACCTATCCGTTCAGACACCAGTACATTCCTGCAGGCACTGGTGTGCATAACAGTTCAAACACCAGTACATTCCTGCAGGCACTGGAGTGCATAACAGTTCTGACACCAGTACATTCCTGCAGGCACTGGTGTGCATAACAAGTATTGAGCATGCTCCATACACAATACATATGCTTGTTTAGTACCAAGATAAACTTGGCGGACATCTGGGATCTCATTAAATAAAAAGGAATTAGAAGCTACCGCCAAAGCCTAGCTATGCTCATCCAGATTAGCGGTCAATAATTTACGTTTTCTGATCACATATTCCATAATGTGACCACGGATCACTGGTTTGGACGCTGTCCAAAACAAGTTAATATCATCCAAGTGTTCCACATTATCTTCTACATAATTAAGACATGCTCTTTCAACATGATTTAAAAAATCAGTAGAGGTTTACAGGTAATCCGGGAATCTCCAATTACATGATGTTATCAGAGGGTAATCCAATAATAGGGTGAACCAAACATGGGCATGGTCAGATATGTATATAAGTGTAATACTATCTTAACTAAATATATTTGGTCCCCTCGACTCCCTAAATTGGCTTGTTTTAGGATGATACAAAGCTAACTGTGGTTTGAATCTTCCAGATCTTACCCTATATCATGACACTTGCAAATTAGCTCAACTTAAAGCCTGTTCCAATGCAGACTTGAATTCAGGGTGGGTGCTCATCATACTCCCTGGGGGATATCTTGTAAACAACTAAGCACATTAGACCTTCCCACATGTAAATGCTAACATCTACAAGAGCATTTTCCCTGATGGGACTGCTTAGCTTCAAAATTATCTTTTCCCCTCTCTTACCTTTCTAGCATCTCTTTAAGGGCTATTGTTAAACTTATACCTAATTTAAATATCTCAAACTGGTATCCACATGGCATGAAAGTCCTGGGAGACATGCTGGATGGCCTAACACTTCTCCCTTTTTCTACTTTACAGGAAAGATATTCACTTCCTGATTCAGTATTACTCCATTATTTCCAAATTCAACATTGGTGGAAAAATATTCCGAGACACACACGTTTTTTTAGCCCCCTAGTACCCAAGGTAGTGGCCAGACTACCACAAAAAAATACTAGAGGAGATATATCATTTTGTTATAGAATTCTCCTAGAACTAATTCTCTTAACCAAATCTAATGCCCAGACGAAATAGGAAGAATATTTGGCCATTATCAGATAAACAATGGAGTTAAACATATCAAACAACAAGTAACATGTCTAGATGTCTAAATCACTCTGATGGGCCCTACACACATACCAATCCGCCGCTGAGCTGCCAGACTGCGGATACGGCCAACAGGTGACCCGGCGGTGGGGGGCAGTGATGGGGGGAGTGAAGTTTCTTCACTCCCCCCGTCACAAGGCTCCATAGAAGTACAGGCAAATATGGACAAGATCGTTCATATTGTCCTGCATGCACAGGCGATGGGGCACCAGCGATGAACGAGCGTGGATCCACGCATCGTTCATCGCTGGTGCCTCCACACTGAAAGATATGAACGGTATCTCGTTCATTAATGAACGAGATCATTCATATCTTTCACTTAAATTGCGCAGTGTGTAGGGCCCATGAGATGCACATAAAACTACTTCATAGGATATATTTAATCCCAGACAGGCTGCATACTTTTTGGCCCTCCTGATCTAAATTTAGTTGTCACCAGTGTAGAGAAGTGGGCCATATATTTCATATATTTTGGTCATGTCCAGTTCTTGCTACCTTTTGGGTAGATGTGTTTAGATTAATCAACAAAGTGTTTAAGTTGTCTTTAGTTCCACTTCCTATGCTGGCTCTGCTGAATATTACTTCAGACACTATTTTTTCTTACCATAAATACATTCTAGGCCATATCCTTATTGCAGCTCATGCTGCACTAGCTCAAACTTGGAAAGAATCGGCTCCCCCCATGCTATTAAAAGTTATAAATAAAGTTTAATTCTATTTCACAATTGTATATGCCGTATTCCTATACAGTTACTTCACACCTAGTACGCTGGGCACCTTATCACGACTTTTGTAAAGACGGTGTGTGAGTATGGTTATTTTCCAAAGACTCTTAACCTCTTAAGACTCTTAACCTGACCCACTTCAATTTAGTCTGAACAAGAAGCTTGACTATGACTCTGCTACCGACCTGTAAATTGTTTCTCTGTATTGTACTCTTTTTATGGCACCTCCTCTACAACCTACAACCTACAACCTCTTGTAGAATATATTTCTTTGTTGAATGTTTACTGTTTATGGTGTCAAGTATGCCTAATTGATATTATTCCATGATTCCACTGAACTGATTTGGTTGTTATTCTGAGATATGCATTTTTTGTTCTTTTTTTTTTCTGTTCCAGAATCCTTCATGTTGTATTTCTCCCCTTTATGCCCCTTTTTTGCCTTCTGTAACCCTTACAAGCCTATTTCAAAATAACTAAAAATATTGATGTTGAATAGTTATGTCTAGTGGTCTATGGGTATGGCAGTAAGTGGTGCTAAAGCAGAGATTTCTCTAATGTTTTCCTTTGGAAAATTAAGAGAAGGTGAAGAAAGCTGTTTCTCTGTTGAAAACACTGGTGAAGTGGTGAAATGTCTTTTCTCAGCTTAATAAATATACTACTTTATCTTAACCAATTAACTCATATCAGGAGATAATTTCAGAGTGCTAGATCATCTACACAATGCTATAGAAGACATTCAAATGAAACTTATAATAAATATTTGTTTCTGTATATATTTTTTAGGATAAAGGATACATGTTCAGCTCAAAAATGCTCTCCACTGAATTCCAAGCTCTAAACTTCTAAGGGTGATACAATACATTTTGAATGTGTTATTGTAAAAATATAAATAGTGCAATTGCCTACATACAGTACCTTAATATAAATTTGATTTTGTAATGTTTAATTAGATGTGTGTGTGTGTGTGTGTGTGCGCGTGCTCAGTGATGGATTTACCACAAGGCAACCAAAGTGGCCACTTGGAGAACTGTTGGTCTCAGGGGTCCCTGCTGGTCCCAGGGGCCCTGCCGACAAGGCTGTATAAAGGCTATTTTGGCGGACCACAAGCTTTATTGAAATTGTCAGAGAGCTGGGCTAGCTGAATACTCCCAGCAGTCTGTCAGTGATTAGACGTATTGTCTACAACCGCCTCACTATCTTTCTTTCTTCCCACTCATTGCTTGATCTTTTCAAGTCTGGTTTCCATCCTCTGCACTCAACTGAAACTGCCCTCTGTCTCCTTTCATGACTCCACTTTCCACCCACTACCAGTAGGTGTCCCCAAGATTCTGTTCTTGGGCCTCTCCTTTTCTCTCTCTACACTTCCTCATTAGGTGAGCAAATTAGCTCTTTTGAATTACAATATCATCTCTACGCTGACGATACTTAAATCTACCTTTCCTCCCCTGACCTCTCCCTTGCTCTCCTCAGTTGTATCTCCAACTGTCTCTCTGCTATCTCCTCCTGGATATCCCAGCACCTTCTTAAACTTAACATGTCTAAGACTGAGCTGATCATCTTCCCTCCCGCATAACCTCACCTCCCAAAATGTCATTATCCATTGACGGCACAACTATCTTCTCTATCCCTCAAGTGCGATGTCTTGGAGTAATCCTTTACTCCTCCCTCCCCTTCAAACCACACATTCAGTACCTCTCAAAAACCTGCCATTTCCAGCTCAAAAACCTGCCATTTCCAGCTCAAAAACATCTCCAGGATCAAACCCTTTCTCACTCAGGACTCTACTGAGACCTTCATCGACTCACTGGTCATCCTCAGATTGGACTACTTCAATCTCTTCCTATCCGGTCTCCCTCAAAAATGCCTCTCTCCACTCCAATCTATCCTCAATGCTGCTGCCCATCTCATCTTCCTCACCAAATGTACTGCATCCACATCCCCTCTCTTGCAGGACCTTCACTGGCTACCCTTCCCATTCAGAATTCAATTCAAGCTTCTCACACTCACCTACAAATCCCTCACCAACTCTTCTCCCTCTTACATCTCTGACCTTATCTCTCTTTACATTCCCACCCATCTTCTTCGCTCTGCTAATGTACGCCACCTCTCATGCCAACTGATTACTTCCTCCCATTCCTACCTACAAGATTTTGCATGTGCTGCTCCCTATCTCTGGAATTCTCTACTTCTCCCCATCCGACTCTCCCCCTCTCTACAAAACCTCAAATGGGCTCTCAAGACCCACTTCACCAAACCCAGCCAACTTTCCTCCTAACCCTCTTGTCAATGCTCACTGTCTACCCCTTCTGTTTTACCCAGATTCTGTCAGCCCCTCACCTTTTAGATTGTAAACTCACAAGAGCAGAGATTTCTTTCCTCATGTGCCTTTCCTTTTCTTACTTACACTATCTTATACTCCATTCTCCCTTTGATGGCACCTAAACCTTGCTTTTCTATACCTATCTTATATTATCTTGAACTGTAAGTGTTGTTTTCTTGTTTGCTCATTTGATTATGTACTGTGTAATGGGCGCTGCGGATCCCTTGTGGTGCCATATAAATAAAGGATAATAATAATAATAATAATAATAGGCAGTTGTTGGGTGTTGGCTCCAGTGCATGTCTGTGTTACCAGTCCTGCAGTATTGTGCGTGTGACCAGTCATGACTCGTGTGTATGAAATCAGATTCTTAGAGAGAGAAGCCAGGATGTGCACTGAAAAAAAAACATGAGGGCTTCCAGTGTACTTTATTACAGTATTTTTTTCACATTTTATATAACATACACCTACTTCAAATTCCAATCAGGCAGGAGTGGGGGATTGGGATAGACAGTGTTATTTTAAGTACAGTGTATAACATCCGCCTACTACAATCATGGCTGGGGGGAAGCACACACTGACTTGTTATATTTGCTACTATACTCTATTTTAAGTGCTGCCATGTATAGGAGATGCTTGTTACAATCAGTGGGTTCCTGATACATAATCAATACAGTCACACTGACTGAGGTGTGTAATAATGAGTATTATAAGGGATGGGTGACCAAGGCTTACAATCAGTGAGTCAATACTAATGTATTTGGGTGTAATAATAAGTATTATAAGGTATGGGTGCCTGCAATTCATATCAGTGCCCCCCCCCCCACTGATTGTAGCACAGCCCCCATCCTTTATAATATCCATTATTGCGCCCCTTAGTTAGTGACTGTTTTAACGATATGTCAGTGCCTTAAGTATGACTCCATTATACAAAGTCTGACAATTAAGTTAGCGAACTCACCACCATGCAGTAGGATTGTTTGAGGAAGGGGGGGGGGGAGGGGGGGCTCAAATTGGTGTCTTGCTTAGGGCCCCATGTAGTCTAAATCTGCCTGTGTGTGTTCCCGACTTGCTGATGCCAAACTTGTTTCTGAAGTTAGAAGAGTAGGTTTTTTTGAGACTATGGGTATATGCAATTGTGGTCGAATTCCCGAAATTGTCGAATTTCGGGTAATTTTCGACCCAAAAAAAAAAATCGCCTATGCAATTCAGTGCTTTCCGACCAAAAAACGGACTTTCAAAATTCGACTTTTTGAAATTCGAATTTTTGCAAATTCGACTTTTCTGCAATGATATAAGTGCTGCAATTCGACCAAAGCATATTCAATTCAAGTTTGGAAATTCGACAGCAGTGCTTTTAGACAGCAAATTCGTCATTTTCAATCCGCCACACTTTGGAGGGTGAAAACAAATAAAAAAAATTTAAACATGTTTTTTTTTGTGTTTTTTTTTGGGGGGAATAGCAGATCTATTTATATTAGAAGGGATTAGGTACTTTTTTTTTTTTTTTGGAGGCACAAATATTATTTATATATTTTTTAAAATATTATTTTTTTTTTATTTTTCTTTTATGCTGGAACGGTGAAATCATAAAAAAAAATGGCGTGGGGTCCCCCCTCCAAAGCATAACCAGCCTCGGGCTCTTCGAGCTGGTCCTGGTTCTAAAAATGCGGGGAAAAAATTGACAGGGGTTCCCCCGTATTTTTAAAACCAGCACTGGGCTCTGCGCCTGGTGCTGGTGCCAAAAATACGGGGGACAAAAAGAGTAGGGGTCCCCCGTATTTTTAACACCAGCATCGGGCTCCACTAGCTGGACAGATAATGCCACAGCCGGGGGTCACTTTTATGCCGTGCCCTGCGGCCGTGGCATCAAATATCCAACTAGTCACCCCTGGCCGGGGTACCCTGGGGGAGTGGGGACCCCTTCAATCAAGGGGTCCCCCCCCCAGCCACCCAAGGGCCAGGGGTGAAGCCCGAGGCTGTCCCCCCCCCATCCAATGGGCTGCGGATGGGGGGGCTGATAGCCTTTTGTGATAATAAAAAGATATTGTTTTTTCCAGTAGTACTACAAGTCCCAGCAAGCCTCCCCCGCAAGCTGGTACTTGGAGAACCACAAGTACCAGCATGCGGGAGAAAAACGGGCCCGCTGGTACCTGTAGTACTACTGGGAAAAAAATACCCAAATAAAAACAGGACACACACACCGTCGACAGTAAATTTTATTACACACTACCGACACACACATACTTACCTATGTTCACACGCCGACATCGGTCCTCTTCTCCATGTAGAATCCACGGATACCTGAAAAAAAAGATCAATATACTCACCTCAGCCATGGTCCAGAGATAAATCCACGTACTTGTTAAAAATAAAAAAACGCAAATACCCGCTCCATAACGGACTGAAAGGGGTCCCATGCTGACACATGGGACACCTTTCCACGAATGAGACCTGTCAGTGACAGCTGTCACAGAAAGGTCTCTAAGCCAATCAGGAAGCGCAACTTCGTTGCGCTCACCTGATTGGCTGAGCGCTGTCTGTACTGTGACAGCGCATCGCACAGCTCCCTCCATTATATTCAATGGTGGGAACTTAGCGGCTAGCGGTGAGGTCACCCGCCAGTCAGCGGCTGACCGGTGGGTGACCCCACCGCTACCCGCAAAGTTCCCACCATTGAAAGTAATGGAGCGGCTTTGCGATGCGCTGTCACAGTACAGACAGCGCACAGCCAATCAGGTGAGCGCCACGGAAGTAGCGCTTCCTGATTGGCTGAAGGGACGTCAGTGACAGGAGTCACGTGATGTCCCGGCATTCGGGAGAAAGGGGTCTGATGTGAAAGCATTGGACCCCTTTCTAGTCCGGTATGGAGCGGGTTTTTGCGTTTTTTTTTTTTTAAACAAGTACGTGGATTTTACTCTCTGGACGTGGATTTATCTCTGGACGCTGGAAGGTGAGTATAATTTTTCACAGGTACCCTCGGATCGTCGGAGACCGTGGCAGTCGGCGTGTCAACATAGGTAAGTATGTGTGTGTCGGTAGTGTGTAATAAAGTTTTACTATCAAGGTGTGTGTGTCCTGTTTTTATTTGGGTATTTTTTCCCCAGTAGTACTACAGGTACCAGCGGACCCGTTTTTCTCCCGCATGCTGGTACTTGTGGTTCTCCAAGTACCAGCTTGCGGGGGAGGCTTGCTGGGACTTGTAGTACTGCTGGAAAAAACAATATCTTTTTATTATCACAAAAGGCTATCAGCCCCCCCATCCGCAGCCCATTGGATGGGGGGGGACAGCCTCGGGCTTCACCCCTGGCCCTTGGGTGGCTGGGGGGGGGACCCCTTGATTGAAGGGGTCCCCACTCCCCCAGGGTACCCCGGCCAGGGGTGACTAGTTGGATATTTAATGCCACGGCCGCAGGGCACGGCATAAAAGTGACCCCCGGCTGTGGCATTATCTGTCCAGCTAGTGGAGCCCGATGCTGGTGTTAAAAATACGGGGGACCCCTACTCTTTTTGTCCCCCGTATTTTTGGCACCAGCACCAGGCGCAGAGCCCGGTGCTGGTTTTAAAAATAAGGGGGATCCCTGGCCAATTTTTCCCCTGCATTTTTAGAACCAGGACCAGCTCGATGAGCCCGAGGCTGGTTATGCTTTGGAGGGGGGACCCCACGCCATATTTTTTTCGGGTTTTTCACGTTTTTTTACCGTTTTTTAAAATCGCGGCAAAATCCGCCAAATCGGCCGATTTTCGCCCGCGACTCTGGCGAATCCGTTTTTCATTGAATATGGTGAATTCCGGAAGCCACCTTCCGGGATTCACCTGTCGAATTGAGTCGAATTAAAAAACGGCGAAAATTGCCGCGAATTCGACCGCAATTGCATATACCCCTATGTAATGTTAAGATAGCATCACAGCATTGTAAAGATTTCTAGAATAATTGGCAAATACTGTATCTCAATGTCTCCTATTTTAGTTAGCCTGCCTGTAAATTGTTATACACAATGACCACAAATACCGACAATGGGGGGTAATTCAGAGTTGTTCGTAAATGTACTCAATTTAGCACATCTATGATCATTTACTCTGACATGCAGGGGGACGCCCAGCACAGAGCTAGTCCGCCCCGCATGTCAGTCCCTGCACCCACACACAGGTACAAAAGCATCGCACGGCGGCCATGCTTTTGTACATGACAAGTAGCTCCCTGCCAGCATTCTAACACTATTGGCACGCCCCTCCCACCCCATAACCGCCTCTGCCTGTCAATCAGGCAGAGGAGATTGCAGCCAGTGAGATGCTGATAGCATCTCACTGGGCTCCCGGGGTGTGCATGCGCAGTGCGGCTGCTGCGCGTGCGCACTCCACACAGTAATTCAGATTATGATCGCTGCCGATGCAACCATCCAATCTGAATTACCCCCCTTGTCTCAAGTAAGGAAACTTGCTGTCTTCTCTACTGCTGTTTTTTGGAATGACAGAATGATTAAGCAGAAATAGGCTTTTTTTTAGGCGGAAGCATTCTAACAATGGTAACATTTTCTCTGGATATATACTATTTGTCAAGCCCATTACCTTCTGTAAAACACTGGTGGATACTGTAAGAACAGCCATTTAGATGGCACTATCTAGCAGACTACTTTCCTTATTTTATTTATTAACAGTTTCTTATATAGCACAGCATATTTTGCTGCGCATTGCAATTGGAACAATCAGGGGCATAGCCAGAACTTTGTGGGCCCCATAGCAACATTTTGATGGAGCCCCTGTCCCAATGCTTGGAGAGATACATCTATCTGCAGCAGGTGTAAATTGTATGCCCTATAACAGTGCACTAGTTGATTTTCTGAACAACAGAAGTGCCCTAATTCACATTATGTCACACTGTAGGGCTGCTAGTACACATTATGCTATTACACAGTACCCCCAATTCACATTATGACATACAGAGTTCCCAGTTCAAATTACGTCACATTACAGTGCTGCCCCAGTTCATATTATGCCACACTATAGTGCCTCTGCTTGATGTTGTGTGACATTACAGTGCCCCCAGTTAATATTATGGTAACATTGTAATGCCCTCCAGTTCATTTTATACCACATTACAATGATCAGGACAAGGGGCATAACTATATGTATTGTAGGACGCAATGCCAAAGTTCGCAAGGGCCCTTATGTATCTGTTAATGAAAAATATATATAACACATGTAACTGTGACAGGAAAGGTGGGCCCTCTCAGCTCTGTGCCCCATTGCAGCTTCACTGCCTGCTCCTGTGGTAGCTACGCCCTTGGGAACAACAATAAAAGAAAAAAAACAGGGTAACAACAGACAGACAGAGTTAGGAAGGTCCTGCTCGCAAGCTTGCAATCTATAGGGAAATAGGCATTGAAACACAAGGATAGATGCTAACCACTGCATAATGGTCCACCAGATTTTGGAGGATCTTAGACCCTCATTCCGAGTTGATCGCTAGTTGCCGTTGTTCGCTGAGTAGCGATCATTTAAAAAACCGGCTAAACTGTGCATATGTATGCACCGCAAGGCGCATGCGCGGCGTACGGGTACAAAGAGTATCGTGGTTTGCACAGGTTCTAGCGACTCTTTTAGTCGCACTGGTGGTAGCAAGGAGATTGACTGGAAGTGGGAGTTTCTGGGTGGCAACTGACCGTTTTCTGGGAGTGTTTTAGAAAACACAGGTGTGGCCGGGCGTTTGCTGTGTGGGTATCTGATGTTATTACTGTGTCATTCGTCGCAGCAATCATCACACAGAATAAGTAACTACAGGGCTGGTCTTGTTTTGAACAAAATGTGTTTGCAGCCGCTCTGCTGCACAGGCATTCGCACTCCTGCAAAGCGAAAATACACTCCCCCGTGGGCGGCAACTATGTTTGCACGGCTGCTAAAAACTATGTTTGCACGGCTGCTAAAAACAGCTAGCGAGTGATCAACTCGGAATGAGGGCCTTAATGGGCTGTATGATATGGTCACCCAGCAATGTTGGCTAAGGGTCATAAGGGTGTGAAAGTGAAGAAGGACAAAATAAGAATTTACTTACCGATAATTCTATTTCTCGGAGTCCGTAGTGGATGCTGGGGTTCCTGAAAGGACCATGGGGAATAGCGGCTCCGCAGGAGACAGGGCACAAAAAAGTAAAGCTTTACTAGGTCAGGTGGTGTGCACTGGCTCCTCCCCCTATGACCCTCCTCCAGACTCCAGTTAGGTACTGTGCCCGGACGAGCATACACAATAAGGGAGGCATTTTGAATCCCGGGTAAGACTCATACCAGCCACACCAATCACACCGTACAACTTGTGATCTAAACCCAGTTAACAGTATGACAACAGAAAGGGCCTCTTAAAGATGGCTCCTTAACAATAACCCGAATTAGTTAACAATAACTATGTACAAGTATTGCAGATAATCCGCACTTGGGATGGGCGCCCAGCATCCACTACGGACTCCGAGAAATAGAATTATCGGTAAGTAAATTCTTATTTTCTCTATCGTCCTAAGTGGATGCTGGGGTTCCTGAAAGGACCATGGGGATTATACCAAAGCTCCCAAACGGGCGGGAGAGTGCGGATGACTCTGCAGCACCGAATGAGAGAACTCCAGGTCCTCCTTTGCCAGGGTATCAAATTTGTAAAATTTTACAAACGTGTTCTCCCCCGACCACGTAGCTGCTCGGCAGAGTTGTAATGCCGAGACCCCTCGGGCAGCCGCCCAAGATGAGCCCACCTTCCTTGTGGAGTGGGCTTTTACAGTTTTAGGCTGTGGCAGGCCTGCCACAGAATGTGCAAGTTGAATTGTGTTACAAATCCAACGAGCAATCGACTGCTTAGAAGCAGGTGCGCCCAACTTGTTGGGTGCATACAATATAAACAGCGAGTCAGATTTTCTGACTCCAGCCGTCCTTGCAATGTATATTTTTAAGGCTCTGACAACGTCCAACAACTTGGAGTCCTCCAAGTCGCTAGTGGCCGCAGGCACCACAATAGGTTGGTTCAGATGAAATGCTGATACCACTTTAGGGAGAAAATGCGGACGAGTCCGCAGTTCTGCCCTATCCGAATGGAAGATTAGATAAGGACTTTTATAAGATAAAGCCGCCAATTCAGATACTCTCCTGGCAGAGGCCAGGGCTAGTAACATAGTCACTTTCAATGTGAGATATTTCAAATCCACCTTTTTCAATGGTTCAAACCAATGGGATTTGAGGAAATCTAAAACTACATTTAGATCCCACGGTGCCACCGGAGGCACCACAGGAGGCTGTATATGCAGTACTCCCTTGACAAAAGTCTGGACCTCAGGGACAGAGGCCAATTCTTTTTGGAAGAATATTGACAGGGCCGAAATTTGAACCTTAATGGATCCCAATTTGAGACCCATAGATAATCCTGATTGCAGGAAATGTAGGAAACGACCCAGTTGGAATTCCTCCGTCGGAACCTTCCGATCCTCGCACCACGCTACATATTTTCGCCAAATGCGGTGATAATGTTTCACGGTGACTTCCTTCCGTGCCTTAATCAAGGTAGGAATGACTTCTTCTGGAATGCCTTTCCCTTTTAGGATCTGGCGTTCAACCGCCATGCCGTCAAACGCAGCCGCGGTAAGTCTTGAAAAAGACAGGGACCCTGCTGTAGCAGGTCCCTTCTCAGAGGTAGAGGCCACGGTTCGTCCGTGAGCATCTCTTGAAGTTCCGGATACCAAGTCCTTCTCGGCCAATCCGGAACCACTAGTATTGTTCTTACTCTTCTTTGCCGTATGATCTTCAATACCTTTGGTATGAGCGGCAGAGGAGGAAACACATACACTGACTGGTACACCCAAGGAGTTACCAGTGCGTCCACAGCTATTGCCTGTGGATCTCTTGACCTGGCGCAATATTTGTCCAGTTTCTTGTTGAGGCGAGACGCCATCATGTCTACAATTGGTCTTTCCCAACGGTCTATTAACATGTTGAAGACTTCTGGATGTAGACCCCACTCTCCCGGATGAAGATCGTGTCTGCTGAGGAAGTCTGCTTCCCAGTTGTCCACGCCCGGGATGAACACTGCTGACAGTGCTATCACGTGATTCTCCGCCCAGCGAAGAATCTTGGCAGCTTCTGCCATTGCACTCCTGCTTCTTGTGCCGCCCTGCCTGTTTACATGGGCGACCGCCGTGATGTTGTCCGACTGAATCAACACCGGCTTTCCTTGCAGGAGAAGTTCCGCCTGGCTTAGAGCATTGTAGATTGCTCTTAGTTCCAGAATGTTTATGTGAAGAGACTTTTCCAGACTCGTCCATACTCCCTGGAAGTTTCTTCCTTGTGTGACTGCTCCCCAGCCTCTCAGGCTGGCGTCCGTGGTCACCAGGATCCAATCCTGAATGCCGAATCTGCGGCCTTCTAATAGGTGAGCCTTCTGCAACCACCACAGAAGTGACACCCTTGTCTTTGGTGACAGGGTTATTCGCAGGTGCATCTGCAGATGCGACCCTGACCATTTGTCCAACAGATCCCTTTGGAATATTCTTGCATGGAATCTGCCGAATGGAATTGCTTCGTAAGAAGCCACCATTTTTCCCAGGACTCTTGTGCATTGATGTACTGACACTTTTCCTGGTTTTAGGAGGTTCCTGACCAGATCGGATAACTCCTTGGCTTTTTCCTCTGGAAGGAAAACCTTTTTCTGAACCGTGTCCAGAATCATTCCTAGGAACAGCAGACGAGTTGTCGGGATTAAATGGGATTTTGGAATATTCAGAATCCACCCGTGTTGTCTTAGCACCTCTTGAGATAGTGCTAAAGCTGTCTCCAGCTGTTCTCTGGACCTTGCCCTTATTAGGAGATCGTCCAAGTATGGGATAACTAATACGCCTTTTCTTCGAAGAAGAATCATCATCTCGGCCATTACCTTGGTAAAGACCCGAGGCGCCGTGGACAATCCGAACGGCAGCGTCTGAAACTGATAGTGACAGTTTTGAACAATGAACCTGAGGTACCCCTGGTGTGCGGGGTAAATCGGAACGTGTAGATACGCATCCTTGATGTCCAAGGATACCATAAAGTCCCCTTCTTCCAGGTTCGCTATCACTGCTCTGAGTGACTCCATCTTGAACTTGAACTTTTTTATGTAGAGGTTCAAGGACTTCAGATTTAGAATAGGCCTTACCGAGCCATCCGGCTTCGGTACCACAAATAGAGTGGAATAATACCCCTTTCCTTGTTGTAATAGGGGTACTTTGACTATCACCTGCTGAGCGTACAGCTTGTGAATGGCTTCCAACACCCTCTCCCTTTCGGAAGAGACGGTTGGTAAGGTAGACTTCAGGAAACGATGAGGAGGATCCGTCTCTAATTCCAACCTGTACCCCTGAGATATTATCTGCAGGATCCAGGGGTCTACCTGCGAGTGAGCCCACTGCGCGCTGTAATTTTTGAGACGGCCCCCCACTGTCCCCGAGTCCGCTTGAGAGGCCCCAGCGTCATGCTGAGGTTTTTGCAGGAGCCGGGGAGGGCTTCTGTTCCTGGGAAGGAGCTGCCTGTTGGTGTCTCTTCCCTCTTCCTCTGCCTCGTGGCAGGTACGACAAGCCCTTTGCTCTCTTATTTTTGTAGGAGCGAAAAGGCTGCGGTTGAAAAGTCGGTGCCTTTCTCTGTTGGGGAGTGACTTGAGGTAAAAAAGTGGATTTCCCGGCAGTAGCCGTGGCCACCAAGTCTGATAGACCAACTTCAAATAACTCCTCCCCTTTATACGGCAAAACCTCCATGTGACGTTTTGAATCCGCATCGCCTGTCCACTGTCGTGTCCATAAGGCTCTTCTGGCTGAAATGGACATAGCACTCACCCGAGATGCCAGTGTGCAAATATCCCTCTGTGCATCACGCATATAGATAAATGCATCCTTTATTTGTTCTAACGACAGTAAAACATTGTCCCTATCTAGGGTATCAATATTTTCAATCAGGGATTCTGACCAAACTACTCCAGCACTGCACATCCAGGCAGTTGCTATAGCTGGTCGTAGTATAACACCTGCATGTGTGTATATATTCTTTTGAATAACTTCCATCTTTCTATCTGATGGATCCTTAAGTGCGGCCGTCTCAGGAGAGGGTAACGCCACTTGTTTGGATAAGCGTGTCCACCTTAGGGGGTGTTTCCCAGCGCGCCCTAACCTCTGGCGGGAAAGGGTATAATGCCAATAACTTTTTTGAAATTATCAACTTTTTATCAGGAGCAACCCACGCTTCATCACACACGTCATTTAATTCTTCTGATTCAGGAAAAACTGTCTGTAGTTTTTTCACACCATACATAATACCCTGTTTTACGGTATCTGTAGTATCAGCTAAATGTAACGTCTCCTTCATTGCCAAAATCATATAACGTGTGGCCCTACTGGAAAATACGTTTGAATTTCTACCGTCGTCACTGGAATCAGTGCCCGTGTCTGGGTCTGTGTCGACCGACTGAGGCAAAGGGCGTTTTACAGCCCCTGACGGTGTTTGAGGCGCCTGGACAGGCATTAATTGATTGTCCGGCCGCCTCATGTCCTCAACTGACTGTTTAAGGGAAGATAAACCATCACGTAATTCCACAAATAAAGGCATCCATTCTGGTGTCGACCCCCTGGGGGGTGACATCTGCATATTTGGCAATTGCTCCGCCTCCACACCAATATCGTCCTCATACATGTCGACACCACGTACCGACACACACCGCAAACTCACAGGGAATGCTCTAATGAAGACAGGACCCACTAGCCCTTTTGGGGAGACAGAGGGAGAGTCTGCCAGCACACACCACAAAGCGCTATATATACAAGGGATATCCTTATATTAAGTGCTCCCTTATAGCTGCTTTAATATATATATATATAGCCATTAATGTGCCCCCCCTCTCTGTTTTACCCTGTTTCTGTAGTGCAGTGCAGGGGAGAGACCTGGGAGCCGTTCTGACCAGCGGAGCTGTGACAGAAAATGGCGCCGTGTGCTGAGGAGATAGGCCCCGCCCCTTTTTCGGCGGGTTCTTCTCCCGCTATTTTTCCAGTCAGGCAGGGGTTAAATATCTCCATATAGCCCCTATGGGCTATATGTGAGGTATTTTTAGCCTTGTATAAGGTTTATATTTGCCTCTCAGAGCGCCCCCCCCCAGCGCTCTGCACCCTCAGTGACTGCCCAGTGAAGTGTGCTGAGAGGAAAATGGCGCACAGCTGCAGTGCTGTGCGCTACCTTATGAAGACTGAGGAGTCTTCAGCCGCCGGTTTCCGGACCTCTTCACGCTTCAGCATCTGCAAGGGGGTCGGCGGCGCGGCTCCGGGACCGGACTCCACGGCTGGGCCTGTGTTCGATCCCTCTGGAGCTAATGGTGTCCAGTAGCCAAGCAGCAAATCCACTCTGCATGCAGGTGAGTTTACTACTTTCCCCCTAAGTCCCACGTTGCAGTGATCCTGTTGCCAGCAGGACTCACTGTAAAGAAAAAAACCTAAACTAAACTTTCTCTAAGCAGCTCTTTAGGAGAGCCACCTAGATTGCACCCTTCTCGTTCGGGCACAAAATCTAACTGGAGTCTGGAGGAGGGTCATAGGGGGAGGAGCCAGTGCACACCACCTGACCTAGTAAAGCTTTACTTTTTTGTGCCCTGTCTCCTGCGGAGCCGCTATTCCCCATGGTCCTTTCAGGAACCCCAGCATCCACTTAGGACGATAGAGAAAATATGTGAGGTTATGTGTGGACTGTACAGAGGGGATGTAATTAGATAGGGAGGTTATGTGGGTGGGTCTGGAATTTGACAAGCTTGTCTGAAAAGGCAAGTTTTCAGGGAACGCCTGAAGAGTTGGAGACTAGCGGTTAGTCTTATTGTGTGTGTGAGGGTATTCCACAGAGTGGGTACTGCCTGGGTAAAGTCCTGTAATTTTGAGTGTGAACAAGTAATGCGTGTGGATGAGAGACGCAGATCTTGTGCAGAGCGGAGAGGTCGGGTAGGGAGATATTTTTAGATGAGCAAAGAAATGTATGTTGGCACAGCTTGGTTTGGACTTGTATGTACAGTAAATAGAATTATTTTATATTGAATAAAGTAGAATACTGGTAACCAATTGAGGGACTGACAGAGTGGATCCGCAGACGATGAACGTTTAGCAAGAAAAATCAGCCTCACAGCTGTATCCAAAATGGATTGAAGTGGGGAGAGCTTATTTTTGGGAAGACCTGTAAGGAGATTATTGCAATAATCAATGCGGGAGATAATGAGTGCACTGATAACAGTTTTATCTGTGACTTGTGTAAAATATGGTTGTATTTTGGGGAGACAGTTAATTTACTGCCTGTCGGGATACCGGTGGTCAGAATACCGACGCCGGAATCCTAACACCAGCTGAAATACCAGCGGTCGGAGTCCCGACTGGCTGGTTACCCCTCTTGGGTGGTGGTCTACGCCACCACCCGGAGGGGAATAAAACCCTGTGGTGACCAAAGGTTGCCACTGGGCCCGTAACGTATTGAGTGCAGTGAGCCCGAGAGGGGACACGTTGTGCTCGCCACCGGGATCCCGGCTGTCAGTCTCCCGGCATCTGTCTCCTGACTGCCGGGATCCCGACCGCCAGGATCTTGTACTGATCCCATATTTTGGATATGTTTCTAAGATGTATGTATCATGATTTTGAGAGAGATTGAATGTGGGAAACAAAGGACAGTTCAGAGTCAAGAATGACATCTAGGAAGTGAGCTTGTGGGGTAGGGTTTATTGAGTGATAGAGATATCATGTTGGTAACTATTATTGGCTAGTGGAAATATAATTAATTCTGTTTTGGAAATATAAATTTTGAGGTGGTAAGATGTCATCCAAGATGAAATGGCAGAAAGACATTAAGGGGGTAATTCAGATCTGATCACTGCAGTGCGTTTTTTTTTGCACAGCGGCGATCATATCTGAACTGCGCACACGTATGCACCGCACTGTGCTGACACGTCGCATGACTGCAACAAGCATAGGTGCCCTGCGATGGGATGGTGTGAATAATCCATTTGCATGGGCGTTTGACAGGAAGAGGCCGTTTGTGGGTGGCAACTGACTGTATACAGGGAGTGTCCGGAAAAATGCAGGCAGGCAGGCTGGCTCAAGCCTATTCAGGGAGGGTGTCTGATGTCAGCTCCGGTCCTGATCAGCCTGTTCTCATCGCACTGGAAGAGTAAGTCCTGGGCTATGCAGAGACAGCACAAAATCAGTTTGTGCCGCTCTACTACACCTGAGGGCAAGCAGGCTTTGTGCCCGGGGCGCCACTGTCCCGAGGGTGCCACTGCCATTGCAAGAACCGTTACTGACACCCTCTGCAGCAGACGCCGTGGGCTGTGTGGGCACCTGCTGCAGCCGGCTCCAGCGACAGACACTAGAGGTCATAATTGACCTCTAGTGTCTGCGGAACTGCTATGGGAGAGACGTCATGATGTCTCTTACATAGAGAGGAGCCAGTGGCCAGAGATAGAGGGCAACGCAGCAGCAGTCGGTAATCAGGAGCGGGGTTGGTAAGTATTGTGTTTTATTTTTGTTTGTTTTGTGTTTGTTTGTAAGTGGCACTACTGGGGCACAGCTACAGGGGACACAACTGCTGGGGGCACTAGTACTGGGGCACAGCTACAGGGGACACAGCTACAGGGGGCACAACTGCTGGGGGCACATCTACAGGGGGTACAACTGCTGGGGGCACTACCACTGGGGGCATAGCTATGGGGGCACTATGACAGGGGGCACAACTACGGGGGGAAAATCTACTGGGGGCACAACTACTGGGGGAACATCTACTGGGGCACAGCTACAGGGGGCACAACTACTGGGGTCACAGCTAGTGGTGTCACAACTACTGGGGGCACTACTACAGGGGGCACAGCTACTAGGGGCAAATCTACTGGGGGCACAACTAATGGGGGCACAGCTACAAGGGTCACTGCTATAGGGGGCACAGCTACTGGGGGCAAATCAACTGGGGGCACAGCTACTGGGGGCACAGCTACAGGTGCACAGCTACTGGGGCATAGCTACAGAGGTCACAGCTACTGGGGGCACTGCTACAAGGGGCAAATCTACAGGGGACACTGCTACAGGGGGCATAGCTACAAGGGACACAGCTACTTGGGCAAATCTACTGGGGGCACAGCTACTGGGAGTACAGCTGCTGGGGGCAAATCTACTGGGGGGAAATCTACTGGGGGCACAGCTACAGGAGCACAGCTGCTGGGGACAAATCTACTGGGGGCACAGCTACAGGGGGCACAGCTACAAGGGTCACAACTACTGGGGGCACAGCTACTGGGGTCACAACTACAGGGGGCACAGCTACTGGGGGCACAACTACAAGGGGCACAGCTACAGGGGGTACAGCTGCTGGGGGCACAACTACAGGGGGCAAATCTACTGGGGGCACAGCTTCAGGGGGGCACAAGTACATATAACGGGATAACTGTGGCCAAGCCCCTTCCTATGAAGAAGCCATGCCCCTATTTTACCTAGGGGGGTGTGCCACAGGTAACTTTCACCCTGGACACCACAAGGTCTACAACCGACCCTGCATACCTGCACAGCGAAAACCTACTCCCATTGTAGGCAGTGACAATCTGATCGCAGGGCAGCAAAAAATGCAGCACAGCGATCAGATCTAAATGACCCCCTGAGTGACACTGCCAAATACAGATGGTGACAAATCTGGGGAGGATAGGTAGATTTTAGTATCCTCTGCATACAGATGATAATGAAATATGAACAAGCTGATTAGTTTGCCAAGAGATGTGATATACAGGACCGGTGCAATGGTGTTCAGCGCCCTCCTGCAAACTATAAAATTGCGCCCTCCCTCCCTTAACTCATAAAGGGACAGCGTGCATCACAAAAGAGGCACGCTATTGTGGTGCCTGCTATTGTGTGCCTGCACACCTTCCTAATATTAGCAGAATTGCTAACGAAAGCAATTTCCTTGCAGTTTCTGAGTAGCTCCAGACCTACTCCTAGATTGCGATCACCTCAGTCCGTTTGGCTCCTGGTTTGACATCACAAACACGCCCAGCGTCCGAACAGCCACTCCTCCGTTTCTCCAGACACTACTGCGTTTTTACCTGGCACGCCTGCGTTTTTTAGCACACTACCTGAAAACGGGCAGTTTCCGCCCATAAACTCACACTTTCTGTCAATCAGCAGAGCGATTGAAAAGCTTCGTTCACCTGTGAGTCAAATAGCATAGTTTTGTGTAAATTTGCTTAGCGCATGCGCCCTGAGATGCATTACGCATGCGCAGAACTGCCAGATTTTAGCCTATTAGCAATTCTGCTAAAATTAGCAGCGAGCTAACAACTCGGAATGAGGGCCTAGGTTGGATTGGGGTGACATGGCATACACACACTTCAGCTTGGAGGGGGGACATGGCATACACACACTTCAGCTAGGAGGGGTGGACATGGCATACACACATTTCTGCTTGGAGGGGGGACATGGCATACACACACCAGCTTGGGAGGGGTGACATGGCACACACTTTAGCTAGGAGGGGGGATGACATGGCACACACATAAGCTAGGAGGGGAAGAGGGGACAAGGCACACACTTCAGCTATGAGGGGGAGGGGAGTGACAGGCACAAACTTAAGTTAGGAGGGGTGACATGGCACACACTTTAGCTATGAGAGGGAGGGGGGTGACATGGCACACACTTTAGCTAGGAGGGGAGGGGGGTGACATAGCACACACTTCAGTTATGAGGGGGAAGGGGGTAACACGGCACACACTTAAGCTAGGAGGGGGAGGGGGGGCATGGTACACACTTCAGCTACGAGGGGGAGGGGGAGTGACATGGCACACACTTTAGTTAGGAGGGGAGGGGGTGACATGGCACACACTTAAGCTAGGAGGGGGAGGTGTGACATGGCACACACTTTAGCTAGGAGGGGGAGAGGGGGACATGGCACACACTTTAGCTAGGAGGGGAGAGGGGTGACATGGCACACACTTAAGCTAGGAGCGGTGACATGGCAAACACTTTAGCTAGGAGTGGAGGGGGGTGACATCGCACACACTTAAGTTAGGAGGGAGGACATGGCACACTTCAGCTACGGGGGAAGGGGGGGTGACATGGCACACACTTTAGCTAGGAGGGGAGGGGGGTGACATAGCACACACTTAAGCCATACCTCCCAAATGTCCCAATTTAAGCAGGACAGTCCCGCTTAAATTGGGAGGGGGGTTACATGGCACACACTTAAGCTAAGAGTGGGAGGGTTGACATTGCACACACTTAAGCTCCGAGGGGATCGGGGGTGACATGGCACACACTAAAGCTATGAGGGGAGGGGGGTGACATCGCACACACTTAAGCTAGGAGGGGGAGGGGGGGACATGGCACACACTTCAGCTACGAAGGGGAGTGGGAGTAACATGGCACACACTTTAGCTAGAAGGGGAGGGGGGTGATATGGCACACACTTAAGCTATGCGGGGAGGAGTGACATGGCACACACTTTAGCTAGGAGGGGAGGGGGGGTGACATGACACACACTTCAGTTATGAGGGGGAAGGGGGTAACATGGCACACACTAAACCTAGGAGGGGGAGGAGGGGACATGGCACACACTTCAGCTATGAGGGGGAGGGGGAGTGACATGTCACACACTTTAGCTAGGAATGGAAGGGGGTGACATGGCACACACTTAAGCTAGGAGGGGGGTGACATGGCACACACTTTAGCTACGAGAGGAGGGGGGTGACATTACACACACTTTAGCTATGAGGGGGAGGGGGGTGACATGGCACACACTTTAGCTAGAAAGGGAGGGGGTGACATGGCACACACTTAAACTAGGAGTGAGTGGGGTGACATGGCACACAGTTTAGCTACGAGGGGGAGGGGGTGACATGGCACACACATTAGTTAGTAGGGGAGTGGGGTGACATGGCACACACTAAAGCTAGGAGGGGGAGGGGTGACATGGCACACACTTTAGCTAGGAGGGGAGGAGGGGTGACATGGCACACACTTCAGTTATGAGGGGAAAATGGGTAACATGGCACACACTTAAGCTAGGAAGGGGAGGGGGGACATGGCACACACTTCAGCTACGTGAGGGAGGGGGGTTGACATGGCACACACTTTAGCTAGGTGGGGAGGGGGGTGACATGGCACACACTTAAGCTAGGAGGGGGAGGGGTGACATGGCAAACACTTAAGCTAAGAGGGGAGGAGGGGTGACATGGCACACACTTAAGCTAAGAGGAGAGGGGGGTGACATAGCACACACTTAAGCTCGGAGGGGGAGGGGGGATATGGCACACACTTAAGCTAGGAGGGGGAGGGGTGACATGGCAAACACTTAAGCTAAGAGGGGGAGGGGGGGACATGGCACACACTTTAGCTAGGAGGGGAGGGGGGGTGACATGGCACACACTTAGGCTAGGAGGGGTGACATGGCACACACTTTAGCTAGGAGTGGAGGGGGGTGACATTGCACACACTTAAGCCAGGAGGGAGGACATGGCACACTTCAGCTACGAGGGGGGGGGGGGTGACATTGCACACACTTTAGCTAGGAGGGGAGGGGGTGACATGGTACACACTTAAGCCATACCTCCCAAATGTCCCAATAAAAGCGGGACAGTCCCGCTATTCAGACACTGTCCCATTGTCCCTCCCACGGGTCGCAGTGTCCCATGGGCGGGGGAGAAGTTGGGGGAACCAGTGATCACTGCTGTTCTGCATTGCAAAGCAGCCGGCGATCACTGACTAGATGTTGTGCACATGCGCACGGCATCTGAACAGTGCACGGAGGAGAGGAAGGGGCTGCTTAGCTGCTCAAGGAGCGCTTGCCACGCCCACAAAACTTTTAAAAAACAGGGATCATAGTGTGATGACCCGTCCCCATCACCCGAGGCCCTGCCCCCAAACTGAGGCCCCACCTCTTTCTGACCACGGTCTCGCCTTTGGTGCGGCATGTCCCTCTTCACATCTTCACAAAGTTGTGAGGTATGCTTAAGTTATGAGGGGGAGAGGTGACATGGCACACACTTTAGCTACGAGAGGGAGGGGGGTTACATGGCACACACTTAAGCTAAGAGGGGGAGGGTTGACATGGCATACACTTAAGCTCTGAGGGGATCGGGGGTGACATGGCACAGACTTTAGCTATGAGGGGAGGGGGGTGACATAGCACACACTTCAGCTAGGAGGGGGAGGGGGGGACATGGCACACACTTTAGCTAGGAGGGGAGGGGGTGACAGGGCACACACTTAGGCTAGGAGGTGTGACATGGCACTCACTTTAGCTAGGAGAGGAGGGGGGTGACATAGCACAAACTTCAGTTATTTGGGGAAGGGGGTAACATGGCACACACTTAAGCAAGGAGGGAGGACATGGCACACTTCAGCTACGAGGGGGGTGACATGGCAAACACTTTAGCTAGGAGGGGAGGGGAGTGACATGGCACACACTTAAGCCATACCTCCCAACTGTCCAAATTTAAGCGGGACAGTCCCGCTATTCAGACACTGTCCCATTGTCCCTCCCACGGGTCGCAGTGGAGGGTAGGGTTAGACATGACACGGCACACACACACTTTAGCTTGGATGGGGGTGACATGGCATACACACACTTCAGCTTGGAGGGGGTACATGGCATACACACACTTCAGCTTGGAGGGGTGGACATGCGATACACACATTTCTGCTTGGAGAGGGGACAAGGCACACACTTCAGCTACAAGGGGGAGGAGAGTGACATGGCACAAACTTAAGCTGGAAGGGGTGACATGGCACACACTTCAGCTACGAGGTGGAGGGGGTTGACACGGCACACACTTTAGCTAGGAGGGGAGGGGGTGACATGGCACACGCCTAAGCTAGGAGGTGGAGGGGTGACATGGCACACACTTTAGCTAGGAGGGGAGGGGGGTGATATGGCACACACTTAAGCTATGCGGGGAGGAGTGACATGGCATACACTTTAGCTAGGAGGGGAGGGGGGGTGACATGACACACACTTCAGTTATGAGGGGGAAGGGGGTAACATGGCACACACTAAACCTAGGAGGGGGAGGAGGGGACATGGCACACACTTCAGCTATGAGGGGGAGGGGGAGTGACATGTCACACACTTTAGCTAGGAATGGAAGGGGGTGACATGGCACACACTTAAGCTAGGAGGGGGGTGACATGGCACACACTTTAGCTACGAGAGGAGGGGGGTGACATTACACACACTTTAGCTATGAGGGGGAGGGGGGTGACATGGCACACACTTTATCTAGAAGGGGAGGGGGTGACATGGCACACACTAAACCTAGGAGGGGGAGGAGGGGACATGGCACACACTTCAGCTATGAGGGGGAGGGGGAGTGACATGTCACACACTTTAGCTAGGAATGGAAGAGGGTGACATGGCACACACTTAAGCTAGGAGGGGGGTGACATGGCACACACTTTAGCTACGAGAGGAGGGGGGTGACATTACACACACTTTAGCTATGAGGGGGAGGGGGGTGACATGGCACACACTTTAGCTAGAAGGGGAGGGGGTGACATGGCACACACATTTGTTAGTAGGGGAGTGGGGTGACATGGCACACACTTAAGCTAGGAGGGGGAGGGGTGACATGGCACACACTTTAGCTAGGAGGGGAGGAGGGGTGACATGGCACACACTTCAGTTATGAGGGGAAAATGGGTAACATGGCACACACTTAAGCTAGGAAGGGGAGGGGGGACATGGCACACACTTCAGCTACGTGAGGGAGGGGGGTTGACATGGCACACACTTTAGCTAGGTGGGGAGGGGGGTGACATGGCACACACTTAAGCTAGGAGGGGGAGGGGTGACATGGCAAACACTTAAGCTAAGAGGGGAGGAGGGGTGACATGGCACACACTTAAGCTAAGAGGAGAGGGGGGTGACATAGCACACACTTAAGCTCGGAGGGGGAGGGGGGATATGGCACACACTTAAGCTAGGAGGGGGAGGGGTGACATGGCAAACACTTAAGCTAAGAGGAGGAGGGGGGGACATGGCACACACTTTAGCTAGGAGGGGAGGGGGGTGACATGGCACACACTTAGGCTAGGAGGGGTGACATGGCACACACTTTAGCTAGGAGTGGAGGGGGGTGACATTGCACACACTTAAGCCAGGAGGGAGGACATGGCACACTTCAGCTATGAGGGGGGGGGGGGGTGACATTGCACACACTTTAGCTAGGAGGGGAGGGGGGTGACATGGTACACACTTAAGCCATACCTCCCAAATGTCCAAATAAAAGCGTGACAGTCCCGCTATTCAGACACTGTCCCATTGTCCCTCCCACGGGTCGCAGTGTCCCGTGGGCGGGGGAGAAGTTGGGGGAACCAGTGATCACTGCTGTTCTGCATTGCAAAGCAGCCGGCGATCACTGACTAGATGTTGTGCACATGCGCACGGCATCTGAACAGTGCACGGAGGAGAGGAAGGGGCTGCTTGGCTGCTCAAGGAGCGCTTGCCACGCCCACAAAACTTTTAAAAAACAGGGATCATAGTGTGATGACCCGTCCCCATCACCCGAGGCCCTGCCCCCAAACTGAGGCCCCACCTCTTTCTGACCACGGTCTCGCCTTTGGTGCGGCATGTCCCTCTTCACATCTTCACAAAGTTGTGAGGTATGCTTAAGTTATGAGGGGGAGAGGTGACATGGCACACACTTTAGCTACGAGAGGGAGGGGGGTTACATGGCACACACTTAAGCTAAGAGGGGGAGGGTTGACATGGCATACACTTAAGCTCTGAGGGGATCGGGGGTGACATGGCACAGACTTTAGCTATGAGGGGAGGGGGGTGACATAGCACACACTTCAGCTAGGAGGGGGAGGGGGGGACATGGCACACACTTTAGCTAGGAGGGGAGGGGGTGACAGGGCACACACTTAGGCTAGGAGGTGTGACATGGCACTCACTTTAGCTAGGAGAGGAGGGGGGTGACATTTCACAAACTTCAGTTATTTGGGGAAGGGGGTAACATGGCACACACTTAAGCAAGGAGGGAGGACATGGCACACTTCAGCTACGAGGGGGGTGACATGGCAAACACTTTAGCTAGGAGGGGAGGGGAGTGACATGGCACACACTTAAGCCATACCTCCCAACTGTCCAAATTTAAGCGGGACAGTCCCGCTATTCAGACACTGTCCCATTGTACCTCCCACGGGTCGCAGTGGAGGGTAGGGTTAGACATGACACGGCACACACACACTTTAGCTTGGATGGGGGTGACATGGCATACACACACTTCAGCTTGGAGGGGGTACATGGCATACACACACTTCAGCTTGGAGGGGTGGACATGCGATACACACATTTCTGCTTGGAGAGGGGACAAGGCACACACTTCAGCTACAAGGGGGAGGAGAGTGACATGGCACAAACTTAAGCTGGAAGGGGTGACATGGCACACACTTCAGCTACGAGGTGGAGGTGGTTGACACGGCACACACTTTAGCTAGGAGGGGAGGGGGGTGACATGGCACACGCCTAAGCTAGGAGGTGGAGGGGTGACATGGCACACACTTTAGCTAGGAGGGGGAGGGGGAGTGACATGGCACATACTTTAGCTAGAAGGGGAGGGGGGTGATATGGCACACACTTAATCTATGCGGGGAGGAGTGACATGGCACACACTTTAGCTAGGAGGGGAGGGGGGATGACATGGCACACACTTCAGTTATGAGGGGAAGGGGGTAACATGGCTCACACTTAAGCTACGAGGGGGAGGAGGGGACATGGCACACACTTCAGCTATGAGGGGGAGTGACATGGCACACACTTTAGTTAGGAGGGGATGGGGGTGATATGGCACACGCCTAAGCTAGGAGGTGGAGGGGTGACATGGCACACACTTTAGCTAGGAGGGGAGGGGGGTGACATGGCACACACTTCAGTTATGAGGGGGAAAGGGGTAACATGGCACACACTTAAGCTTGGAGGGGGAGGGGTGACATGGCACACACTTCAGTTATGTGGGGGAAGGGGGTAACATGGCACACACTTAAGCTAGGAGTGGGAGGGGTGGGACATGGCACACACTTCAGCTACGAGGGGGAGGGGGAGTGACATGGCACATACTTTAGCTAGAAGGGGAAGGGGGTAACATGGCACACACTTAAGCTTGGAGGGGGAGGGGTGACATGGCACACACTTCAGTTATGTGGGGGAAGGGGGTAACATGGCACACACTTAAGCTAGGAGTGGGAGGGGTGGGACATGGCACACACTTCAGCTACGAGGGGGAGGGGGGTGACATGGCACACACTTTAGCTAGGAGGGGAGGGGGGTGATATGGCACACACTTAATCTATGCGGGGAGGAGTGACATGGCACACACTTTAGCTAGGAGGGGAGGGGGGGTGACATGGCACACACTTCAGTTATGAGGGGAAGGGGGTAACATGGCTCACACTTAAGCTACGAGGGGGAGGAGGGGACATGGCACACACTTCAGCTATGAGGGGGAGTGACATGGCACACACTTTAGTTAGGAGGGGAGGGGGGTGACATGGCACACACTTAAGCTAGGAGGGGGAGGTGTGACATGGCACACACTTTAGCTAGGAGAGGAGGGGGGTGACATGGCACACACTTCATTTATGAGGGGAAAGGGTGTAACATGGCACACACTTAAGCTAGGAGGGGTGACATGGCACACACTTAAGCTACGAGGAGTGACATGGCACAAACTTAAGGTAAGAGGGGTGACATGGACACACTTTAGCTACGAGGGGGAGGGGGATTGACATGGCACACACTTCAGTTATGAGGGGAAAGGGGTAACATGACACATACTTAAGCTTGGAGGGGGAGGGGTGACATGGCACACACTTCAGTTGTGAGGGGGAAGGGGGTAACATGGCACACACTTAAGCTAGGAGAGGGAGGGGGGACATGGCACACACTACAGCTACGAGCGGGAGGGGGAGTGACATGGCACACACTTTAGCTAGAAGGGGAGGGGGGTGATATGGCACACACTTAAGCTATGCGGGGAGGAGTGACATGGCACACACTTTAGCTAGGAGGGGAGGGGGGGGTGACATGGCACACACTTCAGTTATGAGGGGGAAGGGGGTAACATGGCACACACTTAAGCCTGGAGGTAGGACATGGCACACTTAAGCTACGAGGGGGGTGACATGGCAAACACTTTAGCTAGGAGGGGAAGGGGGTGACATGGCACACACTTAAGCAATACCTCCCAACTGTCCAAATTTAAGCGGGACAGTCCAGCTATTCAGACACTGTCCCATTGTCCCTCCCACGGGTCGCAGTGGAGGTTAGGGTTAGACATGGCACACACACACACACACACACACACACTTTAGCTTGGAGGGTAGGAGGGAGACACGGCACACACACACACTTTAGCTTGGATGGGGGTGACATGGCATATACACACTTCAGCTTGGAGGGGGTACATGGCATACACACATTTCTGCTTGGAGAGGGGACAAGGCACACACTTCAGCTACGAGGGGGAGGAGAGTGACATGGCACAAACTTAAGCTGGGAGGGGTGACATGGCACACACTTTAGCTACGAGGGGGAGGGGGATTGACATGGTACACACTTTAGCTAGGAGGTGAGGGGGTGACATGGCACACGCTTAAGCTAGGAGGTGGAGGGGTGACATGGCACACACTTTAGCTAGGAGGGGAGGGGGGGTGACATGACACACACTTCAGTTATGAGGGGGAAGGGGGTAACATGGCACACACTTAAGCTTGGAGGGGTGACATGGCACACGCTTCAGTTATGAGGGGGGACGGGGTAACATGGCAGACACTTAAGCTAGAAGTGGGAGGGGGAAATGGCACACACTTCAGCTACGAGGGGGAGGGGGAGTGACATGGCACACACTTTAGCTAGAAGGGGAGGGTGGTGATATGGCACACACTTAAGCTGTGCGGGGAGGAGTGACATGGCACACACTTTAGCTAGGAGGAGAGGGGGGGTGACATGGCACACACTTCAGTTATGAGGGGGAAGGGGGTAACATGGCATACACTTAAGCTAGGAGGGGGAGGAGGGGACATGGCACACACTTCAGCTATGAAGGGGAGGGGGAGTGACATGGCACACACTTTAGTTAGGAGGGGAGGGGGGTGACATGGCACACACTTAAGCTAGGAGGGGGAGGTGTGACATGGCACACACTTTAGCTAGGAGAGGAGGGGGGTGACATGGCACACACTTCATTTATGAGGGGAAAGGGTGTAACATGGCACACACTTCAGCTACGGGGGGAGGAGGGGTGACATGGCACAAACTTAAGCTAGGAGGGGTGACATGGACACACTTTAGCTACGATGGGGAGGGGGGTTGACATGGCACACACTTTAGTTAGGAGGGGAGGGGATGAATATGGCACACGCATAAGCTTGGAGGTGGAGGGGTGACATGGCACACACTTTAGCTAGTAGGGGAGGGGGGGGTGACATGGCACACACTTCAGTTATGAGGGGGAAGGGGGTAACATGGCACACACTTAAGCTTGGAGGGGGAAGGGTGACATGGCACACACTTTAGTTGTAAGGGGGAAGGGGTTAACATGGCACACACTTAAGCTAGGAGGGGCAGGGGGGGACATGGCACACGCTTCAGCTACGAGGGGGAGGGGGAGTGACATGGCACATACTTTAGCTAGAAGGGGAGGGGGGTGATATGGCACACACTTAAGCTATGTGGGGAGGAGTGACATTGCACACACTTTATCTAGGAGGGGAGGGGGGGTGACATGGCACACACTTCAGTTATGAGGGGGAAGGGGGTAACATGGCACACACTTCAGCTAGGAGGGGGAGAAGGGGACATGGCACACATTTCAGCTACGAGGGGGAGGGGGGGTGACATGGCACACACTTTAGTTAGGAGGGGAGGGGGGTGACATGGCACACACTTAAGCTAGGAGGGGGAGGTATGACATGGCACACACTTTAGCTAGGAGAGGAGGAGGGTAACATAGCACACACTTCATTTATGAGGGGAAAGGGTGTAACATGGCACACACTTAAGCTAGGAGGGGGAGGGGTGACATGGTACACTCTTAAGCTACGAGGGGAGGAGGGGTGACATGGAATACACTTAAGCTACGAGGAGAGGGGGGTGACATAGCACACACTTAAGCTTAAAGGGGGAGGGGGGACATGGCACACACTTTAGCTAGGAGGGGAGGGGGTGACATGGCACACACTTTAGCTAGGAGAGGAGGGGGGTGACATGGCACATACTTCAGTTATGAGGGTGAAGGGGGTAACATGGCACACACTTAAGCCAGGAGGGAGGACATGGCACACTTCAGCTACGAGGGGGTGACATGGCACACACTTTAGCTAGGAGGGGAGCAGGGTGACATGGCACACACTTAAGCCATATCTCCCAAAAGTCCCAATTTAAGTGGGACAGTCCCGCTATTCAGACACTGTCCCATTGTCCTTCCCATGGGTCACAGTGTCCCGTGGGTGGGGGGGCAGTTGTGGGAACCAGTGATCACCGCTGCTCTGCATTGCAAAGCAGCCGTCGATCACTGACTAGATGCCTTGCGCATGCGCACGGCATCTGAACAGTGCGCGGAGGAGAGGAAGGGGCTGCCCAGCTGCTGAAGCAGCGCTTGCCACGCCCACAAAACTTTTAAAAAATGGGGATCGTAGTGTGATGCCCCGTCCCCATCACCTGAGGCCCTCCCCCCAAACCTGAGGCCCCGCCTCTTTCTGACCACGGTCGTGCCTTTGGCGCGGCATGTCACTCTTCACATCTTCACAAAGTTGTGAGGTATGCTTAAGCTATGAGGGGGAGAGGTGACATGGCACACACTTTAGCTACGAGAGGGAGGGGGGTGACATGGCACACACTTAAGAGGGGGAGGGGTGACATGGCACACACTTTAGCTACGAGAGGGAGGAGGGTGACATGGCACACACTTAAGCTAAGAGGGTGGGGGGTGACATGGCACACACTTAAGCTCCGAGGGAATCGGGGGTGACATGTCACACACTTTAGCTACGAGGGGAGGGGGGTGACATAGCACACACTTAAGCTAGGAGGGGGAGGGGGACATGGCACACACTTAAGCTAGGAGGGGGAGGGGGGACATGGCACACACTTAAGCTAGGAGGGGGACATGGCACACACTCCACCCTGTACCCAGATCATAGTAGACAGTTCTGCTGTTCCGCTGCTGCCGCACTGTCTTCTGCTCTGCCCCCTCCTCCATGTACGCTGATGCTGATCACACAGAGTAGACAGATCGGCGGTTCCGCTGCTGCACTGTCTATTTCTTCTGGCTCTTCCTGTGTTAAGGTTGACAGATGCCGGCAGCAACAGGAAGGAAAGTGCTGCACTTCTACGTCAGTAAGGAGGCAGGGAGGGGGCAGCCGCTCTTCATGTTGTCGGCGCCGCTGCTGCGGCTTCCTGTCAGTGTGACAGGCACTGGTAGCCGGCAGCAACAGCACACATCAGCAAGGTCGCAGAGCAGGGAGAATGCCTCTCCGACCCAGCACCTCCCTGCTTTGCAGGAACTTGCTGAGTGGGTAGCACCGGGCCTGGTGGTATAGATTGAGACCTAAGACTGAGCCTTGTGATACTCCAGCTGATAGAGGTAGCAAAGAGGAGGTGGATTGAGAGATATGAACACTGAAAAAATGATTAGATAGGTTCTCCCTCTTCCAAATAGACCTCTTATTAACATGGTATACCCCATTTTAATGTATATAATTATTTTCTCTACCTTATATGTCTATGTTTTATGTTCTTCTTGTTTTCCCCTAAGGTTCTCTGCTTCTGAAACTGTATTAAATTAGGCTTTTGAAGCCCCCCTTCAATGTATTTGTGTATATAAAGCACACTTTAAGGTCGAGACCCCCTTGCTTGTTTCAAGCATCCCTCCGATCTGCCCTTACACAGGTATTGTATTACTGTGTAAAAATTCAGGGGGCACTATTCTAGTAAACTCTTTTATAAATTATTAAAATGTGTATTAGCAATCTTAAGGACCCATCTGATGAAGTGAATGTGCTCACATGCTAACCCAAATATGCACTAAGAACATATTTATACTCCATGTTAATTATAGAGTTTATCATAAATGATTTAAATATCAGTGTTCTTAGTGCTTTGTGTGCACCTGCATTTTTTTTGTACATGTCACTAGAAGTCTCAGAATGGCAACACTTCTTAGGCTGATTCATCAAAGCCACATCCACTTTCCTCTGTTGAGGACCTCATCTAATCTGGGGTAAGGAGCTGTGAGGCCTAGTGCCACACAGGCCCATTGTTAAAGGGGGGACCCGCTGCACACCATGCACCTGTCAGATTTGCCCCAGTGCCAGCACATGCCCAGACCCCCCCCCCCCCCACACACACACACACACACACACCATACTTGCTGGTTGTGCTACCATCTTTCTCGAGTTCCCTTTGGTGTAAGCATGGAAATTAAAGAATATGGCACTGGACCAGAGTCTTTGATATTTTCCATTGGAAAGTTGGTACAACCAGCAAGTGGATTAGGTTGGCAAGCTTCATGTTATTGGGACTGAAGTACATTCTCCACCAATATCTTAAAACACTCTTTGCAAGGCTGCAATCAACACAAGACCACAAAGAACTTGGGCACTTTTAAAGAGGAGCGAGTGTGTTTTATTTAACACTTTAAATCCCTGAATCAACAATTTAGACCATACCTCCCAACATGACCCTCTCCAGGAGGTACACAATGCTCTGCTTCTGAACTTTTCTCATTATTTATGATTACCAGCACCTGTGTCGAACCGGTGAATGGATAAGAAAGGTGTTTCTGCACAGGTGATGGCAATCATAAATTAAGAGGGAAGTCCAGGAGCAGAGCATTCTGTCCCTCCTGGAGAGGGTCATGTTGGGAGGTATGATTTAGACAAATAATCTATGCATAGTTGCACAAGATATACGTTCATTCCTATCTTACTAAGTAAAAAGGTTTAATCACTGGAATTTACACAAGCATTTTAGTCACCACCAAACAATTAAACATACTCTAACTCTAGTTGTTATCATGTGTGCCTAGGCACCCTGGTGTGTCTTGGGAGCATACTTGCCTACCTGACCCTCTCCATGAGGGAGAAAATGCTCTGTTTCTGGACTTTCCTGGTAATGTATGATTGCCATCACCTGTGGTGAGCTAGTTAATTAATAAGAAAGGTGTTTCATCATAGGTGATGGCAATCATACGTTACCAGGAAAGTCCAGGAACAGAGCATTTTCTCCCTCGTGGAGAGGGTCAGGTAGGCAAGTATGCTTGGGAGACTTGCAGGGGTGCTTTGGATTGGTGGTCTAGGGCCAATTCAAATTTATTATGGTCAATCTAATAGGAAAAACCAGTGCTGGTGGCTGCCAATCATAAAATATGTGGCAAACAGAAGCAAATCCTGTCCCTCACCACACAACTAACCTTACTTCATTAAATATTTCTTTTTAAATTTCTCAATAAAAACTTTGACCTAGGGCTGCCGTGAAAAAATTCTTATACTCTCGGGTGCCGTAATTCAAAAAAGTTTGGAGACCACTGTTCTAATAAATAGATATTTAAATACACTTATTGACCATATGCCCTTTGTAGTCCAGAATATATCTGCATTTTCACCACAGTCTGTTTATGAGTCCTCTGTAAATAACCCTAGTTGTTGCCAATTAAGGTAGTTTCTATACAATGTAAATGTGTTATATTTTAAGTTGCTGAAGCATACATTTCTCTGAAATGCAATCTCCTCAGGTAAATGTTCATGCAGGATTTAGTTGTAATGCAGTGTATTTTGCACATATGGCACCATTTCTCTGATTTATTACAACCTGAATCACTGGAACGCATCAGCTGGCTTCAAGCCTGATTGGAGTAAACTTGTCCTTAGACTTTCTTTTAATAAGGATGATGAACCAATCATGTATGATGTTCTCTTAAGTACTGACATCTGTTGGCACTGATGCTGCAGATCCTTCCTCTGTCCTGCTTATTTCCCAAAACTAATCTGCATG
Organism: Pseudophryne corroboree; assembly: GCF_028390025.1. Lineage (NCBI taxonomy): Eukaryota > Metazoa > Chordata > Amphibia > Anura > Myobatrachidae > Pseudophryne > Pseudophryne corroboree. Next base: position 550,509,424 of record NC_086446.1, on the reverse strand, counting down.
ACTGCTAGCCCTTCTGACAGAAACTCCTTTTTTCACCTCTATTTTGTTATTTATCATATTCTTCTAAAATTTCTGGCTAACTCTGATAGCTTCTGTAAATTACGCAGCTTTTCATACTTGCTGTCATTCAAGTTCGTACTTCATTTTACAGACTCAATAATCATACTGCCTATCTCTAATAAATTATCTGACTTGCTTTGGTATGTACATTTTGCACAACATATTAACATATATATTTTCGGGGGGGTTTAAATAACTTTTTTGAAATTTCTCTGAAATTGCTCCTCATCTTCCTGGAGTGTGGATAAGTACATTAAAACGTTGCAGGGACACTTTCTTGCTACTGTATTACCAAACCTATTGCAGTTTTGATTGCTATCCCTCTGAATATGCATAGTACTGAAGGTTTCCTTGCATGTATATCTCTGAGCATAAATATTATGTCCAGCGACTAGAGATGTCATTAGAAAGGTTCCAAAAATATGATAGGGTTAGGCGGACTTGCTACACTTTGTCACATAGTATGGCTGCCAGCTAATTAAATGTATTACTTCAAATAAATATGTTAATCCTGAGTGACAGCAAATGTTCAGAAGGATTGTAACCTGACCTGCCAGCTGTTTTAGCCAACATTATTTATTTATTTCACTAGAACAAATCACGTTTCCAGATCATGTATTCTGTGGCTCAAATTCAACCACATGCAAACTCATATTACAAAAAATGTTACAATATCCTCTCATTTGTAATGCACAAAACACTAAGGGGCTCATTTATCAATGAGTGATAAAACTCACTGTGAATGACAAAACTTGTTGCTTTTGATATATGGTGCTCCAGCCAATCAGCTCCCAACCATCATTTTTCAAGTACCGATAAGTTACCAGCCAATTGGCTGGAGCACCGTTTATCATACCTAGCAAGTTTTATCAACCACAATGAGTTTTATGACTCATTGATCAATGAGCCCTATAAAATCATAATGTTACATATCACTTAATTATTTTACAAAAAAAAATATCATTTTTGTGACTTGTCACATACAGATGAAGACAAATTGTTTAGACAAATACTTCAGTTGTGGATGCATGCTTTACATACATCATTGTGATCGGAGCTAACAACAACTGAAGTTACAGCAGAGATACTAGAGCAGAGGGGGGCAAGGGGGCAGCTCGCCCTTCCCAAAGATTGACTGGAGCGAAGTGTACCCAGTCAATATGTCTCCCCGATGGGCCAACATATCGGAACCTGGGTATACATAGAGCAGTGTTAATGAAGGATGAAGTGATAACTGTTCCATCCCTCATTAGCATACATGTTGTTGCTATTGATATTGTCAGGTTTGATGTGCACATAAAACTTGATGTCCTAGTGACTGCAGCACCCACATATCAGGCATACTGTACAAACTGCTCAATATGCGCCAATGTGAGCAACATATCAGTGCAATCCACCAGATTGGATGACATATCAGTCAGTATGTACCCAGCTTTATATTTAAAGGGAATAGGACATAGAGCATAGAAAAAAATGCACTAACTAAAGATGCCAACTAAATAGAAATAACCAAATAATACTAAAACTATATATAGAAAACAGCTAAAGGAATCTTCAGAATAGCAGATTCTATAGAGTACTGTATGCTGTCAGGTTTTCTAAATAGCACAGGTACTGTTATAGCACTGCAGAAGAATGATGGGCTAATCTTCCAAATAGCACAGGTAATTTGCACAGTAAAGAAATGCTAACAGAGCTATTAAATAGAATAAATATTTGCTCTATGGAGAAATCCTAGAGAGTAACAAGTTTTCTGAATAACACAGAAAATTACAGAGTAGAGAGTTGTTGGCCAGGTCTTCTGAATATCATAGCTTAGTTGCAGTGAAGAGGCATACTGACAGGGCTCCTGCACACCATACTAAAGATAAACTGTAAAAGGATGCTAGGCAGATTTTTAGAATAATCCAGATGAGTTACACTGTGGAGACATAATGACAGGACTCCTATATAGCACAGGTACTGTAAATGAACTGTAGATTGATGAAGAAATATTCTGAATAACCCAGAATAGAAATACAGTACTTGCAGATCTTCCAAATTGCACAGATAAATTAGCTCCACCGAGGAGCACACAGTTATCTATGTAGTTGCCAGAACTGACAGAATCAGACTGATTACTAACCACAAAGAAGAGTCAGAGGAAACTCCCTATAAGTGCTTAACAGCCAATCATCACAAATCTGGAAACCAAGTACAGGATGAGTATCCCATATCCAAATATTCCGAAATACGGAATATTCCGAAATACGGATTTTTTTGAGTGAGAGTGAGATAATGAAACCTTTGTTTTTTGATGTCTCAATGTACACAAACTTTGTTTAATACACACAGTTATTAAAAATATTGTATTAAATGTCCTTCAGGCTGTGTGTATAAGGTGTATATGAAACATAAATGAATTGTGTGAATGTACACACACTTTGTTTAATGTACAAAGTTATAAAAAATATTGGCTAAAATTACCTTCAGGCTGTGTGTATAAGGTGTATATGAAACATAAATGCATTCTGTGCTTAGATTTAGGTCCCATCACCATGATATCTCATTATGGTAGGCAATTATTCCAAAATACGGAAAAATCCCATATCCAAAATACCTCTGGTCCCAAGCATTTTGGATAAGGGAGACTCAACCTGTAATGCACTGAACTCAGCTTCAGCAAGCAAGAACACAGCCCAGCATGAAAACTGAGAACTTGCTGTGCCATTTGGAAGATCTTGAGGTATCTCCAGGAGAGTGAGATATATATATATATATATATATATATATATATATGTACACTGCTCAAAGAATAAAGGGAACACTTAAACAACACATCCTAGATCTGAATGAATGAAATACAGGTTGAGTATCCCTTATCCAAAATGCTTGGGACCAGAAGTATTTTGGATATGGGATTTTTACGTATTTTGGAATAATTTCATACCACAATGAGATATCATGGTGTAGGACCCAAATCTAAGCACAGAATGCATTTATGTTTCATATACACCTTATACACACAGCCTGAAGGTCATTTTGCCAATATTTTTTATAACTTTGTGCATTAAACAAAGCGTGTGTACATTCACACAATGCATTTATGTTTCATATACACCTTATACACACAGCCTGAAGGTAATTTAATACAATATTTTTAATAACTTTGAGTATTAAACAAAGTTTGTGTACATTGAGCCATCAAAAAACAATGGTTTCACTATGTCACTCTCACTCAAAAAAGTCCATATTTCGGAATATTCCGTATTTCGGAATATACATCTACATTCTGTACCTGTGGTGCATTTTAGACAGTTTTACAGTTTTCTGACAGTGTTCACCAGTTTATTATATATATACTTATAGCAGTACGGTAGGCCACTGCTGTACCTACCTCTGTGTCGTCACTCGTCATCCATTAAGTATACTATCCATCTACATTCTATACCTGTGGTGCATTTTAGACAGTTTTGCCGTTTGCTGACAGTGTCCACCAGTTTATTATATATATACTTATAGCAGTACGGTAGGCCACTGCTGTACCTACCTCTGTGTCGTCACTCGTCATCCATTAAGTATACTATCCATCTACATTCTATACCTGTGGTGCATTTTAGACAGTTTTGCAGTTTGCTGACAGTGTCCACCAGTATACTATATATATACTTATAGCAGTACGGTAGGCCACTGCTGTACCTACCTCTGTGTCGTCACTCGTCATCCATTAAGTATACTATCCATCTACATTCTATACCTGTGGTGCATTTTAGACAGTTTTGCAGTTTGCTGATATTGTCCACCAGTTTATTATATATATACTTATAGCAGTACGGTAGGCCACTGCTGTACCTACCTCTGTGTCGTCACTCGTCATCCATTAAGTATACTATCCATCTACATTCTATACCTGTGGTGCATTTTAGACAGTTTTGCAGTTTGCTGACAGTGCCCACCAGTATACTACATATATATACTTATAGCAGTACGGTAGGCCACTGCTGTACCTACCTCTGTGTCGTCACTCATCATCCATTAAGTATACTATCCATATACATTCTATACCTGTGGTGCATTTTAGTTTTGCGCAGTAAATATAGTAGTAGGCCATTGCTATTGATACTGGCATATAATTCCACACATTAAAAAATGAAGAACAAAAATGTGGAGGTTAAAGGGAAAGATCAAGATCCACTTCTACATCGTGCTGAAGCTGCTGCCACTAGTCATAGCCGAGACGATGAAATGCCATCAACGTCGTCTGCCAAGGCTGATGCCCAATGTCATAGTAGAGAGCATGTAAAATCCAAAACACAAAAGTTCAGTAAAATGACCCAAAAATCAAAATTAAAAGCGTCTGAGGAGAAGCGTAAACTTGCCAATATGCCATTTACGACACGGAGTGGCAAGGAACGGCTGAGGCCCTGGCCTATGTTCATGGCTAGTGGTTCAGCTTCACATGAGGATGGAAGCACTCATCCTCTCGCTAGAAAAAAGAAAAGACTTAAGCTGGCAAAAGCACAGCAAAGAACTGTGCGTTCTTCAAAATCACAAATCCCCAAGGAGAGTCCAATTGTGTCGGTTGCGATGCCTGACCTTCTAAACACTGGACGGGAAGAGCTTGCGCCTTCCACCATTTGCATGCCCCCTGCAAGTGCTGGAAGGAGCACCCGCAGTCCAGTTCCTGATAGTCAAATTGAAGATGTCACTGTTGAAGTACACCAGGATGAGGATATGGGTGTTGCTGGCGCTGGGGAGGAAATTGACAAGGAGGATTCTGATGGTAAGGTGGTTTGTTTAAGTCAGGCACCCGGGGAGACACCTGTTGTCCGTGGGAGGAATATGGCCATTGAGATGCCTGGTCAAAATACAAAAAAAATCAGCTCTTCGGTGTGGAATTATTTCAACACAAATGCGGACAACAGGTGTCAAGCCGTGTGTTGCCTTTGTCAAGCTGTAATACGTAGGGGTAAGGACGTTAACCACCTCGGAACATCCTCCCTTATACGTCACCTGCAGCGCATTCATCATAAGTCAGTGACAAGTTCAAAAACTTTGGGTGACAGCGGAAGCAGTCCACTGACCACTAAATCCCTTCCTCTTGTAAGTAAGCTCCTGTAAACCACACCACCAACTCCCTCAGTGTCAATTTCCTCCTTACCCAGGAAAGCCAATAGTCCTGCAGGCCATGTCACTGTCAAGTCTGACGAGTCCTCTCCTGCCTGGGATTCCTCCGATGCATCCTTGAGTGTAACGCCTACTGCTGCTGGCGCTGCTGTTGTTGCTGCTGGGAGCCGATCGTCATCCAAGAGGGGAAGTCGGAAGACCACTTGTACTACTTCCAGTAAGCAAATGACTGTCCAACAGTCCTTTGCGAGGAAGATGAAATATCACAGCAGTCATCCTGCTGCAAAGCAGATAACTCAGGCCTTGGCAGCCTGGGCGGTGAGAAACGTGGTTCCGGTATCCATCGTTAATTCAGAGGCAACTATAGACTTGATTGAGGTACTGTGTCCCCGGTACCAAATACCATCTAGGTTCCATTTCTCTAGGCAGGCGATACCGAAAATGTACACAGACCTCAGAAAAAAACTCACCAGTGTCCTAAAAAATGCAGTTGTACCCAATGTCCACTTAACCATGGACATGTGGACAAGTGGAGCAGGGCAGACTCAGGACTATATGACTATGACAGCCCACTGAGTAGATGTATTGCCTCCTGCAGCAAGAACAGCAGCGGCGGCACCAGTAACAGCATCTCGCAAACGCCAACTCGTTCCTAGGCAGGCTACGCTTTGTATCACCGCTTTCCAGAATAGGCACACAGCTGACAACCTCTTACGGCAACTGAGGAAGATCATCGCAGAATGGCTTACCCCAATTGGACTCTCCTGGGGATTTGTGATGTCGGACAATGCCAGCAATATTGTGCGTGCATTACATCTGGGCAAATTCCAGCACGTCCCATGTTTTGCACATACATTGAATTTGGTGGTGCAGAATTATTTAAAAAACGACAGGAGCGTGCAAGAGATGCTGTCGGTGGCCCGAAGAATTGCGGGCCACTTTCGGCATTCAGGCACCGCGTACAGAAGACTGGAGCACCACCAAACATTCCTGAACCTGCCCTGCCATCATCTGAAGCAAGAGGTGGTAACGAGGTGGAATTCAACCCTCTATATGCTTCAGAGGATGGAGGAGCATCAAAAAGGCCATTCAAGCCTATACATCTGCCCACGATATAGGCAAAGGAGGGGGAATGCACCTGACTCAAGCGCAGTGGAGAATGATTTCAACGTTGTGCAAGGTTCTGCAACCCTTTGAACTTGCCACACGTGAAGTCAGTTCAGACACTGCCAGCCTGAGTCAGGTCATTCCCCTCATCAGGCTTTTGCACAAGAAGCTGGAGACATTGAAGGAGGAGCTAAAACAGAGCGATTCCGCTAGGCATGTGGGACTTGTGGATGGAGCCCTTAATTCGCTTAACCAGGATTCACGGGTGGTCAATCTGTTGAAATCAGAGCACTACATTTTGGCCACCGTGCTCGATCCTAGATTTAAAACCTACATTGTATCTCTCTTTCCTGCAGACACAAGTCTGCAGAGGTTCAAAGACCTGCTGGTGAGAAAATTGTCAAGTCAAGCGGAACGTGACCCGTCAACATCTCCTCCTTCACATTCTCCCGCAACTGGGGGTGCGAGGAAAAGGCTACGTATTCCGAGCCCACCCGCTGGTGGTGATGCAGGGCAGTCTGGAGCGAGTGCTGACATCTGGTCCGGACTGAAGGACCTGCCAATGATTACTGACATGTCGTCTACTGTCACTGCATATGATTCTCTCACCATGGAAAGAATGGTGGAGGATTATATGAGTGACCGCATCCAAGTAGGCACGTCAAACAATCCGTACGTATACTGGCAGTAAAAAGAGGCAATTTGGGGGCCCTTGCACAAACTGGCTTTATTCTACCTAAGTTGCCCTCCCTCCAGTGTGTACTCTGAAAGAGTGTTTAGTGCAGCCGCTCACCTTGTCAGCAATCGGCGTACGAGGTTACTTCCTGAAAATGTGGAGAAGATGATGTTCATCAAAATTAATTATAATCAATTCCTCCGTGGAGACATTCACCAGCAGCAATTGCCTCCAGAAAGTACACGGGGACCTGAGATGGTGGATTCCAGTGGGGACGAATTAATAATCTGTGAGGAGGGGGATGTACACAGTGAAAGGGGTGAGGAATCGGAGGATGATGATGAGGTGGACATCTTGCCTCTGTAGAGCCAGTTTGTGCAAGGAGAGATTGATTGCTTCTTTTTTGGTGGGGGCCCAAACCAACCAGTCATTTCAGTCACAGTCGTGTGGCAGACCCTGTCGCTGAAATTATGGGTTCGTTAAAGTGTGCATGTCCTGTTTATACAACATAAGGGTGGGTGGGAGGGCCCAAGGACAATTCCATCTTGCACCTCTTTTTTCTTTCATTTTTCTTTGCATCATGTGCTGTTTGGGGACAATTTTTTGGAAGGGCCATCCTGCCTGACACTGCAGTGCCACTCCTAGATGGGCCAGGTGTTTGTGTCAGCCACTTGTGTCGCTTAGCTTAGTCACACAGCCACCTTGGTGCGCCTCTTTTTTTCTTTGCATCATGTGCTGTTTGGGGACAATTTTTTGGAAGGGCCATCCTGTCTTGATTGACACTGCAGTGCCACTCCTAGATGGGCCAGGTGTTTGTGTCGGCCACTTGTGTCGCTTAGCTTAGTCACACAGCCACCTTGGTGCGCCTCTTTTTTTCTTTGCATCATGTGCTGTTTGGGGACTATTTTTTTGAAGTGCCATCCTGCCTGACACTGCAGTGCCACTCCTAGATGGGCCAGGTGTTTGTGTCGGCCACTTGTGTCGCTTAGCTTAGTCACACAGCGACCTTGGTGCGCCTCTTTTTTTCTTTGCATCATGTGCTGTTCGGGGACTATTTTTTGGAAGTGCCATCCTGTCTTGATTGACACTGCAGTGCCACTCCTAGATGGGCCAGGTGTTTGTGTCGGCCACTTGTGTCGCTTAGCTTAGCCATCCAGCGACCTCGGTGCAAATTTTAGGACTAAAAATAATATTGTGAGGTGTGAGGTGTTCAGAATAGTCTGGAAATGAGTGTAAATTATGGTTATTGAGGTTAATAATACTATGGGATCAAAATGACCCCCAAATTCTATGATTTAAGCTGTTTTTTAGGGTTTTTTTGAAAAAAACACCCGAATCCAAAACACACCCGAATCCGAGAAAAATTTTTCGGTGAGGTTTTGCCAAAACGCGTCCGAATCCAAAACACGGCCGCGGAACCGAACCCAAAACCAAAACACAAAACGCGAAAAATTTCCGGTGCACATCACTAATATATATTAGGGAGGCAAAATTAATGTTTAATTTTATTCAGAGAGTAATATTATTTTTCTATTGAATTATAGGAGCAATATAATTTTGTTAATTTTTGTAAAAAAAAAATTTAAGACGGGCAACATTTTTTATTTTATAAATGGTGATCAAATAAAAAAACAACATGGTTTTACCGCAGTTTTGACCATATTGCTGGCAGGTTGGCCATTTGTTAACTACTGGGCATTGCTGAAAGTTTAAAAAATGTAAACTACTGCATAACACATCTACTGGAGTATAGGTCAAGCACCTAGCAATTTGCAGGGAACTCAAACCACCAGCAAAATTGATATTTAGTAAGTTTATCCCTAAGTATCTTCTTAAAGTTAACAACATTAATTTATGTTAAAAAAGCAATCTCCATTTCAGAAAGGATTGCACCTTTAACGTTGGTGAATTTAATTTTATTATGCTATCAGTATGTGGGGATCATTCTGAGTTGATCGCTCACTAGCAGTTTTTAGTAGCCGTGCAAATGCATTGCCGCTGCCCACTGGGGTGTGTATTTTCGCTTTGCAGAAGTGCGAACGCTTGTGCAGCAGAGTGCCGGCAAAATCTTTTTATGGAAAACAAGACCATCACTGTAGTTACTCTTCTTGTGTGTTCATTCTAACGACGGTGGGACGGCATTTGATGTCACACACCCGCCCAGCGTTCGCCCATCCACGCATGCGTTTTTCAAACATGCCTGCATTTTTCTAGGCACTCCCTAAAAACGGTCGGTTGCCACCCAGAAACGCTCACTTCATGTCAATCTTCCTGCGTTGTGTCATGCGACTGAAAGCTTCACTAGAATCTGTGCAAAACCACAAAGAACTTTGCACCCGTAAGTCGCTCGTGTGCATTGCGGTGCATACGCATGCGCAGAAATGCTGATTTTTAGCCTGATCGATGCGCTGCGAACAATGGAAGCTAGCAATCAACTCGGAATGACCCCCTATATTTTTACTGTATCTTCCTTTTATTTGCTGGTTCTAAATAGAGATGTGCTGTGGGCACTTTTCGTGTTTTGGTTTTGGATCTGGATGATTTTTCAAAAAAACATAAAAACTGCTAAAATCAAAGAATTTGGGGGTACTTTTGATCCTACTGTATTATTAACCACAATAACATTCATTTCCAGTCTATTCTGAACACCTCACACCTCACAATATTGATTTAGGCCAAAAGGTTTCACCAAGGTGTGCGGCACAAACACCTGGCCCATCTAGGAGTGGCACTGCAGTAGCAGACATGGTAGCAGATTTAAAAAATAGTCCCCAAACAGCACATGCTGCAAAGAAGATAAAGAAGTGCAATGAAGTAGCTGGATGGCTAAGCTAAGCAAAACAAGTGTGCAGCACACACACCTGGCCCATCTAGGAGAAGCACTGCAATGGGAGACAGGATGGCACTTAAAAAAACTAAGCACTAAACAGCACATCATGCAAAGAAGAAAAAGAGGTGCAATGAGGTAGCTGTATGACTAAGCTAAGCGACACAAGTGTGTAGCACAAACAACATGGGACGTACGGGAATTTTCCAAGATGTAATACATGCACAAAATTTGTGGTACTGGAGAGCGTACCCCTATACCCCCTATACCACACAAACACACGGCAAAGCCTGCGAAATGAATTTGGATAATAATAACTATTTTATTTTGAGCTATTATAATAATATGCAACACAGACAAGCGTACCCCTACACCACACAGGGCAAACCTTATAAACATTATCTGGATAATAATATAAGTAATGTATATAACTCTTTTATTTGGAGTAAATAATATACAGTACAGGACACCACCACTGGACTTATGGCAGCACAAGACACCACCACTGGACATGCACACTTTAACAAACCAATCATTTCAGCGACAGGGTCTGCCACACGACTGTGGCTGAAATGACTGGTTGGTTTGGGCCCCAAGCAAAAAAAAAGAAATCAATCTCTCCTTGCACAAACTGGCTCTACATAGGCAGGATGTCGACCTCATCCTCACCCTCCGGTTCCTCACCCCTTTCAGTGTGTAAATCCTCCTTCTCACAGAGTATTAATTCGTCCCCACTGGAATTCACCATCACAGGTCCCTGTGTACTTTCTGGAGGCAATTGCTGGTCAAGATCTTCCTGGAGGAATTTATAATTCATTTTTATGAACATCATCTCCACATTTTGTGGAAGTAACCTCCTACGCCGATCGTTGACAAGGTTACTGGCTGCACTAAACACTCTTTCAGAGTACACACTGGAGGGAGGTCAACTTACGTAAAATAAAGCAAGTTTGTGCAAGGGCATCCAAATTGCCTCTTTTTCCTGCCAGTATACATATGGACTGTCTGACATGCCTTCTTGGATGATGTCGCTCATATAATCCTCCATCATTCTTTTAATAGTTACAGAATCATATGCAGTGACAGAAGACATGTCAGTAATCGTTGGCAGGTCCTTCATTCTGGACCAGATGTCAGCACTCGCTCCTGACTGCCCTGCATCATCGTCAGCGGGTATGCTCGGAAATCTTATCCTTTTCCTCGCAGACCCAGTTGCGGGAGAAAATGACGGAGGAGCTGTTGACAGGTCACATTTTCGATTGAGTTGACAATTTTCTCACCAGCAAATCTTTGAACCTCTGCAGACTTGTGTCTGCAGGAAAGAAAGATACAACATAGGCTTTAAACTTAGGATTGAGTACGGTGGCCAAAATGTAGTGCTCTGATTTCAACAGATTGACCACCCTTGAATCCTGGCAAAGCAAATGAAGGGCTTCATCCACAAGTCCCACATACTTTGCGGAATCGCTCCATCTTAGCTCCTCCTTCAATTTCTCCAGCTGCTTCTTCAAAAGCCTGATGAGGGGAATGACCTGACTCAAGCTGGCAGTGGCTGAACTGACTTCACATGTGGAAAGTTCAAAGGGTTGAAGAACCTTGCACAAGACAGAAATCATTCATGGGTCAGGTTTATTCCCCTTCCTTTGCCTATATCGTAGGTGGATGTATAGGCTTGAATGGCATTTTTCTTCTCCTCCATCCTCTGAAGCATATTGAGTGTTGAATTCCACCTCGTTACCACCTCTTGCTTAAGGTGATGGCAGGGCAGGTTCAGGAGTGTTTGCTGGTGCTCCAGTCTTAGGCACGCGGTGGCTGAATGTAGAAAGTGGCCTGGAAATTTTTGGGCCACTGACAGCATCATCTGCATGCCCCTGACATTTTTCAAAACATTCTGCACCAACAAATTAATTGTATGTGCAAAACATGGGACGTGCTGGAATTTGCCCAGATGTAATGCACACACAATATTGGTGGCATTGTCCGATATCACAAATCCCCAGGAGAGGCTAAGTGGGGTAAGCCATTGTGCGATGATATCCCTCAGTTTTCTTAAGAGGTTGTCAGCTGTGTGCCTCTTATGGAAAGCGGTGATACATAGCGTAGCCTGCCAATGAACGAGTTGGTATTTGTGAGATGCTGCTACTGGTGCCGCTGCTGTTGTTTCTGTGGGAGGAAATACATCTACCAAATGGGCAGTCACAGTCATTTTGGGGGTAATTCCAAGTTGATCGCAGCAGGAATTCTGTTAGCAATTGGGCAAAACCATGTGCACTGCAGGGGAGGCAGATATAACATGTGCAGAGAGAGTTAGATTTGGGTGTGGTGTGTTCAATCTGCAATCTAATTTGCAGTGTAAAAATAAAGCAGATATATAGAACACAAAAAGGATGTACTGGCGCTGGCTGTTAGTCAAATAATGATTACCAATGTAAAAAATATAACAAATTTATTTAGACATTCATAAAAGGCAGTAAAATACCCCCATTCATCAAGGAAAAATAATATAAATATAGCAGCTGCTAAAATTCATATATCTAAAAATGCAGGATACCACTATTTATCCTTTTTGTTGGATATAATGTCCACCGTTTCTGGCTAGGGCTCTATTTCCACATTGTTCACAAGTCATTAGATGACAAGATTATTTACCAGACTTGCTTCCGGATGAGAAAAGTCCCCCTAGGTATCTTTGTGCAGATAAGATCCAAATAGCAGCAGGGGAAAGTCCGGGTCTTTGAAGTACTTGTGTTTGGAAAAATCCAGTGGATGCAAAGAGTCCGTGAATTACCAGAGAGTCTGTCTGGGTAAATCCAATATCAGTGGTCCTGCAGAATGTGGCTCGATCTGCAATCTAATTTGCAGTGTAAAAATAAAGCAGCCAGTATTTACCCTGCACAGAAATAAAATAACCCACCCAAATCTAACTCTCTCTGCAAATGTTATATCTGCCACTCCTGCAGTGCACATGGTTTTGCCCAACTGCTAAAAAATTTCCTACTGCAATCAACTTGGAATTACCCCCATAGTCCTTAGTCTGCCCTTTTCCACTTGTCCACATGTCCATGGTTAAGTGGACAGTGGGTACAACTGCACTTTTTAGGATACTGAGGATACTTTTTGTGACATCTCTGTACATTCTTGGTATCACCTGCCTAGTGAAGTGGAACCTACAGTAGATGGTATTTCGTACCGGGGACACACTACCTCCATCAAGTTCCCACTGAACTAATGGTGGATACCAGATGCTCGCCTAACACCAACATAGCTTTCAAGGCCTCAGTTATCTGCTTTGCAACAGCATGACTGTTATATTTCATTCTCCTCGCAAAGTGCCACTGGATTTTTATGGCAGTATCACTGGACATATACGCCATTACCACTGGACTCATACAGCAGTACCACTGGACTGAATTTATACAGCAGTATCACTGGATTTATACACCAGTACTACTGGATTTATACGGCAGTATCACTGGAATTATACCGCAGTATCATTAGAATTATACGGCAGTACCACTGGACTTATACGACAGTACCACTTGACTGGATTTATATGGCAGTATCACTGGACTTATACGTCAGTATCACTGGAATTATATGGCAGTATCACTGGAATTATATGGCAGTATCACTGGAATTAAACGGCAGTATCAATGGAATTATACAGCTGTAACACTGAACTGGATTTATACGTCAGTTCCACTGAACTGGATTTATACGGCAGTATCACTGGATTTATACACCAGTACCACTGGAATTATACGGCAGTATCACTAGAATTATACGGCAGTATCACTAAAATTATACAGCAGTACCACTGGACTGGATTTATACGGCAGTATCACTTGATTTATATGACAGTACTACTGGAATTATATAGCAGTATCACTGGAATTATAAGGCAGCATCACTGGAATTATAAGGCAGTACCACTGGACATATACGGCAGTACCACTGGAATTATATGGCAGTACCACTGGACATATAACGCAGTATCACTGGACTGGATTTATACACGAGTACTACTGGATTTATATGGCAGTACCAATACGACAGTATCACTGGAATTATATGGCAGTACCACTGGATATATACGGCAGTATCACTGATTTTATATGGCAGTACCGCTGGACATATATGACAGTATCACTGGACATATACAGCAGCACAGGGACACCACCACTGTACTGATGCAGGACAACACAGCACCACTGCAATGGACTGGACTTACACAGCAGCACTGGACATATGGCAGCAGAGGACACCACCACTGTGACTGGATTGATGCAGCACAATACACCACCACTGAACTGATGCAGCACAACACAGCACCACTGGACTGGACTTATACAGCAGCACTGGATATATGGCAGCAGAGCACACCACCACTGTGACTGGACTGATGCAGCACAACACACCACCACTGGATTGATGCAGCACAACACAGCACCACTGGACTGGACTTATACAGCAGCACAGGACATATGGCAGCAAAGGACACCACCACTGTGACTGGACTGATGCAGCACAAGACACTACCACTGTACTGATGCAGGACACATGACGGAGACACATCGTCTCGCTACACTCTCCAATGCCGGAGTGAAAATGGTGGCAATGTGCGGCTCCTTATATATAATCCAAACCCTGCGAGAATTTGACAGCGGGATGATGACGTTTTGCCTCATTCTGATTTCCGAGTCAGGCGGGAAAACCCAAGCTGTGCTCGGATTGGGGCTCGGGTAGTGAAGTTCGGTGGGGTTCTAGGGAAACTGAACCCGCTCATCTCTAGTTCTAAGACATTGGGGTAAATTTACTAAGATGGGAGTTCTATTTAAGATGGGATGTTGCCAATAGCAACCAATCAGATTTCAGGTATTATCTTCTAGAAGGTGCTAAATAAATGAGAAGTAGAATCTGATTGGTTGCCATGGGCAACATCCCATCTTAAATAGAACTCCCATCTTAGTAAATTTACCCCATTGTGTCACATTGACATTCATACTTTTTATTATAGCTTTACTGGTTGTAATTGTGAAGCTACAGTATCAGTGTAAATCAGGAGTTACAGTACTGACTGCAGTTACATAAATGTTCTCCTCACACTGGATGTTCACGTTAAAAAATGTCAGTAGAGGCCAGTTATAGTTTGAACATGAACATATACCATGAACCACATCAAAATAGTTTAATACTTACATTTAATAAAAATCTGCTATTATTCTGGCACCTTGTCACACATCACACAGTATAACATGTTATATATATATTTTTTTTTAACCAAAGACCACTTCTTGGTCATGAAGACATATTGCACCATACAGTGGATTATGGATTAAATTATATTTTATTTAATCGCCTACTTTACCTGCTACTCATACTACAGTATATAAGGAGCAGGAAATGTCTTTTGAAAGTAATTTCCATGTAATTGATTGAAATCATTTAAATTCTATGCAGAGTTCTGCATAATCAGACTTTTCAAATAATCTATTTTGTAAAATTAGTTTGACTGCATAAACCAAGTGTAATATGCCGCTGTTTCCCTAATGATCCCTCAGCCCTGGCTCACATTTCCAAGCAGTATCTCAACTCTTGTGAGCTACTTTGAATTGATGAGACCCCTCATACTTTTTTAAATGCTGATACTTCATCTGAGGAATTGGAGGCAGTGCTAAAAACCAGAAGCCTTTTAAGGTGCTGTGTCTGGATAGCTATGCAATGACATACAGTACTACAAATCTTTTGTACCACAGTTTATCCCAAACATGGTCCACCTGTTTAACAAGATTATGCATAGTGCCCCTTTTCACCCAGTCTCAATTACTTCCTGTATCATTGTTATTACTAAACCCAGTAAAGACATCTCCCTTTGTGCAAACTATAGACCCATTTCCCTGCTGAATACGAACTTTAAGGTTTTTGCAAAAATTTTGGCCACTCTGCTAAATACTGTTCTGGCCTCGGTGGTTGATCCTCGCCAGGTATGATTATCCAGAGTTGGCAAGCCTCAAATAACACCAGGCGTAACATTAATTTGATTCATCACTTTAATGCTTCTAATAGCCCCTTAGATGCTCTTGCATTAGACACAGAGAAGGCATTTGATTGCATCTGTTGACCCTTTCTTATTTTCTACCCTATCGTCTTTCAGTTTTCAAGGTAATTTTGTAACGGCTATTAAAGATCTCTACTCCCGCTTCTCATCTATGGTTATGACACATGGTCTTTGCTCCCCCCATTTCATTTTAAACAATGGTACCCATCAAAGCTGCCCATTATCACCTTTCATTTTTTTCTTTATGCATAGAACCCCTTGCAGCTTGTATTAGATCTAATGTGAACACTGGAGAGATTACTGTGGGACACAAACAATACAATTATTTTTGTTTGCAGATGATGTCCTCCTGATACTTTATAATCCTTTAAAACCCCTCCCCAATCTACAGAACTTCTTTTATATGGTTCTTTATCAGGTTATACATTTAACCATTCCAAATCTGAGGCCTTGGCATTAAACATATTCAATATTAACCTCTAAATTCTCATTTCTTTGGAGACTCTCAGCCATTAAGTATCTAGGGATATCACCAAATCATACTCCGCCCTTTATTGTGTCACTGATATCCCTATGATTAAGTCACTCATACAAGATTTGGATAGACAGATGGGCAGGATTAATGTTTGTAAAGTTAATTTCCTTCCTTGTACTATAAATTGTACCTCTTTCAGACAATCCCTGTCATGATCTCAATCCTATCTTCTCTACAGAAACATTGTCAAAAGTTCATATAGGCAGGTCTTAAACCCCAGGTCAGATGAACAATTCTAAGTAAAAGTGCATTTAAGGGAGGCTTGGGACTCCCTATCTTACAATCAAACTACACATTATGTAAACTCAAACACATAATTTCTTGACACTCATCTACCAGGGTGAAAAAATGGGTGGACCTCGAAAACTCTTTGTTTCAAGTAGAGATGTGCGGCAGGCACTTTTCGTGTTTTGTGTGTTGGTTTTATATCTGGATACCCATTCATGTTTTGGATCTGGATAGGTTTTGCCAAAACCACCCTTTTGGGTTTAGGTTTTGGATCTGGATGATTTTTGAAAAAATCATAAAAATCGTTAAAATCACAGAATTTGGGGGTAATTTTGATACTACTGTATTATTAACATTAATTTCCTCTCATTTCCAGTCTCACAATATTGTTTTTTGGCTTAAAAGTTGCACTGAGGTAGATGTATGACTAAGCTAAGTGACACAAGTAGGCGGCACAAACACCTGTCCCATCTAGGAATGGCACTGCAGTGGAAGACAGGATGGCACTTAAAAAAACTAGTCCCCAAACAGCACATTATGCAAAGATGTAAAAGAGGTTCAATGAGGTAGCTGTATGACTAAGGTAAACGTCACAAGTGTGCGGCACAAACACCTGGCCATCTAGGAGTAGCACTGCAGTGGCACTGCACTAATGACGGATACTGTATGCACATCTAACACCAACATAGCTGTCAAGGCCCCAGGTATCCGCTTTGCAACATGATGACTGCTGTAATTTTTAATCTTCCTCGCAAAGGACTGTTGGACAGTCATTTGCTTAGTTGAAGTAGTACAAGTGGTCTTCCAACTTCCCCTCTGGGATGACGATCAACTCCCAGCAGTAACAATAGCAGCAGCAGCAGCAGCAGCAGTAAGAGTAAGTTGTTCTTGATCTTTCACTATTTTATCCTCCAAATTTTTGTTCTCCATTATTTTTCAGGAGTTATATAACAAAATGCAGCACAGGAGAGCATACCTCTACAACACACAGGGAAAACCCTGTAAAAATTATTTGGATTAAATATTAATAACCTCTTTATGTGGAGTAAATAATATACAGCACAAGACAGCACCACTGAACTTATATGTCAGCACCACTGGACTGGACTTATATGGCAGCACCACTGGACTGGACTTATACATCATTGCCATTGGACATATACGGCAGTATCACTGTACTTATATGGCAGTATCACTGGACATATACAGCAGTATCACAGTACTTATACGGCAGTATCACTGGACATATATGGCAGTGTCACTGGACTTATACGGCAGTAACACTGGACTTATATGGCAGTACCACTGGATTGGATTTATACGGCAGTATCACTGGACTTATACGGCAGTACCACTGGACTAGATTTATATGTCATTATTAATTGATTTATACGGCAGTAACACTGGATTTATTTTCGGTACCACTGGACATATACTACAGTATTACTGGAATTATTTGGCAGTACCACTGGACTTATATAGCAGTACCACTGGACTGGATTTATACAGCAGTATCATTGTATTTATACTGCAGTACCACTGGACTTTGTATGGCAGTACCACTGGATTTATATGGCAGTACCACTGGACTGGATTTATACAGCAGTATCACAGGACTTATAAGGCAGTATCACTGGACTAGTATGGAAGTATCACTGGATTTATACAGCAGTATCAATGGACTTATATGGCAGTATCACTGGATTTATATGGCAGCATCACTGTTATTATATGGCAGTAACACTGGACATACACGGCAGTATCACTGGACATATACAGCAGTACCACTGTACTGGATTTATACAGCAGTACCACTGGATTTATACAGCAGTACCTCTGGACATATACGGCAGTATCACTGGAATTATATTGCAGTACGACTGGACTTATACTGCAGTACAACCCGGACTGGAGTTATACGGCAGTACCACTGGACATATACGGCAGTATCACTGGAATTATATGGCAGTACCACTGGACTGGAGTTATATGGCAGTACCAATGGACTTATATGGCAGTACTACTGGATTTATATGGCAGTATCACTAGAATTATATGGCAGTACCACTGGACTTATACAGCAGTATAACTGGACTGGATTTATATGGCAGGACCACTGGACTTATATGGCAGTACCACTGGAATGGATTTATATGGCAGTATCACTGGATTTATAAGGCAGTATCACTGGACTAGTATGGAAGTATCACTGGATTTATACAGCAGTATCACTGGACTTATACGGCAGTACCACTGGATTTATATGACAGTATCACTGGAATTATACGGCAGTAACACTGGACATATATAGCAGTATCACTGGACATATATGGCAGAACCACTGGACTGGAAATATACAGCAGTACCACTGGATTTATGCAGCAGTACTACTGGACATATATGGCAGTATCACTGAAATTATATGACAGTACCACTGGACTTATACTGCAATACCACTGGACTGGTTTTATACAGCAGTACCATTGGACTTATATGGCAGTACTACAGAACTTATATGGCAGGAGCACTGGAATTATATGGCAGTACCACTGGACTTATATGGCAGTACAAATGTACTGGATTTAAATGGCAGTACCACTGGACTTATACAGCAGTACCACTGCACAGGATTTATATGGCAGAACCACTGGACTCAGGGCCGGATTAACAATGGGGCGGATGGAGCTGCAGCTCCAGGCCCCCCATTGAAAATAGGCCCACAGGACCCCAACCCGAAGGCCTATCTGTAACTCTGCCGGGTCTCCCCCGATTCCCGAAATGAATCCACCTGAAAGTCTGCCCCCAGACCCGTCCGAATCCCCGCCCCCTCGGCCGTCTGAAGTTACTGCTTACCTCAGACTCGGACTGTGCAGATGGGTGGTAAATCCCCGTGTACTCCCCTGCTCTGTAACCCCTCCCACTATCATCGGGGGGCGTGGCTAATGCAGGGTCAGCTGGTGACCGGGCAGGGAGAAGCTTTATACAGCAGTGAGCAGTCACTTCACTACTTCAGCTGCTGTGCAGTGTACATGGTGGATTGCCTGCAGTTGTAACGCTGAGGGGATTCTTGCTCAGGGCAGGAACTCCCCAGCAGTGTCTGCTGTGCTCCGATTGGCAGAGTGACACATCACTCACAGTCAGCCAGCCAATCGGAGCACAGACACCCCCACACCATTCCCAGACAGGAGGCTTCATTGTGATGAAATTGCAGGCTGAACAGTTCAACACTACACAGAACAAATGGTAAGTGTAGTGTCAGTGTGTCACATACTATGTACTGTATGTGTATAGCACTGCACATAATCACTGTAATAAGCCTGGCCTCTCCCCCTCCCTTTTCTCCCCAAAGCCTACATGTTCCCCATATCCTTATCCCCATGGATGTAGCAGCCTCTTCTGTAACCCCCTCCCTCCCAGCTGCCTTTTCTACTGTATTTGTATATGTATATATATATATATATATATATATATATGTATATATATACTGTGTATATATGTATTGTATGTGTTTTCATTGTACGTGCATGCTATTTATATGTAAGTTATACTGTATGTGTAAATGTATATATAAACAAGTCAGCCGGTTTATATGTTTTTATTCAATGAGCAACACGTGAGAGAGCTGTGGAAACATGGACAACATTGGAGAGCTGTAGAATTGAGTGCCGACACACTTTCATGCATAAATATATTTTTTAACATATGGGTTGGGGATGTGTTGCCGGCTGCCAGGATCCCAGTGGTCAGTATACCGACCCTGGGATTATACTGTATATATATATATATATATATATATATATATGTACTACGGTATGCCGGCGCTCGTGATCCCGGCGCCCAGCATACTGGCGCCGGGATCCCGACCGACGGTATACCGGCAGCGGGCCAAGCGCAAAAGAGCCCCTTGCGGGCTCGCTGTGCTTGCCACGCTGCGGGCATGGTGGATTTATTCTCCCTTCAGGAGTGTCGTGGACACCCTAAGTAGGAGAATAGGTATTGGGATTCCGGCACCGGTATACTGAGCGCCGGGATCCCGACAGCCGGCATAGCAAGTGCCACATATATATATATATATATATATATACCACTCCAAAAAAGAACGGCACTGGAGGCAATAAGTTCAGGAATAATGAAGTGTATTAAAATATACTACATATATGTATACTATATCTGTGTGCACACTATGTACAGTATATAAAGTCTATTTATAGGTGTGTATACTCTATGTGTGTATGTATACTGTACTATGTATATGTATTTTTTGTATTGGTATTTATGCTATGTAAATGTAAACATGCATTCTATGTATGTATACTTGTAGGTATGTCTATGTACACTGCATACATATGCTGGGTGTGATACATTTTACCGGCGTTTGGGATGCCGGCAGTCATAAGACTGACAGCGGTATCCCGATGGAGAAGATGCCGACAGGGGTTCGGTAACTATACTTACCTTCCCCACCAACCCCCCTAACCCTAACCCTCCCTCCCCGCAGCCTAACCCTAACACTCCCCAGTGGTGCGTAAACTTAACTCCCCCTTCCCGCAGCCTGAACCTAACCCTCCCCAGTGGCTCCTAAACCTAACCCCTCCACCCATGACCTAACCCTAAAGGTGGGTACACACTAATAGATATATCTGCAGATCAATTGATCTGCAGATATATCTATGGACGGATCGGGCAGTGTGCGGTGCATACACACTGCCCGAGCCGTCGGGGACTGACGTCATGAACTGGGCGGGCGTGTACACACGCCCGCCCAGCTCAGATGTCAATCACCGCCGGCCGCCGCAGCATGTGTACAGGTAGGCAATGTTCAGCACTCCAGCTACAGTTTACAATCCCAGCATGTATTGCCATAAATTTGCTGTTAGGGCAATCTATAACTGTGGAAGGATACGCTGAGATATTTAATTCCACAACATCTGGCGTGCTGGACATTGCCTGTCCCTGCAGTATATATACTGTACGTGTATACTGTGGTGTTGGGGCTGTGTGACTGGCTGCTGGGATCCCGAGCACCGGTCACATGACCGCATCCCATACTGTGTATATGCACGTATGTATACTGTATATGTACACTAGGGAGGAGTTTCATGTGTTTTGCACACCCGTTCTCCCGTCTAAAGTGATGGGAGATTGCAGGGTGCAATTAAATTGTTATATTTTTTATCACACTAATCTCACCCAGACAGGCCAGGTTTAGGCACATAAAACCAAAATGCTGGGTGTGACGCGAATTTGAACAATTTTGTACGCAGACCCATAAAGCTGCTTACAAAATTGTACAACTCGGAACTGGCATAGTACTAATTTGCGGGGATGAGAATTTCACCTGCAATTGTATTCTTCCCTTTTTGTGTAAACTATGGGAGGGATGTAATGCCGTCCGAGTTCGCTGGACGTGCGGGTTGCCGGCCGAACTTGGACTTTTTTTAAAGGGGCATTCATTTACAAGGCAAAGCCATGCTTTGTAAGTGATTGCCCCTTCAGAAAAATGTCAGAGTTCAGCCGGCAACTCGCATGTCCAGCGAACTCGGACTACATTACATCTTTCCTCATGTGTATTATTGCTAATCTATTAAAAGGGTCACCGATTATTGATATTTTTTTTAAAGGGGAACAGATTAATGATATTTTAGTAAAAGGGGCATGGATTAATGCTAATCTAATAAAAGGGGCACAGATTATTTATATTATAATGTGGGTTGACCACACCCCTCCAACTGATGGCCACACTTACCTAAGGCTGGTTATGTCCCTACAGTGGGCCCCTGCCATTGCATTCCTCTGTGGGCCCTTGATGCCCCAGTCTGACACTGACCTCTGTGGATGACCCTGGAGCAGCCCTAGACAACCCAATATGCCTCCTGAGAATTGAGATATCTTCCCAGGAAAGGAATTCCCGAGCTCTTGCAAAGACCACCTGCTGCTGGGAGAGTGGGTAAGAGCCCAATTATTGGAGGTGCTTCAGCCCCCCTAGTCATTTGTCCAGGGATCCTCTAACATGATGTTCTGATTTAAACCACTACACACAGCTGGGCACATGCAGCCTATGGCACTTATCAGGGTGATCTATAGGAGCTTTGTATTGTCCCTCCATTTATTTCACCCCTATACCCTGTCCCTGCTTCCAGCTACCGTCACCCCTACATCAAGTCCCTGCATTCCGGTACCATCACCTTTGCACCCTGTCCCTATGTCCTGATAGCCTCACACCTACACCCTTTCCCTACATCCAGGTACTGTCACCTCTACACACTGTCCCTGCATCTAGGTACCGTCACCCCTACACGCTGTTCATGCATCCAGATACCATAACTCCTACACCTTGTCCCTCAATCCAGGTACCATTACCCCTACAACCTGTCCCTGTATCCCGATACCCTCACCCTTACACCCTCTCTCTGCATCCCGATAACTTCAACCCTACACCCTGTCCCTGCATCCCAGTACCCATACCCTGTTCTTGCATCCAGGTACCCTCACCCCTACACCCGGTCCCTGCATACAGAAACCATTACCCTTTCACCCTGTCCGTGCATCCAGGTACACTCTATCCTTTCATCCAGAGACACTCACCTCTACACAGTGTCCTTTAATCCAGAGACCTGTTCACACCCATAACAACACCCAGTCTAGCAATCTCCTAGACTACCTATGCTTCAGACCTCCATTTCTATCCTCACACTCCTGTCTCCTCAGAGTCATCTCCTCTCAGTTTTACCCCACATTGCCCTGTGTCACACCCCCTGGGTGTGGTGCCCTTTGTATATTATGGTGGTGGTTGGAGCTCTCTGTGTGGCATTTATTGCAATGTTCTTTAGTGTGTTGATGTCATTTGGATACTTTGTGTATTATGTGTTAGTCACTGTGATGCTCTCTAATTTGGACACTGTAACTCTATCTTTTTTATGTGGCAGTCATTGTGATGCTCTCGGTATTATATGGTGTTCACTCCAATGTTCTCTGTATCATATGGCTGTACTGCAATGCTTTCTGTATCATGTGGCGGTCGCTGCAATGGTCTCTGTATTATATGGTGGTCACTCTGATGCTCTCTGTATCATATGGCGGTCATTGATGGTTCTGTATATATGGTCACAAACTTTTTGTTGTTATAGCTTCACTTAAGTAGTTGAAAGTAGACACTAGCTATGAGCTTCATGGGAATATCGACACATACAGCACAGGCCACACCCACTAAGTAAACCACACCCACACCACACTGGTCACATCTCCACATCACTTGTCACACCTCCTAACGAGGCACACAATAGGCCCTTCATAAATTTCAGCTCCAGGCCCATGTGGACCTTAATCTGGCACTGACTGGACTTATATGGCAGTACCACTGGAATGGATTTATACGACAGTATAATTGAAATGGATTTATATGGCAGTAGCACTGGATTTATACAGCTGTACCACTGGACATGTATGGCAGTATCACTTGACATATACGGCAATATCACTGGACATATCCAGCAGTTCCACTGGACTGGATTTTATGGCAGTGACAGTTGATTTATACCAGAGTACCACTGGTCATATATGGCAGTATTTATAAGGCAGTACCACTGGACATATACGGCAGTATTACTGGATTTATACGGCAGTACCACTAGACATATATGGCACTATCACAGTACATATATGGCAGTACCAATGGACTGGATTTATATGGCAGTACCACTGGATTTATACTGCAGTACCACTTGACATATATGGCAGTACCACTGGACTGGATTTATACAGAAGTATCACTGGACTTATACAGCATTATCACTGGACATATATGGCAGTATCACTAAACATATGTGGCAGTATCACTGGATTTATATGGCAGTACCACTGGACTGGGTTTATATGACAGTATCACTGGATTTATAAGGCAGTACCACTGGACTGGATTTTTACGTCAGTACTACTGGATTTATATGGCAGTACCATTGGACTAATGCGGCAGTACCACTGGATAAATATGGCAGTATCACTGGATTTATATAGCAGTATGACTAAACTTATAAGGCACTACCACCGGACATAAACGGCAGTATCACTGGACATATACGACAGTATCAGTGGACTAGGTTTATACAGCACTACCACTGGATTTATATGGCAGTACCACTGGACTGGATTTTTACTGCAGTATCACTGGAATTATATGGCAGTATCACTGGACTTATATGGCAGTGCCACTGTACTGGATTTATACGACAGTATCACTAGACTTATACAGCAGTACCACTGGACATATACTTAAGCATCGCTGTAATTTTATGGCAGTACCACTGGACTTATATGTCGGTACCATTGGACTGGATTTATACGGCAGGTTCCACTGGACTTATATGGCAGTACTACTGGCCTGGATTTATACGGAAGTTTCACTGGATTTATACGACAGTACAACTTAACTGGATTTATACGGCAGTATCACTGAATTTATCTGACAGTACCACTGGACTGGATTTATACAGCAGTATCACTGGACTTATACGGCAGTACCACTGGACATATATGGCAGTATCACTTGACTTAAATGGCAGTATCACTGGACTTATACGGCAGTAACACTGGACAAATATAGCAGTCTTATGGGACATATATGGCAATATCACTAGACTGGATTTATACGGCAGTACCACTGTATTTATACAGCACTACCACTGGACATATACAGCAGTATCACTGGAATTATTTGGCAGTGCCACTGGACTTATACGGCGGTACCACTGGACTGGATTTATACGGCAGGTTCCACTGGACTTACTGTATATGGCAGTACCACTGGCCTGGATTTATACGGAAGTTTCAGTAGATTTATACGGCAGTACAACTGAACTGGATTTATACGGCAGTATTACTGGATTTATCTGATAGTACAACTGGACTGGATTTATACAGCAGTATCACTGGACTTATACGGCAGTACCACTGGACATATACGGCAGTATCACTGGACTTATATGGCAGTACCACTGGACAAATATGGCAGTATTACGCGACATATATGGCAATATCACTAGACTGGATTTATACAGCAGTACCACTGTATTTATACGGCACTACCACTTGACATATACAGCAGTTTCATTGGAATTATTTGGCAGTGCCACTGGACTTACACTGCAGTACCACTGGACTGGATTTTTATACGGCACTACCACTGGACTAGTACGGCACTACCACTGGACTGGTTTTATACAGCAGTATCACTGGATTTATAAGGCAGTACTACAGGACTGGATTTATAAGGCATTATTACTGGATTTATATGGCAGTAACACTGGACTACATTTATTCATCAATACCACTGGATTTATACAGCAGTACCACTGGACTGGATTTATATGGCAGTATCACTGGACTTATTCAGCAGTACCACTGGACATATATGACAGTATCACTAAACATATATGGCAGTATCACTGGACTGTATTTTTATGGCAGTACCACTGGACATATAAAGCAGTATTACTGGAATTATTTAGCAGTGCCACTGGACTTACACGGCAGTACCACTGGACTTATAGGGCACTACCACTGGACTGGTTTTATACAGCAGTATCACTGGATTTATAAGGCAGTACTACTGGACTGGATTTATATGGCAGTATTACTGGATTTATATGCCAGTACACTGGACTATATTTATTCATCAATACCACTGGATTTATACAGCAGTACCACTGGACTGGATTTGTATGGCAGTACCACTGGACTTATTCGGCAGTACCACTGGACATATACGACAGTTTCACTAAACATATATGGCAGTATCACTGGACTGTATTTTTACGGCAGTACCACTGGACATATAAAGCAGTATTACTGGAATTATATGGCAGTAACACTGGACTCATACGGCAATACCACTGGACTGGATTTATATGGCAGTACCACTGGACTTATACGGCAGTACCACTAAACTGAATTTATACAGCAGTATCATTGGATTTATACGTCAGTACCACTGAACAGGATTTTTATGGCAGTACCAGATTTATACGACAGTACCACTGGACTGGATTTATACGGCAGTATCACTGGATTTATACAGCATTATCACTTGATTTGTATGGCAGTATCACTGGATTTATACGGCAGTATCACTGATTTATACGAATGTATCACTTTATTTATACAGCAGTAATAATAATAATAAAGTGTCTGGAATAAACTAACATGCATTCTTACTTTAGGAATCGAATTCGGGACTCTAAGCATGAGAAGCGGAACAGTTCACCACTTGGACACTTCTCCGCCAACATATGAATAAATCCATTGGTTTTGATTATGCCGTAATGTTTACGGGATTAGGATGCTAATATACAATATCCCTAACATCAATAGGCAACAATGTACTTGTAACACGTCTGTTTGCATCTGTGTACACTACTGGTTTTATGTTGCTTTGTCTGCGGTACTTGGAAGCTCACATATTCCTAAAGTACTGTAAATGGACCATATATGCTGTACTATTTGCATCTGTAATGTATATACTGTATGAAATAATGTAGCATAATGAGATGCTGTATATACTGTATGTAGCGTAATGAGAAGCACTAGTAAAGTAGTTCTTACTATGTATTTCAGTATTTTATTTTACGGGAGACCACATGCATGTGCAGTGGTTATTGTAAAAAGTGACATCTGTTGGATGATCGCAGGTATTACACTTAAAGGTAATGACAAACGCTCTGTGCGCCTCCTTGCGACTAGACATGCCTCTCTACGACTAGGCGCACCTCTTTGCCCACCCGCATGCTGCGTATGCCCAATCGTGACTAACGCCTCAGCCAGTCAAGATAATGGAGGACCCATCTGTATGTAATTATTAGAGATGGGCAGACCCACCTGAACATTGAGATCCTATTCGGGATCCAAGCCCGGTTCTGCTTTTCCCACCAGACTCTGATGCCAAAGAGAGGCCAAAAGTCATCTTCCCACTGTTGGATTCTCGCAGGTTTTGGATTCTATAAAGGTCCCCGTGATCGGCACCATCTTCACTCCAGCTGCGGAGAGTATACTGAATGGAGGTGTCCATCAGTACTGTGTGCATTTGGTGTGGGGTGTATCAGTTCAGGGGTGCTCTTTCAGATTTGCTGTATCAGTCCAGGGGTGCTCATTCAGCGCTGCTGTATCATCCAGGGGTGCTCTCTGAGCACTGCTGTATCAGTCCAGGAGTGCTCTTTCAGCTCTGCTTGATCAGTCCAGGGGTGCTCTCTGTGAGCTCTGCTGTATCAGTCCAGAGGTGCACTTT
Source organism: Pseudophryne corroboree (assembly GCF_028390025.1). Lineage (NCBI taxonomy): Eukaryota > Metazoa > Chordata > Amphibia > Anura > Myobatrachidae > Pseudophryne > Pseudophryne corroboree. The sequence goes on along the minus strand of NC_086446.1, from coordinate 550,481,552 downwards.
TAGCTCTGCTTTATCAGTCCAGGGTTTCTCTGTGAGCTCTGCTTTATCAGTCCAGGGGTGCTCTTTCAGAGTCCAGGGGGTGCTCTGTCTGTCAATCCACAGACTGTGTCCCAGTGTAAAAATTAAAATAATATACTCTAAAAACAAAAAGCATAAAAATATAATTATAAAAAAATATATATATATCTTTTTATTTGTACTGTACCCCAGTGTACTATACAATTTTTACTAAAATATATAAGTACTGTGAAATTGCTGGTCAGTCAACAGTATATTATTATTTTATACTCATAAATGTGTTGTATGACACTGTTGGTAAAGGTCAACCACAGTGTTGGACCATTTGTGACTCATACACATTTTGTGCAACACTGGGGTATATTTACTAAGATTCATAATTGTCGGGATTTGGAGGGAGATTAAACACAAATGACATCGATAGTGTGAATTTGCAACTTTTTGTTTTTTTTACGACTCATTTACTAAGCTGTCGTATTCTGCATTTTCGTTTTTTCCTATGCCGATGTCATTCATAATGTCTGGCAGTGTTTTACGGGAGTGATTAGTAAAACACTGCAAGACTTAACAGAATGAATCCCAGCCGGATCTGTGAGATCCGTGCAGGGCTTCATTGTGTATAATCTGAGAAGTGATGAAAGAGTTAAAAATCCCCCCCAACAAATGCGTGGGGTACCCCCTCCTAAGCATAACCAGCCTCATGCTCTTTGAACTGGTCCTGGTTGTAAAAATACAGGGGGAAAAATGACTGGGGTTCCCCTATATTTAAACAACCAGCACCGGGCTCTGCACCTGGTCCTGGTGCAAACAATACGGGAGACAAAAAAAGTATTTTTTACACCAGCACCGGGCTACACTAGTCAGAAAGATAATGCCATAGCTGGGGGACACTTTTATATTGGTCCCTGCAGTCCTGGCATTAAATAACCAACTAGTCAACCCTGGCCAGGGTACCCTGGAGGAGTGGGGACCCATTAAATCAAGGGGTCCCCCCCTCTAGCTACCCAAGGACCAGGGGTGAAGCCTGAGGCTGTCCCCCCCATCCGTGGGTGGTGGATGGGAGGCTGATAGCCTTTTGTGTAAAAAAAGAATATTGTTTTTTGTAGCAGAATTACAAGTCCCATCAAGCATCCCCCGCAAGCTGGTACTTGGAGATCCACAGGTACCAGCATGCGGGGGAAAACGGGGCCGCTGGTACCTGTAGTTCTACTACAAAAAATACCCAAATAAAAACAAAACACACACACCATGAAAGTAAAATTTTATTAAACATACATGCACACTTACATACATACATACATACTTACCTATGTTGACACGAAGCACTCGGTCCTCTTCTCCAGTAGAATCCAGGGGTACCTGTAAATAAAATTATACTAACAAACAATCCTGTGTAGATCGGTCCTCTTCTTGACAGTTATAATCCACGTAACTTGTTAAAAAAAATCTGAAATACCCGTACCACGCACTGAAAGGGGTACCATGTTTTCACATGGAAACCCTTTCCCTGAATGTCGGGACCCCCTGTGACTCCTGTCAAAGAGGGTCCCATCAGCCAATCAGGGAGCACCACATCATGGCACTCTCCTGATTGGCTGTGCGCTCCTGCACTGTCAGTCAGGCAGCGCACTGTGGATACAATGTAGCGAAGCGGCGCTACATTATATCCAATGGTGGGAACTTTGCGGTCTGCGGTATACTGCGAGGTTAAGTGGAGTCATTCTTGTGGCCTCGGGCTTCACCCCTGGTCCTTGGGTGGCTGGATGGGGGGACCCCTTGATTTAAGGGTTTCCCACTCCTCCAGGGTACCCCGGCCAGGGGTGACTAGTTGGTGATTTAATGCCAGGGCCGCAGGGACCAATATAAAAGTGTCCCCCGGCTGTGGTATTATCTCTCTGACTAGTGGAGCCGGTACTGGTGTTAAAACTACGGGGGACCCCTACGTTTTTTGCCCCCTTATTTTTTGCACCAGGACCAGGTACAGAGCCCAGTGCTGGTTGTTTTAAATATGGGGGAACCCCAGTCAATTTCTCCCCCGTATTTTTACAACCAGGGCCGGCTCAAAGAGCCCGAGGCTGATTATGCTTAGGAGGGGAGACCCCACGCAATTTTTTTTTTATTTTTTTTTATTCTTTCACACCCCTTCCCACTGATAAACATGCATGGATCTCACTGAAAAGCAGGTCTATTTGAAAACTGCTTTTTTTTTACGATTTGTACTTTTTCACGGCAGTGTTTGGCTATTGCCGGCAGTGATTGTGAATACTATTTTTTTTGTAAATTTACCGAGTTGTATAAAATAACAGGCGTGTTTGACCGATGGTGTATTAATTTGTATTTTTTCCTTTGCCTTCAAAAAAAAATACGAATGCCCTCAACACTGCCGATATTTGTGTTTAGTAAATTCCAGAGATGACACTTTGATGAAAGAGCACCAAATCAGTCAAAATTGGGATCTTAGTAAATATAACCCACTGTGTGTGAAGGTGGAACCACAGTAATATATTATATTTCCTAAACATACAGGTGTTGTATGATGCTGTGGGCGAAGGTGGTACAACAGTAATATTTTGTATTTCCTACTTATGCAGGTATTGTGTGATGCCGTGGGTGAAGGTGGTACCACAATAATATATTGTATTTCCTACTCATACACGTATTGTACGATGCTGTTGGAGAAGGTCAACCGCAGTGTTCAACTACCATTTTTCACTTATACACTTATTGTGTGACGCTATTGGCTAAGGTAGGCCACATTGTTCGACTACCATCTCTGACACACACATGTATTGGTTGGCACAGTAGGTGGTACACTTTTGTTACAACTTGTGGTGTGAGCTGTACCCCACTTTGTGTTTGTTGATAGAAATGGAAGATAAACAATTGAGATAAAATCATGAACCACATACTAGTGCTGATGCTGCTGCTACTAGTCCTGACAATGTAAGTCCGTCCACATCATTTGCTAATGTTGATGCCCAATGGCATAGAGGGCATGTAAAAACAAAGTTGTTGCACGTAAAATCAAATCAGCAATATAATTTTTCAATGCTAAATAAAAAAAATCACAAGTAGAGTTAACTGTAAATAAACATAAAATTGGTAATATACCATTCACTACACAAAGTAGAAAGGAAATGTTAAGGCTTTTGTTTATGACTGATGGTTCTACTTCTCAAAATTATGATGTAAGCCCTTTTCCCTGTAGAAAGGTTAAAAAAAATGAAACTTGTTAAGGCACAGGAGCCAACTGTGCACTTACAAATATCACCAATCCCCAAGGAGAGTCCAAGTGTGTCCACAGGTGCCATGTATGAGCCTGACGTTTCCAATACTGTACTGGAAGAGGAGTCTCCTTCCACCATTTACACACTCTCTGCAAGTGTTGGAGGAGCAGCACAAGTCAACATGCTGACACTGAAGTTGAGGACGTCACTGTAGACGTACACCAGGATGAGGATACTTGTGTAGCTATCTGTAATAATAATGTTGATGATGAGGATGTTTATGATGAGGATGATGTTTGTTTAAATAAGGCACCAGTGGAGACAGTTGCCCATGGTATGAAAAAGCCCATTGTCATGCATGGGCAAAAGGCAAAAAAAAAAAAATCACCTTTTCTGAGTGGAATTATTTCTACTCAGATCTGGACAACTCTCATGCCATCTGTAGCCATTTTAAAGCCATAGTAAGTAGAGGAAAGGACCTTAACCACCTAGGAACATCCTCTCTTATACGTCACTTGCAGCGCAGTCATCAAAAGTCATTGTCAAATTCAGAAATTTTGACTAGAAACATAACAGTCAGTTCAGCATCACCTAGCTGCTCCCTTCTCTCTGTTAGAGCCAAGGGCCTGCAATCTCCACCACCAACATCTTCCTCATCAACATTCTCAGTCATGATCAGCAGTAGTCCTTCTTCCAATCTCAACTGTGACTGACTCCTCTACTATCTGGTCTTCCTCAGAAGAATCCTTGGGTGTTACGCCTGTTCTGCTGCTGCTGCTGCTACTGTCCAGAAGGGGACCAGGAAGACTACTTGTAGTTTAACTAAACAATTGACTGTTAAACAATCCTGAAAGCAGTCACCCAGTTGCACAGCAGATTATTGACACCATAACAACTATGCTGGTATTAGACATGCGTCAAGTATCCCCCTTTAATGCAGTGGGTTTTAGATAGTTGATTAAGGTCCTGTGTCACAGGTACCAAATCCCATCTTTATTCCACTTCACTAGGAAAGCAATTCCCAGCCTGTACAAGGACATTAAAAAAGCGTTGTCAGTGTCCTCAGAAATGCTGTTATATCCACTGTCCACTAACCTGTAGCCACGGATATGTGGACAAGTGGAACAGGGCAAACTAAAGACTACTGTATATGACTGTGACAGCCCACTGGGAAGATGTATTGCCTTCACCAACAGCATCTTACAAATGACAGCTCATTCAGAAGCAGGCTACTCTTTGTATCACCGGTTTCACTAAGATGCATACCACTGAGAACCTCTTAGAAAAACTCAGGGAAATCATTGTAGAATAAAAATACTACTTACTCTCAGAGTGAGTTTACCATGTGTTTGATTAGAGCTGATTTGTCCAAACAACTTAATATATTTGGATAGTCAGTCCAAAATTACCAGGTTGACAAGAAAACAAAGCAAATAACAGCGCTAACAAACTAACTGGTGCAGACAGGTGTGTAAAAAATAGTTTCAGAAAAATTATTAAAAACACATATCCTGAATAGATTAAGCATTCAATGACACATCATAAAATTGGAGCATAAAAACTAGTCTCTAGTAAGTCAATCCGATGCAAAGGGACAATTTCCACTGGTAGGTGGACACAAAGTGCAGTAAGCCAATCCTTAACGGGACTGTCTATTCTCAAAATAGTTACGAATCCTGGAGATAGTGATTGTTTGATCCCCCTAGCAATGGTCCAACAAGGCACAGGCTCCAGCACACAAATCTGGGGAATAAAGTAAGTTCTCCATGTTGGTATTAAGGCAACAGGTCCCAGGCTTTTAGGTCCACAATCCGAGTAATAATACTAATAATAATAATACTAATAATAATAATAATTTTATTTATATAAAGCTCTTTCTCCAACAGGACTCAAGGCGCTTTACAGACATCAAAAACAATGCACATAATACAGAAGATTTAAGTAATACACCAATAGATAAGCAACACAGACATAAAAGAAAACCTTGAGCACAGAGAAAGCATAATGCATGATTGGTGTGAGAATTTTGGGTAAAAACTTCCCAGGGTTGTGTATTCCAACCTCACAAGGTACCAGGTGTGGCAGCAATCATGGGTGCACTGCGTAGTATTACCCAGGGTGGAATAGTCTACCCCTAGAAGAGATAACACAAAATGGGGAGATTGCAGAGTCCTAACATTCAGAGTAGGGTTCCATCCAAACCATCAGGTCCATGTATTTTTCATCCCATTCACAAGTACACCAAATGAGGCAGCCGTGTTGGGCGCACTACGAAGGTTACACTGTGGGAGATGAGCCATACAAGGGCCAAATATATGCCATGTATGGGAAAACTGACACATGTGTAGTATTATGGTATACACTGCACGGAAAGATCCAAATGAAGCACACCCTGCCCATAGAACCATCCGAGGCAGCCATCGGGGGTGCACTGCGTAGGTTGCTGCTGGCAGGGTGTGCAGTCAGTGGAGGTAAACATTACAGGAATAGAACACAGTGGGGTGGAAGTATGCTGTAAGAAGAAAAAGAAAAGAAAAACACATTATCTGGATGTCAGATTGATGTCCCCAGGTCCAAGAGTATAAGGTCCTAATGTATTTTGCTGTCACAAGGGGCAGCTTTGTCAAAGGTAAAGGTTTGTGCTCCAAATGCCCTTTATATAGGGCTTACAATTACATCTCATTACAACACCTGTCTGCAATCACAGTAGTTACTACATATAGGGGGTCATTCCGACCGGATCATTCGCTGCAGTTGTTCGCAGCGTAGTGATCGGGTCGGAACTGAGCATGCACCGGTGCTGCAGTGCACCGGCGCATGCCGGACGGCCATAGGCTGTCGTTCCCCAGCGATCGCCTCTGCCTGATTGACAGGCAGAGGCATTCGCTGGGTTGGAAGGGGCGGCACAGCGGCGTTTACCCGCCGTTTTGGGGCACGGTCCAGCTAATGCAGACATGGCTGGACCATGCAGGGGGTGGGCTGCAGCGGATGCATGACATCACATGCAGCCATTGTGACCAGGGACAGCGACGAGTAGCACCCGGCCAGCAGCAGGAGCTGCGCTGTCTGGGAGTTACTCAACAAGTACAAAAGCATCGCCGCTATGCCCAGCAATGCTTTTGTACTTGTGCGGGGGGGGGCAGACAGACATGCGGGGCAGGCTGGCCCTGTGCTGGGCGTCCCCCCGCATGTCTGGGAATATGATCGTAGCTGTGCTAAATTTAGCACAGCTACGATCAATTCGGAATGACCCCCATAGTATTTACTAAAAATACATCTTATAAACATCTAATATGTATAGGAGGCAAACCCATTTTTATTTGTTCCCTTTTTAATTAAAAATGATCATTTAGAATAGAATAAATATAATTTAATTCCAAAGCTTTTTTGCTATTTCCCATCACATGACCATTCTCTTGGTTACTATGTAAATGGATCCGTTTACACCTTGCGGGCTACTGTGTCTCTAATCCCTTTTACTTGCAATGCCTGCTTTAGTGGCTATGAGTAATGCGGTCACGTGACGCATCAAGTCCCTCATCGTCATTCATAGCGAAAAAGGGATGTGACTGTAAGCCCTTTATAAAGGGCAATTGGAGCACAGAGCTTTACCTTTGACAAAGCTGCCCCTTGTGACAGCGAAACGTGTAAGGACCTTATACTCTTGGACCTGGGAACATCAATCTGACATCCATATACTCAGACTGAACCTACAAGCCTGGGACCTGTTGCCTTGATACCAACGTGGATTGGTAACTATTTTGAGAATAGACAGTTCCGTTCAAGATTGGCTTACTGCTATTAGCGTTGACTTATTATTGGATATTGGGGGTAATTCTGAGTTGATCGCAGCAGGAACTTTGTTAGCAGTTGGGCAAAACCATGTCCACTGCAGGGGAGGCAGATATAACATGTGCAGAGAGAGTTAGATTTGGGTGGGGTGTGTTCAATCTGCAATCTAAATTGCAGTGTAAAGATAAAGCAGCCAGTATTTACCCTGCACAGAAACAAAATAACCCACCCAAATCTAACTCTCTCTGCACATGTTATATCTGCCTCCCCTGCAGTGCACATGGTTTTGCTCAACTGCTAACAAAGTTCCTGCTGCGATCAACTCAGAATTACCCCCATTGTCCCTTTGCATCTGATTTACTTATCAGAGACTGGTTTTTATACTCCAATTTTTTGATGTGTTATTGAATGCTTAATCCATTTAGGATATGTGTTTTTAATACATTTTCTGAAAATATTTTTTACACACCTCTCTCTACATGTTAGTTTGTTAGCGATGTTATTTGCTTTGTTTTCAGATCATTGCACAAAGGCTTGCCCCACTTGGATTCTCCTCAGGATTTGTTGTATCTGATAATGCCACCAATATTGTGAGATCATTACATCTGGGAGAATTCCAAAACGGTCCCTGTTTTTCTCACAAAATTAACTTGGTCATGCTAAAAAAAAAATTTGTTTAAATGACAGGGGTGTGCAGCAGATGCTGTCTGTGGCCCAAAAAGTTTTGGGACATTTTCGCCATTCTGCATGTGCATGTAGAAGATTGCAGCACTTGCAAGAACAGTTGAACATGCCCTGCCACTAGCTGAAGCAGTAGGTAGTAACGAGGTGGAATTGAACCCTCTACATCAGGCATGTCCAAACTGCGGCCCTCCAGCTGTTGAGAAACTACACATCCCAGCATGCCCTGACACAGCTTTAGCATTCTCTTACAGCAAAACTGTCAGGGCATGCTGGGATATGTATTTTCACAACAGCTGGAGGGCCACAGTTCGGACCTGCCTGCTCTATATGCTTTAGCGGATGGTGGAGCAGCAAAAGGCCATCCAAAGCTACACATCAACCTATGACATAGGGAAAGGAGCGGTAATGCACCTTAGTCCTGCGCAGTGGAGAATAATTTCCATGTTGTGCAAGGTTCTCAAACCCTTCAAAGCTGCCACATGTGAAGTTACAGATAAAGCAGCACTCATTTAGGGTGGCTCCATCGCAGGCGTGCACTCCCCATGTGACTAGGTGATCCGTCTGCCTAGTCACGTCAGGAGTGCACAGAGACGCTCCCATTCTGCTCATCTCCATTCGGGCCCGCTACGGAGACACTCTCCCTTTCTATTAAATGGGGTGCATCTCTGTCACGGGTTCACATGTCCGGCTGGCCAGAGATGCTCTCGGTGTTAGGCCCACCAGGGCGGGGGCGACCAGGCACAGATGGAGCCATGAGTAGCATGGCTCCATCTGTAGTTCAGACACTGCCAGCTTGAGGAAGGTCATTCCTCTTATTAGACTTTTAAAAAAGAAGATGGACAAATTGATGGAGGAGCTGAAAGGAAGCAAGTACGCTAAACATGTCAGACTTGTAGACTAAGCCCTTCTTTGTCTTTGCCATGATTCAAGGGTCATCAATCTCTTGAAATCAGATCACTATATTTTGGCGACTATACTTGATCCTATGTTGTATCTTTCTTTCCGACTGACACAAATCTGAAAAGATGCAAAGAGTTGTTGGTGAGAAAATTGTCAGCTCAAGTGGCACGTGACATGGCAACATCTCCTACTTCAGGAGATGTTGGCATCTGCGGCTGCAGAGAAAAAACTGAATTATCATAAGAGACCCGCTGGCGGTGATGTAGATCAGTCAGGAACAAGTTTTGACATCTGCTCCGGACTGAAGGAGCTGCCTACAATTACTGGCATGTCTACTATCACTGCATATGATACGTTCACCTTTCAAAGAATGATTGATGATTATTTCAGTGATATCATCCAAATAGGCATATCAAACAGTCCGTTTCAATACTAGCAGGGAGAAAAGGCAATTTGAAGGCCTTTCCCAAAATGTGGAAAAGATGGTGTTCATCAAAATAAATTACCAATTACACTAGGAAGACCTTTACCAGCAATTATGTCACACAAAATAAAGAGGCACCTAATACAGTGCATTCCAGTGGGGACAAATTAATATTGTGTGAAAAAGAGAATATACACACTGATGTGGATGAGAAATCAGATGCTGATGATGACATCTTGCCTGTGTAGAGCCAGTTTGTGCACTACCCATTGACAGCTTGTTTTGTGGGGGACCAAACAAACTAATTATTTCAGCCACAAGTGACAGTAACTGTCGCTGAAATTATTGGTTTGTTAAACTGTGCATCTCCTGATTAATATATACAACATAAGGGTAGGCAGGAGTGCCCAAGGACAATTCCATCCTGCACCTCTTTTCTTTGCACTATGCTATGTTTGGAGCATTGCTGACGATTTTTTTTTTGCATGGTTAACTAAACTGACACCCCGGGGTAAATTTACTAAGATGGGAGTTCTATTTAAGATGGGATGTTGCCCATAGCAACCAATCAGATTCTACTTCTCATTTATCTAGCACCTTCTAGAAGATAGTACCTAGAATCTGATTGGTTGCTATGTGCAACATCCCATCTTAAAAAGAACTCCCATCTTGGTAAATTTACCCCACTGTCTGCCACTGCAGTGCCACTCCTAGATGTGCCATGTTGGAAGTCTAAGCACCATATGTTTGTGTCGCCCACTGCTGTCACTTAGCTGAGTCATCCTGCTACCTCGGTGCAACCTTTTGGCCTAAAGTGGTTGAAAACAATATTGTGAGCTGTGAGGTGGTCAAAATTTACTGGAAATCAATGGACATTAATGTTATTTAGGTTAATAATACTGTATGAACAAAAACAGGCCAAAATTCTGTGATTTTAGATGTTTTATGATTTATTTATATTTTAAATACAGATCCAAAACCAATACAGATCCAAAACACGAAGGCGATACATATCAAAAACTAAAACACAATACCAGAGAATAGTCCCGGCGCACATCGCTAGTAATAATATACAATGCCAGTAAAACCACTTTCAAACTTGTTTTATGTTTTGCCAGTATTGCCTAGTAATGATTGTATGCTTGCTGATTTGGGTATGTTTTTTTAGTTTAGAAACATTAAAATTGTCAATTTCAGAAAGAAAAGCAGAGGTGAAATGGCACTTTACAAATCATTATGCAATTGGAAACATGAGCATAGAGTACAGCTCTTTGCCTTGATTGCATTGATTTGTATCAAGGTTGTTTCTTTTAAATATACCACTTTTATGCCATGAAATGAGAAAGAATGTTGTGCAGAGGATTGTTAGACAGTGGAATGACTGCTGTATAAACCTCATATAGTCTGAGGATTGTCCGTAACATAACTATAGCATCTTAACACTTAATTATAATAAATAAAGACACGGAGACTTGAATTTGGCAGAAATTGTTAGCTATTTATTTAAGTGAACCATTAACTGTGAATAATTAAACTAAAGTATGGTGGCCAGAAAGAACGGCTAAACAACCCTATCCCATAGATAACTATCTTATAAAAAAGAACCGACATAAACCTTCCAACAAACAAATAGGTATCCGCTCAACCTCCATCCTGACTACCCACCCGTGAAGGTGATGAGGCTGCCACCCGTGCAGGCGGTCCAGCAGATGTAAAACCAGTCAGCGAAGGAGAGCGCACCTAAAAATCAACAACCAAACGACCTCCAATCCACTCTTTAATATAAAAAATGTTAACTTGCCGTTCTTTCCCGCCACAACCAAACCGTGACAACCCACAGCACGAAAATAGCCAACGCAACAACATAAAACAAACACCACCAGTAGGGAGGGAGGGTGGGACGACAAAAGCAGAAGAGGCTGACCCAGCCCCTTTCTCAGGCTTAAGAACCCATTCCACCTACCCCCAACATTCATTCCTATTGGCTAACAATAAAACTCCCATAATGCCTTACCGTCCTGCCCCCAGACTAGCTGAGGTTTAACCCACTCCTCTCCTATTCTGTCAATTCGTTCTCCTAAACCTCATATAGTCTGAGGATTGTCCGTAACATAACTATAACATCTTAACACTCAATTATAATACATAAAGACACGGTGACTTGAATTTGGCAGAAATTGTTAGCTATTTATTTAAGTAAACCATTAACTGTGAATAATTAAACTAAAGTATGGTGGCTAGAAAGAACGGCTAAACAACCCTATCCCATAGATAACTATCTTATAAAAAAGAACTGACGTAAACCTTCCAACAAACAAATAGGTATCCGCTCAACCTCCATCCTGACTACCCACCCGTGAAGGTGATGAGGCTGCCACCCGTGCAGGCGGTCGAGCAGATGTAAAACCAGTCAGCGAAGGAGAGCGCACCTAAAAATCAACAACCAAACGACCTCCAATCCACTCTTTAATATAACAAATGTTAACTTGCCGTTCTTTCCCGCCACAACCAAACCGTGACAACCCACAGCACGAAAATAGCCAACGCAACAACATAAAACAAACACCACCAGTAGGGAGGGAGGGTGGGACGACAAAAGCAGAAGAGGCTGACCCAGCCCCTTTCTCAGGCTTAAGAACCCATTCCACCTACCCCCAACATTCATTCCTATTGGCTAACAATAAAACTCCCATAATGCCTTACCGTCCTGCCCCCAGACTAGCTGAGGTTTAACCCACTCCTCTTCTATTCTGTCAATTCGTTCTCCTAAACCTCATATAGTCTGAGGATTGTCCGTAACATAACTATAACATCTTAACACTCAATTATAATACATAAAGACACGGAGACTTGAATTTGGCAGAAATTGTTAGCTATTTATTTAAGTGAACCATTAACTGTGAATAATTAAACTAAAGTATGGTGGCCAGAAAGAACGGCTAAACAACCCTATCCCATAGATAACTATCTTATAAAAAAGAACTGACGTAAACCTTCCAACAAACAAATAGGTATCCGCTCAACCTCCATCCTGACTACCCACCCGTGAAGGTGATGAGGCTGCCACCCGTGCAGGCGGTCCAGCAGATGTAAAACCAGTCAGCGAAGGAGAGCGCACCTAAAAATCAACAACCAAACGACCTCCAATCCACTCTTTCATACAACAAATGTTAACTTGCCGTTCTTTCCCGCCAACAGCGAAGTTCTGTTCCACAGAAACTACGCACCGCCACCATACCCCTAACCTACCGAACCAACCACCGAAAACAGATCCTCCAAAAACATAGATAGTCCCTGTCCTGTCAAGTGCACCCCATCAGGTCTAAACAAGTAGAAGTACCGAAACTTGATCCGCTGATGCCAAACCACGGCACCGCCATGGGCCACCACAAACTTAGCCACCGCGGCATTCACCTTCTGGCGAGCCACATTGATCACCCGACAATCCACCACTCCATGCCAACACAACCGCGGCACCATACAAGACCAGATAAGCCTACAGCCTGGCCAAGCGCCCGAAATCACTTGCAGATCCTGAGTAATGGCCAATCGAAGATTCACTGCCTTCCTCCTACCTAGGTCGTTCCCTCCTAAGTGAATCACCAACAGTTTGGGGATGCCAAACCGCCGAACCTGCTCCATAAGCTTCGCTTTCAGGTCATGCCAAAGCATACCACGCACACCTATCCACCGCACATCAGCCGAACCCACAAAGCAAGGAACCCCTTCCGTAGCAAAAAAATTGGCTGCCCAATAAACATAGGAATGGCCAATCACCCACACATCACACACATCCACCCGCCAACCTAAAAGGGAAAAAACAGATAAACAACGTGAATATGGGAGATAAAACCAAACCCAGCCCAGAACAGGAACCAACTATCAGAACGAGGATCTGCCAAAAAGAAAAATTTGAATAGAGGACTATAACTTTCCTCTTGAACAAGCTTCTGGCCAATCGAAGCAACAGAAAGAAACAAAAGGAAAAAACAAAATAGCAAAAAAAGGGGAGGGGGAGGTAAGAGCTGGGAGGGGGGGGGGTTTGGGGGGAACACAGAATAACTCGGCTGAAGGTGAAACGTAAAAACCTGCTGAGGAACTTGTAATTAGATGCCAATTAGCCGAATTGAATAAATTAAGCCAAATCAGTTTGTCAGTTCAGGCAAAAAATCGCGAAGCACTCCAGACCCCCACTGCCAGCAGTAGCGAGTAGCTAGCCATCCGAGTAGGGAGGACAGGGGAGACAAACAATACAGCACGAACACACTGAACTGAAACACACAACGCAGTAACACAAACAACATGTTAGTAGAACAAACTCGCTTACGCAACAACGGGACGAATGTAACGCTTATAAGCCGCCGACTTCCAGCGGCTCAAAGCCTTCATTTCATCCACAGTGCGCCCTGCAGATGCTGCAGAAGTGGCGGCCCCGATTCTAAAGGAATGGGAACCAAAGTCCCTAGGCGAGAGGCCCAAACTGGACAGGCAGCGCCGCATCATCCATGTAAATTGGTACTTCATCAATGGCGAACCGTCGTAATGCAGGAGCCAAGACCCCTCAGACGAGGGCCTGACCTCCGCATACCGACCAGCCAATGCCACCGGACAACAGTCCCCACCACCCAATGGTGTCAAAGTGAGCCAATGACCTCTACCCATCTGATCAGTTTTGGAGCGGCGCAGCCTGCACAGCACGGACCCCCCACCCACAATAACATCCGCGCGCCGCATAAAGGCCTCAGTTTTCTTAGAAGCCGCAACCAGCTCAGAAACCCTGAATGCACCATGGAACGCCATGGAAAAGGCCAGCTGAAACAGGAGCGTTTCAAAACGGGAGTCCGCCACCCCCGCCACCGCCCCTAAGAGGGAAGAAAGCAGGGACGCATCAATAGGGCGTCGGCCATCGGGAGGCACCGGAGCCGAACGCGCCCAACCTTTAAGTGCCCTTGCCAGCAGGAAACCCTTCGTAAAATCCGGCATACCCTTCAATTTAGAATAAAAGGATATGCCAGCGAGGTACCGAGACATCACGGCCCTCGATCTCCCCGTTACGAAGAGTTGCCAAATGAAGTCTAGAAACAAGCTCTGACCCCTCTTACCTCTAGGCCCTTGGTCACGGGAAAGATCTTCCCACTCCTTCCAGGCCCGACGGTATCCAGCGAGAGTGGACGGAGCCAAAGACAGCTCTGCTAGCCCTTCCAATCAGCCATGATGACCTGCCAAACATAAGAAGGGCAGGGCAAACCTACCGAATCAGCCTCCGGGGCCAACAAACGGAACCTATCCCACTGCCCCCTGGACAAAGCGTCGGCGTTCCCATTATCTACCCCGTGGACGTGTTGCGCCCGAAACAGAATATTGCAGTGCAAACAGGTTAGCATGAGCCGTAATAACACTCGGAGGACCTGCAGGGCCTTAACCCTTTGGTTGTTAACCGCGTGCACGACCCCCAAGTTATCGCAACGGAAGAGAATACTGCGATCGCTCAGTCGCTCCACCCAAACCTCCAAGGCCACCATGATGGGAAAGAGCTCCAGCAACAACAGGTCGCCGGTCAGCCCCTCCCTCGACCAAGACTCGGGCCAAGAGGCCGCACACCAAGCCCCGTCCAGATAACAACCGAACCCAGAGGAGCCAGCCGCATCTGTAAACAACTGCAATTCGAAACTGTCAACGAGCGGGTTCATCCAGATCCGGACACCATTGATATCCGCCAGGAACTAAACCCACATAGCGAGGTCCCGCCTAATCTCTGCCGAGAAACAGACAAAATGGTGCGACCTGGCCGTGGACCGCTCCAACTTCCGGCAAAAAACCCTGCCCATGGGAATCACCCGACAGGCAAAGTTCAACCGACCTAAGAGGGATTGCGCCTCCCGCAACGTAACCTTACTTCATTCTGAGCACTGCGCAATGGACTCCCGTTGCTGCACGACCTTGTCCTGAGGCAGCCGGCACACCCCCGCGATAGTATCGATCTCGATACCTAAAAAGGACAAGCAGGAGAGGGGCCCCGCCGTCTTATCCTCGGCCACCGGGACGGCAAAATGCCCCAGCAATGCACGCAGCGAGAACAGCATTAAACCACAGCGAGGAGAATGCGCGGGCCCCATGCATAAAAATTCATCCATGTAATGTGTAATCCCGCTACCTCCGCAAGAAAACTCCACACACCAATGTAAAAAGGTGCTGAACTTTTCGAAAAAGGCACACGAAACGGAACACCCCATAGGCAGACACTTGTCAATGAGGATTCCTTCCGACGCGGAAACCCATGAATCGAAACGACTCCAGGTGTAAAGGGAGCAAGCGAAAAGCCGATTCAACATCCAGCTTAGCCATGAGGGCCCCCGGGCCACACTCCCGGACCAAGCCCAGAGCATCCTCAAAGGACTGATACACCACCGAACAATATTCCGGCGAAATCGCATCGTTCACCGAGGACCCCGATGGAAAAGACAAATGCTGAATGAGCCGAAACTATCCCGAAGCCTTTTTGGGCACAACCCCCACCGGGGAAATAATCAAATCCTTGATAGGTGGCTGCGCAAAGGGGCCTGCCATTCTCCCCAGGCGAATCTCTTGTTCCACTTTACCTCGAAGCACGTCAGGGAAAGCCCGGGCAGACTGCAGGTTCCTGGCGGCCCGAACTAAAACATCCCCTACCACAGGCAAACGAAAACCCGACGCAAAACCCTCCCGCAGAAATCTTGAGTCGTCTGTGTTTGGGTACCATTCTAACCATTTTAGCATGGCCCAAAAACGAACCGGGGTAGGCGCACTAACTACCGGCAAGCCCGTCCGTTGCTCTTCCGGCAGGGCCAGCGGCCGCCTTGGCACCAGGTCGCCCCCCGCGGAAGCAATTGGAAGCAGGGTGGGATCCGTTACATCGTAAGCAAAGGTGTCGAAAACGACACCGTTGCCCCAGGGGGCACGTGGCATTGTTGAACGCGAAACACTTCCCCTTCGCCGGCGTCTGCTGCAGAGAACGGGCCGCGTTCCAAGGGCGGCTAGGTGGACCCTCAACCGCTGGTCGAAACTGACTCGCCATTGCGGCCTGCGCCACCGACGCCCTCTTAGCCACCATCTTCACATCCTGCGCTCGCGTGACCCGAAGCCATACCTCCACATCTTTGCATCCGAAGTCAATGACGTGCAGGCAATCGTGCTTCTGACGGAACTGTTTGTCGTACTGCAGCCACGAATCGTCCGTAGACTGACGTTGCATGTCATGCACGAGGTGAATATACCTGATGATGTTCATGTGTTCATCAGGGCGATCCTCCAAGTAGCACGCCGCGAAAACACAGAAACCCGCCAACCAGTTGTCATACGATCGAAAGGCCTCCGTCCCAATACCGCCCTTCGCGAGCGCTTCCTTACCTTCCCTCTTGGTGTCCTCCGTCAACGTAAAGAAGTTGACGTATTCCCCCCGTCTAATCTTCCTCCTGCAGCTCTCCCGCAATCCCCGCAAGACTGCCGTGTACTCGCAGCGAACCACGCCCGGCAAATTACGCCTCCTCCTTTCCCGTCGAGAACTACCACTACTCTTCTGAGACCGCTTATCCCTGTGCCGCGCCTCACGCCGCGCATACCTGATAGCCCTCTTCCTAGCCTTCACGGTGCTACTAATCGCCGACTGCCACGAAGAAGAAGAAGAGGAAGATCTACTCGACGTACTGCCGTATGAGGAAGAAGAGGACCCCTGCGATAAAGCAACGGTATCGGTGTCCCACTCACCGGTCGGACCGCTTCCTGGAGGTGACACGTCCGCCACGACCGGCTCCTCCTCCCGATCGTCCCCCGTATCCGAACCTGCAAAAGAAGGGAAAACCGCCGCGGGTGCCAAAGCCCCCCCGGCGGGGATGAAAGCAGATGCCCCCGCGGCCGACAGGGCAGCGCCACCCAGCAGCGAAGCGGGCCAGCCCATAGCGCGACACGCTATTTGGAACTGCACCATAGCGGGGCCAGAAACACTAGGGGAAACGGCCGCGTCGACCACGGCAGTAGTCACGGCCAAAAATGGCGTGAATTCCGCCGTCATTGTCGACACTGCCGCAGTAACGGCAGAGGTATCCGGAGCCGCAGCCCCAACGGACCCCCCGCTCCCCGGGTCCGCAGCAGGGACGGCCCTCGCGCCGCCGCGCCAACCCGGGCGGCCCCGACAGGGCCCAGCGCCAGACGGCCGCCGAGTACCCGCATTATTGCGTGAAGCACCAGCCACCCCCACACTGCCACGGCCCCCACCGCCCCCGCCTACCGGGAGAACCAGATGGCCACCGCTCCCAGACCCCTCTCCTCCACACCTGTCCCCAACAGCAACTGAAGCAGAATCAGGGGAGCCCTCCCCATTGGAGTGGGGAGAGCCCCCAGGAGGCACCAGCGCCAAACGTGCATGCGGGCGTGCCCGCAAATCAGCAGCTGCCTGGCAGGGGTGGCCAGTGGACAAGCCACGGGCCGCAGCCCTGAAACCAACCCCCTGACACAGTGGGGATCCTCCATCCCCCACATCCCTTCTTGCCTGCACGACTCTCAGCGGTGGAGGGTGCGGTGGTGGGCGCGGGGACCGCTCGCGCGCGCATCCCCAAGCCGCCGCAGCCGGAGAGGAATTACCGCCAGTGGGCACCCCCGCTGGCTCTCCCCTACGACCACCCGACCGCGTCCTCCGCCACCCGGCACCTCGTCCCCCCCTAGCCGCAGCTGCGCCGGGAGAATCCCCCGGCGCCTGCGGCACAGACAGCACAGGAGCGGACGTGGACGTGCACCCGCGGCAGCGTCCAGGGACAGAGCCTCGGGCGTGAGCGCAGCACCTCGGCCCGGGGCACGGGATGAAGAGGGGGCAGGAGAAGCATACCGCACAGGGGCACCAGAGGAGCTGCGGGGACGGGACATGGCGGCCAAAACGATAAAAGTGATGGGCACAGAGAGGGGGTGGGGGCACCAGATGTAATGTGGCAAAATCTAAAAGCCAGCAGTGTGTTAACACAGCAACAATGCGAGCTACACAAAAAACACAAGAGCACTCACCCCTACCGCGACAAAAGCAAAAGAGGCTGACCCAGCCCCTTTCTCAGGCTTAAGAACCCATTCCACCTACCCCCAACATTCATTCCTATTGGCTAACAATAAAACTCCCATAATGCCTTACCGTCCTGCACCCAGGCTAGCTGAGGTTTAACCCACTCCTCTCCTATTCTGTCAATTAGTTCTCCTACCATACATTTTTTATGCATTTTCAGTATTTATCCAACAGAAAATCACCTCTCTCCATTCTTCCAGTGATGTAATCTGTGAGTGTGTGTTGGTGCGGTCAGCCATCATGCATTGCAAAGAGTGCTTACTTAACAGCATGTTCCTTATTTAAATCTGAATGCAATCAACATGAATGCAGTCATCTTTTATCTAGTGATGTGCACCGGACATTTTTCGGGTTTTGTGTTTTGGTTTTGAATTCGGTTCCGCGGCCGTGTTTTGGATTCGGACGCGTTTTGGCAAAACCTCACCGAAAATTTTGGGGCGGATACGGGTGTGTTTTGGATTCGGGTGTTTTTTAAAAAAAAAAACCTAAAAAACAGCTTAAATCATAGAATTTGGGGGTCATTTTGATCCCATAGTATTGTTAACCACAATAACCATAATTTCCACTCATTTCCAGTCTATTCTGAACACCTCACACCTCACAATATTATTTTTAGTCCTAAAATTTGCACCGAGGTCGCTGGATGGCTAAGCTAAGCGACACAAGTGGCCGACACAAACACCTGGCCCCTCTAGGAGTGGCACTGCAGTGTCAGGCAGGATGGCACTTCAAAAAATAGTCCCCAAACAGCACATGATGCAAAGAAAAAAAGAGGCACACCAAGGTCGCTGTGTGACTAAGATAAGCGACACAAGTGGCCGACACAAACACCTGGCCCATCTAGGAGTGGCACTGCAGTGTCAGGCAGGATGGCACTTCAAAAAAATTGTCCCCAAACAGCACATGATGCAAAGAAAAGAAGAGGCGCACCAAGGTCGCTGTGTGACTAAGATTAGCGACACAAGTGGCCGACACAAACACCTGGCCCATTTAGGAGTGGCACTGCAGTGTCAGGCAGGATGGCACTTCAAAAAAATAGTCCCCAATTAGCACATGATGTAAAGAAAAAAAGAGGCACACCAAGGTCGCTGTGTGACTAAGATAAGCGACACAAGTGGCCGACACAAACACCTGGCCCATCTAGGAGTGGCACTGCAGTGTCAGACAGGATGGCACTTCAAAAAAATTGTCCCCAAACAGCACATGATGCAAAGAAAAAAAGAGGCGCACCAAGGTCGCTGTGTGACTAAGATAAGCAACACAAGTGGCCGACACAAACATCTGGCCCATCTAGGAGTGGCACTGCAGTGTCAGGCAGGATGGCACTTCAAAAAAATAGTCCCCAAACAGCACATGATGCAAAGAAAAAAAGAGGCGCACCAAGGTCGCTGTGTGACTAAGCTAGTATACTACAGAGGTAGGTAGAGCAGTGGCCTACTGTACCGTAATGCTATATATTATATACTGGTGGTCAGCAAACTGTGCAAAACTTAAATGCACCACAGGTATGGATGGATAGTATACTTGACGACACAGAGGTAGGTACAGCAGTGGCCTTCCGTACCGTACTGCTATATATACTGGTAGTCACTGTGTCAGCAAACTGCAAAACTAAAATGCACCACAGGTATAGAATGTAGATGGATAGTATACTTAATGACGACACAGAGGTAGGTACAGCAGTGGCCTTCCGTACCGTACTGCTATATATAGTATACTGGTGGTCACTGTGTCAGCAAACTGCAAAACTAAAATGCACCACAGGTATAGAATGTAGATGGATAGTATACTTAATGATGACACAGAGGTAGGTACAGCAGTGGCCTTCCATACCGTACTGCTATATATACTGGTGGTCACTGTGTCAGCAAACTGCAAAACTAAAATGCACCACAGGTATAGAATGTAGATGGATAGTATACTTAATGACGACACAGAGGTAGGTACAGCAGTGGCCTTCCGTACCGTACTGCTATATATACTGGTGGTCACTGTGTCAGCAAACTGCAAAACTAAAATGCACCACAGGTATAGAATGTAGATGGATACTAGTATACTTAATGACGACACAGAGGTAGGTACAGCAGTGGCCTACTGTACCGTAATGCTATATATTATATACTGGTGGTCACTAGTCAGCAAAACTCTGCACTGTACTCCTCCTATATAATATTATACTGGTGGTCCCCAGTCCCCACAATAAAGCAGCACACTGAGCACAGATATGGAGTGTTTTTCAGGCAGACAACGTATACTGGTGGTCACTGTCAGCAAAACTCTGCACTGTACTCCTGCTATATAATACAGCTGCTCCCCAGTCCCCACAATTAAGCAGTGTGAGCACAGATATATGCAGCACACTGAGCACAGATATGCAGTGTTTTTCAGGCAGACAACGTATTACTGGTGGTCACTGATCAGCAAAACTCTGCACTGTACTCCTCCTATATACAGCTGCTCCCCAGTCCCCACAATTAAGTAATAAGCAAGCACAAAATATTTGCAATGCATCAACATAAACGGAGAGGACGCCAGCCACGTCCTCTCCCTAACATTTCCAATGCTCGAGTGAAAATGGCGGCGACGCGCGGCTGCTTATATAGAATCCGAATCTCGCGAGAATCCGACAGCGGGATAATGACGTTCGGGCGCGCTTGGGTTACCCGAGCCATACGGGAGTATCCGAGTATGGCTCGTACTCGTTTATAAAGGGTGAAGTACGGGGGGGTTCGGTTTCCGAGAAACCGAACCCGCTCATCACTACTTTTATCCAGAGCAAAACAAACGAAACAATATTATTGCATAGTTACCTGTAGCCAGACTGTGCTGGAAAATTGCATGTTGCATATTTCATTGCTTTGTTTATTTCTGTATTTATATAAAAACCTGACAGTCATTTTAGATACGCAAAATGCACAAACACCACTGCATATTTAGGCATCAAAAAAGTTCACAGGTCACAAAGAATTAATAATCAACAAGCAAACCCATCCCTTTTCAATTTTGGTAGCTGGCTTGACCTTATCAGGAATCTCTTAGGGCCCATTCACCTCTTAGCCTAACAGCGGCTGCACCTCTGCAATAACTGTAGATGGTCCTGACATAACACAGAAAGGCAAAATACCTAAGAACAACAAGTACACAGCCACCTTAAAGCTTTTCAATCAAATAGATACTGTATACTGTAATAAATATTATAAAAACCTAAGGAGCAATATAAACTGTAGTGGCTGTTAACATGCACACAGAATACACTGTATTGTTTCTATTTATATTTTGCACATATGTGAAATATACCATATTATCTTTTTCATTTGAAGTTATTACTTCAACAAACAAAAATATATATTAAAATCTCTAACATTTTTCAAATGTAAAATTAATCTGCAAAAACAACAGAAATAAAAGGCAATACCTCCACTGTGCCTGCTAGACAGTCTCACGTTTACATGTGGCACAATCTTTGAACTTCAAATAAGGAGCACCCACATTTGCATTCAAGAGTCCGTCAGCTCTCCGATATGCTAAGTGGACAAGCTCACAAACTTAAGATGTGTGCTGAACGAACCGCTCAACACACATCTCTCCCGATGTGCTGAGCGTGCGGGGGGAGACGGGCAGGCCAATCTAGCACCAGCGATAGCGATGCGCGGGGCTGCGCATCACTATCGCTGTGGGGGGTACACATGGGGGGTCATTCTGAGTTGTTTGCTCGCAAGCTGCTTTTAGCAGCTTTGCACACGCTAAGCCGCCGCCTACTGGGAGTGAATCTTAGCATATTAAAATTGCGAACGAAAGATTAGCAGAATTGCGAATAGACACTTCTTAGCAGTTTCTGAGTAGCGCCAGACTTACTCGGCATCTACGATCAGTTCAGTCAGTGTCGTTCCTGGTTTGACGTCACAAACACACCCAGCGTTCGCCCAGACACTCCTCCGTTTCTCCAGCCACTCCCGCGTTTTTCCCAGAAACGGTAGCGTTTTTTCACACACTCCCATAAAACGGCCTGTTTCCGCCCAGAAACACCCACTTCCTGTCAATCACATTACGATCACCAGAACGAAGAAAAAACCTTGTAATGCCGTGAGTAAAATTCCTAACTGCATAGCAAATTTACTTGGCGCAGTCGCACTGCGGACATTGCGCATGCGCATTAGCGACTATTCGCTCCGTTGCGACAAAAAAATAACGAGCAAACAACTCGGAATGACCCCCATGGAGCGATCAGGCTTAAAATCTAAGCAATCTAGTCAGATTGCTCAGATTTTAAGCAGCGATCGCTCCGTGAGTACCCCCCTTTAGGCTCACTGTCTGAGTGGATAAGATAATGCAATCTGTGAGTTCTTTTAACACAAGTGTGGTGTTATGGATTTGTTGCTAATTTGACATGATGTGTGTTTATTTTTCTTGCATGTACTACATAAGGTAATACCATTAATGCATTTTTCACCTGCTTTGTAGTTTTCTTTGTTTTATTTTCTTTAAATCAATTATGTCACTATGATGTAAATTAGGACAATTTGGCACCATTTTGCCCTTTACTTGTTACCACTTTTTTGTCATTATTTGCTTGGATAGTTTGATAAAGAGCAATATAGGTCCAAAAAGTTACTTTTTTGTTGCTAATTAACCAGAGTTGCTAAGAAACCACAATGTTTATGCAACTGAGAGTTTAGAGTGATTGGTTGAAAGTAGGAAAAATTGGAAAGCGTAAGGATCTAAGCGACGTTGATAAGAACCAAATTGTGATGGCTAGATAAGTGGGTTAGAGCATCTCCAAAACATCTTGTCGCATGGTGTTCTCCAAGTACGCAGTGTTAGTATCAACCAAAAGTCAGTAAAGGAAGGACAACTGGTGAATCAGCAACAGGCTCAAAGGTGCCCAACACTCATAAATGCATGTGTGGTTAAAAGGCTATCCCACCTGGTCCTATTCCACAGAAGATCAATTTATAGAAAAACTTGCAGAAAAAGTTAATGCTAGCTTTGATACATTGGTATCAGAACACACAGTGCATCACACCTTGCTGCGTATAGAGCTGGGTAGCCACAGACTGTTCAGAGTGTCCATGATGACCGCAATGGGCATGTGATTGTTAGAACTGGAATACTGAGAAATGGAAGAAGGTGTCATGGTCTGATGAATCACATTTTCTTTTACATAATGTGGATGGCTGTCTTTTACCTAGGAAACATATGGTACCAGGATGCCCTATTGGAAGAATACAGGATGGCAGTGTGATGCTCTGGGCAATATTCTGTTGGGAAACCGTAAGTCCTGGAATTCATGTGGATGTTACTTTGAAACATACCACCTACCTAAACATAGTTGTACACCAAGTGCACCCCTTCACAGCAATGGTATTCCCTGATATCTGTGGCAATTTTCTGCAGAATCATGCATCATGCTACCTGCAAATATGGAATTGTTTCAGAAGAGTACAAGGTCCAGACTAAGCCTGTAATTTCGTAGATCTCCCAGATCTCATTCCAATCAAACTTATGTATAGATAGATGATGATAATAATAATAATAATAATATTTATTTATATAGCACTTTTTTTGTAAACACATTTTTATTCAAGTTTTTCAAAGTACAGAGAAACATACAACATTGCAAAAAGGAAGAATGATGCAGGATTTGTGAGTACTGCAATTAAACAAAAGGCATAACGAGGTATAAAACGATGCAGCAATATAAAGGTACAAAAAAGAGAGCTTCCCCAAATCCTGAAGGCAAGGTACATAATAGTCAGGGTGAGGTAGAAGGGGAAAATCTGAAAGACTAGATTAATGCATACTTAATCTCTCCTGAATACAGCATTTGAGGGCCCATATCTCTACCTCCGATTGGAGTCTGAAGAAGTCTATGGAAACAACATACAATATACCTCATAATAGGCAAGGGGGGAGAAGATGTGTCTCTCAACATTCCTGTGTACTGATCGAGTGTGATCAGAGATCAGAAAGAAAGAAAGAAGAAAAGAATTAACAAAGAGAGAAAGAAAGAGGTGAAAGGATAAAGAGGAAAAGGGAGAAAAAGGAGGGGCAGGGGGGGTATTTAGGACGGCGGTCCTACTAAATTGCTCACCGGCGCCCTCAGAGACAACACCCAGCCACCTGCCCGGCATCTAATCACGACAAGGGATGTACCCAAGCGTTGAGAGGGGAGTGGGGGGGATCAAACTGTATGGGATTGTGAGATATCTTGTTCAAATATCTTCATAATCTCTGAACACGTTTCAGGGGGTCTAGTGAGGATATAGGGTCTCCACTTTTTGAAAAAAGTGCCCATTCCCGAGGTGAAATTGGGAGCAATGAGTGACACTCAAAGTATAACAACTTCATTAACAAATTATATACCTCCGCCATGGAGGGTGAAGATCTAGAAATCCAGGACTTCAATAATACTTTTTTCGCTACGGTGACCAGTATTGTCAGAAAGGGCACGAGATGTATCTTGTCAGAGGGTAAGGACTATCTGTCAAAATTTGCAAATAGCAGCGGGACGGGATCCATGGGTACCACCAGGGAGAAAGTAGAGTTAACAAAGTTCCGCAACTTATACCAGAATTTCTTCACCGTGTCACACTCCCAAAAGTTATGGAATAAAGTTGCTGAGGAATGGTGGCATTTCGGGCAGGAGCCAGTCTCCTCTTGTACAAAAAAGCTGCGTTGTTTTTGGGAGATATATGCCCTATATATTGTTTTTATATGAGTTTCCTGAAGGGAGGAAGTGTGCAGGACTTTTAAGGTATTATGGTAATATTTAAAAATAGTATCTCCGGTTATAGCTATACCCAGGTCCTTTTCCCATTGGGCAGCCGTGGACCCCCACACTGACAACTTGCTTGAGGAAATGAGTAGACGGTATATTTGTGACGTTTTATAAGTATTGTTCAGAAATGTTGTCACTAACAGAGCCATAGGGTCAGGGAAATCCCCGCAGGGCATAGGAAGGGGCAGAGATTTAATGTAGTGGGAGAGTTGTGCATAGGAAAAAGCATACATCTTTGAGACACCATACGTCTCCTCCCAATAGGAAAAAGGGAGAAGCTGGCCCCCTGGGTCAAAGACTTGGGAGGTGCTGCGTAATCCTCGTAATTTAAGTCTATGAAAATGAGTGCTATAGAGGCCCGGAAGGAACATTGGGTTCCCCCAGAGTGGTGTCCATTTAAAGTTCAAGGGGTTCCTACCCAACCGTTTGCTAGAGGCCCACCAGGCATCATATGTGTCCCTAAAATAAGGGTTAGAGTATAATCCAGAAGGCAATTTCATTTTGGGGGTAAGTTACAATGCTCCCAGGGCATAAGGTGCAAATAGAGCACAGTCTAGCTCATAATCCGTATATATATTCGTCTCCAAAAGCCAGTCCAGCATATATCGGAAGAACAAAGCACGTGAGTATTGGAGTAAATCAGGAAAACCCCAGCCGCCACTAGTCTTGGGCATTTGGAGTTTTTGTCTAGAAATTCTGGGTTTTTTGGATCTTCATATAAACCTCTGGAAAATGGCTTACAGTTCCCCCACATCCCTAAGGGAAAGGCGTAGTGGTAGCAGCTGAATGCAGTATGTAAATTTAGGCAGCAGTATAGTCTTAATAACTTCTAATCTGCCCAACAAACACAGAGGAAGGGCACTCCAATTCTCCAGAGACTTGCCAAAATGAGTGAATAGTGGGGCATAATTCAGTTTGTAAAGGGCAGAGAAGCACTTGGGGATCAAGATACCCAGTTATTTAATATGCGAAGGCATAATCCTAATAGAATTCAGTCCAGCGGAGGCTGGAAAGATAGGGGTGGGGGCTGTATTCATTAATAGTTCTGATTTATCTACATTAAGCTTGTACCCTGAAAAAGTGCTAAAATGGCGAATCATATTAAAAACCTGAGGGATCGAGTGGGTCGGGTCAGAGAGGAAAAGCAGCATATCGTCCGCAAAAAGGGCTAAGCGCAGGTCAACCCCACCCACCTTAATTCCGGTGTACAGAGGGGAATGTCGGAGAGTCAAAGCTAAGGGCTCCAGTGCAAGTACAAATAACAAAGGGGATAATGGGCAACCTTGACGGGTGCCTCTCAAAATTGGGAAAGCCCCCGACAATATTCCATTACAAATTATTTGTGACGATGCCCCAGAGTACAGGGTTCTTTTAAGATCAATAAAGCAAGCTGGAAAACCAAAGCGGGCCAACGTGTCATAGAGATGGTCCCAGTGTACCATATCAAAGGCCTTTTCTGCGTCAAGTGATAATATGGCTCTCGGCACTTCAGGTCTTGCACACTGGGAAGCACTCACCATTGCCAGGGCTCTCCTAATATTTATTACTGGGTTCCTGCCCTTCACGAAGCCTGTCTGGTCAGCGTGGATGACATTAGGAAGTATTGATTTAAGCCTTTCGGCAAGGATTTTTGTCAGAAGTTTGTAATCGATATTGAGGAGAGAAATTGGTCTATAGGAGCTCGGATCAGAGGGGTTTCGGCCGGGTTTTGAAAGTAATCTTAGAACTGCGGAATTGAAGTAGGGAGGCATCGATCCAGAGGTCATAATTGCATTAAAAACTGAGGTAAGGACCGGAGTTATACTGGGGCTGAGTAGTCTATAATAATCCGGGGTGAGACCATCTGGTCCCGGGGCCTTGCCAGACTTTAGCCCTGAAATTGCCTTCTGGACCTCGGCTTCAGTGATAGGTGACAGGAGAGAAGTACCCTGGGCTGCAGAAATCTGCGGGATAGGAAGGTTTTCCCAGAATAAGGAAGAGTCTGCTGCAGGAGCAGGGGGGGAAGAGTATAAATCTGTGTAGAAAGATTGGAGGATGGAGGCCGTCTGCTCATTTGTAGAGGACAGGGAACCATCCGCCATTTTTAGCGGTTGAATAATGGATGAGGGGCGCTGGCCTTTTAAAAGGTTCGAAAGCATTTTGCTAGATTTGTTTCCATATTTAAAAAATCTATATTCTTTCCGGAAAGTGTAATTAGCCTCAAGTTTAGAGAGCAGGGCCTCAAAAAGAGTCTTAGCCTTGGCATATTCTATTTTATTATGGGTGGACGGTGTCTGTTTGAAGTTAGTAAATGTACATGTGAGGGATTGTTGTGCCGCCATATAATCCTTCAGTAAGGCCTTCTTGGCCGCTAGAGTGTGAGCAATAATGTTGCCTCTAATTGTGGCCTTGGAAGCCTGCCAAAATAAAAGTGGGTCAGTGACAGAAGTGTCAGCGTTATGAAAAGCAAAGGATGGAGGAGGCGAGAGTAAAGTTTTTCTGGGAGGGTGTCAATTGTAGTTCCACCCATATGGCCGCATGATCCGATACAGAGATGGACTCAATTTCAGAATGGACAACTTTGGGCAGCAAGAACTCAGACAACAGCATATAATCAATGCGGGACAGGGTGCCCTGTGCCGCAGACAAGCACGTAAAATCCCTGTCAGTCGGATGCATAACCCTCCAAATGTCCATCAGCTGTAACTTCCTAGCCAAGGCGGGCACCCCAAATTTCGGCAGGTTATTCCCATGTTCACATGGGAACTGTTTGTCTTAATGCTTTGAGGAAATCAAATTCCAGTCCCCACAGACTAGAAGCGGAGTGTCCGCCATTGGTGTAAGTTTGGTAAGAATAGTTTGCAGAAAGCGCTTGCTGTAGACATTTGGAGCGTAAACATTACACAGTGTATACAATTGGTTATTATAGAATATCTGACATATGACCCATCTAGCCCCCTCATCGGCAAGAGTCAACTTAACCTCTACTGGGACAGATTGTTTAACAATGATTACAACTCCCCTGGTTTTCTTTGAGAAGGATGCGGATGCTATGACCTTCCAACCCAGGGCATTCAACCTGTGGATGTCCTGGGATAAGAGGTGGGACTCCTGCAGGAATACCAGGTCCGCATGAAGATTTTGCAAATTTATAAGTACCTTTTTTCTTTCTTGTGGGGAGTTTAGTCCTCCCACATTCCAACTACAGATCTTAAGAGAAGGCATAAACCCAAAAGGAAAGGGTTAGAAAAAATAGGAGACCCACAATAACTGTTGCCCCCCTATAGGTGACACTAATACCTATTCGAGAGATCGCCGTCCTGGGAGATAGAGGGGGGGGGGGGAGACAGGAGACAGGGACAGAAATAAAGAAAGGACAATAATTGAAAGAAGAACAAAAACAGCATAAAACGCATATTGACATTCCGGTTGTTTAGCCCTAACATAGTCACCAAACAGAGTGAACACAGCAAAATTTCCATGGGGGCCCCCAAAAATACAATCAATACGATCCCACCACCAGCCCACCCACCGTGCACCGCTACGCCCTGTTTGGAAAAGCGCGTGCATAGCAACCCCTCTCAGTAAGGAGCCGGCACTTGAACAAATAGCAGCTTGGTCGCTTACAGAAGACTATAAATATCATGGCCTAGTCGCTGACATCAGTGTAATAACAGTGGCAGATTTGCAAACTAGGGAACAGGATCCACAGAATAGGCACATATAGAACAGTCATAATGAACCATATAGACAGTGTAACAAATGGTAACAACAAAACGTAGTTACAGCATCAATAACTGTATCAGAGCAGATGATGGTGTATCCAACCGATTTCAGGAACGACACGTATCAAAGACAGCCATTCACTGAAAAATTAGGGACACGTTAGTCCTGTGAGTGAGAGTCGTCATCTGGTAAGTGCAGAAATGCCTCTGTGTCCTGCACGGAGAGGAAGTCCTTGAACGAGCCATCTCTATAGATACGCAGTCTCGCCGGATATAACAGCGCAAACTTTTGGTGTTCCCGGATAAGCTTTGAGCAGATTGGGGAGAATTCTTTTCTGGCTTTCGTCAGCTCGGCCAAGTAGTCTTGGAATATTAAAAGGGAGTGCCCTTCCCAAGAAATAGGGCGCTGCTTATGGGACGCTTGCCAGAGGATTTCCTTATGTAGGTAATTTAAAACCCTGAAGATCACAGCCCGGGGTCTGCTGCCCTCTCGTGACCGGAATGGTCCAAGGCGATGGGCTCTCTCTATAATGATGTCGGCACATTCATTGCTAACTTGCAGTAAACTTGGCAGGGTATCTCTAACAAAAATAAGCAATTCAGAGCCTTTCACCGTTTCTGGCAGCCCTATCACACTCAAGTTCTGTCGTATGGCCCTGTTTTCCAATTCGTCTGTCTTATTGTGTAAGTGGTAACAGGCTTTGGTGTTGAGACTCACGCCTTTTTTAGATTAGCAATATCTGCAAAGCATTCCCCCATTCTGTGTTCTGTAGTGGAGAGTCTCTGGGAAAATGTAGCTAATTGCCTGTTTATATCAGCGGTCTGTTCTTTCAGGAGTGGCCCCATCGTGTCTTTAATTGCCTGCACCATAGCAGTGTAGGTAATAGGAGAGTCTCAGACAGCCTGTGAGTGCAGTACAGGTGGGGGGGCTTCTTTCCCCCGGCATGTCATATAGCAGGAGGGGAGAAGAGGGTGCACCATCCGGGGATGGTATGGGAGAGCTTGGGGAGCTGGGGAGTGGGGGAGCCGCTAATGCAGCGTGCGGTGTACTTGCTGCGGCATCCTGCCGCCATCTTAACTTCTGTGCGGCGCCGCTCCCTCTCTTTCTCCTTCTGGGCTTTGGAGCGTGGCATGAGCGGCGTGAAATAGTGCTCCATGCGCTGCAGGGCGGTCACGGGCGGCACGGGGACCCAGCGGGTCGATCGCGGGAAGCTGTGTGGCCTTGAAAGAGCTCAAATAGGCTGGGGGTCCGGGAGCTCAGCTCAGCAGCAGCTTTCCATGCGGCGCCCGGAACCGGAAGTTATATAGCACTTTTTATCCAATAGGACTCAATGCACTTAGCAGATAGAATGAATATAATATAATTCAATACAGAAAGAAATAAGAATACAAAAAGATTCCATAAAAAACAGAGAGCATGGAGATACTAAAGGGACAATTAAGGGAATGCTTGAGTAAACAGGAACGTCTTGAGTCTGTTTTTGAAAGATTCTATAGTGGGGGCCTCTTGAACCATGCGGGGATGTGAGTTCCATAGAATTAGAGGTGCATGACTAAAAGCTCAACCCCCCAGATGAATTATGGAGATTCTAAGTGCTGCTAAAAATCCTTCATCTACAGATTGCATTAATCAAGTTGGGAATCAGAAGCTACTACAGATATCATGGGCCCTGGTATTGTAGGGCTAAAAAAGTGAGTAATCCAATATTGAAAATGATTCACCATCCAACAGTTAATTAGTGGAGGGAGTAGAGAATAGGTGTTATATGGCTGGAACGGGGCAGGTTGGTTGATAGTTAGCTAGATAGCTAGATAGAGAGGTGCAGATCATCCATCTTAATATGGCCTCCAATGTGAGCGATTCAGCATCGCTGCACCAAGCCACTTTCAACAACACGCTGCTTTTTCCCCCTGTATTCCTTTATGATCTTTTACCTTTTCTTCTCACACTTTTCATGAATGCTGTGTCTTGATCTATTAAATCATGGGAAAGATACAAAAAGGACATGTGTAGAACAGTCTGTAATAATCATATCTGGTTATAATCATACCGTTTGGAATAACGATAATAATGATATGTGCTGGAGAGAAAAGGTGTACCCTGACACACATTTTGTAAAATAGTGACAATCTTATCAAGGTTTTTTTCAGCAATAATCCTCCACATCACCCAGAATTATGTTCACTTAATATGCACTGTAAATCAACTGAGTTGAAGGGATGGGTGTACCCAACTAACTCAGAAAGAGGTCAACACACAAGGTATCTACAATGTAGAGGAATTTTTTTGTGGGTCTCATTA
The DNA here is from genome assembly GCF_028390025.1 of Pseudophryne corroboree. NCBI lineage: Eukaryota > Metazoa > Chordata > Amphibia > Anura > Myobatrachidae > Pseudophryne > Pseudophryne corroboree. The sequence goes on along the minus strand of NC_086446.1, from coordinate 550,450,641 downwards.
ACAACTGTTTAAGATTCGGACCCCTTTTATAGGCTACCAAAGGCGGCTAGACAATGATTTTTAAACCACCATCTGAGCAGATTATGGGCCAGTTTTTCTTTACTGCCCTCGCAAAATTTGAAGCCCTTGTGTCAAACTGGGTGATGATCACTAATCTGGTCAATTACATTAGATATGTGTGCCTGGCCATTTATCTTTTTTTTTTTTTCATGTTTAGGTTTTGGATTGGTTTTGCCAAAACCACCCTTGTGTGTTTTGGTTTTGATTCTATTGTCTTTTTTTTTTTAATCATAAAAATAGCTAAAATCACAGAATTTGGGGGTGTTTTGCTTCCTACAGTATTATTAACCTCAATAACATTCATTACCACTCATTTCCAGTTTATTTTGAACACCTCACAGCTCACATTTTTGTTTTCATCCAGTTTAGGCTAAAGGTTGCACAGAGGTAGCTGGATGACTAAGTTAAGCGACAAAAGTGGGTAGCATAAACACCTGGCACATCTAGGAGTGGCACTGCAAGGACAGACAGGATGGCAGTTTTATCAACTATGCCCATAAAATGAGCACAAAACGCAAAGAAATATGGTGCAAGATGGACCCACCCTTATGTTGTATATTATTTAAAAAGGACATGCAAAGTTTAAGAAACCAATCATTTCAGCGACAGGGACCATCACTTGTGGCTGAAATTATTGTTTCAGTTTGGCCTCCATAAAACTATTTTTTAGAAGGACTTCCTCCAATAAGTAATTACTCTGAGGATATTGGTGATGAAGTGTTAATTACATTATAATCTTGTACAATAAATTTCAAATGACGTAACATGGAACAGGTGCCAGGATGGCTAACGTTCCTACTTCTACTAAATTTGACCTCACAAATGGAGCAGATACTTTCATAAACATTGTCAGGATTGGGGTAAAAATAATCCCACACACAAGAGGTGGCTTTTTTGGTCTTATGCCCAGGCATCGCAATGGCTTTCTTTTTATTATGGTCAACAACTGCAGCCACCGGAGGCTGGCCTACAGTACACAAGAAACATCATCATCAACATCCTCACTGTCAGATTCTACACACATATCACCCTCATTCTGTTCCACTTCCACACATGAATTCCCACTTTGTATTATGTCCTCCTCATCACCATCTTTACTTGTACTGCTCCCCACATGTGCAGATGGTTCAGAAATGGAAGAAAGTGAAAGAGGCTTCTCTATGAGGACAGTGTGAGAAATGTCAGCTGATGTGGACAACCCTAAATGTTCTTCAAGAATGTCTGATGGATGCGCAGTTTGTCTTACTGCCTCTTCAGCTAACTTTCCTTTAGATTTTTTTTCTTTACCTCTCAAATTAAATCATTTTACATACCCTGACTTAAGCCTTCTATGCCCCTGGGCATCTGCCTAAGCAGATGACGTTGACGGATTTACATTGTTAATGTCATGACTAGTGGCAGCAGCTTCAGCACTTTTAGTTGCCTCCATTTCTATCAACACAAAGTGGGGTATACCTTCACCGACAGTGTTGCACAAATTAGTCAGAAATATACAGTATGTATATATATATATATATATATATATATATAATTACACACTGCGGTTGACTTCACCAACAGCGTCACACAAATGAGTCAGAAATGTATACAATAAAAAGACACTGCGGTTGACTTCACCGACACTGTAGCACAATTGAGTCAGAAATTTATATAATAATTATACACTGCGGTTGATTTCACCAACAGCTTCACACAATACGTGTATGAGTAGGAAATAATGTACTGCAGTCTGACCGGCAGTGTCACAGTACTTATGAATATAAAATAAAAATTGTATAGTACAGTGGGGTACAGCACAAACAAAATATATTTATTTTTTACAATTTTAGGCTTATAGTTTTTAATCTTTATTATTGTTATTTTACACTGAGGCAGAGCCCCCGGATGGATGGACAAATCACCCCTTTCAGATACAGCAGACAGAGCACCCCTTTTTCAGATACAGCTGACAGAGAGAGAACACCCCTTTTAGATACAGCTGACAGAGAGAGAGCGAGAGCACCCCTTTCAGATACAGCTGACAGAGCACCCCTTTTTCAGATACAGCTGACAGAGAGATAGAGCACCCCTTTCATATACAGCAGACAGAGAGAGCACTTCTTTCAGATACAGCTGACAGAGAGAGAACCCCTTTAAGATACAGCTGACAGAAAGATAGCACCCCTTTCAGATACAGCAGACAGAGAGAGCACCCCTTTCAGATACAGCTGACAGAGAGAGCACCCGATTTTCAGATACAGCAGATAGAGAGCACCCCTTTTTCAGATACAGCACACAGGGCCCCCCTACCAACCGCACACCACAACACACCACCCAGTGTGAGACGGAAATGTCTGTCCAGTACACTCTTCAGTGCCTGAGTGAAAACGGTGCTGATGCACGGGGACTTATATATCCAAAATCCATAAGAATCTGACAACAGGATGATGACATTTTGCCTCAATGATACAATCGAGGCAGGAGGGAAAACCCAATCCTGTATAGGAGCCTGGCTCAGACCGCAAAGTTCGGGGAGGTTCGGTTCCCGGGAAAATTAACCCACTCATCTCTACTTTACATGCTTTTTCTCTTCCGCAAAGTAATTGAGCTCTGTTCAAACACCTTTTTATCACTCTAGGTGTATATCCTCTTTTAGCAAATCTGGCTGCCATATCATTTAATTGTTGTTTAGCTTTCTCACTCTGAGAGTTATTGCGCAAAACTCGCTCACATTGCGAAACAGGGAGTCCCTGTTTTAGTGCCTTACTGTGGTGGCTTATGGTAAATAATAGAGCATTTCTATCAGTGCTTTTGCAATAATAAATCATCCCAAGAAAACTTCCCAATCTAAAAATGTGGTTGGTCTGGATGTTACAGGTGAATCTTATAGGGCTACTTTAGCTACAAATGAGTATCTAATGCCCCTCCATAGGACAAAAATGTTGTCAATTAACCAAAAGTAGTGCAAAATGCAAGGACCATATACCGGGTATATATGTACATGTTCATATTCAGTTATAAACAGATTAGTGTAAAACAGCACCATATTCAAACCCATCTCGGTCCCTGAATTCTGCACATACAGTAAAATGACTCTCCATATTAGAAATGGCTATTGGCAAATATACAATGTATCATATCACATATGAAATCTATTGGAAGACCAACAAATTCAGAACTCATACTTGCCTCCTGCAATGCTTGAACCCCATGACCTATGGTATACATTGAAACCACATCCATTGTTCGCAAACAACACATCCTCAGGTAATGTCACAATCTCCTTTCATTTAGAAAAAATTGGGAGTATCCCTAATATAACTCTCACTTGTCTCTACAATTGGCTGCCAAAGCAAATCAAAGTAATGTGGCAATGGCTGCAATTTTTGGAATACTATATAGTATCGGGCTGACTGGATATTTAACAGAGCTTTACCAATTTATTATCAAGCCATCTATGTTTTAAACAACTCTCCAATAGACTAAGTGCGGCTTTGATATCATACATTCACATGGTGAAATTATCAGTATCAGTTAGGTGCTGCCTGATGTCAAAGTCATAATCATTGTAATCCAACACTATTACAGCACCAACCTTGGCCGTCACACATATCACTATCTTATCATTTTCCTGCAGTAATATTATGGGCATTCTTTTTTTCCCACTCAAATTATGACAACGCTGACCTTTGCAGGCACTCATGTATTCCATCCAGGGTCGGCTAGAGGCACGTTCTTTAGGAGTGGCCTTGCAGGGCCCAGTACTGCTAAGGGCAGCCATCAGCCGGCGCCTGCCCTGAGTTGACTGACATTGGAGGCCAGAGACCAGGTAGCTGCAGCGAGGCAGCAGAGACGGCCACAGTGGAACAGCAGAGGCGGCCGCAGCAGGACAGCAGTGGCGACCATGGTGAGTAGAACTGCTGGGCTGAGGGCATGTGTATCTGGTGCTGGGGCATCTGTGCATCTGGAACTGGGGGCATATGTGCATCTGGCACTGGGGGCATGTGTGCATCTGGTGCTGGGGCATATTATGTGTATCTGGCACTGGGAGCATGTGTGTATCTGGCACTGTGGGGCATATAATGTGTACTTGGCACTGTGGGGGCATATAATGTGTATTTGGCACTGCACTGCTGGGGACATATGTGATTCTGGCACTATTGGGGGCATATGTGTATCTGGCACTGCACTATTGGGGCATATGTGTATCTGAAACTATTCTGGGGACATTATGTAATAGGGGGTGAAAATATATATTTATAGTTTGATAATATAAAGTTGCGAGGCCACACCGACTTTCACAGGAATGCATGCGCCGAAGGCATGGGAGGGGCGGCCGCTTCAAAATTTCTTACTCAGGGTGCTAGAAGGCCTCGAGCCGGCCCTGATTCCACCTCTACTATTCTCAAAAATGTCTTGATGCCTGCATTTCCTGACTGTGGGTACCAAAACTACTAACATTCTTAGATACTACCATATGCTACTTTCTTTTCTCATCAGTTTGTCCTAAAAAACAAACAAACACTATTTTAATCTGAATATCTGACCCAATTTATATAAATCCACCTGGAATCCAAAATGATGTAATTTTAAAGGTAGGTGCAGTACAAATTTAAGACCTAAACCTAAAACAGATTCTTCATCATCTGACAATTGATATGAAGAAAGATTAAACACACATCGGGCCTCATGTACTAAGCCTTGAAAAGTGATAAATTGCATGGTGATAAAGTACCAACCAACCAACCAACCAACCAACCAGCTCCTGTTATTTTTCAAACCCAGCCTGTAATATGGCAGTCAGGAGCTGATTGGATGGTTCTTTATCACCATACAATTTATTAATTTTCAAGGCTAAGTACATTTCCACCAATTGTTTCTTGACACTTGCTTTGTTGTCTATTCTCTAGGTCACTGAGGGGACCATGGGATTGGCCCTGAGAGATTCAGCCTGGAGTCCCAGTGGCCCAATCTGCCCCTGCATATAATAATCTAGTAAAGTCTGTCCCATCTTCAATGCACACATTCCACTCCAATGTCTTCCACTGCAGTTTTTTACGTAACAATTCTGGACGAAGGACCGCACTGCTCTGGGAAGGAGTAAGTATATACAGTGGGGAATGGATGGAACAAAGCAGGGGGAGGGATTGAATGAAGAAGCAGATGGACTGAGATGACCTGCTGTTGACCCAGAAGATATGATTGGTCCCTTTAATAAACTTAAATAAATAAGATATTTAATAGAGTTTCTAACTTTTTATATAAACCTTTATGCTGTTCGCTTGTTTTATTTACAGTTAATTATATTTTTTGTAGCAAGGTCTTTTTTTGCTATAATATTCTTTGCATTAGACAATTAAATGCAGTGTTATATAGTAAGGGTGCATGTTGCATTTCTATAGATGTGCTCCCCTTTATTTGATACATATCTGGAATAATAAACATTCTATTTCTGTCATTCCCTATTCAGCAAGAAGCATCAAAATTGTAACAATAGTTCATATTAAATATATTTTGTTTATGACATTTTTTATTTAATCAATCAGACAATAAAAGTTGCATAAACTTCTCAATTTCAATTTTATTTATTTACGTTATATTTCCAATTTTTATTGCTTAATTTATTTTATACTACTAAAGCCTGCAGCCAAGTAAAAAAGTTCCTCCTAGTGGCAAAGCAAACAATAAAATATTCTGTTTTATGGGTAAGCAAGGATAACGATTTAAATTAAGAATAAAAATATATATATACACAGTAGAATAATGTAGCACATTTCTGTAATAGAAAATAGATTTTTTTCAGATGTTAGAGATAACTTAAGTTTATAGAAAAAAGGAAAAAAAGATCATACTTTTAACAGAACAATAAAACAAAACAAAATATTTATAAAGGATTTCACTAGAACTAAAGACTGCACTTTTTAGGGATGCCAACAGGAATACTTGAGGATGTCTAAACATTGTCCACTGTTAATCCCCTTACTACTTACCTGCCTCTAGGAAAACTACAGTATGTAACTGTATATCTGAGAACTTCCAGTATGCTGCTGTAGTTTGTTTTAAGTGTCCTACAGGAATTTTTACAAAAAACATCTTCTTTCCAACAATTTTTGCAAAGTAACACTCTCACTGGGATAAGTATTATCCATGCCATTTTTCTAGAAAAGGTGGTTCCAGAACTTCTGGGGGGGGGGGGGGGGGAGGGGGGGGGGTTGTTGTGGAGGGCAGAACTGTGGATATGTGGATAATGTTGGTGGAACTACAGTGGAGGAGGTTATCAATTGGCACAAAAAACTATTTTTTTAGATTGCCAAAGTTTGGGCTGTGGCCGTGGATGTTCTTATAACGTATCAAACTATCATATAATATATAAAATTATACAAACACGGAAATATACTGTAGGAGAGAAAACTGCTATAACCACAGAAATCCAGAATCCATACTAAATATATAAGGAAAGCCACATTGATATATATAAAACAAGCTGGGTCCATGTTTAAAAAAAATAATATATTAAAAGTCAGATGCACATAAAATACATTAAAAAAGCCAAATTCACATTAAAAAAATTATTAAAAAAGCTGGTTCCACATGAAATACATTGAGAAAAAGCCAGATCCACATAAAATACATTGATAAAGCTGGTTCCACATAAAATACATTGATAAAGCCGCTTCCACATAAAAATACACAGAAAAAGCTGAATATACATAAAATACATTGAAAAAGCCAAACCCACATAAAAAAGGAAAAAGTCAAATCCAAATAAAATACCTTGAAAAAGTCACATCCACATAAAATACACTTTGAAGAAGCCAGATCCACATAAGTACATTGAAAAACAATGATACACATGCAATTCATCTTAAAGAGGCACCCAATGTTTTTTTAAATAAGGAAAATAATGCTAACATGCCATCTTTATGTGCAGTTGTGTGCAGTGTCGGACTGGGGCATGAAGGGTCCTCCAAGGGAATGCAGTTATAGGGGCCCATACTTAGGGGTGTGGCCATCCTACAAAGGGGGTGTGACCAGACTCCACAGAAGCTTGAAATACACAATAGTATATTGCAGTGTAATGCAACATATCTACCATGTATAATACAAGTGCACAGTCTAGAACCTGATCCATAGAGGAAGGAGTGAGCCCTCAGGCAATGGGGCCCACCGGTGGTTTCCCTGGTACCCCTGTGGGCCAGTCCAACCCTAGTTATGTGGCATCAAACACGGTCTTGTCACCCATGCTACTATTGATCATCAGCCACTAGTCTTGGGCTAGTGGGCAAAGGCACAGTTGGGGATAGTAAGAGATAGGCAGGAAATCAGAGGCAAACATTATCCTTTAAACAATAATAATTTAATACAGATTTTCACTTACATAATCTGTACTATGCTTGTCTTCTCTATGTATGTCTGTATTGAACCTTGTTTGCCTATAAGCACTGGGTAGAGAAGGCACTCTTTACACATACTGTATATATTTAGAAGGCATGGGGCATCATATTCTACAAGTTATCTATCAATAAGGAGAAGTCGGCCATCACTCTGGAGTGATGGATTTAACTCTAATTCATTATATAAACCTATGGTGATTATTCTTCTGTTTTATTTTGTGTTTAGACTGGAGTAATATTCTGTACACTAGGTTTTGGTGAATTTTAACATGTGAACTAGGAGGAGCTCTTTTTATGGTGTAATTCATTTTTCATTGTACTGTATCTTTTCAAGTATTTTTTGGATGTTTACTTTCTCACACTGCTTTTTGCTGCACTTCTAGTTTATTATACACCTACCTGTAAGGTTCATTATCTATACTTCTACATGAATGCACTGCATAGGCAAGGGGAAAAACTCACTGCACTGAGTTGTATTATCAATGGCACCTCAGATACACTGAGTTCCAGGCTGCCAGTTTATTGTGTGCCTGTCACAATATTTAGCATTACTGCTTGCTCTCAATACTGGTTTATATTCAAGACCTTTAACTTGCTCCATACCATGAACATTGGTTCTACTCACTGCAGGCCTATCCTGCATGTCTGATGTTAACCCTGTGTGTGCTGAATAGAGAGATGATATTCACAGAGGTCACTGATACAGCTATTTATTCATTTATCAAAGTTGCTTATTCTGCCCTCTGCATTTCCAGACCTGTAGCTTCTGGTCTGACCACAATTGCAGTCTACTCAGAGGCACTAACTCCTACTATTACTTTAAGCACTATATTATACTTTTTACTAAAGGGGGGTACTCACAGAGTGATATTTTAAGAAATCTGACTAGATTGCTTAGAATTTGAGCATTATCGCTCCGTGTGTACTCCCTACAGCGATAGCGATGCGGAGCCCCGCGCATCGCTATCGCTGGTGCTAGATTGGCCTGCATGCAGGCCAATCTAGCGGGTCGCTCACTTCACCCGCTGGGTGAAATGAGCAGCCCCCCATCCCCCCACACACACGCTCAGCACAGATCGCGCTGTGTTGAGCAGCGGGAGAGATGTGTGCTGAGCGGTTCACTCATCACACATCTCTCCCGCATCGACCCATCTATATGGGCCTTAAGAGATTTATTCCAAATTTTTTTTAGCCAATTTTCTAACATTAACATTTTTGATGACTTTTGTAATTTACAGGTATCAAGCTTCAATTGTATTTGTTATGGGTGCCTTTCTTTGTTGGTGAACTACCATTGTCTTATTTTTAACCTCTGGATTGCCACCAGATATTGAGATCTAATGCACTGAGCATTAGCTCTATAGTTTAATTTTAGTGTATAAAATGGAATAATCTGGTCTTACTGTACATTATAGTTTCTACTGGAGTACCTGTTGCACCAACTGAACCAGCTCACCCTGTGTCCTTTACAGTGCATTTACTTGATTCTACTGATCCAAAAGCAAGAGATAAGCTAAACAAATAGTTTGCAAGTTCATGATTTTGTGGCCCAAGGCAAGTTTTTTTAGATGTGCCCTTGAACCTATAAAACCGATCCATTGAATGTGGGCCTGATCCTGACCTTGCACTAACCTCAGTCACAACAGTTTTGGGAAAAAAATACGTACTTTGAACTTCAGGTAAGCAGAAGCAATGCTTTTTCCAACCACATCTGAATTAGGCCCTTTGTGTGCATCTACACTAACCATCAAAGAGGTGGAAGTAGGTTGAAGCAGAACATTCTCACATAGGCGAATTTCTGTGAAGACATGTTAATGCAAAAACATTCCATGCATAAATGGACATAAGCAAAAATATGTCTCTGTATAGTTCATGTGTCTCTACCCTAGGAAGGGAGATTTTAATCTATTGGTTTTTAATAACTATAAATAAAAGTTACATTTTAAAAATAATAGAGTCCCCAAAAAGAGGTTAAACTCTTATCTTGCATGCTGACAGAATACAGTAGCAAGCACTTTGAATTGTAAGCATTATACAAAATGAGTTAATTGTAGTGCAATAAATGAAAGTATTCTGCATAAGTCAGTCCAGGAAGCAAACAAAATAGTTGGGTTAGCAATGCAGTAAAGAGTCAATAAACAGGATATTCAAGGTTACAAAACAGGAGTCAGAATTCAGGTTTTGCTGTGACACAGCAGTGATCCAAAGCATGAAGCAACAAATTCCTCCATTGCTTGTTTCACCATTTCCTGGTTATTATTGGGGCATTTACTGACCAGCATCAAACCTTTAAATCAGCACCAAAGGGAAACAATAATCCCTGATCTGTTAGGCAGGAGAAAATAAAACATAGATTGTCACTATCCATACTCATCAAAGTGTTTTAGTGCTGGGACTCATGGTACTGGTCCTTCTAAAGAGAGACCTCAAAAAAATGTCTAGCCACCATACCCTGATGTTTTATGATGAAAGCTTAAGCTGGTACTATCTGGTGTGTTATGAGCAGGGGGTTAAAGTAAGGGGTGGATTAGGTGGAACGGAGTTCAAGCACCAGTTATGGTAGGGGGAACTAGTTCTATCATCTCCATTGCCCTGCAAAGTAATTTCAACAGAAAAGCTTGCCACATCACCTATGTCAATCAATTAAATAGGCGGTGCTAGTGTTACTGATTAGCTGCAACCACCTCCCCCTTCCCCAGGTCCTGGTGGATCCAGTGGCGGAACTTGTGAGTGGTGGGCCCAGGTTCAAAACTATACTTTGGGCCCCCTCTTCCACCCCACCCCAAATTCACAATATGCCACAAGACAGTGGCTGAGGTAAAGGGTGATGGCGATGAGGCAGAGGATGATGGGAATGAGGCAGAGGATGACCGGTAGGTGGAAAGTTGGTGAAAGGGAGAGGCAATGGGTGACAGGAAAAAGGTGAGAGAGGTAGAAGCAGTGGGTGCCAGGGAGAGGCATTGGAAGATGGAGAGGGTGACAGTGATAGGGTGACTGGGAGAAGGTGAAGAGGACAAGCAGAGGGTATGAGAGGTCTCTGTAGGAAGGATTAAAGGGAGTAAACTGGGTTGAAAGGGTTCACTGGGACTTGAAGAGAAAGTGTCAGTGGTTGAGATAGGCAGAAAAAAAAACAAGCAGCTGCAACATGAGAGCTGAGGAAAGACAATTCTACTGTAGTGTAAGAGGGTGTAGTATGGCTGCCCGGCGGTCAGGAGACTGCCAGTCAGCATACCGATGCCAGGATCCCGGTGGGGAGGGGCGAGTGCAGCAAGCCCCTTGTGCGGTCGCCACAGGTTCTATTCCCACTCTATGGGTGTCGTGGACACCCACGAGTGGAAATAGTCCCTGTTGGTCGGCATGCTGACCATCAGGATAGTGAGGGGCGGGATTTTGGTGGAGGTTATGTGACCATCGGTCTCCCAACCGCCGGTCACATGAATACCACCCCTGTAAGAGTTTACTAAAGGGATAGAAGAATTATGTTTGGAAAGAGGAGAGATAGTGAGGGAGAGAGAGGAGGGAGGGAGAGATGGGGGAATAGAGAGTGAGGGGTGAAGAGGAAGGAAGAGGTGCAGTGGAACAGAGAGAGAGAGAGAAACAGGAGATGGAGGGAGAGAGAGGAATGGATATGGAGAGAGGGAGAAAGAGAGAGACAAGGGGTGGAGAGAGAAGAGCAGAGATGGAGAGAGACAGAGAGGGGGAGATGGAGAGAGAGAGGGAAGATGGAAAGAAGGGGCAAGAGAGAGAGGTGAAGAAGAAGGAAGAGAGGCATAGGGGAACAGAGAGAGACAGACACAGGGAGAGAGTGGGGGTCGGAGATGGAGAGAGGGAGGGTAAGACAGATAGAAAGGAGCAGAGATGGAGAGAGAGGCAGACAGAGAGGGGGAGACAGGGAGAGAGGGGAAATGGAGAGATAGATAGAAGAGGAATTATATTAGGGATGAGGAGAGCATGAGGGAGAAATGGAGGGAGATAGGGGTAAAGAGGACAGAAGAGAGGTGCAGGGGAATAGAGAGAGTAAGATGGAGAGAGAGTGGGGGCTGAGACAGAGAGAGGTGGGTGGAGATGGAGAGAGGGGGAGACAGAGAGAGAGGGGCAGATACATAGGGAAGGGTGAGAGACATAGTGAAGAGATGGAGAGAAGGGAGGAGACGTAGATGGGGGGAGGAGAAAGAGACAGGGAAGGGGGAGATGGAGAGGTGGTGGAGAGAGAAGGGTAGGTGGAGAAATACAGATAAAGGGGGGCTGAAGGAGAGAGAGTGCGCGAGAGGGAAGAGGGAGGGAGATAGAAGGGGGCAAGTGGGAAGGTAGCCGAGAGGAGAAAGAGAGAAAGAGAGAGAGAGAGAGAGGCTGAGCAGCACTTGCCACTTATAAAACTCTTAGATTGTGTTTCTCCTACCTGGCTTCTGTGGCATAGACAATCAGGTGCTGCTGCACTTGGAGATGGCTAGGCCCTTTGCTTTCCTCCCATGGACGGATTTTTGGCACCTGGGTTGTCAGGGGATGGGTAGAAGTATAAAACTGGAGAAGCTGAAAGAGGGGCCTCTCCTCCCCCTCCAGTCAGCAGCTCCCCCCCCCCTCTAGTAGTGCAGTCCCACACAGGCAGGTAGCAGCATCATGGAGTATGGGGGGAGGAGCTGAGAGAGGGGGCCTCTCCTGCCCCCTCCGGTCAGCAGCTCCTCTCCCTCCAATCAGGCAGTCCCAAACAGGTAGGCAGCAGTGTCACAGAGTATGGGGAGAGGAGCTGAGAGAGGGGGCCTCTCCTCCCCCCTCTGGTAAACAGCTCCTCCCCCCTCCAATCAGGTAGTCCCACTTAAGCAGGCAGCTGCATTACAGAGTTTGGGGGAGGAGCTGAGAGTGACCTCTCCTCCCCCTCTGGCCAGCCAGTCCCACACAGGAAGCATTATTGACTCTGGGGTGTAGGAGCTGAGATGCGGCTCCTTTTCCCCCTCCACGCCGGGACCCGAACACTGCAGTGGCCGCATTACCGCAGACTCTGGTGCACTAGCAGTGGGCAGTGCAGCGCTGGCAGCGGCATAACACGAGTCAGCGTGACTCATTTTAATGCCAGTGCTGTGGGCCCCTTAACTACGGTGGGCCCCAGTGCAATGCACAGGCTGCACTGCTGCTAGTTCCGCCACTGGGTGGATCCATGGTCCTTCTTCTACAGCCCACCCCTCCAGGTACTCACACATGCTGTCTCTGTTGGAAAGCATTCATCCCCACCTCAGGTCCCAGCACTAATGTTGTCATTCTGTGTAAGGGGTACTACTACTGTGGGCATTCTGTACATAAGTGCCACTACTACTGTGGGCATTTTGTGTATAAGCGGCACTTCTATGGGCATTATGTGTATAAGCAGCATTACGGTCATTATGTGTAAGGGGTACTACAATTGTGTGTATTATGTATAAAGGGAACTACTATTGTGGGAATTGTGTATATGGGACACTATTGTGGGCATTGTATATACCGGACACTACTGTGTGGCATAACATGTATAAAAGGTACCATTATGACGTAACCATAATAAGATCCATTACTATGTGGTGTAATATGAATCAGGGGCACTATATGCGGTGTAATGTGAATAAGATTGTGCTACTGTGTGGTGTAATTTGAATTGTGGTTACTATTGCGTGACCATGATGCTTCTTTGTGAGATAAATGTCCCTTTATAAAGTATGGGAAATAGGGCACTCATTTATAGTTTGCAGGGGAATGCCGGAAACACTAGCACTGGCCCTGACTCCACTTAATGTGAGTGATGGGGCAGGGCCGGCCTTAGGCATGGGCAAACTAGGCAAATGCCTAGGGCATTTGGTATGCTTAGGGGCACCAGCAGCTTCTGCTGATTAAAATGATATGCGGCATGCCTATATTCTGTGTGTGACTGCGGCTGTATCTGCATACGAAATGCTACATTGCACTGTATTGCTGGAAATCACTGTAATGTAGCATTTGTATGCAGATACAGCCACAGTCGCACACAGAATATAGGCATGCAACATATCATTTTAATCAGCAGAAGCTGCTTGTGCATCCTAGCCACATAGTAATGCAAATAATATGATGCATTTTCATAAACAAAAGGCACCCGACGTTAGCAGAGCTGCCAGCTGACTCATGCCAGGCATCTCCTGCAGAACTAGCGGCGGTGCTAGGGGGCACCGGCTAAAATCTTGCCTAGGGCATCATATTGGTTAACGCCGGCTCTGTGATGGGGGGGGGGGGGGGGGGGCTAGGTGAAAGGGTAAATGAGTTCCACCACCTCTCCATGACCACTTTAAGCTCTGGTTATGAGGATGGGGAAAAACAGTTTTTCCTACTCCCCCCCAAAAATAAATAAATAATAATAATGACAACAATAATAATAATAATAATAATAATGATGATGATGATGATGACAATAATAATAATAATAATAAATTATTATTAATAATATAATAATAATCTAACATTTTATGATGTTTAAATTACACTCATTTAACCTACCAGACACATAATATTTAAGTTTGTATGTACACTGAACTCTAAATATTATTGTATAATATTTTTATTATTTTATCATTCTTTTAATCAATATTCTTATTATAAATTATTATTTTGTTATGCACATACCATATGCGATTTCACCTCTACGTCTTAAATTTTCTTGAGACAAGTGAGATACATATAATTCAGTACATAGCAACATAAAAATTAAAGTATGTAATTATGAGACTTTAATAGCAGAGGGGTTTAGTCACTGGCTTATTATAGTTCTGTAATATATTTTATATTTTACTTTATTATTATTATTATTATTATTATTATGTAATTATTTTTTTACATAAAATGTAATAAATGATTACATTACAGCACACCACTGTAGAGTATAATTACGTGTATGAAAAAAAAAACTTTACTGTAAGTATTCATTTTTAAAACCAGAGTTCAGATATGATCAATCCATTTTCTTTTCATTTTTATTTAGCAATTTTGAGGTAATGCAATGAAAATGAATCAAAATGCATTAATAATATAATAATAATAATAATAATAATAATATATTAATAATATTTCTATTCATGAATTTAATGAATTATTTATATGCTATGGCCCAATTGATTAATAAAGTGTAGTAAAAACAAAAATATGTGATGTAGGAGATTACAGACATATCATCTAAATATTAATTTAATTGCTTAAGCAATACATAAATAATTTATAACGTTTGTCTGTCATGAAATTATTTGCTGAGCTTTCCGTCTACTGCAAATCTTCATAAGATGGGAAAAATGAAATATATTGTAACTGTTGCTTTGCTGCCAGAAGATGACTTAGGGCAGGGGCCTGAATTGCATAGTTCTCCTTAGTGGATATGAGTTTTGCAAGAACAGTCGTATAGTATAAAATATTGATTATACTGCATTTACGGCTTTAGAAACTCAATCTGCAAAGTTTTGCTTCTCGTTTTGGCTCCATTTTGAAAATAGATGATATTAGGAGATACACATGCTATTCCATGCTGTTTAGAAGCTTCTTCTGTATTTCATATTGTGAGAAATTTCTACTAAATTCTTTAAATCATTTATGTAGTAGAGATGAGCGGGTTCAGTTCCCAGAGAACTGTACCCTCACCGAACTTCACTACCCGAGCCCAGATCCGAGTCACGCTTGGGTTTTCCTGCCTGACTCGGAAACCAGAACGAGGTAAAACATCATCAACCCGCTGTCGGATTCTCACGGGGTTTGGATTCCATATAAGGAGCAGTGCAGTGCTGCCATTTTACCTCTGACATTGGAGAGTGTAGCTAGAGGATGTGTCTCCATCCTTAGAGTCCTTCAGTGTCCTGCATCAGTACAGTGGTAGTGTCTTGTGCTGCATCAGTCCAGTCACAGTGGTGGTGTCCTCTGCTGCCATTTGTCCAGTGCTGCTGTATAAGTAAAGTCCAGTGGTGCTATATTGTGCTGCATCAGTTCAGTGGTGGTGTATTGCGCTGCATCAGTCCAGTCACAGTGGTGGTGTCCTCTGATGCTATATGTCCAGTGCTGCTTTATAAGTCTAGACCAGTATTGCTGTGTTGTGCTGCATCAGTCCAGTGGTGGTGTATTGTGCTGTATCAGTCAAGTCAAGTGGTGGTGTCCTCTGCTGCCATATATCCAGTGCTGCTGTATAAGTCAAGTCCATTGCAGTGGTGCTGTGTTTTCCTGCATCGGTCCAGTGGTGGTGTTCCTGTGCTGCTGTATATGTCCATTTGTACTGCCGTATATGTCCAGTGATACTGCCGTATATGTCCAGTGATACTGCCGTATATGTCCAGCGGTACTGCCGTATAAATCCAGTGATACTGCCGTATATGTTCAGTGGTACTGGCGTATAATTCCAGTGATACTGCGGTATATGTCCAGTGGTACTGCCATATAATTCCAGTGATACTGCGGTATATGTCCAGTGGTACTGCCGTATAAATCCAGTGATACTGCCATATATGTCTAGTGGAACTGCCGCATAAATCCAGTGGTACTGGCGTATAAATCCAGTGATACTGCCATACAATTCCAGTGATACTGCTGTATAATTCCAGTGGTACTGGCTTATAAATCCAGTGATACTGTTGTATAGATCCAGTCGAGTGGTACTGTCATATAAGTCCAGTGGTACTGCCGTATAATTCCAGTGATACTGCTGTATAATTCCAGTAATACTCCCATATAATTCCAGTGGTATTGTACTGGCGTATAAGTCCAGTGGTACTGCCGTATAATTCCAGTAATACTGCGGTATAATTCCAGTGGTACTGGCGTATAAATCCATTGGATCTTCCATATAAATTCAGTCCAGTGGTACTAGCGTATAAATCCAGTGGTACGGCCATATAGTTCTAATGATACTGCTGTATAATACCAGTGATACTGCCATATAATTCCAGTGGTACAGGTGTTTAAGTCCAGTGATACTGCCGTATAAATCTAGTCCAGTGGTACTGCCATATAAGTACAGTGGTACTGTCATATAATTCTACTGATACTGCCATATAATTCCAGTGGTACTGGGGTATAAATCCAGAGATAGTGCCGTATAAATCCAGTCCAGTGGTACTGCCATATAAATCCAGTGGTACTGCCATATAATTCCAGTGATACTGCCGTATAAGTCCAGTCTAGTGGTGCTGCCATATAAGTTCAGTGGTACTGTCCTGTGCTCTATATTATTTACTCCAATAAAGGGGTTATTAATATTTAATCCAAATACTTTTCACAGGGTTTGCCCTGTGTGGTGTAGAGGTACGCTCTCCTGTGCCGCATATTGTTAAATAACTCCAGAAATATAAAGGATAACAAAAATTTGGAGGATAAAATAGGGAAAGGTCAAGAACTACTTCCTCCTAGTGCTGAAGGTGCTGCCACTAGTCATGACATAGATGATGAAATGCCATCAACGTCGTCTGCCAAGGCCGATATCCAATGTGATAGTAGAGGGCATGTAAAATCCAAAAGCAAATGTTCAGTAAAAATACCCAAAAAAGAAATTTAAATGGTCTGAGGAGAAACGTAAACTTGGCAAAATGCCATTTACAACACGGAGTGGCAAGGAATGGCTGAGGCCCTGGCCTATGTTCATGACTAGTGGTTCAGGTTCACATGACGATGGAAGCCCTCATCCTTCCGCTAGAAAATTGATAAAAGTTAAGCTGGCAAAAGCACAGTAAAAAACTGTGCGTTCTAAGATGGTATCACAAATCCCCAAGGGGAGTCCAAGTGTGTTGAAAGTTGTGATGCCTGACCTTCCCAACACTGGATGGGAAGAGATGGCTCCTTCAACCATTTGCATGTCTTCTGCAAGTGCTGAAAGTAGCACCCACAGTCCAATTTCTGATATTCAAATTGAAGATGTCACTGTTGAAGTACAACAGGATGAGGATATGGGTGTTGCTGGCGCTGAGGAGGAAGTTGACGATGAGGTTTCTGATGGTGATGTGGTTTGTTTAAATCAGGCACCAGGGGAGACACCTGTTGTACATGGGATGATTAAGCACATTGTGATGCCTGGGCAAAATACTGAAAAAACCACCTTATTTTTGGTGTGGAATTATTTTTCCATAAATCTGGACAATAGGTCTCAAGCCGCGTGTTGCCTCTGTCTATCTGTAATAAGTAGGGGTAAGGATGTTAACCACCTAGGAACATCCTCCCTTATACGCCACCTGCTGTTCTTTCATCAGAACTCAGTGTCAAGTTGTGAAACTTTGGGTTTTGAGCATAAGCAGTCCACTTACACCTAAATCCCTTTTCCTCTTGTACCCAAGCTCTTGCAAGCCACAAAACCAACGTCAACTTCCTCCTCAGTCAGGAACATCAGTAGTCCTGCAGGCCATGTCACTGGCAAGACTGAGGAGTACTCTCCTAACTGGGATTACTCCGGAGGATCCTTGAGAGGTACGCCTACTGCTGCTGTTGTTGCTCCTGCTGTTGTTGCTGCTGGGTTTCGATTGTCATCCCAGAGGGGAAGTCAGAAGACCACTTGTACTACTTCAACTAAGCAATTGACTGTCCAACAGTCCTTTGTGAGGAAGAAGAAATATGACAGCAGTCATCCTGTTGCAAAGCAGATAACTGACGCCTTGAAAGCTATGTTGGTGTTAGACGTGCGTCCAGTATCCACCATTAGTTCAGTTGGACTTCGAGAATTGATGGATGTAGTGTGTCCTCGGTACCAAATCCCATCTAGGTTCCACATCACTAGGCAGGCGACACCGAGTATGTACAGAGACATCAAAAAAAGTGTCCTCAGTGTCTTAAAAAATGCAGTTGTACCCACTGTCCACTTAACCACAGACATGTAGACAAGTGGAACAGGTCAGACTAAGGACTATATGACTGTGACAGCCCACTGGGTAGATGAATTGCCTCCCACAGAAACAACAGCAGCGGCACCAGAAGCAGCATCTCACAAACGCCAACTCGTTCCTATGCAGGTTACGCTATGCATCACCGCTTTCCATAAGAGGCACACTGCTGAGAACCTCGGACACTGAAGGACATCATCGCACAATGACTTACCCCAATTAGAATCTCCTGGTGACTTGTGATATCGGACAAAGCCACCAATATTGTGCATGCATTACATCTGGGCAAATTCCAGCACGTCCCATGTTTTGCACATACAATTAATTTGGTGGCGCAGAATTTTTTAAAAAATGACAGGGGTGTGCAGGAGATGTTGTCGGTGGCCCAAAAATTTGTGTGCCACTTTCAACATTCAGCCACTGCATGCCGAAGACTGGAGCGCCAGCAAACACTCCTGAACCTAACCTGCCATCACCTGAAGCAAGAGGTGGTAATGAGGTGGATTTCAACCATCTATATGTTTCAAAGGGCGGAGGAGCAGCAAAAGGCCATTCAAGCCTATACATCCACCTACGATATAGGCAAAGGAGAGGTAATGCACCTGACTTAATCGCAGTGGAGAATGATTTTTCATCTTGTGCAAGGATCTCCAACCCTTTGAGCTTGCCACATGTGCAGTCAGCTCAGACACTGCCAGCTTGAGTCAGGTCATTCCCCTCATCAGGCTTTTGCAGGAGCAGCTGGAGAAATTGAAGGAGGAGCTAAGACGGAGCAATTCCGCTAAGTTTGTGGGACTTGTGAATGGAGCCCTTAATTTGCTTTGCCAGGATTCAAGGGTGGTCAATCTGTTGAAATCAGAGCACTACATTTTGGCCACCGTGCTCGATCCTAGGTTTAAAGCCTACGTTGTATCTCTCTATCCTGCAGACACTAGTCTGCAGAGGTTCAAAGACCTGCTGGTGAGAAAATGTTCAACTCAAGCAAAACGTGAACTGTCAACAGCTTCTCCTTAATTTTTCCCCGCAACTGGGGCTGCGAGGAAAAGGATAAGATTTCCTAGCCCACCCACTGGCAGTGATGCAGGGCAGTCATGAGCAAGAGCTGACATCTGTTTCAGACTAAAGGACCTGCCGACGATTACTGATATGTCTACTGTCACTGCATATGATTCTGTCACCATTGAAAGAATGGTGGAGGATTATATGAGTGATAGCATCCAAGTAGGCATGTCAGACAGTCCGTACGTTTACTGGAAGGAAAAAGAGGCAATTTGGATGCCCTTGCACAAACTGGCTTTATTTTACCTAAGTTGACCCCCTCCAGTGTGTACTCTGAAAGAGTGTTTAGTGTAGCCGGTAACCTTGTCAGCGATCGGCGTAGGAGGTTACTTCTACAAAATGTGGAGAAGATGATGTTCATCAAAATGAATTATAAATTCTTCCAGGAAGACCTTTACCAGCAATTGCCTCCAGAAAGTACGCAGGGACCTTTTATGGTGGATTCCAGTCAGAACAAATTAATACTCTGTGTGGAGGAGTATGTTCACATTGAAAGGGGTGAGGAATTGGAGGATGAGGTCGACATCTTGCCTCTGTAGAGCCAGTTTGTGCAAGGAGAGATTGATTGCTTCTTTTTTGGTAGGGGCCCAAACAAATCAGTCATTTCAGCCATAGTCATGTGGCAGACCCTGTCGCTGTAATGATTGGTTAGTTAAAGTGTGCATGTCCCGTTTATACAACATAATTGTTGGTGGGAGCGCCCAAGGACAATTCCATCTTGCACCTCTTTTTATTCTTTGCATCATGTGCTGTTTGGGGACTAGTTTTTTAAAGTGCCATCCTGTCTGACACTGCCGTACAAGTCCATGGGAACTGCCGTATAAGTCCAGTCCAGTGGTGCTGTCTTGTGTTCCATCAGTCCAGTGGTGGTGTCTTGTGATGCCATAAGTCCAATGGTGGTGTCCTGTGCTGTATATTATTTACTCCAAATAAAAGGGTTATGTACATTACTTAAATTATTATCCAAATAATTTTTACAGGTTTGCGCTGTGTGGTGTAGGGGTACGCTCGCCTGTGCTGCATATTATCATAATAGCTCCAAATAAAAGGATTATTATTATCCAAATTAATTTTACAGGTTTTGCCATGTGTGTGTATGTGTGTGTGTGTGTGTGTGTGTGTGTGTGTGTGTGTGTGTGTGTGTGTGGTTTAGGGGTGCTCTCTCCTATGCCACCAATTCAAATAATAATAATAATACCAAACACTGAGAAACATCCCCAAACAGGTAATTTCAACTTTAAACATGTTATTTATTTTGTATGGTCTGGACATGGCTACTAATAACAAATGCACAGACAAAATTCTTAAAGCTAAGTGTGCAAATGCTAGGAACTTAGGATACAAAATTCCAGAGCTAATTGCGATAATGACAAGTGATAACCTGGAGTCATGGTGCAATGAGAATCATAACTGGGACATAGCTATACCAGGATACAATTTATTTAGGAAGGATAGAATAGGAAGAATAGGAGGAGGGGTAGCAATGTATGTGAAAAAAAGTATAAATGCTACTTTAATACAAAATATTGAAGACAAAACTGAGACCCTTTGGGTCACCATAGAAACCGGGGAGAAGGACATTATTCACATTGGGGTGATCTTTAGACCACCAGGCCAGGGGCAGGATTTGGACAGGAACCTATTGTTGGACATCACTAAAATAGCTTTTAAGGGGGACTTCCAGTTCCGGGTGCATGGAGTGAGCAGCTCCCTCTCAGAGCTTCGCTCCGTGCCCGGTTATAATTAACCCTTACACGGCTGCAAAGCCTCCCAGAGCTACCGCCTTAGGCTCCAACCCTCGCTGACTGTCCACTATGGACAAATTTGTGACATCCTCCCAGCCGCAGCATTCACAACAACAAGTGCTGCAGCAGGTGAAGCGTGCTGTGGATCCCAATATGGCGCCAGACACAGACGTGCAGACGGCGTCTCCGGCCAGCAAGAAGTCAGCTGCGGACCTGGGACCTGATACACCACCCAATCTCCTCCGGCCACCCGATGCCCCCCTCACCTACGCTGACCTGGTTGATGCTGTAACCTCCGCAGTGGGGCCGCTTCTTTCACAGGCAGTGAGTGACATATCTGCACAAGTGCAGCAGCTTAATGTTAGGGTGTCAGGAGCTGAACACAGAATAGGATCCCTTGCCCATGATATGGCTGATGTGCAATCTGAGGTGAAGCGCTTGGAGAGAGAAAACTACTCACTTATTAACCGCATTGAGGATATCGTGTGCTTACCCTTTTTTTACTTTAATAATCTTCAGCTGCACCACATCCAGCAGTCTTCTGCCACCTGATACTTATTCCAGTGTCATCTGCTGATGTAGCTATGTTTATTTACCCTGTACTTGTCCTATATTGTCGTCAACTGTAAGTTGCTGTTTTCCTGATTGATTATTTGTTTATGTACTCTGCAATTGGGCGCTGCGGAACCCTTGTGGCGCCATATAAATAAAGGATAATAATAATAATAATAATAATCGTAAATCGCTCGCGACGTAATAACACGCGGGTGGTAGGTCTGCCCGAATCCGTCAAAGGTCCCGATTTGAAAAAAATTGTTAAATATACACTACCACAGCTACTGGGTATCCAAGATCTTTGCACAGATATTATTATTGAGCGCATTCATCGGGTAGGCCCTCCGCCATGCCAAAATGACTCTCACCCGCGGGTCACGCTCTTCAAGTGCCTCAGTTACACTCATAAGCTTGAGATATGGAAAGCCTCTCGGAAAATTCCTGTTATCAACTGGGAAGGGTCCAAGCTGCAGATATTCCAGGACTTCTCAGCTGAGCTAACGAAAGCGAGAAAAGCTTTCTCACCCATCTGCTCCAGGCTTGTGCGTAACAAACAGAAGTTTGCCCTGATTTATCCAGCAAAGCTCCGCATTTTCTACTAAGACAAACATTATGACTTTCTTTCTCCCTCTGATGCCGCTGACTTCCTGCGTGATGATGACTACGACTCATCGGGTGACATCTCAGACCGGGTACCTTCAGCTGCCCCCCCCGTGATATGAGCTGCCTTTAAAGAACATTCGCTCTGTGACTCTCATTTAGCTCTCACCACTTTACCTGTCTGGGCACGGTCAGTGCTCATGCTCCGGGTAGTATGTTTGTAGCACTTCGGTGCTTGCACTTTTGTTGTTTTAATGTTTTACTCCAAAAGTCGAGTGTCTACTCTCGTTCTCAGTCTACCACGCTGTGCGTGGACCTTTTCTTTCTTATCTCTGTCTTCTCTGTCATGGTTTCATGTCTCTGTGCCCCCCCTCTTCCTAATGTTTCCCCCCTCCCCATTTACCCATGACAACATTTTAAAATGTATAATCATGTCTACTATATCTTTCAACAAGCCTGTGTATGGATTATATGTCTCACATGTTAGAACTTATGTCTAGCTTAAAAATAGGTTCCTGTAACGTAGGTGGAGTCAACTCCCCTGCAAAGAGAAGAAAACTGTTGGTCTATTTTAATTCAATGAAACTTGATTTGATATTTGTACAGGAAGCCCATTTAACCCCCACTGAGATGGTTAAACTCCAGATGCTAGGCTGGAAACTCCTTGCCTCGGCATCTTTTAACTCTAAAGCCCGTGGAGTGGCCATACTTATTAAGCGAAACATTCCCTACACCTTACTTCACTCGTTCTCTGACCCAGATGGCAGATACACTATCACTAGATTGACTCTACATTCACAAGTCTACACTCTTTGTAACATATATGCGCCCACTGTTTATTCAAAGGACTTCTTCCTTACACTTATTGCTAAATTAATTCCGTACATGGACGAGCCTCTTTTAATTTGTGGAGACTTTAATCTTATCTCTGATTCCTCCTTAGATAAATCCTCCCCCCCTAATCCCCTTCAACCCACCAAAAGCTTGCCTAGGCTGGGTATTTCACAGTTCACCTCCCAGTTGTCCTTAGTGGATATATAAGATCCAATAACCACCTCACGTGAATATAAAGGAATTAGGCTAGCAAAAAAGCGGTTCTCGGACAAGCTGACAAACGATCTCTCCACCAATGACCCCGTATCTGTATGGAAAAGAATGCAATCCATAACCAACTATAGGAAAACATCAAAGTCCACCGCCATGCACCAAGACCTTGCAGATGAACTGAACCACTTTTATTGCAGGTTCGCAAAAGAAGTCCCCTGCAACCCAAACAATCACCTCTACGATGCCCCGAACACCGACGGCCAACCCCAGGCACTGCAAGTCACCCAAGAAGAGGTGGAGGCATTGTTCAAAAGGACCAAAACCAGGAAAGCTCCGGGTCCTGACGGAGTGTCACCATCTGCCCTAAGAGCATGTGCGGGTCAGCTCGCCCCCATATTCACCAAGATCTTCAATAAATCGTTGGAGCTACAGAAAGTCCCTTCCTGCCTCAAAAGGTCTACTATAGTCCCGGTCCCCAAGAAACCCACTATCACGAACCTGAACGACTACAGGCCGATAGCACTGACGTCTGGGGTCATGAAAACGTTCGAGCGTCTGGTTTTGAATCACCTGAAAACTGTGACTGGCCCCCAACTGGACGCCCTGCAGTTCGCCTATCGCTCGAATCGGTGTGTCGAGGATGCAGTCAACCTGGGCCTGCACTACATTCTACAGCACCTAGACATTCCCGGTACCTACGCGAGGGTCCTGTTTGTCGATTTCAGCTCAGCCTTCAATACAATCGTCCCCAGCATCCTCCACCCCAAATTACTTCGCCTAGGGGTCCCAGAAGCTACCTGTTCCTGGATAATAGACTTCCTGACAGATAGGACACAGGTGGTGAAAGCGGGGGAATTCACCTCTCAAGCGCGGTCCATCAGTACAGGGGCCCCTCAGGGCTGTGTCCTCTCACCCCTGCTCTTCTCCCTGTACACAAATGACTGTACCTCAGAGGCGCAATCAGTAAGGATCATCAAATTCGCCGATGACACCACCGTCATCGGCCTCATCAAGGATGGGGACGAATCGGCCTATAGACGGGAAGTAGACCGGCTGGCCCAGTGGTGCATCCACAACAACCTTGACCTCAACCCCCTCAAAACTGTCGAGATGATAGTGGACTTCAGGAAGAAGTCATCTAGTGCACCTCCGCTAACGATTGCTGACAGTGTGGTATCGCTAGTGGACTCCTTCAAGTTTCTAGGGACCACAATCTCCAGGGACCTTAAATGGGGGTCCAACACTGACGCCACTGTTGGGAAAGCGCAGCAGAGGTTGTTCTTCCTCAGGCAACTAAGGAAGTTCAACATCCCACAGAAGCTCCTGCTCCTCTTCTACTCCGCGATTGTGGAGTCGGTACTGTGCTCCTCGATACTCGTATGGTACAGCTCCGCCAGCGCGAGGGACATATGCAGGCTCCAAAAGGTGGTCAGAACCGCAGAGAAGATCATCGGGGCCGATCTTCCCTCAGTCCAGGACCTGTACTTGTCCAGAGCTAAAAAGCGGGCAATGAAGATAGTAAAAGACCAGCTACACCCCGGCCACAGCATGTTTAACTTGCTTCCTTCAGGCAGGCGTTACAGGGCTGTCCCCGCCAGATCCACCAGAAGCCTCAAAAGTTTCTTTCCCCAAGCTGTCCGCCTGCTGAACTCCTGACCATTGACTGACTAGACGTACATGTAACTCACTTGTGTCCCTACGGTATACCTATCTGTGTAACTTTACTTGCCCCCCCCACACACACACACACACACACACACACACCTGCTTACCTGTTACCTACTTGGCTGTTGTATAGCAAACCGAAGACAAATTCCTAGTATACGTAAGTATACCTGGCCAATAAAGCTGATTCTGATTCTGATATACATGTCTCTCAGCTGCCTATGGTACCTTTTCTAGAATAGACTACCTTATGGCATCCACGACCTTGTTCACAAGAATAACCTCAGTGGAAATTGAACCGATCACCATCTCCAATCATGCCCTACTATGGTTTGAGATGGACACATCAGATGATCAACCCCCCCAAACTCTCTGGCGTTTCCCCTCTCACCTCCTTTCCTTTAAATCATTGCTGTCTAATAGCTGGAAAAGCTTCGCAGCTGATAACAATACTAGTGCTATATACGATCCTCCCCTGTTTTGGCAAACCGCCAAGTCCGTCCTCCGCGGTATTATCATTTCTTATATGTCCCAATTGAATAAGGCATATGCGGCTTCATACCTTTCCTTGCAACGCACCCTCACCACAACCTTCTCCTCCTTCCAACACAACCCTAACCCAACAACCAAATCGGCCTACATTTTAGCCAACACCCATTTCACTGAATTCCTCAACAAGAGAGGCAACAAATACTTATACCGTATGAATTATCACTACCACCGATTCAGAAATAAAACAGGCAAACTCTTTTCCAATATCTTAAAAGGCTCTAACCCTGCTGCGGAAGTCCACCCCCTCCGTCAATCTGACGGATCCTTAACTTCCTCAAATAAACAGATAGCAGACACTATGAAAACTTTCTATTCTGATTTGTTCTTTCCTCCTGACTCACCTCATTCTCCCTCTCTCTCTTCCTCCTCTGACCAGACCATGGTATGGCCTTCCCTGCCGCTCCCAACTATCTTGGCTGAGCAGCAGGAGGTCTTGTCCGCCCCTATCACACCTGGGGAGGTTTCACGTGTTATTAAATAATTAAAACCAAGTAAGACCCCTGGGCCAGATGGCTTCAGTTGTAGTTTTTACAAGGCACTACGTTTGGAGATCTTGGACACCTTAGTAGCCACCTTTAATCATATCCTTAAATCGGGTAATGCCCCCCTGTATTTTAATTCTGCGTATATTAAAGTCCTTCCTAAACCTGACAGAGATTTATCAAAGCCAGGCTCATACAGGCCTATTTCTCTCCTCAATTCTGGCTATAAGTTACTAGCGAAGATACTAGCTGACCAGCTCCAGGAGGTCCTTCCATCCATCATACATCCTGACCAGACTGGATTCATCCGAGGCAGACACTCGGTCCTCAATGTACGAAAGGTGATTTCTGTGATAAAACATCTCCAAAATTCTCAGGGGATTACCCCCCCAGGTGTGATAGTTTCATTAGATGCGGAGAAGGCCTTCGATCTAGTACAGTGGCCCCATTTATAATCATGTATGTCTCGCTTTGGTCTCCCTTCTTTCTATATCTCCTGTATTCAAACTTTTTACACTAACCCCTCCTCCCAAATCCTTTGTAATGGCCATATGTCGGACTCTTTTACTATATTCAGGGGAACTAGGCAGGGATGTCCCCTTTACCCCCTTCTGTTTGCCATGGCCATAGAACCCTTAGCAATTGCCCTTCGCCGCTCTCATGATTTCAAAGGGGTCTGGGTCTCCTCCCAGGAGATCAATTTATCATTATTCGCAGATGACATGTTGCTTTTTGTGACTGATCCTTTGCACTCTCTTCCAAGGATCATGGATCTGGTGTCATCTTTTGGGAGGCTCTCCGGATATAAAGTCAATGTAGACAAGTCAGTACTTCTACCTATAGGCTCCTATTCTTTTGACCTTTCTTCCTCCTCTGTCTTTTCGAATTTTAAACTCTCATCACCTTTTATTAAATATTTAGACATACTCATTTCTGGTAGGACTGATGCTTTGTACTCACTAAACTTCACACCCATGATTCGTAAAATAGATACGCTCCTCTCCTCATGGAACCCCTTGCCCCTCTCACTGTTGTGTAGGTCAGCTGCAATCAAATCGATTGTTTTCCCCAAATTATTCTACCTTATACAGATGTTGCCCATCACCTTGTACAATAGAGATATCTTGACCATAAAATCCCTTCTCTCTCATTTCCTATGGAAAGGGAAGCGCCCACGGATAGCATATTCTAAACTGATTCTTCCCAGATCCCAAGGAGGGCTCGGAGTCCCGGATTTTAAGGCTTACACTCTAGGAGTATTCTTCAGATACGCCAGTGATTGGCTACTATCTA
The DNA here is from genome assembly GCF_028390025.1 of Pseudophryne corroboree. Classification (NCBI taxonomy): domain Eukaryota; kingdom Metazoa; phylum Chordata; class Amphibia; order Anura; family Myobatrachidae; genus Pseudophryne; species Pseudophryne corroboree. Next base: position 550,423,378 of record NC_086446.1, on the reverse strand, counting down.
TGTCCACAAATTCTGACAATTCCCTAGACTTGGCGGTCTTCCACCCATTTTCCCCGGCAACCCTATTACATCTTAAAGCCTCAGCTATCCCCATAGAGGTATTTACCAATATTCTCTTTTGAGACACCTATTTCAGCTGGATTAGCATCCATAAAAAGTTTAAAAAAGATTTCAGGTATTACCCTTTTCTCACGATATGGGGTAATCCTGACTTCTCTCCCTCCCTTTACAACCCATGCTACCAACTCTGGAAGGAGAAAGGGTTGCTTCTTGTGCACAAGGTCTTTGATCCAGGTGGCCACTTCCAGACTTTTCAATCTCTCCAACAAACATACTCTCTGCCCAATAGCCATTTCTATTTCTACTTACAACTCAGGCATTACACCCAATCCCTTCCAGTAGCCTCCCATTCTTTGTCTTCTCCTAATCCAATTCTCACCACTCTTCAAGCTAATATAGCTAAGCCCTACAGAGTGAAACATATTTACACACATTTGATAGACTTTAAAATTGGTATGCCCACTAATGCCAAAAACAAACATTTTCAAAGCCTGGAAAATAAATATTCCTACTCTCTCGGAAAATTCAGACAGATCACTAAAGATATATACAGCCTCTTTTTCTTATTTGAAATCTGCCTATCTTCAAGAGGTTCACTTTAAATTTATTTATAGGTCCTACATGGCCCCTGCACAAAGGAAATATATGGTGGTGGGAGAAACGGGATGTTGTGTAAAATGTGGAATTTCTAATGCCAATTTTTTTCACTATTTCTGGGAATGCTCCAAGATATGTAGATTCTGGAACAAAACCTTGCTATATATAAAGTCAGTCATTGGTTTCCAGCTATCGCTTGACCCCTCTGCCTGCCTACTCTTTAATTTTAAAGATTGGCCTCTCCAGGGGAAATCTTCTCGCATAGTTCCCTTTCTGATTTTAGCCTTAACCTTAGCGAAGAAATTAATACTAATTCATTGGACGGGAAAATCCGCCTCCTCCATCCATGAACTAAAGCAGAAACTGTTACAGAACCTCTATTTTGACATTAGATTCCTCCTTTTAGAAGATTTGTTTACTATGCGGTCATTTCACAGTAAATGGGATCTCTTCATTGAAGCACTGAATGAAGAATCCCGCTCCTTAATTCATCAATACCTGGGTTCACATGATTGCCTTTTCCATATGCATTGATCCTTCACAACTGTGCTATTGTCATGTGCACCTCCTGTGCTGTTACATGCTTGCTTATCTAATTGATACACTTCACCCCCCCCCCTCTCCTCCTCCATGTGTCTGTCTTGTCTACGGTTGCCTTACCTTTAATTTTATTTTTATAAAGTTGTCATCGTGTCCCTCAAACACCATGGTTATGTCTATTGTTTATAGTAGAGTGGGACTGTTATATTATATTCTATGTCATTTTCCCAGAAAAAAAACAATAAACAGATGTTAAAAAAATGGCTTTAAAGGGAGAAGTCATAATCATGGGAGACTTTAATTTACCTGATGTAAATTGCAAGTTCAGCTACTAGTGGAAAATTTCTACATTCCTTACAGGGAGCATCTCTCAAGCAATTGGTAAGGGAGCCCTCTCGCAAAGACTCAATATTAGATTTAATTCTTACAAATGGTGAAATGATATCTGACATATATGTGGGTGAGCACCTGGGATCCAGTGATCATCAAGCAGTATGGTTTAGTATAAAGACAGGATCCAACTCCTGTCACACAAAAACAAAGGTGTTGGATTTTAGAAATGCTGACTTTGCAAAAATGGGGAGATGTTTAAGTGATTCATTGGTAGACTGGAGGAACTTGGAAGGAGTGCAGGAGAGGTGGAAAAACTGAAAAGTGCAATACTAAGTGCAACAGACCTTTGTATCAAAAGGGTTAGGAAAAGCACCAGGAAAAGGAAGCCAGTGTGGTTCACAAAAGAAGTACCAAATAGTGTGAAAGCAAAAAAGATGGCTTTTAGGATATACAAACAGACTCAAAATTAAGAGATGTATCTTGACAGACGGAAGGATGCTAAGAAAGTGATCAGACGTGCAAAGGCAGAAGTTGAGGAGAAAATGGCCCAGTCAGTAGATAAAGGGGGCAAAACTTTTTTTAAGTATATAAGTGAAAGGAGAAAATCAAATGGAGGAATAATAAGACTTAAGACAGAAAGTGAGCATTTGGTGGAGGGAGACAAGGCAATAGCAGATCACCTAAATAATTATTTTTGCTCAGTATTTACTACAGAAGAGGGGATGGGGCCACAGTTAAGTTGCAAGGACATTCATAAAAAAGGCAGATAAAAGCACATTTACAGAGGAGAAGGTCCTACCTAACAGAACTTTCAAAACTAAAAGTGGATAAATCAATGGGACCAGATGGGATACACCCAAGGATACTCAAAGAGCTAAACGGTGTGCTGGTTACACCTTTAACAGAATTATTTAACCAATCACTAAATACAGGTGCTATTCCAGAGGACTGGAAAAGAGCAAATGTAGTTCCACTGCACAAAAGTGGAAGCAAGGAAGAAGCAAGTAACTACAGACCAGTAAGCCTTACATCAGTAGTAGGGAAAGTAATGGAAAAACTATTAAAAGAGTTGTGGAATATCCAAAATCAAACAACTTACAGGTGAGAGATCATGCCAAACAAATCTTATTGACTTTTTTTGACTCTGTGACGAAAATAATAGATCAAGGGGGAGCTGTAGATGTAGCATATCTAGACATTAGTAAGGCATTTGACACTGTCCCACATCACAGACTGCTAAATAAACTTGAAAGTGTGGGGGTGGATTATAAAACAGTTATATGGATAATAACCTGGTTGCAGGATAGGAAACAGACAGTTGTAGTTAATGGAGTGCAATCTATGGAGGGAAATGTTACCAGTGGAGTACCCCAGGGATCTGTACTTGGTCCAGTTCTCTTTAATATCTTTGTTGGTGACATTGCAGATGGTATTGAAGGGAAGGTATGCCTTTCTGCAGATGATACAAAGATATGCAAGAGGGAAGACACACCGGGAGGGGTAAAAGAAATGATTGATGACCTAGGTAGGCTTGAGAAATGGTCAAGAATGTGACAACTACAGTTTAATGCAAAAAAATGCAAAATCATGCACTTGGGTCTCAAAAACCCAAAGGCTAAATATAGTATCAAGGGTACTATAATAGAAACTACTTAGGAGGAAAGGGATTTAGGAGTCATTATTTAAAGTGACTTGAAGTCAGGAAAGCAATGCAACAAAGTAATGAGAAAGGCAAGTCAGATGCTTGGTTGCACAGGGAGAGGAATCAGTAGCAGGAAAAAAGAAGTGATAATGCCACTGAATAGGTCATTGGTGCGGCCCCATCTGGAATACTGTGTTTAGTTCTGGAGACCATATCTCCAGAAGGGCAACTAAAATGGTGCATGACCTACATCACAAAACTTACCCGGAAAGGCTAAAAGATCTTAACATGTATAGTTTGGAGGAGAGAAGGGAAAGGGGGGACATGATAGAAACTTTCAAATATATCAAGGGTCTTAACAAAGTTCAGGAGGAAAACATTCTTCAAAGGAAGAGAAGTATTAGAACTCGAGGACATACACTGAGACTGGAGGGGAGAGGTCCAAGGGAAATTTAAGGAAAAATGACTTCACAGAAAGTGGATAAGTGGAATAGCCTCCCATCAGAGGTGGTAGAGGCTAAGACTGTAGAGCAATTTAAACATGCTTGAGATAGGCATAGGAATATCCTTACAAAGAATTAAGGTTCAAAAAGGGTTGAGATTGCCTAAAGGATAAAAATAGGGGCAGAGTAGATGGGCCAAGTGGTTCTTATCTGCCGTCAAATTCTATGTTTCTATGTTTCTATGTAATATTGTGCGTGTATTACATCTGGGCAAATTCCAGCATGCCCATGTTGTTTGTGGCGCACACTTGTTTCACTTATTGCACCTCTTTTTCTTCTTTGCATGATGTGCTGCTTGGGGCCTAGTTTTTTAAAAGTGCCATCCTGTTTGCAACTGCAGTGCCACTCCTAGATGGGCCAGGTGTTTGTGCCGCACACTTGTGTCGCTTAGCTTAGTCATTCAGCTACCTCATTGCACCTCTTTTACTTCTTTGCATGATGTGCTGTTTGGTGCCTATTTTTTAAATCTACCATCCTGTCTGACACTGCAGTGCCACTCCTAGATGGGTCAAGTGTTTGTGCCGCACACTTGTGTAGCTTACCTTAGTCATACAGCCACCTTGGTGCAACATTTTGGCCTAAAAACAATATTGTGAGGTGTTCAGAATAGACTGGAAATGAGTGGAAATGAATGTTATTGAGGTTAATATTACCGTAGGATCAAAATTACCACCACATTCTTTGATTTTAGCTGTTTTTATGGGGTTTTTTTTTACAAAAATCATCCAGATCCAAAACCAAACCAAAACCAAAACACAAAAGGGTGGCTTTGTCAAAACCAATTCAGATCCAAAACACGAGCATGGAACCAGAACCAAACACAAAACACGAAAAGTGCCCGCCGCACATCTCTATTATGTAGGTCTAGATATTACAGCTCCAGAGACATTACTTATTTTTACAAAGTGATATTAAGCACGCTTGCACCACAGAGTATGTACAGTATTTGCAGATATCTGAATTTTAAAACACTGTTTTTGAGGAAACAGGTCTTATTTATGATGTGTGCTAAGAAATGACGAGAAATCATGAGTATCTTAGACTGTACACAGTCTTGTTGTCAGCTTCACAAGCCATCACTCACAACCCATCAGGTTAAACTAATGCAGTCACCTTTCCATATATATATATATATATATATATATATATATATATATATATATTAGCGATGAGCGGGTTCAGTTAGTCGAGATCCAAACCCCCCCGAACATCATGTGGTTAACACGGGTCCGAGGCAGCCTCGGTTCTTCCCGCCTAACACGCAAAACCCGAACGGGGAAAAACGTCATCATCCCACTGTCGGATTCTCGCGAGATTCGGATTCCATATAAAGAGCCACATGTCGCCGCCATTTTCACTCGTGCATTGTCGAGATAGCGAGAGGACGTGGCTACATTCTCTGCCTGAGTAGCCCAATATCAGCTAAATCTCAGCCAATATCTGTGCTCAGTATCAGTGCTGCATTGTGGTGATCAGGTTATATATAGTAGTACAGTACCATAGTCCATTGCTGTATTTTGCTGCTCCATGTCAGTTCTATTATCCAGAACAGTGCTCAGTATCTGTGCTCATTATTATCATTGCTGCATTGTGGTGACCACTGACCACTATATAGTAGTACAGTACAGTAGTCCATTGCTGTATTTTGCTTCCCTGTGTCAGTTCTATTATCCTGAACAGTGCTCAATATCTGTGCTCATTATTATCATTGCTGCATTGTGGTGACCACTGACCAGTATATAGTAGTACAGTACAGTAGTCCATTTCTGTATTTTGCTGCCCCGTGTCAGTTCTATTATCCAGAACAGAGCTCAGTATCTGTGCTCATTATTATCATTGCTGCATTGTGGTGACCACTGACCAGTATATAGTAGTACAGTAGTCCATTGCTGTATTTTGCTGCCCCGTGTCAGTTCTATTATCCAGAACAGTGCTCAGTATCTGTGCTCATTATTATCATTGCTTCATTGTTGTGACCACTGACCAGTATAAAGTAGTACAGTACAGTAGTCCATTGCTGTATTTTGATGCCCTGTGTCAGTTCTATTATCCTGAAGTGTGCTCAATATCTGTGCTCAGTAACAGTGCTGCATTGTGGTGACTAAAAGTCCAGTTTCTTGTGCTGCATCTTGCGGCTGTAGGGTGCTGTGGTAGTGTCCTGTCACTGTGCATTGGTCATCACCATTCCAGTCACAGTGGTATCTGAGATCTATCTAGTGGTATCTAATTCCAGATATATTACTGGCATATAATTCCACACATTAAAAAATGGAGAACAAAAATGTGGAGGGTTAAATAGGGAAAGATCAAGATCCACTTCCACCTCGTGCTGAAGCTGCTGCCACTAGTCATGGCAGAGATGATGATATGCCATCAACGTCGTCTGCCAAGGCCGATGCCCAATGTCATAGTAGAGAGCATGTAAAATCCAAAAATCAAAAGTTCAGTAAAATGACCCAAAAATCTAAATTAAAAGCGTCTGAAGATAAGCGTAAACTTGCCAATATGCCATTTACGACACAGAGTGGCAAGTAACGGCTGAGGCCCTGGCCTATGCTCATGGCTAGTGGTTTAACTTCACATGAGGATGGAAGCACTCATCCTCCCGCTAGAAAAATGAAAAGAGTTAAGCTGGCAAAGCCCAGCAAAGAACTGTGCGTTCTTCTAAATCACAAATCCCCAAGGAGAGTCCAATTGTGTCGGTTGTGATGCCTGACCTTCTCAACACTGGAAGGGAAGAGGTGGCTCCTTCCACCATTTGCATGCCACCTGCAAGTGCTGGAAGGAGCACCCACAGTCCAGTTCCTGATAGTCAAATTGAAGATGTCACTGTTGAAGTACACCAGGATTAGGTTATGGGTGTTGCTGGCGCTGAGGAGGAAATTGACAAGGAGGATTCTGATGGAGAGGTGGTTTGTTTAGGTCAGGCACCCGGGGAGACACCTGATGTCCATGGGATGAATAAGGCCATTGACATGCCTGGTCAAAATACAAAAAAGTTAACCTCTTCGGTGTGGAATTATTTTAACAGAAAAGCACACAACTGGTGTCAAGCCGTGTGTTGCCTTTGTCAAGCTGTAATAAGTAGGGGTAAGGATGTTAACCACCTAGGAACATCCTCCCTTATATGTCACCTGGAACGCATTCATCAGAAGTCATTGACAAGTTCAAAAACTTTGGGTGACAGCGGAAGCAGTCCACTGACAACTAAATCCCTTCTTCCTCTTGTACCCAAGCTCCTGCAAACCACCCCACCGACTCCCTCAGTGTCAATTTCCTCCTTAGACAGGAACGCCAATAGTCCTGCAGGCCATGTCACTGGCAAGTCTGACGAGTCCTCTCCTAAGTGGGATTCCTCCGTTGGATCCTTGAGTGTAACGCCTACTGCTGCTGGCACTGCTGTTGTTGCTGCTGGGAGTGGATCGTCATCCCAGAGGGGAAGTTGAAATACCACTTGTACTTCTCCCAGTAAGCAATTGACTGTCCAACAGAAGATGAAATATCACAGCAGTCCTCCTGTAGTCATCCTGTTGCAAAGCGGATAACTCAGGCTTTGACAACTATGTTGGTGTTAGACATGCATCCGGTATCCGCCTTTAGTTCACAGGGACTTAGAGAATTGCTTGAAGTAGCGCGTTCCCGGTACAAAATACCATCTAGGTTCCACTTCTCTAGGCAGGCAATACCGAGAATGTACACAGACGTCAGAAAGAGTCACCGGTGTCCTAAAAAATGCAGATGTACCCAATGTCCACTTAACCACGGACATGTGGACAAGTGGAGCAGGACAGACTAAGGACTATATAACTGTGACAGCCAACTGGGTAGATGTATTGCCTCCCGCAGCAACAACAGCAGCGGCTGCACCAGTAGCAGCATCTCGCAAACGCCAACTCGTTCCTAGGCAGGCTATGCTTTGTGTCACCACTTTCCATAAGAGGCACACAGCTGACAACCTCTTGCGGAAACTGAGGAACATCATCGCAGATTGGCTTACCCCAATTGGACTCTCCTGGGGATTTGTAACATCGGACAATGCCACCAATATTGTGCGTGCATTACATGTGGGCAAATTACAGCACGTCCCATGTTTTGTACATAAAATGAATTTGGTGGTGCAGATTTTTTTTTAAAAATGACAGGGGTTTGCAAGAGATGCTGTCGGTGGCCCGAAGATTTGCGAGCAACTTTCAGCCTTCAGCCACCGCGTGCCAAAGACTGGAGCACCAGCAAACACTCCTGAACATGCCCTGCCATCAGCTGAAGCAAGAGGTGGTAAAGAGGTGGAATTTAACCCTCTATATGCTTCAGAGGATGGAGGAGCAGCAAAAGGCCATTCAAGCCTATACATCTGCCTACGATATAGGCAAAGGAGGGGAAATGTACCTGACTCAAGCACAGTGGAGAATGATTTCAACGTTGTGCAAGGTTCTGCAACCCTTTGAACTTGACACACGTGAAGTCAGTTCAGACACTGCCAGCCTGAGTCAGGTCATTCCCCTCATCAGGCTTTTGCAGAAGCAGCTGGAGAGATTGAAGGAGGAGCTAAAATGGAGTGATTCCGATAGGCATGTGGGACTTGTGGATGGAGCCCTTCATTCGATTAACCAGGATTCATGGGTGGTCAATCTGTTGAAATCAGAGCACTACAGTTTGGCCACCGTGCTCGATCCTAGGTTTAAAGCCTACGTTGTATCTCTCTTTCTGTCAGACACAAGTCTGCAGATGTTCAAAAACCTGCTGGTGAGACAATTGTCAAGTCAAGCGGAACGTGACCCGCCAACAGCTCCTTCTTCATTTTCTCACGCCACTGGAGCTGCCAGGAAAAGGATAAAATTTCCAAAACCACCCGCTGGCGGTGATGCAGAGCAGTCAGGAGTGATAGCTGACATCTGGTCCAGATTGAAGGACCTGCCAACCATTACTGACATGTTGTCTACTGTCACTGCATATGATTCTGTCACCATTGAAAGAATGGTGGAGTATTATATGAGTGACAGCATCACTGTAGGCATGTCAGACAGTCCGTACGTATATTGGCAGGAAAAAGAGGCAATTTGGAGACCCTTGCACAAACTGGCTTTATTTTACGTAAGTTGACCCCCTCCAGTGTGTACTCAGAAAGAGTGTTTAGTGCAGCCGGTAACCTTGTCAGCGATCGGCATAGGAGGATACTTCCAGAACTGTGGAGAAGATGATGTACGTCAAAATTAATTATAATCAATTCCTCCGTGGAGACATTTACCAGCAATTGCCTCCAGAAAGTACACAGGGACCTGTGATGGTGGATTCCAGTGGGGACGAATTAATACTCTGTGAGGAGGGGGATGTACATAGTGAAAGGGGTGAGGAATCGGACAATGAGGAGGAGGTGGACATCTTGCCTCTGTAGAGCCAGTTTGTGCAAGGAGAGATTGATTGCTTCTTTTTTGGTGGGGGCCCGAACCAACCAGTCATTTCAGCCACAGTTGTGTGGCAGACCCTGTCGCTGAAATGATGGGTTTGTTAAAGTGTGCATGTCCTGTTTATACAACATAAGGGTGGGTGGGAGGGCCCAAGGACAATTCCATCTTGCACCTCTTTTTATTTACCTTTGCATCATGTGATTAATGGGGCCAATTTTTTTAAGTGCCATCCTGTCTGACACTGCAGTGCCACTCCTAGATGGGCCAGGTGTTTGTGCCTCCCACTTGGGTCGCTTAGCTTAGTCATCCAGCCACCTCGTTGCCAATTTTAGGACTAAAAATAATATTGTGAGGTGTGCAGAATAGGCTGGACATGAGTGGAAATTATGGTTATTGAGGTTAATAATACTATAGGATTAAATTTACCTCAAATTCTATGATTTAAGCTGTTTTTTAGTTTTTTTTTTTTTAAAACACCCAAATCCAAAACACACCCGAATCCGACAAAAATTCTTAAGGGAGGTTTTGCCAAAATGCGTCCGAATCCAAAACATGGCCGCGGAACCGAATCCAAAACCAAAACACAAAACCCGAAAAATGTCTGGTGCACATCTCTAATATATATATATATAGGCTTACTGTACTTACTGCTCCGTTTTACACACTTTTATGTTGCTGCAGTGTGTTGATTTTTTTATAGACACTTTTGGCATTGTATTGGATTTGTTGGCTCCTTCATTCTCCCTCTGCATAAAGTGCCAGATTAAACCCTATGGAGGCCCCTAGGCAGTCAAAATCTCTGGGGGCCCTTGCAAATTATATGTTTTTAATTTTACAAACTAACAGTCTATGATCTGGAAGCTGTAATGTGAATCTGATCTGATTTATGTACATTAAGTTCTCAATGGGTACGTTACATTAATACAGTATTTTCTCTATAGAGTCTTTAATGTAATGTTTTTGTATATTTGTGTTGAATAATTTTTTCTATCTTTTGAAAACGAATTAAGAAAGGTTGATCTAATCAATATTATTTTGATCCATTGTTGCTGGGCCCCTTTAAAGTGCAGGGCCAGTGTCGGACTTGGGCATGAAGGGCCTACTGGGGAATGCAAAAGTAGGACATCATGCTTAGAGTCTTGGCTAACCATTAATGCATGGTCTGGACCCTTTGATAAATATAAATAGTAATTACTACTAGTTCATGCATGATAATGTACCAGATTAATATCAGCAATGCACTGTAGAAAAGACACCATAGTACTGTACAGTATAATGTAACATATGTATATGTTACATATGTTACAGTACATTATATACAGGCAGTAGGGCCCACCGGGGGTTTCCCCTGTACACCTGTGGGCCAGTCCGACCCTGTGCATGGCCCATAGTCCAGTGTCTGGCACTGTCTGCATACATTAATATGTGTTGTGCACTACCACATTCTGCTTTGTAGTGTGTGAGATGAGATGGTAAACATCAGGTACTCAAAAACATCTGATTTCTGTCCCAATTTTCTTGCTTCATTTGTGGATTTATTGGACATTCTGGTGAAAGTTGCTCTGACCTTTGGCCATACAGTGTGGCGGAGTTGTATAGAAAAGTACACTGGGGCTCTGAAGCACTTCAGGAAAAGAGGATTACACACATCTCTACATGGAATTCTCTTCTCAAATGTCCACTCATTGGGCCTAATTCAGACCTGATTGCTCGCTAGCAGTTTTTTGCAGCGCTGCGATCAGATGGTCACCGCCTATAGGGTAGTGTATTTTAGCTGTGCAAGTGTGCGAACGCATGTGCAGCTGAGTGATACAAAAAGATCTTTTACAGTTTTTGAGTTGCCCAGGACTTACTCAGCCGCTGCGATCACTTCAGCCTCTCCGGGACCAGAATTGACGTCAGACACCCGCCCTGCAAACGCCTGGACATGCCTGCTATTTTCCAACCACTCCCAGAAAATGGTCAGTTGACACCCACAAACGCCTTCTTCCTGTCAATCTCCTTGCGATAGGCTGTGCAAATGGATTCTTCATAAAACCCATCGCACAGCAACGATCCGCTTTGTACCCGTACAAAGCGCCTGCGCGTTGTGGTGCATACACATGTGCAGTTCTGACCTGAGCACAGCGCAGCGAAAAAAGCTAATGAACTACATCTTCTTATCAGGACAAATATGGACTTATCTCTCCCTCTTTGTCTTTGTGATTCTACACCATACTCGGTTGTGCAACTCCCTGGCTTCCAGATCCTATGTGTGAACCGCAATGCGAATTTCACACACAAAGCAAAAGATGGAGGGATTTGTGTATATATAAATCAATGCTGTAGATCATACTATTGTACTATCATCTGTAGATTGTACTCCCATTTATGAATTTGATTCCTTCAGATTGGTCAGAGTCTACATTCACCGCAAGCCGATATGCATAAGGAGCACTGCCAACTTGCCGATCATATATTAGGAGTGGAGAGAGGGAACCTGGAATCCTTCTTTTTTTTTTCCTTGGGAATTTTAGCAAGGGAAATTTTACCCACAATGTCCCCAAATCTAAACATCTACTGTAGATTCGACAGACAATGGAACGGTCCTGACTCTGACCCTCTCACTCAGCTGCCCCACAGTTATCACACATTTTCTTTTGAGCTTGGACAGATACAATACTCCCTTTCACATAATGGACTCAGATAGTCCTCTCCTCCCCCATTACATCTCTCTCCATTCATGACAGAGACTTTAACAAACTTTTTAAGAGACAGAACCCACGTAAGGCAGCTGGACCTGATGCTGTCTCCCACTCTAAGCACTATGCAGAACAGCTATCTGCAATGTTCACAGACATCTTCAACAATTCAATTAGAGGGCAAGATGATGGACTGCTATAGTACAGAGAACTCCACTACTAGATTGCAGCTAGGATGAGTGGTATCAGCTGTGCAGAGGGAATTAACCAAGGTGTAAGCAGAATACAGGTATACAGGATTTCCTGTGCTGGATTTTCAAGATATACAGTGTAGGAACACTGGTGCAGGTTTTCAGTATATTCAGTGTAGAAACACTGATGCAAGCTTTCAAAATATTCAGGGTAGGAACATTGATGCAGGTACTGAAGTGCAGGGTACAAAGCAGGAACCTAAAGGTACTTAGGGGGTTATTCAGTGATGGACGCAGATCATTGCATTCGCAGCAAGATCTGCATCCATCTCCTCACTTGCTGGGGGCCGACCAGCATGTGTGGCGCCACCTCATGATGCATCTGCAATTTAATTGAGGATGCATTGATTTAAAGTCAACCCCTGCCTGCGAAGTCTGACTGCACTGGCAGGTGGTCTGCCACCATTTTTTTATCGGATTGGCCACGTGTGACATCATGCAGCCACCCTGAAAAAATGTTAGTGATAGGCCTGCACTTTGGTCACCACACCCTTAAATGCCAAAACGCCATTTACCAAGCTTCTGCCGCGTCAATCACCTTGCAGCTACATCCCTCCAGAATGCAGCCACAAGGAGAAGGGTTCCGATCACGAGCTCAAAGCAACGCTCAATGCGTTTCATCACTATTGAGCTTCATCAGGGGGTGACGAAGTACAATTGTGACAAACACATTGGGCATTTCTTGGAGGACGTGATCGACATGCTGTTGTCCAGCACGAGGTCCGTTGAGCAAAGACACTAAGTGGTGATTGCCACATTGAGCAACGTGGAACATGTAGCTGGCTGCTATCCGGAGGCGCTGTTGGAATGGTGACTATGCTGATGCTTTTAAACTAAGATGTATATGAGCTTGTTATGTTTAGTAAAATTACTTGATATTATTTCTCACTGAGCGCGCCTTCATTTCCTTTTTTTCTTGCATGCATTGAAGTTACAGCTGCTGTTTAAAGCTGTTGAGAGGTGCCTGTGCTCACATCCTGTGGAGAACGGACTACATATACTAAGGAACTCTGAACACTGGTCTCGCAATCATATCCTATACACACATATATATATATATATATATATATATATATATGCCTTCTGTTCTTTGTTACCACATCAAAGCAAAATCTGCACAACTGTTAATTTATTATACTTTTGTATTGTAATTTCTCTGATTTTACAATACAAATACTAATAAAAATTAAATATTACTTAAAAAACCTTTTATACCTTTTTGACCACCCTGTTAAACTTCTTTTAATCCACTCCATGTTCAAATTTTATTTATATATTCAACTAATGACAGTTAGTGGTTCATGGTGAATGTCCTAAGTTTACAGTATCTGTCATATTTGCACTTTTAAATGTTTTTTTAACTTTATTTATTGGCAAAAAATGAAAATAAAAAGGAATTGCATTTGTTTGATTCTAAATGTGTCATATTAAAGATACAGGGCCATATGTACTAAGCCTTAAAAAATGATAAAGTGGAGAGTGATAAAGTACCAACCAATCATGCCTAACCGGCATATCACATGTTCTGTTTGAAAAATGACTGTTGGGAGCTGGTTGGTTGGCAGTTTATCATTCTCCACTTTATTACTTTTCAAGGCTCAGTACATCTGGCCAACAGGGAAAAACAATTGTCTCAATAATCAGGGTCACCTCCATAGATCTACAGTCTTTCCTATTTAATAATCATTTAAATATTTTGTTTTATCAAGCAAAATATACATTTTGCATGTGAAAGCAGAATAGAGGGGCAGATGTATTTACCTGGAGAAGTCATAAGTATGTGATAAACCAGTGATATGTGCAAGGTGATAAAGGCACAAGACAATCAGCTCTAATATGTAAATTAACAGTTAGGATCTGATTGGCTGGTGCCTTTATCACCTTGCACATATCACTGGCTTATCACTTCCTTATGCTATCTCCAGGTTAATACATCTGCCCCAATTATGTTTTACTGTGTCTTGTTTGAAATCAGTAAAGAACAGCATAAATAAGCAGTCTGGCAATACTTTTCAACCTACAGAGGCCATCATTTTGTTCTTCTAAGTATGTACTTGATCATGAGCATGGTCAGAAGAGTAGAGTTGGGAGGTGATGAATTAGTATTGCAATCCTTGAGTTACTACTGCTGAGCCTGATAACAGTTACATGGGCGGCACTGTTGGTAGTTACACCACTTGTTGAAGAATTTATAATTTCCACTATATATCAATAAACTATATTTTGTTAGTATAGTTATTTTAACTTTTTGTATATTAAACCATTCATAAATGTACACATGCCTCTCTTACTCCGAGTTTGACACAAATATAACAAGCTGCTTTGTTCTAGATGAATACATTATATATGAAACTTACAGCTAATAAAAGGTTTATTTTAACTTCACGTTTAACAGTTCATTACAATATAAAATTAGGATCACTGTCATACAATTCCGTATGCATACACAATATGGGATTGTTCCATTCACCATACACATGCTCTGAGAGACAATATCTCAGTGATTAGGTAATTGCTGCCCTTCATGTAATTGCAGGGGATGCCACATGCTCTGTAAAATACAGAATTGTGTCGGGTTGGCAGATTGAGATCAGAGGCCAAAAGAAACTGTGGAACACTTAACACAGGCTAGAAGAAGAAAATAAAATCATAACAGTAAAAAATGATAGCGTTACTATAAATTCTTGGATTTATAACTCTGATGTGAACTTAACAGCAATACTGCTTCCGTATTTTTGTGACTAGGGGCTACAGCAATAAGTCTAATTCAGTAGCTGTGATTTCTTATTTGCTTATTAATATATACTGAACACAGGACAAGTGTCAATAGTTTTCCATAAATGCATCAAGTAACGAATCAGGCTGTCTATGGCTTCACAGATTAAAAAAAGGGTGGGTGTGTGGGCTGGACTTCACACCCTAATCTCAAACATAATAAGTGGTGCTATAATGCTGAGACTTATAGTGCCATGCATAATACAGAAAAATGAAATTTATAAATGCGCCTGCACTCTTACCATGGTCACATATATAACATAAGCCATCTGAATGATGAAATGGTCAAACTTCCTCTTTCCAATAGTTCATAGAGATTGAAACAACTTTCTTTTTTCAAGGCAGAATGAATCCCTCAAGGAAAATCCAACGGTAGAACAATTGGACTAAAAAAGAAGAGAAGGGATGCAATAGTGCAGATACCCAAAAGCAATGGGAAAACTTTTTAATAATATCGATTTTGCACTCACAAACATTAGAATTCAAAAGGCATGTATTTATTATTATTATTATTATTATTATTATTTATTAACAGTTTCTTATATAGCGCAGCATGTTCCGTTGTGCTTTACAATTAGAACAACAGTAATAGAACAAAACTGGGTAAAAACAGACAGACATAGAGGTAGGAAGGCCCTGCTCGCAAGCTTACAATCTATAGGGAAATAGGCATAGATACACAAGGATAGATGCTACCGATTGCATAATGGTCCACCAGATTGCTAGGTTCTTAATGGGTTGTATGATGATACCACACAAAGTTTGCCAAGTGTCAGGAGGGTGTGAGACTAAAGAAAGACAAGATATGTGATGTTATGAATACTGTACAGAGGATGTAATTAGATAGGGCAGCACTGAAGGTTATGTGGATGGGTCTGGAATTTGATAGGCTTGTCTGAAGAGGTGAGTTTTCAGGGAATGTTTAAAGGTTTGGAGACTAGAGGCGAGCCTTACTGTGCGTGGGAGGGCATTCCACAGAGTGGGTGAAGCCCAGATAAAGTCCTGTAATTTTGAGTGTGAACAAGTAATGCATGTGGATGAGAGACGTAGATCTTGTGCAGAGTGGAGAGGTCGGGTAGAGAGATATTTTGAGATGAGTGAAGAGATGTATGTTGGTGCAGTTTGGTTAATAGCCTTGTATGTCAGTAAAAGTATTTTATATTTAATACGGTAGAATACCGGTAACCAATGGAGGGACTGACAGAGTGGATCTGCAGATGATGAACATCTGGCAAGGAAGATTAGCCTCGCAGCTGCATTCAAAATGAATTGTAGTGGTGAGAGCCTATGTTTGGGAAGACCGGTCAGGAGACTATTACAATAATCAATGCAGGAGATAATGAGAGCATGTATTACAGTTTTTGCTGTGTCTTGTGTAAGATATGGTTGTATTTTGGATATGTTTCTTAGATGTATGTAACATGATCTTGAGACAGATTGAATGTCGGGAACAAAGGACAGTTCAGAGTCAAGAATGACACCTAGGCAGCGAGCTTGTGGGGTAGGGATGATTGCCGAGTTCTCAACAGTAATAGAGATATCAGGTTGGAAACTATTATTGGCCGGTGGAAATATAATTAATTCTGTTTTGGAAATAATAAGTTTGAGGTGGCGAGATGTCATCCATGATGAAATGGCAGAAAGGCATTCAGTGACACGGCCCAATACAGATGGTGACAAATCAGGGGAGGATAGATAGATTTGAGTATCATATGCATACAGATGGTACTGAAATCCGAAAGAGTTGATTAGTTTGCCAAGAGATGTGGTATAGAGAAAAGCAGAGGACCTAAGACTGAACCTTGCGGTACTCCAACTGAGAGAGGTAGCGAAGAAGAGGTGGAATCAGAGAAATGAACACTGAAGGAACGATTAGATTGGTAGGATGAGAACCAAGAAAGGGCTGTGTCCTGAATACCTAGGGATTGTAGTGTTTGTATGAGAAGAGAGTGGTCAACAGTGTCAAAAGCAGAAGAGAGATCAAGGAGAATAAGTAGAGAGTAATGTCCTTTAGATTTAGCAGTGACCAAATCATTCACTACCTTAGTCAGTGCTGTCTCTGTGGAGTGTTGGGCACGAAATCCTGACTGAAGTGGGTCCAGTAGGGTGTGTGAGTTAAGAAAGTGTATGAGGCGAGTGTAGGCAAGTCTCCCAAGTAGCTTGGAGGGGCATGGGAGCTGAGAGATGGGACGGTAGTTAGAGAGAGAGTTCGGGTCAGAGTTTTGTTTTTTCAGAATGGGAGTAATCACTGCATGCTTGTATAGAGAAGGAAAGATACCAGTAGACAGGGAGAGATTACAGATTTTCGTTAAGGTTGGGATGAGCACAGTATACAGAGCTTTACTAATTTGTAAGAGTATAGAGTCAAAGGGAGAGGTATTAGAGTAGGCAGATGAAAAGAGTGCAGATACTTCATCTTCATTTGTAGGATCAAAGGAAGAGAAGGTGTTAGAGGGTTCAGGCAGAGAATTGAGCAGGTCACTTGCTGTGGAAGAGCATACCATTTAATTTCAGATCTTGTCAATCTTGTCCTTGAAATAGGAAGCACGATCTTTTGCACTGACAGTGGCTGGTGGGTTAGGTGAGGGAGGGACAAGAAGTGATTTAAATGTATTAAAAAGTCGCTTGGGGTTAGAGGCTTGAGCAGAGATGAGAGATTGAAAATATGTTTGTTTGGCAGTGTCCAGAGCATTACGATAAGAGTGATAGGTGGTCTTATATGTGAGAAAGTCACTTGAACTATGAGATTTACGCCACTGGCGTTCTACTTTACGTGAGAGTTTTTGTAAGTGTCTAGTGTATTTAGAGTGCCACGGTTGACATCTAAGTCTACGTGGAGTGTGATGGGTAGCTGGAGCCACTTCATCAAGTGCTGTTTCTAGAGTTTGGTTAAGGTGTGACACAGCAGTCTCAGGAGAGGTGAATGTAGAAATTGGTGAGAGCAGTGGTTGCAGAGAGGTAGATAGTTGTTGAAAATTAATAGCGTTAATATTTCTGCGGGTAAGAGATGTCCTTGTAGACTTTAGGGACATTGAGTTTGAAGTAATGGAGGAGAGCATGCAGGTGATAAGGTTGTGATCTGAGAGAGGGAAAGGAGTGTTAGTGAGTTCAGAAACAGAGCATAGTCTGGTGAATACAAGATCAAGGCAGTGGCCCTCCTGATGAGTAGGGGAGTCAGTCCATTGGGAGAGGCCAAGAGAGGAGGTTAGAGAGAGTAGTTTAGAGGCATGGGGAGATTGTGGACTGTCAATAGAGAGATTGAAATCACCCATAATGATGGTGGAGATGTCAGAGGATAGAAAGTGAGGGAGCCAAGCAGAAAAATCTTCCAGAAACTTTTTGGGTTGCCCAGGTGGGCGATAGATAGCTGCAACACGCAGAGAGAAAGGGATCAAAATCCTACTAGAGTGTACTTCAAAGGATGTAAATGTAGTATATTCCTGGTAGATGCAGATACATCAAATCAGGTAGGTTTCTTGATGTTTTCCCAAATGTACTAAAATATATAAAATGAAGCAAAAGTGCAGACACCCACTTATAGGGAAAAATGTAATTGTAAAAAATGCACTCACAAACATTAATAAAGAAGGGTCCCACAGAGTTCCAGATACTCCAAGGTTCACCACAAGGTAAGTCATAGTATAGTTCCTCCATTTCCAGTATAAAATGTTTGTTTCATTCTCTAGGAACTATTGGAAAGAGGAAGTTTGACCATTTCATCATTCAGGCCGCTTACTGTATGTTATATATGTAACCATGGTAACAGTGTATGCACAATTATACAGTTCATTTTTCTGTATTATGTATTGGAAGGGAAGTCAGTGAATCTTTCCCAAAGTGCCTATGCTGCTTTATTTCACTGTTCAATAAATGCAGAAAGCACAGTAATTAACTAATTTATAGTGCCATGTAGACAAAAAAGAAAAACACAGGTGCACACTTCAAGAACTAAGAATGGTAATAATCAGAACAATTGTAATAAATGGCATAGTAATATGGTTTAGCCAAAAATGTTAACCCACCTACCACGGCAAGGTGAACCTTTATAAAGAGGGTCCCTAAACTCCCTAATACTGACACATTATTTACATTTATCTTGGCTTACCTTTCATAGTGCCATTCTAATTGTAGACTGCTATGAAAAGACAATAAAATCATTTAGGTGTTCTGTGTGTCTTTCTTAAAATGTAATTTTCCTAAGAGCATAAAATATCCCCAGTTTTCCTTTATCTATGTGGTTAGGAAGGTGTATAATGAGAGCATTTACAAGAATAGAAAAAAAATCGGATAATAAGTCAGCAACATACTGTACTTAACAACATCTACAGTTCCAGTTAATAATAAGTCATAAGCCCTTTAGCTTCAACACTCATTTCTTAACTAGAATTGATTTTGACATCAGCTGTATATTCAGCAAACAGTGGTGAGCTTAGATTACATCTGTTTAAGAAGAAACTTGTATTCCCTTTATAAAGTGCACAATTGGTAAAAGTTGGTAAAAGCCTGTCCCACTAGGAGCAAACGTAGGTTGAATCACTATGCGTGTGCACAAATTTCAATCATGCATATGCATTAATCAGTAAACCATAACCGGCAGGATAAGTCTATTGGCAACATAGCAGAGTATACCACAGACCTCCCTGAGACAGTTAAATTATATTAAATACCACAGCATATTAGAATCACTTTGAGATTGCATGATACTAAATGAAATATGCCACAGATAATTAGTCTCAGTTATACGTGGAACCCATACTCACAACCCCCAAAAAAGTATAAATGCCACAGTTCCCAAATTTTGTGGAATTTGGAACCAAATGTTTTCCATTGATGCAAAAAAAACAAATATGAGAAATCAGTGTATTCTAACATGGAAAGCTTAGAGACTTCCAGGCTCTAGCAAGTTTGGGATCTACCTGAAATGTGTTGTAACAATCTATCATTATTATTATTATATTTGTTTCTTGTATAGTGCAGCATCTTTTGTGGCAACAACAGCGACAGAACAAAATTGGGTAATAACAGACAGACATATGTACAGTTGATGTAGGGAGCCCCTGCTCACAAGCTTACAATATATAGGGAAATAGGCATTAAAGCACAAGGATATATGCTATCTACAGCAAAATGGTCCACCAGATTGCAAAGTTTCTTGGTGGGCTATAGTATATGGTCAAATAGCAATGTTGGCCAATGTTGGCAAGGGAATAGGTGGAAGCATAAGTGAAAAAAGAGAGAAAAAAATGTGAGGATGTGTGGACTGTACAGAGGTGATCTAATTAGATAGGAAAGTGTATGAAGGTTATGTGAGAAGTTCTGGATAAGCTTGCCTGAAGAGGTGTGTATTTAGGGAATGCTTGAAGGTTTAGAGACTAGAGGAGAGTCTTATTGTGTGTGGGAGGGCATTCCCCAGAGTGGCTGCAGCCCTAGGAAAGTTCTGAAATTGTGAATGGGAATGAGTATTGAGTGTCGATAAGAGAGGCAGATTTTGTGCAGAGCGGAGAAATTGGGTGAGATATACAGGTGTTTTGAGAAAAGCAAAGTGATGTATGTTCGTGTAGTTTGTTTAATGTTTTTGTGTGTGAGTAAAAGTATTTTATATAGAACAAGGTAATAGACATGTAACCAATGGAGGGACTGACAGTGCATATGATGAAGATTTAGTGAGAAAAATTAGCCTTGCAGCTGCATGGTGAGAGTCTGATTTGGGGAAGACCAGTAAGGAGACAATTGTAGTAATTAATATGGGAGATAATTAGTGCATGGATTAGAGTTTTTGCAGTGCCTTGTTTAAAATATGTTTGTATTTTTTATGTTTCTTATGTATTTTACATGAGCTAAAGAGAGATTGAATGTGGGAAACAAAGGATAGGTCTCCGGAGTTTTAAAACCACTTTCTTACCTCTGCGGTGTTTGTCCCTGCTGGTGCTGAAGTCCACATGCGCTGTGGTCAAGCATCACTCCCGGATGACACAGGGATCCACTTGCATTGCACACTGCTGCTGGCTGGCTATGAGGTCTGTCTGTACTGTTCCCACTCAGCGCTCTAAGGGTGTGTACACACGGTGAGATAAATCTGTGAGATTTTGACTATATAGTCAAAATCTTATGAAAAGTTAGTGCATATCTCATGGTATTAGGCAGCTTGCGATACAGATTCGATCCCGATGCGCGCTCCCGTGGGGTCTGTATCGTAAGGCTATATAGACTGTGCAGGCAAGTCAATCTTGACTATCTAGTGTACAATCTAGTACAAAGTATAGTCAAAATTGGCACTTAGTCAAAATCGTACATAGACAAAATCTCAAGCACAGATTGTCAAAATCTGTACAGTCTGTGCTATCTGGTCTCTGGGGGAGTTCAAGGGAAATCGCATAGTCAAAATCGAACATAGCAGGGATCTCACCGTGTGTACACACCCTAAGTCTGAACATGGAAGCGACTCTCCACAGTGCTCTGTCTCAATATGTTCACATAGTTTCGCTATTCACCAAAGTTCCCTCCAAAATCTTAATATGGGCACTGCCATGTTGACTTAGCAACCTGACTTCTTCCACCATTCTAAGCGCTTCTCCAAGACCAGCTGACCATAGCATCCAATCACAAAAGGCTAAGCCCTAAAAGTTCCATTTTCTGACTATCCCAACTGCCAGTACTCTGTGCTGAGCTCCCAGGTACTCTGTATCTGTGTGGACACAGTTCACCCAAATCCAGTTCCAGTCTGATATATGCAAGTCTCTAGCTATCACAGCGTTTCAGTCCGCTTCAACAAGAGAGTTGCTCCTAGTTACTCACTGGTTCCAGTCAACGTCCAGTTTGAGTCCGGCCACTCACTAATTCCAATCCGGCTATCCACTGGTTCTAGTCCATCCACTCACCATTTCCAAACCGGTCACCATCTGGTTTGAGTCCACTCTCCTTCTGGTTCCAGTCCACTCACTATCTGGTTCCAGTTCAGTCACCATCTGTTTTCAGCTCAGTTCCAGTTCATAATTCAACTATGCTGCAATACTGTTCTAGTACAGCTCCAAGCTTTAGTTATTCCATTCCCTTGAGCTCTCACAATAGCTACTTGAATGATCAGAGCAAATACAGTTCCAGTATTAATAACATTAATTTCTTTACTGTCTGCACCTTCGGACTAGCTGCCACTAGAAATGAAATCCAAAATGAAACAACAGAAAGATATTTAGTCATGAGGACCAATTAAGATGGTAACAAATCTGGGTAGGATAAGTACATTTGAGTATCATCTGCATACAGATGATACTGAAATCCAAAAGAGCTGATTAGTTCAGTAATTGCCTTTAGATTTAGCAGTGACCAGATCATTCACTACTTTAGTCAGTGCTGCCTCTGTGGAGTGTTGGGAATGAAGGCCTGACTGAAGTGGGTACAGTAAGTTGTGAGTTAAGAAAAAGTGTGATGCGAGTGTAGACAAGTCTGTCAAATAGCTTGGAGGGGCATGGGAGCTGAGAGATGGGACAGTAGTTAGAGAGAGAGATGGTCAGAATATTTGTTCATGGAACTTGATATGCATCTCCATAGGGTGACACAATAATATACCTAGTGTATTTGTATGAATTAATGTACTTGAGATTTGTGGACTGCCCCGCCAAGATGTGCATAAATAAACCTGTACCTCCACATTGCCTCCAACAAAATTGAATGTTACAGAAAAAATC
The DNA here is from genome assembly GCF_028390025.1 of Pseudophryne corroboree. Lineage (NCBI taxonomy): Eukaryota > Metazoa > Chordata > Amphibia > Anura > Myobatrachidae > Pseudophryne > Pseudophryne corroboree. The sequence continues at coordinate 550,400,906 of NC_086446.1, read as the reverse complement.
TTGTGTAACTTGGTGGGGATTATTATTATTATTATTATTATTGTTATTATTATTATTTCGTACAATATTTTGCACCAGCATATTCTGTTGTGCTTTACAGTTGGGAACAAAATAGTAATAAAACAAAACTGGATGAGTTATAGACATAGAGGTAAGAGCATCCTGCTCGCAAGCTTACAATCTTTAGAGAAATAGGTATTGATACACAAGGATAAGTGCTACATATTGCATACAGTATTTATATAGCAGATTGCAGAAGTGCTTGGTGGGCTGTTTGATGCAGTCACACAGGAAAGTTCATCTAGGGACAGCAGGATAAAAAAGTGAAGATATATCTTAAAATTGTTCTCTCTGAGAGCTTTATTAATAGAAGATATGGCAACACAATGCCTCTTGAGCAATCATCCTTCTTAATCCAGAGTAGTTCACAGTTCCTGCTAACATTCCACGACAATGATTCCAGGGGAAAACCAACAGGTAAGAGAAAGTCATGGTAAAGTAAGGAAATTGTTCCCTAAGTACCTACTGAGTACACACATTTCTGTTCAAAGGAGGTGATTGGACATAGTATATAGTACTTAGTGTGGGTTTTAATAAACACTTGGATTTTTAGAAATGGAAAAATATGTAATGCTGGAGTAGACCCTATTTTTCACAAAATTCAGAAAAAAATTTCAGACCAAAGTCATAAATGATCGGCACAAACCTTTTAACACCCACACATTTCCAAGGCCAAGAACACTTGGGAAAGAGTAGGTGTCTGGGCAGCTAATTTATTTATATGACCTTTATAAGACTGAAATATGATACAGTATGATATGTAAATAGGACCCCATGCCAATATATCTTGTTTGATGAAGTTATGAAGCAGGGATAATGTGTTTTAAAAAGTTGGTTATAATCCTTCGTTATCTGTACTCCCAGGTAACAAATAGAAAAGAAATTGGAATTCAAAAGTGAGTTCCAATGTAATTTATAGCTATTTATTTTATGGCCTGATACTTTGTCATAGGATCTCAAATCTTTAAACAGGTTATAGAAAGATGATCAGTGGAATTGCTAATATACAGTATATCCTGTGTCGACCCAGTGCATAGGTGACCTAGGTTATGACCTAGGGTGGCCTAGCCCAGAGAGAGTGTGGCGCGCAGTGACAGCGGACTTTGGTGATGAATGGACCTGCACAGTACTATAATGAGTCTGAGTTACTCATTATAGTATGCCATCACTGCAGTGCAGACAGTGGCAAGTGATGAAGGAGGTGGTTGTTCCAACTAATGGGGAAGGCCCCAACTTCTTTCTTCACTGCTGTGCAGTAGCACAGCACAGTGTGGAATGGGATGGGGGAGGATCACAGTACAGAGTGGGATATGGGGGGCGTGCACAGTATGGGATGGTGGAGAGCACAGGACCAGGGGAGTAGCCAGAAATTTGTAAACCCCATAGCAACATTTTGAAGGAGCCCTGTCCCAGTGCTTCTAGAGACACCTCTCTGCAGCAATTGTTCATTGTATGCCCCATAATAGTGCCATAGTTTACTTACTGATTTGTAGCAGTGTCTTAGTTAATGTTATCACCCATAGAACTGCCCTTGTTTATTTTATAGACTATAGTATATCACATTGTAGGGAGGCCAGTACACATTATGCAATACAGTACCCCTAATTCACATTACTATATACAATGTCCACAGTTCATATTATGCCACTTTAAAGGGCCCCCAGTTCATATTGTGCCACACTATGGTGCATCCACTTCATATTGTGTAACATTATATGCCCTAGTTCATATTACTACATGTAGCATTATAATGCCCTGCAGTTTATTTTATACCATAGTAGAATGAGCAGGTCCAGGAGTGTTACTAGATATATTGTAGAAAGAAAGGCAAAAGTTTGTAAGGCCCTATATGTACCACCCAATGGTTGAAAATGTATACAATACATGTAACTTTGGTAGGGAAAAAGGGCCCCTCTCAGCTCTGCGCCCCATAGCAGCTGCACGCCCTGCACCTATGGTAGCTACGCCCTAGCACAGGACAGTGTGCTATGGGGAGTACAGCACAGTGGGATGTGGAGTACAATACAATTTTAGCTGGGCAGCACAGTGTGGGATGGGGAGCAATGTGTTAGATGTGGAGTACAACACAATGTGGAATGAAGACCACAGCACAGTGTAGAGTGTAAAACACTGCACAGTGTGGGATGTGTGAAAAGGAGCAAAGCACCTTTTGGTGAGACCATGCTCTCTTTTCAGATGCACTTTTGCCATGCTAGAAGGTCCTGGGGATAGGGGAAGTGGGGGGGGGGCATAAGCCAAATCTTGCCTAAGGCACCAAATTGGTCAGAGCTAGTCTGCATATATCATCTGCTAAAGTTGGATTCTCAATGCTTCCTACCTGGATGATGCTTACATCTAGGAACCTGTGGTTTGTGTTATGCACACCAGTGCCAGCAGGAATGTACTGGTGTCTGAACGGTGAGGGATGCAAAACAAATGAACTCACAGACAGACTGGGGAATATGACATTACATACACAGAAGGTGATAGGGTAACAAAATAAACACAAAATGAACAGAGAAGCCCAAAGGCTAAGAAACTGGGTGTCTCCCTAGTATTAGGAATGCTCAGATGGAAAGAAGCGAGATGTAGTGATTTAATACGTAGAGAACCCGAAATGCTGTTGCTAAGGGCAACAGCAAAAACCCTAAAGGGTTACCAACGGGTGTGGCAGTAAACTCCTTGGTCAGAGATGGAATAATAGACACAAGGAGAGTCTCCACAATCCTAGTCCTCACTTGCAGTGCACTGGTTCAGCTTACTGCCACTAAACTGACACCTGAACACCTTGCACAGTGAGAAAGGATTTTGGCAGGCAAGTCTGAGAATACAGCCGCAAACTTGCTAGGTTCACAGAGTAGCAAAAGAACCCCAGCAGGTTAAACGACTGACTCCAGTCTTACTGCTAGGTCTGGATTGGCAGAGTGTAATACCAAATCCCAAGGCCTATTTGCAGTAAGCAACAAACAAATACAAAGTTTACACAGTACTAGCTAGCTTTCAGGAACTTACTAACCAACAAAGATTCAGCAGCATCGGCCTAACCTGAGAAGAGGGTTTATATAGCAGGTGCTGTCCACGCCCCACTCAGACCTCACAGACTGTGAGCACAAAAACCAGCACCGGATCCCCTGCCGTGCACAGAGCCTGTAACCACTGCACAGCAAAAGACCCGAACCGGAGTATCAGCTACGCTCAGGTTACTCCGCTAGCACTTGTCTCCCGGTTGCCATGACGACGTGGCAGCACAGAGCATAAGACCCTAACAGTACTCTCCTCTGACGAAAGGTCAAAGAACCCCTACCACCGGGTTTATCGGGGAACTGCGAGAAGAAAGAGCGTAACAGTCTGGGGGCATGAAGATCACAACTGCGCACCCACGACCGCTCCTCCGGGCCATACCCCTTCCAGTGCACCAAAAATGACAGCCGACCCCGAACCATCTTGGAGTCAAGAATCCTTTCAACAACAAACTCCCTCTGGCCACATATCAGAAGAGGGGAAGGTCTTCCACTGGAAGGATTACTAATCGCTCGTTTTAAAAGGGAACAATGAAATGTTTTATTGATGCCCAATGAACGGGTCTGATCTAACTGAAATGCAACTGGATTGATAACCCTAGTGATCTTATAAGGACCAATGAACCGGGGGCCTAACTTATGAGATGGCTGTCTCAACTTCAAATTCTTGGTAGACAACCAGACGAAGTCTCCTAATTTGAAGCTGCAGGGTCTTTTCCGCTTATCAAAAACCCTTTTGGTCACTAATGACACAGACACAAGGGCTTTCTTCACTTTCCTTCAAATACCTCTAAGGACCGAAACCACAGAGGAACCACCAGGCGTGGAGTCCAGGGGGTCAAAAGAATTGGCCTTAGGATGATGCCCATACACACAAAGGAAGGGAGAGATCCCTGTAGCAGAGTGAGCCGCATTGTTATAGGCAAACTCCGCCATGGACAGATGAGCCACCCAGTCAGTCTGACACTTGGAGACATAACACCTGAGGAACTGCTCCAAGGACTGGTTCACCCTTTCAGTCTGCCCATTAGACTGCGGATGGTAGCCTGACGACAAGCTGACAGAAATCTGGAGATCGGAACAAAATGCCCTCCAGAATTTGGCCACAAACTGGGATCCGCGGTCAGAGACCACATCAAGTGGCAACCCGTGGAGGCGCACAACATGCAGCATAAATAATTCAGACAGGCGTCTGGCCGATGGCAGCCCAAGCAATGGAACGAAGTGCGCCATCTTCGAAAACCTGTCAACGACAACCCAGATGGCTGTCATCCCTGAGGATTTGGGCAAGTCCACCACAAAATCCATTGAAATGTGGGTCCATGGCTTAGATGGAATAGAGAGTGGATGTAATGGGCCAACAGGAACCCCTCTAGGAGTCTTATTTCGGGCACAGATGTCACATGCCCGAACCCACTGATCCACATCCCTAGCCACCGAGGGCCACCACACCGCCCTAGATAGCAACTCCTGAGTTCTGGCAATACCCGGGTGACCTGCCGACTTCTTGGCATGGAATTCCAGGAACACTCGCTGTCTTAACCTAGGAGGCACAAACAAAAGACCTACCGGAAGGTCTGGAGGAGCCTGCTCCTGTGCTCTAAGGACTAATGACAAGAGGTCCTGGGTAATGCCCACTTTAATACATGATGGGGACACAATGGGCAATGGCTCCTCGGTGGTCTCCTGGATTGGAGCAAAACTCAGCGAGAGCGCATCAGCCTTGATGTTTTTTGACCCAGGGCGATATGTTATCAAAAAATTAAAGCGAGCAAAAAACAAATCCCATCGTGCCTGCCTGGCATTGAGGCGCTTCGCTGACTCTAAATATGCAAAATTCTTATGGTCGGTGAGAATTGAGACCACAAACTTAGCCCCCTCAAGCCAGTGTCTCCACTCCTCGAGTGCATCCTTAATAGCCAACAATTCCCGGTTACCCACGTCATAATTCATCTCGGCAGGCGAAAATGTACGGGAAAAGTAAGCACAGGGATGAAGGCGATTATCAGACACCCCCATCTGAGAGAGCACTGCCCCAATACCCATCTCAAAGGCATCCACCTCCACCACAAAAGGACGCTCTGGATCTGGGTGTCGCAGCACCTTGGCCGAGACAAATGCCCTTTTGAGACGGGCAAAAGCCGCTTTGGCCTCACAAGACCAGTGAGCAACATGCGCCTCTTTCTTAGTGAGTGCCACCAAGGGCGCCACTATAGACGAAAATCCAGCGATAAATCGTCTATAAAAATTCGCAAAGCCCAGAAAACGCTGAAGCACCTTCAAACTAGTGGGCTGCACCCAATCCAGGACTGCCTGTACCTTGGAACCCTCCATTTGGAAACCTTCTGGGGAGATAATATATCCTAGAAATGTGATTTGCTGAACTTCAAATTCGCACTTCTCCAGCTTCGCCCCCAGCCGGTGGTCTCTGAGTTTCTGGAGGACTAAGCGTACATGCTTCCGATGTTCCTCCAGGGAATGGGAGAAGATTAGGATGTCATCTAAGTATACAACTAAGAATCTATCCAAATATTCCCTGAGCACATCGTTCATGAAGTCCTGGAAGACTGCCGGGGCATTACAGAGCCCAAAAGGCATCACCAAATATTCATAATGCCCTAAATGGGTATTAAAGACAGTCTTCCATTCATCCCCCTCTCTTATTCGGATTAGATTGTACGCACCGCGTAGGTCAATCTTAGAAAAAATGGTGGCAGTACGAAGCTGGTCAAACAAGACCGAAATGAGAGGCAGTGGGTATGAGTTTTTAATCGTGATACGGTTCAATTCCATGAAGTCAATGCAGGGTCGCAACGAACCGTCCTTTTTACCCACGAAGAAGAACCCCGACCCAACTGGAGACTGTGAAGGTCTGATAAATCCCTTAGCCAAGTTCTCCTGAATGTACTCTGCCATAGCCTGAGTCTAAGGACGTGACAGGGAGTACAACCTGCTCTTGGGAAGCTTAGCATTCGGCAACAAATCAATGGCACAGTCATAGGGGCGATGGGGAGGTAGTACCTCTGCAACTCTTTTGGAGAACACGTCCGCAAAATCTGCATAACATCCTGGCAATCCTGGCAAACTTAGCTGCGAAAGCCTGACTGGAAGGCTCAAGCACCTCCTGAAACAATCAGTACCCCAACTAAGAATCTCCCCAGAGACCCAGTCAAATTGAGGATTGTGGGCCCTTAACCAGGGTAACCCCAACACCAATGGGGCAAAAGTACAGACAGTCACATAAAAGGACAATTTTTCAGAGTGTGTGGCTCCAATAAACAAAGAAATCTGGCTAGTGCAAGAGGTAATTTTACCCTGGGATAATGGTTCCCCGTTTAACCCACAAATCTCAATTTCCGATGCCAAGGGTACTAAGGGAACAGAGTGTTTCAGGGCGAATTGGCGGTCCATAAAAACCCCGTCGGCCCCACTGTCCACAAAGGCATCAGTCTTGACAGTTTGACCGAGGATCTTCAAGGTCACCGGAATGATAAAAGTCTTCTTGGGAAATTCCGACTTCTGACCTGACAGGATATTTCCCATCACCCTCAGGCCCTGAAGTTTTCCGACTTTTCTGGGCATGATACTACCACATGACCTTTATTCCCACAGTACAAACATAACCCCTGCTGTCTCCTCCGCGTCTTCTCACGCGAGGAGAGGCGGGTAGCCCCAATCTGCATAGGCTCCTCGGAAAATTCCTCAGAGTCTGAGGTTCCCTTGGGAAAGAAGGAAACCTTGGTCTCCCTTTCAAGCCTGCGCTCTCTCAGCCGTCTATCCACCCGAATGGATAACTGCATGAGCTGATCCAAGCTATCAGGCAAGGGATATTGTACCAGTTGGTCTTTTAACTGGTTAGAAAGACCTCTTCGGTACTGGTGTCTCAGGGCTGGGTCATTCCACTGGGTATCATGGGCCAACCTCCGAAACTCCGTACAATAAACCTCAACTGGCCTTCGCCCTTGCTTAAGGATCGAAATCTGAGCCTCGGCTGAGGCCGTCTTGTCAGGGTCATCATACAACATGCCCAGTGCCGTAAAAAAAGCATGAACACTTTTAAGCGACGGACAGTCAGGCTGCAACCCATATGCCCAGACCTGTGGGTCTCCTTGTAGCAAGGAAATCACTATGCCCACCCGCTGAATCTCCGACCCAGAAGACTGAGGCCTAAGCTGGAAATATAGCTTGCAGCTCTCCTTGAAACAAAAGAACTGCGAGCGATCTCCAGAAAAACGATCCGGGAGATTTACTTTCGGCTCCTTAACCCCTGAAGGTACTGCTGCTGCGGGAGCTCCGCCAGCGGCCTGCGAGGTGTGCATTTTAATGGACAAATCATTAAATTGTCGAGTCAGGACCTGCACCTGATCGACCACCTGTTGCAAAGTATTTTGAGGGGTATGCTCCATATTCCCACAAAATTTCAACAGGAGTATAGGCTGCTGAATATGTTATGCACACCAGTGCCAGCAGGAATGTACTGGTGTCTGAACGGTGAGGGATGCAAAACAAATATGACATTACATACACAGAAGATGATAGGGTAACAAAATAAACACAAAATGAACAGAGAAGCCCAAAGGCTAAGAAACTGGGTGTCTCCCTAGTATTAGGAATGCTCAGATGGAAAGAAGCGAGATGTAGTGATTTAATACGTAGAGAACCCGAAATGCTGTTGCTAAGGGCAACAGCAAAAACCCTAAAGGGTTACCAACGGGTGTGGCAGTAAACTCCTTGGTCAGAGATGGAATAATAGACACAAGGAGAGTCTCCACAATCCTAGTCCTCACTTGCAGTGCACTGGTTCAGCTTACTGCCACTAAACTGACACCTGAACACCTTGCACAGTGAGAAAGGATTTTGGCAGGCAAGTCTGAGAATACAGCCGCAAACTTGCTAGGTTCACAGAGTAGCAAAAGAACCCCAGCAGGTTAAACGACTGACTCCAGTCTTACTGCTAGGTCTGGATTGGCAGAGTGTAATACCAAATCCCAAGGCCTATTTGCAGTAAGCAACAAACAAATACAAAGTTTACACAGTACTAGCTAGCTTTCAGGAACTTACTAACCAACAAAGATTCAGCAGCATCTGCCTAACCTGAGAAGAGGGTTTATATAGCAGGTGCTGTCCACGCCCCACTCAGACCTCACAGACTGTGAGCACAAAAACCAGCACCGGATCCCCTGCCGTGCACAGAGCCTGTAACCACTGCACAGCAAAAGACCCGAACCGGAGTATCAGCTACGCTCAGGTTACTCCGCTAGCACTTGTCTCCCGGTTGCCATGACGACGTGGCAGCACAGAGCAGGAGACCCTAACAGTTTGTGGATGCTAATGGCTTGATGCACAGTGCATATACAGTATGGACAACCATCTCTGGTGCCATTGTTAAGTGAAAAAATGAGAGAGGGAAGCCCTTGGTAAGTACTGCAGCCATTTGGGTGTGGTAAATAGTTTGATTCCATTTTAGGAAGTGTCCACAGAACTGTTTCAGTGTGTGTTTCAACAAAGACTATGGGGGGGAAATGTAATATGGTGGGAGATTTAGAAAGTGAGAGATTTTGGGAGATTTCTTCTGTTTTTTAAAGTGGCAATCATTTACATTGGGAAATCAACCTGATTTGACTTGTTTGCAATTACCTTAGCAAAGAACTTTACTGTACTGTACATCCATACTTCAGAAGTGAGATTTGTCTGTGATTCATACATGTGGTAAGGTTTTTGTTATATTTCAGTATTGCTACAATTAGGAAATGTGTTGCATCTGGATGAAATTTGCCACCTGTGAATATAAAATTAAATACCCATGTCAGTTTTTTATAAGTTCATGTTCAAAGGATTAGAAACGGGCCATGGTAAATTTGTCTGGGTCTGGGAGTTAAGATAACTGTTGAACTTTTATTCTTTTTAGTCCAGTTGTAATAAGGTGAAAAGCTGATTTTTTTTTATCAGAATAGACTAATGAATATTTTATGAAATATAAAAAATATATATTTCAGAGTATTTTTAAATCCTCAAGAGGACCGATGCACAGAAATTCCTCAGTTTAATAAGTTTTGATGGATTTACTATATACAAAATTTTAGCTATAAGTCATCTGAAGAATCATCAGAAATGTCCTACTGTATTTATACTTTTGTGCTATTTTACTTATCTAATAAAACATAGTGTATGTATATGCTCTAACTATGTATGGGTAGTGGGATATTAGGTTGCACCATTTAATAAAAGTATACATAGGGCAATATTATTATTATTATTATTATTATTATTATTATTACTTTCCTCTTGGGCACAGATTTTATAATAGTCCATTAAAATGAAGTCAATCTCAATGTCTTGTTTAGTAACACCTGATGTCATAATATGGTATTAGGAAACAGATGTGGGCTTTTACCAGCCCACATCTGTCTTGTGTCATATGCTGGTTTTATCAGATTGTGCTATGCTGTAACCAAGGTTTAAATATATTTTGTCACTTTCTGAATGAAAATAACAGTATTCTAGTCCATGTATTAGCTAAATAATTAAATACATTCCTAATATAAATAAAAATTAAACAAAAAGGACATTCCATCACAACTAAAAATAAAATAGAATATTACATATATAAATTATATATGATACAATGCAACACTTGTGTGAAACAACCACAAATTAAATTGTTCAAATATTTTACTGTTTGATATGCAGGATTTCAGAAGGTTAATGTTATGATAACCAAAATGATGCCACGTATAATTAATTATCATAAGTAAAGCAGAAATAATCTGCTTAAGTCCATATAGTATAGACTGTGAATTAAGATAACAAACGTGATTATAGTAATAAAAAAATAGTTTGTAGCCAGCTAGTAGCTATCAGTAATATGGATATTGCATTACAAATCATATTTTTTTATTGTATAATTTTATAGAGAAAACAGTAGTAGACAACAAATATAAGGACAAATCACTGAGAGAAATTAGGTGACAATGGGGATTACAAACAATACAAAAACAAAGATAACATACATACAGATGGGCGAATTATATAAGGACGGTTTGCTGAATAAAATGTCAATTTATTAAATCATTTAAAAAGACAGGTGTGAAATCCTGTTATTGATCTAAATAACACTTAAAATATAAAGTATAATAGTGCCCACTGGGTATAGTCACTTATACATCCACTTTCCTTTGGGACATATACAGATTTACACGGCTAGGACAGTCTCCAAAGTGGTAATCACTGTAGCAGCAGATAATTACCGGTTTCCACAGATGAGATGTTTAATGGCATCAGCTTTAGGAAGGGTCCATTGCTAGCTGTTTGTGTGGATCCGGTTCTTTATCCTTGGGGAATGAATCCCAGTGATAGGAGCAAAGTCCAAATGAATGCCGAGAATGTCAGAGTCCCAATGTGTCGTGGAGTGGTGCCCAGGTGGGGTATAGGGCTCAACGCGTTTCGCTGGCAACAAGGTGATCCAGCTTCCTCAGGAGCATAAATACACTGTATATTGGGTCTCTATTTATACCCTGCTTCATTAATTGATCAAAAACACCTGTCTGGTGCTTAATTAAAAATGTTGCAAACCGTCACAAAATATAATTATAATCATATCCTTATTTGCACAGAGATCTGCTGTTATATATAAAGCAAATCCCACCTCAAAACGAGCATTAGTATTTAATTTATACATAGAATTACATTTGAATGAAACCGGTCACGTGACCTGAAAAGACACGTGATCGGGAGTCTAGGTAGTCCTATTGGTCCGATATAACATGTCTAAATGATGTGGGCCGAACCACAAGACCATTACACACGCGATTTATGGAACATCGACGGAACATAATACGCAAATACATGGCTCACAGTGTATCACGACATTATTACAATGAACATAATAACAATCCTGCTTGTCTTTCGATAAAATGTCTTGAACATATCGCCCCTACGGATAGAGGAGGAGACCGATTTAATAAACTCTGTCGGAGGGAAGTCTTCTGGATGTTAAAGTTTAACTCTTTACATCCAGATGGACTGAATGAAGCAATTGAATTAAATTCGGTCCTCTAGTCTGGAGCTCTTATATTTACCCTTGTTCTATGGTTCCCTCTCTCCTCTCCTTATGCACATCATTAGAATGTATAGGTCCTATAGACTCTACAGGTTTCCTTGGGAAGATCTAAAAGCCAAAAATTGTAAACTTAAATCTAAATCAACTCCCGTTCTGGAGGGTATACACACATGTATATATATCTATTTAATAACAAATGACAAATCCCTTATGAAAAAATGTGTACCATAAAGGTCTAATTAATAATTGAGCACCCTCACATGTAACCAGTGGTACAAATCAAATTTAATTAAATTATCTGTGGGTATACCTATTCAAGGTATATTATGTCTTAAGGCGTAGCTGTGTTTACAGATGCAGGTATGTGTGTTATATACACACATATATATTAGTGGTAATTAAATCTTATAGAACTACAATTACATTCAAAATGTGTTTTAAATTTATTATTATATATTTTTTTTATTATCATTATTTTTTCATTCTCTATTCTCGTTTTTGTGTTATTGGTTTTAATTTGTTTTAACTATGTTTGTTTACTATTTATAATATTATTTATAATATATTGACAAGTATACAAAGAAACTCTGTTCATATGTATTATTAGTTACAGTGACTAGCTCTAAATAAGAAACATCCTGTACCGAATCACTGCAAGGAAAACTTGACAAATATTATATAATGATTCCAGTGCGTTCTCCCTCTCTCATATATACTTTACATCTTTTCTATCTAACTTGTACACAATGTATCTCTGTTGCCAATTAAAGCCATACTATTTGCGTGATATGTAACTAATTAGTAGTACTGAAAAGACTAGACAGTACTCTCCATGAAGGGGATTTTTCTCCTATGAGATCACCAAAACCATGTGACGTTTGTGAACCAATGATAACACGGTCACGTGATCGGAGACTCGGGGTCACGTGACTGGAGAGGTTTCTCTGAGCATGTAAACTGTGAACAGTGTCCTCTGAGAAGGGGATGACTGAGTCTCCGATCATGTGACTAAAACCACATGTTATATCGGACCAATAGGACTACCTAGACTCCCGATCACGTGTCTTTTCAGGTCACGTGACCGGTTTCATTCAAATGTAATTCTATGTATAAATTAAATACTAATGCTCGTTTTGAGGTGGGATTTGCTTTATATATAACAGCAGATCTCTGTGCAAATAAGGATATGATTATAATTATATTTTGTGACGGTTTGCAACATTTTTAATTAAGCACCAGACAGGTGTTTTTGATCAATTAATGAAGCAGGGTATAAATAGAGACCCAATATACAGTGTATTTATGCTCCTGAGGAAGCTGGATCACCTTGTTGCCAGCGAAACGCGTTGAGCCCTATACCCCACCTGGGCACCACTCCACGACACATTGGGACTCTGACATTCTCGGCATTCATTTGGACTTTGCTCCTATCACTGGGATTCATTCCCCAAGGATAAAGAACCGGATCCACACAAACAGCTAGCAATGGACCCTTCCTAAAGCTGATGCCATTAAACATCTCATCTGTGGAAACCGGTAATTATCTGCTGCTACAGTGATTACCACTTTGGAGACTGTCCTAGCCGTGTAAATCTGTATATGTCCCAAAGGAAAGTGGATGTATAAGTGACTATACCCAGTGGGCACTATTATACTTTATATTTTAAGTGTTATTTAGATCAATAACAGGATTTCACACCTGTCTTTTTAAATGATTTAATAAATTGACATTTTATTCAGCAAACCGTCCTTATATAATTCTTACAGCCAGCGCTGGTACTTGTGTTTTTTATTCTATTATATTCTGGGATCTGACCATCCCCATACCAGCTGCTGCTGACTGCGCACTTACATATTCTTTTACTTTTATACATACAGATGGGTCCACGTTTATCTGGGCCTTTAATAGGATTAATTGAGCCAGGTCAGTCAGACTTAATCCCCTGCTGTAATGACTTAATCCCCTGATGTATTGTTCTCTGTATTGTATTGCAAATGAGAACAATAGATGAAGGATTATTGTATGTTAATAAACCATGGTGTGCCTAGGCGCAGCAAAGAAGTAAAGATAAATATGGACCATCTGTAATTGTAAAACATGACAAGCATCGACTCAACAATGATAACCATGAGTGAAATCAGAGTGAAAGTGAATAGACAGCCATAGGATAGCAATAAATAAAGGTTTGTGGGCGTTTACAAGAATTCTCCAAAAATTTCAGTGTGAAGGGCAGTCATACTCAAAAAAAAAGATAAAGGGGAAATAGAGACAGAAAAGAAAAATGAATGAATGAAAAAATAAATAAAACCATAAGTAGTAAGGAGGAGGAAAATAAAGAAAGAAATAAGAAACAAATGGAGGAAAAGATAGAGAGGAGGACAAGCTGGGGAAGAAATAAAGAACTGAAAGAAAAAAGAGAAAGGGGGCCATAGGCAAGAGAAACAAAGGAAGAGGAGAACCAGAGAGAGACAGTAATGGAAACAGAGGGCAATCAATTAGGAAAGACCAGGAGGAATAATGGGGGTCATTCCGACCCGTTCGCATGCCGCGGTTTATCGCTGCGGTGTGAACGGGTATGGCATGCGTGGCGGCTGCAGTGTGCGTGCACTATGTTGCCCGGTGACAGGGGTCACCAGGTTACAATGCGGCTACCAAAGGAAGCGGTCGCAGAGCCAACCGCAAAGAAGATTGACAGGAAGAAGGCGTGCCAGGGCGGATCTGGACCGTTTGGAGCCATTTTCGGGGAGTAGTGAGTAAAACGCAGGCGTGTTCAGGAGAACGTAGGGTGGATGTCTGACGTCAAAGCCGGCTCCAGCATCGCAGGGCTCGTCGCACAGGGTAACTATGTCCAGGCCTAGTCTTCTTTTGCTTGAAATTTTTTTAGCTTAGCAGGGCTGCATAAGCGATCGCAGCCCTGCTAAGCTAAAATACACTCCCCCATAGGTGTGTACTAGTTGATCGCAGCAGCAAAAGGTTGCTGGCTGCGATCAACTCGGAATGACCATCTATACCCTGAGACCCATACCATGAAGACCATGTTGCGATAAACTAGTCCACCGTGTCACTTTGGAGACTTGCTATGTACTCCATTTTGGCTACAAACCAAATGCAGTTGCCAGGTTGGAGGACATAATTGCTTCCATGACCTAGCAATTTGATATTTGGCGGCACAGGAGATACAGTATGTAGAACCAATTTATTCTCGAGACTGGATAACTGGAAGACCAGGGCACACAGAAGCAATGAGGCTGGAGTAATGGGGAATCAGATGAACTAATGAGGACATAAGGGATTGGACTATTGACCAGAAAGGGGCAATATGTGGGCATGTCCACAAGAGTGAACTGAATTATCCCTGCAGTCGACCGCAGACTGCAGATTTCCCACCAAAGACTATACTGGGGATTGCGATCCTCCATTATAGCTGATGCACTCCGTCTGATTGATAGGCCTGGAGTGGATAGCCAATCAGGAGAGCTCTATGACATGGCACTCCCTGATTGGCTGGTGAGTCCCCTAGTGACAGGAGTCCCGGCATTCGAGGAAAGGTGGTCCATGTGTAAACATGGATCCCCTTCAGTTGCATGGTTCGGGTATTTTCAGCTCTTTTTTTAACCCCTGGATACTTATATGGAACGAAGTGGACCGATCTACACTGGATATTAGGTGAGTATATATATATTTTTTACAGGTACCCTAATGGATTCTAGAGGAGAAGAGGATGTTAATGGTGGCATGGGATGTAGGTAAGTATGTGTAAGTGTGTATAAGTGTGTGTGTGTTAATAAAATGTTACTGTCATGGTGTGTGTGTTTATTTGAATATTTCTTTTTTTGAGGATCTACAGGTACCAGGGGGCTCTTTACTGCCATGTATTCTGGTACTTGTGGTTCTTCAAGTACCAGCATGTGGGGGAGGCTTTCTCTGACCTGTAGTTCCACAGCAAAAGACAGTATTTATTGATTTCTGTAATTTACACATTTACTGACTACCAGCTTGGCACTCACCACACAAGGATTCCAGGGACAGCCTTGGGCTTCATCCCTGGCACTTGGGTGCCTGGAGGGAGATGACCCATTTATTGTAGGGGTCTCCACTTCCCCAGGGAACCCCGGCTAGGAATGACTAGTTGGGGGGGTGATGCTGGCCGCAGGGACCTATATAAAAGTGTCCCCTGGCTGCTGCATTACCTCCCTGGCTAGTGGAGCCTGGTGCTGGTTGCAAAAATATGGGGGACCCCCCCCCCACCTCGTATTTTTGGAACCAGGACCAGTTCAAGGAGCCTGGTACTGGTTGTTAAAACATGGGGAACCCCTACACATTTTTTCCCCATATTTTAGCAACCAGGACTGGCTCAAAGAGCACGGGGCTGGTTATGCTTGTGCGGGAGACCTGTATGTCTTTTTATTTATTTTTAATTTTAACATTGTCTTTGCTTTTACACACAGAAGCATGGACAGATCTAACTGATCTGTGCATGCTTCTGTCAAAATTTGCACCGTGTAATGCAACTCTCATTACAATGTGCGAATTTAACCACTAGGTTTAAGGTCTGTTTTTTTTTTTTTTTTTTTTGCAAGACCTCGCATGCAGGTAGTTAATTACTAAAAACTCTCACTGCATGACATTTGTGAGTTGTGCCGCCAACTCGCACCTTCTCGAAGATCAAGATGGTGCGAGTTGGAATGTGTGTAAAAAACCGCACTGCATTATATCCTGCCTATGATGTCAATGTACAGGGGCATGTAGATACATAGGCACTTTATTGTCATGGAGTTTCATAGAGAATCTGGGGAAGAAAGGGATGAAGTAAAAAAATTATTAATCTGGGAGGTATTGAAGCAAGACTAGGAAAGAGAGTGTTTTGCCCATAGTTCCGAGAGAGTGTGGAGCAAATCCACCCAAAATATGATGAATGTGGGTAATGCCAACTGTTGACCATGCAGAGATCATGTGGAGGGAATGACCAGGGGGAAAAGATGGGTGATGCCATATAGGTGTCTGAGGCGATGGGTGATTAGAAAAGGCAAACTTAGCATTGAGAAAGTGCCAAAGAGAGACTAAATATGACTGAAAGGTTCTGCGAAATTGAGGAACGTATGTGTTTCTGGGGTAGCCACTGAAGACAAGAGGCTGAAGAAACCTTACAGACAGCAGACGCAGGATCAACCCAGCATTTGTTTCATTTGGGAGAATGTCAGGCAACTAGTTGGCTAAGTCTACAGGATTGGTAATATTTTGACAGTGATGGAAGACCAAGCCCATCTGCTGCACATTTAATGAGGATATCTCTGTGGATTGTTCCAAATTAATTTTCCATAAAGCATCTGTAATTTAGAAAAGACACAAGGGGAAACTGCCACAAGAAGAGTCTGGAATAAGTAAAGGAGTTGGGAAAGGACATCCATTTTAATCACATTGATGCAACCAATCCAGGAGATACTGTAAACAGGAAAGGTCCTGCTCTATAGATCTGAGCTAGGGGGAAAATTTACTTTGTAGAGACTAAGTTAAGACTTCGTAAGATAGCCAAATATTTAATGGAGTTTGTATGCCAGGTGAAATTGAAGTTAAGATGGAGGAAATCTAAGGATGATTTTGGGATATGAAGGGGTAAAGCTTCTGATTTGTCATTATTAATTTTATGACTAGAAGGTCGTCCATAGAGAGAAATATCTTTGAAAAGGTTTGGAAGGGAGATTGGTGAAGGACATCGTCAGCATAAAGAGAGAGTTTGTAGGAAGAATTACCAACAGAGATGGCAGAGATGTCCAGACATGCTTGAATCCTGCCAGGGGTTCAATAATTAGAGCAAAGATTAGTGAGATGAGGGACACTCCTGTCTGGTGCCATTAGAACTGGGGAAGGATTACAAAAGGATGCCTCCAGCAAGGAGGGTAGTAGAAGGATTATGACAGAGGGACTTGATGGTCTAAAGAAATTTGCCTCTAAAGTCAAAAGTAAGGAGAGGGTTGATCATAAAAGGCCAAGAGACCATATTAAAGGCCTTCTCAGCATTGAGGTCCAGAAGAAGGAAGGGGAGCCTAGTAGTATTTGCATGGTGTTTAGCCTAATAGCCAAGATTTTGGTGAAACGTTTGAGGTCAGTATTCAAGAGGGAAATTGGGCAGTAATTAGTTATCAGTTGGGGATCCTTGCCCAGTTTCAGTGATTTCTGAAAGGTTTTATATTAGGATAAGAGGAAACCACCCGGACAAGAAGCCTCAGAAGGATTCTGTAGTTTAAGGGCATTAGAGTCCTTTTCCTCAGTTATAGAAAGGTTAAGTGTCTTGGAGGAGGAGTCGATTCTGGGAAGGGCACAAGATGACAGTTAATCAGCAATAGACATATGAGGGGAGGATTGAGAAGGAGTATGTTCTTGAAGGTTATAAAGGTAAAAATAATTACATTTAAAGATGAGTTGATTTTGGAGGGATTGTAATAAAGAGAGCCAGAGTGGTCCTTAAGAGAAGGGATTGCCAAAGTATCCTTACGAGTCTTTAAACTTTTGGCGAGAAGAGAGTCCGCTGGTTTAGCCATCTGAGGGATTTTTCTATTTTTTCAGAAAGAATGGAGTTAAGTGCTGAATTTGCCAAAGTGATTTGCTTTTAAAGGGAATCATAAGGACTACATTTATGGAGGAATTCTAAATGGTGAACCTGGTCTGTGAGAGAGCAAAGAAGACTTATGTTCTTAGTTCCTGTGTGAGGAAAAACTAATGATGTGTCCTTGATGAATGGACTTGTGAGCTTCCAAAATAAGAGGAGGACAACCAGACCCAGAGACTTTAAGAGAGAAATAGTTAAGACTTCTTTAATATTGGCCTGAAATTAAGGAATTTCCAGAAGGGTCTCATTAAGCCACTAGGAGTGTCTAGAAAATCAAAGGAGGAAGCTACAATGGAATGGTTGGGCCAGGACTAAGAGGTGCTTGGAAATGGGAAGACTACATAGGATGAAATCAATTTTAGAGTATGTTTGGTGGGGGTTAGAGTAGAATGTGTAATCTCTACAAGAGAGATTCAGAGAGTGCCATGTGTCATAAGACCAGTTGTTTTTATATGTCTATTGAGAGTTCTGAAGATAGGACAAATAGAAATAGGATAAATAGAAGGATGGTTCCTTGGGGTAGATTTGTCTAGAATCGTACACAAATCATATTTTAAACCAAATATTGAAATGGATACAAAAATGAAGCAAAAAGAGAACCAAAATTACAAATAGTGACAAATAAAATTGTTACAGAAACACAATAAAATAAAATAAAAAATAGATAATATTCAAGGTAAGATCATTGAAAAGGCAGACCATCAAAAACGTGGTGATTGCATACATAATAATTCCTAATTTTTTCTATTGGGCATATTTGCAAAAGCGTTACTGTATGATACATGAGTACTCTAAGTCCATGAGAGATGTGTTGCTTTCATAGCTTGAAAACTTGAAACTGAGAGGTTAGCATACAATTTAGGTCTTCATCTGATATCTCTCAATCCAATCCTGTTGCCTGTGCATACTGAGTGTCAGCATGGTTAGTATTTCCATTCTGTTACCATCATCCACAACCTCAGCTATATCACTAATTTACCAGTCCTGTTTCCTGTGACTCATGTCTTCTCACTGCTGTCTCCACATGCATTTGTTCACTCCACCATGCCAGCCAGTCTGGCTTTCATCCACTGAGGTCCATCCCCTGAAGATAAAGAAACCCATTAACCTATGTACACATGACCTTAATTAAGTAAATAGTACCATCCTTGGTCGTGCCTCTATTTTATTGCTTTATTATATACAGATGTATTTATTGTTTTAATTTAAAAAATGCTGGACCAGTGAAGTTTAATTTTATTGACTTTCGTTAACATCTATTTATAATTTTTTGGGGGTGGAGGGGGGTTAGTGAGCAAAACTTTCTGAGATTCTGGAATAATCTAATTCTTAGTGGAGCAAATTTCTAAATTGTTTCAGCATATAATTGTGTTACTTGTTTATTTGTTATTTAGGGCTTGTGTCAGTTGCTAGGTACAATAGGAAAATTACAAACATTGTTAAATATGTTATGTAATGCTTCAGTATATGTGCTATCCAGTATTTATAGGTACAGTATACTATGAAAAAAATATACACTGCTCAAAAAAATAAAGGGAACACTAAAATAACACATCCTAGATCTGAATGAATGAAGTATTCTTATTAAATACTTTGTTCTTTACATAGTTGAATGTGCTTACAACAAAATCACACAAAAATTATCAATGGAAATCAAATTTATTAACCCACGGAGGTCTGGATTTGGAGTCACACTCAAAATTAAAGTGGAAAAACACACTACAGGCTGATCCAACGTTGATGTAATGTCCTTAAAACAAGTCAAAATGAGGCTCAGTAGTGTGTGTGGCCTCCACGTGCCTGTATGACCTCCCTACAATGCCTGGGCATGCTCCTGATGAGGTGGTGGATGGTTTCCTGAGGGTCTCCTCCCAGACCTGGACTAAAGCATCCGCCAAGTCCTTGACAGTCTGTGGTGCAACGTGGCATTGGTGGATGGAGCGAGACATGATGTCCCAGATGTGCTCAATTGGATTCAGGTCTGGGAAACGGGCGGGCCAGTCCATAGCATCAATGCCTTCATCTTGCAGGAACTGCTGACACACTTCAGCCACATGAGGTCTAGCATTGTCTTGCATTAGGAGGAACCCAGGGCCAACCGTACCAGCATATGGTCTCACAAGAGGTCTGAGGTTCTCATCTCGGTATCTAATGGCAGTCAGGCTACCTCTGGCGAGCACATGGAGGGCTGTGTGGCCCCCCCAAAGAAATGCCACCCCACACCATTACTGACCCACTGCCAAACCGGTCATGCTGGAGGATGTTGCAGGCAGCAGAATGTTCTACTTGGTGTCTCCAGACTCTGTCACGTCTGTCACGTGTGCTCAGTGAGAACCTGCTTTCATCTGTGAAGAGCACAGGGCGCCAGTGGCGAATTTGCCAATCTTGGTGTTCTCTGGCAAATGCCAAACATCCTGCATGGTGTTGGTCTGTAAGCACAACCCCCACCAGTGGACGTCGGGCCCTCATACCACCCTAATGGAGTCTGTTTTTATCATTTGAGTAGACACATGCACATTTGTGGCTTGCTGGAGGTCATTTTGCAGGGTTCTGGCAGTGCTCCTCCTGTTCCTCCTTGCACAAAGGCGGAGGTAGCGGTCCTGCTGCTGGGTTGTTGGCCTCCTACGGCCTCCTCCACGTCTCCTGATTTACTGGCTTGTCTCCTGGTAGCGCCTCCATGCTCTGGACACTACGCTGACAGACACAGCAAACCTTCTTGCCACAGCTCGCATTGATGTGCCATCCTAGATGAGCTGCACTATGACAGACACAGCAAACCTTCTTGCCACAGCTCGCATTGATGTGCCATCCTAGATGAGCTGCACTACCTGAGCCACTTGTGTGGGTTGTAGACTCTGTCTCATGCTACCACTAGAGTGAAAGCACCGCCAGCTTTCAAAAGTGACCAAAACATCAGTCAGAAAGCATAGGAGCTCAGAAGTGGTCTGTGGTCACCACCTGCAGAACAACTCCTTTATTGCGGGTGTCTTGCTAATTGCATATAATTCCCACCTGTTGTCTATTCCATTTGCACAACAGCATGTGAAATTGATTGTCAATCAGTGTTGCTTCCTAAGTGGACAGTTTGATTTCACAAAAGAGTGATTGACTTGGAGTAACATTGTGTTGTTTAAGTGTTCCCTTTATTTTTTGAGAAGTGTATATTTTTGGATAGAAGGAGTTGTGGCACCTACAAGTGCACAACATTAATATTTTTACATTTCATGTCTATTTGTAAAATTCTTCTTCAATAAGGTTCACAACATATAACGCCTATTGATAATCACTGGTGACATTTTTGCCTATCCATAGAAAATTGTGTCTTGTTGATATAAAAGAAATTACCACATACACAGTGATATTTTAGATGGCCATTTGGGGTGATTCAGCCAAATTAACCAATCATTGTAATTTGAGCAGAATCATCATATCCTACAAAAGGTCCTATTTGATCCAGTATTGTGAAAAAAGAGATTGAAAGATAAGCTCCCAATCTGGTTTGTGGGGTTGTTTATTAATGTTTACTACACTTGGCCACAACTCATTGATAAGAAATAATTCTAATAGGGAATTGTTGAGAGTTAATGTCTAACCAAGGTTTCCAATGTACCTGATGAAATCCAATCCAACCAAACCAACTAGTTCCTAATCAGTGTTCAGGCACAGTTAGTGTGAGCAAGACACAAAAAAGAAGTACACTGTAACAGTGTAACTTTAGAATATTTTATAAACCTATGGTCTTTAAGTCATAAACATTTACAGGAGAATGATATTTAAAAAAAAACACTTTTCGTTGAGACATAGTATCTAATTCAGACCACATCGCTGATGTGCGAAAATCGCTATGAATCAATTTTTGCACATCTGCACATGAGCGTTCGCTGGTTCTATGCAGAACGTATTTTAAGAACTGGAGGGGTGCGGGAACAGTGCGTCGATGCCACCTTTTGTGGGCATCATCTCTCCATTTAAGGGGTGTGTTCCGGACAATGGAGGCGTTTCCAGAATGTTGCTGGGGCGGGTTGCAGTGGCTGCATGACATCACACACAGCACCTGTGTCCAAAAACCGGGCAAGTAGCTGTCTGCCTTTGCAGCTAGGCTGCGTAGGCAAAGGGCTACTCAAAACATGTGAAAGCACTAATGCCGTGCAATGCTTTTGCATGTCTGTGGAAGGTGGGGGGGTGCAGGACCAGGCATGCGTGGTGGACTTGCCTTGTGCTGGACATCCCCCCACATCCCAAAGAATTTAATCATAGATGTGCATTTCTACAATCAGGTCTGAATTTCCCCCATAGGGGGGAATTCAATTAGCAACAATAAATTTCTAATTGTTCCTCGGGGAGTAATTCAATTATCTCCAATAGCTGCCACTATCAGGGATTTTGTTTCACATGCTCAGAGGCAGGAGAAACAAAATCCCAGATAAGTGCCATATTTTTACAGCTATGAGTGAAAGAAAACATTGATCCAGGAACTTATCCCAGATCCTGTGTGTTTTCATGCAAAAACAGGTGTAAAAATGCAATAATTTAATTACCCTCCTCCCCAAAAAAAACAGGAAAAATGGATTGTGATTAATTGAATTTGCCCC
Organism: Pseudophryne corroboree; assembly: GCF_028390025.1. Lineage (NCBI taxonomy): Eukaryota > Metazoa > Chordata > Amphibia > Anura > Myobatrachidae > Pseudophryne > Pseudophryne corroboree. The sequence continues at coordinate 550,378,567 of NC_086446.1, read as the reverse complement.
ATGGTGTTAAAAACTAGTCTTCTGCAATTTTACACAGACATCCTAAGGTGAGTAACATTCCTTGAAACGTATTCTGCTGAGTGGCTGTCCTGTATATTTTTTGACTCTGTCATGTCTTCTGTTTATAAATGGTATAATTGCTTTAGTAAATACCCTTTTCAATATACTTGGATGAAAGCACAGCTACAAAAGAGTGTTGATGTTCAGGAACAGTAAGCGGATAAGCCATCTGGAGGATGGCATACTGCCTGCTTAAAAGATAGTATGAGGTTTTCAGATGTGCCAAGAAAATTATTTGAATAATCAGATTGCATAATTTTCCAAAGGCCATCTGTCCAAAAAAATATCCCCGAATGACATATGACAACATAAGTGATACAAAGCCACATATGTCACATTATCCTCAACACACCTGTAAATATTATATGTGTATAGCTTTTAAATAATCTACAAATATCTAGATGATTGGAGGAAAGTTAAGAAAAACATTTTTCTTACAGATGATGTTTCAAAAACCAAGCAGGGTATAGAATTTAATCGCCAAAGTATCATATTGTTTACAGGGTCCTTTAAACCTAAGAAGAGGAAGCCCTTACAAACAATTACTTACTAAATGGCTATAAGTGTAATCTTGGTTACAATTTTAAAGGATTTTTTTTAATTAGTTTAGTGTACATATTGCATAGTTTAGAAAATATCAAGGAAGTGAAATATAGAAAAGTTAATTTTCTTTTGTTATTTTAATTATACATATAGCTATATATAGCTTTAGATTTTTGCTTACCCCATAAAAGGTTTACATTTTCTATTTTTCATTACTAAGTTTAAAAAAAAAAAAAAATGCTTTAAAGTATTGTATGAAAATACCATTTGTAAAATATTTATAGTACATTTTTGCAAATCACTTTTCTCTGTAATATGTGGTTTTATAGTACTAAAAAATAAAAAAATCACAAGAACACTGACAATTATGAAGCAGTTCCTTAAATAAAGAAGCTGCCAATCTTGCTTTTCTACATGATGACTGTTTCCAAAATGTCCAAGAAAATACATTGCTATATACAACTTGTTTCTGTGTAGCATGAATCACAACTCCAGTCCTCAGTTACCACCAACAGGTCATGCTTGTTAATTTATATTATCTTGTACAGGTGAGTTAATTTAATTTTCTAACCTGCTTCCACAGACTGATATCCTGTACCCATGATCTGTCAGAAAAACTTGAGGTTTGAGGTTACTAACCAATGCTGTATAGTAGAGATGAGCAGGTCATGTCCTCCAAGAACCAGAACCATCCGATCTTCCCAATCTAGGCTGGCTCAAGTTTTTCCACCTAACTTGGATCCCAAAACAAGGCAAAACGTCACCTTCCCGCTGTCAAATTCTTGCGAGGTTTCTATAAAAGTCCTGGTGATTGGTGCCATTTTCAGTACGGCTGTGGAGAGTGTACTGAATGGATGTGTCCGTTTCAGTGCTGGGTTGTGTGGTGTGGGACGTGGGTTGGGGCTGGTGGCTGCTGTGGGGCTGGTGCATCAGTCCAGGAGTGCTTTGTCTGTCATCTGTTATATCTGAGAATGGATACTCTCTCCACCTAGGGGTGATCTGTCAATACATCCAGAGGGTCTGCCCCAGCATTAATTAAAAACCCAGTATACTAAGTGTACATCCAGGGGCTGGTGTGGCCTATCAGTATCAGTCCAGGGGTGCTCTGTCTGTCATCTGCTGTGTCTTACAAGGGGTGCTGTGTCCTCCAGGGGTGTTCTGTCCACCTAGGGGTGCTCTATCCATTCATCCAGTGGCTCTGTCTTAGTATAAAATAAAAATAATTCAAACTAAAAAGCACAAAATATAATATTATATATATATATATATATATATATATATATACCAAACAAAAACAGGTGGCACTCACAGACTTGTAAATGGGTGGGAAACAAACTTCACCCCGTGAAGATTTTATTGAAAACAACAGGTAACGTTTCGGGGACGTATCCCCTTCCTCAGACAATTGAACAGTGCAAAATCATGTGTACATATAGCATACAGTGACCCCACTTACCCCCACCATCACGACTCCCAGCTGTGCGGACCATGGAGTGTCCAGGCGTCCCCCGTCCCGCACTTCCGGTCTCTGCGTCACGGCCTGCACGGAAGTGACGTAGTCAGGCCTTGCCGGTCCCCATGGCACCGCGCTGGGAGCTCTGTAAACAAAACAAATCATCACTTAATACCACAAGGACAGTTAATAAAAATGGCACACAAATATAAAAAACGCCTACAGGGAGCTGGAGTTTGCCTTCCAAAGCCAACATATGAGAAATAAAAACAATCATGCAGACTTAATAAAAATAGATCAGACTTAAAACAGAACGATGTGTCAACCGCAACTGGAAATGCAAAATAGACATCAATTTCAAACTCTCTAGTGCAGGTAAGTCAAAAGCATTGTCAAAAATCAAAAGAGATTCAACCTAGATTCAAGCTGGAGTAGTTTTTTCCCCGTCTCCCCCTCGTACGGAAGTTGGTACATGGTCAATGGCCCTGTATCTCAGGCTGGCCAAACTGTGTTGATGTGTGGCAAAATGCCTTGCCACTGGTTGCTCGCTGGTCCCTGCGTGTAGGGCTGCCCGAATGGCTGACCTGTGCTGGGTTAATCGAACTTTCAATTGGCATTCAGTTTTGCCAACGTAATAGAGCCCACATGGGCACACCATCACGTAGACAATGAACCGGGACGTGCAAATTAATGGCCACCTGATTTTCAAACGTTGGCCCGTGTGTGGATGTGGAAAGGTCTCACCGACTAGAAAGAAGGAACAGGTGGTACATCTTAAGCATTTAAAGCAACCATTTTTCCTGCTTAAGAAATGCTTGGATGCAATCTTGGCGTCAAAACCCGTTATATCGGTCTTGACTAACAAGTCTTTCAAGTTCCTGGCCCTGGAATAACTCACCATCAGTTTGCTGTTTTGAAAACACTTCAGGTCAGGGTCAGAATATGGCAAACTGCGAATCATCGCTTTGGGATGAGAGCTCTCAGCCCGAAGCAGGGTATTCCTGTCCATGTTTTTTTTTAAAGAGCTGTCACCACCTGCCCCTCTTTCAACTGAATGCATACATCCAGGTAACAGATCTCTGATTTACTGGAGTTCCAGGTCCTGAAATGCTCACATCTTCAAAGAACAATTCCCTCTACACCTCCCACATGTAGCAGTTGGCCACAGGGGACCCCATCGAACAACCCGTCAATTGCTTGTAGAACCTCCCATTAAACAAAAAGAAATTATGTGTCAATGTGAAGGTTAATAACTTAATAAATACATCAACATCTGGACCAGTGTACAGCCTGTTGCCCGTGATTAGCCGTCTGACCGCCTCCAACCCAGCCTCGTGGGGAATACACGTATAGAGGCTGGTGATGTCCAAAGTCACCATAGTCGTTTCACTAGGGACTTGTCCCAGCCCCGCTAATCTATCTAACAGCATGTTAGTGTCTTTTAAGTAAGAAAAGGTGTCTTGGATGCATGGCTGCAGATACGTGTCCAGAAACACTGCTACTGGTTCGCACAGAGACCCCCGGGCAGAGATGATGGGTCTCCCCGGCGGCCTCTGTGCGTCCTTGTGGATCTTGGGAAGGGTGTAAAATAGTGGGACCACTGGCCATTTTGTGGACAATTTGTCACTAATTACCTGTGATATCAACCCCTCACCTACTGCTTGTTTCAACAAGGCATCAAGCTCCTGCTTAAAGCCAGGGGTAGGGTCATGATCCAGCCGACAATATGTCTTACTATCACTAACTAGCCTGTCACATTCAGCAACATATGAGGACATATCCTGAATAACAACTGAACCGCCTTTATCGGCGGCTCTTATGATAATATCAGTCCTCTGTTGTAAGTTCCTTAGTGCTTGCCGTTCATCACTGGACAAGCTGTGCTTCACCACTGGAGCTCTAACTTCAGTAGCGTTGTCCATTAATCTGTGAAAGGTTTTGAGGGTGGCATTATTTGACTGTGGATCAAATCTGGAGCGATTCCCCAGTTTGGAAATGCGACTAGGTAATGATGATTCAGTGTTCACCATAGGATGCTTAAAAAATGTTCTTTAATCTTTAGTGAACGTGCCAATTTAAACGACTCCACCTTCCATTTAAATGGATCCACAAAATTAGTGGGAATGAAAGTCAGTCCCTTGCTCAGAAGTCGTTGTTCAGGTTCTTGAAGAGTATATGAAGACAGATTCAAAATTAGGTGGCTCTGTGCTTGGGTGGCCTTCCAACTGTTCTGCCTCCTTGTTTGGCCTCCTTGTCTCGTTTTGGTCTTCCCCGGGCGGAGGACCTTGCCCGGGTGTTTACCACTAAAGGGGTCACCGTGCGTCTTGCTTCTACGACAGCCGCCCCTGCTTCATCATTATCACTTGCTGAGGTGCTTGAGAAGCGGACCCGTTGTGGTCTTCTCAAGTTACCAGCTCCCCAGCCACGCCCCCGGGACTGGTTCGCTTGACCGAGCCATGTATACACTCGGTGTTGGGCATAATCTGTGACCACCTTTCTATGTTTTTCTTTCTTATACTTTACTAGATTATTTTTGTACTCATCCAATTGGGTTTGTAATTTGGATAACCAATCTGTGGATTTGTCAGACGTCATGGTAGTCAGGTGTTCCTTTTCAAACTCACTGATCTTCTCTATTGTTAACCTCAGCTCCCTCGTGGACTCCTCGATGACCAATAGGATGAGGTCCATGGAGCATTTATTGAGTATTGAGATCCAGCGTTTGCAAAAGGTAGTATTGTATCTACCGATCGTGGGTATATTATGTACCCTGAACCCCCGGGGTATTTGTTTCGCCCGGTGGTAATCAGACAGGGTTCAGCTATGGTAGAGAAAATACATCTCCCTCTTCTTTAATTTGAACAGTTCACGATAAACATCAGCACTGGAATCAACATATTCATCAGACAACGCTGTGTCCTTATGTAGAATTTTTTCACATTCTAATAAAAATGATGTGAAGTCACCTTCACCTTCTGAAGTAGCCATCCTATGCCTCAGTTATCCTCCAAATGCGGAAAGACACACAGTTTCAGTGATGTCAGTGTCCATAAAGGGCAAAACACGTGCAGACAAACTGCTGAGTGTGCATGTTAAAACCAATTTAAAACCAGAGGGAGGTGGTCCTGTGGGAGGGTGCCCTGGGCTGGTTCGACGACCTTATCCACCGCAGGAGAGCGTGGAACCCAATATTTCTAGAAAATGCCCCGGCACTGCTCCGAATTAGCTGGCTGTGGTGCCCTTCCTTGTGGACATGCCAGTCCACCAACATGCACCAAACAAAAACAGGTGGCACTCACAGACTTGTAAATGGGTGGAAAACAAACTTCACCCTATGAATATTTTATTGAAAACAACAGGTAACGTTTCGGGGACGTATCCCCTTCCTCAGACAATAGAACAGTGCAAAATCATGTGTACATATAGCATACAGTGACCCCACTTACCCCCACCATCACGACTCCCAGCTGCGCGGACCACGGAGTGTCCAGGCATCCCCTGTCCCGCACTTCCGGTCTCGGCGTCACGGCCTGCCCGGAAGTGACGTAGTCAGGCTTTGCCGGTCTCCATGGCAACACGCTGGGAGCTCTGTAAACAAAACAAAATATCACTTAATACCACAAGGTTTTTTTTGTTTAATGGGAGGTTCTACAAGCAATTGACGGGTTGTTCGATGGGGTCCCCTTTGGCCCCGTCGTTCGCCAACTGCTACATGTGGGAGGTGGAGAGGGAATTGTTCTTTGAAGATGTGAGCATTTCAGGAACTATATTACTATATTTTCGCTACATTGACGATCTCCTGATCTTGTGGAATGATGATATACAAAGATTGATTGAGAACATCATTAAACAAAACAACTCAAATAGCCCCATAAAACTGACCTGGAACTCCAGTAAATCAGAGATCTGTTACCTGGATGTATGCATTCAGTTGAAAGAGGGGCAGGTGGTGACAGCTCTTTACAAAAAACCCACGGACAGGAATACCCTGCTTCGGGCTGAGAGCTCTCATCCCAAAGCGATGATTCGCAGTTTGCCATATTCCCAGTTTCTCAGGGTATGCAGGAACAACACTGACCCAGGTACACGGGAGTTACAGCTTGATGAGATGATACTGAAATTTACAGAGATAGGGTATTCATTGCCAGAACTGAGAAAAGCACGAGAGAGAGCTTTGTGCAATTTTCAGAAACAATCCAAGCATCGTTCTAAATTATTACCCAGCGACACGATACCATGGGTGACGGAATATAATTCCAACAGTCCCGTGCTGGTAAAGCAAGTTAAGGGGGTGTGGCAAATGGTAACTTCTGACCCTGACCTGAAGTGTTTTCAAAACAGCAAACTGATGGCGAGTTATTCCAGGGCCAGGAACTTGAAAGACTTAGTAGTCAAGACCGATATGACGGGTTTTGATGGCAAGATCGCATCCAAGCATTTCTTAAGCAGGAAAAATGGTTGCTTTAAATGCTTAGGATGTACCACCTGTTCCTTCTTTCTAGTCGGTGAGACCTTTCCACATCCACACACAGGCCAACATTTGAAAATCAGATGGCCATTAACTTGCACATCCCGGTTCGTTGTCTACGTGATAGTGTGCCCATGTGGGCTCTATTACCTTGGCAAAACTGAATGCCAATTGAAAGTTCGATTAACCCAGCACAGGTCAGCCATTCGGGCAGCCCTACACGCAGGGACCAGCGTGCAACCAGTGGCAAGGCATTTTGCCACACATCAACACAGTTTGGCCAGCCTGAGATACAGGGCCATTGACCATGTACCAGCTTCCGTACGGGGGGGGGGGGGGAGTGACAGGGGAAAAAAACTACTCCAGCTTGAATCTAGGTGGATTTTCCGCCTGGATTGTCTGGCCCCTAGAGGGTTAAATGAGTCCCTGGGATTAATTAACTTTCTATAATTTTGTATAATTTTTTATAATAATTTTCTGATCCTGTGTACCCCCTCATTAATTGCTCAGCAACTACACCCTTATAATAATAAGCGCTGTGGAGCTGCTTTGAAAAAACATCATCACATTCATGTTTAGTCTAGGAAGTAGCTGAGTGCCTGCTTTTGTTAGTGTCAGCTTATGCTCACAAGGATCCCCCTCGGGGGTAATGCCACCCATGCCTGACCGCCTCTAGTGATTTTTGACAATGCTTTTGACTTACCTGCACTAGAGAGTTTGAATTTGATGTCTATTTTGCATTTCCAGTTGCGGTTGACACATCGTTCTGTTTTAAGTCTGCTCTATTTTTATTAAGTCTGCATGATTGTTTTTATTTCACATATGTTGGCTTTGGAAGGCACACTCCAGTTCCCTGCGAGCGTTTTTTATATTTGTGTGCCGTTTTTATTCACTGTCCTTGTGGTATTAAGTGATGATTTGTTTTGTTTACAGAGCTCCCAGCGCGTTGCCATGGGGACCGGCAAAGCCTGACTACGTCACTTCCGGGCAGGCCATGACGCCAAGACCGGAAGTGCGGGACGGGGGATGCCTGGACACTCGGTGGTCCGCGCAGCTGGGAGTCGTGATGGTGGGGGTAAGTGGGGTCACTGTATGCTATATGTACACATGATTTTGCACTGTTCAATTGTCTGAGGAAGGGGATACGTCCCCGAAACGTTACCTGTTGTTTTCAATAAAATCTTCACGGGGTGAAGTTTGTTTTCCACCCATTTACAAGTCTGTGAGTGCCACCTGTTTTCGTTTGGTGCATGTCGGTGGACTGGCATGTCCACAAGGAAGGGCACCACAGCCAGCTAATTCAGAGGAGTGCCGGGGCATTTTCTGGATATATATATATATATATAATTATATTTTTTGTCCTGTACCCCAGTGTACTATACAATTTTTATTTTATTTTCATAAGTACTGTGACACTGCTGGTCAAAGCGCAGTATATTATTATTATTTCGTAATCATACACATACTGTGCGACACTGTGGGTGAAGGTGGTACCACAGTAATATATTTTCATACTCATCCACGTATTGTGTGACACTGTAAGTGAAAGTAAATTGTAGTGCTAGATTATTATCTCTGACTCATACACATATTGTGACACTGTAGGTGGTAATTTTTTTGTACAAATTGTGTGTGCTGTATCCCGCTTGGTTCATGTTTGTTGATAGATATGGAGGATGAACAATTGAGAGTAGATCAGGAAGTACATACTAGTGCTGCTGGTGCTACCAGCAGTCATGATGATACAAGTCCATCAACGTCATCTATTAAGGCTGATGTCCAAGGATATAACATTGCCTAAGGAACTAAAACAGTTTAGAGAATGAACTAGGGCACTGTTATGGGGCATAAAATTACAACTGTTGCAGAGAGGATTCTCCCTAGAAGCATTTGGACAGGTACGTTCTGGCTATGCCCCTAGGACTATCCTTTATTGTTGCTTACAAATAGTTCAATATGAAAGAAAATAAATACCTGCTTTGGTCTAGCTTGTTGCCTGTGATAACAGCCAGGCAAAATGTATCAGAGAAACTCATGATGATAGCAGAATTTCTGCAAATTGTTCCTAACTTTAGATTATTTATGATCACTTTGAGCTCCTGGTAAGTAAAAACAATCAAGTAGAAGCTGAATTTTACAAATCTAACAATATATATATGTTACCTATATATTAAACAATTATTCATGAACTATGTAATATCAAAATAGAGAATAGTAATGTAAAACAAGAAAAAAATAGGAGTGCATCAATTCAACAGAATAACTCAGGAATGAAAGTGTGTATGTAATGTAATTGAAACATTATTGCATAGTATGTGATTTTGAAGTACTTTTTTAAGTTTTGAATGATATAGACCCAGTCTAATCTTTGTGGAATGCCTGGTTGTTGTTTTTAAGGTAATTTATTGCCTTGCCTTTGAGGGGGTGGGGTGTGGTTACAGATTTCAATTATTGGTTTCACTTGTAATAGTCTTCTACTTAAGTCCAATGGTGTAGGCTGTGCAAAGCCGTTTGGCTGTGCATTTATTGATCTAAGCGTGCATTTTTATCAAAGCGTGATAAAATTGACACATAACAGCAGCGTTCAATCAGCGTTCAATCGAAGTGAAAAAGAAGGAAAACAGAAGCACACCAATCAAACAAAACAAAGAAAACTGAAGAACTAATAACAAATGTGAGTCACTTACTCCTCAGATCACTCACCTCCTGATTGTTGCATCTGATTAAATAGCACGGAACAACCTTACTTGGACATTTCAAAAACCGTCCATTTCACCTACAAATGCTGGTATCTGTATTATTGTAATTTTGTTTTTTAAGCACAGCTGCACCAATGCAATTATACCTGCAAACACTTATAATTTCTAACATAATTACCATTGCTTCTTAAACCTCTCACAATCCTTTCATTTTTTACACTCCAAATACATTTCTGCACCCACTTTATCTACGCTTTTGACTCATTTCATACTAAATCTACACCCCTTGAGCCTACACTGCTTTTCTCACCTGCATTTCTGCAATTCTTCTGCTCGGATTCCCTTACAGTCTCCTCTCCTACTTCCACTTTCCCTCAACCTATTTACCTACTTAACACTATGTCAAGGCTTTCTTATACTCCCCACATCACTCAGTGTCTACCTAATAATGTATCTTTATCCTTCCCCCCAGTCTCCTACACCTCTTCCTCTCTCCCCTCCTCTGTCTACCCTGCATCCCTCTGTTTCTTTCCCCCACCTTTCCTGTTACCCCACTTTCATTCACCTCTGCCCCATGGTCCTGCTACCCCACAACTCAGCCCTGCTCCCTCTCTCCCTTCCCTGTCACCTCCCCACACCCCCATCCACATCATACTGACCTCCCTCCCTGCCCACCTCCTGCAGTTTCCCCTCCTAGCTCAGGCACCCATACCATCACTACTCTCTCATCATCCCTGCCCTCAAAGTTAATCCCACCTCATCGCTACAGCAACCCTGAAAATCTCATTCACATCTCTCCCACAAACTCATACCCCCTATCCTGTGCCCTCTGGAATGCCAGATCTGTTTGTAACAAACTGGTCCCCACTCATGACCTTTTCATTTCCAACTCCCTACACCTACTAGCCATTACTGAAACTTGGATTACGCCCTCTGACACTACTTCTGCTGCTGCTCTCTCTGCTGGGGGCCTCACATTCACACCACCCCCCCCGACCTGGGTGTCGCCATGGGGGGTGGTGTTGGGGTCCTTTTACCTTCTAGTTACTCCTACCAACTCATACCACCAGAACCATCCCTTATATTCTCTACATTTGAGGTCCACGCCATACGCCTCTTCCAACCAGTCCATCTTAGAGTAGCTGTCATTTACCGCCCCCCTGGCACTGCTTCCAAATTCATCGACAACTTTGCTTCCTGGCTTCCTCACTTCCTCTCTTCTGACATTCCCACCATTATCCTAGGCGATTTCAACATCCCTATTGACATCCCCACACAATCCCCTGCCTCTAAACTCCTTAACCTCACCTCTTCACTTGGTCTCTCCCTGTGGACCTCCTCACCCTCCCATGTGAATGGGAGCTCACTGGATCTGGTCTTCACTCACCGCTGTGATATTTCTGATTTTTCCAACTCCCCAATTCCCCTCTCTGACCACCACCTGCTCTCCTTTAACCTATCTCTCTCGACTTCCCCATCTCTACCTCCTAAGGCTACCATCACTAAGCGTAACATTGAAGCTATTGACACCACATTCCTTTCCTCCCTGTTTGACTCACTTCTCTCTCCTATTCTCTCTCTCTCATGCCCTGAACAAGCCACTTCCACATACAATGCTTCCCTTACTTCTGCTCTTGACTCTGTTGCTCCACCAACCACTATTCACCCTCGCAAATTAACACCTCAACCCTGGCACACCAAATGCACCAGATATCTGCAAAAATGCTCACGTACTGCTGAGCAACACTGGAGGAAATCACGCTCTAAGGCAGACTTCCTCCATTTCAAACTTATGCTCTCATCCTTCAGTGCTGCCCTTTCTCTTGCTAAACAGTCATACTTCAAGAACCTCATCTCCTCCCAGTCTTCCAACCCCCGGCGCCTCTTTGCCACTCTCAACTCACTCCTCTGCCCACCTCCACCTCGTCTCCCTTCCTCACTCTCTGCTCTTGACTTTGCCACTTAATTCACATCCAAAATTGACTCCATACGTCAGGACATCACATTACACCAGACCATCAATAACCAGCCTTCTCCGATCCCTTACCAACCCTCCCCATCCCTCGCACTAACTCTGTCATCTTTCTCCCATGCATCTGGAGAGGAAGTCATGGCCCTCATTCGTTCCTGTCCCCTCACCACCTCCCCACTTGACCCTATCCCCTCCAGCCTCCTCTGCTACCTCTCTTCTTCTGCTTGTTCCCATCTTTCCCACCTTCTCAATCTCTCCCTCTCATCAGGCACTGTCCCCTCTGCCTTCAAGCACGTACTCATCTCTCCTATTCTTAAAAAACCTACCCTTGATCCAAACACTCTCTCCAACTACCAATCCATCTCTCTCCTCCCTTTTGCCTCCAAACTCCTTGACCATATTGTCTACAACCGCCTTACTTCCTTTCTTTCCTCACACTCACTGCTTGACCCATTCCAGTCTGGCTTCCGTCCTCTCCACTCTACTGAAACTGCCCTTACAAAAGTATGCAATGACCTCCATGCTGCTAAATCTAAGGGACACTACTCTCTACTTATTCTACTTGATCTCTCTGCTGCTTTTGACACTGTGGACCATCCTCTCCTACTGCAAATCCTTCACTCCATTGGTCTGCAGGACACTGCCCTCTCTTGGTTGTTGTCCTACCTTTCAGACCATTCATTCTCTGTCTCCTCTCATGACTCCACCTCCCCCTCACTTCCACTAACTGTAGGGGTACCCCAAGGTTCTGTCCTTGGTCCTCTTCTCTTCTCTCTCTATACGTCCTCACTAGGTAAGCTCATTAGTTCTTTTGGTTTCCAATATCATCTCTATGCTGATGACACTCAAATCTATCTTTCCCCTCCAGACCTCTCCCCTACTCTCCTCATTTGTATCTCCAACTGTCTCTCTGCTATCTCTTCCTGGATGTCCCAGCGCTTTCTTAAACTTAGCATGTCTAAGACCGAGCTGATCATCTTCCCTCCCTCCCGCATAACCTCACCTTCTACAATCTCATTATATATTGATGGCACTACTATCTCCTCTACCCCCCAAGTGCGCTGTCTTGAAGTAATCCTTGACTTCTCCCTCTCCTTCAAACCACACATTCAGCACAAACCTGCCATTTTCATCTAAAAAATATTTCCAGGATCAGACCCTTTCTGACCCAGGATGCTACTAAGACTCTTATCCACTCACTGGTCATCTCCAGACTGGACTACTGTAATCTCCTCCTGACTGGCATTCCTGACAAATACCTCTCTCCACTCCAATCTATCCTCAATGCTGCTGCCTGGTTCATTTTCCTCACCAAACGCACTACGTCCACCTCTTCTCTCTTACTAGACCTTCACTGGCTCCCCTTCCCTTTCAGAATCCATTTCAAGCTTCTCACACTTGCTTACAAAGCCCTCACGCACTCCTCTCCCATCTACATCTCTGATCTTATCTCGCTTTACACTCCCACCCGTCCTCTTCGCTCTGCTAATGCTCGCCGACTCTCCTGCCTACGGATTACTTCCTCCCACTCCTACCTCCAAGATTTTTCACGTGCTGCACCACTTCTCTGGAATTCCCTACCTCTCCCCTTCAGACTCTCCACCTCTCTACAAAACTTCAAACAAGCTCTCAAGACCCATTTCTTCACCAAACCCAGCCAAATCTCATACTAAACCTCTGTTCCACGCTCTCTATGTACCCCATCTGTCTCACCCCTGTCTGTCTACCCCTCCCCTTTAGAATGTAAGCTCTCACAAGCAGGGCCCTCTTCCCTCATGTGCTTACCCTTTTCTTACTTTAATAATCTTCAGCTGCACCAAATCCAGCAGTCTTCTGCCACCTGATACTTATTCCAGTGTCATCTGCTGATGTAGCTATGTTTATTTACCCTGTACTTGTCCTTTATTGTCGTCAACTGTAAGTTGCTGTTTTCCTGTTTGATTATTTGTTTATGTACTCTGTAATTGGGCGCTGCGGAACCCTTGTGCCGCCATATAAATAAAGGATAATAATAATAATAATAATAATATATGTGAACGGAGGAAGTGTCATCATTGCCATTCACTTTTTTAAACAGGAAATGTTTGTAATACAGGAAGTGTTTACAGGAAGTGCCTCTGCAGCCATTGTTCAGCATGATGCGCAAGTAAAAAAGTCAAAATTCTTTGTTTTGTACTTTATATTTGCTACAAAAAGGATGTTGATAATTTACACTGTTATATCGACAAGCTGTTTGTTTGAAATACTATCTCCTTTTAATTTGCTGATATACCTCTTATGCATTTTGGCATATTATGTATGTTTGAATATTTTGAAAAATAAAGAGATTAAAAAAAGTCACACCTGCAGTTCTTTAGAGTGCTGTGGTGATTTGCACTCTGATCCTTTTACATTGTATCAGAATGAACTCTGTGATGGCCAAGGTATCCAATGCATAGATGCACTAGTTTTGTAATGATGCCATTGTGGTTTCATGGCTTAAGTTCAGAAATGGCAGGTACAGTATACTGCTGTGCATGACTCTCAGGCAAGTCAAAAAAGGTATAGGCATATAACTTGCTTAACCTTGCTTGGGCTAATTCTGTTGATAAGTCAGACACATTTGTCTATTCAGAGGAGGAAATCAGGAGCATCCAGTAACATTTCTAAAAAAGTTTGTTAAGATAAGCTTCACAGTGAAAAAATAAAAATAATAAGCTTACCAGTGAAAAATGTCATAATGGACAGACAGGCTTTTGTGCAGAGCCCCTATGAGAGTATCCAATCATACAGTATGCTGCAAGTTTGAAGCTACTAGCAAATAAATGTGATTATGGTGCATTAGCATCTGGGCTCAAGGGGGACTTGATTGTTTGTGGAACTTACAATCATGAAAGTCAGGCATATTTATTACGCAAGAAAGAATTAACACTGGACTATGCTACACACATAAGCTTGTTACACGAGCATCCCAATAAAAGTGCAATGAAGCTAAAATACATAATGTACAGTATGGAACCTCCGGCAATACGTGCACAAAATAAATGCTGTGTGAATTGTGCCATTCCCATGAAAGTAAGAACTGTCCTACTTTCAATAAACTTTGCAATGCTTGTGGTGCTAGTTCATCCCTAAAGCTGAGGACAGTCAAACTTACACAGCACGTTCCAGCAGCCAATCACTCCAAGTTCAAACTGTGGATGCTCTGCAAGAAAAACAACCTAGACACTGATCTCCACTGTGATAATATTAAACCTCAGGACCAAAAAGGGTAAAATATTTACCAACATAATAGATAACAAGACAAATAATGGTATCAAAATAATAATTGAAACTGGCACCAAGTCATGTAAACTCCTCCAGTGTACAATCCCAAAAACACCTACTGTTTTTACACTGTGATTGTTATTGTTTATGGTGGTCAGGTAATCGAGACCAGGGATGTAGCCATGCTGCAATCCACAAACTGCCCGCTGCAGTTTCATATAGTTAATAGTAATGTCAAACTACTCCTAGGTTTTCCAGAAAACATCAAATTGGGATGAATAACTTTAAGTGCTGATGTGCATGTCATTAATGAGGATGATAAAAATAACTTTGCTGATCTGTTCAGTTGTAATACAATTTTTAATCTCCCAGTCACATACCATATGTATTTAAACAAGTCTATCTCCCCCAGAGTTTGTATTCCCATATGTGTGCCTCCCACCATGAAGGACAAAGTGATAGTGAAGTTAAATCATATGACAACATTGGGTGTCATTGCTCCAGTGGCAGAAGCAACCCTGTGGATGTCAACTATGGTTGCTTCAGTAAACAAAATAGTTTAGTATGCATCTGCATTAACCCTGTATCTTTGAACGGGTTGTCTTCAGTATGCCGGCTGTCGGGATCCCGGCGCACAGTATACTGGCGCCGGAATCCCGACAGCCGGCATACCGACACTTATTCTCCCTCGTGGTGGTCCACGACCTCCCTGGAGGGAGAATAAAATAGAGTGGAACACGTAGCGCGCCACCGTGCCCGCAAGGGGCTCATTTGCGCTCTCCACACTGTTGGTAAGCTGGGGGTCGGGCTCCCGGTGCCGGTATGCTGGTCGCTGGGAGCCCGGCCGCCGGCATACCATACTACACCCCCTTTGAACACAGCTCTGATGAGACTGCATCAGCCCCTTAGAACCATGGATCAAATAATAACTGAGCTATTTATCACTCAAACAAACGTGGATTCTGGTAGATCACATCAGACTAGGAATCATCCCTAATCATCTCAGTCATGACAACTGTGGGCAGGTACACCTTTATCTGAATGCCTGCTGGCATATGCACTGGCAATGAAGTAGTCCAACATTGTATAAAGCATCTCTTTCAAGGAGTACCCTTAGGGATGACATCCTAGTTTGGGGCTGCACCATGTAA
Source organism: Pseudophryne corroboree (assembly GCF_028390025.1). Taxonomy (NCBI): domain Eukaryota; kingdom Metazoa; phylum Chordata; class Amphibia; order Anura; family Myobatrachidae; genus Pseudophryne; species Pseudophryne corroboree. The sequence goes on along the minus strand of NC_086446.1, from coordinate 550,362,975 downwards.
AACTTCACAAATGCCTCTGCAAGGTACACCAAATAATCTATGAAATCAACATGCAGTTAAACGCTGACAAGTGTCATTTCAAAGTCATTGAGATACCTTATGCTGGCAACCTCCTAACATCAGAGTGTGTTGCCCATATCCTTTCAAAACACAGGCACATGACACATGCCCACCTTCACAGATAAGTTGAGTCTACAGAACTTTTTGACCAACTACCTATAGTGAAGTCACAGACCCACTCCACCAACTTTGCACAACTAAGTTCAATGGTGTTGGTTAGACTTCCATACTTCTGCTATTTATGACCTCAAGACTGTGCTCACTTTCACAAATAAAAAGATAAGGAACTGCCCTAAGTAGTGTTTATGTTATCTAATGAGTTCCTGCTAAGAGAGTGGATGTACTACAGGACTCCACTTGGGTAGAAAGCTAAGAATATACAGAAAATCTCAACACATACTTGTTAGATATATATAATATATGATATATTTCATAATTCCAATACAAGATAGGTTTATTAAATAACATGTCTAATGTAGATTTGCAAGGACTATATCAATAAAAAATATGTTTATTTAAAAAAAGTATTACAGTAAAAAGATCTGTTATTCAACTGACAAGTAAGTGTCTAATAGCAGTATAGTGCACAAACAGTTCACATATTCTGTAGTACAACATAAAAACATTCATCAATGGTGCAGGCTTGAGTAGCCCAAACAATCATCACTGTGAGGTGGTGACCCTTTTGGGTGTGTGTTCTTTATTAGAGTTCTGGCCTCAAGATGTCAATAAATTCTGAATTAGTAATTCAACCTCACAGGAGAGATGTCTAAGCATTTTACTTACCCTGTGTATCTGGTGAAGTGCTGCAAATTCAAGTATATCCAGTTGGCTAGTTTGTTCTAACTTGTCAGAGCTAGGGATTCAGCCCCAAATGAGTGTTAAATTAGGTGCAATAGTCCCAGAATAGCTGTGCACAATTGTCCCAATACACAGTAAGTCCCACACCAGTGAAATGTAAAGTAACCTAATGGAGCGCTCATAACATACATTGTTCAGAGTAGCAACCCCTCATACTCTGGAAGTTGCACTTATTTCCCATTACCTTTCCACATTTTGGTACCAGATGTGGATGTATGATGTCCTCTGCACTTTAAGTGTCCATGATGAGCGTGGCTATATATACAACAAATATTACTGTTGCCATATGTATAGATAAGTAAAACGTATAGTATGCTAGTACAGTGGGATAAATTACCATATAGGGTATGGAGCTGGTTTCTACTAAGTTTCAACATCTGTATAGAGTGTAAATAAAGAACTTATACCCGAAAGGGTCACTACCTCATAGTGATCATTTTTTTGGCTACTCCGTCCTACACCATCGATGAATGTTTTTATGTTGTACCATATGTGAACTGTTTGTATAATGTTATTAGGCACATATAGTACATGTCATTTGAAATAACAGACCTTTTTAATAATATTTTTTTAAAATATACATTTATTATTGATATGTTTCTTGTAAATCCACAATAAGCACATTATTTAATAAACCTATCTTGTTTTGAAATTATTGTGGCATTGACCTTATATATAACAAAGTATGCACTGAGACATTCTGTATACTCTGTGCTCACTTCTAGCCCTGTGCTCCAATTTTTGGATGCACATGTTGATCTGTGATCTCTGGCAAAGCCTCTCTGCATGATCTTGGTGCTTTCTCCCTGTAGCATAACAAACCAATCATTTTTGCTACCAGTGCCCTTACTGAGACTGTATTGCGTCAAGGTTTCTATGCTTAGCAGGCCCACATGTGGCTAAGTATGCCCTGTTTTGTTTTTCCAAGGCTGATGACATGGAGTAGGAGTTTGTGCCCCCTACAATACTTTACATGACCAAAAAAAAACATGCACGCTCCATGAGTTTCCTGACTTCCCTTGTTGCTGAAGATCTCTTTGCAGGGACGGGGGAAACAGCACCTTGTATTAGTGGATTCATATTCCGGTTTATTCACGTTAAATTATCTTTCCAAACTGACAATTGCCAAAGTTATCACCAAAATGAAAAGGCACTTTTCTGCATATACCACGCAAGGTACTTCCTGAAAGTGCTATGCAGTTTATGAGTGGTGAGTTTTATACTTTCCCCAGTGAGTGGGACATTTCACGTGTCACCAGAAGTCCTCTCTATCCACAGTCCAATGGGCTAGCAACATTCTGTACATTCTGTGAAGCATATGTTAGATGAATTATATCAAGATCGATCCGACATGTTTATAGTAATTCTTAATTTTAGAAATACTATGGGAGATGGTCTTCTCTCTCCTGCACAATGCCTTGTGTCCATGCGCACCCACACAATCATTCCCACCACCAAGTTCAAAGAGAACAACATGCAAGATGCACTGCAGAACTATGGGTAGCAGGTCAAGGCCTCATGATAAAACATGTTATTATTTAAAAACCATGGTCTACTGGACAGTATATCCACATCCAGAACCTTGTAAGGTATGAGTCAGGTGTGTGCAAGGATATTTCAACAGGCCCAACAACCATATTGTGCAATCTGCTGGTGTGTTGTATGAGCAAAACAAGAGCCACCTCCTAGGTGTGTGTGAATCGACACGTTCATCTAACAATGCACTGAGTGACATGTCAGAATACCCATCATCATTAACAATGAGCAGCATGGAACTACTATGCCTTTGAATAAATATGGCATGACCCCCCCCCCCCCCCTCCCGAGCAACCTTTCTTTTGTTATGGCACTCCTGAATGAGCAACAGGGTTGTATTTTTGTTTTGTCAAGATTTTGAGATTATACATGTACCCTAGAGGACATGTACCTCTACATTTTGAGTGTAAACAATTAATTAATGAGAGCTCTGTTGGGTTGCTTTTATTTATTCAAATAATATTTAGCATTTTTTTTTTTTTTTTTAAAGGTGGATTTACAAGTGTCATTGGGCCCTTGATGTCTGGGCATGCTAGCACATGTGGTTCTACAAGTGCCATCATGCCTGGGCAGCTTTGCTGGGACCTGTACACCTGTAACTAAAAATATTATTTGACCATTTAATTACTCTATTACCTACACTCACAATGCCCAGTAGCTGCAAAGAAGATCCCTGACCTATCAGCACAGGACTGAAAGTCCTTGGAGATAGTGGATAACATTTTGGAAGGGTAACCACTTCCCTAAGGAATCTATCCCTGGGCCAACTAGGTAGGGGTTGGTCACCATTATAGCAGGGGACCCCATGCTGTTGGTCTCCCTGCTACTGCATAAGATTCTCCACCTGGTTCAGCCTAGTGCTAGTTATTGGAAAATCAGGGGGATCACACATTGTTTATTCCCCATGTTCTCTAATAAGAGCTAGGCTTGGAAGGTCCAGGGCTGTTTAATCATGTTGGATGTGACTCCATGCCATTTTTAAACATGTTTTACAACATTTAAACCTTATTTATAAAGCAATGCCTTGATTATATTGATGATGATGATGATGATGATGATGATGATGATGATTATTATAACATTTTATATATAAGACACCACAAGGGATCCACAGCACTCAATTAGAGAGTACATAAACATATGACTAAAACAGGAAAACAGTGACATACAGTTTAAGACAATGTAGGACAAGTACAGTATAGAGTAAATAAACATTTCTACTACAGCAGATGACACTGAAATAAGTTTCGGGGTTGCAGAAAACCACAGAAAAGTATAAGTTCATGAGGGAAAAGAGCACTACTCATGGGAGCATACATTCTAATGTGGAGAGGCAGACAAACAGGGGTGACACAGAAAGGGTAGACAGAGAGTGTGGATCAGAGTGTTAGGATGAGATTTGGTTGGGTTTGGTGAAGAAGTGGGACTTGAGAGCCCATTTGAAGTTTTGTAGAGAGGTGGAGAGACTGAGAAGGAGAGGTAGGGAATTCCAGAGAAAGGGAGCAGCACGTGAAAAATCTTGGAGGTAGGAGTGGAAGGAAGTAATCAGTAGGCAGGAGAGTCGGTGTGCATTAGCAGAGTGAAGAGGATGGGTGGGAGTGTAAAGAAAGATAAGGTCAGAGATGTAAATAGGGTTGGAGTGGGTGAGGGCTTTATAAATGAGTGTGAGAAGCTTGAAATGGATTCTGAAAGGGAAGGGGAGCCAGTATAGATCATGTAAGAGAGGAGAGGTGGATTTAGGGCTTAATTCAGACCTGGTCACACACAGGCAGTTTTTTGCACTGCTGCGACCAGGTAATTGCCACCTACAGGGGAGGGGGTAATCACTGTGCAGGGGTGCTATCGACTGTGCAGTGAGCTGCACAAACAAAAGTTGTGCAGTTTCTGCACAGCCTAGGACTTACTCAGCCACTGCGACGATCCGGGCCAATGCTGATGTCAGGAATCCTCCTCCCAAATGTCTGGGCATGCCTGCGTTTTTCCGGGCAATCCCTGAAAACGGTCAGTTGCCGCCCATGAATGCCTTCTTCCTGTCAATCTTTTTGCGACTGCTGGTGCAATCGCTTTCTTCGTAAGTTCTGTCGCTGCCTGGTGATCCCCGTCACTGGAGGCCGACGCGCCTGCGCATTGTGATGCATGCGCATGCGCTGTTAAGAAACGATCACATAGACTTATTTAGCCACAAATGTCCCTCAAAACACATCCACACTTAATCATTGGTGTGCGCTTAAAGCCATTTTGCGAGGCTCTGCCATACAGGTGTGGGCTACCATTAAAAAACAGACTATCCAATGCCAACGTAACCTAGAGATTAAGCTGAAAGATCTAGAAGATAGAAATAAAGCCTCACCTAGTAAGCCCTTACGTAAAGAATTTTCTGACATTTGTAGCAAATTACAGAAGCTGCTCATGGCACAAACCCGCTCAGCTTTAATTAGATTAGATTACGTCAGAAATGTTATTTATTTGGGAATATGTTGGGTAAGATGCTAGCTCAAAAACTGAGAATGCAACAAGTAAGGAACAGAATCAGGTATATTTTCTCTTCCACTAATGATAAGATTTTGAACCCTAAAGACATATCGAATCAATTTACTAAGTATTATTCCCAGCTATACAATCTCTTCCGTGACACTTTCACCTTCCAACCTTCTTCTACCTCTATATTTTCCTTTCTAGATAAGCTACATTTACCTTCTCTTACTGATGATCAATTGGTCGCATTAAATGCTCCCTGGGTCAGTTTAGAGGTTGATGACTGGACTTTTTAATATGATCTCCACGAAAGGTACTCTTTCCCCAGAAATGCTGGAGTCACAAATAGTAACTCTTCCTGAACCTGGCAAAGAACCCACCTACTGCAAAACTACAGGCCCATAGCTCTATTGAATGGCGATATTAAACTTATGTGAAGCTTATAGCTACTCGTGTTAATTCTTTTTTGCCCTTGCTGATTCACACAGACCAAGCTGAGTTTGTTCCTAGTAGGGAGACATCTGATAACACTCATAGAGTGTTCAACTTAATAGATTCATTACCACACGACCGGGCCTCCTTCTGCTGTCTCTTGACACAGAAAAAGCTTTTGACCATCTAAACTGGTTGTTTATGAGAGAAGTCCTTATTAAGTTTGGATTCTGTGGTCAAATTTTTGCATCTATTCTTTTATTGTATTTTGCCCCATCGGACCATGTGTTCAGCATTGGCTTTTTATCTGATGTCTTTCCTATCTCTAATGAAACTAGCCAAGGTTGAATCTTGTCCCCTCTAATTATTGTTATGGCTATTGAACCTCTAGTAGTTAGGATCCACATCGATGTTAATTTTCCAGGAGTTGTAGAAGGTGATTCTTGTCATAAACTGTGTTTATTTGTGGACGATATTCTTTTGTTTGTCTCAAACCCTTCTTCTACCCTTCACCATCTTAATTTAATATTGGATGACTACAGTAAGGCCTCTTACTATAAATTGAATACAACAAAGACGGATGCCATCCCTATAAATCTCACTTGTGTATCGCCCTCCTTACAGGCCCACTATCCGTATAATTGGCAGTCTGAATCAATAAGATATCTTGGCATTAATATTACAGCAGTTACCTCCAAAGCTTTTGAGGTGAATTTCCCATCTTTTATCATGACCCTTTCTTTCCAGACTAAATCCTTGGGTAATTATGAGATTTCCTGGTTGGGCTACATGGTGGCATTCAAGATGTTCCTATTACCAAAGTTAATGTACCTGTTCAGCAAAATTCCTTACTCTGTCCCCACTAAATACTTGACTGAGTGCAATCGTATCTTAACTAAATACATCTGGACGACTGGGTCCCCCAAACTTGCAAAATCTTAAAGGATTCTACCCCAGGCTTAAGGGGGTTTCAGTCTCCCAGAACTGGCCTTGTACTATGAAGCTTGTATTATGGCTCAACTTAAGTTCTGCTGTGCTACAGTTTTGGGTGTAGGTTGGGTCATTCTGGAAAAAGCAGCATGCATAAATTTTCCGCTAGCAAATGCTGTGCACATACCTTGATCTAAACGACCACCTTCCTCTTCCTTACTACCCTCTACACAGTCATCATAAAAAAATTGGGATAAATTGGATGAAAAATTACATATTTCATTACTGACTCTTTAATACATTACTTTGAGGTCACTATCTAAACTTATACCCAACTTAAGATACCCAACTTAAGCCTTGTGAAGTGGGTCTCCTGTGGTTTGAAAACGTTTGGCGATCTGTTAAATGGTTCATCATTGTTACCATTCTCTATGTTACAACATAAATTTCAAATCCCTGACACAGAATTTCTATGTTACTTCCAAATTCACCATTGGTGCAAAACTTTTCCTAAACCATTTAGTTCTACTAATTCTCTGACTCCTTCAATTTTAGCATGTATCTCTCAGTCCAAATCCAAGAGTGACATATCTTTTTGGTATAAGATTCTTATAGATTTAGCTCCTATTCCTCAATATAAATCTCAAAAATGGTGGAAAGAGGATATTCGAATTGCATTGTCTGGGGCTCATTGGTGTAAACTTTTTGCCATCTCCAGATGTTTGAATCATGCTGAGATGCACGTAAACTGCTTCACAGGTTGTATCTAATGCTAGGTAGGTACACACTATTTGGCCCACCTGTTCTAAATATTGCTGGTGCAAGTGTGGTGAGAAAGGCCATGTTTTTCATGTATATTCTGGTCATGTGCGGTTCTTGGTCAATTCTGGCTAGAGGTTTTTAAATTAATTAATAATGTGTTGCATTTAACGCTCTCTCCCTCTCTCTCCATAGCATTATAGAATTTATTTCCTGACAATATTTTATCGCATAAACACTATGGTGGTCATTCTGACCTGATCACAAGCTGTCATTTTTCACAGCGCAGCGATCAGGTCACTACTGCGCATGCACCGCAATGAGCAGGCGCGTCGTACGGGTACAAAGCAGATCGTTGCTGAGCAATTGATTTAACGAAGAATCCTGCAAGGAGATTATCAGGAAAAAGGCATTTATGGGTGTCAACTGACCATTTTCTGGGAGTGTTTGGAAAAATGCAGGCATGTCCAAGCGTTTGCAGGGCGGGTGTCTGACGTCAATTCTGGGACCAGACAGGCCAAAGTGATCGCAAGGGCTATGCTGAGTAAGTTTAGACCTACTCAGAAACTGCACAAAATGTTTTTGCAGAGCTCGGCTGCATAGGCATTCGCACACTTGCAAAGTTAAAATACTCTTCCCTATAAGCGGCGACTATCTGATCACAGCACTGCAAAAAGTAGCTAGCAAGCGATCAACTCAGAATGACCCCCTATGTCCTTGGGCAAATTCTCATAGCAGCGAGAGCTGCATTAGCGCAATTATGGAAGCAACGAACCACTCCTTATTTACTAAAGGTTACACACATAATCCAGTTTCATTACACTATGGAGACAGTATATATTCCCTTCTCATACTCAGCTTCATCTTCATTAGTGCTTTGATCCCCTTGGCACGATTTTGTTATGGAAGGAGATGGAGCTCAGTACTTTCCCAAAGCTTCCCAATCTGATCCTATGCCATTCAGTCTTAACTAGAGTGCGTCTGACTCTAGTTTGCACTCTCCACTTGTCTGTAGTTGTTGTTTACATCCTGATGTCAATGTATTTACAGCTAATTGTGAATGTCTGATGATTCTGTATGCACTAATGGAACATTGTATACTTATTTTACTGTTTGTACCCCCCTTTTTCTTTTTCTTCCCCCCTTTTCTTTTCTGTACCCTTTTGACAAACGTATTTTCTTGATTTTTCCAATAAAAACTATTGATGTTAAAAAAGAAGACTAAGGTTGCTGATGATCTGTGGGATGGGATGTCCTGACATATGGAGTCAATTCTGGATGTGAAGTAAGTGGAAAAGAGCAGAAAGTGAGGAGGAGAGATGAGGTGGGGGTGGGCAGAGGAGGTAGTTGAGAGTGGTAAAGAGGCGCCAGGGTTTGGAAGACTGGGAGGGGAAGAGATTCTTGAAATATGACTTTTTAGCAAGGGAAAGGGCAGCACTAAAAGATGTGAACATAAGTATGAAATGAAGGAAGTCTGCCTTAGAGCGTGATTTCCTCCACTGTCACTCAGCAGTACATGAGCATTTTTGCAGATATCTAGTGCATTTGATGTAATGTACAGAGTCAAGGTCAGAAGTAAAGTATGCATTATATAGGGGCTTGTTCAGGGCATGAGAGAAAGAGTAGAAGAGAGAAGTGTGTTGAACAGGGAGGATAGGGATGTGGTGTCAAAAACCTCAATGTTATGCCTAATGTCGGTAGCCTTAGGAGGTAGAGGTGGGGAAGCAGAGAGAGATATAAGTTAAAGGAGAGCAGGTGGTGGTCAGAGAGGGGAAATGGGGAGTTGAAGAAATCAGAAACATCACAATGGTGAGTGAAACCAGATCCAGTGAGCTCCCATTAACATGGGAGGGTGAGGAGGTCCACTGGGAGAGACCAATTAAAGATTTGAGGTCAAGGAGTATAGAGGCAGAGGATTTTGTGGGGGCATTGATAGGGATGTTGAAATCACCAATGATAATGGAGGGAATGTCAGAAGATAGGAAGCAAATGAGCCAGGATGCAAAGTTGTAGAGGAATTTAGAGGCAATGCCATGGGGGTGGTAAATGACAGCTACTCAAAGATTGACAGGGTGGAAGAGGTGTATAGCATGGACCTTAAATGTAGACAATGTAAGGGATGGTTCTGGGGGTATGAGTTGGTAGGCATAACTAGAGTGCAGAAGGTGATACCAGGGTCAGGGGCGGTGTGTGACTATGAGGCCTTCAACAGAGAGAGCAGCAAGAGAAGTAATGTCAGAGGGAATAATCCAGGTTTCAGTAATAGATAGTAGATGCACGGAGTTGAAATTCACCACTGATTGATGTCAGATTGCCTATTTTATTTGCTGCAGAATAAAAGGTTGAAATCTGACAGCTATCAAAAGCAGATGAAAAATGACAGTCAAAACTGATGCACAGTAAATAATGTTTTTTTTATAATGCCATACAGTATATACCATTGATGCCTGGTTTCAATTTGACATCCAAACTGATGCTTAGTACATTTACCCCACATATCCTTTGTTACATGCATTGTGCCAATGAGGTGGCTTGTTCACAAAAGCCCTCAAAACAACCAAATATGCTTTCATTTATTTTATGAATTATTATTTAATGCGGATCATAATACCATTTGTAAAATATTCACAATACATATTTGGAAATATCTTCTTTTCTCTGTGATATATATTTTTGAAAACGAAAAAATAAATTTCACAAGAACATTATGACAATTATGAAGCAGGTCGGGTAGAAAAGTATACTTGTATAAGAACCATTTCAAAAAGAACCAAGGAAATCAAACCTACATACTGTATACAATGAATTTCTGTAAAGTATTAGTGCATGACTTAAAAAATAATCATCATATTTAAGTCACAGATTTTTTTTTTCTAGCTTTGGAGTAATAATTTGTAAAATCCTTTAAATTCCAAGAGATCACATTTACTATCATTGTTTCATGAATCAGAAAATATCTTTTTAGTTTTAGAGAATTTCTTGATTTTCATGTAATTAATGTCTCAAGTGAAGTTAATAAAAAATATTTCTCTTAAACCTCCAGGTAAGAGACATTAAATCATATATATAAGAATGATATGTTGTTATTTAAAGCCATAAATTTTTAAATCTGAATTTCCTTACTGGCCTGGAAGCTATGAGAAAGGGCTGTGTTTCTGCACAGGACTGTTATTAAATAAAAGATATTGTGTAATCAATAACACAGAAAGAAGTAAAATTGCATGTGCACACCCTAAGCACTAAGCACTGCTAATCACAATAATTACAGTATAATAAACTTAAGTTTCTATACAAATTTATTATAATTATTATGATAGAGAGTACTTAGTGCATAGGTTGTGAATCTGAAATGTATCATCTTTCTGTGTGAAACTACAAGTCTCAGTATGGTAGCACCTCTCATTATGTTTAGAGTTAGGGTGTGCAGTCTAGCCCCTCACCCACATAATCAACACCATAAGTACAGTATCATAGTTAATATGATTTTTAGTGAGGTGATACTGTAATCTTCACTTGGCGGTGATCCCTAAACTTAATATGGTGGTCGTGTTTACAAGAAGAGAAAAGAATATTCTTTTTGTGGCCACTCTTGTATTACTAATACATTTAAAGTTAAACTATAACTTTTAATAAATGTAATTTAAAATGAGTATAAATTTAAATATTGATATATATAACAAATAGAAATGTAAATATTTAACTAAACTGCATATGTGAGATATATTTGATGTGTTACAAAAATAATATGTATATAGTCAAGGTTAAAGTCCACAATAATTTGATGCTCTGCAGTTGTTCAAACCTAAAATTTTATAGAAAATTCATGTGGAATTCTCTTGCATAAGTGGATCTACAAAAAATTGTTTATTTCTATACTGTATGTCACCTATTCTGCGTTGTTGCAAAAAAATTGTCTATAGTAATTATTTCAAACCAAAAGAAAAATCAACAGAGATCTACTGGTGTAAGTTGATTTAGATCTAAAGTGCCAGGTTTATAAACCCTGATCATTCAAAGTATATACTGTATGGTCACTAGAAATGATTAAATCAATAATATGTACAAGTCTCAGTATTTCACAGAACTATTTCCAGATACTTCATACAGAAAAAAAAATCTTGTGTCCCAGCATATGAACGATAACCAGAAAAAATCAGCACAGAAAACAGCCCACAGGAAAATTTCATTTTGACAATGAGGGTTTTTCCATGTGCTATTTTCTTGCGGTTTACTTTCATGTGCATTCTTTTATGGTTACCGTTTGTGATATATGATGAACCTTTTGTTTATGACATTTATGAGAGTGGGTTTTTTTTCCATGTGGCTATTTTTCATAGAACCCATTTGCAAATACAGTAGGTAGCAGAATAAAAAGTAAGCATCTTTGAGTATTTAATACATGCAGAAGATTTCAGTTGAAAACAAACATCTCAAATTGAATGATAGATCAAATGTTTATTACAAGATACAGTAGTATGTAAAACATATGAGCATATGTTTCAGAAATATTTTTAACACTTACATAAAATACAAGCTAGAGATGAGCAGGTTCAGTTTCCTGAGGACCGAACCCTACCGGACTTCACAACACGAGCCTGGATCCGAGTCCGGCTCGGGTTTTCCCACCTGACTCAGAAACCAGAACAAGGCAAAACATCATCATCCCGCTGTCGTATTCTCGTGGGTTTTAGATTCCATATAAGGAGCCGAGCGTCGCTGCCATTTTAACTCCGGCATTGGAGAGTGTAGCGAGAGGACGTGTCTCCGTCCTCAGTGTCCTGCATCAGTTCAGTGGTAGTGTCTTGTGCTGCATCAGTCCAGTCACAGTGGCGGTGTCCTCTGCTGCCATATGTCCAGTGCTGCTGTCAGTGGCATAAGTTCGTCCCAGTTGCCCGGAGGCAAGATAAATATTGGTGTCCCCCCTATATTTAGATAAATATATGTATGTATGTATGTATGTATGTATGTATTTATTATGTATGTATGTATGTGTGCGTATGTGTATATATATATATATTTGCATGATGGAGTGTTCTGAATTTTTTTTATATACTGTATATATACACATTTCATTGTCTTTTATTTTAAATCACACATTTCTTAGCAGTCATACCTAGGATTAGAACCCATGACCTGTTACACTGACAGCAGACACTTTACTGATGGAGCTATTTGCTCCTGTACAGTAAGCATGAGAATTTTAACTATATGAAGTTATGTGTAATTGTCAGAGAAGTAACTTCATATAGTTAGAATTCTCATATTTCCTATACATGAGCAAACAGTGATTCCAGTGTAATAGGTTGTGGTTTCTAATCCTGGGTATGACACTTGTAAAATATGTATCTAGCGTATTATAAAAAGGGTGTGTTTTGTAAGGTGCAGGGGCCTGTGAGGAAGTTGGCCACTGAAGAGATAGTGGCAGCTATCAATTAACTTAATTCAATGGTGTCACAGAATGGGAGGAGAGGTGCCTCCCTTCAGAGCAGGAGCCTGGCGGCAGATGACTCTGTTGCCTCCCAGAGTTACACCTCTGGCTGCTGTATAAGTCCAGTCCAGCGGTGCTGTGTTGTGCTACATCAGTTCAGTAGTGGTGAAATGTGCTGCATCAGTCCAGTCACAGTGGTGGTGTCCTCTGCTGCCATATGTCCAGTGCTGCTGTATAAGTCCAGTCCATTACAGTGGTGCTGTCTTGTCCTGCATCAGTACAGTGGTAGTGTCTTATATGTCCAGTGATACTGCCGTATATGTCCAGCAGTACTGACATATAAATCCAGTGATACTGCCGTATATGTCCAGTGGTACTACGGGCAGAACAGATGGTGTAATGGTTAGCATGACTACCTCACAGCACTGAGATCATGGGTTTGATTCCCACCATGGCCCTAACATGTGTGGAGTTTTTATATTCTCCCCGTATTTGCGTGGGTTTCCTCCGGGTACTCCGGTTTCCTCCCACAATCCAAAAATATGCTGGTAGGTTAATTGGCTTCCAACAAAAATTAACCCTAGTGTGAATGTATCTGTGTTAACATGTGATAGGGAATATAGATTTTAAGCTCCACTGGGGCAGGAACTGATGTGAATGGTCAAATATTCTCTCTGTAAAGCGCTGTGGAATATGTGTGCACTATATAAATAACTGGTAAAAATAATAATAATAATAATAATAATGGTACTGCCATATAATTCCAGTGATACTGCTGTATATGTCCAGTGGTGCTGCCATATAAATCCAGTAGTACTGGCAAATAAATCCAGTCCAGTGATACTGCCTTATATATGTCCAGTGGTACTACCATATAATTCCAGTGGTACTGCCGTATAAATCCAGTCCAGTGATACTGCCGTGTATGCACAAACAGAGGTGGTTAAGATCTGCACTCCCAATTATATGCAGCTGGCAGCCTGATTGGTTTACACCATTACCTGCGATTCTAATATAAACTGGACCATAAAAAATTCAGTCTGCCTGTGCTCCAAAATGTGTATACAACTCACACATAAAGTTATTTAGTGGAGTGTGATCGCTACCCAGAATGTATCTATTAAACTGTGTATGGCTCCGAACACCAATAGTTAAAAAAAACTGCGCTCTTTATCATATGCAGCTGATAATCTAATCGGGTCTCACCATTGCCTGTACATATATTACTGTACCAAAGTACAGCAACTGGTTGTATTTTATATACAATTACTCTTCTTGTTGTATATATAACTGACACCCCAAAATCAGATCCTTTTCTGTTACTTGGCTGATGGGCAGACACTTACTTCAGTGTTCTCACTCGTAGTCACAAAAAGGTATCTTCAATCAGACGTACTCCTCCCCGCTGTGTATACTTAATATAGTGTGTGACTTAATTAATATTGAGTCCCGCATTCCTTGAAAGGTTTTTTTTTTTGCTGAGCCCCTTCTGGAAATGTAGAAGCACCAAGGGATTTTTTATTTATCCATTTAAAACAATGACATGTGTATGGTGTATGTCACTTTCATAGAAAAGATAGAGCTGAATTCCTCCCCAGTCTCCATCCGTGCTGCAGCTAACGGTGGATGTCGGAAGATGCAGAGTGTTGTAAGCGGCTCTCCTCCTTGTAGTGACTACAATCGTCCCTGGTTAAATGACATCCTTTTTAAAGAGATGCCGCCTTGGTATTCCTACTAGATCTTCATTTCCAAATGTCCGGATCACATGATCACAATTGTCCAATGATCACAACCTAAACCAGGCTTCATCAATCATACAAATCAGTCAATCCATGGCATATTGATCAGTGTAAATTTAATTTAATTTAATACACTACTATAAAAAACATAGAAAGACTATGCTGTCTAATACAAATGTCAGTATTAAACATAGTAAAAACTAAAACAATCAACTCCATGTATAAATCAATCTGCACTAATTATGAGGCTCCGACAAAGCTCCTATATTTGTAATACAGCTATGAGAACTATAAATATGCAGGTCACACTACTTAAAATCTATGGTATTATCACATGTACTCAAAAGCCGGGTGTCACACACAAAAAACAAAAAGAAAATGAAACATATTAGATGTTTTCATTATTTAAAGGAGACTACCTGAAAAATTCCAAGTATTAGAGAAACCATTTGAATTCAAATTCAATATTGAGTCCATCTAGTGCAGGCCTGGCCAACCTGTGGCTCTCCAGCTGTTGTAAAAGTACAAGTCCCATCATGCTTTGCCACAGTTTTGCTGTTAGTGTATGATAAAACTGTGGCAGGGCATGCTGGGATGTGTAGTTTCACAACATCTGGAGAGCCACAGGTTGGCCAGGCCTGATCTAGTGTTAAAATTTTCATGTCATAAATGATACGCATCTCTAATCTGGCTAATGTCGTCTCAGTGTCCTTTGTTCTCCAATTACCTTTACCCAATTTTATACCACAAAACGACTTTAATTCTCTAAAGTTGCAATTATGTTTTTCTTTAAAATGCATAGAAACACTGTGGTTTTCATAGCCTTTTCTTACATTTCTTAAATGTTCCGTTAATCGTTCTTTTAGTAATCTGCCGGTACGTCCAATGCATTGTGTACCGCAGATGCATTTTAAAAGATATACAACATTCCTGCTATTACAGGTTATAAAGTCTTTAATTGGGTAATTGGTATTTGTGACATTAGACTTATATTCTGTGACTTTGTTAGGGGTTTTACAGTTTTTACACATACTACATTGACCACACCTGTAAAAACACTTGGACACAATTCTAGTGGACATCCTGGATGCAGGTAAGGTACTTTTCACTAATTTGGAGCCCAGATTATCCGCTCTTTTATATATAAATTTTGGGCATTCCGAAATGTAGTTCTTTAGCGAGGGGTCTCTGGTTAATAATCCCTAATGTCTTTTAATGATTTTTTCTATCTGTTGATGTTGTGAGGTGTAAGCAGTAATAAACATCACCTCTTTATGAAAAAAATGTTGAATGCCTTCCTTGCTCTTCCCCTCCAACATTTTATATCTGTCAGGGTGCTTACAATTATCTCTGGCTTTATAAACCATCTCTGGATCATAACCAAATTGGTTCTCCATTAATTTCGCCTGTTCTTCAAAAACCTCTAATTTAGTACAGTTTCTCCTAAGTCATTGAAACTGGCTATTGGGAATGCTTCTAATCTAATTGGCATGATGATTACTATTATAATCAATATAGTAGTTGGATTCTATAGGCTTAGTATAATTTTTAGTTATTAACTTGGATCCCTCTGGATATATGGTCAGGTCTAAAAAAATCACCTTTGTTGTACTTATTTCAAAAGATAACTGAATGTGTTTGTCATTTGTATTTAAATGGAGACAATTTTTTTGAGGGATTCTTCATTGCCACTCCATATAAACATGATATCGTCTATATTTTGAATCCAGGACACTAGGCTGGCACCCCACTGGTGGTCTGACCATACCGATTGGTCCTTCCAGTGTGCCATGAATAAATTAGCATAGCTGGGTGCCAGCCAAATGCCCATGGCTGTGCCAGACGTCTGTATATAGAAATCTTCCTCATACCAAAAAATTTTTTTTAAATAAATGCAATACCTTCTAGAATGAATTCTTTTTCCTTATCATTAATGTGGTGTTTATCCAAATTATATTTAGTGGCTTCTAAACCCAGAGTATGTTGAATTATGGTGTATAAAGTAGTCACATCCGTTGTGATTAGTATATAGTGTTATTGCCAAACTATTTCTTCCAAAAAATTTTATTACTGTAATAGTATCCTTCACATATGATTTAGTGAGATTTACAAGTGGTTGGATTTTATAATCCAAAAAACAGGATAAATTTGATGTAATTAAATTAACTCCTGCCACTATTGGCACTCCGGGGGATTTTCTTTGTTTTATTAATTTTTGGCAAGATGTATAGTACAGGGATTGCCGGTTTATCCAACCTCATATATCCTGCTTCATCCTCCGTTAGTACCTCTATAGTGGTGTATAGTCCTAAGAGGGCCTCAAGTTTTTTCTGACTATTATTAGTAGTGTCTCCTTGTAACTTTTTATACGTGTCCTTGTCAGCAAGTTGTCTGTGCACTTCTTTATGGTAATCATCTCGGTTTAAAATAACCACACCCCCGCCCTTGTCTGCCGGTTTTATAATAATTTTGTTGTTTTTTCTACGGGAGTTGATGGCCATTCTTTCCCCCTGTGTTAGATTAGGTGTTTTTATGGGTGCAAATTTTGTATGGCTAAGATCCTCTTTGACTACTGACTCTAATGCTTTGACAAAGCATCCCTTTTTATGTTTTGGAAAGAATTTTGATTTCTTTTGGAAAACCTTTGTACTCACCTCACCCTGAAGTGTTGCCTGTTGATCCTTCTCCTCAAATAAATGTTTCAAAGCTAATTTCCTGATGAATTTTTCTAAATCGATGAATACTTCAAATTCATCGGTTCTATTGGACGGGGCAATTGTAATCCTTTTTCTAATAAGGATTTTTCATCCTCGGTGAGTATATAATCACTGAGATTAAATATCTTTGGTTTGCCTAAGATGATATTATTTGCATTGTCCTCCTCATTATTTGGGGATTGTATTTTCTCTGTTGTGATACTGCAATCTTTACTTTTTTTTACTTTTTTATGTTTTCTCGTAAGAATCCCTGCTCGGCACTCCCTCTTTTTATGGGCTCTCAGGGGTATATTTCCTTCCAATGGTCCTTTCTTAAAAAAGATTGTGCGGTGGGGAGATTTTTCATTATTTTTAAACCTCATGTCCATTTCTGTGAAATTCCTCTCTTTGTTTCTATATCCCTCATTTTTTTTTCTGTAATGCTCCCTCTGATCCCAATCATCTCTCTGTCTAGATGGGGATCTGTATGGTCTTCTTTGATATTGGTCTTTATTCCTGTAGAGATTCTGGTTATAGTAATTCTGGACCCCTAGTTGTGGTTTTCTTGAACCCTCTCCATAACAGTGTGATTGGATTTCCTCTCCATTTCTTGGGAGATAGACATTTCTCCAACATGTAGGGCGGTCCCAGTTTCTTTCCCTTGACCAAATATATTTCTTTGATCTTTTCTCATTATTGGAATCCTGATAGTGATAATCTCTAGATTTCGTATTTCTATTTAAATAAGTATTCTTTTTATTGTGTACATTTTTTTTATATATTTGAGTATCCCTTTTGTAATTTTCTCTGTTAAGTTGTGCGAAATCATTCCCAGTATTCTTCACATCTGTTTTCCTAACTTTGTATTGTTTTCCCTCCTCATAATCTTTCTTGTCCCTTATATATTTTTTATATTTTTTACTTCTAAGATCTTTCATTTATTTCTATTCTTATAATAATTCTTTCTTCATATGTTTTATATTTCTCCAGTTCCTCAAAGGGTTTTAGTAATGATTCCATTATTTTGATTTCCTGTTCAATTTCTTTTAACATCCTACTTTTTTCTTCAATGATGTGTCCCATTAATTTAAAGAAACATGCATTCAATATGTCACACAATGCTCAGTTTCATTCCAAAACATGGGTAATTTATCCAATCTTAAACCTCTTGGAATTACTTGATCTTTTACATATCTTTCCAGTACGGAGATATCCCACCATATATTGCCTTCTTTAATCAGTAGTTTCTCTACTTTGCACATAGTGCTCTCTATATTATCATCCCTTAAGAATGTCCAGTCATTCTCTGCATTGAAAAGATTACCCAACGATTCATGTATTGTCGTTCTATGTTTAAACATGTTTAACGGGGGGATTAAAACAATGCTAAAATAAACACTAAAATGAACAAGTGGAATAAACACGTAAAATGTTACTGTTCTACTTTGTCACTGGGTGCAGTTGATCCAAAACCTAATGTATATTTTTACAAATGTGCACAAACAGAGGTGGTTAAGATCTGTGCTCCCAATTATATGCAGTTGGCAGCCTGATCGGGTTACACCATTACCCATTATTCTAATACAAACTGGACCATAAAAATTCAGGTTGTTTGCGCTCCAAAATGTCTATACAACTCACACATAAAGTTATTTAGTGGAGTGTGATCACCACCCAGAATGTATCTATTAAACTGTGTATGGCTCTATACACCAATAGTTAAAAAACTGCGCTCTTAATCATATGCAGCTGATAGTCTAATCGGGTCTAACCATTATCCATACATATATTACATTATTAATATTAATATTTAATCCAAATAATTTTCACAGGGTTTGCCCTGTGTGGTGTAGAGGTACGTTCTCCTGTACTGAATATTGTTGTATAACTCCAGAAAAATAATGGAGAACAAAAATTAGGAGGATAAAATAGGGAAAAATCAAGAGCCACTTCCTCCTAGTGCTGAAGCTGCTGCCACTAGTCATGACATAGCCAATGAAATGCAATCAACAGCGTCTGCCAAGGCCGATGCCCAATGCTATAGTAGAGGGCATGTAAAATCCAAAAAGCCAAAGTTCATTAAAAAGAACCAAAAAATAAATTAAAATGGTCTAAGGAGAAATGTAAACTTGCCAATATGCCATTTACAACATGGAGTGGCAAGGAACTGCTAAGGCCCTGGCCTATAGTCATGACTAGTGGTTCAGCTTAACATGATGATGGAAGCCCTCATCCTCCTGCTAGAAAAATTATAAGAGTTAAGCTAGCAAAAGCACAGCAAAGAACTGTGCGTTCTATGATGGTATCACAAATCCCCAAGGAGAGTCCAAGTGTGTTGGCGGTTGCAATTCCTGACAATCCCAACACTGGATGGGAAGAGGTGGCTCCTTCCACCATTTGCACGCCCCCTGCAAGTACTGGAAGGAGCACCCACAGTCCAGTTTCTAATATTGAAATTTAAAATGTCACCGTTGAAGTACACCAGGATGAAGATATGGGTGTTGCTGGTGCTGAGAAGGAAGTTGACAATGAGGATTCTGATGGTTATGTGGTTTGTTTAAATCAGGCACCAGGGGAGACAGTTGTTGTTCGTGGGATTAATAACCGCATTGTAATGCCTGGGCAAAATACCAATAAAGCCACCTCTTTGGTGAATAATTATTTATCCACAAATCCGGACAACAGGTGTCAAGCCGTGTGTTGCCTCTGTCAATCTGTAATAAGTAAGACTAAGGATGTTAACCACCTAGGAAACTTCTCCCTTATACGTCACCTGCTGTGCATTCAACAGAAGTCTTTGTAAAGTACTGAAACTTTGGGTAAGAGTGTAAGCAGTCCACTGACACCTAAATCCCTTGTGCCTCTTGTACCCAAGCTCCTGCAAGCCACACCACCAACTCCTTCAATGTCAACTTCCTCCTCAGTCAGGAATGTCAGTAGTCCTACAGGCCATGTTACTGGCAAGACTGAGGAGTCCTCTCCTTACTGGGATTCCTCCGGAGGATCCTTGAGTGGTACGCCTACTGCCGCTGTTGCTGCCGCTTCTGTTGTTGCTTCTGGGAGTCAATCATCAGTCGGAAGACCACTTGTACTATAACAACTAAGTAATTGACTGTCCAACAGTCCTTTGTGAGGAAGATGAAATATGACAGCAGTCATCCTGTTGCAAAGTGGATAGCTGAGGCCTTGACTGCTTTGTTGGTGTTAGCCGTGCATTCGGTATTCACCATTAGATCAGTGGGACTTAGAATTGATGGAGGTAGTATGTCCCTGGTACAAAATCCCATCTAGGTTCCACTTCACTATGCAGGCGATACCGAGAATGTACAGAGATGTCAGAAAAAGTGTCATTAGTGTCCTAAAAAATGCAGTTGTACCCACTGTCTACTTAACCACGGACATGTGGACAAATGGAAGAGGGCAGACTAAGGACTATATGACTGTGACATCCCACTGTGTAGATTTATTGCCTCCCACAGCAACAACAGCAGCGGCACCAGTAGCAGATCCTAGCAAATGCCAACTCATTCCCAGGTAGGCTACACTATGTATCACTGCTTTCCATGAGAAGCACATAGCTGACAACCTCTTACGGAAACTGAGGGACATCATCTCACAATGGCTTACCCCACTTCGACTCTCCTGGTGATTTGTGATATCGGACAACACCACCAATATTGTGCGTGCATTACATCTGGGCAAATTCCAGCACATCCCATGTTTTGCACATACAATTAATTTGGTGGTGCAGAGTTTTTTTTTCTAAATGACAGGGGCGTGCAGGAGATGCTGTCAGTGGCCTGAAAAATTGCGGGCCACTTTCAACATTCAGCCACTGCGTGCCGAAGACTGGAGCTCCAGAAAACACTCCTGAACCTGTACTGCCAACACCTGAAGCAAGAGGTGGTAAAAAGGTGGAATTCAACACTCTATATGCTTCAGGATGGAGGAGCAACAAAAGGCATTTCAAAATTATACATCCACCTATGGTATAGGCAAAGGAGGGGAATGCACCTGACTCAAGTGCAGTGGAGATTGATTTCCATCTTTTACAAGGTTCTCCAACCCTTTGAACATGCCACATTTGAAGTAAGTTCAGACACTACCAGCTTGAGTCAGGTCATTCCCCTCATCAGGCTTTTGCAGAACCAGCTGGAGAAATTGAAGGAGGAGCTAAGATGGAGCGATTCCACAAAGTGGATGGAGCCCTTTATTCGCTTTGCCAGGATTCAAGGGTGGTCAATCTGTTGAAATCAGAGCACTACAGTTTGGCAACCATGCTTGATCCAAGGTTTAAAGCCTACATTGTAACGCTCTTTCCGGCAGACATAAGTCTGCAGAGGTTCAAAGACCTGATGGTGAGAATATTGTCAACTGAAGCGGAATGTAACCCATCAACAGCTCCTCCTTCATTTTCTCTCACAACTGAGGCTGTGAAAAAAAGTATAAGACTTCCTAGCCCACCCGCTGGCGGTGATGCAGGGCAGTCAGGAGCGAGTGCTGACATCTGGTCCAGACTGAAGGACCTGCCAACGATTACTGACATGTCTACTGTCACTGTATATGATTCTGTCACCATTGAAAGAATGTTGAATGATTATATGAGTGACAGCATCCAAGTAGGCATGTCAGACAGTCCATATGTATACTGGCAGGAAAAAGAGGCAAATTGGATGCCCTTGCACAAACTGGCTTTATTTTACCTAAATTGCACCCCCTCCAATGTGTACTCAGAAATAGTGTTTAGTGCATCCATTAACCTTGTCAGTGATCAGTGTAGGTTACTTCCACAAACTGTGGAGAAGATGATGTTCATCAAAATGAATTATAAAGTCTTCCAGGAAGACCTTTACCAGCAATTGCCTCCATAAAGTACACAGGGACATGTGATGGTGGATTCCAGTGGGTACAAATTAATACTCTGTGAGGAGGATGTAGTAAACACTGAAACGGGTGAGGAATTGGAGGATGAGGATGAGGTCGACATCTTGCCTCTGTAGAGCCAGTTTGTGAAAGGAGAGATTGATTGCTTTTATTTTTTGGTGGGGGCCCAAGCAAACCACTCATTTCAGCCACAGTCGTGTGGCAGACCCTGATGCTGAAATGACTGGTATGTTAAAGTGTGCATGTCCTGTTAATACAACATAAGGGTGGGTGGGAGGGCCCTAGGACAATTCCATCTTGCACCTCTTTTTATTCTTTTGCATCATGTGCTGTTTGGGGACAAGTTTTTAGAGTGCCATTCTGTCTGACACTGCCATACAACTCCAGGTGTACTGCCGTATAAGTCCAGGGGTACTGCCATATAAGTCCAGTCCAGTGGTTCTGTCTTGTGCTGCATCAGTCCATTGATGGTGTCTTGTGCTGCCATAAGTCCTGTGCTGTATATTATTTACTTCAAATAAAATGGTTATATACATTACTTATATTATTATCCAAATAATTTTTACAGGGTTTGCCCTGCGTGGTATAGGAGTACGTTCGACTGTGCAACATATTATTAGAATAGCTCCAAATAAAAGGGTAATTATTATTCAAATACATTTTACAGGCTTGTGTTGCTTAGCTTAGTCATACAGCTACCTCATTGCACCTCTTTTACTTCTTTGCATGATGTGCTGTTTGGGGACTAGTTTTTTTAAGTGCCATCCTGTTTGCAACTGCAGTGCTACTCCTAGTTGGGCCAGGTGTTTGTGCCACACATTTGTGTTGTTTAGCTTAGTCATACAGCTACCTCATTGCACCTCTTTTACTTCTTTGCATGATGTGCCGTTTGGGGCCTATTTTTTAAATCTGACATCCTGCCTTACACTGCAGTGCCATTCTTAGATGGGCCAGCTGTTTGTACCGAACACCTGTGTCACTTAGCTTAGTCATACAGCCACCTCGGTGCAACCTTTTTGCCTAAAAACAATATTTTGAGGTGTGAGGTGTTCAGAATAGACTGGAAATTAATGTTATTGAGGTTAATAATACCGTAGGATCAAAATTACCCCCAAACTCTGCGTTTTTTAGCGGTTTTTATGGGGGGGGGGGAGGTTGCAAAAATTTTCCAGATCCAAAACCTAAATCAAAAGATGAAAGGGTAGTTTTGGCATAACCAATCCAGATTCAAAACAAGAGCATTGAACCAGAACCAAAACCAAAACACAAAACATGTAAAGTGCCCACCACATATCTCTAATACAAACACAACATATAGCAATGTGGCAACCAGCTAAGTTTAATAATTAATAATAATATGAGTGCTGATATAGACATATTAAGTTTGAGAATAGTACAGATTGGGTCAATTCTTATTAGCAATGTTATATAGTTGAGCATTCCTCTGCAGTCTTGCCATATGCAATGGCAGTGAACAGTGAGACAAGATTGGCAATGAAGAAAAAGGAGAAGGTATCAGAGCTGACATCTCTCCACTGTATAGTGTCTCCTATCCTGAACATAGCACTTAATACTTACCTTTTTTTTTTTTAGGTAATTGTGCCACCAATGTTCCTTTTGGTAGAACATAAGGCATCCCTGTGCAAAAAATGAAGAGAGAAATATCTGTTGCACTGGAATAGATTACATCATATATTGACAGCTACATAAGGTTATAATTTAGGCTTTGAGAAATCTCCTACTAAAATAGATATATATCTATATGTTGACTTAGGGGTTCTACCACAGATCCAGAAGAATAGGTACAACAAACTAACAAAAAAAAGATCTCTTCAGGCGCACATGTGTTCTGTTTGAAACATTAATTTTTATTTAATTACTTTTAAAATGCATATATGGATATGCTAAAGTCATGCAACATATAGTAAAAATATAGAAATGGTGTGTAAGGAAAGGAAAATCGTGTAATAAAATACTTATTATAATAACCAATATTGTTTGTGTGAAGATTCAGGTTCCAAATCACTCAAGCTTGGTGGTAGATGAAAAACAAACCAGGGTTTATTGACAGAATAGGTTATAACACAGTTCAGCACACTTCTGTAATCCAATTCCACAGGACAATTCCCACCACAATCTCCTGAAAGAACATTACTTCTTAGTCTGGGAGCAGAGAGTCTCTTCTAGCAATACAGAGTCCCAGATAAATCCAATATAATGGGTCCCCAAGCAGATCCCTGGCATAACATCACTTCTTAGCCTGAGATCAAAGAATCTCCCTTCAGCTCTCTGGGTAGCTCTACTTATACCTCCAGAAGCTTCATATTGCTGGGGTGTGTGTGTGACCTCTGTGTCTTAGGATCTTACAGCATTGGAATACAATAAATATTCTAATCAAGGTGATTACATCAGCCAGAGAGCCACCCTGTCTGGTCAGCTCACTTTTGGACAATAGGGAGTAAACAAACATGGACAATGGTACCTTATATGACTCAGCCTTTGAGTGTCCACCGTGGTATATGAAAACAATAGGAAACTAGGTCTAACATAAATACATTATCTAAAGGATAACAGATAACATAACACAATTGCATATATTAACAATATTAAGGTTGATTTAAACACAGTATTGGGTGAGCAGCAATGGTCATGTTATGGAGAATGAACAAACAGACAAATTGGATGAATATGGATATGGTTATAAAAAGTACATATTTGACACAGGAAATGAGGCATAGCTATCTTAATTGTAACAGATCTCATTTTCTCACAGTTTGCAATAACCAAGGGGCTGCTATTGAATAGATACAAAAGTATCCACTTTCTATTGAGTAAATAGACACTGAATGAGGAACCTGAAATTCTATTAAAGAAATAATAGAAACAGTTGGTTATTATGAGTATTTTATTATATGATTTTCCTTTGTTTACACACTATTTTTATATTTTAACTACATTTTGCATGACTTCAGTATATCCATATATGCATTTTAAAAGTAATTAAATAAAAATTAATGTTTCAAACAGAATACATATGCACCTGAAGAGATCTTCTTTTGTTAGTTTGTTAGGCATTCATGTGCAACAAACATAGTTTTTTGGGCTGGCTCTAGCATTATAGCCATTCTACCACCAACACACTTCCCTTGGTGCAACTCATTATAGCCCTACTATTTAGTTCTGATGCATGATGCCTAGCTGCAGTTAGGAGGCTTTCTCGTCACTGTTAGTTTGGGAAAGTATTGCATACCTTATCACTATTCACTAACTAACAGTAACTAACAGGTAGGTTGGGTGTCAGCCTGTGGGGCCCACATCCTGATCCAGTTTTTGTACCAAGAATCAGTGGTGTCAACATTTTCCCACCAAAACCAGATATGCCGGGATCCCTAAAGTTAATTAAAGAGATAGTACAATCTGCTGAACCAAGGTAGCATATACCATGGAAACCTTCCTAAATCCATCTGCAATTAGGTTGCCCATTAGTCAGGCCCCCATTAAAGGTAGGCTTTGCTATATTCATTCTTTTTCTTGTTTGTTTATTACTAAGTATTTTGTCTTCTGATTGTTCATTACACATTTTACTTTGCATTGTCTGTCACTGTGCCACAGTCAGACAGGATAGAGCATGACACATACCTAGAAGTTGTTAGTTGTGCAGCTTGGCTAGCCACATCGTTACATTGTTAATGTGAGAGTGCCTTATTAGTTCAGTGTGAATGGTAAATGCTATGCAGTAGATAAGCTAGCACTGTTGTGGGATGACAGTGTTATGTTTCTTGCATGTTACATCCAGTAGAGCAGTGAATAGCAATCAAGTAGTCCCTGCAAATTATGCAGTCAGTGTTGCATCTCTTGTTGTCTGCCCAAAGCACCCATGTGAGTATAAGGTGGCTATGAGGGTACTTTCTCCTGTGATGGATACTCATTTTCTGGGTAGAGCAACAGGGGGATGTGAACTGGTTGTGGCTTTCTAACCTCATTCCTGCTACTCCAGTGTACAAAACCAACCTTGTGTCCTTTGGAAATTCTCCTTTTCCCTTTGCTTTACAGGTAGTGATTGTGGCAGAGCTATCCTTATGGTGACTCTTTACATGCTGTCAGCACTGATTTAAGACTTCCCACTGCCACTTGCTTTCACAAAAACAGCTACTATGATCAATTATGTCACTGTATGTTTTCATTTAAGCTCTGTTGTCAATCATTATCTTCAATTTGCATGGACTGGCCATGCCATACAACATCACGCTATTTCATTGGTTCCTACAATTGTTATTATTTGAAGGATCTTTACATTTTCAGTCTGACACTGGTAATTGTCAATGTATAGTACGGTTTTAATACATAAGTAGCAGAATACTTTTTCCTAATAAAAAAAAACTTACCAGAAATAAGTTAAGACTTTGCACATATCACTTGCTTTTCTACTCCACTGCACTACACACTTAAAATAAATGTACTTTCAGACAATTGCCTGGAAAATGTAAAATTACTTTTATGGGCTCAGACCAATTGCTTCGTTTGGCACTTAGAGAACCAAATGGCAGTAAATTAAATTATTAAATAATACTATACTCTTGTTCATATCCCACTAAAATTACACATATAATAAAGAAAAGAAAGTCAACATACATGCTTGTTAAGAATTTTTTTTCAGGTGCAGAAATACTGAACCAAAATACATTATGTTAAGTTGATTTAAAGCTGATTTTGCTAAATTTTAACATGTACATCTTTTAAAACATAACCTTGAATTCTACATGCTCAAAGCTAATGTTCTTCAATAATTATAGCCCCAGGACCTTCCTAAAACAGTGACTTTATCCTAGTCCTTTAAAAATAATGTTTTAAATTGCAAAATGGAAACACGTAATGATTACACTTGGTCATGGGTTATACAGGTACAACTGACCTAAGGTGTCTGGCTCCCTTGTCTGAGATTGCTTTTGTGAAGAATGAATATTGAGTTTTTTATCTCCACAAAATATATATTCATAAAGAGCACTGATTTTTGCTTATCACTCATATTACATTATTTAGAATTTCTAGATCTTCTAGGCTTTGGTATGGAAATATCATGTATTGTATTTGTATTCTCAATACAATGGATTCCACAATGCATATTATTAACTGTGTTAACCCTGCATATGCATTATACTTACCTCACATTTTAATAAATGTATAAGAGATACTTTTCTATAACAAAGTATATTTGAAATACTATGGTTTGTATATGGTGTCAAAGGTATACGGTTAGCATACCGCTCATTGGGATCCCGGCTGTCACAATGCCGATGCCGGGATCCCAACGAGAGCAACGTACCACAGCCGGTATACCAGCGAGGTAGGTGATTCCCCCTCTATGGGTGTGTCCACAGAGGGAGAAAAGAACCTGTTCCCCACCAAGCCCACAGCAAGGCAGGTGCAGTTTGCCCACAAGCAGCTTCATTGCACTTGCCCCCCTGCTGGCATTCTACCACTTGGGTTGCCGAAATCGGTATACTGACATTCGTCATCACGTGCGGCGGTATTACATACCGAACCCATTTTAAATATTAACTAGTACATTATTTTATCATATGACTGTACACAACTAACATTAATATATGTATGACAGCAATTTTTTTTTACAATGTTACGTGGTAATGTATTTTATTCACTATTTATAATCTATACATACTAACTCCTATATTTAAGCCAAAGGTTGCAGCCAAGAAACTTAAAGCAATTCACTGAACCAAAGGTAATTTCTATATGATTGCTGATAACAGTTCATAATCTTTAAAATCAAGCCCTGGATTTAAAATACAGGGGCAAATGCAGAGTGGGGTGTATGCAGTAATGTTGAGTGGGGGGGGAGCAAGTACTCTTTACCAAGGCCCGGGAATGCCAGTGGGCGCTGGTTGGACTCTTTCTCTCTCTCTCTCTCTCTCTCTCTCTCTCTCTGCAGCTGGCTCCAGGCAATCTCTGTCTTTAGCATGCAGCGGGTGGGGACTAGGAGGAGGGATGAACAACAGGCAAGCTGGTAAGTCTAAGTATGGGGGGTGGGTTTCTGCACACTGCGTCCCTTCTGATTCGGACAAGCTGCTGTACTTTTATAGGTGACCAACCTATGAGAACAGTTACAGTATAAAGTTTAAGCACTGCGCTCAATCCTGAACTCTGTGTTAGTCACCATATTAGTGTTGGTAACTAAATTAGTCTCCACCTAACCTCTGTAGATAAATGTAAATGTTTTACCGTATGTACTGATTAACAATGTGTGGTACCTGTTGGTGTTTTACTGTATATACTGATTAACAATGTGTGGTATCTGTTGGTAAGTAAGATGTGGTAACAGCCAATAAATGAGATGAGGTGCCAGCCGGTGAACAGATGTATATTATCAGTAAGCACTGGTTATGGATATAATAACAACAATTAGTTTTTATTTATGAAGATATAGGTCCACCAGAAAAGCTTCACTTGATTCAGTATAAACTAAGTGTTGTTATTATATCCATAACCAGTGCTTACTGATAATATACATCTGTTCACCGGCTGGCACCTCATCTCATTTATTGGCTGTTACCACATCTTACTTACCAACAGATACCACACATTGTTAATCAGTATATACAGTAAAACACCAACAGATACCACACATTGTTAATCAGTATATACAGTAAAACACCAACAGGTACCACACATTGTTAATCAGTACATACGGTAAAACATTTACATTTATCTACAGAGGTTAGGTGGAGACTAATTTAGTTACCAACACTAATACGGTGACTAACACAGAGTTCAGGATTGAGCGCAGTGCTTAAACTCTATGCTGAAGCTGGTAAATCTTGCTGGGAATGGCCGCATTGGTCAACAAGTCCTGTTGAGCAGCTTATCACACAAGATGACACAACTCCGTTGGAAGAATCAGGGGCAGCAGAGCTGTTCACCAAGTCAGAACTCTGGAGTTATATGTTAGTAAGAAAAGCCACTGACTGTCTCATC
Source organism: Pseudophryne corroboree (assembly GCF_028390025.1). Lineage (NCBI taxonomy): Eukaryota > Metazoa > Chordata > Amphibia > Anura > Myobatrachidae > Pseudophryne > Pseudophryne corroboree. Next base: position 550,334,182 of record NC_086446.1, on the reverse strand, counting down.
ACTGACTATGTGAGTGACAGTGTGTTGGCTGCTGGCTGCTGCTGAAAACAATTTATGAATTTGTATGACATAAGTATAATACATGTATCCCTCCATTAATGTTAGAAGGGCTGCTAAAAGACCTAGACTCAGAGTGTCTGCAAGGCGAGGTGTTAGCTAAGCTGAGCCAACCGGTGGTACTGGAGAGAGTACCCTACCACAGCACATGTTTGTCCCGCTTATCCAACTCTCTGCTTCATGCTGGCTCTTCCCCTTGATATTGGTTTGGATACTTACCCTTCATATAAATACAGAATAAATCTACATAGTCAACATGAAGAATTGATTGAACCTATATAAGAACAACTTACCATGTATGTTCAGATGTAAATACTCGTGTGTATTTTATCATGCACATGTGAGTTTATATATAATATTTATACTTACCTTTATTATCATATAATTTTAGATGTACTTACCATGTGAGCAGTGGTTACCCATGTTTCATATGAGTATAAGGATAAGTTTTTATAGCCAACATCGAGAATTTATGGGACCACTTTAATAACAATTTACTGTGTACGATCAGATGTAAATACTTACATGTAATCCATCATGTCTGGACGAATTAATATAGTAATAACTTACCGTATATAAAAAATCAATCTACATAGTCAACATGAAGAATCGATTGAATTTATATAACAACAACTCACCGTGTATGTTTAGATGCAGATTTTCATGTGCATTTTACCATGCATATGTAAAATTCATATATTACCTTTATACTTACCGTTATTACCATATTTACGTTAAAATTCATATATAACCTTTATACTTACCGTTAACCATATTTACGTTACTGGGGATAAATGCTGTATTCCCAGTAATGGGAATATATATTTAATATGTGAACATTGTGAGAATGAGAAATGCATGGACACGAATAAATAGACATGACGAATATACATACAGGGGATGACTATGTGGCATGTGTACTTTCTACTACTAGGGTGTCATAAATACTTGGAACAATAACCCTCTATTATGCACGTGTATGTGCACATATATGTGCATATAAGGAGATAAGGCATACTTAAGTACAATCAGAACATATTATTGGAAGGTTAGGGCCCACAGTTCATTGTAATATATACGAAACTAGGGTATATAATGTATAGTTGATATATCTGCATACATGGATTAAAAGAGGAAATTTGTCTGGTTGAAAGTTGTGTATAGCAGCTGATGGGAGGGCAATTCACCATATAGATTAATATCACGTCTATTTGTGCCAATATGAATTGTTGGCAATTTAACACATTTCACTGTTTATGCATGTTTTTATAGTTATAGTTTTCACCTTGCACAGTTTGGGTTTTTTGTGCACCATTCACTGTTTATACACACATGTCACAAAAGGGAAGTGTTGGATATAGTCACTTCTACATATATATATATTTTTTATATTGCATTAAAGGATTATAGTAATGGAAATTTTATATATGTTAAGTTTATTTAAAATAATATTTTTTTAGCACATCAATTCACTGTCACCTTCATTAAGACAGCACAATGTTTATTATTACATGGACACAGTCACAGTATATGTATATGAGAGGGATTTGCACTTGCACATACACATAATTCACATTTAAGTGATAGAATGTCACCAGTCACATAAGGTAAGATTTTGTTAGATAGAATGATATAGGAGAAGTGTTTTGCTTTAGGCATTTTTACACTTGCACACACACCATTTATTTTATATATATATATATATATATCTATATCACACACACCATTTATTATATATATATATATATATATATATATGATTATAAAACAAAATATAATGAATAACAACCTATTTGCTGCTTGTACATTGACACTTTAAATTTTGAAACACCGCATCGTTCAATATGGTATAGAATCAGGGTTATATACTCCTTCCAAATATTCTACAATGTAGATGTTGATTAGGGATCAATGGGGACATGGATTTAACATATGATCTATAAATTCTAATTACTCTAAATGGCAACTATACATGGTACTGGGTTCTCCAGGTTAACGATCTCATTGCTGTATTGTGTGATGGCCAAATTTGTTCACCTGTGACGGATGAACGAATTAGGCACGATCATTAACTATCTATACCTTAAACTGGAGCAACGGACGGGAGGTTTAAAAATCCCCCGCCCGCCAATGAAAGGTAGATACGAGTGTAGCGTACATTCTAACTGGTCTCTCCACTGTATAAATTCCAACAGGAGGCGGGAGCCGCATGCTAGAGCCCAGAGGAAGCTCTATCATAGAGCGAAATGCGCATTGGTGTAGCCGTGCACCGCCAGTGTCAAGTCATGTTCTATTAGCTCCGAATTGATCTAACTAATATATTGTATACCCATATGCCGTTGTAATATTTAAGAAAATTATGCCCAGCATTGTATATTCATAGAGAAGTAGGGCATCCAGGATCATTCTATTATATCTAGTCTGCCGGAAGCCAGTATAATTTTGGTTAAGATTCATGTGAAGTGATACAACATATATTAGTTTTCAGTCTCCATATATAGGAGAGTACATAGTGTATATGGGGCCTAATTCTGAGTTGATCGTAGCAGCAAATTTGTTAGCTAATGGGCAAAACCATGTGCACTGCGGGGGAGACAGATATAACATGTGCAGAGAGAGTTAGATTTGGGTAGGGTGAATTCAAACTGAAATCTAAATTGCTGTGCTAAAATAAAGCCGCCAGTATTTACCCTGCACAAAAACAAAATAACCCACCCAAATCTAACTCTCTCTACAAATGTTATATCTGCCCCACCCTGCAGTGCACATGGTTTTGCCCAATTGCTAACAAACTTGGTGCTGCGATCAACTCAGAATTACCCCCATTGTTTCCATGCACCAAGCGGTTGTGAAAAAGATCATATTACTGTGTGACATATACTGAGTATGTGACGATTCATTTAAGGGGGTACTATTTAAGGAGGTCAATAAACCTTATAAACAAGTGCATCGTAATATCCATATCATTTATCAATATAGTCTGATACTTATATTAATTTTACACGGACTAGCAATCTTCTTTAACACTATCTATGTGTGCTTGCTGAACAGTGACTGTATAAAAGATCAGATGAAATCAGTGTCAATGGTGTGAATTAAAAGATAGAAATTTACTCTTCTACCATTCATTTTAATTACAGGAGATATTAACCCCTATAATTCTTAACACATCCACTGTCTACATTAGGGACATATAGCCGCGTATTACAGTGATTAGAAGGCTAGGACAGGTGTCCCAACATATATACAGTGGCTACACAATCTATGGGAGGTCATACATCAATGATTAACTATATTACTATAGGATAGGGCTGTATTTAAATTTATATGGAAATATCGACCACCATATACAGGGGACGTTTGATATAACAGTTATTCCCCTTGTCATTGAATAACATCAGCAGTGGTATTCCTGTCATTTAACACACAGTATATGTAACATTTTTGATTTATTGGACAAGATAGATTGAAACAGGGGAACACTGAGGCCAAAAATAACAGGCAGTTATATCCTCACTATGTTTGGTATCTGCAGTACAGAAATATGGGCAGACTGTCAAGAACTTTAACTGAAGTTTAAACAGCAACATTTGTTGCTAGTCTCTGTGTAAAAATTGTAGCTAAAGGCTGCCAATAATTATGAGCACCAAGGCTTGGATAAGAAGTAACAATTCTTTATTTTTCTTCTCAGTATTTTACTGGGATGAAAATGCATTGCAGAAAGAACTTTACATAATATACTGCCCGGATATAGGTATAATTACGTATCAGATACATAAATATATGGCAAGAGGGGACAATATACGAATATCTACAAGATGTATATAAGTAAATGGAGCTTGGAACATTAACATTCATCATAAGAATATAATAGTTGTATAACAAATAACTGGCAGCACACGTTTTGGTTTTTAAAAAATCTTTTTATTTTATACACAAGACAGTAAGCTGTCTAATAAAAATAAAAAAAATTTCTTCACGTTTTTCTGTTTCTATATTGTTTTTAATATTTTGCTTTGTATGGTCTAGTGTTCAGGCCATAATAATACCGCATGGGAAATTATGAATAAAAGATATATTCCACGTGGGTATTGGTACTTCATGTTTTGTTAACAAAAAATATATATCTAGTAACAAATGTATAAAACCAAATTAATATATCGACACATATATGTCAATGGGATAGAGTGCACCCAAACAAACTGATCTCTGCCACAATTTTTCTCTTCCCCTTGCCTGTCAGTGTTCCACATTAGTCAGTGCCGGGGAGATATTTGTCTTCTCTCAGCTTTTTCATTAGTTGAGTTCCGAGTACAGTCCCGACTGCTGCCCACATAGGCCCCCACTCTCCCCTAACAACTCCAAATGCCCATCTGCAGCACCCACAACCCTCCTCCATGTCACCCACTATGTTTCTCTAGTGTCACCCTCCTTCTGTCTCCCACTGCCTCATCCCAGTATCACCCTCTCTGCCTGTCACCCACTACATGTCCCCACTGTTACCATCTGCCTGTTAACCACTGTGTTACCCCAGTATCACCTTCTGTCTCCCACTGCCTGTTCCCAGTGCTACCCTCTGCCTTTCCCCCACTGCCTCACCCCAGTGTCATCTTCATGGCTTTCACCCTCTGCCTATCCCTAGTGTCATCCTCTGAATATGAAAACCAGAATATGAATTTTGGCTCCTACCATGTGGCATATTGTGAATTTTGGCTTATACTGTGTGGCATAATGTGGAGTTTGGCTCATACCATGTGGCATAATGTGGATTTTGGCTCATACTATGTGGCATAATGTGAATTTCAGCGCACTACTGTAGTAGCTGGTGAGCATGGGGTCAGGTGTGACAAATGCTGGTGTCCTGCAGAAGAGTGGTCTGATGGCATATAAAGAGACAAATGTGGCTCTGATGGTATATGTGTATATTTTAAACTTTACATATTGAACTTGGGTTGTATTAAAACTAAAATTTTAAGCCCCATAAATCTCCAGCACATTTTAGAGTGGGCCACTCAAAATCAGAGTGTAGGTGCTGGGGGTGCAGGAGGTGGGAGGGGAATGCATATGCACCGAGACCCACCACTGGGTCAGGAATAGGTTGGGAAATGTAAGCAACAAAATGTTGCTACAGAAGTTAGGGCTCAGAGTTATGCCGTAATGGACAGTCCGTACTGGCTGGTGGTTATGCAGCCCTGGGTGTATGCCATTTGCACATTGGGCCTAAATCATGTTTATACAGCTTCACAACGTCTGATATTAGCAAGTACAACAGCTGCCCAGGAAAGAAAAGAGATGTTCACTGGAGCCATCACAAACTCATTCACATTTTCGCAAACATTTGCAGCCTATATGCAAAAACAAGGAACATTGACTGCTGCTAGGTTAGCCCTATGGCTATGCAGACTGGACATTGCACTAGCATTTTTGTAGGTATGAGCCCCATTGTTGACAGCAATACAGTATACAAACTGAAAACAGCAATGATGCGACTGTATTTTTGCAACCAATCCCTATTAACACCTCCAAATAATCACTTCTCTCAATCACTTTCCCATGAATTCCTCATTGCGAGCAGGATCAGAACAGCACCTTTATCAATACTTGGGTTTTATCAAGCATGCAACGGATGACAAAATGAGGCAAAATGGCATCTTCCCCTTGTCGGATCTCACATGTGTTGGCTTGTACATACAAGTGCCTCCCACGTTTGGGTGCGATTTCATGAGTGAGATCTGATGGAGTAGGCAGTGTACTTAGTTAGTTAGCTAGCAGCAGCTACTGTAGTGCACAGTCAGTGTCCCTTCAAGTCTCTATAGGCAGAGGGCGGCACTGTCTGTGTGGAGAAGGGAGCATTTCATTGTGTGTCTGTAACACTGTGAATGTAGCAGTTCATGGTCACAGGTCCCTTCAAGTCTGTATAGGGCAGGCAGGGGCATTGTATCTGTGTGCATTGAAGTAAGAGAGCCTGCTGGTGTGTTCAAGGCAATAAGTACACTGTAGAAAAAAGAAAAAGGTTGTGTTTGTGCAATTGTCATTGTCACTACTGGTGTCACTGACACAAAGTAAAAAAAAAGAATTATTCCAACTTGTGTGCATTCAGCCAACACAGGAATACTGTGTTACCTTGTCTAATGGTCAGTGGGTACAGTTGAGGGCTACTGACATAATATTTGTACAGTGCAACAGTGCTGTTTGTTGTACTCACCCTTCCAAAAAAAATTTTTTTCAATTTTTATTAAAAAGTACAGTGAGTGTGTTCAGCCAAAACAGGAAGGCTGTTCTACCTTGTCTAATGGTCAGTTTGTCCAGTCAGGGCTACTTCTGTAATATTTGTGTAGTGCATCGATATGGATCATGACAGTTTTATTATTATTATTATTACTAACTGTTTCTTATATAGCGCAGGATATTCCATTGCGCTTTACAATTAGAACAACAGTAATTGAACAAAACAGGGCAAAAACAGACAGACATAGTGGTAGGAAGGCCCTGCTCGCAAGCTTACAATCTATAGGGAAATAGGCATTGATACACAAGGATAGATGCTACCTATTGCATAATGGTCCACCAGATTGCTAGGTTCTTAATGGGTTGTATGATATGTCACCCAGCAATGTTGGAAGACAAAATGTGAGGTTATGTGTACTGTACAGAGAGGATGTGATTAGAAAGAGAAGCATTGAAGGTTATGTGAGTAGGTCTGGAATTTGATAGGCTTGTCTGAAGAGGTGAGTTTTCAGGGAACATTTAAAGGTTTGGAGATTAGAGGTGAGTTTTATTGTGCATGGGAGGGCATTCCACAGAGTGGGTGAAGCATGGATAAAGTCTTGTAATTTTGAGTTGGAACAAGTAATACGTGTAGATGAGAGACGCAGATCGTGTGCAGAGCGGAGAGGTCTGGTAGGGAGATATTTTAAAATGGGTGAAGATATGTATGTTGATGCAGTTTGGTTAATAGCTTTGTATGTAAGTAAAAGTATTTTATATTGAATACGGTAGAATACCGGTAGCCAATGGAAGGACTGACAGAGCAGATCTGCAGACAATGAACATCTAGCAAGGAAGATCAGCCTTGCAGCTGCATTCAAAATGTATTGTAGTGGTGAGAGCCTATGTTTGGGAAGACCAGTAAATAGACTATTGCAGTAATCAATGCGGGAGATGATGAGTGCATGGATTAGAGTTTTTGCAGTGTCTTGTGTAAGATAAGGATGTATTTTGGATATGTTTTTTTAGATGCATATAACATGATTTGGAGACAGATTGAATGTGTGGAACATAGGACCATTCAGATTCAAGGAAGACACCTAGGCAGCGAGCTTGTGGGGTAGGGTGGATAGTCACATTGTCAACAGTGGAGATATCAGGTTGGTAACTACTCTTGGCTGGCGGGAAAATAATTAATTCTGTTTTGGAAATGTTGAGTTTGAGGTGGCGAGATGACATCCAAGATGAAATAGCAGACAGGCATTCAGCGACACAGACCAATACAGATGGTGATAAATCTGGAGAGGATAAGTAGATTTGAGTATTATCAGCATACAAATGATATTGAAATCCGAAAGAGTTGATTAGTTTACCAAGAGATGAGGTGTAGATTGAGAAAAGCAGAAGACCTAAGACTGAGCCTTGCGGTACTCCAACTGATAGACGTAAAGAAGAGGGGGTAGAATCAGCGAAGTGAACACTGAAAGAGCGATTAGAGAGGTAGGATGAGGACCAAGTAAGGCTGTGTCCTGAAGACATAGGGATTTTAGGGTTTATATGAGAAGAGAGTGGTCAACAGTGTCAAAAGCAGCATAGAGATCTAGAAGAATAAGAAGTGTGTAATGGCCTTTAGATCTAGCAGTGACCAGATCACTTACTACTTTGGTCAGTGCTGTCTCTGGAAGTGTTGGGCACAAAAGTCTGACTGAAGTGGGTCCAGTAAGTTGTGGGAGTTAAGAAAGTGTGTAAGGCGAGTGTAGGCAAGTCTCTCAAGTAGCTTGGAGATGTATGGGAGCTGAGGGATGGGACAGAAATTAGAGTGTTTGGGCCAGATTTGTGTTTTGTCAGAAAGGGAGTAATCACTGCATACTTAAACACAGAAGGAAAGATACCAGTAGAGAGAGAGATTACAGATTTTAATTAAGGTTGGGATAAGGACAGAAGCCAAAGTTTTACTGACTTGTGAGGATATAGGATCAAGAGGAGAGGAAGTGGATTACATAGGTGAAACTAGTCATTTGGTAATGGGTGGTCCAGTTCCAACCCCTTGCCAGAACTTGTGCAAATGGCAGGCACTACCTAATTGTGTCCTCACAAGAATATACTGTACATTCTTCTTTTATATTTCATTCCCAAAGCTTCCTTTGGGAATGAGTCCGATGACCTTTCAATGCTCCAAGAACCTTCGTCCCCACATCTTTTCTGCACCTCCTCCTCATCATGCCTACTCCCCAAATGACCCCTCCTTCCCAAAAAGACACATAAAGGACATTGTGTGCACGCACAGAAAAACTGGCATAGCCACATACCAGCAGGAGCATGGTCACTGAAAATGGGGCATGTCAACATGACACAACACCCATTTCTAATCACACTGGGAACATTCTTTTCAGTTACACAAACACCTTACCTATATGATGGTTTCTCCCAATGTGGAGCCTCTGAAGTACTGTATGCTCTAAGGCTAGTGGCGTATTTAGACAGTATTCACTATTCATGTAGGAGATCATGACATCCAGAAGATGCCTGTTTGTGTAGGAATATTAACAAGGACAGCATCGTACAAAAGTGGTTCTTCCAGACTCATATCTTGCCCCCTGTGTCTCTCAGCCACACTATCTTCCCTTTGCATCTTCCAGCAACACCATCTCCCCTGTGTCTCTCAGCCACACCATCAACTCCCCCTCATGTCATCTATAAGTCACACAATCACCTCCCTTCTGTGTCATCTCTCAGCCACACCATCACCTCCCTCCTGTGTCATCTCTCAGCACACTATCACCTCCTCCCTGTGTCATCTCTCAGCACACCATCTCCTCCCCACTGTGTCATCTCTCAGCATCCCATCACCTCACCCCTGTGTCATCTCTCAGCATCCCATCACCTCCCTCCTGTGTCATCTCTCAGCACACCATCACCTCCCCCCTGTGTCATCTCTCAGCACACCATCACCTTTCCCTGTGTCATCTCTCAGCACACCATCACCTCCCCCTGTGTCATCTCTCAGCACACCATCACCTCCTCCCTGTGTCATCTCTCAGCACACCATCACCTCCTCCCTGTGTCATCTCTCAGCATCCCATCAGTTAATATTGGGTTATGTGGTTTTAGAATAATTTTTTTACATTTTAAGTTACCTTTCCTTGATGTTGCTCAGTATTTGTTCAACTGTTTTTTTAACTGTTCAGATAGCACTCTTCGTTAATCCACACTTTGGTAAATCCATGCAAGCTGCACCCCCATGCAAGCTGACCCCCAGACTGAATCTCAAGAAGTACTAGCCTGATAATGATACAGGCCTACCTCTGAACATTTGGTCACCTGATTGAAATGTTAATCGATCAGAGAACATAGATTTCACTGGGTGGGTAAACAAGTAATATCATGCTCTAATCTAATCCACAAAAAATTCCTTCTTATACATAGGTAATGACAAGAAACACATTATATCACATACATTCAAACAGATGAGTTTTAGACACTTAATTGAGGTCCTGTGTCCCCACTACCAAATCCCATCTAGATTCCATTTTACTAGAAAAGAAATTCCTTGCTTGTAAATGGGCATTAAAAAAAACATAATTATTGGCATCCAAAATGCCATTGTGCATGTCCATGTAACCACAGATATGTATATAAGCAGAACTGGGCAAACTAAAAAAATACATTACAGTGACAATCCACTGGGTGTGTGAATTGCCTTCAGCAGCAGGAACAGCAGAAGCATCTAACAAACACCACCAATCAGAGACAGGCTACTCTCTGTATCACCGGCTTCACTAAGAGACATGCTGGTGACATCTTAGAAAAACTCAGAGATGTCATTGCAAAATGGCTAACCTTGCTTGGACTCTCCTAGGGATTTGTGATTTGTGATAATGCCACACATATTGTAAAAGCATTACAGCTGGGGGAATTCCAACACATCCCATGCTTTGCTCGCACAATCAAATTAGTGGTGAAGAATGTTTTAGATATGACAGGCGCAAGCAGGAGAGGCTGTCTGTAGCCCAAAAAATGTCACATTTTCGGCATTCAACAAATGCATGTAGATGTTTGCAGCACCTGCAAGAACAGTTCAATTTGCCCTGCCATTACCTGAAGCAAGAAGTAGTAACAAGGTTTACTTTATATGCTTTAATTATGGTGGAACAGCAAAAATACAGCCAAAGCTTCATAACAAGACATGACATAGGGAGAGAATGTACCTTATTCCAGTGCAATGAAAATAATTTCTGTGTTGTGCAAGGTTCTGAAACCCTTAGTCACCCGTGAAGTGAGTTCAGACACTGCCAGCTTGAGTCAGGTGATTCCCCTAATCAGGCTTTTGGAAAAGCAGTTTAAGAAAATTAGGGAGGAATTGAAATGAAGTGATACCACTATGTTAGTCAGACTTGAAGATATAGTATTTTTATGCACTTAGATAAGATCCAAATATCGTCAATATCTTGAAATTGGATCGCTATATTTTGGCGACTGTACTTGATCCTAGGTTTAAATCATATGTTTTGTATTTCTTTCCAATGGACACAGATCTTAAGAGTTGTAAGGAGCTCCTGGTTAGCAAGTAGTTATCTTAAGTAGCATATGACATGAAGACGACATCTCCTCCTTCAGTTTCTCTGGTAACTAGTGCTGCTAGGAAAAAAATGAGATTTCCCAAAAGACCCACTGGTGATGCAGAGAGTCAACAACATAATGTTCTGAAATCTGTTCTAGTATAAAAGAATTGCCCAAAATTAGTGTCATCTATACTGTGACTCCATCTGATATGGTAAACATCCAAAGAATGGTGGAGAAATATTTTTATGACAGCTTAGAAATAGGAATGTCAGATAGTTCCTTTGAGTACTGAGAGGAAAAATGGTAAGTTGGAGGCCCTTGAACAAACTGGCTTTGCATTACTTAAGCTGCCAACTCTCCAATGTGTACTCTGAAAGAGTATCAGCACAGCCGGGATCCTTGACAGTGATCAGTGTAGAAGGCTACTTTCTCAAAATGTAAATAGATGATGTTCTTAAAAAAATGAACAACAAATTCCATGAGGAAGACCTATCAGGCAATTATGTCAGAAGCACCGGTAATATTGGATTCCTGCGGGGACAAATTAATATTGTGTGAAGAAGATATACACACTGATGAGGGTAAGGATGAGAATGATTATGGTAATGACATCTTGCCAGAACTGTCAGCTGCCCATTGGTAGTTTGATTTGTAGGGGCCCAAACAAACCAAGCACTTCAGCCACAAAAGTGGCAGTCCTTGTTGCTGAATTGCTTGGTTTGTTAAACTGCATGTCCTTTACAACATAAGATTGAGCGGGAGGGCCCTAGGACAGTTCCATTTTTCACCACTTTTCTTTTAATTATGGGCTGTTAGTTGATGAATTTTGGAATATTTGCAGTTATGCCTTGCAGATATTCATTTTCTTGGCTTGATAAGCCTTCTCAGGATTCCTTGCCTATTACAATTTTTTTGTTAGTAAAAATGTGTTGCAATTAGTAATGGTCAGATTAGCGCAATAAACAATAAACAATTGTCTATGCAATATAGACCTTCACCGATGCTCCTAATGATCTTTTTTTTAATCAAACAAATTAAATTAACTTACTAATCAATCCTTCCTTCCTTTACCTTCCTTCCACTACATACATACTCTACCTCCTTTGGCCTCTGATCTAGTTCTTTATTAATGAAAACCATTTTGGTTTCTATGGGGTTGTAAAGTTGGTTAAACTGCCATCCTATCTGCCACAGCAGTGACACACTCTTTCCTAGATGTGCCATGCTTGAAGTTGAACTGCCATGTGTTTGTCCAGCCCACTTCTGTCTCTTTGCTTAGTCAGCCAGCTAGTTACGGTAGATAGCTTTTGTAAGCTATGAGGTGGTCAAAACTGGGTGGAAAAGCTGGAGATTAAAGTTATTGAAGTTAATAATACTGTAGGAGCAAAAATAGGCCCCAAACCACAACCAAAACCTGACAACAAATTAGAACCAAAACCAAAACACAGGGGTCAGTGCGCATCTCTAATTCCTAGGGCATTTACCCACTCTTTAAAAGTAATAGTATTTTAAAAGACAAAACCAACCTGCCTTTGGCTTTTAAATGATTACTAAGTTAAAACCTCAGTTAGATTCATCGTAAACCAATCATGCAAGCAGTTTACAGGCTATTATATTTACCCCCAAGTCTCAACAGTTTTTAATCAGTACTCAGCCACAGAACCTGTGTAATTCATACGTGTCCTTGAGTAAAGGGATATTATAGCAACTCTACCATCCATGAATACAGTAGGTAACCCTTTGGTTGATTTGTGCCTTACCAAGTAACAGAAGTCCTTTTTCTCAAAAAGTAAATTGCTCATTTGTTTTGGACTGCACAGTCATTTTGCTTTAAAAAAAATAATAATCCTGGTTTGCTATAAAATTGACATAAAAAATAAATAATCGACTACATCTATTCTGTACAATTGAGAAATCCTGTATTATGTAAACTGTAACTCTTCAAGAAATAAGCCTCTGTCCTCTTAGCTTGTGTGATGTGCCAAACAAATTGTATCCATTAAGAACAATGTTGTCATTAAAAATACATATGGCACACACTTTCAAACAAGAGAGCTGCAAACACAGTTTAAAAGTTATTTATATGGAAATCTGGGCATTTTATCCTTTCTTTACTTTTTTGTTGTGTATTGTTTTTCCTTTTTTTTGTATTTTAATCTACGGGTTATAATGAAAGAGCAATTTCCTTTGAATACATTATTAATACCCCATTGCAGTTTCTTTATTGGGGAAACTTTCTGGCTAGTTCAAGCATTTTGAGCTACAGTAATTTTGCTCACAGCATACAATGTTCTGGATGTCTTGGCAGGAAAATAAAGAATCTTAATAGGCTTCATCTGAAAAGTCATGGTCAATTAAGTTGAATTAAGTGAGTCAAGTTGCTCACATCATGTATTTCTATTCAAAACTGGTTCCTCATTTGCAACATTAACAGTACTTAGAAGTCCTGTGGGTAAAATAGAGTTTCTGATCCTTTGTATACATTCTTTAACAGCTTATAAACTTAATGTATGCAGCATGACAGGGATAAGATTGGAGCATCATTATAAAAGTCTTGACACTGGCCACATTAAAGTTCTAGATTGGAATGATTTGTCTACTTAAGCTTTTACTTTAACGTTTTATTACTTTTATTTAACATAACTGCTTGCACAGCAATTATAATGTATCTATGATATACTGTATTTAGATGAAGAAATATTACTACCCACTTCCAACATCATGGGAGTATGAACAAGATTCATTGGAACTTAAAAAATGTTGAATATTGTAACACTGATAGATGTTGTATTAAACTTTGTAGTAATTAGAAAATGTATGCAAGATTACAATACATTAAATGCACTTATTGTATACTTGTGTGGTACTCTGCAGCGTTGGGTAAGTGTTTTTGGAAGGATAAAGTAGACAGAGTTTTGTGTGGGATTGCATATCTCATGGACCATAGTGGAGGTCACACACACACACACACACACACACACACACACACACACACACACACACACACACACACACACACACATTGCCCTAGGTATTTAAATTTAATTAAGGATTGAATTTATCTCTATCCAGAGCATAGCAGATCAGGTTTGGTAAAGAAATTTGTGTGGAAGAACTTAACCTAAAAGTGATCTGGCTTCTATGAAGAGAGGTTAAATATTATGTGCATGTGAAATCCCTGAGACTGTTGTAAAGAAGGGTTTCGTTCACAACCAAGAACTGCCCCCAATTGCCTCTAATTTTCTGGCCACTATTCTGCATATAAAAAAGGACAATGTTTTTTTTCTTATTTTAGTGCAAACACAAAAAATAAAATATCCTTACTCTGTTAGAGTTAAACAAATGTCCCAATTTTTCTTGTTCATGGGTTTAAACTGATCCTTTTTCATAAATGTCACAATCTGATGTGATTACATCTTTCCCATTCAAGATGCTTAGTCTATCTCAAAAAGAAGGAGGGAACATAGTGCAAAATTGCCACAAAAAAAGAAACAAGATTTATTTTGACAATTACAATTATAATAGATAAACAGTTAAAAGCATTTATCAAACAGCATGCTGTTGTTATCTAGTTACCATCCCAGGTGGAAAAAGGAATGTAAAGTGGTCCAGACTGCTCTTTCTAAACACCAGGTAACCACAAGTCCTGCAGCGATTCTCCTATAAAGCAACCACCAGCTTGAAGCTTTTCAGACATATGTCTTTCATCAGAAGCATGGTGATCTGTTGCAAAAGTCCTAGTACTTATACCTAGCCCGATTAGAAGAATAATTTCCTGATGTGTACTAATTGATTAAAACAATTCCAGTCCGTTCCCGCTCATAACCGGAAGTGACGTTTGACTGGAAGTGGAACTCCGTTTTGCTCTCCACTTTGCGTTCGAAAGCGTCCGAGACCGGAAGTTTATGTAAAATATTTAGAAAAAGTTCCTATTTACATTTCAGCATGTCTTCCAACATTAAAAGTTCCTTAGTTGATGTTATAATTAATCAATTAACCACTCAGTTTCAATGGGAATGTCCATATAGTCCATGAAAAATCCATAATGGTCATAAAAATAAAAATTGAATCATTAATATAACAAAACATAACAAGAATAATATATAAAATTACAAACTGAAAGAAAATATTAAAATATGATACAATTTCAGTGAAATCATTAGGGAATAAAATTATGAAAACACTTCAGTTTGAACTCCCCATTCAATCCATTGGGGACCAAAGTTTTTAATTTATAGATCCATCTCATCTTGACCTTAGATAGTCTAACATTAATATCCCTACTTTTCGAAGTGGGATCTACAGTTTGGAGTCCCCAAAAAGACTTAATATCACAAGGACTACAGTTGTGCTTATTTTTAAAGTGCATTGATACAGTATAGGCTAAATGCCATTTTCTACCATCTACCTTAAATTCTTTAGATGAAATCAACAATTTAATTTGGGACTTCATCACTTGCAACTCTAAAAATGTTGCTAGTGAGTGAAAGTGTGGACTGGTTTATGTGGGTAAGACTAGTAGGAATTTTAAATCCTGCCTAGTGGAACATGTCTATAATATTAGAACAGGCCAGTATTCTGGCTGTCAGGATGCCACCAGTATTGCGGCTGTTGGGATACCAGTGTCGATCTCCTACCTGCCAGGATCCTGACAGCCGGCATATCACACTGAATCTGACTGAATGGAAGGTTTCTCAATCATAGGAAGTGACCTTAATGTAGTTTTTGACTCCTTACTGGATGTTTCAGGGGGACCAAGACAAAGAAACATTAGCCATAATGCCCCATCCTCATTATCCTTAATGATGGATTCTTTGCAGATAATGGACTCCTCAAGGTTCTTACACTCTGTGTCTAGGGAATATTCCTTCTCGAATCCACATATATCCTTTTCCCACCTAGACTAGTGGTTGATATCTGGTTCTCTACTTCATAAAATTGAGGACATGGCTATAGCTGAAATCCTCCTCTCTGACCATGCCCCTGTTAGCTTTACAATCAAATTAGAATTCACACATTTTTATTCCCATAACTGGCATTCGCAGACTTCTGGCTTCCTCGGAAGATCTTAAATGTTATATGCTTCAATCTTTTCAAAATATGTTCAATATAATAGTGCCCATGCCGAAGACACTAACTTTTTTTTGGCAAGCTTCCAAACTGGTTTTAAGGGAACACTTATTCTCACATGTAACTTCAAAAAAGAAGCATTTCCAATAGAAACTTTCTCATGCCATCCATGGAGTCACAATGGCATATTTGAAATTGTTAGCTGATCCTTCTGATAATTGATTATTGTATAAAGATTCTAAGTAAGTATATAATGCACTTTTTAATGAAAAGGCACAAATGTGTTTGACTTTTCAGAATACTAAATACTTTCATTGGGGTAACCGCCCAAGAAAATCACTGGCAAATATGATAAGAACATCAATTTCAATAAATATATATCCTCAATACAGACTACTCAAGGAACAATCACAACTCATCAAGACTGCCTAAATGAAACTTTCCCAGAATCTTTTGAGACTCTACACTGCACATCCTGATCATCCTGTGCAAGGCTTAGAATTTCTGAGACAGGCAAACCTTATACTGTACCTCTTATTGCGGAAGATAGGGATACTCTTATTTTTCCAATCACAGAACTGGAAATAGCAGCGGTTATAAAAATCACTGACTAATGGTAAAACACTGGGCCCTGATTGTTTGTCAGCAGCCTATTATAAACTTCTTTCCTCCCAAGTGTTATCTCATCTTTAAAAACTATTTAACTATATTATGAATGGCAACCCTGCCCAACCCCAGATTTTAACACAGCCCAAGTAATAGTGCTTCCTAAACCTAACATACTTTAGTCTCTTCTTATAGGCCAATCTCTCTTTCAAATAAGAACTTTAAGATCTTTACAAAAATTCTAGCCTCATGTCTCTAGTTCATTACACCATAATTTCTACACCCAATGCAGATAAGGCTTTATTAAAAACCATCACTCAGTGCACAATGTTAGAATGCTTCTGGCAGCTATGATCCAAATGCATTATTCTCTGGAGAAAGGGAAAATAGGGGGTCATTCCTAGTTGATCGCTCGCCAGCAGTTATTAGCAGCCGTGCAAATGCTATGCCGCCGCCCACTGGGAGTGTATTTTAGCTTGGCCGAAGTGCAAACGGTTGTATCGCAGAGCGGCTACAAATTTTTTTTCTGTAGTTTCAGAGTAGCTCAAACCCTACTCAGCGCTTGCGATCACTTCAGACTATTCAGTTCTGGATTTGACGTCACAAACCCGCCCAGCGTTCGCCCAGCCACGTCTGCATTTTAACTGGCATGCCTGCGTTTTTCCGCACTCTCCCTGAAAATGGTCAGTTGCCACCCAGAAACGCCCACTTCATGTCAATCACTCTATGGCAAGCAGTGCGACTGAAATGCTTCGCTAGGCCCTGTGCAAAACAACATTGTTCGTTGTGCCTGTACATCGTGCGTGCGCATTGCGCCGCATACGCATGCGCAGAACTGCCATATTTTAGCCTGATTGCTGCGCTGTGAACAAATGCAGCTAGCGATCAACTCGGAATGACCCACATAGTTCTTAGTTGTGACACATACAATGCATTTAATATAGTCTCATGGGCCCATTTGACTAGAATTCTCCAAACATTCTGAATTCGGTCCCGAATTTATACATAGCTTTCATACTTTGTATCAAACACTGATAGTATTTTTGACTTTTAATGCTGTTAACACACATCATTTTAGTTTATCCTGTGGTACAAGACAGGGATGTCCACTTCACCACTTTTGTTTAATTTGGCCATTGACCCCCTCTTCCAACATTTTCTTAGAGAAACTAGATAGCACAGTATCAAATTTGCTCACTCATAAGTTACTGTATATCTTCAGCTTTTGCTGATGATGTCCTACTCTATTTTAGAAATCCACGAACAGCAATACCTTATTTAATTTCTATACTAGATACTTTTGAATTGGTATCAGGTTTTAAAATTAATTAAACCAAAACAGAAGCTTTCCGTCAGCAAAATTTTATTGTGGAACTTAATTTCCATTTAAATGAGATGCTGATTATTGTTTTACTTATTTAGGTAATACAATTAGAGAAATGCGGTGGGCACATTTTGTGTTTTGGTTTTAATTCCCCACTCGTGTATTGGTTTTGGATTGGTTTTGCCAAAAACAACTTTTCGGGTTTTGGTTTTGGTTTTAGATCTGGATGATTTTTGAAAAAAACATAAAATGGCTAAAATCACAGAAATCAGGGGTAATTTTGATCATATGGTATTATCAACCTCAAAAGCATACATTTTCACTAATATCCAGTCTATTCTGAACACCTCACACCTCATAAGTGTGATGCACAAACACCTGGCCCATCTAGGAGTGGCACTGCAGTGTCAGACAGGATGGCAGATTTACAAAATAGGCCCCAAACAGCACATGATGAAAAGAAGAAAAAGAAGTGCACCGAGGTTGCTGTATGACTAAGCTAAGCGACACAACCACCTGGCCCATCTAGTAGTGGCATGCATTGGCTGAATGTTGAAAGTGGCCCGCAATTTTGCAGTCCACTGACAGCATCTCCTGCACGCCCCTATAATTTTTCAAAAATTCTGCAATTGGTGGGCTTATACGGCAGTACCCCTGGACTAATACAGCAGTACCCCTGGACCTATACAGCAGTGTCAGACAGGATAGCACTTTAAAAAACCATGCCCCAAACAGCACATGATGCAAAAATAAAAAAGTGGTGCACCAAGGTTGCTGTATGACTAAGTTAAGTGACACAAGTGTGCGGCACAAACACCTGTTCCATCTACGAGTGGCACTGCAGTGTCAGACAGGAGGGCAGATATAAAAAAGGCCCCAAACAGCACATGATCCAAAGTAGTAAAAGAGGTGCAATGAGGTAGCTGTATGACTAAGCTAAGCAACACAAACAATTGTCCCATCTAAGAGTGGTACTGCAGTGTCAGACAGTAGGTCAGATATAAAAAAGGACCCTAACAGCACATCATGCAAAGATGTAAAAGAGGTACAATGAGGTAGCTGTATGACTAAGTTAAACAACACAAACAATTGGCCCATCTGTGTCAGACAGGATGGCACTTAAAAAAATAGTACCCAAACAGCACATCATGCCAAGAAGTAAAAGAGGGCAATGAGGTAGCTGTATGACTAAGCTAAGTGACATAAGTGTGCAGCACAAACACCTGGCCCATCTAGGGCTGGCACTGCTGTCCCACTGTTCTAATGGTGGATACCGGATGCACGTCTAGCACCAGCATAGTTGTTATGGCCCCAGTAATCCACTTTTAATCAGGGTGTATATATATATATATATAAAAAGATGCTTGTGGCAGCACTCCCAATACACTATCGGCCGGTATAACACTGCATTTTGCAAGCAATGGATTGCGGTACTTAATAAATGTAGCTTCGATTTGATCCTCCTCATGATAAAGGAATCAGCCAGGGAGATGGCGGTGTCTAGGGAAAAGATCAATGCATTCGAAGCCAAGTACAAATCCATTATAAGTGATGATACCAGTAATAACTGGCTTGAGAAATTAAATGGCCAAATCACTACATATAGACGTGAACTTATACAGTTCAAAAGACAGAAATTGACGAAAGTTAACACTAATTATGAACAAAACATAGTGTACTGTATGTGTGGGCAAGTGGGACACGTCAAGATTTTCAACGGCGATTCCGACAACGCAATTATAAACAGATGTGGCACTCAGACTCATCTGGCGATAGAAATACCAATAGTGATTCTGATGCTGGACTTGATAGTACACCATCCACATCTAAAACCCCTTTACGGGTTAATACCTGCCAGGCCAGAGGCGGTGGAGGCATTGCACGTGGCGAGGTGGACAGTGGCAAAGGACGCGGAAGGGTGTTAGTAGGTCACCCACCGCTGTCTCGGAAGAAATTATATTTAATTTGTCCAACCATGTACTTACACCAACAGAGATTAGTGTCTTGAACAAGGGTTTGTCCTTTGTACTCACAGTGCGCTTCTCCTCTATGCAGTGGGAAATTGAGACGTACAAGCTCAATCGCCAATTAAAACTACATGAACATTTTAAGGGGACTATGAGAATACCTCCTGCGGTACCTGATGTGGTGTCATTTATACCGGAGCAATTAGCTAAGCTTCAGAAAAGAAGTCGTTTTGATCCTGTCTCTAACAGTGCTGCCATTAAGACATACAGTCGTATGTTGGATGATACTGTATCCATAGAGGTTCTAGCTAATGTTGATCATATAGGTCGTAACAATTTGAGTAAAGCACAGTATGATGCGCTTAGAGATTTGTCTGGCTACACAGATATCACAATCTGCCCTGCCGATAAAGGTGGGGGGATTGTGATACAAAATCTTGATGATTATAGAGCTGAGTTAGAGCGCCAATTGAGTGATCAATCTGTTTACAAATTATTTCTGTGTGATTCGACTCAGAAATTCTCTGAAGTATTGAAAAATAGGTTACGGTCTGCTGTTGATGAAGGGGTGATTGATGTGTCCCTTTGTAATGCATTATTTATGGAACATCCTACGGTGCCGGTGTTGTACTCTCTGCCGAAAATCCATAAGTCTCTTATACATCTTCCGGGGTGCCCTATTATTGCGGCCCGTGATGGACTTTTACAGAGAGTATCAACATATTTAGATGCTATTTTGCAACCTTGCATTGTTAAACACGATAAATATCTTCTCGATACCACCATGTTCCTTAACAAGTTGAAAGATTTGGGTGATTTACCGGCTGGTATTCATGTGTGTAGTGTTGACATTTCAAACCTATATACAGTGATTCCGAATAGACAGGGTTTGGAAGCAGTACGTTTATTGATCACTGACATTTCATTGTATGTTGGTCCAGATATTTCTTTCTTTCTTGACTTGCTGGAAATTGTGTTGACTCACAATTATTTTGTGTTTGATGGCAGATTTTATCTGCAAACATCGGGCTGTGCGATGGGGTCCAATGTGGCCCCATCGTACACCAATGCGTACATGTTTGTAGCAGAACAGGAGATATTTTTTCAGAATACGTGTTTTTCTGACTTCATTCATTTTTTTGTTCGCTACATCGATGACGTGTTCATCATTTGGTCTGGTTCACGTGAGATGTTCATAGAAGCCATTGAGAGACATAATTTAACTGGCCACCCTTTAAAATGTACATACAACATCAGTACTGTCAGTGTATCTTATCTGGATGTATTGGTCAGAATTGAGGGAAATCATGTTGTAACCGAGTTGTACCACAAACCCACTGATAGGAACACATTGCTTCATTCAGATAGCTTTCACCCACAGCCTCTTAAATATGGGTTACCATATTCTCAGTTTGTGCGGGCTGTATGCATTTGCAGTAATAATGCGGCAGCTACCAAACAAATTGATTATATGATAATTAAATTCCAGCAGAGGGGTTATGAACTGGGACCACTGATACAAGCTAAAACCAGAGCATTGAATATGAATAGGGACGATCTACTAGTGGGCAGAAATGTTGTAAGTACTAACAAAAAGTTGCCATGGATTAATCATTATAATGTTCATAGTAAAGCTATTGGTTATACGGCCAAAAAATTATGGCCTATTGTGGGGACTGATAAGTCCTTGGATCTCAGTGAAACAGCCCTTATGCCATCGTATACGAGAGGAAAAAACATCAGGGATTGGATTGTTAAAACTGATATAACGGGCCTGAATGCATCTCAAAGTGAACAGAATACCTTTCTCTCATTGAAGAAGGGATGTTTCAGATGTTTAAATTGTACCACCTGTAGAGCATTAAATGTGGGTTCATATTTCTGTTATCCGCACAGTGGATGTCGGTATACCATACAACACGGGGTTACGTGCACGACTAAATACATTATCTACATGATCACTTGCCCGTGTGGACTCAATTATGTCGGCAAGACCGACCGCACATTGAGAGAATGCATCTCTAACCATAAATTGTCCATTAGAAATGCCTTGGCTGCAGGCTGCAGTGATCAGCCTGTCGCACGGCATTTCTTGATTGCCAAACACAATGTATCCTGTTTGAAATACATGATTATAGATCATGAACCAGCACGTTTGCGTAGTGGTGATAGGTCTTTGAGATTATTATGTAAGGAAGCTAGATGGATTCATGAATTACGTACTCTTGCTCCAAAGGGCTTAAATGAGAATCTAGGCCTACATTGTTTTTTATGAATTATACTGTATACACATAGGTTACTATGCTTTCATGCTGCTGCATCAATTGTATTGATATTGGGAATTCTTGATGAGCGGCATTGTCCGTTTAATTTTCAGGCATGTTCAAATTCTACAGTTTCGTTTTCTAACATGTATTGTATGCCTTGGTATGCTTTACTGTGTTTGCTGCTGTCTATGTCTGTGTTTTCAGACGTATTTTAATTATATGTATCTACTGGTTAAATTTGTTAACTGCACGTGTTATGTATATGGCGTTGTCCTGACAACGCGTGGTGCTGGGTGCGGACGTCACTAGTGGGTACCAGCACGCGGACGCCGCACCGAGGGAGCCGCTGATGGAGGATATATAAGGTATGTCTTTGTTTGAAAATGTTGAACCTGAGGACGGGGTGACAATAAAACCCCGAAACGTTGTTGCATAAAGCCTGCATCTTGTTTGAATTATTGACCGAGTGCCGCCGTCACTGCTGTTTATATATACATATATATATATAAATGCTGCAGTATCACTGGAATTATAAAGCTAAAATTGTTATCCTGCACCGGATATTTGATATCTATTGAACATCTTTTACTGAAAACCAGCTACTCTTGGTACTAAGGACAATCCTATCTGAGTCATAAACAGGTTGGAGGTGCTCCTGGAATTATGAAAAACTCATTTTCAAAAATGTTGTGGGGACTAGCCCCAAAGAAAATTCCTTTTTTGGAGCACTCTTTTGAAAAAATTAGTGCTATAGTATATAGAGGGTTAATGAATAGTATTAAAACTTAACTTTTATTTCTTACCTATCTAAAATAAAAGGGAGAGTGTTCAAATGCATCTAATATCAGACACTGAGGTGATTATCACCCGTATTCAGTGAATGTCCCTGTCTCCCGTAGTGTCAAAACCTGGATAAACAATTGTGTTCATACAATAACTTATTTTATTTTTATTTTTCCTTTGCTTAAAAATAATTTCAAGGTTCTATAGTTGCTAATGGAATCACAGCATATTTATGGAATCACAGCATATTTCGTATATGTCTCTAGGACTTTCAGTCCTTAATCAAACGCACTCTCTGTGTAACCATACATATATTGTCTGGTAAAATTTTAAAGGAAAAAGATTTTATACACATCATGCAGTGGCATTGGATTATAATCCACTCCCTGGCTACAATTTACATATAACCCATCACTTTATCAGCTGGTGATCAAGCATGGTTGTGAAACGTACGTACAGCTGAGACGTTGTGCTCCACTGAACAGCTCCTCTCTGCAGGAGGACGCTGTGTCGGGCGGCATGTGAAGCTGCTACTCAGGATCCGGCATATCAGCCATGGCAAGCGGCAGTGGTAATCGCTTTTAGAGACGCACTAACTGGAGAGGTTGGACGGGGCGGTATGTGAAGCCACTACTCAGGAGCCAGTGAATCAGTCGCGGCAGGAGGCAGCGGTAATCACTTCCAGAGACGCATTAACTGGAGAGGTTGGACGGTATATGAAACTCCCCTTGAGATGCGGTAAACAGCAATGTCCAGCGTTATTTAAAACTGGGGTTTCCCGTTGGGAGGCAAGTAAAACTGTTTCTTGGTAACCAGCAATGCTCAGTATCATCTGGAATAAGGGTATCCCACCAGGTGGCACGTGAAAACACTGCCTGATAGGAGTTTTAACTGTTATGTCCAGAGGCATGTCAAAACGCTATTCTGATGAATTGACAGTGTAATTTTAGATCTGGTTACGAAGTGGCAGCAGTTTAGCCGCAGGGTGCGGCGCAGCATATACCCCTTTCTCATGCCTATGAACTGCAGTGTCCCGCTTCCCCTTTTACCGAATAATTCTTTTTATTCACAAATAATGCTTATGGTGATAAGAGGGTGGATGAACTGTTCAGGACTATAATTTTCAAGACAGCCCCCATCTCTCTCTTTTTTCATGTGCTATCGAGTGGTCACAAGCCACGGATCACATTTACAAAGCGTATTATTACATCAATTCAAACAAGTGATCTTCAGCTTTAATTGAGTATTCAATATTTATTGGTTTATCAGGTCTACACACTCTCTTTCTTATTTCACAGGTATCCCACCGGTCCCCGCGGCGCATTGCAGCCCTGCAATGCTTAAAGCAACAGGACAGAATTTAAAATTGAGGCCTTATGATAATAAATTAACAGAGGTGCACCTATGGTCCTAATTGACCAAATGTTTTTCAGACAGATCACACTGGTATGACGGTGAAAGATAAGGTGACATTTTGTCCCCCACCGCATACCATATGTGATAAAGTCCAGATATATGATTTTTCATGTGATAATTCACGGTTTGATATGCTCCTATTGAAATTGAATAAGGAGGTATATGTCTGCCAAAAAAAATGACATTCTACAATATTTATGGGCAATGATATGTTTCAGTGCAATATATTACATGTGATGGGTATAAGTCTCTCTATAAGAAATTGTGAGGCCGTCTGTGGTCTTATTTAGAAACACTGTGGAGAGAAATTTGATTTGGCATTAATCTGCCAGTGGCAACTTAGTTTCATTTGAGCTGAGAATGGGCTCAGGAATACTGCAGAGCTGACAAAGTGATGTGCCATATGAGAATTGTGAAAAAACGTTTAGAGAGTGATTTTGAATCGAATGCCATTTATGACTTGTATTTATTAGAGTCACATGACATACACATGGGCCCTCATTCCGAGTCGTTCGCTCGGTAATTTTCTTCGCATCGCAGCGTTTTTCCGCTTAGTGCGCATGCGCAATGTTCGCACTGCGACTGCGCCAAGTAATTTTGCTATGAAGATAGTTTTTTTACTCACGGCTTTTTCTTCGCTCCGGCGATCGTAGTGTGATTGACAGGAAATGGGTGTTACTGGGCGGAAACACAGCGTTTTATGGGCGTGTGGATAAAAACGCTACCGTTTCCTGAAAAAATGCGGGAGTGGCTGGAGAAACGGAGGAGTGTCTGGGCGAACGCTGGGTGTGTTTATGACGTCAAACCAGGAACGACAAGTACTGAACTGATCGCAGATGCCGAGTAAGTCTGAAGCTACTCTGAAACTGCTAAGTAGTTTGTAATCGCAATATTGCGAATACATCGTTCGCAATTTTAAGAAGCTAAGATTCACTCCCAGTAGGCGGCGGCTTAGCGTGTGTAACTCTGCTAAAATCGCCTTGCGAGCGAACAACTCGGAATGAGGGCCATGGTGTCCACCTCAAGGATGATTGCTAATTTCAAAGACACATGCTAAACATACATTGTATTTGTCTGTAACCAGAGTGTTTTGAAAATATTTAGCTTTGCAACAGTTTGCCATTTGGCAACTAAGTTTCATTCAAGCTGAGAATGTGATCAGGAACACTGCTGAGCTGATAAAGTGATGGGTTATATGTAAATTGCAGCCAGGGAGTGGCTTATACTCCAATGCCACTGCATGATGTGCATAAAATCTTTTTCCTTTAAAATTTAACAAGACAATATATGTATGGTTACACAGAGAGTTCATTTGAATAAGGACTGAAAGTCCTAGAGACATATACGAAATATGCTGTGATTCCATAAATATGCTGTGATTCCATTAGCAACTATAGAGCCTTGAAATTATTTTTAAGCAAAGGAAAAATAAAAATAAAATAAGTTATTGTATGAACACAATTGTTTATCCAGGATTTGACACTACGGGAGACAGGGACATTCACTGAATACGGGTGATAATCACCTCAGTGTCTGTTATTAGATGCGTTTGAACACTCTCCCTTTTATTTTAGATAGGTAAGAAATAAAAGTTACGTTTTAGTACTATTCATTAACCCTCTATATACTATATCACTAATTTTTTCAAAAGAGTGCTCCAAAAAAAGGAATTTTCTTTGGGGCTAGACCCCACAACATTTTTGAGTATCACTGGAATTATATGGCAGTACCATTGGACATATATGGCAGGATCACTGGATTTATACGGCAGTACCGCTGGACATATACGGCAGTATCAATGGACATATATAGCAGGATCACTGGACTTATACGGCAGGATCACTGCAATTATACGGCAGGATCACTGGAATTATATGGCAGGATCACTAGACTTATACACCAGTACCACTGGAATTATACGGCAGGATCACTGGATTTATATGGCAGTACCACTGGAATATACAGCAGTACTGCTGAACATATACTGTCAGGAATCGGCGTACAGTGGCATCTCATTTACCAGTGTGCTGGTGTGCAGGCCTCCGGAGGTCACGGCTCCAGTTTGCGATGCATAAGTGCTCTGTCCGTTGGCATGGTGCCCATTGTCATTGTGTACCCCTGAAGTCCATCTAGTGTGTACCCGCCATCAGTGCAGCATGGGCACTGCCATGACACTTGTGGTCAGCTGACCTGTAACACCCAATCCTGCGCTGTGTCTTCACACATGATTTAAGGATCCAATGCCTGCTGACCAGGGGGTATAAATCCAGAACATCGGTTCAGTCTCATCGCCTTGAACAACGCGTCACATCCAGTGTACAGCATCTCCTGGCTCCAGTCTCCTGTCTCCAATGATTTCCTTGCTCCAGTTTCTTCGTGGAACTACAGGCTCCAGCCATCCTGCTCTGCTACAACTCCTTCCACAGTCAGCTTCCATCTCTGCATGCAGTAAGAGACTCTCTCCGTTCTCTCCTGTGTGTTGTTTATCTACGTTCAGCACTGTGCTGTTCCATCTGGCACTTAAAACAACCAGCTTGCAATGTACAAACTGTCTCCTGCTTTGGCCTTATTAATTTCACTGGTTTACAGATGATTACCTGTGACTGTTGTTATACCTCTGTCAGCTTCTTTGCTCAAACCATCAGTATTGTTATTGTGCTTCAGTGACTGTTCAAACCTCTGTGTGCTAAATAAATATCATTGCGCACATGCGCAGGAATATTGTCCAGCCTCCTCTTTTCCTGCACCGCAACACCACTGACCCACTAGTGCTCCCAACGGGAACAGACACAGTAACAGACCTGACAGTTTGGTCAAGGCACATGGACCCGGATGGCGGTCAGAGTGTGGGGGCAGGGGACCTTCAAAGTTTAGTGTTACGACTCGATGGTCAAGTGGCTGCACAACAGCAGATTATGCAGTTCCTGCAAGGGATGTCTTCCCAACTGGGCACTTTACAACAGTCTCTTCCAAGTTCTGTTACTCCAGCTTCAGCTACAGCTCCAGTTCCCAGTTTTACAGGTTCAGGTCCTCCAGTTGGTACCTCTCCAGGGTCTCGTCTCCATCTTCCTACGCCTAGTAATTTGATGGCAATCCCAAAATGTGTCATGGATTCCTGAATCAGTGTGAAGTCCACTATGAATTGCTGCCACACAACTTCCCGACACCTAGGACAAAGGTCACATACATTGTGTCCATCCTGACTGGTCCTGCCTTGAAATGGGTCTCCCCGTTATGGGAGTGAGCAGATTCTCTCCTAAACAACTATACTGAATTTGTAGCTGCATTCTGACGCATCTTTGATGAACCGGGACATATAACATATGCTTCTTCAGACATCCTCCAGATTTGCCAGGGAACACGCATCATGGGACAATATGTCATCCAGTTCCAGACATTGGCATCAGAGGTTAAAAGGAATAATTAAGCGTTGGTTGCTGCATTCTGGCATGGACTGTCTTATCGTATAAAAGATTAGTTGGCAACCCGAGATCTCCAAGAGCAACTGGAAGCTTTAATCTCCCTATGTGTGAAATTGGATCTGCATTTATACAAAAGAACCAGTAAACGTTATCGAAGTGACCCTCGCAAGCATCGGGCTATGCCTCAAGTACAGTCCCTACCCACTACTTATGATGAGCCTATGCAAGTGAATAGGTCCCGTTTAACACCTGATGAGCAGTCAAGAAGGTTACGGGAGAGACTGTGTCTATATTGTGCTGCTACTGGTCACATGATTGTTTCCTGTCCTTCTCGTTCAGGAAACACCAGATCCTAACTTGCAAAGGAGGAGTCAAGTTAGGAATTTCAGCCAAAGCTCCTTCTTCTCGAGACCTCATCCTCCCTGTAACATTGGAAACACAGTGAATTACATACCTTTTCTACTTTAGTAGATTGTGGTGCTGCTGGGAACTTTATTACACAGGCTGCTGTTAATAAGATCCATCTTCCTGTTTTAAAGTTGTCTTGCCCAGTCTACATCACTGCCATGGATGGTAGTCGTATTGCCGAGAGTTCCATCAACCAGCAGACTAAGTTAGTGGTCCTGGGAGTGGGCTTCCTCCATTCCGAGTTCATTGAACTTTTGGTCATCCCTAAAACCACTCTTGAGATCATACTGGGCATGCCCTGGCTTCAAATACACAACCCACAAATCAACTGGTCCATACTACAGCTCAAAGCATGGAGTCCCTCTTTTTTCCATTCCTGTTTGGCTCAAATCTGTCCCGTGAGCTCGTCAGGGTTAAAACCCCAGTCTGGACTTCCTGAGGCCTACAAGGACTTTGCTGATGTCTTCAGTGAAAAGGCCGCTGAAGTTCTGCCTCCCCATCAAGAATGGGATGATTTCCTCCATTGATCTCCTCCTGGGGAAAAATCCACCCAAAGGACACACATATCCTCTCTCTGTTCCTGAGACCCTCGCAAGTGAGTACATAAGAGAAAATCTGCAGGAAGGCTTCATCCGTCCTTCCTCATCTCCAGCAGGAGCGGGGTTTTTCTTTGTCAAGAAAAAAGACGGAGGATTACGCCCCTGCATTGATTACTGAGGTCTAAACAATATCACTATTAAGAACAGCTACCCTCTGCCATTAATCACAGAACTATTCAACAGAGTCAAAGGTGCCAGTATCTTCATCAAGCTAGATCTCCGCGGGGCTTATAAGTTCATCAGGATCCGAAGTGGCGATGAGTGGAAAACCGCCTTCAACACTTGTGACGACCACTTCGAATATCTAGTGATGCCCTTCGGCCTTAGTAATGCCCCGGCGGTATTCCAGAACTTTGTCAATGAAATATTCGGAGACATATTTTAAAAGTATGTGGTAGTCTACCTCGATGACATCCTGATCTTCTCCCATGATTTGGCCTCCCATCGCCAATAGGTGAAAGAAGTTTGACGTCTTCGTCAGAATCATCTTTACGGTAAACTGTCCAAGTGTACTTTTGAAACTTCTTCAATGCCCTCCCTAGGGTACATAATTTCCAGTTCTGATCTTCAAATGGATCCAGCCAAGTTGGAAGCCATAGAGATCTGGTCTCTTCCCACCACACTTAGGTCAATTCAGCATTTCATTGGCTTCACCAATTATTATAGAAAATGTATCAAAGGATTTTCCACATTGATAGCTCCCATTACCTGCTTCACTCGGAAAGGGGCGAGTCCTTCCCAGTGCTCTGAAGAAGCACTGTCTGCCTTTCAAAAAATTAAACAAGCTTTTGTTTCAGCTCCTGTGTTACAGCAGCCAGATGTCGACAGGGCTTTCGTTTTAGAGGTGGACGCCTCAACGGTTGGCATTGGTGCAGTCTTGTCCCAAGCTGGCGCCGATGGTAAGACTCACCCTTGTGGGTTCTTCTCCCATAGATTCTCACCCACCAAGATGAATGACTCCATCAGAGATCAGAAGCTGCTAGCAATTAAACTGGCCCTCGAAGAATGGAGGTATCTGTTGGAGGGTGCCAAGTTTCCCATTACCATCTATACTGACCACAAAAACCTCCTTTACCTAAAGGCAGCACAGTGTCTGAATCCTCGACAATCAAGGTGGGCCTTATTCTTTTCTCATTTTAATTTCAAGTTGCAGTTTCGTCCTGGCTCTCAGAATGTTAAAGTGGACGCTTTATCACACTCCATGAGTGCTAATGAAGAATCTTCAGAACAAGTCTCTCGTCCAGTTCTCAATCCTGTGGTTTTTGCTTCTACTAATGTGTCTCCAGCTCCACCTCCTGGCAAAATGTTCGTTTCCCTGAGATTCGTCCAAATCTCCTGTCTTGGCTCACACTTCCAAGTTCACTGGTCATCCTTGGATCCTTAAAACTTATAAGTTCTTGTCGCAATCCTACAGGTGGCCGCATATGAAAGCCGATATCCAAGAATTTGTAGCTTCATGTCCCAAATGCGCCCAGCATAAATTTCCTCATCAAGCTCCTGCTGGTCAACTGTTGCCAAATTCCATACCAAGTCGTCCCTGGTCTCCTGTGGATGGTTTTTATTTCAGATCTACCTCCCTCCAAAGGGTATGATACCATCTGGGTAGTGGTTGACAGGTTTTCTAAGATGGCCCACTTTGTTCCTCTCATTGGCTTGCCCTCTGCTCCAAAACATGCACAATTATTTTTTACGTGAAATCTTTAGATTACATGGACTTCCAAACAAGATTATTTCCGACCATGGCATTCAATTTGTGGCTGGGGACGGCCTTATGTTTCGCCTTGCAAGTCAAACTCAAGTTTCCCACAGCATACCATTCGCAAAGGAATGGGCAGACAGAGAGAGTAAACCAGGAGCTTGAGACCTTTCTAAGACTCTACATCTCTTCTTCGCAAGATGACTGGGTGGATTTGTTGCCCTGGCTGAATTTGCTCACAACTTCCGTTATCATTCAACCACCAATACTACTCCTTTCTTTGCAGTTTATGGTCAACATCCCAAAGTTCCAGATTTTCAAGATCTTCCTGTTGTTGATGTACCCGCTGCTTTTTCAGTTCTTCTGCAGTTCTCTTAGATTTGGAAAAAGATTCACCTTTCTCTCAAGAAAGCATCTAACCAGTAAAAAGTCTTTGCAGATCGGAAAAGGTGAGCAGTTCCAAGTTTAAAGCCAGGTGATAAAGTCTGGTTATCCACCCATAACCTCCATCTCAGAGTTCTTTCTATGAAGTTTGCTCCACAGTTCATTGGTCCATTTCCTGTTGAACGTATCATCAATCCAGTGGCATACAAGCTGAAGTTACATCCTTATTTAAAAATCCCAAACTAATTTCATATTTCTCTCCTCAGACCTTTTTTTTCTTAACGGTTTTCTGAAAGCTCTTCCAGCAGCTCCAAAGTTCAAACTCATCGGGGCATAGATTATGAGGTTGAGAAGATCTTGGATTCCCGACATCGGTATGGTCATCTACAGTATCTGATTGATTGGTCCGGGTATGGTCCTGAAGAGAGGAGTTGGATTAACGCCACTTATGTACATGCTCCACTGTTAGTTCAAGCTTTTCATAGACTTTTTCCTTCCAAGCCTCATGGGTGTTTGGTGCCCACCCATATAGAGGGGTTACTGTAAGGAATCAGCGTTCAATGGCATCACACTTACCAGCGCGCTGGTGTGCAGTCCTCCGGAGGGCAAGGCCCTAATTTGCGGCTGCATTAATGCTCTGTCTGCGGGCGCAGTGCCCATTGTCATTGTGTACCCCTGAAGTCCATCTAGTGTGTACCCAACATCTGTGCAGCATGGGCGCCGGCATGACACTTGCGGTCAGCTGACCTGTAACACCCAATCCTGTGCTGTGTCTGCACACATGATTCAAGCATCCAATGCCTGCTGACCAGGGGTTATAAATCCAGTCTCATCACTTTGAACAATGCTTTACATCCAGTGTACAGTAACTCCAGTCTCCTGTCTCCAGTGATTTTTTATTTGCCCCAGTGTCTCCATGGAACTACAGGCTCCAGCCATCCTGCTCTGCTACAACTCCTTACACAGTCAGCTTCCATCTCTGCATGCAGTAAGTGACTCTCTCCATTCTCACCTGTGTGTTGTTTATCTGTGTTCAGCACTGTGCCATTCCATCTGGCACTTAAAACAACCAGCTTGCAATTTACAAACTGTCTCCTGCTTTGGCCTTCTTTGGCTTTGTGGACTTGTGCATATATACAGACTGTGTGAATCCATTGCTGTTGTTTCCAGACCAATCTCCATAGTTACTATTGCCTGTGTTCACTGTCATCAGCTGCATTACTGTCATCTGCATATTCGATCCTGTTACCATCGGCTTCCAAGTTAACCATCGATGTTTGCCATCAGCTTCTAGGCCGGTGATCACTGTTTTTAATTTCACTGGTTTACAGATCATTACCTGTGACAGTTGTTATACCTCTGTCAGCTTCTTTGCTCAAACCATCAGTATTGTTATTGTGCTTCAGTGACTGTTCAAACCTCTGTGTGCGAAATAAATATCATTGCGCACATGCGCAGGAATCTTCTACAGCCTCCTTGTTTCCACCAAGGCACCACCACTGACCCACTAGTGCCCCCACCGGGAACAGACAGAGTTACAGACCTGACATATACGGCAGTATCAATGGACATATATGGCAGTATCACTGGACTGGACTTATACGCCAGTACCACTGGAATTATATGGCAGGGTCACTGGAATTATACGGCAAGATCACTGGATTTAAACGGCAGTACCGCTGGACATATATGGCAGTATCAATGGACATATACGGCAGGATCACTGGACTTATATGGCAGGATCACTGGATTTATACAGCAGTACCGCTGGACATATACGGCAGTATCAATGGACATATACGGCACCACCACTGGACTGATGCAGGACAAGACAGCACCACTGCAATGGACTGGACTTATACAGCAGCACTGGACATATGGCAGCAGAGGACACCACCACTGTGACTGGACTGATGCAGCACAACACACCACCACTGGACTGATGCAGCACAACACAGCACCACTGGACTGTACTTATACAGCAGCACTGGACATATGGCACCAGAGGACACAACCACTGTGACTGGACAGATGCAGCACAAGACACGGACACTGCCGGAGGGAAAATGGTGGCAACACGTGGCTCCTTATATGGATTCCAAACCCCATGAGAATCCGACAGCAGGATGATGACATTTTGCCTCGTTCTGGTTAATGAGTCAGGTGGGAAAACCCAAGCCTGACTCGGATCCGGGCTCGGGTGGTGAAGTTCAAGGGGCTTCGGTTCTCTGAGAACTTAACCCGCTCATCTTTAATTAAAATTCTTAACCATCCTTCTAAACTACAGTATATGCTTTGAATTACACTCCGCTTTTTGCTAAAACGTTTTCTGATTTTAATAAATGGGCTCATCTACCTCTATCTTATACTGGCCACTGCCATCTTAATAAAAATAATTTGTTTCCCAAGGTTTTTATATGTGTTACAAATGTTTCCTATTATTACACTCAAGAGTGCTTTATCACAATTACACAAAGCTTTAACAAAATTAATTTGGGTGGGTAAACACCCGATGATAACTATATATAAGCTACAGCAGCCAAAAATCTATGTGGCCTTTGATCCTTTGCTCTTGCTGCTAATTACAGAGTTGCATTAGATTGGATTGGAAGATATGATAGTTACACCACAAGACATTTGGAGCAGTGACGTGCGGTGAGGTAAATAGCTCAGGAGGCACTAGCTAGCACCAGAGCCAGAGTTAAATGCAATATATGACCCAAAGCGTACATCTGGGCATTATACACAGGTGCAGCAGTATAAACTCCTGGAAGTTTGGTGAGTTTTGATCAGAGATGTGCAGAAAAGTTAGCCAGGTGAGGCACTGCCTCACCTGCCATAGACTTTTTACTCCAGAGTTTTGGCTATAAAAATTATTAGAATAATGCAAAGAAGATATTTCAAACATATTCTTTGTAATTTTCATATACTTTATACAGTCAAAACTCTGGCACAAAAGTTTGTATGACAGGAAAGGCTCTGCCTCACCAACTGCACATCACTGATTTGGAGCAACCCTTTTAAACACACTGGAATCTCTCTCCTGCATGCACCACCACACTCACTTCTGGATATAATGAAAGGTAATGTAGGATTGCTGTGGTGGAGAACAGATTTCCCTCATCTCACAATGAAAATAATTTTAGATGCCAATTAAAAACTAAATAAGCACTTGACTTCCACTTCTTATGCTGAGATGCATCAGAAAATACTACATAGGTCCTATTTCACTCCTACATTGAAGTTCCTTATTTGGGATGCACCTACTTCTAATTGTTACAAATGTTGATTGCCTGATGCAGACATTTTATATTGCATATAGGCATGTCCACAGGTACAGATGTTATGGACAGCACTTCAGAATTACATTAACAGCAATGTTGAAGATTCCATTTATAGTTGATAAAAACTGCCATTTTGGGGACAGTTACCCTAATACACCCTCATACCAATTGTCCAAAGGTAACTGTACACTGCTAAAATTAGCTGCTGCCACCAAGAAGACTACATTATCCCAGTAGATCTTCCCAGATCCAGTCCCAATTTCTTTATCCCAGAATTTTTTTTTGACAAATGGCACTCATACATTCATACCTTATTAAATACCATAAAATAAGCATTAAGGAAATGCATTCATCTCACATCGTGGTATAACTTGGAAGTGCTCAATTCTGGTGCACCATTTTGAGACATTAATGATTCAATCTTTATTTACTTTATTGTTCTTTATTATTTAACCATTTCTGTATAATTATAATTAAGGTTATATAATTAGTCACTATCTTATATTGTTATCAATTAAATCCTTGAAGTCATCTGCACATACAGTATTTGTTAATCATCTTATGCACATATTTGTTCATTACTTATTATGTACACCTTTGTCATGTTGAAGTTAAAACCTTTATGATCTTATGATCTCATAACTCAGTTGTGTATCATATGTTTTTATTGTTGAAACCTGTCAATAAAATAAAAAAGAAAAAAAGAAAATTAACTGTGTGAATAAGGAAAAACAAATCATAGAGATTTATCTAATGTGGAGATGAAATATGTAGAACAGTTTCACCATTTCTAGCTCTGTCACAAGGAAAGATGTTCTCTGCAAGGGGTCTTGTAAATGACATAGGGCAGAAAAGGTTGTAGGGCCTTTGACTTGCAATGAAGTAACTGCAGCAAAGTACATTGGCTCTCATTCCGAGTTGTTCGCTCGCTAGCTGCTTTTAGCAGCATTGCACAAGCTAAGCCGCCGCCCTCTGGGAGTGTATCTTAGCATAGCAGAATTGCAAACGAAATATTAGCAGAATTGCGAATAGAAATTTCTTAGCAGTTTCTGAGTAGCTCGAGACTTACTCAGCCATTGTGATCAGTTCAGTCAGTTTCGTTCCTGGTTTGACGTCAAAAACACACCCAGCGTACGCCAAGACACTCCCCCGTTTCTTCAGACACTCCCGCGTTTTTCCCAGAAACGCCAGCGTTTTTTCGCACAGTCCCAGAAAACGGCCAGTTTCCGGCCAGAAACACCCACTTCCTGTCAATCGCAGTACGATCACCAGTACAATGAAAAATCCTCGTTATGCCGTGAGTAAAATACCCAACTTTCGTGTAAAATAACTAACCGCATGCGCTCTGCGAACCTTGCGCATGAGCAGTAAGCAACTAATCGCAATATAGCGAAAATCGGCAACGAGCGAACAACTCAGAATGAGGGCCATAGTGTCTAATTCAGACATGATCGCAACAGCAAATTTTTTCTCTAATGGGCAAAACCATGTGCAGTGCAGTTGGGGCAGATATAACACGTGCAAAGAGAATTAGATTTGGGTGAAGTGTGTTCAAACTGAAATCTTAATTGCAGTGTAAAAATAAAGCAGCCAGTATTTACCCTGCACAGAAACAAAATACCCCACACAAATCTAACTCTCTCTGCACGTTATATCTGCCCCACCTGCAGTGCAACATGGTTTTGCAGTGTAACATAGTACAAAGCTAAGTTGGGACCTGCATAGGGTTTTAGAATCTTAAAAGACACATAGCATTACAATATTGAAAAAAAGTCTACTTTCAGTATTCAAATTTAATTATTATTTATAATTATAATTATTTATGTAATAACAATGTCAGTACAAGAACTGTTCATTGGGAACTTTACTGATTGAGTTTCCATGGCTGAGTAGCTGCATATGGGGCTCATATCACTGTACACAATGCCAAATGAGTGTTATATAGCTAAATACCATTATTATTATTATTATTATTATTAGCCTTTATTTATGTGGCACCACAAGGGTTCTGCAGAGCCCAATTACAGAGTACATAAACAAATAATCAAAACAGGAAAACAGCTACTTACAGTGGAAGACAATATAGGACAAGTACAGGGTAATAAACATAGCTACATCAGCAGATGACACTGAAATAATTATCAGGTGGCAGAAGACTGCTGAATTTGGTGCAGTTGAAGATTATTAAAGTAACAAAAAGGATAAGAACATGAGGGAAGAGCGCCCTACTCGTGAGACCTTACATTTTAAAGGGGAGGGATAGACAGACAGGGGTGACACAGGTGGGGTATACAGAGAGCGTGGAACAGAGGTTTAAGATGAGATTTGGCTGGGTTTTGTGAAGAAGTGGGTCTTTAGGTGCCGTTTGAAGTTTTGTAGAGAGGTGGAGAGTCTGAGAGGGAGAGGTAGGGAATTCCAGAGAAAGGGAGCAGTGCGTTAAAAATCATGGAGGTAGGAGTGAGAGGAAGTAATCAGTAGGCAGGGGAGTCAGCATGCATTAGCAGAGCAAAGAAGATGGATGGGATTGTAGGATGGGATTGTAAAGAGAGACAAGGTCAGAGATGTAAATGGGAGATAAGTGGATGAGGGCTTTGTAAGTGAGTGTGAGAAGCTTGAACTGGATTCTGAAAGGGAAGGAAAGCCAGTGAAGGTCTTGTAAGAGAGGAGAGGTAGACGTAGTGCACTTGGGTATGAAAATGAGCTCCACTCCATACCTCTCTCCACTCCAATCTATCCATTGAGGATAGATTGGAGTGGAGAGAGGTATTTATCAGGAATGCCAGTGAGAAGATTACAGTAGTCCAGTTTGTAGACGACCAGTGAGTGGATAAGGATCTTAGTAGCATCCTGGGTCAGAAAGGGTCTTATCGTGGAAATACTTTTTAGATTAAAATGGCAGGTTGTGAGTGGTGCTGAATGTGTGATTTGAAGGAGAGGGAGGAGTCAAGGATTACTCCAAGTACCAGCACTTGTGGGCTAGAAGAGATAGTAGTGCCATCAATAGATAATGAGATTATGGGAGGTGAGGTTATGTGGGAGGGAGGGAAGATGATCAGCTCGGTCTTAGACATGTTAAGTTTAAGAAAGCGCTGAGACATACAGAGATAGCAGAGAGACAGTTGGAGATACGAGTGAGAAGAGCAGGGGGGAGGTCAAGAGAGAAAAGATAGATTTGAGTGCATAGAGATGATATTGGAAATTAAAAGAACTAATGAGCATACCTAGTGAGGACATATAGAGAGAGAAAAGGAGAGGACCAAGGACAGAACCTTGGGGTACACCTATAGTTAGTGGAAGTGAAGGGGAGGTGGAGTCATGAGATGAGACAGAGAATGAACTGTCAGAGAGGTAGGAAGACAGCCAATGCAAGGAAGTATCACACAGACCATTGGAGTGAAGGATTTGCAGTAGGAGAGGGTGGTCCACAGTTTCAAAAGCAGTAGAGAGGGTAAGAAGAATAAGTAGAGAGTAGTCACCCTTAGATTTGGCAGCATGGAGGTCACTGCAGACTTTTGTAAGGGCAGTTTCAGTGGAGTGGAGAGGATTGAAGCCAGACTGGAATGGGTCAAGCAGAGAGTGTGAAGAAAGAAAGGAAGTAAGGCAGTTGTAGATAATGCGCTCAAGGAATTTGGAGGCAAAAGGGAGAAGAGAAATAGGTCGGTAGTTAGAAAGAGTGTTTGGATCAAGGGTAGGTTTTTTTAAGAATAGGAGAGATGAGTGCATGCTTGAAGGCAGAGGGGACAGTGCCTGATGAAAGGGAGAGATTGAGAATGTGGTAAAGATGGGAATAGGCAGAAGGAGAGAGGTAGCGGAGGGGGTGGGAGGGGATAGGGTCAAGTGGGGAGGTGGTGAGGGGAGAGGAATGAATAAGAGTCGCAACTTACTCACCAGATGCATTGGAGAAAGATGTCAGAGTTGGTGAGAGGGATGGGGAGGGGTTGTAAGGGATGGGAGAAGGCTGGTTGCTGATGGTCTGGTGTGATGTGATGTCCTGACGTATGGAGTCAATTTTGGAAGTGAAGTGAGTGGCAAAGTCAAGAGCAGAGAGTGAGGATGTAGATGAGGTGGAGGTGGGCAGAAGAGTGAGTTGAGAGTGGCAAAGAGGCGCCTGGGGTTGGAAGACTGGGAGGAGATGAGGTTCTTGAAGTATGACTGTTTAGCAAGGAAAGGGCAGCACCGAAGGATGAGAAGATAAGTTTGAAATGGAGGAAGTCTGCCTTAGAGTGTGAGCATTTTTTCAGATATCTGGTGCATTTGGTGTTCTAGGGTTGAGGTGTTAATTTGCGATTCTGGATTCATTGGATTCTGGTGTCCATTAGATATTAGACATGCATGCAAGCAGGAGCTATGCGTATTGCAGAAGACAGATCTGGGTAGATGCTTAGTGGAGAGCTACAGTATGACAGGGGGTCCAAGGTGAAACAAGAAGGAAGCTAAGCAAATACTAAGTCCAGAGAGAAGCTTTTAAGTAGATTAAGTCCCAACCAGGAGGGTTCAAGATGTGAGTCAGTGACCTGAACTGAGGTTAAGGATTTATTATTTTAAACTATCTAGTTTTCTGTAAATTAGACTGGTTGCCGGCTAAAGAATCTAAGGTGGCACCAAATGTAACTCTAATATAAAAGCTCTAACCTATTAGGGTTGCTTATTTAAGTTATATCAAGATACATCATTCACTTGAAAATTGTTTCTTTTTTAATATTATTATTGAATCATAAAAGTATAGTACAATAAATAGAAAAGAAAGAAAATTGTACATGATCATATCTACAAACATAAAAATATATTATGCATTGCACAGAGAGGTAGTTGCTAGGAGGTACATGGATTCATGCAGGGACCACAACAGTGGGGGTCATTCCGAGTTGTTTGCTCGCTGCCGTTTTTAGCAGAATTCCGATCAGGCTAAAAACCGGCAGTTCTACACATGCGTATGGGCCGCAGTACTTTCACACAAAACTATGCAATTTTAAACAGGGCCGAGTGACGCTTTTCAGTCGCTCTGCTGATCAGTGATTGACAGGAAGTGGGTGTTTCTGGGTTGTAACTGAGCGTTTTCCGGGAGTGTGCTAAAAAACGCAGGCGTGCCAGCCAAAAATGCAGGAGTGGCTGGGGAAATGGGGGAGTGGCTAGCCGAACGCAGGGCGTGTTTGTGACGTCAAACCAGGAACCAGTCTGAAGTGATTGCAATCTAGGAGTAGGTCTGGAGCTACTCAGAAACTGCAGGGAAATATTTAATAGCAGAACTGCTAATCTTTTGTGCGCACTTCTGCTAAGCTAAGATACACTCCCAGAGGGTGGCGGCCTAGCGTGTGCACTGCTGCTAAAAGCAGCTAGCGAGCGATCAACTCGGAATGAGGGCCAGTGTCCATTACAATATGTAGATTGGAGTCAAAAAAACAGATATGTACTTTCACTGACACAGAGAGTATGGCTATATACAGTAGATCCCAATTAATTAAAAATCTGTCCACTTGGATTACTTGTGAAGATAGGTCTCTATCCAGTCTATTCTAAATGTGTAATATGGTTTTGCATAAAATAATAAGAGCAGAGGAAATTAGTTCTAAAATCCCATTTTTTTTACTATCTGTGGCTGATACAGCCAAAAGTAGTTTTCTACAGCCCTTAGAGATTCGGCAACATTCAGGGTGGACAACAAACACTGCAGACCCCAAAGTCAGAGAACCTTCAGATCTGGTACCAGAATTTATTTTTAAAACTGGTCAGTGCCAAAAACAGTGTACTAAATCAGCATTGGGGAGTTAACATTTGGACCAGAATGGTTGTCTATTAAGCCAAGAAGGCAACATCTTAAGAAGGACTGCATAGGCTGGGCAGCGTTTTTAATAATGTGGTTTTTAAAAATAAATGTTCTTGAATGTTAAGAAAATTAAGGAATTATTCAGGACTTACTGTACATGATAGCTATGTCTGTGCCAGGCATTGAAGGACAGCAGTGCCGTAACTAGGCATCTTAGCGCTGTGTGCAAGAAACGACGGTGGCGCCTCCCCATGTAAAATAGGGGCAGGGGCCACAAAATAATAGCAATTCATAGTACGGTGCACAGTAGTCTACATTATTCAAATTACGCTGCACAGTAGCGCCACTACACCAGGTAGAGCCCATTTTATACATTACAGCAGACAGTGTCCCCCTTTTTACACATTGCGGCAGCCAGTCCCCCTTTTTACACATTGCGGCAGCCAGGACCCCTTCTTACACATTGCGGCAGCCAGGCCCCCTTTTTACACATTGTGGCAGATAGACCCTTTTTACACATTGCGGCAGCCAGTCCCCCTTTATACACATTGCGGCAGATAGACCCTTTTTACACATTGCGGCAGCCAGCCCCTCTTTTTACACATTGCAGCAGCCAGGCCCCCTTTTTACACATTGCGGCAGCCAGGACCCCTTTTTACACATTGCGGCAGCCAGGACCCCTTTTTATACATTGCGGCAGCCACGCCCCCTTTTTACACATTGCGGCAGCGAGTCCCATTTTTTTACACATTGCGGCAGCCAGTCCCATTTTACACATTGCGGCAGCCAGTCCCCCTTTTTACACATTGCAGCAGCCAGTCCCATTTTTTACACATTGCGGCAGCCAGTCCCATTTTTTACACTTTGCGGCAGCCAGTCCCATTTTTTACACATTGCGGCAGCCAGTCCCATTTTTTACACATTGCGGCAGCCAGTCCCATTTTTTACACATTGCGGCAGCCAGTCCCATTTTACACATTGCGGCAGCCAGTCCCATTTTTTACACATTGCGGCAGCCAGTCCCATTTTACACATTGCGGCAGTGTCCCATTTTTTACACATTGCGGCAGCCAGTCCCATTTTACACATTGCGGCAGGCGGTGTCCAGAGAGAGAGAGAGAGAGAGAGAGAGAGAGGGATATACTTACCTTCTCCCCGCTGACAGTCACAGGCTTCTCGTGCAGCTCCCTCGGTGCACGCAGTGAGGTGAGAAGAAGGAGGAGGGACGGGGAGCAGGGAGCTGCAGCAGCGCTATGTTATTGGTAGTAAGCCCTGCTGCAGCATCCCCCTCTCCTTCCGTATTGGCTGCCCGGCAGCCAATACGGAAGGAGAGGGGGATGCTGCAGCGGCGCTTACTACCAATAACATAGCGCTGCAGCGGCTCCCTGCTCCCCCTCCCTCCTCCTTCTCTGCTGCCCGGCGCAGATGTCTTCTATTCTCACAGCGCGGCGCACGGCGCAGAGACTTCAGAGGCGGCATGTAATGAGTCAATTTGACTCATTACATGCCGCTGGCCGTTACGCTCTCAGGGCAACTGCGCTGTGTGCCAAGCCCACTTGGACAGTGATGTGATGTTTGTGTTCTCCTTTCATTGCAAGTAGTTACATTTTACCCTTTGCAGTGCAGTGCTGAGTATTGAATATTACAGTAGCTGCAGAATGATTTAATAATATTTGGGAACTTACATTGCACCCTTGCAGTGCTGTGCTGATTATTGTATTTTTGTTTCAGAATGAATTCATGAATTTTGGGTAAAATTGTGAATATTTATAACAGCAGTTATTATTGTGTACTAAAATTTGACTTTACAGTATATTGCTTTCTTAAGTGTTGCTAATCGGATATCTCAATGTTTGTTATTGTGAAGTTTTATTGTAGGCTTTGTGGATGTTGGGATGAGTTACATCTATTTTATTATTAACAGTTTATTATATAGTGCAGCACTTTACAATTGGAAACAACAGTGAATAAACAAAATGGAGTAATAACAGACAGTCATAAAGGTAGGAAGGCCCTGCTTACAAGTTTACAATCAATAGGAAAATAGGCATGATACACCAGGATAGGTGTTATTCATTGCATAATGGTCCACCAGATTGCAAAGGTTCTTGGTGGGCTGTATAATTTGGCCAGATAGCAATGTTGGCCTGGGGTCAGGAAGTTAGGAAAGTGAGGAAATAGAAAAAAATGTGGGGATTTAATTGGATAGGAAAGTGTATGAAGGTTATGTGAGAAGTTCTGTAATTTCATAAGCTTGCCAGAAGAAGTGAGTTTTCAGGAAATGCTTGAAGGTTTCAATTCTCGGAAAGTCCGGATCAGAGTCCAGCCAGGGGTTTCCCGCCAGACTCAGATCCCAAAATGAGGCAAAACGTCATCATCCCGCTGTTGGATTATCTCAGGGTTTTGGATTCTATAAAGGTCCCAGTGATTGGCGCCATTTTCACTCCGGCTATGGAGAGTGCACTGAACAGACGTGTCCATTTCAGTGCTGGGGTTGTGTGGCGTGGGTCGTGGGGCATATGTGTGGGGCTACAGGCTGCAGTAGAGCTGGCGTATCAGTATATCAGTCAAGGGGTGCTCTGTCTGTCATTAAGTGGTGTATCTGACAATGTGTGATCTGTCCATAATCCATATACATCCAGGGACTCTGCCCCAGTGTTAAAAAAACAGTATACGGTGTGTACATCCAGAGGCTGGTGTGTCCTATGTATCCATACCAGTCCAGGGGTGCTCTATCTGTCATCTGGTAGTGTATCTGACAAGGGGTGATCTGTCCATATACTGTGCATCCAGGGGCTCTGTCCCACTGTACAAAAAACAGTATACTGTGTGTACATCCAGGGGCTGGTGTGTCCTATGTATCCATACCAGTCCAGGGGTGCTCTGTCTGTCATCTGGTAGTGT
This sequence comes from Pseudophryne corroboree, assembly GCF_028390025.1. Taxonomy (NCBI): domain Eukaryota; kingdom Metazoa; phylum Chordata; class Amphibia; order Anura; family Myobatrachidae; genus Pseudophryne; species Pseudophryne corroboree. The sequence continues at coordinate 550,291,461 of NC_086446.1, read as the reverse complement.
ATCTGACAAGGGGTGATCTGTCCATATACTGTGCATCCAGGGGCTCTGTCCCACTGTTCAAAAAAACAGTATACTGTGTGTACATCCAGGGGCTGGTGTGTCCTATGTATCAGTATCAGTCAAGGGATGCTCTGTCTGTTGTCTGGTGTAACTGAGAAGTGGTGCTCTGTCCACCTAAGGGTGATCTGTCTGTCCATCCACTGGCTTTGACCCAGTATACAATTAAAATAATAAAAGCTAAAAACCCTAAAATATAATAATAAGAAATATATATTTTTTCTGTTTGTTCTGTACCCCAGTGTTCTATACAATTATTTAATTTTCATAAGTACTGTGACACTGCCAGTCAAACCGCAGTATATTATTATTTCTTACTCATACACGTATTGTGCGACATTGTTGGTGAAATTAAACTGCAGTGTTTGATTACAATTTCTGACTCATACACATAATGTGTGACACTGTAGGTGAAAGTACACCATAGCATTAGATTAATATATACAGGTATGACGCATACACATATTGTGACACTCTAGGTTGTACATTGTGGTGTGTGCTGTACCCCACTTGATTTGTGTTTATTGATAGATATGGAGGACAAACAATTGAGAGGAGAAGCATTGGTGGCTTAAGTCAGGGCATGTAAAATCAAAGAAAGCGTAAAAATCAGATTAGTAAAAGTCAGATTAGTGCAATAATATTAACAATAAAAAAATTGTTGTCTATGCACAAAAGACCATCACCAATGCCCCTAATGATTAATTAACATTTTTCAAATCAAACAATTTAAATTTAGTTACTAATCAATCCTTCCTTCCACTACATACTGTACATACGCTACCATTTCCAAGCAATTTTGACAAAAGTATAAACAATGAGAAATATATATTTTCTTAAGGAAATATATTAGGCTGAACAGCCTGGCTGCACAGGGTTGTCTTAGAAGGGTTGTTTTAAAAGGGTTATGAAAATATTACGATATAGACTTACCCAGAACTTACATAGTGGCTGTATCTGCGCCAAATATTGAAGGTCTGTGGTTGAATGTGACGATTGCTGTTTTCTTTGCAGGTAATCTACACTCATCATTTGCAGTTTGGGTCTGCTTAGAAAATACATGCTGCAGTGATATTTTATTATATTAGGTAATCGACACTTTAATTTTTATATTATAAGCTATATTGTATTTCAGGATGAAACTTTATTTTGACTTTTAAATAGTTGGTAAACTCCTATCTCAGTGTTTGTTTTAGTTGAGTTTTATTGCATGTTCTGTAACTAGGGGTGGGGTGTTAGGCCTTGATTGCGATTATCAGACACACATGGATACTTACCATTCTTAAGGAAAGATGCTAGTTTGAACAACCTTACTGAACAGGGTTGTCTTAGAAGGGTTGTTTTAAAAGGGTTAAGAAAATATTATGATATAGACTACCAATGACTTACATAGGACGGAAACAGACAGAAACATCCAACCAACGTTACAACAAAACAAACACCTCTCCTTTCATCCTCAATCAAAATCATCTGTGCATTTAAACGTATGTATATATCTTTCAAACTATAATCTTTCTGACATCTAAGAACAGAATGCAACCAATTTTGTATAAAACCAGTTATATTGTGATTTGCATGTGACTGTACATACCTGTGTTTGTCATTTTGCTCTGTCATGCTCAATTAACATACAGTGGAACAACACCAGTAAACAGGCACCAGAACTTTAAACTTTAACGAGTGAAACCTTATACTCTAAGCCTAGATAACTGCTTTATTCTCAAACTAACCATGTACCACAAATTGATTTTCTGCATTGCACTTCATGGAGTATTCATAAAGGCCATTACATTATTCAATCTCCCAGCAACTCACCCCTCTGTGCATGTTGCTAACTCAATTATTCACTCCCCTCTTATTAACACTCATGAGCTTTTTACTTCCCTATATTCATTGACAATAACATCTACAACCTCTCACCATAAAAACTTTTACAAACCTCTGACACCCACACTTATCTCTCTCTTCAGCTTCTGATAGCTGGTGACATTTCACCAAATCCAGGACCCAATCACTTGCATCGCTCACATTCACCTGATCTCACAGCAACATAGAAATCCAGCTAACCTCATAAACATCACATGTCTTCCATCACCCTCCAGATCACTAAAATGGACCTTAAGGAATGCATGCTCTGTTTGCAACAAATTAACATCCATCCATGATCTCTTCATATTTAACAATGTCAATCTGCTGGCTATAACAGAAACATGGCTCACACAATCAGACACGGCCTCCCCTGCAGCACTTCACACACACACCTCTGGGCCTGGTAACTATAAAGGAGTAGGGGTTGGATTCTTACTTTCCCAATCTATCGCATAGACTGTTCTGCCACAGGTTCCATCACTCACATTTACATCATTTGAAGTACATTCCATCAGGGTTTACTCTCCTTTCTCTCTTTGTGTTGCAGCTTTCTATCACCTCCTTTGCATCCCAAACAATTTCTGGAAGATTTTGCTTCCTGGCTCCCTCACTTACTTTCCTCTGACATCTCCACCATCATCATGGGTGATTTCAATATTGCTATTGATTGTCCAAAATCAGCTGCTCGTACCTCCAAACTACTCTCTCTAACTTCCTCTCTCAGCCTCTCCCAATGGACAATTTCCTCTACTCATCAGGAGGGCCACTGCATTGATCTAGTATTCACCGGACTATACTCTGTTTCTGAACTCACTAACACTCCTTTTCCCCTCTCAGATCACAACCTTATCACCTGCATGCTCTCCTCCATTAATTCAAACTCTGTATTGCTGAAGTCCTCCAATCCTCCTCAAACCAGCAGAAATGTTAACACAATTAATCTTCAAGAACTTTCCACCTCACTCCAACAACTGCTTTCACCTATTTCTGCATTCACCTCCTGAGATGGCTGTATTACACCTGAACCAGACTATAGACATAGCCATTGATGAAGTGGCTCCAGCTACCCATCAAGCTCCACATAGGCCTAGATGTCAACCATGACACTCTAATTTAACAAGACAGCTACAAATTCTCACTCGTAAACATGAATGTCAGTGGCATAAATCTCATATTTCAAGTGACTTCCTCACATATAAGACTGTCTACCACTCTTATAGAAATGCCCTGGACACTGCCAAACAAACATGTTTCCAAACTCTCATCTCTGTTCAAGCCTCTAACCCCAAACGACTCTTTAATAAATGTATATCTCTTCTGAATCCTCCCTCACCTACCTCACCAGCCACTATCAAGGCACACGATCTTACTTTCTACTTCAAGGAGAAGATTGATAAGATCCGAGATGAAATGGTAGGCTCTTCCTCAGCCAGTGCCCTGCTCAGTTCTTTATCTAAACCCTCTGGCACTCTCTTCATTTGATCCCACAAATGAAGATGAAGTATCATCGCTCTTCTCATCCTGCTTCTCTACTACCTCTCCTCTTGCTCCTTTACACTCACAAATAAGTAAAGCTGTCTCTGGTGCACATCCCTACATTAACTAACATCTGTAATCTCTCTCTCTCTCCTGGTATTTTTCCTTCACTGTTCAAGCATGCATGATTACTCCCGTTTTGAAAAAAAAAAAACAATTCTGAACATAACTCTTTCTCAAACTACCACCCTATCTCTCAGCTCCCTTGTCTCTCCAAGCTACTTGAGCGACTTGCCAACACTCGACTCACACACTTTCTTAACTCACTCAACTTATTTGACCCACTTCAGTAAGGCTTCCGTTCCCAACACTCCACAGAGACAGCACTGACTAAAGTGGTTAATGATTTGGCACTACGAAGTCTAAAGGCCATTATTCACTTCTTATTCTTCTTGATCTATTTGCTGCCTTTGACACTGTTGACCACTCTCTTCTCATACAACACTACAATCCCTAGGTCTTAAATACACAGCCATTTCATGGTTCCTATCCTACCTATCTAATTGCTACTTCAGTGTTTGCTTCTCTGAATCTACCTCCTCTTCGCTACTTCTTTCAGTTGGAGTATCGCAAGGCTCAGTCTTAGGTCCTCTGATTTTCTCAATCTACACCTCATCTCTTGGTAAACTAATCAGCTCTTTTGGATTTCAGTATCATCTGTATGCAGATGATACTCAAATCTACCTATTTCTCCCCTGATTTGTCTCTATCTGTACTGGCCCGTGTCACTGAATGCATTTCTGTCATTTCATCTTGGTTGACATCTCAGCACCTCAAACTTAATATTTCACAAACAGAGTTAATTATATTTCCAATGGCCAATAGTAGGTACCAACCTGATATCTATATCACTGTTGAAAACTCGACAATTAACCCTACCCCACAAGCTTGCTGCATAGGTGTCATCCTTAAATATGATCTGTCTTTTGTCCTACATTCAATCTGTCTCAAAATCATGTTACATGCATCTAAAAATCAGATCCAAAATATGACCATACTGTAACTTACACAAGATACAACTAAAACTCTAATCCATGCTCTCATTATCTCCCACATTGATTTTTGCAATAGTTTCCTAATTGGTGTTCCCAAAACGAGGCTCTCACCACTACAATACATTCTGAATGCAGCTTCGAGGCTAATCTTCCTTGCTAGATGTTCATCATCTGCAGATCCACTCAGTCAGTCACTCCATTGGTTACCTGTATTCTAACGTATTCAATATAAAATACTTTTACTCACACTCAGGGCCATTAATCAAACTACATTAATGTATATCACTTTACTTATCTCAAAATACCTCCCAACCTTTTCTTAGCTCTTCAAAAGATCTGCATCTCTCTGAATGGCCTTGTGTGTAAGTAAATATGTTTCATATTGAATAGTGTACAATATGGTAGTCTTTTTTGGTAGGGCCAGTAAGAAGACTATTGCAATAGTCAATGCTGGAGATAAAGAGTGCATGGATTAGAGTTTTTGCAGTGTCTTCTTTAAGGTATGGTCATATTTTGGATATATTTTTTAGCTGCATGCAACATGATTTTGAGACAAACTGAATGTAGGAACAAAGTACAGTTCAGAGTCAAGGATGACACCTAGACAGCGAGCTTGGGGGTAGGGAAATTGTCAAGTTGTCAACAGTCATGGAGATAACAGGTTGGTAACTACTATTGGTCACTGGAAATATAATTAACTTTACAAATATTAAATTTGAGGTGGGAAGATGACATCCAGGAGGAAATGGCAAAAAGGCATTTAAGTGACAAAGACCACTACAGATGTTGCCAAATCTGGGGAGGATAAGTAGATTTGAGTATCATCTGCATACAGATGATACTGAAATCAAAAAGAGCTCAATAGTTTGCCAAGAGATGTGGTATACTGTAGATTGATAAAAGCAGAGGACTTAAACTGAGCCTTGCTGTACTCCAACTGATTAAGGTAATGAAGATGAGGTGAATTCAGAGAAGTGGACACTAAGAGTGATTAGATAGATAGGTTAATAACCAGGAAAGGACTGTGTCCTGAAGACATAGAGTTTAAAGTGTTTGTATGAGAAGAGAGTGGTCAATAGTGTCAAAAGCAGCATAGAGATCTATAAGAATAAGAATTGAGTAATTGCCTTTAGACTTAGCAGTGACCAGATCATTCACTACTTTAGTCAGTGCTGTCTGCGTTGAGTGTTGGGAATGAAAGCTTAACTGAAGTGGTTCCTACAGTATACGTTGTGTGAGTTAAGGAAGTGTGTGAGGCAAGTGTAGCCAAGTCTCTCCAGTAGCTTAGAGGGGCATGGGAGCTGAGAGATTGTTTGGTAGTTTGAAAAATAGGGCATGCATGAAAAGTGAAGGAAACATACCAGTAGAGAGAGAGAGAGATTACAGATTTTAGTTAAGGTTGGGATGAGCTCAGGAGACAGATCTTTACTTATTTGTGAGGCATCTAATCAAGAGTAGAGGCAGTAGAGTAGTAGGATGAGAAGCTAGTTGACACTTCATCTTCATTTGTTGGATCAAATAAAGAGAAGGTGCTATAGGGTTCACAAATGTTTTTGAGTAGGTCACTGGCTGAGTAAGAGCATACCATTTCATCTTGGGTCAATTCAATCTTGTCCTTGAAGTAAAAAGTAAGATCTTGCACATGGAAAGTGGCTGGTGGGGTGAGCAAGGGAGGCTTGAGAAGTGATTTAAATGTATTAAAAAGTAATTTGGGGAGGCTTAAGCAGAGATAAGAGTTTGGAAATATGTTTGTTTTGGCAGTGTCCAGGGCATTAAAATAAGAGTGGTAGACTGTATTATACTTGAGAAAGTTGCTTCGATTACAGTATTTATGCCACTGATATTCAACTTTACGTGAGAGTTTTTGAAGGTGTCTTGTTTATTTAGAGTGCCATGGTTGACATCTAGGCCTATGTGGAGTGCGATGGGTAGCTGAAGCCACTTCAATCAAGGGATATTTCTAGAGTTTGGTTTAGGTGTGAAACAGTAGTCTCAGGAGAAATGAATAGAGAAATAGGTGAGAACAGTTGTTGCAGAGAGGTGGAAAGTTCTTTAAAATTAATGGTATTAATATTTCTGCAGGTTTGAGGTGGATTGGAGAACTTCAGTGACATTGAGTTTAAAATAATTGAGGAGAGCATGCAGGTGATAAGACTAATCTGAGAGAAGGAAAGGGGTGTTAGTCAATTCAGAAACTGAGTATAGTCTGGTGAATACAAAATCAAGGCTGTTGCCCTCCTAATGAGTAGAGGAGTCAGTGCATTGGGAGAGGCCAAGAGAGAGCGGGTTACAAAGAGTAGTTTGAAGGCATGACCAGCATATTTTGGACTATCAATAGTGATATTAAAATCACCCATGATGATGGTGAAGATGTCAGAAGATAGGAAGTAAGGGAGCCAGGTAGAGAAATCTTCAATACATTGTTTGGGTTGTTTATGTGGGCAATAGATAGCTGCAACATGCAGATAGAAAGGAGTGTAAGTCTGATATGATATCCAGAATGTACTTCAGATGATGTGATTGCAAGTTGTGGAACCTGTGGTAGAACTGTGTATGTGAGTTTATTTGTCTTGATTGAAAATATTGTACAGACATGCTTAGTAACCATTCTTACTAAGGACTGCTTAGGCTGGACAGCATTTTTTATAATGAGTATTCTTTAAAAATGTGTTCTTCAATTTTAGGAAAAATGACTTATTCAGGACTTAAACAGAATGAAAACAGAAAGAAAACATTCATCCAGTTATCTCTGAAGCTATGGATCGACCAGCAAATCAACTTGCCTTTCACCCTCATGCAAACTTCTCTGTATTTAAACATGTGATTTCATGTCTTGCTTGTAATTGTTATTACTTGTCTGGGAATATGTTCAGTGAAGCATAGTTTATTATTTCATACTGCAGGGTGTTTACACAAACACATTACAAACTGCACATCTTGAGCATCTAAAATAAATGTCTCAAATGTAGGCCTGTGTCTAGATCAGACGGGATCCGGACTGAAAGTCGACAGTAACTAGGTCGACAATGTCTAGGTCGACCACTATTGGTCGACAGTAAATAGGTCGACAGGGTGTCTAGGTCGACAGGGTCTTTAGGTCGACATGTTCTAGGTCGACATGTCAAAAAGTCGACATGAGTTTTTTAAAAAAAAATGTCTTTTTTTGAACCTTTTCATACTTAACGATCCACGTGGACTACGATTGGAATGGTAATCTGTGCCGAGTGAAGTGGTAGTGGAGTGAAGGCACCATGCCCGAAGCATGGCGAGCGAAGCGAGCCATGCGAGGGGACGCGGTGCACTAATTGGGGTTCCCGGTCACTCTACGAAGAAAACAACACCAAAATAACATTAAAAACTCATGTCAACCTTTTGACCCGTCGACCTAGAACATGTCGACCTAAAGACCCTGTCGACCTAGACACCAAGTCGACCTAGTTACTGTCGACCAATAGTGGTCGACCTAGACATTGTCGACCTAGTTACTGTCGACTTTCAATACCACACCCAGATCAGACTTACTACAGTATAACTTAACTTCAGGAGCAGGTGGTGTTGGAATCACAAAGTAAATATTCATATTATGAGCAGTACATTGAACAACATCAAAGTTCAAGTAATTACAACCTAAAAAGTTGATTTGTTTTTATGTACTGACCTGTCTGTTTATGGACTGAATTGTCAGAATGGTTACGGATAGGAGATGCACAAATAAAACTCTTAGAGTTACAGTATGTGTGTAAATGCTAGGAGCATGGGAGATAAAATTTCAGAATGAATTACAATAGCGATAAGGGATGATGTGAATATTGTGGCAATTATAGAGTCTTGGTGCAATAAAAAACATGACTGGCACATAACTACACTGGGAATCACTTTATTTAGAAAGGACAGAATGGGATTATCGGATCAAGGGTAGCAAAGTATGTGAAAAAAAGCATAAATACTACTTTAATACAAAATACAGATGAAAACACTAAAGCCCTTTGGGTGGGGGAGTAGGACATTATTAATACTGGGGTAATCTATAGACTACCAGGCCAGGGGGAAAAACTGTCAAGGAAACTGTTTTAGGACATCACTAAAATGGCTTTAAAAGGGGAAGTAATATTCATGGGAGACTTTAATTCACCTTATGTAAACTCAGTGGGCTCTTTTGCATGTTCAGCTAGAAGTGTGGACTTTATAAATTCCTTGCAGCGAGCATCCCTCAAGTAATTGGTGTGGGTACCCCCATGCATAGATGCAATATTAGATATACAGATGTAGCTATGCTCATCATGGTTACATCTAGCCAGAACGTACACTCCCGGCATGGCTAGGCTCGCTAGCCATGCCGAGTTGCATCTTTTGCTTTCCCATATACTTTGTATGAGGCACAAGTGCGTTTAAGAATGATATAGCATATTTAGAATTATATAAATACGTTAGGGACCGTACAAAGAAAAGTAACTAAAATGGTGCAAGGTCTATACTAGTAAACTTACAAAGAAAGACAAGAATATCTAAATATATATATTTTGGAGCAGAGAAGAGAAAGGGGGACATGATAGTAACTTTCAAATGTTCTGTATAAAGGGTTTTAACAAGGTATAGGAGGAAGACATTCAAAGAAAAAGAAGTATTATAACACAAGGACATGTGCTGAAACTGGAAGGAGGTAGGTTCAAAGGAAAATATACTTTACAGAAAGGGTAGTGGATTGATGGAGTATTTCTCACCAGGGGTGGTAGAGGCTAAGACAGTAAAGCAATTTAAACATGCTTGGGATAGACATAAGAATAAAGAGGGTGAAGGTTACCAAAAGGTAAATAAGGGACAGACTAGATGGGCCATGTAGTTCTTATCTGATGTCAAATTCTATTTTCCTATGATAAATAAGCTCTATGATAAACATTGAGAAGCATCTCTACATATTGTAGGTCATTGCAGGGGAGTCTGCAAGAGAGTGAAGTAATTTATCAGAAAACAGAGAAGGGAAATGGTCATCAGGGAAAATGGTCATGCGTAATGAAAAACCCAAATTATAGCAGGTATTAATTAAAAGTGTTTCTAAGCGATGGGTAGTGTAATGAGATTGCCCCAACCCCCATTATACACTCAACCTCCGTAAATGTATGGAAAATATTGATACAGTACAATTGATGAATATCCTTAGGGAGGAGGATTCTTAAGTAAGGGATAGACTGTGAATCCCAAGTAAGATCGATGTCCCATGCTCAAATGTGATAAGGTACTCCACTATTAAAAAGAGATTATTTGGTATCTCAAAATTTACTGAGAAACTGGACACAGTACCAAATTCTTCCAGTGTAGCCATCAATGGACAAAGGGAATCTGACTTGATTGACATAGTGGTTCTTATCTGCCATCAATTTCTCTGATTCTATGTTTCTATGATGATTATATATATATATATATATATATATATATATATATTTATAGATCATGATAGCAGAATACTTAATCTCTTAATTACCAATTGGGATACCCTGGGGCATTTGCCAATTCTGGAGCACCCGCTGCATTACATCCAACATCAGATTGCCAAGGAAAGGGGATAGCGGGCAATCCTGATGAGTGCCTAGCTTACTAAGAGAGATGTTATAGATGTTATAGGTCAGTTATAGAAGAATTTAATAAGGGCTATAAAATCTTCCCCAGAGCAACGACAGTGAAAGACATTGTAAAGATACAGTCTTGAAAGAGAATTTAATGCTTTCAGAGAAGGCTTATTTATGTACTGTACTCCAAAATTTCAAGCCCAATGTGTCACAAGTCACACTTGTTACAATTATGGTTAACATGTTTTTGTTTTGTTTTTTACAGATAGCAGATGAAAAAAAAATGCTGAAAGTAAAATAGAACAGAGAGGCAGGCAAAAGTGAAGGGCAATTTTTTTTTTATAAATTATAAATCCTGTACTCAAATATGATCAAGCAGCATATTTATATATTTTTTAAAATAATGTTTTTTTATAAAAACAGTTGAATTTTTTTTTTTTTTGCCAAATCACCACCATCTGTGTTGGCACATTACTGATTGTCCTCTCGCCACCTCAAGATCAATCATTAATTTATTTATTATCCTTTATTTATATGGCGCCACAAGGGTTCCGCAGCACCCAATTACAGAGTACATAAATAATCAAACAGGAAAACAGCAACTTACAGTTGATGACAGTAAAGGACAAGTACAGGGTAAATAAACATAGTTACATCAGCAGATGACACTGGAATAAGTATCAGGTGGCAGAATACTGCTGGATTTGGGCAGTTGAAGATTATTAAAGTAAGAGAAAGGATAAGCACATGAGGGAAGAGGGCCCTGCTCATGAGAGCTTACATTCTAAAGGGGAGGGGTAGACAGACAGGGGCGACACAGATGGGGTACATAGAGAATGTGCTCCTATTCTTGATTACAGGACATTTTTTTAGTCTACAGCAGCTCTGTGGAATTATTTCCCTCATTCAACAACACTTTTCCTTTGCCTCCAAATTTTAAGAGTTGCCTGAAAACGCACCTCTTTTAGGCAAGCTTAATATATTCGCAAGTCTTCTACTTAACCTCTCTAGGCTAATCTACTCTATTACCACCTAGTTCACTCAGAGCCCTTTAACCTTGGACTGTATCACTTGATTGGAGCACACATCACACTAAGCATTTTCTCCTATCTGGCTGCAGTAATGTGTAGTAGGTGCCATATCTCATATATCAAACTTATATTCCATATCGATAACAAGCTTGAGAAGGACCCTGTTAGCACTTTGTCTAATATTAGTCTAATTGTATTGTGTAAAGCACTATGCGAAATGCTTTCACTATATAAATGCTGTGAAAGTAGCTGTCAGCCAATGAAAAAAGAATACCATAGAAAACAATAAGCTTCATACAGTAAGTACTTTATCTATAACTATGCATAATGTTTATACTCAACATAATTGTATAAAGTTAAAACATGAATAAGCACAATAAAATAAATCCAACCTCAGTCTCCTTTCAAGAAAGAGTGTACAGTAACTTGTATAATTTTTAAGTATTACAGTGAATACTGTATATAATATTTAATATATACAATATATACTGTATGTTCAAAAATACTTACAGGATATTAATCTTGATTAATTATAGAATAGGCACTATGTTACAACCAGTCATGTATCAAAAAAAGTCTCTCTAATAGTAATTTTTTTTTTAACTCTATCACCTTCCCCATCCAGTACAGGTTGAGTATCCCATATCCATATATTCCGAAATACGGAATATTCCGAAATACGGACTTTTTTGAGTGAGAGTGAGATAGTGAAACCTTTGTTTTTTGATGGCTCAATGTACAGAAACTTTGTTTAATACACAAAGTTATTAAAAATACTGTATTAAATGACCTTCAGGCTGTGTGTATAAGGTGTATATGAAACATAAATGTATTGTGTGAATGTACACACACTTTGTTTAATGCACAAAGTTATAAAAAATATTGGCTAAAATGACCTTCAGGCTGTGTGTATAAGGTGTATATGTAACATAAATGCATTCTGTGCTTAGACTTGGGTCCCATCACCATGATATCTCATTATGGTATGCAATTATTCCAAAATACGGAAAAATCCCATATCCAAAATACGTCTGGTCCCAAGCATTTTGGATAAGGGATACTCAACCTGTATCATGTTTTCAATAATTTCTAGCATGAAACCATCCAGGGAAGAATTCTGACATCCTGCAAAGTGTCTTGGGATGCTTTGATTTTTATTTTATGCTTTCTATTCATAGTATGCTTTTATCTAGTGTATAGTATTTCCTATATTTTTGGTGCATTTATATTCAATTATACAGTATATACAGCATATTACAAATGTTGTCTGACAGTTCATCAAACTGTGGATCTTTCTCTCTTTAGAATTGTCATAATTAAAAATAAAGTTCAACTTTATGATAGTATTGACACATTTTACATTGTGTACAGGGAGAAAAATGTCTAGTTTTATTTTTTTTATTTTTTTTTCATTAGTGAGATTACTAGTTGCTATTGTTTTCTTAAAGTTGGCCACACATTTAAAGATTGACTGTTTGGAAGAAGAACTTGGTAAAGTTTGGGAACAAATGGCAATCGGCTGGGAAACAGTCATTCAAAGAAGTTGATTAACTCTGTCAAACATTTCAAGTAGACGAAGTGGCGGTTCCTGCTCAGTATACAGTAAGTGGCTTCACAAATGTCTTACAGTATGGCTGACTTTCCCCATATAAATATTTTTTGGGGGGATAATGTACAGTTATAGGTTGTAAGAATCAGAAAGTGAGAGATTTTGTGAGAGTTCTGTTTTTTCATCATTTACATGGCAAAACTAGATTAATTTTGCCACGTAAATGATTGCCACTTAAAAAAATAGAACACTCACAAAATGTTTTACTTTCTGAATTCCACACCCTATTCCATACCCCCCTCTTTGTTTTGTCAGCAGGAGGTTTATGAACCACATACTGTATGTGACACAAAGTGCAAGATGGTTTATGTTTTGGGACAACATGCACTTTACTATTAATATGACAATACTAGCCCTAGCATCCAGCTCAGTGCAGTGAATACATTAGTAGTGTCACCAATTTATTACACTGACATAAGGTTAGCAAATAAAAAAGTAGTTGAGATTTTGTTTATGCACTGATCATGCAAAGCAGTGTACAGTAAATCCACTGATGAAGCCAAAAACAAGTGGAGAAACATGTAAAATTACTCTAACTCCAGTTGTTGAATTACATTTGGAAACAACCAGACCAGTGATAACATTTCTATATGTTTATTGCATAAATACATGGAAGACTACTATTGTGTTCAGTCTCCGATATACATTAGTAACTGATATGACCATAAGGAATACATACAGATGACCGGATGACAGAATGCTGGCTGTCACTATACTAACAGCGGCAATCCTCGCAGTCAGTCAGCTAATCCCCTCATGGGCTTACGCATTGGGCCCAGTGGCGAGCTTACTTCACCACAGGTTATAGTCCCGTTCGGGTGGTGGCATGGCCCCACCACCCGAGTGGGAACATGGGGTAATGTTTGGGATTCCAACTTCCGGCATTTCCCTGCCAGTCAGGTTTCCGGTATCAGTATCATGATCACCGGGATCCCAAAAGACTGTATATTCAGAGTTTCTGAGGGGGACCAGGTCCTATTTACCAGGGCCTAGGTCTGATGGAGGGGCCCAGGAGGGGCTTTAGTCCTCGCTTCCTTACCTGGCAGCTGCAGCTCTTCTCCTCAGCCTGCTGCTGTGTGCTGCGCAGCATCATGGTCGGTGAGCTGCTTAAAGTACTATTTTTTCTATATAATTTTCCTAAAGGTGCAGGGCAACATCTCTTGTGGTTAGGCCACGCCCCCTGAAAAGTACCTGGGCCCAGCCAGGCTCTCTACTGCCCTGGGTATATTAACCTCATCCCGACCACATTAGTAGTTATTGACATTACTTGTATCGATCTCTATGCAGCATTTTATAGCTGCAATAACCTAACCACGAAAAAACTGCATCTATGGCTAGTTTCAAATTATGTGTGAGTCAGGAAACAATGCAATTATAGGGAATACTTAGTGCTACAAGCTGTTTGGATATCAAATTATACAGACTAACAGAATCTTGCCATGTGTTGTCATGCAAGATACTGTAGTACTGTTTGTTTTGCTGCTTCATTTGTAAGATCACTGAACATATTAATAGCATGTGAAGGTAAATGAAAGGCTTCTTTTACAACTGATACACTATTGCTACGTCTATGTATGTGTTATTGCTCTGGGAACTGAAAAGTCATTTGTTTCATCTGTATACAGATCCAGCATACTAAGTGTATGGTTGCCTAAAGCTAGTATTATGATTTATTTCTCATTGGCTTGATGTTATTTTTATATTCTATATTGTTAATGGGTCTCTCGGAATTCTGATTATAAGGCTGTTATGTTTGAATGTACTTTGTTATTTAATAAGCCTGCACTTCTATGATTTCAGTCAAACAGGAGAATTGCTTCCATTTTCAACTAGAGAAGAATACCTCCCAACTGTCCCGATTCTATCGGAACAGTCCACTTACTCAAACACCGGGAGTGCTTCAGATCTGATTGCTGCTGTGCGTTTTTGCACAGCGGGTTATCAGCAATAGACTGCGCATGTGGATGCACCATAAAGTGCACGCATGTCGGAAACAACAACAGGCATCGCAGAACAGCGACAGGCTGGTGCGAGAATTTCAATCGCACAGCCACTTGCATGCTGATTGACAGGAAGAGGCCATTTGTGGATGGTAACTGACCGTTTTCTGGGTGTGTCAGGGAAAACGCAGGCATTCCCAAGCGTTTTCAGGGAGGGTGTGTGACGTCAGCTCCAGACCCGATCAGCCTGTCCTCATTGCACTGTAGGTGTAAGTCCTGGGCTGCACACAGACTGCACAGACTGGAAAAATCATTCAATGGTGAGTGAGGTGTGAATGGATTTGCAGCTGTCCGCAGACTGAGGGTTTTTGCAACTCTGCGTGCACATGTGGTCACACACTTGCACGATGAATATACACTCTCCATGGGCGGTGACTATCTGAATGCAGCACAACAAATTTAGCAGCCCAGTGATCATGTCTGAATCACCCGCAGTGTCCCACTGTCCCAACTGCAGGCACAGTGTCCCGTATAGGAGAGCCTTTGATCACCGCTGCTCTGCAAATCAACAGGTGATCCCTGAATAGATGCGCATGTGCATGACATCTAAACATTGCAGGGAGGTGAGCCGGGGCTGCACAGCTACTTAGGGAGCATTGGGCAAGCCCCCAAAATGCTGAAGACAGGGTCATGCCTGGGACCGTGTCCCACCCACACTAACCACACTCCCTCCTGCCTGATGCCGCACTCCCTTTTTGGGCAGGCACGCATGAGGTCTCTACTTTATAGCAGCCAGAGTTGGGAGGTGTGGAAAAGTACAACTCTGTGACATTTGATGCTATTCATAGTTTCCAGGAGCAAACGCAGGATTTCTGGAGGGGGGTTTCCAAATGTTTGATTTTAGAGCGATTGTCACCAGGCCATGAAGGATGCATAATTAGTATGTAACAAGCTATAGTCTGACTCAAGCTAAGTGCAGGTTATGCAGGGACAAATTGGACCTGGCATTCACGAACGCCATGGGAGGGTGCGTGCATGGCAGAGTGGGTGCACAGGCATGGCGGCGTGCCACGAAGCAGGGGGTGTGGACTCGTGGCACGCCCCCATTTTTATTGAATCGCACACTACGCGGAGGCAAGGTGCACGGGGGTTATGCCGCGAGTCAGGGGGCGTGGACTCGCAACACGCCCCATATTTCTAACAAACAGACACTTCCATTCCTCTCTTTATACTGCATGTAGTGGCCACTGGCCAGAGTGTGGGGAAGGGGCGTTTCTGTGCCACTGGAAACCCCCCCCTGCGTTTGCCCATGGTTTCCCATATCTATTGCCAATACAAATTACTACAATTTTGTTACTCATTTTATATTGCTAAATGTTATTATTTTTATATAAAGATAAAGGGGTTGGTGCAGAGTCTGTACTATGTCAGATAGCACAGCATACAGTATCTTGTGTGAATTCATCATTTGCATGCCCAGAACGATTGGGGCACCCATATGAACCAATAGCAATTTGCATGATTATGGGACTAACTCAGCATGGGCCGCAAATGTAAAATCTTTCTCTTATGGGCAAAACCATGTTGCAGTGAGGGGACAGATATAACATGTGCAGAGAAAATTAGATTTACATGTAGCACTACATACATGTAGTCGCGTGTGATCAGGATGGCACTCATCCAAAGCATCACCACTATCAGCATAATAACAGTAAGACGTGTAAGGCCTTATTAGCGTCACCTATCTAGAATAAATGAAATCACTATAGAGGCGGATAATAGATTCCTTTTTGAGATATAAAACCTTTGTTTACAATGAACACAAGTGACATCAATTCCTGTGACTATGACTGTACATGCCCCCTCATTTATGTAATTGATATGGGTAAAAATATGGATACAGGTTGCATGACACATCATACTCCTGAGGAAGTCCAGCAGAGGCAAAACGGACGAAACGCATTGAGGAAGGACTGTAACTTCACCCTGATCGCAGATGAGAGGAAGTGTTATATCAGATAAGCTGTTTTATTTTTTATGAATGTACGGGCATTTATATGTGTTTTTATTATTAAACTTGTGTGAAACATATTGCACTATTATGTCCATTTGAATCTCTTTTATATGGCGTACTCGGATCTTGGGATTGTGGACAATCGGTGTTGCTGATTTACTTGTGGTTATATTGGATTTGCTTGAGAAAAGGTGGTTGGATTACCACCTAACACAGTACTTGTACACTTTGATAGGTATCAGAAGGTGGTGGATGTTAAACTGTGTTTTAAGAAATACTGCACTAGGAGGCGCTTTTTTCACTTTTTTACAGATGAACTATTAAGCCTGTTTTTGAAACTACTGGCAACTTGGAGAAGAGCAGCCACACCTTTATCAAGAGGAGGGAGTGCAATATGACTTTTTGAATTCAGTTGTGACATGGTTGCTTTGGCTGGAAAGAGGGGGAGCACTTAGTACCACTAATATTTCATAATGTATATGATTATTTACTAATTTTTGCCTTTTCCACTGATTTTCCATATATTGCTTGAGATGCTTAAGTGCATTAAAACCATTGCTTTGTAGTGTAGGGCCTAATTCAGATGCAGTCACAAAGAGGGTAACGCACAGTACGTAAATCAATGTTTTCTTACTGCGCATGCATCTGAGCCACAGTGCGCACATGCAGCGAGTGAGTTGTCATTGAGATCGCACTGAGGAATTAGTCGCAAAGTGGGTGACAAGAAGACAGCGTTTGGGGTAGTAATAGGGAGCGGTTGGGCAAACGCAGGTGTATCATGGTCATTCAGATGGTGTTTTCTGGGCATATATAAATTAGCAATTGCAAGCTTACTTGTAACTGGAGAGCCCTCTACATACTGTGAGAGCAGCTTTGCCATACAGAGGCACTCAGAAACTGTGACATGACCTGATTTTCTATGATGATACCGAGGTATCACCAATTATAGTCTGTTGGATGGAAATGATGCAATAGCAGTGAGTGTCCCTATGCTTATGTTAGTTTCTGCCCATATTAGCATATACAGATGTAGCCACTCTCACCGTGGATACATTTGTGCTAAACGCGCATGTCTGGCACAGCTAGGCACACCTGCACTGAGCCAAGATGTGATAACTGGTGATCCCATTGTTGTGAATGGGGCGCGTGGACGTTTCACATGCACGCGCATCCCATTCACAGCGATAGGCGTGACTAGGTGATATACAGAAAGAATGTAGCAGATTTCCATACAAGAAATGCCAGACAAATGACCATCAACTTTCCAGTAATGGGATTCGCTGGACTGAATGTTGTCACGTGCTATTTAACCAAGCTGAGTATTAAATTACTACCAATTATTTTTATGTGTTTGTGCATTCATTATGTTAAAGAGAAAATATATAAATGTGTTTAGCCATAAATAATCATAAAATATAATGTCGGGCATCACTTAAATCGGAAGCCCTGCTGCTTGCAATTTACCAAGTATCCTCCAGGTGATATGCACTCCACAATATTACCAAATACTGTATGCCGAGGATCTGCGGAGAGCTTGTACTGTAGGATGCTTTACCTACTGTATCGCTGCATTACCTATTATCTTTACTAACATAATTGGCCTAATTGTGTCATTATAACAGATAAGGATGATGAGTAGTACAGTCATTATTATATCTGACAAGTCAAGAGTGGATTGTAACCTGAGTGACTTCATCTTGTGTACTGTCTTTTACATGTCTCTATTAGATGATGTTAGGCAATAATGTGACTTTGCCCTATATTCTGGACATCTGTACAAAGTTGTGTATTCCTTTGTTTTATTCTAACTAAAGGCCTTGGAAGATACAGTACATACTGTATTAGCATAACCTACGTATTGTGTCAATGTGAGAACAGATAGACAAATTATATTTATAGTTAAATTATAGAAATACAAAGGTTTTTTAAAGCAGCAATCATTTACAAGGCACAGTTTTGTCTTGTAAATGATTGCAGCTTTAAAAAAATCTCCGAGATGGGTGTTTGTCCTTGGCATTTCAGCTTATACAGAATAAACTGTCTTTGTTATTTAATTAGTTGAGGTCAGCTAGAAGTAGACTGTTCAAAGGAAATTGGTACCGAGCCAAAGCAAAGCTGAGGGCCTGAATTTCCAGGGACTGTAGAGACCAATGATATAAATATCATATATATATATATATATACACACACACACACACACACACACACACACACACACACACACACACACACACACACACACACACACACACACACACACACACACACACACACACACACACACACACACACACACACACACACACACACACACACACACACACACACACACACACACTACGGATGGTGTAATGGTTAGCATTACTGCCTCACAGCACTGAGGTTATGGGTTTGATTCCCACCATGGCCCAACTGTGTGGAGTTTGTATATTCTCCCTGTACTTGTGTGGGTTTCTTCTGGGTACTCTGGTTTCCTCCCACAATCCAAAAATATACTGGTAGGTTAATTGGATCCCAACAAAAATTAACCCTAGTGTGCATGTGTGCATGTACATGTGGTAGGGAATATAGATTGTAAGCTCCACTGGGGCAGGGGCTGATGTGAATGGGCAAATAGTCTCTGGAAAGTGCTGTGGAATATGTGTGCACTATATAAATAACTGGTGATAAATAATTTTATATATATATATATATATATATAGTAGAGATGTGCGGTGGACACTTTTCGGTTTTTGTGATTTGGTTTTGGATCTGGATCTCTGTTCATGTGTTGGATATGAATTGGTTTTGGCAAAACCACCCTTTCTTGTTTTGGTTTTCATTTTAGATCTGGATTTAAAAACAAACAAACAAACAAACAAACAAACAAACAAACAAACAAACATAAAAACAGCTAAAATCACAGAATTTGGGGGTATTGTTGATCCTACAGTATTATTAACCTCAATAACATTCATTTCCACTCATTTCTAGTCTATTCTGAACACCTCACACCTCACAATATTGTTTTTAGTCCAAAAGGTTGTACCGAGGTAGCTGGATAACTTAGCTAAGCGACAAAAGTGGGTGGCACAAACACGTGGCCCATCTATGAGTGGCACTGCAGTGGCAGGCACAATGACAGTTTTAAAACTAGGCCCAAAAGAGCACATAATGCAAAGAAAAAAAAGAGGTGCAAGATGGAATTGTCCTTGGGCCCTCCCACCCACCCTTAGGTTTTTTAAACAGGACATGTACAGTTTAATAAACCCATAATTTCAGCGACAGTTGGTCACCCTAGAAAAAGCTAGCAAAGTTCTCAGAATCATAGCTAGCTACAAACATACCACCTCCATATCTGATGACTTTTCACTTTATGAGAAGAGGCAAGAGGAAGAGAACAGTGTCAAGAAGGTGATTAAAAATTAAAGAGGCACACGCAATCAGGAACAACACACATGTTTTCAACTCCACTCCGATATTGTTGTGGAACGGAAAGGACTTCAACCAAGCAAATATATAAAACCACATTTCTGGACAAACTGAAAAACTAGGGGCAAAAGCCTCCAAATTTGTACCCCCTTCTCCACTTTCAGGGAATAAAATAACCTCGGCTTTAATTTTGGGATGCAAATAAACTAGTGTACACCACAGGATCAAGATTGGATATTTTCCCCTCCATGGAGTCTGGAGACTTATTTTGTGAAAATATTGTAGGTTTCTTTTTTTCCATTTTTTGAATGCATTTTTATTTACATATTTTGTTGCAGATGCAGAGCATATCTGTGTGTCTTGTTTATTTTATTCATATTTTATTTTTAAATAAAGTAGCCACTTATATGTTTTAGCAGCCCCTGCCTGAGCCCCCACAACAGCCCCGGTTGGGTCAAGTTGAGTTCGGGTGGGTTCGGTACAGTACCAAGCAGGACTGTGTAGTGATTTTTTTGTTATTGAGCCCATGCCCTAATGGAGCTAACCACTCTACAGTCCAAACTCATTTCATACTATTAGTAGGACTGTGGGAGGAAGCAATGCTAACCTCTGTGCCAACAGCATGCCTCAGCCTGGCAAGCCAGAAATCTTCCTGGCTGTAATCCACCATGAGACTCCATACTGGGCCTTATTCAGTAACTGTTTGTGCCTCACCAGAGCTCCTGGCCCATCTAGTGCTGCAGTGCAATGGAAAGCTGATGCAATGCAAGATCACTGAAACTCTTCTAACATCTCAAGGTCTTGCGATAACCCTACGCAGCCCTTAGGAAATAAACCCTGTACAACAAATGTGCATCTTGTAAATAAATAAACCCAAAATGTGGAACATCAATAATAAATCAAAATTAAGGTTGACTAATTGGTGCCATTCATTTGAGAGAGTCTCTAACATGAAAAAAATTGAGAAGAACCTCTCTCTAATGCTGGGTACACAGTGCACACTAGAAGATGTAGATGAGCGGGTTCAGACAGGGCACCCTTGGAAATATATGGCAGACATATAGACATATAGACATAGGTGTGTTTGGAAATTCTAGATTTTTCAGACAGTTGCACTGGATTATGATTCTGTCTCTTGTGAGTCTGACTGACTTTGGCCACAAATGTGGTCTCATTAGAAAACACTTTGTCAAAATTGCAATTTCCATGTCCACCTTTGTGGCTATATGTTTTCACAAACCTGTTTGTGATGTTGAAGCTTGTTTCATATTCTGCTCTAGGCTTTAATTTAAACCTAGGATTAAGTACAGCTGTACCCCTCGAATTATATGGTAGCACCTTTGGACTTTTACAGCAGATAGGCAGCACCCTTGGACTTATACAGCCAGTGTTGGACTGTGGCATTAAGGGCCCACCGGGGGAATGCATTGATAATGGCCCATTCTTAGGGGTGTGGCCAGCCTTTAAAAGAGGTGTGGACAGCCTCCATCGAAGATTGAAATACACAATAGACTTGTGCAGTGTAATAAAACATATCTACTATGTATAATACAAGTGCACAGTCTGGAAACTGCTACCTAGAGGAAGGAGTGGGGCCCCAGGCATTGGAGCCCAACAGTGGTTTCCCCTGTACCCCTGTGGGCAGGTCCGACCCTGTATACAGCATACGCAGCACCCCTGGAGAATTACACAGCACAGCAGACAGGCAACAGTACCCCTGGACTTAAATGGCAGTGGGGCAGCACCCCTGGACTGATAGGGCAGATGGGAAGCACCCCATATAGGGCAGCACCCCTGGAATGATGTGGCAGCCAAAGAAAAGATGTGCAAGATTGAATTGTCCTTGGGGCCTCCCACCCACCCTTATTTTGTATAAACAGGACATGAACATTTTAACAAACCAATCATTTCAGTGACAGGGTCTGCCACAAGACTGTGGCTGAAATGACTGGTTGGTTTGGGCCCCCACCAAAAAAAGTAACAAATTAATTTCTCCATGCTCAAACTGGCTCTACAGAGGCAAAATGTCATCCTCATCCTCAGATTCCTCCTTTCAGTGACTACATCCTCACCCTCACAGAAAAATAATATTCAAACAAAACACATAGGCCCTCATTCTGAGTTGATAACTCGCTAGCTGCTTTTAGCAGCAGTGCAAACGCTAGGCCGCCGCCCTCTGGGAGTGTATCTTAGCTTAGCAGAAGTGCGAAGGAAAGGTTAGCAGAACTGCTTGAAAAAAATTTTATGCAGTTTCTGAGCAGCTCCAAACCTACTCCTACCTTGCGATCACTGCAGACAGTTTAGTTTCTATTTTGATGTCACAAACACGCCCTGCGTTCAGCCAGCCACTCCTCCGTTTCCCCAGCCACGCCTGCATTTTTACCTGTCACGCCTGCGTTTTTTAGCACACTCCCTGAAAATGACCAGTTACCACCCAGAAACACCCACTTCCTGTCAATCACTCACCGATCAACAGAGCGACAGAAAAGCGTCACTAGACCTTGTGTCAAACTGCATAATTTTGTGTGAAAGTACTTCGTGCGTGCGTACTGTGGCCCGTACGCATGCGCAGAAATGCCGATTTTTAGCCTGATCACTGTGCTGCGAACAACGGCAGCTAGCGATCAACATGGAATGAGGGCCATAATTTGGACTGATTACGCTATTACCCAAAGTTTCTGAACTTGACAATGACATGATGAATGCGCTGCAGGTGATGTACAGTATAAAGGAGGATGTTCCTAGTTGGTTAATGTCATTACACCTACTTATTATGGATTGACAAAGGCAACAGATGGATTGACACCTGTGGTCCAGATTTGTGGAGAAATAATTTCACACCAAAGAAGCGTCTTTTTTTGGTATTTTGCCCAGGCATTGCAATGGGCTTTCTTATCCCATGGCCAACAACTGTCTCCACTAGTGCCTTATTCAAACAAACCACATCACCATCAGAATTCTCAATGTCAACTTCCTCCTCAGCGCCAGCTACACCAATATCCTCCTCATCCTGGTGTACTTCTACAGTGCCATCCTCAATCTCAATATCAGCAACTGGACTGGTGGGCATCCAAATGGTGGTAGGAGCCTCCTCTTCCCATACAGTCTGGGGAAGTTCAGGCTTAGACATCACAACCGCGGACACACTTGGACTCTCCTTGGTATTTGTGATATCTCTGAATGCACAGTATTTTTCCTGTGCTTTAACAAGCTTTATTTTTTTAATTTTTGAGACGGAGGAGGGCTTGCATCTTCATGAGAAGCTGAACCACCAGTCATGAACATAGGCCAAGGTCTTAGCCTTTCCTTGCCACTTCATGTTGTGAATGGCATATTTTAAATTTTACATTTCTTATCAGATAATTAATTTTTTGTTTTGGTTCTTTTCTTTGCTTCTTGGATTTTACATGCCCTCTATGACATTGGGCATTGGCCTTTTCAGATGACGTTGATGGAATTGCATCGTCAATGTCATGACTGGTAGCAGCAGCAGCTTTAGCACTAGAACTAGAAACTGAAAGTGGTTCCTGATCCTTCACTATTTTTTCCTCCAAATTTTTGTTCCCCATTTCATAGGACAGCACCCCTTTATTATTATAGCATACAGAATAGTGCCCCTTTATTTTCACAGCACCCCTGAATTTTACAGCATACAAGACATGGCCAGTGTACATTTATTTTCACAGCAATCCTGTATTTTTACAGCAAACAGGACAGTGTAAGGACCCCTGTATTTTCACAACACCCCTCTAATTTTACAGCATACAAGACAGGGCCAGTACCCCATTATATTCACAGCAACCCTGTATTTTTACAGCATACAGGACAGGGTGAGTGTACATTTCTTTTTACAGCATTCCAGTATTTTTACACCATACAGGACAGTGCCAGCACCCCTGTATTTTTACAGTATACAGGACAGGGCCAGTACCCATTTATATTCACAACACCCCTGTAATCGTACAGCATACAAGACAGGGCCAGCACCCCTTTGTGTTCACAGCACCCCTGTATTTTTACAGCACATAAGACAGGGCCAGTGTACATTTATTTTCACAGCACCCCTGAATTTTTACAGCATACAAGACAGGGCCAGTGTACATTTATTTTCACTGCACCCCTGAATTTTTACAGCATACAAGACAGGGCCAGTATACATTTATTTTCACTGTACACTTGAATTTTTCCAGCATACACGACAGGGCCAGTGTAGATTTATTTTCACTGCACCCATTTTTAAAGCATACAAGACAGGGCGAGTGTACATTTATTTTCACAGCATCCCTGACTTTTTACAGCATACAAGACAGGGCCAGTGTACATTTATTTTCACTGCACCCCTGAATTTTTACAGCATACAAGACAGGGCCAGCATACATTTATTTTCATTGTGCACTTGAATTTTTACAGCATACAAACAGGGCCAGTGTAGATTTATTTTCACTGCACCCATTTTTAAAGCATACAAGACAGGGCGAGAGTACATTTATTTTTACAGCATCCCTGACTTTTTACAGCATACAAGACAGGACCAGCACCCTCGTATTTTCACAGCATACAGGAAGACAGTGCCTTGCACAGCACAGTGACAGCCAGGACAGCAACACCCATGTACAGCTGCAGCACCCCTAACAGCACATGAAACACCAGTGAAAGCCAGGATAGCACCCTTAACATCACAGGGACACCACAGTGACAGGACAGCACCCCTAGAGAGCACACACTGACCCCACCCGATGCCACCACCCACAGAGAGACAGAGGTCTGTCTTCCTCACTCTCCAAGTCTGGAGTGAAAATGGCAAAGATGGCTTTATATGGAACCCAAAACTCATGAGTATCCGACAGTGGGATGATGATGCTTTGCCTCGTTCTTGGATCCGAGTCTGGCGGGAAGTTCCGAGCCAGACTCGTTTTCTGTCTCTGATCGTGAAGTTCAGGGGGGTTCGATTCTCTGGGAACCGAACCCGCTCATCTCTAAAATCTCCTATATAATAGCTCAGATCTGTGATTTTGTGACTCATTTGCTAACGCTGGGCGGAGTCACAACACTGGGTGGAGTTAGTCAAATGAGTCACAGATCTAGGCAAATCTATAGGAGGCTAGGAGCAGAAGCAGATAGTATGGGCATGGCACAGGCAGGGGTGCATACCTCCCAGCTTTCTTCAGGCAGACAGGGCTGCATACCTCCCAGCTTTCTTCAGGCAGAAGGAGGGACACACAGGCAGCGAAAAGGGGGCGTGACCAACGAAAAGGGGCGTGGCCTCACGCATGCAGCGTCTCCTGGGAGCTAACCAGTCACTCCCAGTCTCCCCTTTCCACAGTGCCCGGCAGCCGCGAGGTCCACGGTGTGTGACTGAGGAGTGGGGGAGGGATGCGGACGGGCAGGGGAAGCAGGACTCCAACCTGAGAGAGTCAGCCATGCCAAGTCTCCACCAGCAGCAGATCGCAACAGCAGCAGTGACTCCGGTAAGACACATCTGTCTGTCACCACTGTTTTGTCCCTAATACCAATCTCTCCCGTGCCCTGTGTTCTGTCATGTCCCTGTCACCCTTATCCTGGCCCTGTCACCCTTATCCTGGCCCTGTCACCATTATCCTGGCCCTTTCACCCGTATCCTGGCCCTTTCACCCTTATCCTGGCCCTGTCATCCTTATCCTGGCCCTGTCACCCTTATGCTGGCCCTGTTACCCCTATCCTGGCCCTGTCACCCCTGTGCTTGCTCTGTCAACCCTATACTGGCCCTGTTACCCCTGTCCTGGTCCTGCCGCCCCTACCCTGGCCATGTCACCCCTATCCTGTCCCTGTCATTTCTGTCCTGGCCCCGTCGCCCCTGTCCTGGCCCCGTCACCCCTGTCCTGGCCCCGTCACCCCTGTCCTTGCCCCGCCACCCCTGTCCTGGCCCCGCCACCCCTGTCCTGGCCCCGTCACCCCTGTCCTGACCCTGTCACCCCTGTCCTGGCCCTCACCCCCCTGTTCTGACCCTGTCACCCCTCTCCTGGCCCTGTTACTGCATACCCTCCAACTACCTTTTTGGCAGGTACAGTACCCGCAGCGCCTCCAGACCCCTCCCCAATGCACCACACCTCCGTACCTTCCCCTACCCCACACGCTGTGCCTCCAGACCCCCTACACCACCCGCGGCTCCCACTCCCCCGCCCCTCCACCACCCACAGCACCTCCAGGCCCCCTCTACCATCCATCCCCCATATATGTCTCCCCCCACACCTGCCCCCCCTCCACTTACAGCATCTGCAGACACCCTCCTCAATCCGTGGCCCCCCCTCACCCACCCTCACCCACCCATGGCACCCACACACCTGCCCTTCCACCACCTGCAGCGCCTCGAGACCCCTATCCGCCGCACCACCTGTACCTGCTCCTCCCCCACCCATGGTGCCTCCGGACCCCCTACCCCACCCCCGGCACCCCCGCCCCTTCCCATCCCACAGCACCTCCAAAACCCTTCACCCATCCTTAACATCCCCGCACCTGCCCCTCTCCCACCCATGGCACCCCTGCCACTCCCCCACCTGCAGTGCCTCCGGACCCCTCCCCAATCTGCAGCCCCCACTCTTCGGACCCTCCCCCATCCGCAGCACCTCCCGACCCTTCCCCATCCGGGACCTCCCCGCTTCCGCCCCCCCTCCACCCGCAGCAGCTACAGACACCCTCCCCCATTCGCAGTCCCCCCCGCACCCGCTCATTCTGTACATCGTGCCCTGCAGGTGCTGTTAACGCCATCGCAAGGGGCTGCACCTCCCTCACCATCGCACGCCCATTCATTGTGCAATATTTAACCACTAACAAAGGAATGCAGGTAATACTCCATATAACACAAATATTGAACCCTAGAAAGGCATGCAAGGGTTAAGGGGGCGTAGCCCCTTGCGACGGTGTGAAGAGCGCCCGTAGGGCACGATGAAGCACCTAGTATACATATATATATATATATATATATATATATATACTCTGTGTGCGTATATATATATATATATATATATAGCCAAAGAAAGAAGGCGGCACTCAGAGTCTCAAGAGCTTAGTGAATACCGACCCGTGTTTATTTCAACGTTTCGGGGGACGGACCCCGTCTTCAGGAAACACAAAACAAGTGTGGCACACAGTGTACAAACTTTAAATAACTCACCACTCCATTAAACGCCAGCCTCCGGTGCGAAGGCGCCGCCCGCGGCTCCGGGTCCCGAACTTCCGGATACGTGACTCCTCTGTTCTCGGAAGCTACATCACCAGGTAGCCCGACTGCGCCCTGCAGCGGCTGTTGGCATGGAAACATGTCAATAAATACATCGTAAAATACAAGCAATGTATACATAAAAACTCCGTGCAGCCTGTTACCACAACAGGGCTGAACAGGCATAAAAAAGTGTTATTAATCGGACTGTCAGTCCTATACAAACATAAGTATAAAAAATGTGATAAATAGTGACGGCCTAAGACACACTGGCAATTATTATTCCAGTGTGAATCATGGTGAAAATAAAACTGTATCATACTATGGGTCCTGCAAGAACCTAACGACAATGCACATAAAGCTTTTTAAAAAAAAAACAAATTATTGTTCAGCACATAGCCCCCATTCTAATGGCTCCAGACTCGATCATATAATTTGTGTGTAGCGAATCCAGTTACACTTTCCACTAAGGGGCATAACAGCCCACTCATCAAACCAAATTACATGGATTGATAATCTGTCTCTAACTCACTATTTTTAACGAGAACAGCTCACTATTTTTAAAGAAAACAACTCAGCCCTAGGCTATCATTCAGACCCCTTGGGGTGATGGTATCTAGTTTATAGATCCATCGCGATTCGAGTTGTAGCAATTTTTTTGCCCTATTCCCTCCCCGAAGGGAGGCTGGGACCTGATCTACAATTTTATACCGCAAGGAAGCTAATGGATGTCGGGCATGGGCAAAATGCCGCGCCACTGGTTGCTCGCTCACTCCCGAATGTAATGCTGCCCGGATGGCCGATCTATGTTGGGCCATCCTTTCCTTGAACTGGCATTGTGTTTTTCCTACATAATAGGAGCTGCAAGGGCAAATGAGAACATACACTACAAAATTTGAGCTGCATGTCAGTGGCCTTTTAATAGGGATCTTTTTCCCAGTATGAGGATGTGATATGTAATTCCCTGTCAGCATATAGCTGCAGGTCGTACATCCAAGGCACTTGTAGCATCCTGGCTTGCGGCTCAAAAATTTTTTAGCAGATGGTGTGCTTTTGAACCCTGTGACATCACTTTTCACCAGTAGGTCTTTCAAGTTTGCACTACGGGTATAACATGGCATAATTTTTTTATGTTGTAAAGTGGGTAAACTAGGGTCCGATGCCACCATCGGCCACAGCTGTTTCATTTGTTTACATGTTCTCTGGCTAGCTGTATTAAATTCGTTTATCCATGGAACCCTGTTGTCAGAAGCTTTGGCTGAATGACCTTGGAGTAACTCCAATCTATTCTTAGCAGTAGCTTTCTTTCTCGCTGTCTGTAACAGTTTCAGAGGATATCCTCTTTGTAAAAATTTCTCTGTCATGAGATTTAATTGTAACTCCAATTCCTCAGGTTCACTGGTAATCCTGCGAACCCTGAGGAATTGTGAAAAAGGTAAACCCCTGACTGTAGCTGGAGGATGGAAACTGTCAAACCGCAACAGAGTGTTGCGGTCTGTAGGTTTTGTGTAAATAGATGTCTGGATCTTACCATCTTTAATCATGATTTTCACATCCAGGAAACAGATTTGTTGTTCGTTCATAACTACAGTGAACTTTACTGGGCTATCTGAGGCATTATGTTTATCCACCAGGGATCTCAAGGCCCCTGGTTCCCCATCCCAGAACAACAGTAAATCATCTATGTACCTGTAATACAATATTACATGTGTGGAGATGGACGTGTTTGTAAAGAACAACTGTCTCTCCACCTCCCACATGTAAGCATTGGCCAGGGATGGAGCCACTGCTGACCCCATGGCACATCCGGCGATTTGTTGAAAAAAACGCCCATTGAATAAAAAATAATTCTTAGTTAACGTGAACTCTAATAGCTGCGCAAATAGCTCAATATCTGGCCCCTCATAGGCGGCATTGTTCGAAATCAAGTGCTTTACTGCCATGATGCCAGCCTGATGAGGGATGCATGTATATAGGCTTGTTACGTCCATGGATGCCATAGTCATCCCTGACGGTATCTTATCTATGGATAACAACTTACTGAGAAGCATATTTGTATCTTTAAGATGCGATAATGTGGCCTGTACACATGGTTGCAAAAACGTGTCTAAAAAGATCGAAATTGGCTCACATAAGGAACCCCTGGCCGATATAATCGGTCGCCCGGGGGGATTTCTTGCGTCCTTATGGACCTTTGGGATGGTATAGAACACAGGCACCACAGGATGTGGACAGATTAGCTTGTTATACACTTCTGGCGAGATAAGCCCCTCCCCCTTGGCCTCCATTAATATGGAGTCCAATTCGGCCTTAAAGGTCATGGTGGGGGTCATCATCCAGTGCTAAATATGTATCGTGATCAGATAATAACCGGTCACACTCTTTGATGTACTCTGTAGTGTTCAACACTACAATGGCACCCCCTTTATCTGCCCCCCTGATGATGATGTCCTGTCTGTCCCCTAGGGACTTGAGGGCAAGATTTTCTTCTTTAGTGAGGTTTTTGAACGTCATCGGGGTTGGTTCGTCCTGTAAGAAGTCCATCATGCGTGTAAAAGTTCTAATTGAGGGATGCTGTGACACTGGGTCAAATTGAGAAGGTTGTCCCAATTTCTTAATCTGTGGCTTCAGGACACTCTCAGTAGATGTATCCGTGGTTTTGCCAAAATATTCTTTTAATTTTAAAGTCCTGTGGAACTTATATGTCTCGACCTTCCACCCAAATTTGCTCGGTAAGTTGGTGGGTATATATGAGAGGCCCTTACTAAGCACCGATGTTTCTGCTGCAGAAAGGGGCGAGGTGGACAAGTTAAAGATTAGGTCCGATGTGACCGGGGAGGTCTTCCCCCCCGTCTGCCTCCTCGACTGGCCGCCCCGCCTTGTGGGTTTTTTCTCTTTCCCGAGGCCACTGCCTGGGTGATAGCCCCTAAAGGGACCTCCTTGGAGGTAGAAGCTGTATTTGAGGCGATTGTATCGTCGGTATCGCTGGCTGATGTACTGTGTTGATGTCTCTGTGTTCTCCATCTGTGCCCCCGGCTTGGGCGTGGGCCTCCCTGGTTACTGGCGGTATTGGTTAGCCATGTGTAGACTCGATGCTGTTCGTAATCAGCCTGTACCTAACGCAGCTTTTCTTTTTTGTATTTGGTGAGTTCAATTCTATACGTGTCCACTTGTGACTTCAGTTTTTCCAGCCAGTTCGTGGATTTATCATCCGTTAATGTCCGTAGATGTTGTTCTTCAAATATCCGTAGTTTCTCCTTAGTAAGATTGACTTCACGGGTAGACTCCTCGATGATGAGCAGCATCAGGTCCATTGCGCATTTATTCAGGACCGAGATCCATCGTTTACAGAATAACGCATTATAGCGCCCAATAGTGGGGATATTCTGTACACGGAAGCCCCGTGGGATCTGCTTGTTTCTGAAATAATCAGAAAGGGTCCTCCCGTGATACATGAAGTCAATCTCCCGCTTACGTAGTTTGAATAACTCCCGGAACAGTTCATCATTCGTGACAGTGGAGTCCTCATCTCCCATAAGTACTTTAATGAGTATTTGTTCAGCTTCAATGTCTCAGAAGCTTAATGTGTCATAATTCTCACACTGTAGCACGTAGGACAAGGGGTCACCTGGATCGACTTCCATGGTCGCCATGTATGTGTTAGGCGCTGGGGTCCGCTTGTCCGCGCGGCCCGGCGCCTAGCAACTAGAGACGCCGTGCACGTACAGCCGCCGGCTCCCTAGCAACGCTAGACGCTGGGCGCGCTGAGCCGCATGGACCCTAGCAACGGGGACGCCACTGGCGGACTGCGTTCCCCATTGCTAGGCTTTAGGAAATTAGATATTCACCTGCTCTCTGGCCGTGCAGCAAGGCAGCTGCACGGCATTTATTCTAATCAGCCTTTAGCAGCTGATTGGAGGACTTCTTGTTAAATACACTCCCAGGGCTTCTCACAGACGCCGGTAATAGCTTCCTGCATGCTGCCTTTGTTTGCTGAGAGTCTGTTTCCAGTCCTGCTGTATCCGGTCATTCCAGTCCTCAGAAGTCCGGTATTCGGGAGTTGTCATCTCATCCCAAGAGGTCGTTTGGTTCCCTGGAGTCCTGACTGATCACCGTTTTATATCCAGTGGTGTTCGTGAGTTGCGGCTCTGCCGTGTGTTGCGGCTCAGCCGCTTTACCTTTTATATTTTGTGTTTGGAGCATTTGCGGAGGGTTCCGCTTCCACAAGTCCTCTCTGGTACTCGGCGGTGCCGGGTAGGAGAATTGGACAAGTGGATATTTTGGTTTTCCTTTTCCCTGGCGGTTTCTCCGCACATATTATAGTTTTGAGTTTGCTTAGCCCCTGGCCTGGTTGTTTAGTTAGAGGGCCTCTTGTTATCACCCTGTCTCGGGTTTCCCTTTGTCTCTCATTAAGACCGGGGGGCATCGAAGTTGGGCAGACATAATCCGCCCTTCAAACGCGGCTGCCAAGGGCTCAAGAAACCATAGTCTCGCAGGGGATTTCTGACAACACGGGTGAGACAACAGAGTTAGGGCGCCAGGGGCTATTTTCCTGTCCTGCTCCCTTCCCCAGCATTCCGTTCCAGTGCTCCGGTCCTTGCCATAAGATCTCCTCTGACCAGAGTGCTGGAATCATAACATTATTACCGGCCATACCAAAACTTAAAATTAAACGGGGTTTAATTTTTTCTCATTCAGTTTTGTGAGAGTTTATCGGCCTCATGAATCCAACAGGTTTAGGGCCAAATCCTGGTCAGCTCTTAGTCAGCCAGATTCAAGAACTTACTCAGATGGTTCAGGATCTTTCTCTTCGGGTGAAGTCGCAGGAAGATCTTTTGCGAGCTTCCCCAAGGGTAGTCCCTGAATCAAAGATGCATTTGCCTGACCGTTTTTCTGGTGATAGAAAAGAGTTTTTTAATTTTAAAGAATCCTGTAAACTTTATTTTCGTTTAAGACCGACTTCCTCGGGTACTGAATCTCAGCGGGTCGGGTTTATTATTTCTTTGCTCCAGGGGGATCCTCAGACCTGGGCATTTGGTTTAAGAGCAGAGGATCCGGCTTTGTTGTCAGTTGACGCCTTTTTTGAGTCTTTAGGGCTCTTGTATGATGACCCTGATAGAGAGGCGTCCGCTGAAAGTCAGTTGCGCGCTCTCAGACAGGGTAGAAATCCTGCGGAGGGTTATTGTACGGAGTTTCGCCGTTGGTCGAACGACTGTGGCTGGAATGACCCAGCCCTGCGCAGTCAGTTTCACCTCGGCTTATCAGAGTCTATAAAAGACAGTCTCCTTCAGTACCCCGCTCCTGAGACTCTCGATAAACTCATGGAGCTTTCTATTAAGATTGATCGTCGTCTCAGAGAGCGGAGGGCTGAAAAAGGAACACCTGTAAGGTCAAGTCCGTGTGTATATTCCATTCCTGAAGACGTAGAGGAGCCGATGCAGATGGGTCTCTCCCGGCTGTCTCCTGAAGAAAGAGCCAGAAGGCAAAATTCTGGTCTTTGTCTGTACTGTGGGGGTAAGGGACATTTTGCTCGTAATTGTCCGAACAAGTCGGGAAACGCTTTGACCAGGTGAATTGTGAGGGGGTTCACCTAGGTCTGCAGCTTATCTCCTCGAATAACTCCCTTTTAGTCCCAGTTAAAGTTTCCTTTGGCAGCCTCAGTTCTTCGGTGTCGGCTTTTGTTGACAGTGGAGCTGCAGGAAACTTTATGGATTTAACTTGGGCTAAGGCCTTAGGCATTCCTCAGTTACCTTTGGGTAGGTGTGTCACCATGCATGGCTTAGATGGGAGTCCGCTGTCTAATGGGATTATTTCTCTCCGTACACCCCCTGTACTACTTACAGTAGGAGCTCTACATTCCGAGAAAATCGAGTTCTTTCTTACACATTGCCCAGCAGTTCCAGTTGTTCTGGGTCACCCTTGGCTGGCCTTTCATAATCCCACCATTGATTGGCGGTCGGGGGAGATTTCACATTGGGGTACTTTTTGTGATAAGGAATGTATCACGTTTCCAGTCAGAGTAGCAGCTATCATTCCAGAACTCATTCCGGTGGAATACCAGGAGTTTGCTGATGTTTTCTCCAAAGGCAATGCGGACATTCTGCCTCCCCATCGGCCTTATGATTGTGCTATTGAGTTA
The DNA here is from genome assembly GCF_028390025.1 of Pseudophryne corroboree. Taxonomy (NCBI): domain Eukaryota; kingdom Metazoa; phylum Chordata; class Amphibia; order Anura; family Myobatrachidae; genus Pseudophryne; species Pseudophryne corroboree. The sequence continues at coordinate 550,258,101 of NC_086446.1, read as the reverse complement.
ATTCCTGGTGCCGCATTGCCAAAGGGAAGATTATATGCATTATCCGGGCCAGAAACTGCGGCTATGAATGATTATGTAAAGGAGAGCCTTGAGAAAGGATTTATTAGACCATCAAAATCTCCTTTAAGTGCAGGCTTCTTCTTTGTGGAGAAAAAGGATGGCTCGCTTAGACCTTGCATTGATTTTAGAGCCCTGAATAAGATCTCAGTTAAAAACACCTATCCTTTGCCGTTTATTTCTGTACTCTTTGATCAGTTACGTTCTGCTGTGATTTTTTTCTAAAATTGACCTTAGAGGAGCGTACAACCTCATCCGAATTAAATCTGGAGATGAGTGGAAAACGGCCTTCAGTACTCAGTCGGGTCACTACGAATACCTGGTGATGCCGTTCGGCCTGTCCAATGCTCCAGCAGTTTTTCAAGACCTCATTAACGATGTGCTCCGTGACTTCCTAGGGAAATTCGTGGTCGTTTACTTAGACGACATCCTGATTTTTTCTGAATCAATGGAACAACATGTTACCCAGGTGCGTCTGGTTCTTCAAAAGTTACGTGAGAATCATTTATATGCCAAGCTGGAGAAGTGTGAGTTTCATGTCACGGAAGTATCTTTTTTAGGGTACATAATTTCCCCTCAGGGATTTTCCATGGAACCAAAGAAACTCCAGGCCATCCTTAGTTGGGCGCAACCCACCAATTTAAAAGCAATTCATCGCTTTTAGGGTTTGCGAATTATTATAGGAGGTTCATTCATTCTTTTTCTGACCTGGTTGCTCCCATTGTAGCTCTGACAAAGAAAGGAGCGGATCCTACCAACTAGTCGCGTGAAGCTGAGTTGTCCTTCCGGGCCTTCAAACAAGCCTTAGTCTCGGCTCCAGTCCTCAGACATCCTAATCCGGAATTGCCCTTTGTGGTGGAGGTTGATGCCTCGGAGGTTGGAGTGGGGGCTATCCTTTCTCAAAAGGATCCGGAGTCTCTGGAGTTACATCCTTGTGCCTTTATGTCCAGGAAATTCTCCTCCGCTGAATCCAACTATGACGTTGGTAATCGGGAGTTACTGGCGGTAAAGTGGGCTTTCGAGGAGTGGAGGCATTGGCTGGAGGGAGCAAAACATACTATTTCGGTATTGACTGACCATAAGAACCTGCAATACATTGAATCGGCTAAGCGGCTTAATGCCCGGCAGGCACGTTGGGCATTATTTTTTACGCATTTCAAATTTATAATCACTTTCAGGCCTGGTTCCAAGAATACTAAGGCTGATGCCCTGTCACGTAGCTTTCCTCCGGTTCACAATAACAATCCTGTTACCCCCATACTTCCATCTTCGGTTAAAACAGCTTCAACACCAAGCTCCTAGAATTACTCCTGCTGGTCGTCTTTACGTCCCTGAGTTTTTGAGAGCTACTGTTTTAACGGAATTCCATGATAACAAAGTTTCAGGGCAACCAGGGGTCTCTAAGACATTGGAGTTAGTCTCTCGCTCAGTATGGTGGCCTGGTCTTTCTAAAGACGTCAAGGAATTTGTTTATTCATGTCAGGTTTGTGCACAGCATAAGGTTCCCCGTTCCTTGCCCATCGGGCAACTTATGCCCTTAAATGTTCCTCTCAGGCCGTGGTCTCATATTTCCATGGATTATGTGGTTGACCTTCCCCTTTCAGCCGGATATTCCGAGTCATATGGGTGGTAGTGGACCGCTTTAGTAAAATGGTTCATTTTATTGCTCTTCCCCGATTGCCTTCTGCCCAAGGGTTGGCAGTTTTGTTTCTCCGCCATGTATTCAGGCTTCATGGGTTGCCTACTGATATTGTTTCTGATCGGGGTCCACAATTCATCGCACAATTCTGGAAATGTTTTTGTGCCTCATTGAAGATGAAATTGTCGTTAACATCCGGTTACCACCCACAATCCAACGGGCAAACCGAACGAGTTAACCAATCATTGAAACAATATTTGCACTTGTATTCAGCCAAACTCCAGAATGATTGGTCCGAGTTTCTTCCGTTGGCTGAATTTGCTTACAATAATTCTTGTCATTCCTCCACTAAAGAGTCTCCATTCTTTTCAGTTTTTGGTTTTCACCCCAGAGCTAATTCTTTTTTTCATCATTCCTCAGTCTCCTCGCTTACCTTAACCTCCCATCTCAGAGCCATTTGGAAAAAGGTGCACCTTGCTCTCAGAAAAGCGGCCTTTCGAGAGAAGAAATTTTCTGACAGGCTCCGACGTCCTTGCACTTTTAAGGTGGGAGATAGGGTGTGGTTGTCGACTCGCAACATCAGGCTTCGACAATCCTCGGCTAGACTGGGACCCAAATTTATTGGGCCATTTCTTATTATTAAAAGAGTCAACCCAGTTGCCTTTCGGCTACGTTTACCAAGATCTCTCAGGATTGGAAATACGTTTCATTGTTCCCTGTTGAAACAATACGTTTCTTCCAGTAGGTTTCCTCGGAGGATCTCTCAGGGTAGATCTCCAGTGGATGTACAGGGACAGCAGGAGTTCTTGGTAGAGAAGGTTCTCGATTCCAAATTATCCCGGGGTCGGCTTTATTTTTTAGTTCACTGGAAAGGCTATGGTCCAGAGGAAAGGTCTTGGGTCCTGGATAAGGATCTTCATGCCCTTAGGCTCAAGAGGGCATTTTTTCGGGAATTTCCTCAGAAACCTGGCTTTAGGGGTTCCTTGACCCCTCCTCAAAAGGGGGGGGTACTGTTAGGCGCCGGGGTCCGCTTGTCCGCGCGGCCCGGCGCCTAGCAACTAGAGACGCCGTGCACGTACAGCCGCCGGCTCCCTAGCAACGCTAGACGCCAGGCGCGCTGAGCCGCACGGACCCTAGCAACGGGGACGCCACTGGCGGACCGCGTTCCCCGTTGCTAGGCTTTAGGAAATTAGATATTCACCTGCTCTCTGGCCGTGCAGCAAGGCAGCTGCACGGCATTTATTCTAATCAGCCTTTAGCAGCTGATTGGAGGACTCCTTGTTAAATACACTCCCAGGGCTTCTCACAGACGCCGGTAATAGCTTCCTGCATGCTGCCTTTGTTTGCTGAGAGTCTGTTTCCAGTCCTGCTGTATCCGGTCATTCCAGTCCTCAGAAGTCCGGTATTCGGGAGTTGTCATCTCATCCCAAGAGGTCGTTTGGTTCCCTGGAGTCCTGACTGATCACCGTTTTATATCCAGTGGTGTTCGTGAGTTGCGGCTCTGCCGTGTGTTGCGGCTCAGCCGCTTTACCTTTTATATTTTGTGTTTGGAGCATTTGCGGAGGGTTCCGCTTCCACAAGTCCTCTCTGGTACTCGGCGGTGCCGGGTAGGAGAATTGGACAAGTGGATATTTTGGTTGTCCTTTTCCCTGGCGGTTTCTCCGCACATATTATAGTTTTCAGTTTGCTTAGCCCTTGGCCTGGTTGTTTAGTTAGAGGGCCTCTTGTTATCACCCTGTCTCGGGTTTCCCTTTGTCTCTCATTAAGACCGGGGGGCATCGAAGTTGGGCAGACATAATCCGCCCTTCAAACGCGGCTGCCAAGGGCTCAAGAAACCATAGTCTCGCAGGGGATTTCTGACAACACGGGTGAGACAACAGAGTTAGGGCGCCAGGGGCTATTTTCCTGTCCTGCTCCCTTCCCCAGCATTCCGTTCCAGTGCTCCGGTCCTTGCCATAAGATCTCCTCTGACCAGAGTGCTGGAATCATAACAGTATGTTGTCGGTTGCTGCACACTGCTGAAGGCGTCTGCTGTGGCTATGGCGAGCTTTAACTTGCAGGTTCCCAGTGCACAATACAGTCTGTAGTTCCCAAACCCCCGTGCAGTGTGGAAGACTGTGTTTCTGAATCCAATGAGTATGGTAAAAATAAGGAGGTAACCTTGACTGAGGTGGGTCCGCTGGGTCATGCAATGCAGGGTCCCACCAATGTATACTCCTTGCTGCAGTCCGGCACTCTCACTCCACCTGGGTATTTGCTCAGGTGCCTTCCTTAAGGAGTGATACTCCTTATACAGCTAAAGAAAGAAGGCAGCACTCAGAGTCTCAAGAGCTTAGTGAAAACCGACCCGTGTTTATTTCAACGTTTCGGGGGACGGACCCCCGTCTTCAGGAAACACAAAACAAGTGTGGCACACAGTGTACAAACTTTAAATAACAAATAACAAGCAGATCCCACAGGGCTTCCGTGTACAGAATATCCCCACTATTGGGCGCTATAATGCGTTATTCTGTAAACGATGGATCTCGGTCCTGAATAAATGCGCAATGGACCTGATGCTGCTCGTCATCGAGGAGTCTACCCGTGAAGTCAATCTTACTAAGGAGAAACTACGGATATTTGAAGAACAACATCTACGGACATTAACGGATGATAAATCCACGAACTGGCTGGAAAAACTGAAGTCACAGGTGGACACGTATAGAATTGAACTCACCAAATACAAAAAAGAAAAGCTGCGTAAGGTACAGGCTGATTACAAACAGCATCGAGTCTACACATGGCTAACCAATACCGCCAGTAACCAGGGAGGCCCACGCCCAAGCCGGGGGCGCAGATAGAGAACACAGAGACATCAACACAGTACATCAGCCAGCGATACCGACGATACAGTCGCCTCAAATACAGCTTCTACCTCCAAGGAGGTCCCTTTAGGGGCTATCACCCGGGCAGTGGCCTCGGGAAAGAGAAAAAACCAACAAGGCGGGGCGGCCAGTCGAGGAGGCAGACGTGGCGGAAGACCTTCCCGGTCACATCGGACCTAATCTTTAACTTGTCCACCTCGCCCCTTTCTGCAGCAGAAACATCGGTGCTTAGTAAGGGCCTCTCATATATACCCACCAACTTACCGAGCAAATTTGGGTGGAAGGTCGAGACATATAAGTTCCACAGGACTTTAAAATTAAAAGAATATTTTGGCAAAACCACGGATAAATCTACTGAGAGTGTCCTGAAGCCACAGATCAAGAAATTGGGACAACCTTCTCAATTCGACCCAGTGTCACAACATCCCTCAATTAGAACTTTTACACGCATGATGGACTCCTTACAGGATGAACCAACCCCGATGACGTTACAAAAACCTCACTAAAGAAGAAAGTCTTGCCCTCAAGTCCCTAGGGGACAGACAGGACATCATCATCAGTGGGGCAGATAAAGGGGGTGCCATTGTAGTGTTGAACACTACAAATTACATCAAAGAGTGTGACTGGTTATTATCTGATCGCGATACATATTTAGCACTGGATGATGACCCCACCATGACCTTTAAGGCCGAATTGGACTCCATATTAATGGAGGCCAAGGGAGAGGGGCTTATCTCGCCAGAAGTGTATAACAAGCTAATCTGTCCACATCCTGTGGTGCCTGTGTTCTATACCATCCCAAAGGTCCATAAGGACGCAAGAAATCCCCCCGGGCGACCGATTATATCGGCCAGGGGTTCCTTATGTGAGCCAATTTCGATCTTTTTAGACACGTTTTTGCAACCATGTGTACAGGCCACATTTTCGCATCTTAAAGATACAAATATGCTTCTCAGTAAGTTGTTATCCATAGATAAGATACCGTCAGGGGTGACTATGGCATCCATGGACGTAACAAGCCTATATACATGCATCCCTCATCAGGCTGGCATCATGGCAGTAAAGCACTTGATTTCGAACAATGCCGCCTATGAGGGGCCAGATATTGAGCTATTTGTGCAGCTATTAGAGTTCACGTTAACTAAGAATTATTTTTTATTCAATGGGCGTTTTTTTCAACAAATCGCCGGATGTGCCATGGGGTCAGCAGTGGCTCCATCCCTGGCCAATGCTTACATGTGGGAGGTGGAGAGACAGTTGTTCTTTACAAACACGTCCATCTCCACACATGTAATATTGTATTACAGGTACATAGATGATTTACTGTTGTTCTGGGATGGGGATCCAGGGGCCTTGAGATCCCTGGTGGATAAACATAATGCCTCAGATAGCCCAGTAAAGTTCACTGTAGTTATGAACGAACAACAAATCTGTTTCCTGGATGTGAAAATCATGATTAAAGATGGTAAGATCCAGACATCTATTTACACAAAACCTACAGACCGCAACACTCTGTTGCGGTTTGACAGTTTCCATCCTCCAGCTACAGTCAGGGGTTTACCTTTTTCACAATTCCTCAGGGTTCGCAGGATTACCAGTGAACCTGAGGAATTGGAATTACAATTAAATCTCATGACAGAGAAATTTTTACAAAGAGGATATCCTCTGAAACTGTTACAGACAGCGAGAAAGAAAGCTACTGCTAAGAATAGATTGGAGTTACTCCAAGGTCATTCAGCCAAAGCTTCTGACAACAGGGTTCCATGGATAAACGAATTTAATACAGCTAGCCAGAGAACATGTAAACAAATGAAACAGCTGTGGCCGATGGTGGCATCGGACCCTAGTTTACCCACTTTACAACATAAAAAAATTATGCCATGTTATACCCGTAGTGCAAACTTGAAAGACCTACTGGTGAAAAGTGATGTCATAGGGTTCAAAAGCACACCATCTGCTAAAAAAAATTTGAGCCACAAGCCAGGATGCTATAAGTGCCTTGGATGTACGACCTGCAGCTATATGCTGACAGGGAATTACATATCACATCCTCATACTGGGAAAAAGATCCCTATTAAAAGGCCACTGACATGCAGCTCAAATTTTGTAGTGTATGTTCTCATTTGCCCTTGCAGCTCCTATTACGTAGGAAAAACACAATGCCAGTTCAAGGAAAGGATGGCCCAACATAGATCGGCCATCCGGGCAGCATTACATTCGGGAGTGAGCGAGCAACCAGTGGCGCGGCATTTTGCCCATGCCCGACATCCATTAGCTTCCTTGCGGTATAAAATTGTAGATCAGGTCCCAGCCTCCCTTCGGGGAGGGAATAGGGCAAAAAAATTGCTACAACTCGAATCGCGATGGATCTATAAACTAGATACCATCACCCCAAGGGGTCTGAATGATAGCCTAGGGCTGAGTTGTTTTCTTTAAAAATAGTGAGCTGTTCTCGTTAAAAATAGTGAGTTAGAGACAGATTATCAATCCATGTAATTTGGTTTGATGAGTGGGCTGTTATGCCCCTTAGTGGAAAGTGTAACTGGATTCGCTACACACAAATTATATGATCGAGTCTGGAGCCATTAGAATGGGGGCTATGTGCTGAACAATAATTTTTAAAAAAAAAAAAAAGCTTTATGTGCATTGTCGTTAGGTTCTTGCAGGACCCATAGTATGATACAGTTTTATTTTCACCATGCTTCACACTGGAATAATGATTGCCAGTGTGTCTTAGGCCGTCACTATTTATCAAATTTTTTATACTTATGTTTGTATAGGACTGACAGTCCGATTAATAACATTTTTTTATGCCTGTTCAGTCCTGTTGTGGTAACAGGCTGCACTGAGTTTTTATGTATACATTGCTTGTATTTTACGATGTATTTATTGACATGTTTCCATGCCAACAGCCGCTGCAGGGCGCCGTCGGGCTATGTGGTGACGTAGCTTCCGAGAACAGAGGAGTCACGTGTCTGGAAGTTCGGGACCCGGAGCCGCGGGCGGCGCCTTCGCACCGGAGGCTGGCGTTTCATGGAGGGGTGAGTTATTTAAAGTTTGTACACTGTGTGCCACACTTGTTTTGTGTTTCCTGAAGACGGGGGTCCGTCCCCCGAAACGTTGAAATAAACACGGGTCGGTTTTCACTAAGCTCTTGAGACTCTGAGTGCCGCCTTCTTTCTTTGGCTGTATAAGGAGTATCACTCCTTAAGGAAGGCACCTGAGCAAATACCCAGGTGGAGTGAGAGTGCCGGACTTCAGCGAGGAGTATATATATATATATATATATATATATATATATATATAGTTAGATACAATGGTATATATGTGGCATGTGTATATGTCAATATACTGTACAAGACAATATTAGTACTTAGAAACTGAATTAGAAAAACAGGACTATATTTTTTTTTGTTTAACATTTTGCTGATGCAATTATTATGAAAGGTTAGCAAGCATGCCTCTTTCTGATACAAATTAAAAAGTCATCTTCTCTTATGCAATTACTGAAATGTTAATGTTAGGACACAGGTGTTTGCCATGGACTTTCTCAACCACAAGATGATAGTATCCAAGGTTGAGAACACTAAAGTTGCCATTAGGGAGAGACAACTTAATGGGCGGAATTCAAATATTTTTCTGCCAGCCACCACTAAATGGCACCCAAATGGAGCTATTCAATTGTAGCTCTGTTTATGGGCAAATATATGTTGGCCTAGTATTCCCATCCCCCCTTCCCAGTGGTGAGCAAAATTGCATGAAAAAGTGACCCATATGTGTGCCCAAACTGCACTTTTTGTGATTGTGTCCAACCCAACCTCTATGGGCATAATAGCCGCGCTAAAAAAGATGAATTGAATATTGTCCCGTGATCGTCCATATTTTTAGACAGGAAATTGAGCACAATATAACAATTGAAAATAATACAGTATATCATTGACAATATTCATAAATCTGCAAGCTTAAATGGAGGGTAAATTTAAGGTGTTTATCTACGTATATTTACAACATATGCTGATTATAAATGGTTTTCCAGCCCCAAATATTTAATTTAAAGAGGAACACAAGTATATCCAGTTTTAAATGGGGCATGAAGGGCCCATGTGGGGAAAGTAGAGAAGAGGACCTATGTACAAGGGGTTTGGTCAGTCCACAGATGAAGTGTGATCAACCACTGCACACTTGACTAACCATTAAGTAGATTTTGGTGAAACGAACCAAGCACCCAGTGGTTCTGCACCCCTATGCCCTTTAATAGAGTAACAATGTATAATTTGAGTGCACAGTCTTGAACCTGACCCCTAGAAGTGAGGCTAGGCCCTCAGGCAATGGGTACCACTAAGGATTTTCCCTGTACCTCTGTCAGGGTCGGACTGGGATGAGAAGGGCCCACCAGGAAAAGGCAATGGTAGGGGCCCATCTTTAAATAATGTGGCCACCACAGAAGCTTGGCCAACCATTAAAGAACATAGCATGCAAACATTATGGATACTTTAGTGCATGGTCTGAGCCCCTTTCTAAACATATATAATTAATACTAGTTCATTCTCCATAGTCCTGGGAATGAAGTATAATGTAACATACGTATAATAATAAAACACATGATCGTGAACATGTCTGTATTTACCAAATTAACATACTCTACACATGATAGGGGACTCATGTACTGTAGACACCAGTCAGTGTCTAAGATTCAATGAGAACTCCATTAGATCTAGTAAAGGTCAAATACATTGCCATTGCACTTATCCAAATTATTACCACTAGGATGGAGTTGGTTACTTTTTCACTTTCAAACTAAGCAAACTTGTTCATCCATGTTCTTACTCTACAAGAAAACTGACCCTGTAGTAGAGCATACTTCCAAACATGACCCTCTTTAGGAGTGACAGAATGCTCTGCTTCTGGACTTTTCTCTTAATTTATAATTGCCGCACCTGTTCTGAACAGGTTAATGGCTAAGAAAGGTGTTTCACCACAGGTGATGACAATCATAAATTAAGAGGGAAGTCCAGGAGCAGAGCATTCTGTCCCCCCTGGAGAGGGTCATGTTGGGAGGGATGGAAGAGTAACAATGTTTACTGTAATTCGAAGGAATGGTCCCTAGCCCTCAGGCATTGAGGTCCACTTAGGGATTTCCCCTGTGCCCCTGTGGACCAGTGCGACCATGATTTAAAAGATATTTTTATTAAAAATGTTATCCTATATCAAAATATCAATTACATATGATTCTTAAATTCAGTGACTTTTGTACATTGGTGTTAAATATTGTGTGGCATATTGTCATTTCCGCATGTCTAATCTTGCCATACTATCCCTTTTATGAATTACACAGGTTCTATGGCTGATTAAAACCAGTTGAAATGCAGGCTTGAATAATACCAGCCACAGAACCTGTGCAATTCATGAGTATTCCAGTTTAAATGGATAGTAAGGTAAGCCTACGCATGTCCCATTTTGAAACTGCTGTTTGTTTGTTTGTTTTTTCATTTATTGTATTTTGATTGTGTAATTAAAGGCTTGCTTGTACATTTGCTTTAGAAAAATGTATGAAATAAAAACTCAGACACTGTTGTAATGCATTATACAGAACACTTACAATACACATACAGAAATAATTTTAACTTATTTTCCTTACACTTCTCATGCTTTGCACTTTATATAATATAATTTATTCTACTGGCTGCATGTGTTAGCACATGAGAAATAAGTTGTTGTTTTTATTATTATTATTATTATTATTATTATTACATTTATTTATTAGGCTCAACAAGTGTTATGCAGTGCCGTACAAAGGGCATACAATAGAACAGTACAGACAGAACTTAACATTATAGTAAATAAATAAATAAATAACAAAAATAGAGTACAGGTAACAAACAGCACCACAATTCTCAATACATAATACAGTTTAGATGTAAGTAGCGAGGGAGTAATCAGTGTACTACTAGGGGCTGGCGGCCATAAATAGAGATGAGCCTTTACCAGCAGGAGGAAATGCGGGTAAAGATGGTCGCTGAGTAGGAGAGAGCTGTGAGTGAAATGAGTCGAGAAGAGGGCTTTGACAGCAAGAGGAAAGAGCGACCTGCTCTGAGGAGCTAACAATCTAGTGGAACGGGCAACAGACAGATGATATGAGGTGCGAGCAGAAATGGTCAAGGCATGAGGCATGGGGATGGGGGAGCAGCCTCAGGACTAGGTTATGCATCGGAAGGGTATGCTTTGATGAATAGGTGGGTTTTCAGTGCCTGTGAATAGGTTGGTTTTCAGTAGCTTTGCAAAGTCAGGGAGAGTCTAATGGAGCGAGGGAGCACATTCCACTAAAGTTGTGTGTCATGGCCAGAGGGAGTTCGGCTGCGGGGAGACGGCGCTTACCAGTCCGGGTGCTGTGGACTTGTGCTCTGCAGCGCTGTGGCGGGCAGAGGTGGCCAGTGGGAGTGACAGCTGGTGTGCGGCAGGTCCGGGAGGTAGGAGGGAGGCTGTCAGGTGAAGGAGCTCCAGGCATCCAGAGTCCTGGTGGCACCAGGTACAGGGCACTGCCATGTTCTGTTGTTGCACATGACCTGGGGAGCCAATCAGAGGCTTGCTTCAGGTAATTCCAGCTGCACCAATCCCAGGAGAGGACAGGGTATTTTCTAGGAGCATTCTGGGGCATTCTGACGCCAGTGCAATGCTTGCCGCAGCCTAGTCTGCATGCATGCTAGTGTTCTGTGCTCCCAGTTTCCAGTGTAACTCTTGTTCCTGGTTCCTGTAGTTCTTGCAGTTCCATTATTGGAGTCCTCACTTGTCTAAACCTGTCATTCCTAGCCTGTAAATTTAAACCCTTGCGCTGAATATCCTACTGGTTGGCTACATGACCTACAGGCCTGCTGGGTTTGGGCGCAGCTCAGTTGCCATGAGCACCACCACTTAAATACTATGGCTATATGGGCTTTCTATTTATGAGGGAATATCATCCTCAGGAAGGTTTTTTTTTATTTTTCTCTCTGTGTCAATACTCCATTTTATGTACTCTATGATGTGGACCAAAAATCGACTAAATCTACTGCTGAAAAGGACCCTTGTCCTCCCTTTTCCACACCTTTCTGATCAGATATACAGCCATATCTTAAGACAGTGTCCCGTCCCTGCCCAGTGAAGACTCCTGCTCCCAAACCTCAACTGTACATGAGCCCTCTGTTGAGCTTCCATCACCTACTACTTCTCCTTGGACCATCCAGGCTTTCTATGAGGAAGATATTTTGTAGGTCCCACAACTCTTATACTCTATAAATACCAGCCAGTACTTTACTTCTTGGGATATCATTCACTCTGAATTGGCAGAGATTAAAATGGCCATTTCTAATTTAGGCAAGAGGGTTTCTCAATGTGAGGATAATTGGGCCACCTCCATGGATGCATATAATGGGCAGCGGGAAGTGGTGGTAAGCAGGGTGACCATGATCTCTGCCATGTCTCAGTGGTTGGATGACCTGGACAATTGAGACTAATGTAACACCCTCAGGATCCAGGACATATCCGTGCAAATATCTTGGTTGACTATTTCATCAGAATTTTCAATGACATCATAGCAAGGTATCCCAAATCCATCATTATTTTTGACAGGGTTTACAGGGAGCTTCAGCACAGCAGTGCAGTAGTAGACCAGACTAGAGATATTATTTTGCTGCCTCCATTATTTTACACAGAAGGAGTAGATCTTGCGCAAGATCCATAACCAATACTTTATTGACATTGATGGCCAGATCTTTCAGGACATATCATGGTCTACTCTCCAACAAAGAAGATCCCTAAAACCCCATACAGCTGCACTACATAATCTTAACTTGAGCTACAGATGGGCTTTCATTCTTCAGGTGATGCACAAGGCAAACAATTTGTCTTTAAGATCCTTCAGATTTGCTTACCTTCTGCTCTGCTTTTGGATATTCTCCAACCCTGCTTCCAGACTAGCATGCTTTGACTTCAGATTTCCACATGCATTAGAGCTAGAAAGATGGCTAGTCATCAAGTGCCCAATGAACAGCCCTCAGCAAAGTCATCGACCATTTGATCGCCAAGTGACCTGATTTCTTTGTAGACTAATCTGCCTCTCCTATTTCTTGGTCATAGATATGACCAGTTTCCTACTCTACGAGGACACACCTTTGTTTACATAAACATTCTATGAACAACAGCAAACTAATCACACAATTTGATTTCATTAGTTTATCTTGCACTAGAGTGATCAAAGCAATGCATGATTACTTGGTAGATGTAATGCATATTTACAATTCATATACAGAAGTAAGTGCCTTGTGCATATTACAAATTTCATTATTTTCCCTCTACTTTGCATGCATACACTGAACTAACAGTTAATCTAAGGAAATAAATCATACAGAAACAGCAAACACATTTAGGAGTTTTAATATTTTGATGTTAAGAAGACAGATCAGACAATTTAATGCACTGTGTGTTCACAAACCTGTCTGTATTTCTGCCAGATTATGCATTTTAATATTTGTGTTTCTGTCAAATACAGTATATAACCTTTATAGGAAAAAGATGCGTGCGTGCAGATATGGACCATCCTATTAATAAAAGGATTTTGTTAATTAGGTATTTACTATGAAACACAAACATGGTAACTTTACATACTGATAGGTCATTAATGCTACAAGGTTTTATCCATCAAACAGATTTCTCTTCTCTTTACTCATGTACAGTAAGTGTAGCTTTTCACTTTTAGTCCACACAAGTCAATTTTGTTTTATTTTATTTATATTGGCTTTGGTTGTACATGAAAATAATCATATTTTTTATCTTATGGGTACTATGTAGAGAAATATTAGTTAAAATAGGGGAATAAAATATCTTCCGTGACTTTTTCAAGTTAATTTTACATGATTACATATTCTCAGGTATTCACATCAAAATGGAATCAATCAGATTTGCTGTATTTGACATAGTTAAATAGGCCACCTTAAGGCCAGTACTCACGGCCCGATTTGGGAGAGATGTGTGCTGATCGAACCGCTCAGCACACATCTCTCCCACTGCTCAGGACAGCGCGATGTGTGCTGAGCATGCGGGGGAAGACGCAGCGGGTGAAATGAGCGACCTGCCTGATTGGCCTGCACGGCAGGCCAATTTAGCACCAGCGATAGCGATGCGCGGGGCTGCGCATCGCTATCGCTGTGGAGTGATCATGCTTAAAATCTAAGCAATCTAGTCAGATTTCTTAGATTTTAAGCAGCAAACGCTCCGTGAGTACTAGAGATGAGCGGGTTCGGTTTCTCTGAATCCGAACCCGCACGAACTTCATGTTTTTTTCACGGGTCCGAGCAGACTCGGATCCTCCCGCCTTGCTCGGTTAACCCGAGCGCGCCCGAACGTCATCATGACGCTGTCGGATTCTCGCGAGACTCGGATTCTATATAAGGAGCCGCGCGTCGCCGCCATTTTCACACGTGCATTGAGATTGATAGGGAGAGGACGTGGCTGGCGTCCTCTCCATTTAGATTAGGGTTGAGAGAGAGAGAGAGAGATTGACCTGAGGCTGTGATACTGTAGAAGAGAGTGCAGAGTTTAGTGACTGACGACCACAGTGACCACCAGACAGTGCAGTTGTTTGTTTTATTTAATATATCCGTTCTCTGCCTGAAAAAAACGATACACACAGTGACTCAGTCACATACCATATCTGTGTGCACTGCTCAGCCCAGTGTGCTGCATCAATGTATATATATATATCTGACTGTGCTCAGCTCACACAGCTTATAATTGTGGGGGAGACTGGGGAGCACTGCAGTGCTAGTTATAGGTTATAGCAGGAGCCAGGAGTACATAATATTATATTAAAATTAAACAGTGCACACTTTTGCTGCAGGAGTGCCACTGCCAGTGTGACTAGTGACCAGTGACCTGACCACCAGTATATATAATATTAGTAGTATACTATCTCTTTATCAACCAGTCTATATTAGCAGCAGACACAGTACAGTGCGGTAGTTCACGGCTGTGGCTACCTCTGTGTCGGCACTCGGCAGCCCGTCCATAATTGTATATACCACCTAACCGTGTTTTTTTTTTCTTTCTTTATAGTCATACTAGTTACGGGTATACTATCTCTTTATCAACCAGTCTATATTAGCAGCAGACACAGTACAGTGCGGTAGTTCACGGCTGTGGCTACCTCTGTGTCGGCACTCGGCAGCCCGTCCATAATTGTATATACCACCTAACCGTGGTTTTTTTTTCTTTCTTTATACATACATACTAGTTACGAGTATACTATCTCTTTATCAACCAGTCTATATTAGCAGCAGACACAGTACAGTGCGGTAGTTCACGGCTGTGGCTACCTCTGTGTCGGCACTCGGCAGCCCGTCCATAATTGTATATACCACCTAACCGTGGTTTTTTTTTCTTTCTTTATACATACATACTAGTTACGAGTATACTATCTCTTTATCAACCAGTCTATATTAGCAGCAGACACAGTACAGTGCGGTAGTTCACGGCTGTGGCTACCTCTGTGTCGGCACTCGGCAGCCCGTCCATAATTGTATATACCACCTAACCGTGGTTTTTCTTTCTTTCTTTATACATACATACTAGTTACGAGTATACTATCTCTTTATCAACCAGTCTATATATTAGCAGCAGACACAGTACAGTGCGGTAGTTCACGGCTGTGGCTACCTCTGTGTCGGCACTCGGCAGCCCGTCCATAATTGTATATACCACCTAACCGTGGTTTTTCTTTCTTTCTTTATACATACATACTAGTTACGAGTATACTATCTCTTTATCAACCAGTCTATATATTAGCAGCAGACACAGTACAGTGCGGTAGTTCACGGCTGTGGCTACCTCTGTGTCGGCACTCGGCAGCCCGTCCATAATTGTATATACCACCTAACCGTGGTTTTTCTTTCTTTCTTTATACATACATACTAGTTACGAGTATACTATCTCTTTATCAACCAGTCTATATTAGCAGCAGACACAGTACAGTACGGTAGTTCACGGCTGTGGCTACCTCTGTGTCTGCACTCGGCAGGCAGTCCATAATTGTATACTAGTATCCATCTCCATTGTTTACCTGAGGTGCCTTTTAGTTGTGCCTATTAAAATATGGAGAACAAAAATGTTGAGGTTCCAAAATTAGGGAAAGATCAAGATCCACTTCCACCTCGTGCTGAAGCTGCTGCCACTAGTCATGGCCGAGACGATGAAATGCCAGCAACGTCGTCTGCCAAGGCCGATGCCCAATGTCATAGTACAGAGCATGTCAAATCCAAAACACCAAATATCAGAAAAAAAAGGACTCCAAAACCTAAAATAAAATTGTCGGAGGAGAAGCGTAAACTTGCCAATATGCCATTTACGACACGGAGTGGCAAGGAACGGCTGAGGCCCTGGCCTATGTTCATGGCTAGTTGTTCAGCTTCACATGAGGATGGAAGCACTCAGCCTCTCGCTAGAAAAATGAAAAGACTCAAGCTGGCAAAAGCAGCACAGCAAAGAACTGTGCATTCTTCGAAATCCCAAATCCACAAGGAGAGTCCAATTGTGTCGGTTGCGATGCCTGACCTTCCCAACACTGGACGTGAAGAGCATGCGCCTTCCACCATTTGCACGCCCCCTGCAAGTGCTGGAAGGAGCACCCGCAGTCCAGTTCCTGATAGTCAGATTGAAGATGTCAGTGTTGAAGTACACCAGGATGAGGAGGATATGGGTGTTGCTGGCGCTGGGGAGGAAATTGACCAGGAGGATTCTGATGGTGAGGTGGTTTGTTTAAGTCAGGCACCCGGGGAGACACCTGTTGTCCGTGGGAGGAATATGGCCGTTGACATGCCAGGTGAAAATACCAAAAAAATCAGCTCTTCGGTGTGGAGGTATTTCACCAGAAATGCGGACAACAGGTGTCAAGCCGTGTGTTCCCTTTGTCAAGCTGTAATAAGTAGGGGTAAGGACGTTAACCACCTCGGAACATCCTCCCTTATACGTCACCTGCAGCGCATTCATAATAAGTCAGTGACAAGTTCAAAAACTTTGGGTGACAGCGGAAGCAGTCCACTGACCAGTAAATCCCTTCCTCTTGTAACCAAGCTCACGCAAACCACCCCACCAACTCCCTCAGTGTCAATTTCCTCCTTCCCCAGGAATGCAAATAGTCCTGCAGGCCATGTCACTGGCAATTCTGACGAGTCCTCTCCTGCCTGGGATTCCTCCGATGCATCCTTGCGTGTAACGCCTACTGCTGCTGGCGCTGCTGTTGTTGCCGCTGGGAGTCGATGGTCATCCCAGAGGGGAAGTCGTAAGCCCACTTGTACTACTTCCAGTAAGCAATTGACTGTTCAACAGTCCTTTGCGAGGAAGATGAAATATCACAGCAGTCATCCTACTGCAAAGCGGATAACTGAGGCCTTGACAACTATGTTGGTGTTAGACGTGCGTCCGGTATCCGCCGTTAGTTCACAGGGAACTAGACAATTTATTGAGGCAGTGTGCCCCCGTTACCAAATACCATCTAGGTTCCACTTCTCTAGGCAGGCGATACCGAGAATGTACACGGACGTCAGAAAAAGACTCACCAGTGTCCTAAAAAATGCAGTTGTACCCAATGTCCACTTAACCACGGACATGTGGACAAGTGGAGCAGGGCAGGGTCAGGACTATATGACTGTGACAGCCCACTGGGTAGATGTATGGACTCCCGCCGCAAGAACAGCAGTGGCGGCACCAGTAGCAGCATCTCGCAAACGCCAACTCTTTCCTAGGCAGGCTACGCTTTGTATCACCGCTTTCCAGAATACGCACACAGCTGAAAACCTCTTACGGCAACTGAGGAAGATCATCGCGGAATGGCTTACCCCAATTGGACTCTCCTGTGGATTTGTGGCATCGGACAACGCCAGCAATATTGTGTGTGCATTAAATATGGGCAAATTCCAGCACGTCCCATGTTTTGCACATACCTTGAATTTGGTGGTGCAGAATTTTTTTAAAAACGACAGGGGCGTGCAAGAGATGCTGTCGGTGGCCAGAAGAATTGCGGGACACTTTCGGCGTACAGGCACCACGTACAGAAGACTGGAGCACCACCAAAAACTACTGAACCTGCCCTGCCATCATCTGAAGCAAGAAGTGGTAACGAGGTGGAATTCAACCCTCTATATGCTTCAGAGGTTGGAGGAGCAGCAAAAGGCCATTCAAGCCTATACAATTGAGCACGATATAGTAGGTGGAATGCACCTGTCTCAAGCGCAGTGGAGAATGATTTCAACGTTGTGCAAGGTTCTGATGCCCTTTGAACTTGCCACACGTGAAGTCAGTTCAGACACTGCCAGCCTGAGTCAGGTCATTCCCCTCATCAGGCTTTTGCAGAAGAAGCTGGAGACATTGAAGGAGGAGCTAACACGGAGCGATTCCGCTAGGCATGTGGGACTTGTGGATGGAGCCCTTAATTCGCTTAACAAGGATTCACGGGTGGTCAATCTGTTGAAATCAGAGCACTACATTTTGGCCACCGTGCTCGATCCTAGATTTAAAGCCTACCTTGGATCTCTCTTTCCGGCAGACACAAGTCTGCTGGGGTTGAAAGACCTGCTGGTGACAAAATTGTCAAGTCAAGCGGAACGCGACCTGTCAACATCTCCTCCTTCACATTCTCCCGCAACTGGGGGTGCGAGGAAAAGGCTCAGAATTCCGAGCCCACCCGCTGGCGGTGATGCAGGGCAGTCTGGAGCGACTGCTGATGCTGACATCTGGTCCGGACTGAAGGACCTGACAACGATTACGGACATGTCGTCTACTGTCACTGCATATGATTCTCTCAACATTGATAGAATGGTGGAGGATTATATGAGTGACCGCATCCAAGTAGGCACGTCACACAGTCCGTACTTATACTGGCAGGAAAAAGAGGCAATTTGGAGGCCCTTGCACAAACTGGCTTTATTCTACCTAAGTTGCCCTCCCACAAGTGTGTACTCCGAAAGAGTGTTTAGTGCCGCCGCTCACCTTGTCAGCAATCGGCGTACGAGGTTACATCCAGAAAATGTGGAGAAGATGATGTTCATTAAAATGAATTATAATCAATTCCTCCGCGGAGACATTGACCAGCAGCAATTGCCTCCACAAAGTACACAGGGAGCTGAGATGGTGGATTCCAGTGGGGACGAATTGATAATCTGTGAGGAGGGGGATGTACACGGTGATATATCGGAGGGTGATGATGAGGTGGACATCTTGCCTCTGTAGAGCCAGTTTGTGCAAGGAGAGATTAATTGCTTCTTTTTTGGGGGGGTCCAAACCAACCCGTCATATCAGTCACAGTCGTGTGGCAGACCCTGTCACTGAAATGATGGGTTGGTTAAAGTGTGCATGCCCTGTTTTGTTTATACAACATAAGGGTGGGTGGGAGGGCCCAAGGACAATTCCATCTTGCACCTCTTTTTTCTTTTCTTTTTCTTTGCATCATGTGCTGATTGGGGAGGGTTTTTTGGAAGGGACATCCTGCGTGACACTGCAGTGCCACTCCTAAATGGGCCCGGTGTTTGTGTCGGCCACTAGGGTCGCTAATCTTACTCACACAGTCAGCTACCTCATTGCGCCTCTTTTTTTCTTTGCGTCATGTGCTGTTTGGGGAGGGTTTTTTGGAAGGGACATCCTGCGTGACACTGCAGTGCCACTCCTAGATGGGCCCGGTGTTTGTGTCGGCCACTAGGGTCGCTAATCTTACTCACACAGCTACCTCATTGCGCCTCTTTTTTTCTTTGCGTCATGTGCTGTTTGGGGAGGGTTTTTTGGAAGGGACATCCTGCGTGACACTGCAGTGCCACTCCTAGATGGGCCCGGTGTTTGTGTCGGCCACTAGGGTCGCTAATCTTACTCACACAGCTACCTCATTGCGCCTCTTTTTTTCTTTGCGTCATGTGCTGTTTGGGGAGGGTTTTTTGGAAGGGCCATCCTGCGTGACACTGCAGTGCCACTCCTAGATGGGCCCGGTGTTTGTGTCGGCCACTAGGGTCGCTAATCTTACTCACACAGCTACCTCATTGCGCCTCTTTTTTTCTTTGCGTCATGTGCTGTTTGGGGAGGGTTTTTTGGAAGGGACATCCTGCGTGACACTGCAGTGCCACTCCTAGATGGGCCCGGTGTTTGTGTCGGCCACTAGGGTCGCTTATCTTACTCACACAGCGACCTCGGTGCAAATTTTAGGACTAAAAATAATATTGTGAGGTGTGAGGTATTCAGAATAGACTGAAAATGAGTGTAAATTATGGTTTTTTAGGTTAATAATACTTTGGGATCAAAATGACCCCCAAATTCTATGATTTAAGCTGTTTTTTAGTGTTTTTTGAAAAAAACACCCGAATCCAAAACACAACCGAATCCGACAAAAAAAATTCGGTGAGGTTTTGCCAAAACGCGTTCGAACCCAAAACACGGCCGCGGAACCGAACCCAAAACCAAAACACAAAACCCGAAAAATTTCAGGCGCTCATCTCTAGTGAGTACCCCCCTTTAGTTTTAGATTTTACCTCACCTTGGCCTACAGTGCTCTAATTAGGATAAATTCTTAATTTTAGAGATATAGGGGTTGGGCCACAGATTAAATAGAAAGATAAACACTTGGCATAGTCAATGATTGAGATGTTACATTCCAAAGTAGTTTACCGATGTATACAGTATGTCATATTCTTGTCTTCATAACCAAAATCCCTATTTTATAGCTGTGAGTATTGTATATTAAATTGAGAAGTAACTGTAATTTGATAAATAATGAAGGTCCATAATGGGTACTGTTAAGACCAACTTACGTATGTATCTGAATTATCTATTACAATTAAGAGTGAAGGGGAGGAGGATATGTGGCATTAGGGGCTTTGTGTTATTAGCATGCTTCTTTGGTGAATTAAGTCAAAGTTATCACTCTATTAGATGAGCTAGATGTTTTGGAGGAGGATTTAAAGTGGGCAATCTATGAGAAATAGGTGCTCATAAAACTGTTTACTCATGATATGTTCCAATTTTTAAAATAGCCATAATTTAATAGTTACTGGAATGAGAGAAGTATGCTCTACCTTTCCATCTTGCACCTTTTAGGTACTTTGCTGTATTCAGCCAACTGAGCATTTTGGTGTAATTTAGAACATCTGGACCAAACCGGATATGTAAGGATTTATTAAATCTACCCTACAATGAGATGGAATAGATATTTGCACAGGGGAGCTATTTTAGGTCAGTACCACCGTATGTGGAACAGGTTAAACATACTTTTTTAAATAAGGAACTTCCAAGCTTCCATCTTTGAAATTTTTGTGAAGGAAGTGGAGCCAGACTCTGTGCTCCCTAAAATGAATTTGGAAACCAACTCATGTAGAATTTGAAGTATTTTGACACTGATATATAGCAATGATAGAAGCCTCTATAGACGGGCCCCAGAAAAAAAGATCAGGCTGACAGGAATTTCTGATGCATTTATACAAACTGCACATGATTTCAACAAAAGCTTACATGCAGTAAATAAAGACTGCTGCCATTGCTGTATGGCCATTGTTTCCCAAGCAGTGCAGCTTGTATATGGCAAGTGCACTTATAGTTTAACAGAAGTTTCCTCATGTTTGATCTTCCGCAGAAGGACCTTATAGTGTGGATTTCACCTATAAGTAAAAAACACTATTCTCTTCTGCAATCTGCTGCTCATCTACATTTGGAATAAATTTGAGTCACAAGCTTTAATCACCTTTTAAAGCATATTCGTAAGTATTAGGACTTATTTCCGAAATACTTGGTCTACCACCTCTTCCATTTCTACATACAATACGTGGCTGAATTTTGTATATTCCTGGAACTATTCCTGTGTTAAAATTCCCAAAATGTGACTATTGTTGAATATACTGCAGCTGGGTAAAAAAAAAATATTGTGGACATAAGGGCATATTGCAATACTCACAATGTTTCTATACAATTAAGGTTTTTTTTATTTTATGTATGTATTTTAAATTATACATATATACTGTATATATATATATATATATATATATATATATATATAAATGTAGAATGGCACTCTGGGTTCTTGAATCAACTGCCGGGGTACCCTCCAGTAATTAAAAAATAAGCTTACGATCCATATATATAGACCAGGCGGCACTCCATCGGACTAGTAAATATAGCAGTTTTAATGCTCGGTAGGTCAACATTTCAAGGTTCAACTGCCTTTTTGTCAGGATGTGGAAGAACAATAAATGTGTAAAAAACATACCTTATATAGGGATGTAATTCCTAGCAGTGCCGGTGTTCACCTGCCTCCCGCCGCCGTCCAGTGGTCGCTGGCATGTGACGTCACAGAGGTGCATCTATCAATGACACAGCATGCAGAGGGAGCCGCTGGGAAATGTAGTGAAAGGCAATGAACAATATCCAAATGTTGCGATGGATACTGTAGTAATAGGAGCATGTGTGACATACAACTACCATCATAGTATTAAGGCTTTTCACTGGTCTGAAATATGTTGCATAAATGAACTTTTTACACTCTTATTACCTAAATAAATCTACACTAATGATATAGACCAACTTCAGGAACATACTGTAAATACAACTTTTACACGTAATTTTAGCTTTATTTTTGCAAGAACTAAGTAGTAGTCCGCTCTGCTGGTTTCTTCCTGACAAGCAAGGATCAAAACAAATATACAACTCTGACAACAGTTTATGAATACAGTAACAACTAATTAACTCTACTGCTGGCTTTATACTGCAGTATAAAATTACTATCATCCCTAGGGTATACCTCCAGTAACAGTTTGGTTTTGCACCAGTTCGTGGATCAGACATTCACAAGCTGAGGAGGTTTAATGCTGAGGAGAATCCCTGTATTTTAAATTCCTTAGTTTAAGTTACTCAATGTATGTGTCCACGGTGACTATGTCTTAGTACAGCACTAAAAACTGATGCCAATGTCTTGAAACCTATTTAGCGAGATTAATAAGCTGTATTTTCTTACTACACTTTTTATGTAATATAAGTTATTGTATGCTGCAAATTGGCCATTGATTGTCGTGATCAATTAATCCATTGAGTGCTTACATTAATAAGAAGCAGTAGGTATGCTGATGCATCTGTTACAGTCACTCCACTCTGCAGAGCCGCACTAGGAAGGAGGTTTAGAGTGGCTGCCTATCTGTGGCTTACGGAGCTGTGGTGTGATTGTGTAGTTTTACCAACCTTCCTTCATAAGTTGGAGTCTGTACTTAATAGCAGCAGCTTCAGTAGCAGCTAATGATTACAGTCCCAGCCTCCTGTCTGCATCTTGGCCGACACTCTGAAGCTAAGGCCGCCTCTGGGAGGAGAGCTGTGCTGGCTCTTCAACAAGGAAATCCACATCCTTGGCTTTGCCTCCGTCCAGGTGAGAGCTGCCTCTGCTCCTCCTCTGAGCTCCACCTTCACTCTCACCAGGGACTCTGTGTCACCGCCCCAGTCTCTTGCCTGCTGGGGAGGGCTCTGTAGACATCTCCGAGAACTCCCAATACACGGAGGAGAATGTACACCGTGCTCTGGCTGCTGTTCACGGCAACAGAAGAGCTATCCGGTTAGTATGCACAGAGCCTGCTCACACCACCTTTCTCCAGAGCTCCTAAGATGGCTGCTCCAACTGCCGCTTACTTTCAACTGTCACACTGTACCACCTGGTACTGGCCATGTGATGTGCAACTGTCCTCCTGAGCAGCTGCAGGAACTATCTCTGTATTGACATGCAGTATATATTTTTGCTGTAACGTGATGAACAGTTTCAGCATAATAACTCATATAGGGTATTACACAAATACACTGTATGGGGACAGGAGACAAGGAACATCATGGTGCTGGAAAAACTGTGAATAAGACATATTATTAACAGTGAACTGAAAGTGAATAAAGTGTTAAAATACATTGTAAACATGGTATACACATAATGGTATTTCGCAGTATGAAAACCAAAACAGTTTTAAGGGTATAGCTATAATATATATAACCTCAATATATTGCCAATGATAACAGGAATAACCACAAAGCAAAAAAACAATCTCATAAAACAGATGCCAAGAAAACTTCTCATTGAGACCTCTTGGTTGCACGGTATCCAATACCGAAATCCACCGGGCTTCTGCCTGTAACAATATTTTTATACGATCACCCCCCCCCCCTTCCCCGTACAACGGGGGAATGTGGTCTATCATCCTGTAATGTAAACTGGACAATTGATGGTTTCTGGGTACGGGTAAATCCGAATCCTTACTCTCAAGGGCCAATTATAGAAGACCGATGCGTCATCATTCAGTCTTTAAACATTCTGGAGGTTTGTCCTATGTAACTGAGACCACAAGGACATGTGATCATGTACACCACATATTTGTTGTGCAAGTGAGAGCATGTGTTATCTTGATTTTCTTCCCTGTATGCAGATGGTTAAACATTGCACCCATTATTATTATTATTATCCTTTTTTATATGTCACCACAAGGGTTCCGCAGCGCCCAATTACAGAGTACATATGCACATAATCAAAACAGGAAAACAATGACTTACAGTTGAAGACAATATAGTACAAGTATAGGGTAACTAAGCATAACTACACCAGTAAAGAACATAGAGATAAGTTCCAAGGGGGGCAAAAAACTGCGGGATTTGGGCAGTTGAGGATTATTAAAGTAAGAAAAGGATAAGCACATGAGGGAAGAGGGCCCTACTCGTGAGAGCTTACATTCTAAGGGGAGGGGTAGACAGACAGAGGTGACACAGATGGGGTACATAGAGAGCGTGGAACAGAGGGTTAGGATGAGATTTGGCTGGTTTTGGTAAAGAAGTGGGTCTTAAGGGCCCATATGAAGTTTTGTAGAGAGGTGGAGAGTCTGAGGGGGAGAGGTAAAGAATTCCAGAGAAAGGGAGCAACACATGAAAAATCTTGGAGATAGGCGTGAGAGGAAGTAATTAGAAGACAGGAGAGATAGCTGCAGGTCGTACATGAAATTAATCTGAAGCATCCTGGTTTTCTCTTATTATGATTTGTTTGTGTCTTTAATAAAGGGGTGATGTCTGTACAAACCAACATATCCTTCAAATTGTGGCCCCTCTTATAGCTAATAAGGGGTTTAGTGTTTTTAAAAACTGATAAATCCTTATCAGAATGTACAATAGCCCACAATTTTTTAACCATGCTGGAAACCATGGAACTCGCTGTGGTATATGGGCTAATATAAGGGATGCTTTCGGCTTTGATTTTTGGGGGGCGGATGCTAAAAGACTTTGTCTTGATAAAGCCAAAACCTGTGCTTTATGTTGTAAAAGAAGATTTTTTTCATAGCCCCGTTGGCTAAATTTATCCACCACCTTATCCAATTCACTTTCCACTTTAGAAGAATCACTTGACTAGTGATGCGAGCTACTCTTCTCATTTGGGACTCTGCTAGTCCATTCTTGAGTGCAGGAGGGTTAAAACTATTTGCTTTAAGCAAGGTGTTGCGGTCTGTGTCCTTGCTGTATACTGAAGTAATGATGTTACATTCATCAACAGTGATTTGTACGTCCAGGAAGTGCGCACTAGTTTTGCTTAGATGAGGAGTTAATTTAATGGTGGAATCCTGTTTGTTGATGTTTTTTATTAATTGATCCAAAATGTTAAAATCTCCTTTCCATAAAATGAATACATCATCTATATACCGCATATATAGTATGATATTTTCTTTAATGTTGGTATTGGAAAAGAAGAATTTCTCCTCCTGTGCAAACATGTACACATTAGTGAAAGATGGTGAGACGCAAGATCCCATAGCACACCCACTCAATATTGTTATAGGCAGAAGCCCGGTGGATTTCGGTATTGGATACCGTGCAACCAAGAGGTCTCAATGAGAAGTTTTCTTGGCATCCGTTTTTATGAGATTGTTTTTTGCTTTGTGGTTATTCCTGATATCATTGACAATATATTGAGGTTATATATATTATAGCTATACCCTTAAAACTGTTTTGGTTTTCATACTGCGAAAAACCATTATGTGTATACCATGTGTACAATGTATTTTAACACTTGAATCACTTTGGACAGTTGCACATCACATGACCAGTACCAGGTGGTACAGTGTGACAGTTGAAAGTAAGCGGCAGTTGGAGCAGCCATCTTAGGAGCTCTGGAGAAAGGTGGTGTGAGCAGGCTCTGTGCCTACTAACTGGATAGCTCTTCTGTTTCCGTGATTAATAACATGTCTTATTCAGTTTTTCCAGCACCGTGATGTTCCTCGTCTCCTGTCCCCGTTCAGTGTACATGCTCCTATCACTACAGTATCCATAGCAACATTTGGATATCGTTCGTTGCCTTTCACTACATTTCCCAGCGGCTCCCCCTGCACACCGCATAATTGATAGTGGCACCTCTGTGACGTCACATGCCAGAGACCACTGGACGGCTGCGGAAGGCGTGTGAACACTGGCACTGCTAGTGATTACATCCCTATATAAGGAATGTTTTTTACACATTTATTGTTCTTCCAGGCCCTAACGAAAAGGCCGTTGAGCCTTGAAACGTTGGCCTACCGAGCATTAAAACTGCTATATTAACTAGTCCGATGGCGTGCCGCCTCGTCTGTATATATGGATCGTAAGCTTATATATATTTATATATATATATATATATATATATATATATATAAAATCACCCACCACATGTAACTCAGGGGGACTGCACACCCGTCCAGTGGCACCAAAAAGTGACATCATCCCGTGACCGCAGCTTCGCGGCTGTTGTGTACCATCACCATGCCAACCACACAGTACTGTCAGGGAAAAGAACACAGTACATTAAAGCATTTACAGTGTCAAACAATCGTTATATGCTGTGTCTTACTAGATACTAAGTTGCTTATTTGTATCACATACTGGCCAGCCTTAATAGTAATTTTAAGACTTTCTTTTTTAAAAAATAGACGTTATATATATATATATATATATATATATACATACAGTAGTTGACTCACCTTTTCTAAGCATTTTACTATGAATGCATCTTTTTAATGATATATTGTATAAGGACCCACTAGTGCTTACTATATCCCTTGTTTTTTTTGTTTGCAATATCTAGATACAAGCCAGATAGAGCATGTGATGGTTAGCAGCTGTGCATTTCTCTTTAATCAATAATGAACACATTAGGCTCTTTTTGCTTCTTCTGCTGAAATGTCAACTTGAGAGTGATGTGAAGAGGTAATATACACTGTTTAGTTTTAACCTGACTTACAACTGAAAGCTCTAGCAAAAAGTGTTACTGTACCTCTGCAAACCAAAGGCATCTTACGAGGAGAGGGGCCCAGGTACAGTGGGGGTCATTCCGACTTGATCGTAGCTGTTCTTAATTTAGCACAGTTATGATCAGGAACACAGACATGCGGGGGGACACCCAGCACAGTTCTAGCCCTCCCCGCATGTCAGTACCTGCCCTGTTACTGAAGTACAAAAGCATCACACAGCGGCGATGCTTTTGTACTTCAGGAGTAGCTCCCGGCCAGCACAGCTTTTGTGTACTAGCCGGGAGCTACTTGTCGCTCCCCGGCTCGCAGTGGCTGCATGTGACGTCACCCATCCGCTGTGGCCTGCCCCCCGCACGGTTCGGCCACACCTGCATTGGCCAGACCACACCCACAAAAAGGTGGGCAAATGCCGCAATTCCACCCCCTCCCAACCAATCACCGCCTCTGCCTGTCAATCAGGCAGAGGCAATCGCTATGCAAAGACAGACGTCGGCTGTCAGCCATGCGCCGGCCCACTGCAGAGCCGGCACAATGCAGTTCTGACCTGATCGATGCGCTGCGAAGAACTGCAGTGAGCGATCAGGTCAGAATGCCCCCCAGTGTCCGAGTACACTTCCCTCACACTAGCTCATGCACATTGTGGAAATTACACCAGCTCTATTTCCAGGTTATTCCTCTTCCGTGCATGCACATTTATTATTGTTATCCATTATTTATATGGCACCACAAGGGTTCAGCATCACCCAACAAAGTAAATAAACAAATGAGCAAAGAAAGAAAACAGACACTTGCATTACAAGACAATGCATGACAAGAATATTGTATATACATATTTCTGCATCAGCAGTCATGATACTGAAATAAGCATTTGGGTGTCAGAAAGCCAGAGTTAGGTGCCATTGTAGGAAGTAAATGATAGTCTATTTACGAGAAGGAAAAGCAGATGAGGGGAGAAAGCCCTGCTCCTGAGAACTTACATGTTCCCAGAGATTTCTTCTGAGCTGGTGGCAGCTACCACAGATGCTAAGTTAAATAAAAGCGTATAGGGTGTGCTGAGCGGGACTCCTGGACTAAGGGGCACATGATACTACAAAGTTCCTTACTTAAGAGAGTGCCCAGTGAAACTATTCAGATCAAATCACTGCAATATTTTGAGATGTTAGATCACTATCCTTTCCTCCAATTCCATAATCCAAGTCTACAATCCTGCCACTCATACTTCTCTCTACTTAGTTGGAAAATCATCTCCCAAATAACATGGAACACACAAAAAGAATTGTTCCTATAATACTTTACAACTAAAAATGAGAAAATACAATTTTAAAAATTAACAGACAGCATAATCCTATATAATAAAAGGCTAACGATGCTCCTCACCTCTAAGGGTGGAATTGAAGTGGTCTGCACACCAGTGGCCACTAGATAGTGCCAGAAAGAGCAATTCTGCTAACAAATTTGCTGCTGCGATCAACTCTGAATTAGGCCCAATGTTATAAGCTGTGTGTGGTCAAAATGTAAGTGCCTGGAAAATAATGTTATAGAACTTAATAATACTGCAGTAACAAAAACAGACCTAACTTACATGCTTTAAGATGTTTTCAGCATTTAAAAAAAAAAGAACAGATCCAAAACCCAAACCAAAACATGTGAAGGAAGTTTTGCAAAACAAGAACCAAAACCAAACTTGAAAATGAATACAGAATGTAAACAAACACATACTATGGGGTCTATTTACTAAGCCTTGGATGGAGATACGAGTGGATGGAGATAAAGGACCTAATCCAGAGTTGATCGCAGCAGAAAATTTGTTAGCTGTTGGGCAAAACTATGGGGGTCATTCCGAGATGATCGGATCATTCACACTGACAATTTGGGGGACGCCCAGCACAGGACTATCTCGCCCCACGTGTCAGTGCCTCCCCCCCACTCCCCCCCACACACACAGAAGTGCAAAGGCATCGCACAGCATTCGGTCCGGCCACGCCTGCATTGGCCGGACCGCACCCATGAAACGGTGGCCAAATGCCTCCATTCCGCCCCCCCGCCCAGCAACCGCCTCTGCCTTTCAATCAGGCAGAGGCTATCGTAGCGGCCCGGCGGCCTTCGCCCATCTGG
This sequence comes from Pseudophryne corroboree, assembly GCF_028390025.1. Taxonomy (NCBI): domain Eukaryota; kingdom Metazoa; phylum Chordata; class Amphibia; order Anura; family Myobatrachidae; genus Pseudophryne; species Pseudophryne corroboree. Next base: position 550,229,146 of record NC_086446.1, on the reverse strand, counting down.
CATGCACCGGCGCACTGCGGCACTGGCACATGCGCAGTTCTAACACTATCGCACCGCTGTGATAAACTGCAGCATGCGATCGGGTCAGAATTACCCCCTATGTGCACTGCAGGTGGAGCAGATATAACATGTGCAGAGAGAGTTAGATTTGGGTGGGGTGTGTTTAAACTAGAGATGAGCGGGTTCGGATTTACTTGGTTCTTAACGCCAGAATTATCGCAAGTTCTTTTTTTCTGGATTTTTCTTATTGGCTAACCAAAACACGTGACGTATGTGAGCCAATAAGGAGATTAATCCAAGTAAATCCGACTAAATCCAAACCCGCTCATCTCTAGTTAAAACTGAAATCTAATTTGCTGTGTAAAAATAAAGCCTCCAGTTCTTACCTTGCACAGAAACAAAATAACCCACCCAAATCTAACTCTCTCTGCACATGTTATATCTGCCACAGCTGCAGTGCACATGGTTTTGCCCAACTGCTAACAAATTTGCTGCTGCGATCAACTCTGAATTACCCCCTAAGTATCAACCAATCAGCTGCTAATTGTCATTTTTCAAACACAGCCTGTGGCATGGCAGTTTGAAGCTGATTGTCTGGTACTTTATTTCCGTCCACTTTATCTCCATCCAAGGCTTAGTAAATAGACCCCTAAAGCTGCTCCTCACCTCTATGGGAGAATTCAAGTGTTTTGCATGCTGGCGGCCACTAGATGCTCCCGATGGAGCAAATCAAGTGTTACTCCATAGGGGTGCGCATATCCGCTGGCGTTGACATCACTGTTCTGTTCATCATTTTGACGGGGTGGTAATTAGTAATGATATAATATTTAGACAAATACTATTACAATATGAAATACAAATTATTTTCATAGCCATTATTACACTGCAAGAGCTAGACTGTGTTGCATAAAAACCTCCTTATAAGTAGTGATGTGCACCGGAAATTTTTCGGGTTTTGTGTTTTGGTTTTGGGTTCGGTTCCGCGGCCGTGTTTTTGGTTCGAACGCGTTTTGGCAAAACCTCACCGAATTTTTTTTGTCGGATTCGGGTGTGTTTTGGATTCGGGTGTTTTTTTCAAAAAAACCTAAAAAACAGCTTAAATCATAGAATTTGGGGGTCATTTTGACCCCATAGTATTATTAACCTCAATAACCATAATTTCCACTCTTGTTCAGTCTATTCTGAACACCTCACTCCTCACAATATTATTTTTAGTCATAAAATTTGCACCAAGGTCGCTGGATGGCTAAGATAATCGACACAAGTGGCCGACACAAACACCTGGCCCATCTATGAGTGGCACTGCAGTGTCAGGCAGGATGGCCCTTCAAAAAAATTGTCCCCAAACAGCACATGATGCAAAGAAAAAAAGAGGCGCACCAAGGTCACTGTGTGACTAAGCTAAGCGATACAAGTGGCCGACACAAACACCTGGCCCATCTATGAGTGGCACTGCAGTGTCAGGCAGGATGGCCCTTCAAAAAAATTGTCCCCAAACAGCACATGATGCAAAGAAAAAAAGAGGCGCAATGAGGTAGCTGTGTGACTAAGCTCAGTGACCCAAGTGGCCGACACAAACACCTTGCCCATCTAGGAGTGGCACTGCAGTGTCACGCAGGATGGCCCTTCAAAAAAATACTCCCCAAACAGCACATGACGCAAAGAAAAAAAGAGGCGCAATGAGGTAGCTGTGTGACTAAGCTCAGCGACCCAAGTGGCCGACACAAACACCTGGCCCATCTAGGAGTGGCACTGCAGTGTCAGGCAGGATGGCCCTTCAAAAAAATACTCCCCAAACAGCACATGACGCAAAGAAAAAAAGAGGCGCACTTGCAGGGGGCGTGCAAATGGTGGAAGGCGCAAGCTCCACCCGTCCAGTGTTGGGAAGGTCAGGCATCGCAACCGACACAATTGGACTCTCCTTGGGGATTTGTGATTTCGAAGAACGCACAGTTCTTTGTTGTGCTTTTGCCAGCTTAAGTCTTTTCATTTTTCTAGCGAGAGGCTGAGTGCTTCCAACCTCATGTGAAGCTGAACCACTAGCCATGAACATAGGCCAGGGCCTCAGCCGTTCCTTGCCACTCCGTGTCGTAAATGGCATATTGGCAAGTTTACGCTTCTCCTCAGACGCTTTTAATTTTGATTTTTGGGTCATTTTTTTACTGATCTTTTTAGTTTTGGATTTTACATGCTCTGTACTATGACATTGGGCATCGGCCGTACTGCTTATATATATATAATATACTGTATAATAATAATAACGGACCTGGTGAACACTGTCAGCAGACTGCTAAACTAGTATGAAGAAAAAAAAAGCCACCACAGGTATACAATGTAGATGGATGGATAGTATAGTATTATATTACTTATGGACGACGAGTGCACTGACGACACAGAGGTAGGTACTGCCGTGGCCTACCGTACTGCTATATATATATATATAATATACTGTATAATAATAATAACGGACCTGGTGGACACTGTCAGCAGACTGCTAAACTAGTATGAAGAAAAAAAAAGCCACCACAGGTATACAATGTAGATGGATGGATAGTATAGTATTATATTACTTATGGACGACGAGTGCACTGACGACACAGAGGTAGGTACAGCCGTGGCCTACCGTACTACTATATATATATATAATATACTGTATAATAATAATAACGGACCTGGTGGACACTGTCAGCAGACTGCTAAACTAGTATGAAGAAAAAAAAAGTCGCCACAGGTATACAATGTAGATGGATGGATAGTATAGTGTTATATTACTTATGGACGACGAGTGCACTGACAACACAGAGGTAGGTACAGCCGTGGCCTACCGTACTGCTTATATATATAATATACTGTATAATAATAATAACGGACCTGGTGGACACTGTCAGCAGACTGCTAAACTAGTATGAAGAAAAAAAAAGCCACCACAGGTATACAATGTAGATGGATGGATAGTATAGTATTATATTACTTATGGACGACGAGTGCACTGATGACACAGAGGTAGGTACAGCCGTGGCCTACCGTACTGCTTATATATATAATCAGTGGCGGTTCTTGCCACGGGCAAGCAGTACTTTTGCCCGGGGCGCCGCCTTCCGGAGGGCGCCGCACCAGGGCAAGATCCGCCACTGTGCCCCCCGCAGTGCCCTGCTGTGCCCCCCCCCGCTTTGAAGGGAACCAGACGCGTAGATTCTAGTTTCCCTTCATTGAGAGGACCTTAGTTGTGCGGTGCGCGATGATGTAATCGCGCACCGCACAGCAAAGGTCCTCTCCATGAAGGGAAACTAGACGCTACGGTCTAGTTTCCCTTCGTGTAGAGGACCTTTGCTGTGCGACGTCATCGCGCACCGCACAGCATAGTGGCACAGACAATAATTGACCTCTAGTGTCTATGCTGTTCTATGGGAGAGACGTAATAACGTCTCTCCCATAGATCGAAGAGAAGAGAGAGGGGAGAAGAGCGGTGCCGCCAGCGGAGGGGGTCTGGATCAGGAACGGGGATGGTAAGTATTCTTTTTATTTATTTATTTATTTTCTTGCAGCGTCGTGGCCACGCCCCCTATTGAAGCCACGCCCCCATATTTTGCCCGGGGCGCCACAAGTCTTAGAACCGGCCCTGTATATAATATACTGTATAATAATAATAACGGACCTGGTGGACACTGTCAGCAGACTGCTAAACTAGTATGAAGAAAAAAAAAGCCACCACAGGTATACAATGTAGATGGATGGATAGTATAGTATTATATTACTTATGGACGACGAGTGCACTGACAACACAGAGGTAGGTACAGCCGTGGCCTACCGTACTGCTATATATATATAATATACTGTATAATAATAACGGACCTGGTGGACAGTCAGCAGACTGCTAAACTAGTATGAAGAAAAAAAAAAGCCACCACAGGAGTGTTTTTCAGGCAGACAAACGTATACTGGACTGGTGGTCACTGTCAGCAAAACTGTGCACTGTACTCCTGCTATAACTGCTCCCCAGTCCCCACAATTAGACAGTGTGAGCAGTGCACTCAGCACAGATATATGCAGCAGTGCAGCACACTGAGTGAGCACAGATATGGTGGAGCGTTTTTTTTCAGGCAGAGAAACAATGGATTAAACTCACTGGTGGTATAATCAAAACCCTGCACTGTACTCCCTAACAGCTGCTCCCCGTCCCCAATCCTCCCCACAATTATAACTAAGTCACTCAGTCTTTACTCTTTTCTACTATAACGGAGAGGACGCCAGCCACGTCCTCTCCCTATCAATCTCAATGCACGTGTGAAAATGGCGGCGACGCGCGGCTCCTTATATAGAATCCGAATCTCGCGAGAATCCGACAGCGGGATGATGACGTTCGGGCGCGCTCGGGTTAACCGAGCAAGGCGGGAGGATCCGAGTCGCTCGGACCCGTGAAAAAAAAGGTGAAGTTCGGGCGGGTTCGGATCCCGAGGATCCGAACCCGCTCATCACTACTTATAAGACAAATTTTTATATGTAGGTTCCAGAGAGATAGTGTTAATGATAATGCAGATATTTACCTGGAATTACAGGTATAGTTTTACCTTTTATTTGGAATTCACAGCAATTCATCATAAAAATTGTCTTTGAAAACTATACAGACATTAAAGACTTGTGTATATGGTATCCTATGTTGTAGTCTTTGATAAGGGAAGTGGTTAAAATACCGCCAGTTGGGATCCGGTGGTCACAATACCGATGCCGGAATTACGACATGTGGTGAAATGCAGCAGTCAGAATACCATCAACACAGGCTATTCTTCCTCTCTAGGTGTCCATGACACCCACAGAGGTAGAATATAACCTGTGCGAGCGGAGTGAGCCACCGTGCCTGCAGCGCGGTGAGTGCAGCCAGCCCACAAGGGGCTTTCTGTCTCTCGTCCCGCTGCTGGCATTCTGGCGGACAGGATCCTGCTGTCGGGATCAAGACAGCCAGCATCCCGTTTTCTGGTCAATCGTATGTAGCCCCTTGATTCTGGGATTTTTGACATATAATTCTACTAGGCATGCCTGGGTATAGCATAACAGGCAATGCAGTGCTTGATTAAAACAAGCTATTTCCAGAACAAAGTTCCATATTGATTTTTTAGTACAAAAGCTTGTACTGTACACAAATGTTACTATGTCAAATTTGTTTATAAAGTTTAGAATAAAAACACTAAGCACTTATTCCCTATTAACTTAATCCTGTCATTAATCAGAAACTGCTTACCCAGCCATTGCTAAGTTGAAATCTTTCCTAAAATGTATTTCTTTCTAAGCTAAACAAAGAAGAAAACCAAGCAAATGATATACATTTTTAATAATGTTTCCATAAAATATTTAAAGATTCTTTTGTTTTCTTTATGTTTTTTTCCCCAATTTCTTATACCCCTGGTAATTGCCAATAAGTAGAGAATAAATGAAAGACATTTAAAGTGAGCACAAAGAAATCCAAGATTCAGCCTAAAGCTTCCCAGAGTTATGCTATACATTTCCGTTGTGCCGCATTTCTGTGATGGAGCAAGTAAGGCCAACATGGAAGCCTTGATATGTGCTGTATATTACATAAAACAGACAACTCCCTCCAAAAAGATAATTAGAGTAAAAGCAATAATTCTTGTTGACTGGTAACTTGTGAATTCTTTAATTGAAAATATGACAATATGACAGGACAAATAAGGACACTCTGTGCTCATGTGCTCTAAATTTTGGCATAAAGTATATACAACTTTCTGTAGCCTGTGTTTAGTTTGTGAACTTTACTTTGCAAACAAATCTACATTGAAAATAAAAGTCTCAAGAGTTTGGTATATAATTGTCGCGCATGGAAAAGTAATTTAAAAAAAGTAGAGGACTCAGTTTTAAAACTCTTCAACAGTTACAGATAAGTAATATGTTAAATTATGTAATGAATTAGCACTTACCTATACCCATATATATTTAGAATTTCATTTTTATTTACCTTGGTATACCAAGGTGGCTTTCCTAATGATTTTTTAAACATTACATATTGCACCAATATTTCACAATTAAACAAATGTCACAAGAAAGTGATCATGTGTTAGGCTACTAACTTGTAATCAGTGCTGGATTACCAAATGGGGAGAGTATGCACCAGCCTATAGGCCCCACACCGTTTAGGGGCTCCACGACAATGCATCAAAATAATATTGATTTGATCTTAAAAGAAAATTACAATCAAGCTTTCTTAAATTGTTTCCAAATGAAAGAAAAAAATAATCAACTAGGAGGAATGAAAGCTTTACGGTAATGACTCTATGGAGAAATTGCTGTATTAATGAAATATATCCATTAACAACTTTAAGGGGTATATTCAATTAGGGTCGGATCCATTCCGACATACATTTGTCGGAATGTATCCGACAACCCCTATACAATCTCATCTCAATTTGACTTTTAAAAAGTCGAATTGAGATGAGGGACCCAGAGGAGGAGAGGGGGGGAGCCACGGGGAGACCAGCAGGGACAGCCACGGGCAGATGGAGGAGAGCAGCGTTACATTAGCGCTGCAGAAGGATGTCTCACAGCCGTCCAACCTCACGGCAGTGTCCACCCGGCTCCAGCAAGCGTGACCTCACTTGCTGGAGCCGGGTGGATGCTGCCGTGAGTGGTGCGGCAGTGAGACATTCTGCTGCAGCTCTGTGCTGTAGCGCTGATCTCCCCTGTATGCCCTGCAGCTGTCCCCTGTCTCCCCGTGGCTCCCTCCCTTCTCCTCTGGGTCCCACATCTCAGTCCGGCATTTTTTTATGTTGGACAGAGATGGTCGGAAACGGGGCCAAATCCTGTTGAATTTGACCCAGTTTCACTCAAAAGTCCGTGAATTGGCAGCTATACCGCCGATTCACATACTATTCGACAAGTTGAATTCCACGACTTGTCGAATAAAAACTGATGGGACTGAATAGGTCGATTCACTATTCGACCTTAAAAAGTCGAAAACTGCCGTCTTTTTTTGACAGACGGCAGTTTTCGACCCTGATAGAATATACCCCTAAGTATTTAAACCATATACATCAGATACACATTACAGTTTACAGATCGTAGACTGTTGGTTGGTCAAATTAAAACATATTATGAGCCTATGGGCCTCCAAATGGTTTAATCCGGCACTGCCTGTATAACAAAACACTTAATATCTTGCTACTTAACCTTCCTGGTCTGCCAAGTCATCTTTTCCAATCCTATCAAAGAAATGTTTATGGGAAATTACCAAAGTTTGATTATCAACGTTGCTCAAAATTAGTTTTTTGAATGAAAACTTCAGTAATATCACAAAGCCTTCTTAAATTGTCAAAAAAAAATCTTAATGCAAAACACGTCAAGTCAAAGGCCTAATAACAGTAGAAGTTGTGATAAAATATTTTTTGCATGGCATAACCACAAATCAGATATCAGGTATCATACTGCTGCTGAAGTTGAGCAGCTTCTTAGCTGCAAACATTATGTAGTACATCAGATAAATGTAGTACTGTATATAGGCCCTCATTCCAAGTTGATCACTAGCTGCTTTCGGTCGCAGCGTGGCGGTTAGGTGAAAAAGCGGCATTTCTGCGCATGCGTACGGGCCGCAGTACGCACGCACAAAGTACTTTCACACAAAACTATGCAGTTTTACACAAGGTCGAGCGACGCTTTTCAGTCGCTGTGTTGATCGGTGAGTGATTGACAGGAAGTGGGTGTTTCTGGGCGGAAACTGAGCGTTTTCAGGGAGTGTGCTGAAAAAAGCAGGCGTGCCTGATAAAAACACAGGAGTGGCTGAAGAAACGGGGGTGTGGCTGGCCGAACGCAGGGCGTGTTTGTGACGTCAAACCAAGAACTAAACAGTCTGCAGTTATCGCAAGGTAGGAGTAAGTTTCGAGCTGCTCAGAAAGTGCATGAAAATTTTTCCATGCAGTTCTGCTAACCTTTCGTTCGCAAGCTAAGATACACTCCCAGAGGGTGGCGGCCTAGCGTGTGCACTGCTGCTAAAAGCAGCTATCGAACGATCAACTCGGAATGAGGGCCATAGTTATAACCAGTATCTAATTCACATATATATATATATATATATATATATATATGTCAAAAACAAGGAGAGCGCACCAATGAATAATAATAAAAAGTAACACTTTACTTATGTAAATATCGACGTACATGTAAGTTTAAAATAATGCACTTTGCCACTCTCTCCGATAACTGCCGCTATGATATATTCCTTCAGTCAGCGGGGTATTTCTCACGGAGACGCCGTTTGCTCTGTATCTAACGGGAGACAGAACTTCGTCTGCAGATGCAAGCCACGCCCAACGCGTTTCGTCACGAGGGGACTTCGTCAGGAGCTGTGCTATTGGATCCTCAAAGTTCACCTTTTATCCATTGCTTTTTACACTGATTGGTTAATCGCATTAAGATAATTTCTAACACTAATTACAATATTTTACACCATCCTTTTTGTAATTTTATATACATTTCACAAATTCTCATACTTTACATGAGTAATAACAACTTACAAAAATAAAACTCTACCGATTCTACTAAAATTACGTAAAAATGTTAAGTGGCCAATCAGTTATGGTTTTTTGGGCCAATCAGTTATGGTTTTTTGGGCACTATTTCCTCTATTTTCTGTTTGCACACTAACTGTATGGGGTGTTTACCTTCTCAAGAGTATTACACTATTGTCTATTTTTTATCTTTATTTGTATGTGATGAACTGTCAAATGGGACCAAGTGAGAAATGAAACACTGCAGATAACAATATTACCAGCTGGAATAATCCTTAGCACAAAAGAAGTCACTGTATTTATTTGTATGTATACAAAAGTTTCATTTGACAGCCCCTTCAAACTTGTCATGTAGTAGGTTACTTATGATTTGGAACACTTTTTCTCAACTTGCTATCTTCGTCAGTCATGACAAATGGTCTGGATGCACCCTCTCCCCTCTTATTTTTGTTCTCTGCATAGAACCAATAGCAGCTAGAATTAGAGCCAACCCAGACATCCATGAGGTAAAGGTGGGCAGTCCCCAGTATAAGCTGTCCCATTTTGCTGATGATGTTCTGCTAACCTTTACCAACCCCATTGTATCCTTCCCCAATCTCTAAGCAGAATTAGAGAATTATGGCTCCCTTTCCAGATACAAAGTTAATAATTCCAAATTGGAAGCTTTGTCTCTTTGCATCCCCTCACAAGTTCAGGGAGCTCTTTCCTTTAAGTTTAATTTTTGTGACTCCCCAATGCCATCAAGTGTCTCAGCATTTTCATCAACAAGTCTTAATCCCATTTATATCAGGATAATTATTCCAAGTAAAGTGTTACTTTTTATTATTATTCATTGGTGCGCTCTCCTTATTTTTTACATTATCCAGAAACCCCCGACTCCTGGCTGGAGTGGATGAGCGGGCACCACATGTATTAACTAATAGACTCTGGGAACATCTACAGTGTGCGCGGATCAGAATTCTACACATATATATATATATATATATATATATATACTGGTAGATGGTGCTACTTAAGGGGGTTTTCAGGTTTGTTAGTACAGCAAAACAGTAAGAAATTGGACAAAACCATGTTACACTGCAGGTGGGAAAGATATGACATGTGCATAGAGATTTACATTTCAGTTTGAACACACCCCACCCAAATCTAAATCTCGCTGCACATGTTACATCTTCCCCACCTACAGTGCAACATGGTTTTTCCAAATTGCATACTTTTTAAGTTTGCTAACAAACCTGAATAAGGCCCTATGTTCCTTTATCATACAAAAGAACTGTGGTTCCAGATTAACACCTATTAAACTCAGATTTGATTGAATAGCACTTTATTGATCTCAGCCAACATAAAACTTTTTTATACAGTATATTTCTGATTTCAAATGAGGTCATATTTAGAAGTACAGTACGCCCATACTACATATGCATGATTATTTGCTTCACAGCTACGCCATTAATGTTTATTATAAATGTGTAAAGAAGTTATTTATTATGATCTGTATTTAAGAGGGTTACTTTTGTATCTCTTCTTTAGTAAACTGTATGTTTCATTTTTTAATTATATAACTGCCTTTGTGATTAATTTTTTTCATTAATCTGCAGTTGACTAAAGCTGGCTACACCTATTATACTTCCAACCAGGCAACTAGTTGGCTGGTTGGAACAAAAATCTGGTAATTTATGGCAGCAAACAATAATGAACTATTTGTTCTCAAGACAAAAACTTTTTTTTCAGAAAAAAATAGTTAATTCCAACAGATTTAACCAATTAATCTGAATGATTATTTTCATTTGTTTATCAGTGTTTAGGAGCAAACATCCAATTGGCATTCACTCCCATGCAATAAATACCAGATTTTGTTTTAATCAGCCAACTAGATTCCTGGTTGGAAAGATAATCTTTAGGTGTGTGACCATTTTAGCACTGTACTTCCTGGTGTGTTTGGATTATTTTTTTTGGAGGGGGGGGGGGGGGGCAACCTCCTAGGACACTTACAGCTGTGTTAATTGCTGTCAATTTTATTAAAATGGAATCACAAACAATATCTTTAAATTATGAGAGCCTTATTTGTAAGTAGAGTAAAACCTTGCAGGCCGCAAAGGCTTGCTACCAGATAATATGGTGGCCATACAAATGTGTTCTTACTAGAGATGAGCGGGTTCGGTTTTACTCGGTTTTACTCGGATTTACTCGGTTCTCAAAATGGCATCTTATTGGCACACAGATGTCACGTGTTTTGGATAGCCAATAAGAAAAATCCGGATAAAACCGAACTGGCGTCAATTCTGGCGTTAAATCCGAACCCGCTCATCTCTAGTTCTTACTAGTTTGGTAAGTTCTCTAAACCTTTTACTTCTATTGATCTTGATGGAAATGTACTTATAGGAAACTAGGTGGTGCTGCATACTCCAATTTTATTGATATGCTGTGAATACCTTTTTAAATATAGTAAGTTTTAAACTATATAGTGTGTTTTTACATAATTCCCTGCCCATCTTGTGGCAAACGTCCATTTAGATAAAGGTAGTGTGTTCACAACAGTATTTGCTATTAATACCCCTTTCACACAAAAAAGTTTATAAATCCTAGCTTTTACCCAGCATTTGAATGCCAAGTCATTTTATTGGTCTCAACAAGACCCCTTTCACACAGAAAAACAAATTTACCATGTGAAGCAGTCGAAATTCCTGGCAATTTCGATCCGGATTGACCCTTTCACACAGAAAAATGACCAGTGTTGAACAGCAAATTACCGGGTAAATGTGCTTGACCCGGTAAAATGTTTTTCTATGTGAAAGGGGTATTACTGAGCATTTAAACTTTTTTTCAGTGCACAAAATTTGCAGAATCTGGCTAGAGTTCTTACTAAATGATGATAGGTTCAAAGATGGCTTAGCAACCAAGACTCTGTGATAGCGGTGCTATGCATTATGGGTAGCATGCCTGTTTTAATTACCTTTAATGCTACCAGACAATATGGTGGTCAAATAAATATGTTTTTCTTGTTTGGTAAGTTTTCTGACCTATTTACTTATTTTATTATGTTAATCTTGATAAAAAAATACCTAAAGAATATGAGGTGGAGTGTGTACTCGATTTTTTATTGATACTGTGTATATCCTTTTAAATAGAGAAAGTAATGTAAGTTTTCAGCTATATAAAGTGTGTTTTAATATTATTTCCAGTTCATCTTGGACTGCCACTTTGTGGCAGACACTCATCTTGATAAAGGCGCTGCAGTGTGCCGAAACACATTGAAGGAGTGTTGATGATTTTGGGGTACGAGGTTCTATCTGTATTTACCATAACATTTGCATAAATAACCAAGTTCCATCTTCTGCAGTGCAGTGGTGTGTTGTATATTTACATCCATATGGTGTGGATATTCCCCCTTATACATTTTTATAATGAAAGCTTGTGTTTGCAACTTATTATTGCATTATAGCTTTTATTTTTATTCTATTGTATATATTACGCTATCACATGTTCAATTAATTTGTGGATAACAGATGATGTAAATAAACCTTTATGTGCTTTTCACCACTCTGTTTCATATAAGCATACATGTAAGAGTTTGCACTGTGTTCCATGTCCATCACATTTGGTTGATATTATATAAGTGGGACTGTCTTGACTATGGAAAGATACTTGGGCACTATTTCCTCTATTTTCTGTTTGCACACTAACTGTATGGGGTGTTTACCTTCTCAAGAGTATTACACTATTGTCTATTTTTTATCTTTATTTGTATGTAATGAACTGTCAAATGGGACCAAGTGAGAAATGAAACACTGCAGATAACAATATTACCAGCTGGAATAATCCTTAGCACAAAAGAAGTCACTGTATTTATTTGTATGTATACAAAAGTTTCATTTGACAGCCCCTTCAAACTTGACATGTAGTAGGTTACTTATGATTTGGAACACTTTTTCTCAACTTGCTATCTTCGTCAGTCATGACAAATGGTCTGGATGCACCCTCTCCCCTCTTATTTTTGTTCTCTGCATAGAACCAATAGCAGCTAGAATTAGAGCCAACCCAGACATCCATGAGGTAAAGGTGGGCAGTCCCCAGTATAAGCTGTCCCATTTTGCTGATGATGTTCTGCTAACCTTTACCAACCCCATTGTATCCTTCCCCAATCTCTAAGCAGAATTAGAGAATTATGGCTCCCTTTCCAGATACAAAGTTAATAATTCCAAATTGGAAGCTTTGTCTCTTTGCATCCCCTCACAAGTTCAGGGAGCTCTTTCCTTTAAGTTTAATTTTTGTGACTCCCCAATGCCATCAAGTGTCTCAGCATTTTCATCAACAAGTCTTAATCCCATTTATATCAGGATAATTATTCCAAGTTTAGGCTAAGGACTTGGTAAAATGGCAGTCCTTATATATTTCTTGGTTTGACCAGATTAATGCCTTTAAAATGTACCTGCTCCCTTGTCTATTATACTTGATCCAGACACTACCCATCCCTATCATGACTTCAGTCAGAGCTCCATGCAATCCCTCTGTAACTATTTAATTTGGGTTAATAGTAGACCCCGTATCCAGAGGTGAATCCTAGCCAAACCGGTTCCTGAGGGGGCCTTGTTCTCACAATACTTCACTCTTACTACCACGCAGAGCAACTTAATCATGTAATATTGTGGCATTCTGACCCAGGTGATAAAAGGTGGGTGGATCTTGAGAACACTATGCTCCACTCTGACAATTGTGAATGCTGATTTACATACAGGACAAAAAGCTATACCTTTTACACTGAAATTCGAGCAGCTGTGGCTGCTGGATACAGGACAGAAAAAAACAATACATTTTACACTGAAATTCGAGCAGCTGTGGCTGCTGGATACAGGACAGAAAAAACAATACCCTTTACACTGAAATTCGAGCAGCTGTGGCTGCTGGATTTAATCTTTAACATACGTACTTTTTACTAACTTAGCGTACACACATACCGACATGCCGTGAGCACAATGTAGCTACACGTGTGCCTGAAGCACACTTATAAACTTAGCAGGGAGAAGACACAACATCAATTGTATTTAAGATGTTGGGATCCGACCCACCAACATATAATTGATAATAGGGGGTTACAACAACAATACAATCATACTAACAGAAAAGAGGCTACAATGCAATGGTACATACGTTTGGTTTCGCCAGCGCCACGCGGTCCCGGTGCTCAGATCAATCAGGCATGATGACCCTTCAGAGAGAGAGTGACCAGATAGGCTGCTTTGGCTTTTATACATTTGGCCAAAACACAATACAATTGAAACTGTAACCTCTTCCTCCATAGGTGAAAGGGTTGGTCATTTACAGTGCAGGAGGGGTCACAGGTTGATTTGAAAAGGTGGCTGATGTCCGTTCCAGGTGTGATTGCAGTTGGTCTCCACTGGGTTCCCGCCGACTATCAGAATACAGTAAATACAGTATAATAGTAATATTCTGTTCCTGCGCATAATTATGCGCAGGAGCACACTATCTTCTGCAAACTGCTACCGGAATGTTGCCCTTAAAATACCCTACAGTTGGATACCAAACACCACCTTATAACCAAATGCTGTCCCCTCATATCCTGTAAAGGTGATTCCCTTTGTTGCTGTTCTATTTAAACAAGTGTAAATTGCTGGTGCGGTGCAAGTGGGCTATGTGTACATTGTGCACTATGTGGATTTAATATATGATATGTTTTTGTGGCTTTTCCATGCGAGTACAAATGCTACCGTAATTACTCATACCACGCTCTAACATGCACGACCGCGTGAGTGGTCGTACGCAATTTGCGAATATGTGCACGCACGGCAGAACAAGTACGCGCACGGAGGCCATCTGTGTGATGTTTGTACGTGGTGTGTGTACTGTAATATTTTCTGACTACGACAGTCCACCCTTTAGCAGTCATCAATAACTGCCACTCTTAACTAATAAACAGAAAAATATTACCTAATACAATATATACAAAAGCTTGGATGATCGGGGGAGAGTTGTAGGTGGGAAATGTATAGCCTAGTGGGATAGTAAAAAGCATGTATGTATGAATCAATGTCTGAGGGGCATGTATCATCGTGCCATATATGTTCTAAATAAGCTTTGAGGTATTGCGAAGTATACATTAAATCCTTCTCATCCCATATTAAGGGTCTGTAAATGGGCAAACAAACACTACCGAGCTCTTTTCGGCTTCTTATTCCAACAAATGGGGTGCACATTTAGTTGATGATACATGGAGGGGGAACATATGTGAATGCTACTATATGTGTATAACACCTGTTGACTATGTGTGCCATTAACTGAGGGTTGCAGAGATGAAGATAAGACACATATATATAAAAAAAATACATTCACATAAGCATTTGGGTAGGGCTGACGTCTTTTCTGGTTTAATGTTTTCTGGGTAAGGGGGAAACAGAGAAAATGGTGAAAGAAACAGGCCATGAAATTCATTTGCAATCCTTATAATAACACTGTCTCTATGGATGGATCATAAATCAAATCTGCTGCTGTAACAGCGCTCTCGCTCCTTAGACTCATCAAATTTGTGCTGTGCTTGCACAGCGTTAGAATTCGAACACACCTGAATATCAGGCCAATAATTATGATGACTCCCAGGATACAAAGGAGAAACTTCCAAACACTCATAATAATATTCTGTGCCCACTCTCCTAACTCTGAGAACCATTTGCGTGGGTTCAACCATGAGACCCAGCCAGTCAGTTCATTACCCACAGTCGCTAAGGTAAGATTGTGCTTCCGTCTGAACTCCCACTTCAACTGCAAGATCTTGTCCATCTTCTGATCGATGATCTCCGTGGGGTCATCAGTGGAGAGTCACAGTGGTCACTCTTGTGGGTGGCCCCACTTAACCTCGCGGTCTACCGCAGACCGCAAAGTTCCCACCATTGGATATAATGTAGCGCCGCTATGCTACATTGTATCCACAGTGCTCCACCTGACTGACAGTGCAGGCATGCACAGCCAATCAGGAGAGTGCCATGACATGGCACTCCCTGATTGGCTGAAAGGACCCTCTTTGACAGGAGTCACGGTGGGTCCCAACATTCGGGGAAAGGGGATCCATGTGTAAACATGGATCCCCTTTCAGTTCGTGGGTCGGGTGAGTGGTTTGATTTTTTGGCAAGTACGTGGATTATAACTTTTAAGAAGAGGACCGATCATTTACAGGTACCCCTGGATTCTACTGTACAAGGGGACCGAGTGCTTCAGGTCAACATAGGTAAGTATGGATGTATGTAGGTGTGCATGTACAGTATGTGCATTAAACTTTTACTTTCACGGTGTTTGTGTTTTGTTTTTATTTGGGTATTTTTTGTGTAGTAGAACTAAAGGTACCAGTGCGCCCGTTTTCCCCCCGCATACTGGTACTTCTGGTTTTTCAAGTACCAGCTTGCGGGGAGGCTTGCTGGGACTTGTAGTTCTGCTACAAAATACAATATTCTTTTTTACACAAAAGGCTATCAGCCTCCCATCCACCACCTACGGATGGGGGGGACAGCCTCGTGCTTCACCCCTGGTCTTTGGGTGGCTAGAGGGGGGGACCCCTTGATTTAAGGGGTCCCCACTTTTCCAGGGTACCTCAGCCAGGGGTGACTAGTTGGGGATTTAATGCCAGGGCCGCAAGGACCAATATAAAATTGTCCCCCGGCTGTGGCATTATATTTCAGACTAGTGGAGCCCGGTGCTGGTGTTAAAAATACGGGGGACCCCTACATTTTTTGTCCCCTGTATTTTTTGCACCAGGGCCAGGTGCAGAGCCCAGTGCTGGTTGTTTAAATATGGGGGAACCCCAGTCATTTTCCCCCCTGTATTTTTACAACCAGGACCGGCTCAAAGAGCCCGAGGCTGGTTATGCTTAGGAGGGGGGAACCCACACCATTTTTTTTTTCAATTTTAACCCATTACCACCCCTTCCCACTGATAAGCATGCACGGATCTCACTGATCCGTGCATGCCTATCAGAATACGGGGGGAAAAAGCAGGTCTATTTGAAAACTGCTTTTTTTATGATTTGTACTTTTTCTCAGCAGTGTTTGGCTTTTGACGGCAGTAATTGAGAATAATTTTTTTTTGTAAATTACAGAGTTGTATAAAATAACAGGCGTATTTGACCGATGGTGTATTCATTCGTATTTTTTTTCTCTGCCTTCAAAAAAAATATGAATGCCCTCATCACTGCTGAGATTTGAGTTCAGTAAATTCCCGAGATGACACTTTGAAACCCCCCCACAAAATTGGTCAGAATCAGGAGCTTAGTAAATATACCCCCTGCTGTTCTCTCTGATGGAAGCCTCACATTCTCACCCCTCCTTCTGACTAGGGGGTCACCATGGTGGTGGTGTTCTTTTACCCTCTGGCTATTCCTATCAACTCTTACCCCTAGAACCAGCCTTAACATTCTCTACATTTGAGGTCCATGCTATATGCCTCTTCTAACCTGTTTATCTTCAAGTAGCTGTCATTTAATGTCCCCGTGGCATTCCCTCAAAATTCTTTGACAACTTTGCTTCTTGGTTTCCTCACATTCTCTCCTGACATTCCCTCCATTATCTTATGCTATTTTAACATCCCTATTGATAACCCCTCTCAATCCCCAGACTCTAAACTCTTTAATCTCACATCTTTGCTTTGTCTCTCCCAGTGGACCTCCTCACCCTCCCATGTGAATGGGAGCTCACTTGATCTGATCTTCACTCACCATTGTGATGTTTCTGATTAATTTTAACTTATTTATCTCTGATTTTCAATCTCTACCTTCTAAGGCTGTCATCACTAAGTGTAATATTGAGGCTATTGACACCACTTATCTATCCTCCCTGTTCGACTCACTTTTCTCTCCTATTCTGTCTCTCATGCCCTGAACAAGCCACTTCCCTATATAATGCATCCCTTACTTCTGCTCTTGACTCTGTCACTTCACTGACCACTATTTACCCTTGCAGATCTACACCTCATCCCTGGCATACCAAATGCACCAGATATCTACAAAAATGCTCACAGTCTGCTGAGCAACAGTGAAGAAAGTCATGCTCTAAAGCAGACTTTATCCATTTCAAACTTATGCTCTCATCCTTCAGTTCTGTCCTTCCCCTCACTAAACAGTCATACTTCAAGAACCTCATCTCCTCCTAATCTTCAAACCTTCAGAGCCTCTCTGCCACTGTCAACTCCCTCCTGAGCCCAACCCTACCTTGTCTCCTCCTCACTGTCTGCCCTTGACTTTGCCATTTATTTCAAATACAAAATTTACTCCATACATCAGGACCACATTCCACCAGAGCATCAGCAACCAGCCACCTCCTCTCCCCTACCACTTCTTTCCCTCCCTCTTACCAACTCTGACATCTTTTGTCTATGTATATGGTGAGGAAATTATGGCCCTCATCCATTGCCTCCCCCCTCCACCTCACCACATAACCATATCCCCTCCCACCTCCTTCTACTACCTCTCTCATTCTGCCTGTTCCCATTACCTCCTCAATCTCTACCTTTGATCAGATACTGTCCTCTCTGCCTTCAAACATGCACTCATCTACCTTATTCTTAAAAAAACTACCCTTGATCCTAACACCCTCTCCAACTACTAACCTCGCTCTCCTCTTCCTTTTTGCCTCCAGACTCCTTGAGAATATTATCTACAATTGCCTTACTGCATTTCTATCCTCCCACTCACTGATTGACACATTCCAGTCCAGCTTCCATCCTCTCATCTCCACACCACTGAAACTGCCCTTAAAAAAGTCTGCAATGACTTCCTCACTGATAAATCCAAGGGCCAATACTCTCTGCTTATTTTCCTTGACCACTCTCTGCTTTTGGCACTGTGGACCACCCCCTCCTTCTTCAAATCCTTCACTCCCTTGGTCTGCATGATACTGCCCTTTTCTAGCTGTGCTCCTACTGTACATCTCTGACCATTCTTTCTCTGTCTCCTCTCATGACTACACCTACCTATGACTTCCACTAATATTAGATGTCCCCCCAGGTTCTGTTCTTGGTACTCTTCTTTTCTCTCTCTATATGTCCTCTTTAGGTAAACTCATTATCTCTTTTGACTTGATACTCAAATCTACCTTTCCTCCCCTGACTTCCCTCCTGCTCTCCTTACTCATATCGCCAACTGTCTCTCTGCTATCTCTTCTTGCATTCCCCATAGCTTTCTTAAACTCAGCTTAACAGAGCTAATCATCTTCCCACCCTTCTACACAACCTCACCTCCCACAATTTTGCTATACATTTATGGCACTACTATCTTTTTTAGCCCCTGTCTTGGAGTAATTCTTGACTATTCCCTCTCCTTCAAACCACACATTCTGCACCTATTACAAAAACTGCCATTTTCATCTCAATAATATCTCCAGGATCAGACCCTTTCTTTCCCAGTATGCTAATATGACCATTATCCACTCACTGGTCATCTCAAGACTGGACTACTGTAATCTCATCCTATGTGGCATCCCTGACAAATGCCTCTCTACACTTCAATATATCCTCAATGCTGCAGCCATGCTCACCTTCCTCACCAAACATACTACATTCACCTCCCTCTCTTACTTGCCCTTCACTGGCTCCCCTTCCTTTTCAGAATCCAATTCAAGCTTATCACACTCACAAAGCCCTCATCTATTCCTCTCCTATTTACATCTCTGACCTTATCTTCCTTTACACTTCCAACTGTCTTCTTCGCTCTATTAATGCATGCCACCTCTCCTGTCCACTGATTATTGCCTCCCACTCGTACCTCCAGGATTTTGCATGTGTTGCTTCCTATCTCTGAAATTATCCACCTCTCCCTATCAAACTCTCCACCTCTCTACAAAACTTTAAAACCCACTTCTTCACCAAATCCAGCCAACTCTCATCCTAACCTCCTGTTCCCCTCTCACTGTGTACCCCATCTGTGATACCTCTGTCTGTATGCCCCTCCCCTTTAAGTTAAGTACTTTATTTGTCATTGATCATACAATAGAATATTGTACAGAACAACAAAATTTCCTCCAAAGCAACCACATATGCATATCAGTCAGAATAGATATTAGAACTCCTCAGTTAGGTTCATCCTTACTATAACTGAAGGAAATAAAAAAAACTTTCTGAACCATGAGGTTCTGGATTTAATACAGCGGAAACGCCTTTTCATGGGTAGTAGAGCAAACAGACTGTGGTATGGATGTGCACATTCCTTTAGGATGCTATTTCCTTTTTTCATACTATACTTAATATAAACCACCTCTACTTTGGGCAATTCAGTGCCAATAATATTCCCTGCTGTCCTAACCACTCGTTCTAACAGCTTATGATCCACTGTGGTACAATTACCGTACCAAACAGAAATGCAATATAATAAAACACTTTAAATTAAGCAACAATAAAAATTCAATAAATGTTTCTTGGACAGGTTAGCCACCTTCAATTTCCTCAGAAAACACACACACGCTGTTGCGCCTACTTAACCATAGATAAAACATTAGAGCTCCAGGTCAAATCATCAGTAATAGTAGTGGCAAATAATTTAAAACATTTCACCCTTTCAACCTCCAAATTAGCAATAGATAGTGGCAACAGGTTAGATCTATTTTTTTTTCTACAATCATTAATAATTTCCTTGGTCTTATTTTGGTTTAACAATAGGCTATTTACCTCTTCCCAACTGACCAACCTATCCACCTCTTTTCGGTACATAGGGGGTCATTCCAACCCATTTGCATGCTGCGGTTCATTGCAGCGGTGTGAACGGGTTGGAACTGTGCATACGCGGCAGCCACATTGCGCAGGAGCGTCATTGCCCAGCTACAGCCATCGCCGGGCAGCAACGCCACGTATGGAGACAGCGGTCGCAGCAGTGACCGCAAGAAGATTGACAGGAGGAAGGCATTCCAGGGCGTCAACTCACCATTTTCCGGGCGTGGAGATCCGAACACAGGTGTGTCCAGGTGTTTGGAGGGTGGATATCTGATGTCAATTCCGGGACCTTCATTGCTGGATCCATCATACAGGGTAAGTAACTGCAGGGCTAGTGTTGTTTCACACAAAACTTTTTTATCATAGCAGGGCTGCACAAGCATTTGCAGCAATGCTATGCTAACATACACTCCCCCATAGTCGGCGTCTAGTTGATCGCATGATCAGTAAAAAGTTGCTACGTGCGATCAACTCAGAATGACCCCCATATTCTTATCTCCATCCAATATAAGCCCCACAACTGTCGTATCATTAGCAAACTTTACAATAAAGTTTGATTGAGACGTAGAGGCACAATCATACGTGAAAAGTGAAAATAATAAGGGACTCAAGACACAACCTTGTGGAGTACCAGTACTAATCTTAGTAATAGTTGATGTTAAGTTGTTCAATCTCACTAGTTGTGGCCTATTTACTATAAAATTCTAAGACCCAATTGCACAAGATTGCAGGAAACCCAAGCTTGTACAATTTCCTAATCAAAGCACTAGGGGGATGGTATTGAATGCTGAACTATAGTCGATGAAAAGTATTCTAACATATGAGTTAGGCCTCTCTAGATGACACAGAGAGGAGTGAACAACAGAAATTAATGCAGATTCCGTTGACCTCTTTTGTCTATATGCAAATTGATATCTGTCAAAATCAGGGGGAATATAACTTTTCATACGTGATAAAACTAACCTCTCAAAACACTTCATAATTAAAGGGGTCAAAGCTATTGGCCTTTTATCATTTAAATCAGTAACCTTAGAGGTTTTTGGGACTGGGGTAACTAACGTATTTTTAAACAGTCGGGACTATGCACTGCAAAGGGACAAATTAAAAATATAGGTAAAAATATATATTCCATCTGCACACCCCTTCAATACCTTCTCTGGTATGCCATCTGGACCAGTTGCTTTTTAAATACTAACGCCTAGCAGATAATTTCTGACATCATCCTCAGAAAAGACTAACACCTTTTAAGCACCACCCGTGACAATTTAGTAACAGCAGATTTATTAACTCTATCAAAACAGGCATAAAAATAATTCAGTTCTTCCAATAAAACAGCATCCATCAAATGTGGATTTCACCTCCCAGTCAGTCAAACTCCGGATTCCATTCCACATGCTCCTAGAGTCTAAATCATTCTCAAACCTAGATTCAATCCTTGCTTTTTGCCTTTATAATCCTCTGATCTAGTTTTTCTGTACGCTGCCTGATCATTAGCCTTAAAGGCTTTGTTTCTAGCATGCAGTAATGAACGCACCTCGCCGTTCATCCATGGCTTATCGTTCGAAAACTGCTTCATACTCTTCATGATGGTAACATTCCCAATGCAACAATACATGTATGAGAGTACTGCTGAAGCTAAGTGGTCAATATTAACTAGAGATGTGCAGCGGGCACTTTTCGTGTTTTGTGTTTGGTCTGGATCCTTGCTCGTGTTTTGGATCTGGATTGGTTTTGCCAAAACCACCCTTTCGGGTTTTGGTTTTGGATCTGGATGATTTTTGTAAAAAAAAACACAAAACCAGCTAAAATCACAGAATTTGGGGGTAATTTTGATCCTACTATATTATTAACCTCAATAACATTAATTTCCACTAATTTCCAGGCTATTCTGAACACCTCACTCCTTACAATATTGGGGGTCAGTCCGAGTTGATCGCAAGCTGAAAATGTTCACTGCGCAGCGATGATGCAAAAAAAGGCACTTCTGCACATACGTATGCGGCGCAATGCGCACGCGCGACGTACTTTCACAATGGCCAATGTAGTTTTGCACAGGGTCTAGCGATGCATTTCAGTCGCACTGCTGACCGCAGAGTGATTGACATGAAGTGGGCGTTTCTGGGTGTCAACTGACCGTTTTCAGGGAGTGTTCGAAAAAACGCAGGCGTGCCAGGAAAAATGTAGGCATGGCTGGGCGAACGCAGGGTGTGTTTGTGATGTCAAATCCGGAACTGAATGGTCTGAAGTGATCGCAAGCTAGGAGTAGGTCTGGAGCTACTCAGAAACTGCACAATTTTTTTTTGTAGCTGGTCTGCCATTCTTTCGTTTGCACTTCTGCTAAGCTAAAATACACTCCCAGAGGGGGGCAGCTTAGCGTTTGCACGGCTGCTTTAAACTGCTAGCGAGCGAACAACTCAGAATGACCCCCATTGTTTTTAGGCCAAAAGGTTGCACCGAGGTAGATGGATGACTTTGCTAAGCGACACAAGTGGGCGGCACAAACAGCTGGCCCATCTAGGAGTAGCACTGCAGTGGCAGACAGTATGGCAGATTTAAAAAATAGAACCTAAACAGCACATCAGGCAAATAAGTAAAAGAGGTACAATGAGGTAGCTGTATGACTAAGTTAAGTGACACAAGTGTGTGGCACAAATACCTGGCCCATCTAGAAGTTGCACTGCACTGTCAGACAGGATGGCACTTTTCAAAAAATAGGCCCCAAACAGCACATCATGCAAAGAAGTAAAAGAGGTGCAATGAGGTAGCTGTATGACTAAGCTAAAAAACAAAAGTGTGCAGCACAAACACCTGGCCCATCTAGGATTGGCACTGCAGTGGAAGACAGGATGGCACTTAAAAAACTAGCCCCCATACAACACATGATGCAAAGAAAAAAAGCGGTGCACCAAGGTAGCTGGATGGCTAAGCTAAGCGACACAAGTGTGCAGCCAAACACCTGGCCCATCTAGGAGTGGCACACAGTGGCTGAATGTCGAAAGTGACCCGCAATTTTTCGGGCTACCAACAGCATCTCCTGCATGCCCCTGTCATTTCTCAAAAAATTCTGCACCATCAAATTAATTGTATGTGCAAAACATGGGACTTGCTGGAATTTGCCCACAAGGAAAAGACTAAAAATAATTTGGATAATAATAACCCTTTTATTTGGACAGAGTTATATAACAATATGCAGCACAGTAGAGCGTACACCTAAACCGCACAGGACAAACCCTGTAAAAATGATTTGAATTTAATATTAATAACCCCTTTAATTGGAGGAAATAATATACAGCACAGGACAGCATCACTGGAATTATACAGCAGTACCCCTGACTTAAACGGCTGCACCACTGAACTTATATGGCAGCACCACTGGACTTATACGGCAGCACCACTGGACTTATACGGCAGTATCACTGGACTTATATGGCAGTACCACTGTACATGTACAGCAGTACCACTGGACTTATACGGCAGTACCACTGGACTTATACGGGAGTATCACTGGACTTATATGGCAGTAATTCCACTGGGCTTATACGGCAGTACCACTGGACTTATATGGCAGCACCACTGGACTGGACTTATACAGCAGTACCACTGGACTAATATGGCAGTACCACTGGACTTATGCGGCAGTACCACTGGACTCATGCGGCAGTATCACTGGACTTATATGGCAGTATCACTGGACTTATACGGCAGTATCACTGGACTTATACGGCAGTACCACTGGACTTATATGACAGTATCACTGGACCGGAATTATACGGCAGTACCACTGGATTTATATGGCAGTATCACTAGACTCATATGGCAGTCCCACTGGACATATACGGCAGTATCACTGGACTTATACGGCAGTATCACTGGACTTATACGGCAGTATCACTGGACTTATATGGCAGCATCACTGGACTTATGGCAGCACAGGAACACCACCATTGGACTGATGCAGGACAACACAGCACCACTGCAATGGACTGGACTTATATAGCATCACTGGACATAAGGCAGCAGAGGATACCACCACTGGGACTGGACTGATGCAGTTCAACACACCACCACTGGCCTGATGCAGCACAATGCAACACCACTGGACTGGACTTATACAGCAGCACTAGACATATGGCAGCACTAGACATATGGCAGCAGAGGACACCACCACTGTGACTGGACTAATGCAGCACAAGACACCAACACTGGACTGATGCAGCACAAGACAGCACTGGAATGACACACATAAGACAGAGCAGGTCGCTACACCACTTTTCCGCACATACACACACTGAGGAGAGAGTCACGTCCTCTCGTTATACTCTCCAGGACTGGAGTGAAAATGATGGTGACGCATTACTCATTATATGGTATACAAAACCCGCCAGAATCCTACAGCGGGATTATGATGTTTTGCCTCGTTTTGCCACGTTTTCGAACCGTGCTTGGATCCGGGCTCGTGACGTGAAGTTCGGGGAGTGGTTGGTTCTCAGAGAACCGACCCGCTCATCTCTAATATTAACCTGTGAGTTTACAGCAGACTGAGAAATAAATAAATCCCAATCTGTCATCTCAAAACAATCCTGTAGCCTAGACATAGCATCTACCGTCCATATACAAACAGATCTATTTTCCACTTTCCTTCATTTCAACAAGGGGATATATGAGGGAATAAGATACATAGGCATATGGTCAGAAAACCCTACATGGGGACACATGATAGTTTTATATGCCTGCTTAACACTACTAAAAACTTGATCAAGAATATTATCACCCCTTGTCGGAGCAAAAAACATTTTTAGAAAATTTCAGAAACACAGACTTTAAATTTGCTTTGTTAAAATCACCAGCTACTAAGAAAACTCCCTCCAGATAAACCCTCTGCCTTTTAGAAATAGCATTATAAAGAATCTCCAGGGCATCTGTGATAACAGCCTGTGGTGGAATATAAACCGCAGTCACTATTATAGCGGAGAATTACCAAGGTAAGTTAAAAGGCCTGCACTTCAACATCAGATATTCCAGCTCCAGAGAAAAGTGACTTTCAATAATGGCTGAATCTGTGCACCAATTATTATTAGTATAAATACACAGACCACCTTCTCTCCATTTGCCAGAGAAGACTAATCTGTCTGCTCTGAACATAGATCTATCAGGGAGCTGGACAGCCGAGTCTGGAATACTGTCAGTAAGCTAAGTCTCAGTCAATACTACGAAGGTGAATGAACTCATGATGTTGCTGCTAGAAATTCTAAGCAGCAGTTCATCCACTTTGTTGGTCAGGAAACAGACATTAGCCACAAAACTACTTGGCAAGGGGGGACTAAAAGGGGACTTCTTCCACCTCGCCAATACTCCTGCCCTTTTACCCCGCTTTTGTCTCCATTCCCATCGTTGGTGCCTTTTTCTCTTCTGCACTACACAAGCAGAGCCTTCCCCTCCACCATCTGGCCACAGGTTCCTACCTTCATGTTCCCGATGCTTCCTCTCTCTGTCCCGCCGGTTCTCTCCATAACCATGGCCGCGAAAGATACCATCATCTGCCAGGTATACTGCATGTGACGCTTCTCGGTTTCCTCCTGCCCACTGACATGGCTCTCCCTGGCTCACTCCACAGTGCAGCTGTGGGTTCGGCACCCCCCGCACGTGCATGCCTGTTGTTGCTACCGCCAATTCCCATCTCAGTCTGATGCTGAAAGGAGGAGAGCGCTACATGCGTCTCTCCTGCCCCTCACTGTCTGTCCCCATCTCTGGCAGTCAATTACAATGTCTCTCGGCTGTCAGCCAATCAGAGCTCATGGACCAGCTCTTGATTGGCTGCTGGCCCGTGAGCTTTGATTGGCTCACAGGCCGGCACCATATTTCAAATGGCTGCTGGAGACAGCCAAGGACTCAGTGAAGTGAGGCACAGGAGAGACGCGCACTGCGCTCTCCTCCCCTCAGCGGCAGAGATGGAAATCGGCAGCACTGTCAACAGAGGAGTGTGAGCACAAATGTGTATGTATCTGGCACCACTGGGGGCATATGTATCTGGCACCACTGGGGGCAAATGTATCTGGCACCACTGGGGGCATTTATGTATCTGACACCGCTGAGGACATATGTATCTAGCACCACTGGGGGCATATGTATCTGGCACCAATGGGGGCATATGTATCTGGCACCACTAGGGGCATTTATGTATCTGGCACCGCTGAGGACATATGTATCTGGCACCACTGGGGGCATTTACGTATCTGGCACCACTGGGGGCATATGTATCTGGCACCACTGGGGGCAGTTATGTACAGTATCCGGCAACGCTGGAGGCATTTATGTATTTGGCACTGCTGGGGGCATTTATGTATCTGGCACTGTTGGGGGCTTGTGTGTATCTGGCACCGCTGGGGGCAAGTGTGTATCTGGCACTGCTGGGGGCAAGTGTGTGTCTGGCACTGCTGGAGGCAAGTGTGTATCTGGCGCCACTGGGGGGCAAGTGTGTATCTGGCACCGCTGGGGGGCAAGTGTGTATCTGGCACCGCTGGGAGCATGTGTGTATTTGGCACCACTGGGGGCATGTGTTTATCTGGCACCACTGGGGGTATTGAGTAAGGGGCACTGCTGGGGGCATATGTTTAGATTGCTTTGAGTGCCAATAGGCGGTGCTAGACACGCCCAGTAGGTGGTGCTAGACACACCCCTCCAACGGTGCACCCCCTAATAAAATGTTCTGCGCACACCTATATATATATATATATATATATATAACAGCCATTCTCTGTAATGGCTTTTCATCTCAGATATTTATTTTACACTACACTGCCTTTTTGCTTTCAAAGTACTGTATGCTGTCTATTTCAATATTTTGATTGGCAAATTGTTATGTGAAAAACATTGCTTCCCAAAAACAATGATTAATCCTTTTTTGGCAGTAAAGTATATTATCCACCCACTGCCAAACTGTCTACCATCCCAGAGAAATGTGATCACTATTGGTTAATTTACCTGTTTGTGCCTTAGTCTCTCTTAATGTGTTATATTTTATTCCGCCAACTGCACTTCTAACTACCAGATTCATCAAGTCAAGACACATTTTTCTCTTGCATTTTAAATGCAATGCCCTAATGATGTTATAATTAATTAACTTCATTAGTAAGGGGTCGCATACTGAATTCATACTCTGTACAACATTAAGTATGGTTAAGCACTACATTGTACAAGTCATGTGCACAGTAGTTTAGAGATTAAATCACAGAAACAGACTGCGATTATTTTGTAAATTCAAAACCAGAAATTGAATATTTGGTAAATAATTTCCTCTATTTTATTTCATTTGTGACAAGTTATGTGACCAAGTAAACATGGAGAAAAATTGAGAAATTTGCATTCTAACAGAATTCTAGAACATTTTGTGGATACAATTGTTTAACAATGCAATAACATACTATAATTAATTGTTAAAATTGTCTGTTCTCTATGTTTAAAAAAAAATCTATGTGATACATATCTGTGAAATATATCTGTGTACATATTTGTAAAGAACACAACCACAAAAAGATATGCTTCCTTTTACAATAGCATTTTTGAAAATGATCACTTTGACAAGCACTGAATATCAATCTGTATATGGCCTCTCAGGACAGATAGCACTCTTCAAATAGCTCAAAAACTGGATCTGAGTAAGAAACAGGATGCTGTCCAAAACTATGCTTATTTGCTACTGTCCTCATGATAGAAAAGGAACATTTATCAAAGCCAACCTCTGGTTTGGAGGAAGAACTATATTCAAGGAAATTAAGGTCGTGATTTAGAGATTGAAGCAAAGTTAATGTTAAATGCATGGAGCGACTCATGGGTATTTTGTTTTTTTCTATGTGTGCGCAAGAGTGTCACTTAAAAGTTGGGCCCATTCAACCTCTGTTCCAGAAACTGCAGATACC
The DNA here is from genome assembly GCF_028390025.1 of Pseudophryne corroboree. Lineage (NCBI taxonomy): Eukaryota > Metazoa > Chordata > Amphibia > Anura > Myobatrachidae > Pseudophryne > Pseudophryne corroboree. The sequence continues at coordinate 550,201,020 of NC_086446.1, read as the reverse complement.
CACTTCCATGTTTTATAGTGTGTTTGCTGTCTATCATTCCCTGTTTGTTCTTCCTCCCATGAGTCCACCTTGTTCTAGATCGCTTTTGCGATGGCTTTTCATTTGGCTTTTCAACTGATTCTGTCATCAAAGTGTGCGCCTCCCCTTTTCTGAAGTCCCATGTCAATGTTTCCAATTCAGTTCTGTGAAGAATGCAATGCTACACAGCAGAATGGCAGGGCCAAAGCCACAGGGTTTCTTTGGTACCCAACCTTGGGGCCTGACTTTGCTAAGTGGTTTTGGCAAGGGAGTATCTTTTACATAATAAATAATGTAATGCAAAACAAATTGCAAAAACCTGTAGTCATAAATTTATATTCATATAGTAAAAGGATAATTACCATACGCGCATGCAGGGGGGGTTTTCAAGTACCTGGAAACACCCCCTGCCCATCGGTCCATTGGCTCAGCTGGCCGATATGATACTGTATAACAGACAGAGGAACTCAGTCAGGCTGTGCCTACCCGTAACGCAGCAGCTGCAGCTTCCTGGCTAGTGGATGTAGGGGGAAATGCAACGCGGAGCTCCTCTCAGGCAGCTGCAGTTCCAATGCGGCTTTGAGACAGAGCTGTTCGGGTGAGGCAGTGACTTTGTCCACTCTCTCCTTTGCAGCAAGCGGAATGTCTCTTATGTCGTGGTGTGCTGGCGGGTGAGGAGGTGGTTGGTGCTGGGTAACCTCTGTCTTCAACTTTCAATATATACATAAATAAATAGTGTGTGCATAAGCAGGGCCATAATTTGGTATGTACCCTAGCTGCTGGCTATGCAAGTTAGTGCTAGCAGCAGCAACAGCAATCTGCATACTGCTCTCTTTGACCAACCGGAAAAAGCAGCAGTGGCTAGGATTATAGTGTAAAATTTCCCTGCACAGGGCTCCATGCACATGTCTCCTCTTAGTTGGGACTCTGAGAGCAACAGCTTTGGGGGAGTCAATAATCCATCAACCCACCCCCCTCCCTTCTTCCTTCCATGATGGACAAGTGAGTACAGAAGGCTGGGGAAGGGAGGATATAGAATCAGACTGCAGTAGATATCAGGCTGCATTAAGTTACATTGTTGGTAGAACTGAAGTACTGTAGCTCTCCCTATGCTCTTATCTCTCTCTCATTCCCCATGCCCCCATCTCTCTCTCCATGGCCCCATCTGTCTCCTCATGCCTCTCTACATGTCCCCATCTCTCTCCCCATGCCCCCCTCACTCCATACCTCTCTCTCTCCACACACCTCCTTTCCCTTCCCATGTTTCCCGTGTGTGTGTGTGTGTGTGTGTGTGTATATATATATATATACACACACACAGTATATATATATATATATATATATATATATACACACACACACACTCACTCACATATCTGCGTTTGCCACTGATTACCCTTTAGTAATCAGTGTTCCTCAGGGCCAAAGTTCCACTTATTGTATTTGAGCAATGATTAGCATATTTGAACTTGCTCAGAATGATCTTCTTTCACAGATGATAAAGTAGGTTTGTCAAGTAATTCTCCATCCAGTATTCTCAAATTTAAACAATAATTTCCAAGATGTTTCACATAGTCCTGGATATGCTCTGTGAAACATTTTTGATAAATTTGATCTGATGAGTATGAAATGTCCACACATATGATGGCTGATATGGTACATGCTTTTAACTGTTCCAAGGTTGTCTGAACTACTGGTCTTTCTCTTTTTTTTCTTTTTAGCTTTTTTCTCTCCATGCATACATCATGCAAATGATCCTTTAAATTTTAGAATATTAGATGGAGAATTACTTGACCAACCTACCTTATCATCTGTGAAAGAAGACCATTCTGACCAAATCCTAATTTGCTATTTACAGGTTTTTTTATATTATTTATTATTTATTCTGTCTTCAAAGGAGTTTGTGGTGAAGCTCCTTTTCATGCAAATTTGCTGCGTATTGGATCATATAGGATCTGGGACTCAGGGTCGACAGCGTCTAAGTCGACACACATTATGTCGCCACCTATTGGTTGACAGTGAGTAGGTCGACACTGGAAGTAGGTCAACGCAGCAATTAGGTCAACATGAACAAGGTTGACATAGAGAAAGGTTGACATTAGTTTTTTATGGGGTTGTTGTGTCGCTTTCTTTGTAAAGTGACCGGGAACCCCAATTAGTGTACAGTGTCCCCTCACATGGCTCGCTTTGCTCGATATGCTTCGGGCAAGGTGCCTTGCTATGCTACCGCAGAGCTTGGCACAGGTTACCATTCCCAATTGCAGTCCTCGTGGATCGTAAAGTATGAAAAAGTTTAAAAAAAAATAAATAAAAATGTGAAAAACTCATGTCAAAATTTTTCCATGTCAACCTTGTTCAGTTGACCTAACGGCCATGTCGGCATATGCTGAACTAATGTGTGTCGACTTATATACTGTGGACCCAGAGTCCGGATACCGACCTTATATTGCACATGATCACAGATTTTACTGTATTTTATATAAGGGAGTATCTTTTGTCAAGGATTTCTATGAGTGGTGCATGGTTGATGCATCTTGATTGTTCACCATTAATGGTCTATCTTCAGGATTGGAACTGCCACATCACTCAGGACTTCTGCTGCTGAGATTCAAGTTCACGGGTCCTAGAAATCAAGCGCTTATAAATGATATGTGGGTTAGGGTTGCTGATTTCGGTTTAGTTTTTCATTGTTACACGTTTAGTCCACATTTTTCAATTGCTATTTTCCATAGGAGAGTATGCTGCTTGTCACCAATGTGGGCCTTGAGAGATTTTACTGTGGGAAAAGTTCCCATTTTCTTCCTCCTCCCACCTGACTCCTTGTGTTCCCTTTCTCATTTATTTGGGGTTTCTGTAAAGTAGTTGTTACAGTAGGCTGCCTTGATTCTTGCCCTATCTGGTTATTGGGTCGCTCTTTTGTGTATTGGGAGTCTTGTTCACCTGTAGTCCATGATCCAAGTCTGTTTGTTGCCTGCAAATTCCTTCAGTGGCTAGGGTGTAGGGGCATGAGATTGGACTCACTGTTGTCTGTTTGGCAGGATGTTACCAGAGTTTTTGTCCCTTCTGCTATTTTAGTGGTACATCATGTGGAAAATGATTTGAGGACCAGCTTGTTGCTTGACTTCCATTTTGACATTGTTTGTGATCTTGAGTCGATGACAGGCTGGTGGCTCTGGGATGTGACCGGCTATCATTCCTAGGAGGATATGGAACACTGATGTTTCTTGTGTAGTTAAGGGTAAGTCTAAGAGGATGGTGAAAGCTTTAGTCTCGAGGAGGAGTTTAGGTCTCAGTGCATTGTTGGTTGAGCACCCTTTAATTTGCTATCATGATCTGCTAATCTGACAGTTTCTGTTTACCTGTTTCTTAAGATAAGTATCTATGTCCTACTCTTGCAACCTGTTACAGAAAAGAGATAGTGTGATGGAAATATTTTCTTAAAATGAACCTTTGAGTAATTTCATGTACTGTATGTTTTTCAGTTCAGTAATACAAAACAAACTTCTGATTACAAAATGTTATATTATGCACAAGATTGCTTACAGGTGAACTAAGTTCAAAACTATTTTCTAACAAATGCTTCAAATGGATGTTGCCGCTTTAGTAATAAATCTAATATCATGAATTTTTTTGAAAGAGCACAATATTATTTACTAAGGCGAAAATACTTTCCGCAGTCCTGTGAACTCCATCCTCCCTAAACATATGAACTTTCATTTCTTTAGTCAAGATAGAGTTTACCTGACTCTTTTTCCTCGAGGGTGTTTTTAGAGTTTTGGATAGTTTAGTTTAGGGAATGGTTGTGGTTTCGAGGCCTTTAGGATAGTCACATGGCATGACTGGAAAGAAAATCAGTCCAGTGATTACTGCACTTTCTGTAAAATACACTTTTTGGGACAATTTTACCCTACTAGGGTCAGCAGCACTGCTGGCAGGACAGGCTAGAACCTTGTACTTGCCATGGAAAGGGCAATTTGTCCCTGCACATTTTGTTGTGGAAGATAATAGCATTTCATGTCACTGAGCAATGTAAAGTTCATGTTTGTGCCACTATACATGGTGTATTTATTTTTGGTGGTTTACATAAAAGGGCTGACCAATTTTTTAACGCTACATAGTGCTCTGGGTCATTATTATATATAAGATTTGATATTCATTTATTCCTACATATAGGTTTCCGATAGGGTGTTCTTTCCCAATTTTGAGGTTTTCCCATCAACTGAAATTTTATTAATCTTTCTTTTTCCCTCGAACTATAAAGAGTATATTGTGCGCTATCATTTATGCAATTTAGTTATGAACCACAGAGCCTTAACAGTGTGCCTTGTGGAGCCCAGGAAAAAGCTTACTGCAACATAAATATATCTTGCAAGCTTCACAAATTTTTTTGTGAAAACTGCAGTCTGAGATAAGCATAACAGCTAAATTTGGTTTTAGAATGCACCCCCATTGTATAATCTTTTTTGGTAAATATATATATATATATATATATATATATTATCTTTCCATTTAGAACTAATAGTGTCAAAATGTTGACCCTGGCCTTGCCACCCCCACAAAATGGAGGCGACACACCTCTATTTTGGCAAATTGAGCGCATAATGGCTCCCTCTTAATCCCTAAATGACTTCAGACTGTCAATCACCTGACTTCTGCAGCCTTACTAAATGTGAGCACGCTCGAACCCTTATTGTACATGTGCAGTATGGGTCCTGCACATGCACAGTTTTCCAGCACTTGGAAAACTGTGTTACAATCGACAATGGAACCTAACCTCAATCAGGCACTTTGTGCATACATACTGTATATATGTATCAGTATGCCTTCTGTAGAAATACTGCTGCTGTTCTATATATACAGTAAATGTTTTTTTCTTATCATAAACACATAAATGTATCTTTTTCTTTTCTAAATAAATTTAAACTGTAAATTTAGGGAACTCAGTGTGGCAGTCTATAGATGAGGACCAAAGCGCTCATATTCAATTATGTTCTTTGTTAAAAAGAGCCTACTCAATGTAGCAAAATACATAATGAATTAGGTCGTTATATGGAAGATGTGTATTTTAAAACCTGAAACAGATTTATGAGACTTAAAGAGAGCTCTCTAAATTCAAGTACTAAATAATAAAAATAATGCACAGTGGGGCTAATTCAGGTTGGATCGCAAATCGCAATCTGCCCGGCATTATTGCGGGGGTGCCGCGGGCGCATGCGCAGCGGGCCCTACTGCGCATGTGTCTGCATTTTCTGTGGGGGGCTGCAGAAAATGCTGTCACCTCTGCTGCCTGTCAATCAGGCGGTCGCAGGGCGGGAGGGGGGCAGGAATGCTCCATTTTCAGGGAGGAAACGGAGTGTTGCTGGGGCGTGGCAACCCAAACGGTGGGTTGTGCGCGCCGATCGGGGGTATGTCGGGGGCGTGGTCATGGAATCTGCGTGACATCACATGCAGCCACCGCGACAGGTAAGATGGCGTTGGGACTCCTGCGGCTGCAGCTAAGCATCGCCGGCAGGAGTCAACCTTAGTTTCTGCTGACAAGCAGAAATTGTGAGTTTATCGCAATTTCTGCTTGTAGCAGGGGGGAGGCGCCGGTCAGCATGCTGGGCGGCCTTGCCCAGCGCTGCGCGGCCCACAGCATGCGTACAAAAGGATAGCAAATTCTGCTGATTAGCAGAATTTGCTATCCTTACTGAATTAGGCCCAGTATACAGATGTAGCAACGTTCATCGTTGCTACAATGCGCTGCAATTATCCTCTATCTGTAGCTTAAAAGGAAACACCACTAAAACATAATTATATTGTACTCTTTCAAAACAAATTCACAATATTTTATTTCTTGTTATCGTGGCAACATCCATTTGAAGCATATGTTATAAAATTGTTTTGTACTTAGTTCACCTGTAAGCAATCCTGTGCATGATATAATATTTTCAGATGTTTTGTACTACTAGAATGAAAAACATACATGAAATTACTCAAAGTTTGATAAGAAAATATATATATCATGCTCATTCTATTCTCTGCAACAGGTTGTAAGGTTAGGACATAGATGCTTCTATGTCCTAAAATACTTCTTTATAATATTAATCCTATACCCCCAAGGCAAAAAAAAAGGATTTCTAACATGTCAATAAAGCGCAAAAATCATACCAAATAATTTAAAAGGTTTTGCAGGTTTTGAGATGCAAAAATGTTGTGGTCCACTATTCTGGCACATGTCATGATTCACTAATCATCAGGCAGTCTTCCCTCCATGATACTGTAAGTTTGGGGCCAGACAAATGCAAGAGGGATGGCTGCTGGGTAAGTACATATTTCTCTGGGCCTTTAATACGAAGATTTATATATATATATATATATATATATATATGTACAAAATTACCCGGCACTCCTGTAGCCCCAATGGAATATGCTGCGGTTCCCTCCGGGTGATGAAGAATCACATTATAAAGGATAAAGCTTTATTACGGCAGCACTCATCAGACTTGACAACGTGGAGAAGAAAGTGTTCGGTTTAATCCAGCATAACGACTGGAAAGTTTCAGGGCTAGAGCCCCGTCCTCACTTGTGTCTGGCCCCGAAACATGGGGGGTTAAAACTATAACCATATAGTAATCAAATGCCCACTACAAAGATGGAGGCCACTGATAAGAGACAATTACAATGGTATAGCATTTTCCCTTTTGTATTGTGCAAGAATACCCAAATACCCCAATGATAACATTAGTAGGTTGGGTGACTATGCACTGGTATCCCTATACATAAGTACCCATATAATGAATGGGAAGATATATATTTCCTAAGATAAATGACACACATGGTTATAGTTTTAAATTAGCCAGCTAATTCATCTACAATATGTACATCTTGCAACCACCTGTTTATAGACAAAAACCAAAGGGAAACATTGGTTATAGTATATTGTATCTATGTGCCAGGTCTTTGTTATGATGCGTCACGGAGCGCTATCACGTGACGCGACTGTCGGGTGACGCGCACTACGTTACTAGCCCGGCTTGTAACCATGGAGAGGAGACGTAGGGAGCGTTGATACGCCGGGTATTGGTGCGCATCACCAGACGACCCAGTGACCGGAAGTTTGACGTGTAACCATGGGGACAGGATGGAGCATTACAGATTTAACTTTGGCGCTAAATATGCTAATGTTTTAATAGAGATGGCTGATATAACTGGTCAGTTTAGGTGTCCATCATAGGGGATCGTAGTGGATTGGCTGACAGGATTCCCAACCCATTTATTCCCACGCTATTTAAGTAGTGTCAGATATTGAACCTCTCATTCAGCTGACAATACAGGAGAGGCTGCACACCAGTGGTATGTCATATGCTTTTGTGCTTATGTTAGGATTGTTCATTTTTTGGTGACAATTTAATTTGAAATTGTGGTAATTGCAATCGGATTGATATTATTGTATATCTGTATATTCATATTTTTATAGTCACATACACTGTCAAATCTTGATAAAGACACCGGTGAGCATCAAAACGCGTTGATACAGTGCCTATTTATGTTTTAACCTGGCATATACATGGAGGAAAGCTTATGACATATTGATAGCCGGGTCATATTGTGTCAGCTGGTTTCCATCTCAAGTTTTCTTCCATGGTATGGCTAGTCGTTTATTTGTATTTTATTCTCAATAAAGGGGTTAAGCTTTGCCCTAATTGGCTCCCTTTCCAATTTTTTATTCATTTGCATGAGTGATACTCATCCTCAGCACATTGGTTAAAGAAGAAAGTTAACGCCTCTAACAAAGAAACCTTTATGTGTTTTCTACTTCGCTTATACAAGTAAGCATACATGTATGAATTCCCTGTTCCATTGGCATGACATCACTTTGGGTGATCCTATTAGAAGGTGGACGTTGGATTTCTCTCTGGGATTATTCTTCATCACTTATTCTTCCACCCCACACAGTGGGAAGAACTATTTTATATAGACATTATTACATTATGTCGTGATTTATGTTTTTCTGTTGCATGTAATACCATTATCTTGGTGAGAACTATACAATCAAGGGGACATTTGGAGCACAGAAAGTGAGGTTGTACTTTTTCCAATACATATCGTTTTATAGGTTGGTGACCTATTTTTGTACCGCCCATTGCTGCTCCATTGTGCAGCGCCACGAGAGGATTTTCCTATCCATTTTTACTGTTGTATATTTCACCCTATTTCTTCTTGGGCAGCAGCATGTTCCTGCATAGAAGTAAACGTAATGTTTTATTAGAAAATGTATTTTCAGAAGACCATCATTTGAGAATATAAAGTACGGATGATATTACTTTAGATGGCCTTATGAATAAATTAGAAAATATTCTCATCAAAGAAAACAAAATCTGGTGGGAGATAGTAACATTGGAACATTACACTTCTAACCATCTAATACCTAAGGGTTTACAAATTGATAAAAAATTATCCTTTGGCAATGTTCCCAAAAGATTTAGGAATAAGTGGGATCAGATTATTTCCATCTGTTCATTTTCATTAATTGAATTAATAATACAAGAGAGGAGGAATGAGATGAAACAGCTGGAAGATCAAATCAAACAACATGCAATCCTTATCACTCCCTTCAAAGATATGGAGGAATAAAAAATCCTTGAGAATCGTATTATACAAAAAATACAAAGAAATGAGAGGAATCTCATAAATAAGAAAAAAAAAATTTCTCAGGGATAAAAATGTTAAAACAGATGACAAAGGTATTGGTGAAAGGGAGGAAAGGATTCAAACACCGTTACCTTCAGTTAAAAGAAGGAATTATGATCCACTTCCCCAAAGAATCAGACCTCCACCCCAGAGAAGGTATCGCAATTTTGATTCCATGTCTCATCAGAAGTTTGACCAAACTTCTAATAATCCATTTTATAGGGAGAGGGAAAATAGGAGAGATTATAGATCCATCAGAGAATATCCACCAGGACAACGGTCCCGTTATCATGAAAATAGGGATCATCCATATAGAACACATCTCCTTGAGAATGAGGGTTCCAACTCATGGAGAATAAGTACGCCAAGGGAAAGATTGAGAACACAACAAGAGAATAGGGACCCAAAACAAATTTTTTTGGGGAGGACTCACTTTCAAAAGAGGTACCATTAGAGGGGGTTAGATCCACCACCACAAATACACATGTGAAATGTAAAAAAAGAGGTAAGAGGGGAGGTAGATCCAATAAAGTTAAAAGGAAGAAGCAAAAAATCATAGGTAACCCAGTAATGGTGACCAATGATGTTATCACAGAACCAATGAATGTTGGAGGAGATAAAAAGGAGGGAATTAAAATATTCAATATAAGTAAATATGTATTGAGTGTTATAGAAACACATGTTCTTAAAAAGGGATTAAAATTTTGTCCCACCAATGATATTAATCATTTTAATCTATATATCGACTTACAAAAATGTATTAGAAAATTATCACTAAAAAGGTTTTTTAATGATGATGCAAAACAGGAATTAGAAAGTACAGCTCCTCATTTTAAAAAGAAATCAATTTTGTATCCCACCCATAGTAGAGGGTGCTGTGTAGACACTTTTTATAAAAGTGTCTTGGAGGAGTTCAATCAGTTGAAAGAAGTAGCTCCTAATAAAATCAATAATCTAACCAAAAAGGAACTTGAGTGTCTAAAAAATCTACAAGAGAATCAAGATATTATTCTAAAACCCGCAGAAAAGGGGGGAAGGATCGTGATTATGGACAAGGACAATTACATCAAAGAAGGTTTGCGACAGCTTGAGGATGGGATAACATATGTAAAACTTAAAGGTGATTGGTCCACAAACATCTTCAAATCTTATAGCCATTTAGTCAACCAATATGTAACTTTGGGAGTGATAGATGAGGGTGTGGCACAGTATTTGATAAATGAAAATTTTTCAATACCGGTGTTATACCTCCTTCCCAAAGTTCACAAAAATATTGTTTCCCCCCCAGGGAGGCCCATAGTGGCAGGGACAAATGCAATAACGTCCAACTTGTCAGCATATATTGATCACCAACTCCAGCCCCTTGTGACTCAGGAAAAGTCACATCTTAAAGATACTAGGGATATTTTGAACCATCTTTTAGATTTCAAATGGGAAGAAGATTATATTCTGAATACTGCAGACGTATCGTCTCTGTACACGATCATCTCCCATGAGAATGGTGTGGAAGCCATTAGAGCTACATTGGATAGGGCACATATTGATAATACCCTTTCCCATTTCATTCTGGATGGCATATCATTCATCCTTAAGAATAATTATTTTAATTTTGATGGATCATTTTACAAACAGTTAGTTGGTACCGCCATGGGCACCAGGTTCACACCCAGCTATGCCAATCTATTCATGTCCAGGTGGGAGGTGTCCCATGTGTGGACGAGTCATGGCTGGGGCATGAACCTGGTGCGGTGGTGGTGGTACATCGACAATATCATTTTTATTTGGAAGGGGGAGGAGTCTGGTCTTCAAGAATTCTGTCAGTATCTCAATAACAACACCTTGAATATTCACTTGTCTTTTGATAGTAGTCGATCTGCCAGTCACTTCCTAGATTTAAGTATAGAGATAGTGGATGGATGTTTGACTACCAGCAATTATGTAAAACCTACAGATTGCAATACTTACATACCCCTAGATAGTAATCATTTACCCATTTGGTTGGAAAATGTACCCAAAGGTTAACTACTCAGATTGCGGAGGAATTGCTCCAATAACCAAACATATAAAGACCAAGCTTCGACCATGTTTACAAACTTTGCAGAAAAAGGGTACGAAATTGCGAAATTGTCTGAAATATTGGAAGAAGTCGAAAGGGTTGATAAATTAACATTATTGAAATGTACCAATAAGAAAACTAACAGTACTACAAATTTTCAAGTATCATTTCACACTCAATTCAATAAACAATACAAAAGGATAGAGGGAATTGTTAGAAAGAATTGGAATATCCTTTTGAAGGATGAAATTCTAAAGAAGGTACTACCTGAGAGACTTAAATTCACATATAAAAGGGTACCTAACATTAAGAACAGTCTTGTATCTAGTTCATTACATATGGATGGCAAAAGATTTCTCCCAAGAAATAAAGGTTTCTATCGGTGCGGAGACTGTAGATTATGTAAAGTCTTTCCCAGTACTGAATCTAAAGTAACCAATTTTACTTGGGAAAAGAAAACTATGAAAATAGATGAATTCATCACCTGTCACACAGATTATGTTATATATGGGATTGTATGTAAATGCAATTTACTGTATATCGGTAAGACGAAACGACAGGTTAAAATCCGGTGGGCCGAGCATGTTCAGAATATTATCAATGGGAACATTAATCATCCCTTTTCTATGCATTTTAAAGAAAAACATGACATGTCCCTAAAAGGTCTAAAAAGTTTTTGTGCAATTAAATGGATCAGAAACAATTGGAGAACAAGAGATAGGGACAATAGGTTAGCTAAGGCCGAAATGAGGAACATATATGAGTTCAACAGTTTGAAACCTCATGGCCTAAACCACGATTTCGAAATCAGGTGGTTTTTGTAACCTGTTCGAGCTTGTTATATCTATGTGTGTCATTTATCTTAGGAAATATATATCTTCCCATTCATTATATGGGTACTTATGTATAGGGATACCAGTGCATAGTCACCAAACCTACTAATATTATCATTGGGGTATTTGGGTATTCTTGCACAATACGAAAGGGAAAATGGTATACCATTGTAATTGTCTCTTATCAGCGGCCGTCATCTTTGTAGTGAGCATTTGATTACTATATGGTTATAGTTTTAAATTAGCCAGCTAATTCATCTACAATATGTACATCTTGCAACCACCTGTTTATAGACAAAAAGCAAAGGGAAACATTGGTTATAGTATATTGTATCTATGTGCCAGGTCTTTGTTACGATGTGTCACGGAGCGCTATCACGTGACGCGGCTGTCGGGTGACGCGCGCTACATTACTAGCCCGGCTTGTAACCATGGAGAGGAGACGTATGGAGCGTTGATACGCCGGGTATTGGTGCGCATCACCAGACGACCCTGTGACCGGAAGTTTGACACGTAACCATGGGGACAGGACGGAGCATTACAGATTTAACTTTGGCGCTAAATATGCTAATGTTTTAATAGAGATGGCTGATATAACTGGTCAGTTTAGGTGTCCATCATAGGGGATCGTAGTGGATTGGCTGACAGGATTCCCAACCTATTTATGCCCACGCTATTTAAGTAGTGTCAGATATTGAACCTCTCATTCAGCTGACAATACAGGAGAGGCTGCACACCAGTGGTATGTCATATGTTTTTGTGCTTATGTTAGGATTGTTCATTTTTTGGTGATAATTTCATTTGAAATTGTGGTAATTACAATTGGATTGATATTATTGTATATCTGTATATTCATATTTTTATAGTCACATACACTGTCAAATCTTGATAAAGACGCCGGTGAGCGTCGAAACGCGTTGATACAGTGCCTATTTATGTTTTAATCTGGCATATACATGGAGGAAAGCTTATGACATATTGATACCCGGGTCATATTGTGTCAGCTGGTTTCCATCTCAAGTTTTCTTCCATGGTATAGCTGGTCATTTATTTGTATTTTATTCTCAATAAAGGGGTTAAGCTTTGCCCTAATTGGCTCCCTTTCCAATTTTTTATTCATTTGCACAAGTGATACTCATCCTCAGCACATTGGTTAAAGAAGAAAGTTAACACCTCTAACAAAGAAACATTTATGTGTTTTCTACTTCGCTTATACAAGTAAGCATACATGTACGAATTCCCTGTTTCGTTGGCATGACCTCACTTTGGGTGATCCTATAAGAAGGTGGACGTTGGAATTCTCTCTGGGATTATTCTTCATCACTTATTCTTCCACCCCACACAGTGGGAAGAACTATTTTACATAGACATTATTACACTATGTCGTGATTTATGTTTTTCTGTTTCATGTAATACCATTATCTTGGTGAGAACTATACAATCAAGGGGACATTTGGAGCGCAGAAAGTGAGGTTGTACTTTTTCCAATACATATCGTTTTATAGGTTGGTGACCTATTTTTGTACCGCCCATTGCTGCTCCATTGTGCAGCGCCACGAGAGGATTTTCCTTTCCATTTTTACTGTAGCATATGGATTCAGTTTGGATGGTAAAGGCAGTGGCTGCCTGGGCTGATGAACTGGAGGGGGATTTTTCAATAATGTCTAGAGAGCAAAAATCTCATATAGCACATATAAAATAGGCTGCAATGTTCTTGGAAGAAGCAACATTGGATATGGGTACTATTGCCTCCAGGGCATCAGTTTCAACAATAGCTGCTCATAGAGCAGTTTGGCTACGTACGTGGAAAGCTAATTCAGAATCTAAGGTTTTGGAATCTTTGACTTTTTCTGGAGATATTCTTTGTGGTAAAGAATTGACAGATATTTTGGAGTCAGAAGCAGACTCCAAGAAGGTAAAGTTTCCTTCCACATACAATTTCAAACCTAAAGTTCTGGCTTTTCAGCCCTTTCTGTCTCAAGAAAAAGCTTAAGGAAAAAGTGATGGCAGGCATTCCCAATACAACAAGTCTGATAAGACTAAAAACATTGGGCTACCAGAGGACCGGTTGGTAAAACAGATAATAAACCATCAGTCTTATGGTGGGGGCCTCCACCTGGGGAATCCCAGGGTGGGGGGCTGACTTCTTCAGTTTGCACAGATCTTGCAGTAGTCTATAACAGATGCCTGGGTGCAGGATGCAGTATCTCTAGGTTATGCTTTTGCATTCCAGAAGCACCATCCTCAAAGGTTTTTGTACCAGCCCTTCTCGGGTAGAGACGAAGGCCAGGGCTTTGCAAGAGACAGTTCAGAAATTGCTTCAGTCAGGAGTAGTCATTCCAGTACTGCCTGCACAATGAGGACAGGGTTTTTACTCCAACCTATTTCTAGTTCAGAAACCAAATGAGTCATTTCAGCCCATTCTCAATCTCAAAGTGCTAAACAAGTACATTTGGGTACCTCGGTTTTATATGGAGACTTTACGTTCCATCATTTTGTCCATGGAGCCAGGGGATTATATGGTATCCCTGTATATACAGGATGCTTACCTACATGTTCCTATAGCACTTTCCCATCAGTGCCATCTCAGGTTCGCTATCCTCCAACAGCATTTTCAGTTCCAGGTTCTACCTTTTGGGTTAGCCAAAGCCCCCAGAGTATTTACCAAGATTATGGTGGCAATGGCAGCTTATCTCCGCCAGCATGGGATAATAATTTTTCCATACCTTGATGGTCTTTTAATCCTGACACAGTCACAGGAATTGCTTCTATGTCATCTGCAACAGACAATAACGTGTCTGCAAAGGCACTTGTGGCTCATAAATTGGTCAAAATCATCTCTGGTTCCGTCACAGTGGATGACTCACTTGGGGGCTGTACTGGATTCAAGTCTTCAGAGACTAATTTTACCTCTGAACAAGATATCGAAGGTTCAATCAAGGATTCAGGAGTTGTTACACAGTCAAAAGGTATCCATTCATGCAGCAATGCGTGTGATTGGATTGATGGTGTCAACATTAGACATGGTGGAGTATGCACAGTTCCACTCGAGGCCTCTGCAGCATCTGATTTTTGCCAAATGGACTGCGTGGCATCAGACTATAAAAATGCAGACTATGGTTCTTACGATAGAAGTAAGAAGGTCATTAGCCTGGTGGCTACATACATCCCATCTGGACAAGGGGAGACCCTTTTGGATATCAGATTGGGAAATTTTGACAACAGATGCCAGTCTCAAGGGCTGGGAAGCAGTGTCAGGAAGGTTGTGTTTCCAGGGAAAATGGACCAAGGAAGAAGGTTGCCTGCCAATAAATATATAGGATCTTCAAGCCATATACATGGCACTGATTCAGGCAAAGGACATTCTTCGGGGAAAACCAGTTCATATCCGCTCAGGCAATGCGACGGCTGTAGCTTACCTCAACCATCAGGGAGGAACTCGGAACCAAAAAGCGATGAAGGAGGTAAGTCACATACTACAGTGGACAGAACTTCATAATCCAGCCTTGTCCACAGTGTTCGTTCTGGGAGTCCTAAACTGGGAAGTGGCTTTACTCAGTCAACATGCCATTCAGGCAAGCGAATGGGCTCTACACCTGGAAGTCTTCCAGACTCTAGTAGACAAGTGGGGGTTTCCAGAGATAGATCTCATGGCATCCCGCCAGAACAACAAAGTTCTCACATACGGGTCAATAACAAAGGATCCCAGAGTGATCTTTGTGGATGCCCAGTCGGTAAGATGGGGCTTTCATCTGGCTTATGTGTTTCCTCCAATCACCCTATTACCCAGGGTGGTGAGAAAGATAGAGCAAGGAAAGGGTTCCGTGATACTAATAGCTCCAGCATGGCACAGAAGGTATTAGTACATAGAACTGCAGAGAATGGCGATGGAGGCTCCACTCCTGCTCCCTCAGTGTCCAGATCTACTGATGCAGGGTCCTTGTTATCACAGACATCTGGATCGACTGTCTTTGACGGTGTGGCTCTTGAAACCTCTATCCTGAAGTCAAGAGGATTCTCACAACACGTAATTCAAACAATGCTCAGAGCAAGAAAACCTTCCTCAGCTTGCATTTATCACCGAATATGGCAAACCTATATTCATTGGTGCAGTGAATGGAAAATGGACCCTAAGTCTTTCAGAGTTTCCAGGGTCTTAGCATTCCTTCAGGCAGGAATGGAGAAAGGTTTGAAGGTGGCTTCCTTGAGAGTACAAGTGTCAGCATTGACTGTTTGGTTCCAAAAGAAAATTGCCAACTTACAGGATGTGCATACTTTTTTTCCAGGGAATGCTGTGCATTCAACCTCCTTTTGTTCCTCCTACAGTGCCTTGGGACTTAAATTTAGTCCTAAAGGCCCTTCAAGTTGCCCCATTTGAACCACTTAATAAAGGGGATCTTAAATGGTTGACAGCTAAAGTTCTCTTTCTAATGGCCATGGTGTCAGCTAGAAGAGGGTCAGATTTAGGGGCATTGTCATGTCATTCCCCATTTCTGATTTTTATATTTAGATAAAGCAGTTCTCAGAACTAGATCTGGCCATCTTCCCATGGTGGTGTCTAAATTCCACCTTAACGAAGAAAGTGTAGTCACGGCTTTCCAGGTACCAGGCCTTTCTGCGGGAGATGCATCGCTGGATCTGGTCCATGCCTTAAGGATCTACGTGGATCATACCAGTGCCATCGGAAAGACAGCTTCTCTCTTCATTCTCTATGGATTTCACAAGAGAGGATGGCCTGCTGATAAGCAGACACTGGCAAGGTGGCTTCGGATAACGATTTCAGAAGCACATTCTAAAGCTGATCTACCTGTTCCGCCTAATGTCTCTGCTCACTCTATTCATAAGGTAGGTCCATCATGGGCAGCACAACGTGGTGCTTCAGCAGAACAGATATGTAAGGCAGCCACATGGTCTTCCATTAACACATTCATTAGACGTTATGCCATGGATACCTTTGCCTCATATCATGCTGAATTTGGGTGAAGGATTCTCCTTTCCAATCAGGAGCGTCCCCACCACTAAATTGCTTTGGGAAATCCCAATGTTATCCTGTGGATAACCTGCGGACCCTGCCGGAGTAATATACGTTATGGTAAGAACTTACCGTTGATAACGGTATTTCTCCTAAGTCCACAGGTTCCACAGGGATCCCACCCTGATGCACCTGATTTGAGGATCCCTTTACGGACTAACCTCTTCCTTCTTACACGGAAGGGTGTGTATGTGTGTTCTTCTCACCTGATTAGGGCTATCTATGATGCTCCTGCCTTGAGCTTTGGAATACAACTGATTTGCCTGAGCAAGGAGGCGAGGATATATGGACAGGTCCGTTGCATGCTGCGAGACCAAAAAGCTTTGACCGATTGGTGCAAATCCGCTGTCGCTTCATCATATCCCAATGTTATCCTGTGGAACCTGTGGACTTTGGAGAAATACCATTATCAACAGTAAGTTCTTACCATAATTAATATATTTACAGCATACAAGACAGGGCTAGTGTACATTTATTTTCACAGCACCTCTGTATTTTTACAGCATACAAGATAGTGCCAGTGTACATTTATTTTCACAGCGCCCCTGAATATTCACAGCCTACAATACAGGGATAGTGTACATTTATTTTCTCAGCACCACAGAATTTTTACAGCATACAGGACAGGGCCAGCACCCCTGTATTTTCACAGCATAAAGGAGAACAGTGTCCCTGTACAGCACAGTGACAGCCAGGACAGAAACACCCATGTACAGCTGCAGCACCCCTAACAGCAGATGACACCACAGTGAGTGACAGGACAGCACAGTGACAGGAGAGCACCCCTATAGAGCACACACTGACCCCACCTAACACCACAACCCACAGAGGTCTGTCTCTCTCACTCTCCAAGTCCAGAGTGAAAATGGCGGCGATACGCGGCTGTTTATAAGGAATCCAAAACTCACGAGAATCCAACAGCGGGATGATGATGTTTTGCCTTGTTCTGGGATCCGAGTCTGGTGGGAAGTCCCAAGCCGGACTCTGTTCCCGGCTCAGATCGTGAAGTTCGGCGGGGTTCTGTTCTCTGAGAACCAAACTCGCTCATCATATATATATATATATACATATATACACACACACACACACACACACACACACACACACACACACACACACACACACACACACGTGTGTTATAGAGACCAAAGGGGAAACTCCTGACAACCAAAATAGGACCAGTAAGCTTGCTTCTTAGGCAATGTTTTAGCACTTTATTGAGCTTTTGTCAAGCATATACAGTAACAAATACAACAGTGCTCATACCAAAATATATATACCCATATCTCCCAACTGTCCTAATTTTCACGGGACAGTCCCGTTTCTTTGAGACTGTTCTGCTATCCCACCTGTGGGCCGGAGTGTCCTGCGGTGGGGGGAGGGGGGCAGTTCTGAGGATTCTGCAATGGGGGGGGCAGTTGTGAGGCTCCTGCACTCTCTGCTCTGCTTAGCAGAGCAGCGGAGAATAGACACGGTGCGCATGCACACAGCATCAATTCAGTGGAGACAGGAGGAGAGGGGGAATGCCAGCAGCTTACAGAGCGCTGGGCATGCCCACTCAGTGATGAAAACAGGAGTGGCTCACGATCACGGGCCCTACTGCAAAGCCACACCCCCTTTTCAATAGGCCACATCCCTTTTCAGGCGGGCACGTGCAGATGTCCCTCCTTAGGATACACAGAAGTTGGGAGGTATGTATACCCTCCACCAAACACCCGTGGTTTCCAACCCCCGTTACCGGTCACGCAGACCCAGTATGTAGGAGATAACATCATTAAACATAAACTGTGAAATAACACAAATATAACAAAAAGCCTAAGTAAAATCTGCTGTGGATACAAAATGCATATAGTACAGTAAACCCACACAATATATATGTCAATCACACCTTGAACTGGCAGTCAATTTTACATATGTATACTTTGGCACAAGGACAAGTAATTGTGTACATTAATTTACTGGAACATGTTAGATGATGTCTAATGTGAAACATAGCTCCAGTACAGGAATGAAAGAAATTGGACCTTTATGCATAAAGCCGTCTTTGGTCTCTGTGTGTGTGGGCTATGGTGGTGCAGTTCATTTCTGAGGGCACCTGGCCTGGTTTATATATATATATATATATATGAGTCAAAACATGGTGTCAACATGTTCCATCATAAAATGTATTATATATACATAAAAACAAGTCCAAAGTCCATGGTTCATTTGTAAAAGGAGTAGTAAGTCACTCCACACTTAGTGTATTTCCGTTTAAGATGTCGAGGACAATAGCAGGTGAATCTCTACAGTCTCCTCTTTTTCTTCAATATATAGTCAGAGGTGACATCATAAAGGAAGAACAAGAATACCCAATGCGTTTCGTCTTATTATAAGACTTCATCAGAGGTACATCTACAAGCATAGGAAACTCATATTATTAAAATATACATACAACTGTTTATAATTAAAAAAACCATAAAGAGGAACATATTGCATACAGAGCAATGACAGGCATGACAAAGCATAATTGAACAAGACAGAAGGAAAAAAGACCAAAAAAGTATATTCGGAGACATCATAATTACATGGAACATCCCTTAACTGTATGGTAAGTATTATCAAAAATAAGTGGATATGGATACCCGACACAGCGATATAAAAAACCTTGGAATATTTATATTATATTATATAAATAAAAGTTTTCAAAAGAACAATCAGCGGCACTCAGAGACTGCAATAGCCGAGAATAAGGTGCAAGTGCTTTTAATCCATGTAAGCAAAAATGGGTGGTCCAACGTTTCAGAGTCTGTATTTGTTCACCTTGACAAAGGGGCGTCCGCGCCCCGAAACGTTGGACCACCCATTTTTGCTTACATGGATTAAAAGCACTTGCACTTTATTCTCGGCTATTGCAGTCTCTGAGTGCCACTGATTGTTCTTTTGAAAACTTTTACATGCATGTTCCAGATGGCACCGGAGCACCATTGAATGCACATGGAGAGTGCCGATCCGAGCATCCACTATATTATATAAATATATATATATATATTTATATCGCTGTGTTGGGTATCCATATCTGCTTATTTTTGATAATACCTACCATACAGTTAAGGTATGTTCCATGTAATTATGATGTCTCTGAATATACTTTTTTGGTCTTTTTTCCTTCTGTCTTGTTCAATTACACTTTGTTGTGCATGTCATTGCTCTGTATGCAATATGTTCCTCTTTATGTTTTTTTTTTATTATAAACAGTTGTATGTATATTTTAATAAGTTGGGTTTCCTATGCTTGTAGATGTATCCCTGATGAAGTCTTATAATAAGACAAAACGCACAGGGTATTCTTTTTCTTCCTTTATGATGTCACCTCTGAATATATATTGAAGAAAAAGAGGAGACTGTAGAGATTCACCTACTATTGTCCTCGACATCTTAAACGAAAATACACTAAGTGTGGAGCGACTTACTACTCCCTTTAGAAATGAACCATGGACTTTGAACTTGTTTTTACGTATATATAATAAATTTTATGATGGAACATGTTGCCACCATGTTTTGACTCTTAAAGGTGTGAATCATAAGTGCCTTTTGTAACACAGGGTGATGACTCAACCCTCAGGCGCCAGCTCACCTATTGTTGTATATTTCTTTTGTCAGTTCCTCCTAGCTTAGGTGAATTAGGCTGCCAGTCATAAATCTTTATCACCACATTAGTTATAATAAAATAGCGCAGAGAGAAAGTATTGTTTGTGTATGTGTATATATATTAGTGATGAGTGGGTTCGGTTCCTCGGGATCCGAACCCCCCTGAACTTCACCCATTTTTGCACGGTTCCGAGCAGACTCGGATCCTCCCACCTTGCTCGGTTAACCCGAGCGCGCCCGAACGTCATCATCCCGCTGTCGGATTCTCGCGAGATTCGTATTCTATATAAGGAGCCGCGCGTCGCCGCCATTTTTCACTCGTGCATTGGAGATGATAGTGAGAGGACGTGGCTGGCGTTCTCTCAGTTTCTGTGTTCAGTGTGCTGCAAATATCTGTGCTCAGTGTGCTGCAAATATCTGTGCTCAGTGTGCTGCAAATAATCTACGTTCTCTGCCTGAAAAACGCTCCATATCTGTGCTCAGTGTGCTTTATTGTGGGGACTGGGGACCATCAGTATTATATAGTAGGAGGACAGTGCAGAGTTTCGCTGACCAGTGACCACCAGTATTATATGTTCTCTGCCTGAAAAACGCTCTATATCTGTGCTCAGTGTGCTGCAAATATCTGTGCTCAGTGTGCTTTATTGTGGGGACTGGGGACCACCAGTATTATATAGTAGGAGGACAGTGCAGAGTTTTGCTGACCAGTGACCACCAGTATTATACGTTCTCTGCCTGAAAAACGCTCAATATCTGTGCTGCATTGTAGTATATAGTAAGAGGACAGTGCAGAATTTTGCTGACCAGTGACCACCAGAATTATATCAGTACGGTACAGTAGTCCACTGCTCTACCTACCTCTGTGTCGTCAAGCATACTATCCATCCATACCTGTGGTGCATTTAAGTATTTGTGCGCAGTATATATATACACAGTAGTAGGACAGTGCATAATTTTGCTGACCAGTATATAATATATAGCAGTACGGTACAGTAGGCCACTGCTCTACCTACCTCTGTGTCATCAAGTATACTATCCATCCATACCTGTGGTGCATTTAAGTTTTTGTGCGCAGTATATATATACAGTAGTAGGACAGTGCATAATTTTGCTGACCACCAGTATATAATATATAGCAGTATGGTACAGTAGGCCACTGCTCTACCTACCTCTGTGTCGTCAAGTATACTATCCATCCATACCTGTGGTGCATTTAAGTTTTTGTGCGCAGTATATATATACAGTAGTAGGACAGTGCATAATTTTGCTGACCACCAGTATATAATATATAGCAGTACGGTACAGTAGGCCACTGCTCTACCTACCTCTGTGTCGTCAAGAATACTATCCTTCCATACCTGTGGTGCATTTAAGTTTTTGTGCGCAGTATATATAGTAGTAGGCCATTGCTATTGATATATTACTGGCATATAATTCCACACATTAAAAAATGGAGAACAAAAAAGTGGAGGGTAAAATAGGGAAAGATCAAGATCCACTTCCACCTCGTGCTGAAGCTGCTGCCACTAGTCATGGCCGAGATGATGAAATGCCATCAACGCCGTCTGCCAAGGCCGATGCCCAATGTCATAGTAGAGAGCATGTAAAATCCAAAAAACAAAAGTTCAGTAAAATTACCCAAAAATCTAAATTAAAAGCATCTGAGGAGAAGCGTAAACTTGCCATTATGCCATTTACGACACGGAGTGGCAAGGAACAGCTGAGGCCCTCTCCTGTGTTCCTCATGACTAGTGGGTCAGCTTCGCATGAGGATGGAAGCACTCATCCTCCCGCTAGAAAAATGAAAAGACTTAAGCTGGCAAAAGCACAGCAAAGAACTGTGCATTCTTCTAAATCACAAATCCCCAAGGAGAGTCCAATTGTGTCGGTTGCGATGCCTGACCTTCCCAACACTGGACGGGAAGAGGTGGCACCCAGGGCCGGCTCCAGGCCTACTAGCACCCTGAGCGAGAAAATGTAAAAGCGCCCCCCCCCCCCCCCATGCGCGCGCCGAAGGCGCGCGCGCTTCCGGAAAAGTGGGTGTGGCCTCTGGAAAAGTGGGCGTGGTCTCATAACTTCATATCATCAAACTATAAACATATTTTCACACAATTAGCAGCCTTACACATAGCCACAGTAGTGTTCCTTACACACAATGTCTCCAGTATAGTGCCAGATACACGACATGCCCCGCAGCAGTGCTAGCTACACATGACATGCCCCGCAGCAGTGCCAGCTACACATGACATGCCCCGCAGCAGTGCCAGCTACACATGATAGTGTTCACTTTTTAGGGCATGGTGCTGATCACAGGGAGGGCACATTTTTAAGTTAGGAGGGCAAAATGATGTACATACTGCTTGTTGTTCCCATACCTATATGTCAAAGAATGGACAGTGCGCGCCGAAGGCGCGCAGCAAAAATTAAGGGGAGTTACTTCGTGGGGAAGGTACGTGGCCACATAATAGTGGCAATTTGCATTACACCACACAGTAGTGCAGCTAATACACACTGCACCAGGTAGAACCTCCTATACACTTTGCGCCAGGCACAGCACTGAGACACATTGCCTAGCCACAGACGCCTAGCGGGAACACTACATGACACGGCCCCCAGCAGTGCCAGCTACACGCGACAAGCCCCCCAGCAGTGCCAGCTACACGCGACAAGCCCCCCAGCAGTGCCAGCTACACGCGACAAGCCCCCCAGCAGTGCCAGCTACACGCGACAAGCCCCCCAGCAGTGCCAGCTACACGCGACAAGCACCCCAGCAGTGCCAGCTACACGCGACATGCCCCCCAGCAGTGCCAGCTACACGCGACATGCCCCCCAGCAGTGCCAGCTACACGCGACATGCCCCCCAGCAGTGCCAGCTACACGCGACATGCCCCCCAGCAGTGCCAGCTACACGCGACATGCCCCCCAGCAGTGCCAGCTACACGCGACATGCCCCCCAGCAGTGCCAGCTACACGCGACATGCCCCCCAGCAGTGCCAGCTACACGCGACATGCCCCCCAGCAGTGCCAGCTACACGCGACATGCCCCCCAGCAGTGCCAGCTACACGCGACATGCCCCCCAGCAGTGCCAGCTACACGCGACATGCCCCCCCAGCAGTGCCAGCTACACGCGACATGCCCCCCAGCAGTGCCAGCTACACGCGACATGCCCCCCAGCAGTGCCAGCTACACGCGACATGCCCCCCAGCAGTGCCAGCTACACGCGACATGCCCCCCAGCAGTGCCAGCTACACGCGACATGCCCCCCCCAGCAGTGCCAGCTACATAAATGGCCACAGAGTGCCAGATACATAAGTGCCCACACAGTGCCAGATATAAAAATGCCCACACAGTGCCAGATATGTCCCCACAGTGCCATATATAAAATTGTCCCCACAGTGCCATATATAAAATTGCCCCCACAGTGCCAGATATGCCCCCACAGGGCCAGATACATAAATGCCCCCAGTGCCAGATACATAAATGCCCACACATTGCCAGATGCATAAATGCCCCCAGTGCCAGATGCATTATTTCCCCCCACAGTGTCAGATACATTAATGCCCCCAGTGCCAGATATGCCCCCACAGTGCCAGATATGCCCCCACAGTGCCAGATATGCCCCAGTGCCAGATATGCCCCAGTGCCAGATATGCCCCCACAGTGCCAGATAAATAAATGCCCCCCACAGTGCCAGATAAATAAGTGCCCCCACAGTGCAGATATACCCCCACAGTGCCAGATACATAAATACCCCCACAGTGCCAGATACATACATGCCCCCACAGTGCCAGATACATACATGCCCCCACAGTGCCAGATACATACATGCCCCCACAGTGCAGATACATACATGCCCCCACAGCGCAGATATGCCCCCACAGTGCCAGAAATGCCCCCACAGTGCCAGATACATTAATGCCCCCTCACAGTGCACAGATAAATGCCCCCCCCGCACTGCCAGATAAATGAATGCCCCCCACAGTGCCAGATAAATGCCCCCACAGTGCCAGATACATAAATGCCCCCACAGTGCAAGATTCATAAATGCCCCCACAGTGCAGATATGACCCCACAGCGACAGATATGCCCCCACACTGTGCCAGTGCCCCCACAGTGCAGATATGCCCCCACACAGTGCCAGTGCCCCCACAGTGCAGATATGCCCCCACACAGTGCCAGTGCCCCCACAGTGCAGATATGCCCCCACACAGTGCCAATGCCCCCACATAGTGCCAATGCCCCCACAGTGCAAGATTCATAAATGCCCCCACAGTGCAGATATGACCCCACAGCGACAGATATGCCCCCACACTGTGCCAGTGCCCCCACAGTGCAGATATGCCCCCACACAGTGCCAGTGCCCCCACAGTGCAGATATGCCCCCACACAGTGCCAATGCCCCCACATAGTGCCAGTGCCCCCACACACAGTGCCAGTGCCCGGCCCCGACGATCCCAACATACCTGCGGCGACGCTGGGAGGGGACGTGCTGCTGTTGAGCCTGAGGGCCACCGACTGTTCCCGGCTGCTTGGTGCGCGCTGCGCGGCGTCTGACGTCAGACGCCGGCGCCGCGCAGCGCACAGTTTTGAAAGGCCGGGGACGGTGGGGAGAGCTGCCAGCAGTGTACAGGGCCGGCTCCAGGTAAGACTATGGCGGCGCCAGCGCGCGGCGCCCATTAAGGGTGGCGCCCCGCGCGGCCGCTCTAGTCGAACGTGCCTAGAGCCGGCCCTGGTGGCACCTTCCACCATTTGCACGCCCCCTGCAAGTGCTGGAAGGAACACCCGCAGTCCAGTTCCTGATAGTCAAATTGAAGATGTCACTGTTGAAGTACACCGGGATGAGGATATGGGTGTTGCTGGCGCTGGGGAGGAAATTGACAAGGAGGATTCTGATGGTGAGGTGGTTTGTTTAAGTAAGGCACCCGGGGAGACAACTGTTGTCCGTGGGACGAATATGGCCATTGACATGCCTGGTCAAATTACAAAAAAAATCACCGCTTTGGTGTGGAACTATTTCAACAGAAATGCGGACAACAGGTGTCAAGCTGTGTGTTGCCTTTGTCAAGCTGTAATAAGTAGGGGTAAGGACGTTAACCACCTAGGAACATCATCCCTTATATGTTACCTGGAGCGCATTCATCAGAAGTCATTGACAAGTTCGAAAACTTTGGGTGACAGCGGAAGCAGTCCACTGACCACTAAATCCCTTCCTCTTGTAACCAAGCTAATGCAAACCACACCACCAACTCCCTCAGTGTCAATTTCCTCCTTAGACAGGAAAGCCAATAGTCCTGCAGGCCATGTCACTGGCAAGTCTGACGAGTCCTCTCCTGCCTGGGATTCCTCCGATGCATCCTTGAGTGTAACGCCTACTGCTGCTGGCACTGCTGTTGTTGCTGCTGGGAGTCGATCGTCATCCAAGAGGGGAAGTCGGAAGACCACTTGTACTACTTCCAGTAAGCAATTGACTGTCCAACAGTCCTTTGCGAGGAAGATGAAATATCACAGCAGTCATCCTGCTGCAAAGCGGATAACTCAGACCTTGGCAGCCTGGGCGGTGTTAAATGTGTTTCCGGTATCCACCGTTAATTCACAGGAAACTAGAGATTTACTTGAGGTACTGTGTCCCCGGTACCAAGTACCATCTAGGTTCCATTTCTCTAGGCAGGCGATACCGAGAATGTACACAGACCTCAGAAAAAGAGTCACCAGTGTCCTAAAAAATGCAGTTGTACCCAATGTCCACTTAACCACGGACATGTGGACAAGTGGAGCAGGGCAGACTCAGGACTATATGACTGTGACAGCACACTGGGTAGATGTATTGCCTCACGCAGCAAGAACAGCAGCAGAAGCACCAGTAGCAGCATCTCGCAAACGCCAAGTCATTCCTAGGCAGGCTACGCTTTGTATCACCGCTTTCCATTAGAGGCACACAGCTGACAACCTCTTACGGAAACTGAGGAACATCACCGCAGAATGGCTTACCCCAATTGGACTCTCCTGGGGATTTGTGACATCGGACAATGCCACCAATATTGTGCGTGCATTACATGTGGGCAAATTCCAGCACGTCCCATGTTTTGCACATACATTGAATTTGGTGGTGCAGAATTATTTAAAAAATGACAGGGGCGTGCAAGAGATGCCGTCGGTGGCCCGAAGAATTGCAGGCCACTTTCGGCATTCAGCCACCACGTGCCGAAGACTTGAGCATCAGCAAACACTCCTGAACCTGCCCCGCCATCATCTGAAGCAAGTGGTGGTAACGAGGTGGAATTCAACCCTCTATATGCTTCAGAGGATGGAGGAGCCGCAAAAGGCCATTCAAGCCTATACAGCTACCTATGATATAGGCAAAGGAGGGGGAATGCACCTGACTCAAGTGCAGTGGAGAATGATTTCAACGTTGTGCAAGGTTCTGCAACCCTTTGAACTTGCCACACGTGAAGTCAGTTCAGACACTGCCAGCCTGAGTCAGGTCATTCCGCTCATCAGGCTTTTGCAGAAGAAGCTGGAGAGATTGAAGGAGGAGCTAAAACAGAGCGATTCCGCTAGGCATGTGGGACTTGTGGAAGGAGCCCTTAATTCGCTTAACCAGGATTCACGGGTGGTCAATCTGTTGAAATCAGAGCACTACATTTTGGCCACCGTGCTCGATCCTAGATTTAAAACCTACTTTGGATCTCTCTTTCCGGCAGACACAAGTCTGCAGAGGTTCAAAGACCTGCTGGTGAGAAAATTGTCAAGTCAAGCGGAACGTGACCCGTCAACAGCTCCTCCTTCACATTCTCCCACAACTGGGGCTGCGAGGAAAAGGCTAAGAATTCCGAGCCCACCCGCTGGCGGTGATGCAGGGCAGTCTGGAGCTAGTGCTGACATCTGGTCCGGACTGAAGGACCTGCCAATGATTACTGACATATCATCTGCTGTCACTGCATATGATTCTGTCACCATTGAAAGAATGGTGGAGGATTATATGAGTGACCGCATCCATGTAGTCACGTCAGACAGTCCGTACGTATACTGGCAGGAAAAAGAGGCAATTTGCAGGCCCTTGCAGAAACTGGCTTTATTTTACCTAAGTTGCCCACCCTCCAGTGTGTACTCCGAAAGAGTGTTTAGTGCAGCCGCCGCTCACTTTGTCAGCAATCGGAGTACGAGGTTACTTCCAGAAAATGTGGAGAAGATGATGTTCATTAAAATGAATTATAATCAATTCCTCCGTGGAGATATTCACCAGCAATTGCCTCCAGAAAGTACACAGGGACCTGAGATGGTGGATTCCAGTGGGGACGAATTAATAATCTGTGAGGAGGGGGATGTACACAGTGAAAGGGGTGAGGACTCGGGGGATGAGGAGGAGGTGGACATCTTGCCTCTGTAGAGCCAGTTTGTGCAAGGAGAGATTGATTGCTTCTTTTTTGGTGGGGGCCCAAACCAACCAGTCATTTCAGTCAGTCGTGTGGCAGACCCTGTCGCTGAAATGATGGGTTTGTTAAAGTGTGCATGTCCTGTTTATACAACATAAGGGTGGGTGGGAGGGCCCAAGGACAATTCCATCTTTTTTTCTTTCATTTTTCTTTGTATCATGTGCTGTTTGGGGACAATTTTTTGAAGTGCCATCCTGTCTGACACTGCAGTGCCACTCCTAGATGGGCCAGGTGTTTGTGTCGGCCACTTGGATCGCTTAGCTTAGCCATCCAGCGACCTTGGTGCACCTCTTTTTTTCTTTGCATCATGTGCTCTTTGGGGACAATTTTTTGAAGTTCCATCCTGTCTGACACTGCAGTGCCACTCCTAGATGGGCCAGGTGTTTGTGTCGGCCACTTGAGTCGCTTAGCTTAGTCATCCCGTGACCTCGGTGCAAATTTTAGGACTAAAAATAATATTGTGAGGTGTGAGGTGTTCAGAATAGACTGTAAATGAGTGAAAATTATGGTTATTGAGGTTAATAATACTATGGGATCAAAATGACCCCCAAATTCTATGATTTAAGCTGTTTTTGAGGGTTTTTTTGTAAAAAAACACCCGAATCCAAAACACACCTGAATCCGACAAAAAAATTTCAGGGAGGTTTTGCCAAAACACGTCCGATTCCAAAACACGGCCGCGGAACCGAATCCAAAACCAAAACACAAAACCCGAAAAATGTCCGGTGCACATCACTAATACGGCTGTATCAAGACAAGCTAAAGTTTGCTTAGCACATTACCTATTTTTTAAAACAACGGGGGTAATTCCAAGTTGATCGCAGCAGGAAATTTTTTAGCAGTTGGGCAAAACCATGTGCACTGCAGGGGAGGCAGATATAACATGTGCAGAGAGAGATAGATTTGGGTGGGTTATTTTGTTTCTGTGCAGGGTAAATACTGGCTGCTTTATTTTTACACTGCAATTTAGATTGCAGATTGAACTCACCACACCCAAATCTATCTCTCTCTGCACATGTTATATCTGCCTCCCCTGCAGTGCACATGGTTTTGCCCAACTGCTAAAAATTTTCTTGCTGCGATCAACTCAGAATTACCCCCAACAAACGTTCTGATGCTACATCTCTTTCCCATATGCTGTTATTTGACAAATGTAAAATATGAGGCTATCATTTTCTTCACTAGTAATTGTATTGCAGCCATATTTCTTGGATTCCTCTCCAGAACATTTTCTTCCCTGTCTCAAGACAAACTTTATCCGCCTCGCAGAGGTACAGTAGCAACTTACAGAAAACTATATTTAGAAAACTACAGCCAGGGGACAAATACAAGTTACATAGCTCTTGAACAGCAGCTTTGTGCTAATAAGAAATAATAACCTCAGATGACCAACTGATTAAATCTTTCTGACTTTTAACCAACATTGTTTATTTTGTATTTTGGTGTGTGCATTATTGTTATCTTTTACAAACATACTTTAAATCATTGAGCTGAATTTTTGATTTTATTTATGAAGAATAGCAATGTACTTTATTTGATACAATTCCTTTCACTACAGCTAAGTGAACATGTGGTAGATTGCTACGTATAACGTATGGTGGTACAGCATTGCGGCCAAAGCCATGTATGTGTGGAGTCTATATGTTTTCCTTGTGTTTTTGTGGGCTTCCTCTGGATTCTCTTGCTTCCTCTTGCAATAAAAAGACACACTGGTAGGAGAATTGGCTTCTTGAAAATATTAAGGGGTCTTTTTACTAAGCCTTGGATGAAGATAAAGTCGCTGGAGATAAAGTACTCGGCTCCTAACTCCCATGCCACAGGCTGGGTTTGAAAAATGACAGTTAGGAGCCGATTGGCTGGTACTTTATCTGCAGTGACTTTATCTCCATCCAAGGCTTAGTAAATAGACCAAAATATCTAGTATGTGTGTGTCTGTGTTTGTGCGTGTTTATCTCCCCCCTTCCCCCAGTATAAAATATAATGTGCCTCCCCCCTCTCTATTGTATAAATTATATGGTGCTTCCCCCACCCCATAGTATAGAATATAATGGGGCCCCCTCCCTATTGTATAGTATAATGTGACTCCTCACAATATAGAATAGAGGGCCTAATTCAGATCTTATCGCAGCAGCAAATATGTTAGCTAATGGGCAAAACAATGGGCCTAGGGGGTCATTCCGACCCGCTCGCACGCAGCGTTTTTTGCTGCTGTGCGAATGGGTGCGGAATGCGCATGCGCAATGGGTGCAGGGCGCCTGCGAGACGTTGCCCGGCGACGGGGGTCGCCGGGTTACTTTGCGTGTTCCGATGGGAGCGGTCGCAGTAGTGACCGCTAAGAAGATTGACAGCAAGGAGGCGTGGAGGGGCGGATCTTGACCGTTGGAGAGCATTTTCAGGGAGTGGTGAGTATAACGCAGGCGTGTCCAGGACAATGGAGGGTAGAGGAGTGACGTGAAAGCCGGGCCCATCATCGCTGAAGCCATCGCACAGGGTAAGTATGTCCAGGGCTACTCTTCTTCTGCTTGATTTTTTTTTTAGCTTAGCAGGGTTGCACAAGCGATCGCAGCCCTGCTAAGCTAAAATACACTCCCCCATAGGCGTGGACTATTGATCGCAGCAGCAGCTTAAAGCTGCTGGCTGCGATCAACTTGGAATGACCACCCTAATTCTGAGTTGATCGCAGCAGCAAATTTGTTAGCAGTTGGGCAAAACCATGTGCACTGCAGGGGGGACAGATATAACATGCAGAGAGAGTTAGATTTGGGTGGGGTGTGTTCAAACTGAAATCTAAATTTCAGTGTAAAAATAAAGTAGCCAGTATTTACCCTGCACAGAAACAAAATAACCCACCCAAATCTAACTCTCTCTGCACATGTTATATCTGCCCCACGTGCAGTGCACATGGGGGTAATTCAGATGTGATCGCAGCAGCAAATGTGTTAGCTTTAGAGCAAAACCATGTGCACTGCAGGGGGGACAGAGACATTTGGGTGGGTTATATTGTTTCTGTGCAGGGTAAATACTGGCTGCTTTATTTTTACACTGCAATTTAGATTTCAGATTGAACACACCCCACCCAAATCTAACTCTCTCTGCACATGTTATATCTGCCCCCTTCCCTGCGTACACATGGTTTTGCCCAACTGCTAACAAATTTGCTGCTGCAATCAGATTTGAATTAGGCCCTTGGTTTTGCCCATTTGCTAACAAATTTGTTGCTATGATCAGATCTGAATTAGGCCAATAATGTGAATCCCGCTCACTATAGTATAGAATATAATGTGCCTTTACCTCCCTATAGTACAGAATATAATGTACTGTACCTCCCCCTCCATATAGTATAGAATCTAATGTACCTCCCCTCCTTTAGTATAGAATATTATGGCGGGTATCCAATTGTTTGAAAAGTCAGTTGGGTGTCTGTGTTTTCCTATCTAACATACTGGAGAAAACAGACACCCAACCAACTTTTCAAACAATTGAATATCCCCCAATGTGTTTCACCCTGTCTATAGTTTAGAATATAATGTGCCCCTTTCCTATAGTATAGAATATAATGTGCATCCCCTCCCCCTATAGTTTTAGAATATAATCCCTCCTGCAGTACAGAATCTAATTTGATCCCTCCCTCTAGATTAGAATATAATCCCCGTCCCCCCTAGTATAGACTATAATGTGCCTCCCCTTATCCCTATAGCACAGAGGAAAGAAGTGGGTACTCTTCATCTGGGCTGTTGGAGGGCCCTGTCGGGGGTTTGGTCCCGATGCCCCTCCTTCCCCATTGCAGACAGGGGCAGTTTTGGACAACGAGAGAGAGAGAGCGAAAACTGGCTTCTGCAGCTGCCTCTCTTCCCAGCACATGGTACACGCTGCTGCAGGGCTTGGGAGAGAGAAGTAGATACAGAAGTAGTCAGTCCTCCCCCTGCTCTTGATGTGCAGGGGGTTCAATCGCACCTGCCCCCTCTTCCCTGCTGGCCAGGCTGCCATCAAGCGGATCAGACTCCAGCACCCCCCTGTGTTGTGTGTGTGGCCGCACATAACCTTTATTTTTAAAATGTTCTAAGCAGGGGATATGACCACAGCTCCCTCATTGGCCACACCCTCTCCCAGTACCAGGGCCAATCAGAGCTGTCAGCGTCCCTGTCTCCACCTTTTTCACTGCTTGATACACTAACACTTTAGGAATAAACTAGAGTTCAACTGTGTCAGATGTGAATGACAAATACTCACTCTGTAAGTACTGCATATTATGAAAAAGCTATTCAAAATATGGTTAATAAATATACTGTATGCTAAACAAAGTCATTTTTCTGCTAAAATATAAAATAAATAAAGTCATATTTTTATGAAGCTTTTTATCCGAGACAAGGTAACCAGGAAATGTTTCTGCAACACAATGCTTGGGATTTAGGTAGGGTTCTGCCTAGACTACTTTCAGCATGAAGTTGTATGTTTCCCAAAATGCTTTGAAAACACTCCAAGGTCCAGAGACATACAGTATTGGTAGGTTCATTGGTTTTTTGCTAATGGTTGAATAATTAGATTGTAAGCTCCTTTTGAACTTGGACTTAAATGTTTGAATAAAGGTATATGATTCTACAAGACTGTGATATGTTGGTGTTATATTACTGAAGAATAATTGTAAGATCAAGTGGGCAGCAATTCTGTGCAGTACAACAGAAAATGCTGTATAAAATAGAAATTATAATAAGCTTACAGTTCTACACTTTGCTCTGAACTTAGGAGTTATTTAGTAGTTACACTATCCAGAAGTTATGTGGGTGAATAGAGAGATTGTGTTATTTATTGTAAATATTTCTCCTTATGCTCAACACATTTCATTTTAAAGTTATTCATATTCTTTTCAACAATAAATGTACTGAATATAGTATTTGTGCAGTTCGCTATGTCATACTATGTCCTGTATCTTCAAGACATGCACAAAGTACTTTTTGACGTAATGTTTCTGTCTGTATGATGGATGAGCAGTAGTAGGGTCATACTCTATTTGGAAAGACTGTCTTAAAAAACAGTGTTTATTTCCTATTATTTAAAATATAATAGGTTAAACGAGGAAGACAGGACATTATAGCTTTAAATGTTAGATAAGGCTTTTTAATGTTTTATGTTTACTGGTGTTTTAAATCATTCATTACTTTGTGGAAACCAATGATTATATACATTTGGGTTTTAGCAATGGCAACATTATTTACTAACACTGTTTACCCACCCAGTGCAATGATAGCATTTCAATCAGGTGACCAAATGTTCAGAGGTAGGCCTGTATCTTAATCAGACACACTTTCTATAGATTCAGTCAAGGGGTCAGCTAGCATGGGGGTTCAGCTAGCATGAAATTAGCAAAGTATGGATTAACAAAGTGTGCTATCTGCACAGTTAAAAGTCAGTTAAACAAACATTGAGCAACATCAAGGAAAGGTAACTTTAAATTTAAACAAATTATTCCTATACCACTCCACTTCACACACACCTCCAGGCCTGGTAATAGTAAAGGTGGTGGGTTTGGATTATTACTGTCCCAATTTTTCACATATGCAGTACTACCTCAGGTTCCATCACTCACATTCACATTGTTTGAAGTTCACTATATTATGATTTTCACCACCTTCTCTCTGCATGTTGCAGCTATCTATCGCCCAGCTGGGCAACCCAAACAATTTCTAGAATATTTTGCTGCCTGGCTCCCACAATTCTTATCCTCTGATATCTCCACCATCATCATGGGCAATTTCAATATCACTCTTGACAGTCCACAATCTGTTCATGCCTCCAAACTCCTCTCTCTAACCTCCTCTCTTGGCCTCACCCAATGGTCTGACTCCTTTACTCATCACTGCCTTGATCTTGTATTCACTAGACTCTGCTCAGTTTCTGAATTCATTAACACTCCTTTCTCTCTCTCTGATCACAACCTGATCACCTTCTCAATCTCTTCCATTACTATGAACTCTATGACACTAAAACCAAGCAAGCCTCCTCTAACCCGCAGAAATACTAACAATATAAATCTTCAACAACTTTCCACCTCTCTGCAACAACTGCTCTCACCAATTTCCACATTTACCTCACCTGAGACTGCTGTATCCCACCTGCACCAGACTCTAGAGAGTGCCCTTGATGAAGTGGCTCTAGCTTACCATCATACTCCACATAGGATTAGATGCCAACTGTGGCACTCTAAATCAACAAGACACCTACAAAAACGGTCATGTAGCGTAATTCTCGGAATCCAAGTGACTTTCTCACATATAAGACCACCTACCACTCCTATCGTCAGGAAATCTCAGTATCTAAGTGACTTTCTTATATATAAGACCACCTACCACTCCTATTGTAATGCCCTGGATACTGCCAAACAAACATATTTTGGATCTCTCATCTCTTCTCATGCCACCAACCCCAAGCAACTTTTTAATACTTTTAAATCACTTCTTTACCCTCCCTCACCTCCCCCACTAGCTACTATCAGTGCGCAAGAACTTGCTTCCTACTTCTAGGATAAGATTGATAAAATCCGAGATAAAATGGTATCCTCTAACTCAGCCAGTGACCTGCTCAATTCCCTACCTAAACCCTCTGGCACTTTCTCTTCATCTGATCCCACAAGTGAAGATGAAGTATCAATACACTTTTCATCCTGCTACTCCACTACCTCTCCTCTTGATCCTATACCCTCACAAGTCAGTAAAACTTTGTCCCCTGTGCTTATCCCAATATTAACTAATATCTGTAATCTCTCTCTCTCTCTACTGGTATCTTTCCTTCTCTGTTTAACCATCCAGTGATTAGTCCCATTCTGAAATGACCCAAACACTTTCTCTAACTACCATTCCATCTCTCAAGTCCCATGACTCTCCAAGCTACATGAGAGACCTGCCTAAACTCGCCTTACACACTTTCTTAACTCCCACAACTTACTGGACCCACTTCAGTCAGGCTTTTGTGCCCCACATTCCACAAAGACAGCACTGACCAAAGTAGCGAATGATCTGGTCAATGCTAGATTGAAAGGCCATTACACACTTCTTATTTTTCTAGATCTCTCTGCTGCTTTTGACACTGTTGATCACTCTCTTCTCACACAAACACTAAAATCCCTAGGTCTTCAGAACACAGTCCTTACTTGGTTCTCATCCTACCTATCTAATCGCTCTTTCAGTGTTTACTTATCTGGCTCTACCTCCTCTTCTCTACCTCTATCAGTTGGACTACCGCAAGGCTCAGTCTTAGGTCCTCTGCTTTTCTCAATCTATACTGTACCTCATCTCTTGGTAAACTAATCAGCTCCTTCAGATTTCAGTATCATATGTACTCTGATGATACTCAAATCTACCTATCCTCCCCAGATTTTATAACCATCTGTATTGGGCCATGTCACTGAATGCCTGCCTGCCATTTCATCTTAGAAATCATCTCGCCAACTCAAACTCAACATTTCCAAAACAGAATTAATTATTTTCCCACCAGCCAAGAGTAGTTACCAACTTGATATCTCCATAACTGTTGACAATGTGACTATCCACCCTACCCCACAAGCTCGCTGTCCTTTGTTGCACACATTCAATCTGTTTCTAAATCATGTTACATGCATCTAAAAAACATATCCAAAAGAGGTCCTTGTCTTACATAAGACACAGCAAAAACTCTAATCCATGCACTCATCATCTCCCGCATTGATTATCACAATACTCTTCTTACTGGTCTTCCCAAACATAGGCTCTCACCACTACAATACATTTTGAATGCAGCTGTGAGGCTAATCTTCATTGCTAGATGTTAATCATCTGCAGATCTGCTCTGTCAGTCCCTCCATTGATTACCGGTAGTCTACCGTATTAAATATAAAAATTCATTTACTTACATACAAGGCTATTACCCAAACTGCACCAACTTACAGCTCTTCACTCTTCTCAAAATATTTTCCTACCAGACCTCTCCGCTCTGCACAAGATCTGGCCTCTCTTCCACACGTATTACTTGTTCCTACTCAAAATTACAGGACTTTATCTGGGCTTCACCCACTCTGTGGAATGCCCTCCCATGCACAATAAGACTCACCTCTAGTCTCCAAACCTTTAAACATTACCTGAAAACTCACCTCTTCAGACAAGCCTATCAAATTCCAGACCCACCCACATAACCTTCAATTACATCCTCTCTATACAGTACACATAACCTCACATATTTTGTCTTCCAACGTTGCTGGGTGATCATATCATACAACCCAATAAGAACCTAGCAATCTAGTGGACCATTATGCAATAGGTAGCGTCCATCCTTGTGCATCACTGCCTATTTCCTTATAGATTGTAAACTTGTGAGCAGGGCCTTCCTACCTCTATGTCTGTCTGTTTTTGCCCAGATTTGTTCTATTATTGTTGTAATTGTAAAGTGCAATGGAATATGCTGCGCTATATAAGAAACTGTTAATAAATAATAAAATAAATAAGTGGGCATATCTGCACCAAACTGTGGGGGATCATTTCGACCTGATCGCACACTGCCATTTTTCACAGCGCAGCAATCAGGTCACTACTGCGCATGCGTATGCACCGCAATGTGCAGGCGCGTCGTACGGGTACAAAGCGGATTGTTGCTGTGCGATGGATTTAATGAAGAATCCATTCGCACAGCCAATCGCAAGGAGATTGACAGGAAGAGGGCATCTGTGGGTGTCAACTAACCGTTTTCTGGGAGTGTTTGGAAAAAACACAGGCGTGTCCAAGCATTTGCAGGGCGTGTGCCTGACGTCAATTCAGGGACCGGACAGGCTGAAGTGAGTTCTGAGCTACCCCTGAAACTGCACAAACTATTTTTGTACAGCTCGGCTGCACATGCGATCGCACCCTTGCAGAGCAAATATACACTCCCCAGTGGGTGGTGATTATGCATTTGTACGGCTGCAAAAAGTAGCTAGCGAGCGATCAACTCAGAATGACTCCCTATATCAATTGACAGATAAAAGGTAATTGTTTATGTTATTAATAAACCCTAATGTTTTGCTATAGAAGATGCAAAGTATTGGAATAGATGCAGCTATCTCATATTTTACTGACTTCTATTGTTTTAAAGGGACCGGTTTTATCAAGGTGTCTGCTGATGTCATACAGCAGGAGATGGTATTTAAGAGATTTGTTGATGATTGAAACATAATTGCCTATTTTTTTTTTAAATTGTGTATTTAATTTTCAGGTTATAAAGGATTACATTAACCCCCCACAACACGTGGGGAGAGCATATCTATAAAACAACATTATACCTAGAGCAGAAATATAACCTTAAGAAAAAGGTCATGGGGTTCCCATAATAAAAAACATTACATTGATAATACGAGAAATAAAGGTCAAATATACACCGGGAGTAACAGAAGCAATACGATTAAATTGGAACCAAGAATTAATCTCGTAACTGTACCAGTAAAGAAAGGAAAGATAAAGAAAAAGCAAGAGAAGAGAAAAGAAGAGAAGGGAAAGACGGGGAAGAGGGAGAAAAAACAGAGTTGGAGGAACCGCCAGTGCGCCTCTTTATGCTGCAAATACCGCTCGGAGCGCTAGTGCAAGATAGAAGGTGATACTTGGGCCCTCATTCCGAGTTGATCGGTCGCAAGGCGAATTTAGCAGAGTTACACACGCTAAGCCGCCGCCTACTGGGAGTGAATCTTAGCTTCTTAAAATTGCGACCGATGTATTCGCAATATTGCGATTACTAACTACTTAGCAGTTTCAGAGTAGCTTCAGACTTACTCTGCCTGTGCGATCAGTTCAGTGCTTGTCGTTCCTGGTTGACGTCACAAACACACCCAGCGTTCGCCCAGGCACTCCCACCGTTTCTCCGGCCACTCCTGCGTTTTTTCCGGAAACGGTAGCGTTTTCAGCCACACGCCCCTGAAACGCCGTGTTTCCGCCCAGTAACACCCATTTCCTGTCAATCACATTACGATCGCCGGAGCGATGAAAAAGCCGTGAGTAAAATTACTTTCTACATAGCAAAGTTACTTGGCGCAGTCGCAGTGCGAACATTGCGCATGCGTACTAAGCGGATTTTCATTGCGATGCGATGAAAAATACAGAGCGAACAACTCGGAATGAGGGCCTTGAGGTACACGAAAAGGTAATATTAAGGATGGTCACATGTCTACTCGATAGGTTAGGAGATTACAAAAATCACAGTAGGAGAGCCACAGAACCGTCAGGGGAGCGTATTCTACGTGCGGGAGCTTGAGAGTCGAACCATAATTCCCAAATCAGAAGAAACTGGAAAGATCTGTTATGGAGGTATGCAGTGATTTTTTCCATGCTTGCGAAGTACCATACTTTATCAATGACCTGCTTAATAGGGGGGGGGCCTCCTTCTGTTTCCAGTGGAGGGCAATTGAGCATCGAGCAGCATTTAAGATCTGTGTTAGTAATTTACCGGAGTTTGGAGGTGTGTTAACAATGGGGAGGCCGAGCAGAAAAGACCAAGGGTCTTTAGATACCTGGGTATGGAGCACTGTACTAATCAGGCGTGCGACTGAGTCCCAAAATAGCATGATCTTAGGGCACGTCCACCAGATGTGGAGTAAAGAGCCATGACCGCCGCAACCTCTCCAGCACGTGGGCGAAGAGGAAGGAAACATTTTGTGGAGACTAGAGGGGACAAAATACCACCTATATAATATTTTGTAGGCGTTTTCCTTTACTAGGGTTGAGATGGAGGATTTTACGGCAGCAGTGAAGACATCCGACCAATCATGGTCAACAGGCAGCGGTCCTAGATCCCGTTCCCACTGGAGTACAAAAGCCGGGGTCATCGACTGACCCCAAACCTGAAGAAGGGAGTAAAGTAGGGAAATGATTCCTCGAGCAAGCGGTTTATGATAGCAATAAGACTCCAGAGTGGATAAAGGTTGGAACGGGGAAGAATTCAATAGAGAAGAGACAAAGTGTCTTATCTGGAAATAGGTAAAAGGGTTCGCTTCCGGGAAATTATATTTTGTCATGACATCCGATATAGGTGCAGAGGCACCCTCGGACAGTACATCCAGAACAAAGCAGATATTCCTTTCTGACCATGGGCGAGAGCGAGTCAGAGAATGACCTGGGGTGAAAGAAGGGTTATCCCATAAAGGGGTAAGCGAAGAGGGGGATGACAGCAGGTGAAAGCGACGAGTGCAGTAGTCCCAGATCTGGCAAGAAAATTCCAGCACAGGGTGCAGTTGCAAATGAGGAGATCTAGCTTTAGAGGAGGATAAGAGTAAGGATGACAAAGACGTAGTGTGGCCAAGTGCAGTTTCCAGCTGGAGCCATCGGATGTTCTGAGCAGGGGCGAACCAAGCAACAGCTTGGCTGAGATGAGTGGCCAGATAGTAAAGGCGGATATCTGGGAAACCTCTACCGCCATCCTGTACTGGTTTGCGTAAAGTGGAGAAACCTATCCTAGGGACCTTATTTCTCCAAACGAAGCGGAGAAACCAAGAGTGAACTTGTGCCAAGACAGAATCCGGGACTTTCACTGGCAGCGTCTGAAACAGATAAAGTAGGCGGGGGATAATAATCATTTTCAGAGCTACGATACGACCCAGCCAGGATATAATCAAGGACTGCCATTTATGGAGATTGGCCTTAATGTTTATAAGCAAGGGGAAGAAGTTCTCCTTATACAGTTATCCGTAGTGGCGCGTAATAAAGATCCCCAGGTATCGAATTTTAGAAGCACACCAAGAAAATGTAACGTTGGATTGCATGCGGGACAGGTGGGTAGGAGGAATGTGGAAGGGGAGAGCTTCCGTTTTAGACCAATTAACTTTATAACCCGATACATGTCCGTACTCAGACAGAAGGTTGAAAAGGTTCGGCAAAGAAGTGTGTGGTGAGGAAAGCGAGAGGAGGACATCATCTGCAAACAGGGAGATCTTGTAAACAGAGCTCCCTACCTCCAACCCCCCAATATCGGTCGAGGTCAGGATACGGGCTGCTAACAGTTCTATTACTAAAGCAAAGATCAGGGGCGAGAGTGGGCAGCCCTGTCTGGTACTGTTAGAGATACCCAGAGGGTCTGACAACACTCCATTTACGGAGACCCTTGCGGAGGGATCCGAGTACAAGGCCTGAATCCCTGTGAGAAATTCCTCCTGGAAACCAAAGTGAGCAAGAGTTTCGAACATAAAGGGCCAACCTATCCTGTCAAACGCTTTCTCCGCATCCAGAGAAAGCAAAAGAGCAGGGGTATGTGTAAGGTTGATATAGTGAGCAAGGCTAATGACCCGCCTCGTGTTATCGCGGGCTTGGCGACCGGGGATAAATCCTACCTGGTCATTATGGACAAGGTGAGGCAAAACGCTATTCAATCGGAGGGCCAGGATTTTCACGTATATCTTAATATCAGAGTTAAGTAGCGAGATAGGTTTATAGTTAACGCAGTTGGATGCATCTTTGCCATCCTTGGGAATAACTATAATCCTAGCCTCCAGAGCTGATTTGGAAAAAGAGGCTCCCTGTAAAACAGCATTAAAGAGGGTTGAAAGGTGGGGCATAAGCTGGGGAAGAAAAGTCTTATAATAGGCGGCTGAAAAGCCGTCTGGGCCAGGAGCCTTGTTAAGTTTTAGGTTTTTAACAACGGTGGCAATTTCTTCATTGGAGATCCTAGAGTTCAGTTCCACGGAAACCGTTGGGGACAGACAGGGCAGATGGCAGTGGGACAGAAAGGCACGAATGTCAGCAAGAAAATCCGGGCTAGAATGAGTGGACCCATAAGCATTGTACAGCTTCTCGTAGAAGCGAGAGAAAGTCTCGTTGATACGTTTAGGATCACAAGTTTTCTTACCAGGGTAAGACTGGATAGATAAGACGTTGTTCCTTGCCAATCTAGTCCGAAGCCTAGAAGCTAGCAGCTGATAAGCCTTATCCCCCCTTTCGTAAAAAGACTGGTTGAGCCATTTCAAGCTAGTTTCCACCTTAGCTGTCAGGAGCAAGTTTAATTCACCTCTGGCAGAGGACAAAGAAGAGAGATCTGCTTTGGACCCTGACGTTTTGTGTTTCACCGAGAGGGATGTGACCAAGTCCGAGAGTTCCCGGATGCGATTAGTTCTGGCCTTCTTATTATGAGAAGAGGTACTGATCAAGCATCCGCGTAGTACCGCCTTATGAGCGTCCCACAGTAACATAGGAGAAACAGTTGGAGATGCATTTGTATTAAAGTAATGGGAAATTTCGGCGGCTATGTGGGCTTTCGTTTGGGGATTAAGAAGGAGTCTATCATTCAACCTCCACGCAGGGTGGCGAGTGGGAGGATGTGGACTCGGGACATCCACAGTGACTGGGCCATGGTCTGACCACGTGCTAGGGTAAATGGAGGTGTCAAGAATGCATTGAGCAGGCTCTGTACTCAGAAAGAACATGTCCAATCTTGTGTAAACATCATATATAGGGGAGTAGTAGGTGTAATCCCGAGCGTTCGACTCTTTTACTCTCCATGCATCGAAGAGAAGGTGTCGTGATAGCAAGAGATTCAAAGCCGCATTACGCGAATGAGAGGAGCGCATCGATCTGGGCAGAGGTTTAGATCTGTCCAGAGCACTATCCAGGGTCACATTAAAATCCCCCCCCCCAAAACCACATTACCGCGTCTGTGCAGGGCTAAGAGGCTATTTAGGGAATGGAAGAAAGGGGCCTGCTGTTGATTTGGAGCATAGACATTCCGGAATGTATAGGGGGTCCCTTTTAGCAACCCCACTAACAGCAGATATCTACCCTCAGGGTCCCTCAGTATATCGGAGGGGGTGAAAGCCAGGTGGCTAGCAAAGAGTATAGAGACCCCCTTCTTCTTGCGTATGGGATCGCAATCATGGAAAGTGTGTGGGAAGGTTTTAGACCTAAGTTCAGGATGTGAAGTGCCAGAGAAGTGGGTCTCTTGTAGAAATATAATATCGCCTCTGAGTTGTTTAAGGGACTGAAATAAGAGAGAGCGTTTGCGTGGGCTGTTCA
This sequence comes from Pseudophryne corroboree, assembly GCF_028390025.1. Lineage (NCBI taxonomy): Eukaryota > Metazoa > Chordata > Amphibia > Anura > Myobatrachidae > Pseudophryne > Pseudophryne corroboree. The sequence continues at coordinate 550,159,360 of NC_086446.1, read as the reverse complement.
AACCTTTCGTGTTCAGGGAAACTATTCTAAGAACCATGGAATAGAAGTGGAGCACTATTCAAGCGGAAGCGCACCAGCGGGACCTCGAAAGAGAGAGGGGAAAAAGAAGGGAAGAAGACCAGAGAAAGAAGAACAGAAATAGTAGGAGAACAGATGAAAAACAGGCATATGTTAGCACCAGCAACTAGAAAACAGAGAAGATCCATTCTCACTGGTCGGACCCAATGAAGGAATAGACCCGCTGGCCTAATTCATCTGACGTCTACCGTGAAGGCCGAAAGGGGGATGGGTGAACCCAGCCGCTCGGAGAGGAGACCTGTGGGGACCGGGACCCATGTGAGGGCAAAACGAATATAGTGTACATGTTGTAGTTAGTAGGCAAAAGGAGCTAAAGGGGAGGGGGGGGGGAGGAAAGGAGGGAGAGTAAATCTAAAGGAACAGAGGGGAAACATGGTATGATGACTACATGACCTTAGAAAAAATAGAGGTCCGTAGACCCCCACCTCCTGAGCTCCCCAAAAATATGCATGTAAACGTAGGGAAGGAATAAAAATAAAAAACAGTAACATTGGAACCGTTGGAAACAGGAAAAGAAAGCGTGGCCTGGTCGGGCCACCCGGGGCCCACGCTGCCAACCGCAGAGAACCCCGGCCCCAGGACCCAAACAGGCCCACCCTCCACAAATATAATAAGGCAAAAAACAGTAAACATTAACTAAACAGAGGACTCAACAGAGTATGGGAACATTGATGAAATGCAAAAAGACACCCTGAGGTCCAATGAGAGCCGTTGTGGGAATGAGGCCAGCTCAGGGGCAACAACAAATGTAGAGTCATGTATCCAGAGAGGTATGGGAGGCAGATCCAACAGTGTTCCAATTTGAGGACGGGGCTGTGAGGGAAGGGGAGGTGTTGACTGGGGGAGGATGCTGATTGGTAGCCAAAGGGCCGGAGATGTTCAAGTGGTGGAGTAGTTGAAGGGCCTCATCAGGGGATCTAGCAGATAGGACTTTACCATCAGCCCTGACTTGGAGGGCAAAGGGAAAGCCCCATCTGTATCTGACATTGTTGTCTCTCAGGGTTTTGGTTATGTCCTTAAGTTCTCCTCTTCTATTCAACGAAACCGGTGACAAGTCCTGGAAGACTAAGAGATCGGAGCCCTCGAGAGAGATGGCAGGAGACATCCGGGCTTTGGTGTAGACTTGATCTTTGACAGCAAAGTAGTGAAAACGCAGAATTACATCCCTCTGCGTTTTAGCATCCTGATATCTAGGACGTAGGGCCCTGTGAGCCCTATCTAGAAGTAGCATATCGTCAGGAACAGAGGGAGCGAGTGAGCGGAAAAGGCGGAGCAGGTAATCAGTGAGGTGGGTCTGGTCCACTGTCTCGTGGACGTTACGGATTCTAAGGTTGTTCTGACGACCTCTATTATCCAAATCTTCTTGTTTATCCGCTAATAGCATAACATCTGTACGCATTTGAGTCATCTCCTGTTCTGATTCTTGTTGGAAGGCGATAAGCTCTTCTTGTTTTCTTTCAATGGCGTCAACTCTGGATCCCAAGCTGTCCACGTCCGTTTTCAGACCAGAGATACCCTCTTGCACCTCCGCATGGATTGATTTTTTTATATTGTGTATCTCGGACAGGAGAAGAGCAACGTCCGCTTTAGTGGCGGGAGTGGAGGAAGAGTCATCATCCGAGTCTCGGTCGGACGTTGCTGACATGGGCAGAGGTGGTGATGATTTCCGGGTGGAGGACGGAGTAGAATCCCTGAAGTAGCCCACCAGATTATGGGCATTTGACTTTTTCCCCCCTTTAGGCATGGTGACATAGAGAGATGAGGTAGATTGGTAGTCAACACCTGGACGGGAACGGGGAAGCTCCTATAGCATTAGAATCACACACGGGTGCCGGGTGCGTTACATAGTGAGATCACATTGTAGGCAGTTCACAGAAAATGGCCGGGAAAGCCCAGCCGGGTACACTGTAATGCGTGAGTACAGACTAAGACTCAGTGCAGTGGATGTACACCCGTTAGCCCAGATAGACGCGGAGTGTTCCAGAGGCTAAGATTCACATATAGGTCACATAAAGCACCATAGCTGTATGATGTAGGGGTGTAAGAGAGAGCACCATAAAGGTGCTTTAGAGGCACAGGGATACAGGTTGAAGCACCACAGCACTACAGGGGTGCACTGGGTGAGAGCAACTCAGCACTGTGAGAGCACATCCAGCCAGTAATAGAATATACAGAGGGGGAGAGAACAAATGCAGGAAGAAGTGTCCTCCCAGCAGTAGCATAGTGAATTTCCCAGCAGTGTGAGGCTGTGCAGAGAGAATGATCCTAGGGGCCCAGAATAGGGATTGTGAGGGCCAGTGAGAGCTATAATGCTGCACACCTCACTCAATGGAGACCGGCAGGGGATCCGGGGAAGCGCTGAGTCCCCTCCAAGATGGCCACCGGGCACCCTGCGGCTCCGTTAAGCAGCACGGCCCTCGGCGTGGTCCCGGCCGAGAGGGCAGGCAAGGGTAGCAGGGAGGCCTCCACGGGGGGGGGGGGGGTGCAGCGGCAGGCTGAACACTCGGGAGCGGAGGAGAGGACCGGGAACCCAATCTGCGGCGCCCGTGGGTCGCGCTGGCCTGGCGGTGAAATCGAGGCCCTGGCTTGGGGGCAGCTGGTAGGCCGCAATCCGTGGGAGCTCCAAGGCCTGCTCCCCGATTCCTCGGCACACACCAGTCTACAGTAGGTAGGTCGGGAGGGGTAGGGGCAGCGGAGATAGTGGGGAAAGGTTCCCGATGTTGCGCTGGGATGAACCAGCAAGGGGTGCTCACCGGCCGCACAGGGCCACCGCCGCCAGAGATACACGGTCCGGACTTCAGCCGCTGGGACTCAGGGGGTCTCAGTCACGGGTGTCACCGCCACATTCTTCTCCGGGGTATGTGGGTTTCTTCCCGAGCTCCTCCACCGATCGGCCCGCACAGCCGCACTTCCGGTCGGGGGGGGGGGGGGGATCACACCACAGTCCCTGGCTTCCTATGGAGGGGAGGGCTGCAACCTGCAGGAACCCTTAAAAGGGCTCCCCGGCTCCGCAACCCAGACCCTCCAATCCCAGGCGATAGAGGGGGAAAGCAATATGGGTTACCCCTCCATAATTGCCTATTTTTAAAAAATTATTTCTGAAAGATGTGCAAGCAATTCCTACAATACAGTAGGTGTGCTGCCAAAGAGGGTGTGTTTTGCTCCACTCAAGTTGCATGTGTATCTCCCCCAATGAGTGTATGTAGTGCCACAAAGGGTCATACCATCCACCCACACAATAACATGCTACAGTACATAGGCTGTGTGACTGCACTGCACTCACTCAGGGAAATCACCATCCGATCACCAACTAACCTGCTGCATAGATTTTTTACTTTACTGTGTCCAGGGCCAGATTAAAGGGTGGAGAGGTGTTTGTCAAGGGGACCCCACATATAGGTGGCACCAACACTGCAAATATTGCCCTGTTCTTGCTTGCTACCAGCAGTGTCTCATTGTATTGCACCACATCTGCTGCTGGGAGCCAGCTGCTAGCAGCATTGCAGATGTAATATACAGTATTATGCTGCTTTGCTGCCAAGCGGTACAGTGAATATAAGGGGCATAGTAGTAGAAGTGTCATCAGCCAGGCAGGAGAGTTGTTGTTTTATTTCTAGGGAGACAGGGGGGTTGTCCATTTTATTGGTGTGATTATTGTCCAGTTTTCTGGTGGAGATCCCACAAGTACTGACTATGCTCACTCTCTGGCAATACCAACAGTCACAGACTAGCCTGGTACAAAACACTGTGTTAACCCTTTGACATCACCAGCCAATCATAACCAACCTGTTACATAGTGTGTGTTGATTAGTTAAAGAGCTACAATGATTACTACTAGAGATGAACGGCACTCGAACATAGAGGATCTTAAGGTGATCAGAGCCATTGCCCCAGATCACAAATTGAGACAAAACCACAGGATCCCGGTGTCGGATCTTAAAGGTTTTGCCTTGGACGCCAGTCCCATTGAATTCAATTGGCTGCCCACTGATTGGCTGAGAGAGCCATCTGTCATGGCTCTCAGCCAATTAGTGCTTGCCCATAGAGTTCAATGGGCATAGCATAAAAGATGCTACCCCACAACACTGAGGACACCGTTGGCACCCCCACACAGAGGACACTGTCAGCACTATCATACAGAGGTCACTGATGGCACCCCAGCACTGCAAACACTGCCAGCACACCCGCACAGGGAGCACCGCTGGCATCATCCTCCTCACAGACACCACCAGGGGCATTTATCATCAGGAGCCCCCCTCCCACCTGCTGTTACAGTACGTGCACCATGAATGCATTTAACTTACACTGTACATGACCTGAACTATAACCTGCACTTTATCTGACATGCACTATATCGAAACCATGCTGTATCTAACTGACATTGTATCTGACCTGCACTGTAAAAACCAACAAAAGTAAAGTTAGCTACAGAGAAACATAAAATTAGCAATATGACTGGTGGTTCAGCCTCTTATTATGATGTAAGCCCTTCTCCCTGTAGAAGTGTCCAAAAAAATAAACTTGTAAAGACACAGAAACCGAGTGTGTGCTCAAATACATCACAAATGCCTGTGGAGACTCAAAATATGTCCGCAGGTGCCATGTGTGAGCCTGACATTTCCAATACTGTACTCGAAGAGGAGGCTCCTTCCACAATTTATGCCCATTATGCAACTGTGGGAATGCGCAGCACAAGTTAATCTGACATTGATATTGAGGATGCTTCTGTGGAAGTACACCAAAATGAGGAGTATATTTGTGTAGCTGGCGCTAATAAGGATGTTGATGAGGTTGTTGTTTGAGTAAATCAGGAACCATTAGAAATGGGTGTTTCCCATGACATGAATAAGCCCATTGTCATGCCCGGGCAAAAGACAAAATAATTCACATCTTATTTGTGGAATTATTTCTCCCCACACCCGAACAATTACTGATTAGTCTTTGTAAAGTAGTTGTAAGTAGAAGTTGAGACTATAACCACCTAGAAACTTCTTCCCTGTTATACCACTTGCAGCACATACATCACAAGTTGTTGACACATTCAAAAACTTTAGCTAAGAACGTAACCAGTCCAGCAACACCTAGCTCCCTTTCCTCTGTTGAATCCAAGTGCCTGCAATCTCCCCACAACCACCTTCATCGTCAACATCCTCAATCATGATCGGAAGTAGTCGTGCGTCCAATTTCATAAGCATGACGGACTCTTCTCCTATCCAGGATTCCTCAGAAGGATTCTTCAGTGCTATGCCCTATGATGATGCTGCTGTGAGTGCAGCCTAGAAGGGGATCAGGAAGACTACTTCTAGTAGTTTAACAATATAATTGACTGTTTAACAATCCTTTATACGGGGGAGCAAGTATGACAGCAGTCACCCTGTCGCACAGCAGATTACTGATGGCATAACAGCTAAAGGTATGCTGGTATTAGATGTGCTTCCAGTATCTGCCATTAATGCAGTGGGTTTTAGACAGTTAATTGAGGTCCTGCATACCTGATTCCAAATCCCATCTAGATTTCATGTCACTAGAAAAGAAATTCCTAGTATGTACAAGGATGTAAAAAAATATATATATTTAGTGTCCTCCAAAATGCCATTACCCACTATCCACTTAACCATAGATATGTGGACAAGCATATCAGGGCAAACTAAAGATTAAACAACTGTGACAGCCCATTGGGTAGGTGAAGTGCCTTAAGCAGCACCAACAGCAGCAGCATCTAACAAATGCCAGCTCATTCAGCAGCAGGCTTCTCTGTGTATCACGATTTTCACTAAGAGTCAACCACTGACAACATCCTAGAGAAACATAGGAAAATCATTGCAAAATGGCTTATTCCTCTTGGACTCTACTGAGGATTTGTGATTTCGGACAGTGCCACCAATATTGTAAGCACATTATAGCTGGGTGAATTCCAACATGTCCACTGTTTTGCTGACACAATTAATTTGGTGGTGCAATTTATTTTTAAAAAATGAGAGGGTTGTGCAGGAGATGCTGTCTGTGGCCCCCAAAATTTCAGGACATTTCCATCATTCTGCAAGTGCATGTTAAAGATTGAGCACCTGAGAGTGCTGTTGAATTTGCCCTGCCATCAGCTAAAACAAGATGTATTAATTAGGTGGAATTCTACCCTTTAAATGCTTTAGTGGATGAATGAGCAGTAGAAGGCCATCCAAGACTCCACAATAACCTATAACATAGGGAAAGGAGGGAGAATGTACCTTAGTCAAGCACAGTGGAGAATACCTTCCATGTTGTGGAAGGTTCTCTAAGTTGCCACCTTTGAAGTTGCCACATGTGAAGTTAGTTCATACACTGCCACGTAATTCCTCTTATTAGGCTCCTAGAAAAGCATCTGTAGAAACTGAAGGAGGAGTTGAAATGAAGCAATTCCGCTAAGCATGTAAGACTTGTAAATCAAGTTCTTCATTTGCTTCACCAGGATCCAAGGGTTGTCAATCTCTTGCAATTAGATCACTATATTTTGGCGACCATACTTGAAGCTAGGTTTAACTCATACGTTGTGTCTTTCTTTCCAATGGACACAAATCTAAAGAGATGCAAAGTTCTGTTGGTGAGCAAATTGTCAGTAAATTGACACAGTAACATCTTCAGTTTCTCTGGCAACTTCGACTGGCAGGAAATAACTAAAGTTTCTGAAGAGACCAACTGGTGTTGATGCAGATCAGCAAAAACTTTTGACATTTCGTCCGGCCTGAAGGAACTGCCTACAATTAGTGACATGTCCACTGTGTCTGCATATCATACAGTCACCATTCAAAGAATGTTTGATGATTATTTTAGTGATAGCATCCAAATAGGCATGTCATACTACTGTCAGGTAAAAAAGAAATTTTGAGGCCCTTGCAAAAACTGTCTTTGCTTTACTTAAATTGTCCACACTCTAGTTTATATTTAGAAAGAGTTTATCAGTGCTGACGGGAATTGTGTCAGCGATTAGCATAGGATGTTACTTCCCAAGAATGTGGAAAAGATGATGTTCATCAAAATAAATTACAAATTCCATGAGGAAGACCCTTGCCGGCAATTACTTCCAAAAAAATACAGAGGCACCTGTAATGGTGGATTCCGGCAGGGATGAATTAATATTGTGTGAAGAAGTAGATGTATACACTGATGGGGATGAGGAATAGAATGATGATGATGATGTTGGCAACAACTTGCCAATGTAGAGCCAGTTTGTGTATGTAGAGACCATTGGCAGCTTGTTTTGTGGGGGCCCAAACAATTCAATCATTTCAGCCACAAGTGGCAGTCCCTGTTGCAGAAGTGAGTGGTTTGTTAAATTGTGCATGTCTTCCTGTCTTTTCTGTACCTCCTACTGCTGTCACTTAGCTTAGTCATCCAGCTACCTCGATGCAACCTTTTGGCCTAAACTGGATGATAAGAATATTGTAAGCTAAGAGGTGATCAAAATTGACTGGAAATAAGTGGAAATAAAGCTTATTGAGGTTAATAATACTCTAGGAACAAAACAGGCCCACATTTTTGTGATTTTAGCTGTTTTTATTATTATATAAAAAATACAGATCCAAAAACAAAACCCACAAAGGTAGTTTTAGCAAAACCAAATACAGATCCAAAACACAAAGGAGATACAGATTCAGGACGAAAACCCATGACGGAGGCTGGTGCACATCTCTAATATATATATATATATATATATATATCAGCATTTAAATCTGGATATATGTTTTTAAGGCAAAAATCTTACCATAAATCTCCTTCCAGTTAGTGAGTACAAATTGATATTTTTACGTGTTAGCTAATACATGCTTTAATGTTACATAAAAGTATAGTTTTAAAGCAAAAGCTCTTTTGACTTAAATTGCTGCACTTCTGCTTATAGAGCTACAATACAAGCTATCTTACTTTCTCTGACGTCCTAGTGGATGCTGGGACTTCCGTAAGGACCATGGGGAACAGCGGCTCCGCAGGAGACTGGGCACAAAGTAAAAGCTTTAGGACTAGCTGGTGTGCACTGGCTCCTCCCCCTATGACCCTCCTCCAAGCCTCAGTTAAGATTTTGTGCCCGGCCGAGAAGGGTGCAATCTAGGTGGCTCTCCTGAGCTGCTTAGAAGTAAAAGTATACTTAGGTTTTTTATTTTCAGTGAGTCCTGCTGGCAACAGGCTCACTGCAGCGCGGGACTAAGGGGAGAAGAAGCGAACTCACCTGCGTGCAGAGTGGATTGGGCTTCTTGGCTACTGGACATTAGCTCCAGAGGGATGATCACAGGTTCAGCCTGGATGGGTCCTGGAGCCGCGCCGCCGGCCCCCTTACAGAGCCAGAAGAGCGAAGAGGTCCGGAGAAAGCGGCGGCAGAAGACGTTCCTGTCTTCAGATAAGGTAGTGCACAGCACTGCAGCTGTGCGCCATTGCTCTCAGCACACTTCACACTCCGGTCACTGAGGGTGCAGGGCGCTGGGGGGGAGCGCCCTGAGACGCAATAAAACTTGATAAAAACCTTATGTGGCTAAAGAAATGCATCACATATAGCTCCTGGGCTATATGGATGCATTTAACCCCTGCCAGTTTTCCAGAAAAAAGCGTGAGAAAAGGCCGCCGTGAAGGGGGCGGAGCCTATCTCCTCAGCACACAAGCGCCATTTTCTTTCACAGCTCCACTGGAAGGACGGCTCCCTGACTCTCCCCTGCAGACTACACTACAGAAACAGGGTAAAACAAGAGAGGGGGGCACTATTGGCAGCTAATATATAATACAGCAGCTATAAAGGGAGTAACACTTATATAAGGTTATCCCTGAATATATATAGCGCTCTGGTGTGTGCTGGCAAACTCTCCCTCTGTCTCCCCAAAGGGCTAGTGGGGTCCTATCCTCTGTCAGAGCATTCCCTGTGTGTGTGCTGGGTGTCGGTATGATTGTGTCGACATGTATGAGGAGGAAAATGATGTGGAAGCAGAGCAATTGCCTGTGTTAGTGATGTCACCCCCTAGGGAGTCGACACCTGACTGGATGGTTGTATTTAAAGAATTACGTGACAATGTCAGCACTTTGCAAAAAACTGTTGACGACATGAGACAGCCGGCAAATCAGTTAGTGCCTATTCAGGCGTCTCAGACACCGTCAGGGGCGCTAAAACGCCCGTTACCTCAGATGGTCGACCCAGACACAGATACTGAATCCAGTGTCGACGGTGAGGAGACGAACGTAATGTCCAGTAGGGCCACACGTTACATGATCACGGCGATGAAGGAGGCATTGAACATTTCTGACACTACAAGTACCACAAAAAAGGGTATTATGTGGGGTGTGAAAAAACTACCAGTAGTTTTTCCTGAATCAGATGAATTAAATGAGGTGTGTGATAAGGCGTGGGTTTCCCCCGATAAAAAACTGCTGATTTCTAACAAATTATTGGCACTATACCCTTTCCCGCCAGAGGTTAGGGCACGTTGGGAAACACCCCCTAGGGTAGATAAGGCGCTCACACGCTTATCAAAACAAGTGGCGTTACTGTCTCCTGATACGGCCGACCCTCAAGGAACCAGCTGATAGAAGGCTGAAAAATATCCTAAAAGGTATATACACACATACTGGTGTTATACTGCGACCAGCAATCGCCTCAGCCTGGATGTGCAGCGCTGGAGTGGCTTGGTCGGATTCCCTGACTGAAAATATTGATACCCTGGATAGGGACAGTATATTATTAACTATAGAGCATTTAAAGGATGCATTACTATATATGCGTGATGCACAGAGGGATATTTGCACCCTGGCATCAAGAGTGAGTGCGATGTCCATTTCTGCCAGAAGGGCGTTATGGACGCGACAGTGGTCAGGTGATGCAGATTCCAAACGACATATGGAAGTATTGCCGTATAAAGGGGAGGAGTTATTTGGGGTCGGTCTATCAGACCTGGTGGCCACGGCAACGGCTGGAAAGTCCACCTTTTTACCCCAGGTCACCTCTCAGCAGAAAAAGACACAGTCTTTTCAAACTCAGTCCTTTCGTTCCCATAAGAACAAGCGGGCAAAAGGCCACTCATTTCTGCCCCGGGGCAGAGGAAGAGGAAAAAGACTGCACCAGGCAGCCTCTTCCCAGGAGCAGAAGCCCTCCCCCGCTTCTGCCAAGTCTTCAGCATGACGCTGGGGCTTTACAAGCGGACTCAGGCAAGGTGGGGGCCCGTCTCAAAAATTTCAACGCGCAGTGGGCTCACTCGCAAGTGGACCCCTGGATCCTGCAGGTAGTATCACAGGGGTACAAATTGGAATTCGAGACGTCTCCCCCTCGAAGATTCCTGAAGTCTGCTCTACCAACGTCTCCCTCCGACAGGGAGGCAGTATTGGAAGCTATTCACAAGCTGTATTCCCAGCAGGTGATAATCAAGGTACCCCTCCTACAACAGGGAAAGGGGTATTATTCCACGCTGTTTGTGGTACCGAAGCCGGACGGCTCGGTGAGACCAATTTTAAATCTAAAATCCTTGAACACTTACATAAAAAGGTTCAAGTTCAAGATGGAATCACTCAGAGCAGTGATAGCGAATCTGGAAGAAGGGGACTATATGGTATCTCTGGACATCAAAGATGCTTATCTCCATGTACCAATCTTCCCTTCTCACCAAGGGTACCTCAGGTTTGTGGTACAAGACTGTCATTATCAGTTTCAGACGCTGCCGTTTGGATTGTCCACGGCACCCCGGGTCTTTACCAAGGTAATGGCCGAAATGATGATTCTTCTTCAAAGAAAAGGCGTCTTAATTATCCCTTACTTGGACGATCTCCTGATAAGGGCAAGGTCCAGGGAACAGTTAGAGTTCGGAGTAGCACTGTCTCAGGTAGTGTTACGTCTGCACGGGTGGATTCTAAATATCCCAAAATCACAGCTGATTCCAACAACACGTCTACTGTTCCTGGGGATGATTCTGGACATAGTCCAGAAAAAGGTGTTTCTCCCGGAGGAGAAGGCCAGGGAGTTATCCGAGCTAGTCAGGAACCTCCTAAAACCAGGCCAGGTGTCAGTGCATCAATGCACGAGAGTCCTGGGAAAAATGGTGGCTTCTTACGAAGCGATTCCATTCGAAAGATTCCATGCAAGAACGTTTCAGTGGGATCTGCTGGACAAATGGTCCGGATCGCATCTTCAGATGCATCAGCGGATTACCCTATCTCCAAGGACAAGGGTGTCTCTCCTGTGGTGGTTACAGAGGGCTCATCTTCTAGAGGGCCGCAGATTCGGCATTCAGGATTGGATGCTGGTGACCACGGATGCCAGCCTGAGAGGCTGGGGAGCAGTCAAGCTGCAAGGATTCTCCGCTGGGCGGAAAATCATGTGGTAGCACTGTCAGCAGTGTTCATTCCGGGAGTGGACAACTGGGAAGCAGACTTCCTCAGCAGACACGACCTCCACCTGGGGGAGTGGGGACTTCACCCAGAAGTCTTCCAACTGATTGTAAACCGTTGGGAAAAACCAAAGGTGGACATGATGGCGTCCCGTCTCAACAAAAAACTGGACATATATTGCGCAAGGTCAAGGGACCCTCAGGCAATAGCGGTGGATGCTCTGGTAACACCGTGGGTGTACCAGTCGGTGTATGTGTTCCCTCCTCTGCCTCTCATACCAAAAGTACTGAGAATCATAAGAAAGAGAGGAGTAAGAACTATACTCGTGGCTCCGGATTGGCCAAGAAGAACTTGGTACCCGGAACTGCAAGAGATGCTCACGGAGGATCCGTGGCCTCTACCTCTAAGAAAGGACCTGCTCCAGCAGGGACCTTGTCTGTTCCAAGACTTACCGCGGCTGCGTTTGACGGCATGGCGGTTGAACGCCGGATCCTGATGGAAAAAGGCATTCCAGATAAAGTCATCCCTACCCTGATCAAAGCCAGGAAGGATGTAACCGCGAAACATTATCACCGCATTTGGCGAAAATATGTTGCGTGGTGTGAGGCCAAGAAGGCCCCCACAGAGGAATTTCAACTGGGTCGTTTCTTACATTTCCTGCAAGCAGGACTGTCTATGGGCCTAAAATTAGGATCCATTAAGGTTCAAATTTCGGCCCTGTCGATCTTCTTCCAGAAAGAACTGGCTTCAGTGCCTGAAGTTCAGACGTTTGTCAAGGGGGTACTGCATATACAGCCTCCTTTTGTGCCACCAGTGGCACCTTGGGATCTCAATGTAGTTTTAGGGTTCCTAAAATCACATTCGTTTGAACCACTCACCACTGTGGACTTGAAATATCTCACATGGAAAGTGGTAATGCTGTTAGCCCTGGCTTCAGCCAGGCGTGTCTCAGAATTGGCGGCTTTATCATATAAAAGCCCTTACCTAATTTTTCATTCAGACAGGGCAGAATTGAGGACTCGTCCTCAATTTCTCCCTAAGGTGGTTTCAGCGTTTCACATGAACCAACCTATTGTGGTACCTGCGGCTACTAGGGACTTGGAGGACTCCAAGTTACTGGACGTAGTCAGGGCCCTGAAAATATATGTTTCCAGGACGGCTGGAGTCAGAAAATCTGACTCGCTGTTTATCCTGTATGCACCCAACAAGCTGGGTGCTCCTGCTTCTAAGCAGACGATTGCTCGTTGGATTTGTAGTACAATTCAGCTTGCACATTCTGTGGCAGGACTGCCACAGCCAAAATCTGTTAAAGCCCATTCCACAAGGAAAGTGGGCTCATCTTGGGCGGCTGCCCGAGGGGTCTCGGCTTTACAACTTTGCCGAGCAGCTACTTGGTCAGGGGCAAACACGTTTGCAAAATTTTACAAATTCGATACCCTGGCTGAGGAGGACCTGGAGTTCTCTCATTCGGTGCTGCAGAGTCATCCGCACTCTCCCGCCCATTTGGGAGCTTTGGTATAATCCCCATGGTCCTTACGGAAGTCCCAGCATCCACTAGGACGTCAGAGAAAATAAGAATTTACTTACCGATAATTCTATTTCTCGTAGTCCGTAGTGGATGCTGGGCGCCCATCCCAAGTGCGGATTTTCTGCAATACTTGTATATAGTTATTGTTACAAAAAATCGGGTTGTTTATTGTTGTGAGCCATCTTTTTAGAGGCTCCTAAGTTTTATCATACTGTTAACTGGGTTCAGATCACAGGTTGTACGGTGTGATTGGTGTGGCTGGTATGAGTCTTACCCGGGATTCAAAATCCTTCCTTATTGTGTACGCTCGTCCGGGCACAGTATCCTAACTGAGGCTTGGAGGAGGGTCATAGAGGGAGGAGCCAGTGCACACCAGCTAGTCCTAAAGCTTTTACTTTGTGCCCAGTCTCCTGCGGAGCCGCTGTTCCCCATGGTCCTTACGGAAGTCCCAGCATCCACTACGGACTACGAGAAATAGAATTATCGGTAAGTAAATTCTTATTTTAACATACTATGGTGTGTTATGAAACAACATTTTTTATTCAATTATGACTTTATATTTCAAAAGATTATTAATTTATACCCTAATGACATTTCTCCCCACTCTTATCAAAAACATCTTTCTGTATATTATATATATTGTTTTTTATAAACTTTCTTATTTCTGTAATTCCTATTACAGGTATATTTTACATTATCTTTGTGCAAGGCCAATGGGAGCTCTGATTATAGAAATGAGTTAATAAATTACCCGTTAGTATTGCAACATTTTTCATAACTCATTAAAATGACAGCGCATACCTTTAGCAATGAGCAAGCCAATGAACCAAGTCATATTAGTGAAAACTAGATTGTTTTGATACTTCCTTTTACCTCTTCATAACGGTTAATGTACCAGACCTTTCTTATGACTAGTAATTAAATGGCTTATTACCATTCAGTCCTATTCTGTGAATAGGAACAGATGGAGATAATAGAAACAGCAACTTACTATTCCACTGCTTAGTTTTAAAACAATGCTACTGTACCTGTGTCAAGAGAAGCATATGGTTCTATATTTGTTTGCATAATTTATAATAATTCTAGCTGTATGGAGAATTACTTAAATAATCTTATTTATTCAAAAACAACTGGATATGAAGCTACAGAGTGAGTACAATCGTGCCAAAAAATATACATAAATAACAGAAATGTTTATGCATACTGTACAGTATGTTCCAATACTTTACACAATGCTGATTTTCCTAAATATATCTTATAGTATAGCATGCAGAAAGCTGAATTTTGCTGGTTTGGAGAAGAATAGAAGCAATCTGAGTGATCGGGCTTGCAATTTCCAAGATAATATATGATTATTATAGTAGAATAATCCATGCCAAGCTAAAGAGAGAATACCTTTGCTTTTTCATCGACCCCAATAGCCTTTTGATCACTGAGGGCCTTAATGCAAAGAAATAAAAAAGAAAAACATGAACAAAAAAAGGATCGACTTTGCACTTCTACAAATCATGTTGCAATGCAAGGCATTTATTTATATTTCTGCATGCAGGGTAAATACAGGCTACTTTTGCTTGTACTGTAGCACACAATTACTGCTCAGATTTGTTTTTTTATTACTAAACTGTATTATGAGGATTTTCAAATTGACAAACATCAAATACTGCGAAGAAAGACATCTCAAAGTACAATGTCAAAAAAGTGGCAAGCATTAATGCGACAAAATGAGAAGATAATATCCATCATTAGCTATCAACTGAATATGTGATAAAGTTGCAATCAGAAGAATTTATAATGGATTATCCAAAAAATGATATAAATACTGACATCTGAACATTAAACAGACAATTGGTGAAAACAAGCACAAAGAGATGAAGACAAATGAGAATAAGATGAAATGAAAAGACAGAGGGAGGAAAGAAGGGCAAAGAGGGGAGGTAATAAAAGCACACGGGCAATATTTTGGTAATAAATCAGATAATTGAAGACACTACTAGTGTGACACAACGACAATTGAAAGTAAAAGACAATGGTAACAAGTATCATGTAAAATTAAGTTTCTGTAGAACTCATCTTTAATGTAGTCCAAGTAGGATGAACTAGCAACTGAGTAATCCATGTTTGGGAATCAGTGTCCAAAGTCTTGATATATAAACCCCATTTCTTTTCAAATTAAGACTGTCTAGAACACGTGGTTCCGAAAGTAGTTTTCTTATCAAAATATAAATGTTGAAGCATTAATCATCTAACTTCAGCGAGAGATGGTGAGGATCTTGAAACCCAGTGTTTCAGAATAACCTTCTTTGCAATTGTAAATAACATGGTAAACATTGGGAGAAATGGTCTAATAGACAGAATACCTGACCAACTTGTGAAGTTTATGCATAAACAAGCAAATGGATCAGGAGTTAAATGTAAGAAAAATTTGGTATTATTAAACATGAAGATTTTATTCCAATATCGCTTTATCTTCGAACAGCTCCAAAGGCAGTGTAAGAAGGAGGCTTTGGGGCCCCTACACTTAGGGCATAGATCATCAGTAGTGGTGTCTAAATGTTTATGAATGTAGGGAGGTAGATAGACTCTTTGTAGCATTTTAATATGCACTTCTTGCTGGTATGCTAAACTTAGAGTTTTCATGGTAGAAATTAATCCTATCAGTAACATGTCATATGATTGAATTGTAGGTACATCTCCTTTCCACCTCACAGTAAGTTTCTGTAAATGAGGTTCGGCAGGTGGGATGACAAGGAGATTATAAATCTGATTAATTTTATAGGGAATTTTTTTCCATTTCTCTAAGACTGTAATAATAAGAGAAATATTTCCGCCAAAGCATGTATTCAAGTTAAGTGAAAGTAGATAATGTTTCAGCTGCAAGTACATGTAAAATTGCAAGTTAGGTACGGAATAAATAGTACGTAGATCAGAAAATTGTAATATACGTCCCCCTGGATCAAACACCTTGTTTGTGGAGCAGAGCCCCCTCTCCTGCCAGAGTAGAGAATTCAAGTTATGTAAAGAAGGTGTAAAGTTAGGGTTTCCCCAAATAGAGATAAGAGGTGTGATGGAATGATCACAGTTCAGTTTTTTATGTACTGTAAGCCAGCTGAAATATGTGTCTCCGAATATGATATGGTGTAGTATATGTGATGGGATCATTGAATTACCAGGTCAGTGCCTAATAACAATGATGTACCCAAGAAGCATATAAAACACTTTATTAAACAGCACTAAAAAACATACAACAAAGTAAAAGATATTAAGACCACAAAATAATGATCATATAAAAATGAGGTATCTAATAACTCTTAAATAAATAATAATATACACTGATTGTAAACAGTAGAAGGCAGTCGCCAAACCTTATATGGGAATGACCCTCAGATTGATTTTATCCGTTTTGGAATAATTGCCCATAATGTGAACATAGAAGAGTCTTACACGGCCGTGTATGTAAGTGTCCTCAATTATTGCAGATTTAATCACAGCTGACAAGTGTTCATCAACTAAATCATCCACTGGATATGTAAACGGTGCAAAGATATGGGGTTGTATAGTAACTGCTACTCACAGTGTAAATAGAACCGTCCTTGCTGCACCTCATATGTTGTATAATGCCGCTCTATATCACCCTGTGCACGGGTGAGACATCCGTCAGCGGCATGATCCGTCAGCGGCGTAGTAAAGCAGAGAGCCACTCTCCACCATCCGGCACAAATAGAGGCACCGGTCCGCCATTGGTGTAATGCGTTACCAGTGCAGTGGAGAAGGATGGAACACTCTGCCTCTTGAAGAAGCTGCCTGGGGTGCGGAGAAACGCGTTGAGGGTACACAGGGAAGGAGTTGTCAATACCCTAACTGCCTATAAGAACACAATTTTGTCCTCTTAACAGCTGATCCTAGCATTGCCAGCAATTGCTTATCCATTATGATACTGCATCAGCCATCCTTCTCCACTGCACTGGTAACGCCTTACACCCTGCCCTGCCGAGCATTACTTCAATTGTGCTGGGGGTGTTGAATGGCGGACCGGTGCCTCTATTTGTGCCGGATAGTGGAGAGCGGCTCTCTGCTTTACTACGCCGCTGACGGATCAGCAATTTTAACTTCACAATCTCAAATTTTAATGCCTGAGAATTTATTTGAAATTCTCAAAGCTATTGCCAGTGGCTCAAGGGCTTGGACAAAAAGAAGTGGAGAGAGTGGACACCCCTGTCTTGTTCCTTTCTCAATGGTGAAAGGAGCAGACAAAAGGCCACTGCAAGATATCTGCATTTTTGGATCATGATATAACATTTTTATAGCCCAAATAAAAGAATCCGGAAATCCATATTTTTAGAGAGTGGAAAAGAGATGTGGCCTTTCAATTAGATCAAAGGTGCCTCGAGAAATAATAGCATTTCCCAGAGAGGAATCTATGGAAGAACATGCCAAGATGGCTGAAACGACCCTCCTCACATTAACCACTGAGTGACGACCTGAAATAAAACCTGTTTGGTCTGAGTGGACTATGTGAGGTATAATCGATTTCAGCTGGTCTGCTAATATTTTGGAAAGTTATTTATAGTCTTGATTGAGTAAGGAGATGGGGCGGTAAGAGCCTCCGAGAAAGAGATCTCTTCCGGGTTTGGGTAAAAATTTTAAAATAGCAGAATTAAAGTGTGGGGTATTGATGATGTACTTACCATATAATTAAATACTTTATTTAAGGAATCTCCTGCCAATAGTAGAATTAATTTTTAAAATTCTCCATTGAAGCCATCTGGGCTAGGTGCCTTGCCAGGCTTTGTTTTATGGCCGCAGTAACTTCAGTTAGAGAAATTGGAGCTATCAATGTGTTGGCCATGACTTCAGAAATGAGTGGAAAAGTCATAGATTTCCATGGAGGTTTAGAGTAAAGATCTTGGGGTAAGGTTGTTTGATTAGGTGGCCATAAAGATTGAGTAAGGTTTGAAGAATATAGTGCGGAATAGTAAAGATGCATAATCAGGGCAATTTGTTCATTAGAAGATGTGAGTGAGCCTTGAGGTATTTTAGCTGGTGAACAATCGAAGACTTTTGAGTCCCTTTAAGGAGGTTGGAGAGTAGGCAGCCTGGTTTATTGCCAAATCTGTGAAACCTGTAATAGATAAAGAAGAGGTATCTGTAACCCCTCCCAGTCAAAAATTCATCAACATGAGTTTTGGCTTGTAAGTAATTTTGTTTTGATATAGGCGAGGGATTACTTTTATATTGCTGAAAGGCCACGGTCAGATTTTCTTGTAACTTAAGGTAACACAAAGAATGAATCCTGTTGGAGGCAGCAGAACAATAAATAATCGTTCCCCTGTTGCAGCCATCCAAAAATTGGAGGGGTTTTCTGTCAGGTGATATTCATTATTATTAAAGAAATCATTCCATGTCTCACCCAAACAATGTTGGAATTTAGCAGATCTGGATAAGTGTGAGGGGAATTTCCAGAATTTAGATGTGCCCGGATCATCAATAATACATAGGGATGCAGAAAGTAGAGCATGATCTGATAAACCTATTGGATATATGTGTGATGTGGATACTTGTGGGAAAAGAGATTAAGAAAGAAAAATATAATCAATGCGGAAGAGGGTGCCATGTGCTGCAGACAAGCAGGTATAATCCCTGTCTATGGGATGAAGTGCACACCATGTATCTATCAGCTGAAGCTGTTTAGTCATTAAAGATATGTTGATTTTAGGAAGAGTATAAGATTTTGCTTTGCTTGATTTATCTAGATTCATGGAGGTAACCATGTTAAAGTCTCCACAAACTATTAAAGAGTTGGAGATATGAGGAGATAATAAAGCTGTTAGATGTTGGAAAAAAGCTTTAGAATATGGGGGGCGGATGTTGGCTAAAGTGTATTTTTTCCCCAGAATATTGATAGTGGTAATCACATACCTGCCTTTGTCATCAGCTTAAGTGTGCAAGATTTACAATGGAAGAGAACATTTTACCAAGATCACCACACCTCTCTCCTTGGAGCTGAAAGTAGATGAAGCAAGAATAGACCATCCTAGGATGTTTTGTTTTTGCCTTTCACGGGGGTAAGGTGTGTTTCCTGCAGGAATGCCATGTTAATATTTTTCTTATTTAGATACATTAAAATATTATGTCTCTTCGCTGGAGAATTAATACCCCCCGATATTCCAAGAGCCTATATGCAAGTCAGGCATTGCTACAGGAAGATAATACAAAAATGAACCATCGTGCCAAACATTAACAAAATCTGATTACCATCATACCAGCAGAGATCTGAGTAGTGAGAAGTGCTTCTTAAAGGGTAAGATGAGAAGGGGGAGGGAAGATGCATAAGGAGAAAAAGGGATAGAGGGATAAAGCAATAAAAAGTGCAAACATACATATGAGCACGTTGCCTGACTTCCTATGCCAATTATAAAAGAAGAAAAAGTGATGAATAACTATATCAAATAGAAATATCTAGCTAAAGTTATGGAGTCTGAGCTTCATCCTGGGAGAGATTGCAAGTTAACAATAGAAAACAAGGTAGGAGCTTTCAATCATTAGCTAGAAGTAGATTAAAATGTTGAGTAAATATAAGAGGTGTTTCAGCTATAAACACAGCATAGCAAAGGACATGTAAAAATAAGTGTGTCAGATACACATGAGAAAATTAACAAAAAAACCACATCAGAAATTAAGGCGTTATATAACCAAAGCATCTCTTGACAGAAAATAGATACATTTGAATCCTCACAACAGCAAACCTATTGTATGGTTCATATAACATATAAAAGGGACTGAGGCAATATGTCTGTAATATCTGAAGCATGAGAGCGAGAGAGCTCACGCAGGTACTGTATGTAGAGGCATCAGCAGGAGTAGTAAAATCCTTATGTGAGTTTCCATCGTAGATTTGTAGTTGGGCAGGGTAGAGTAACCCAAATTTGCGGCCTTCGGTGGTGAGCTTTACACAGATAGGAGAAAACGATTTTCTGACCCTGGTCAGTTCTGCCGAATAATCTTGTAAAATGTGTAATTTGTGGCCTTCCCATGACAAATCTTTCAGTTTCTGTGATGCTGACCAGATTTCCACCTTATGTAAGTAATTAAGGCAGTGAAATAATGTGACACATGGCCTTGGTCTGTTAGGTGTTGGTGTCGGGCCCACTCTATGTACCCTCTCGATTATTAGATCATGGCAAACTGATTCAATACCCAGCAGTGATGGAAGGGTGTTGCGGACAAAGTGAGCAAGCGCTGCTCCTTTAACAGGTTCAGGGAGCCCTACTAATCTTATTTAATTTCTGCGAGATCTGTTTTTAAGATCATCTACCTTATTCCAGAGCTGATAGTTATCAGTGGATAAGCATTTTACATCATGCTGAAGATCTACCAGAGCTGCAGCTCCCACCCGCTGCTCTGTGTTTGTAACTCTATGTGAGAGAGACTGCAATTGAGTGCTGATGTCCGCTACAGCCTGGGTGAATAGTGGTGTCATGATGGCTGTAATGGCAGACACTACTTCTCTATAAGTAACGGGAGTCAGAATCAAATTGTACCTGACTCACTGTGGAGCGGTTATTAGGTGCTGTTTTCTTGTGCTGCAGGACCGCACTGTCTGGAGCTGCAATCAACGTCATGTTCCCCGCCGCCCTCCTCTTCTCCTGGCGCTGTGCCTGTGCTGGCGATTGCTTAGAGGGGGATAGGTAGCACTCCATGTGTTAGTGCAAATGGTCCATGTGGCAGTGGCTGGTCTCGAGGCTCTTAAGAGGCTTTATCAGCCTTGTACAAGATTCTCCCAGTGGATGAAGGACAGAGCACTGTGTTCTCACTCCATCAAAGCCGGAACTGGAAGTCCCAGCTTTGCTTATAGATTGAATTTAAGAGTTGGGTTTAGATACACCTATTACATTGTATATCTTTCTGCATATTTGAATTAACCCCATACCCCCCCAAGCCCACACACACACACACACACACACACACACACACACACACACACACACACACACACACAAACAAACCCTTGCACTGGAAAATGGTTAGTTCAAATGCGAATTTGCTTCTTTTGACATTCTTTTTGTGCTTTGCTTCTATTTCTGCAGTGTAGACTCCTTGTTTTGTTGAGGACCTTAACTAAAAATGTTTTCTTCTTATAATATTTAAAAAAATGGATTATATGCAATTCAAGGTAAGACTAAACACTTCCTTTATATGTACATTTTAAAATTAACATTTCCCATTTTTGATTAGTTGTCATTTAAAGCTAAAAACTCAGGGCTGATCCTTTTGCTGATGATGAGGCAAGTATTTCTTCAAGCAGACCAACCCAATAGTATGATTTCAACTAGCTTTACTACTCCACATAATATAAGGGGGACTGGAATCATCAGTACCATTGTCTGCCTAAAACAGTCAAGCAGCAAAAAAGCGACATAAGCAATAGGGAATCATTAAAGACATTAAGGAACTCAACAGATGGGGGTAATTTTGGACCAAACTAAATAAAAACAGTTTTATTTAATTGATTTAATTTCATACAACACTTCTTCAAGTTGTCTGAATATTGTATTGCTTGTTTTGACGTATAACCTAAACAATACCATGCATCATAATTGCTGGTCATAGAGTAGATTACTGTTAGTCTTACATCAGATAAAATAAAATAATAGTCAATCATTCTTTTCTCCGTAACACAGCCAACAGCTGTCACTGAAAAGAGAACACTTCTGATTGAGGATTATATTTTACTGTTTTGTCCAGAGCTTACTTTGCTTAAATTACTCCTTCATTGGGCAGCAACTTTTTCATTAGAATATTGCTGTAGTCTGAAATTTCAGATAAATCATTTTTGCATGCATTCATCTTTGTTTACATTGATCATAATACCATATTTTAATGCATTCAACTCCAAAGTCAGCTCACTAATTATTGGCTCACATAACACAGGACTGATCACAACTACTGCATGTTCAAAGAACTTCAAGGTTTTGATTGATAGTAAATAACAGTGGAATGAATAACACATTGTGCTGTATAGAAAATATGTTCATGGAGAGAAACTAAGTAGCATTTACAAATATTTGAAAGCAATTTGAATTATTTTAAAAGCTCCTATAATTTTACAGCACATCTAATACAAAGAGACTTATCACCCTATTATTAGTTAAAAATGTGTGGTCATTAAACCATAAAAATATAGTTATTTATTCAAGCATATTCCAAAGATAATTGTGGTAAATAATTAGTCTCAAATCTATTTAAAAAGGCATTAATTCATGCTATTAACATAATAAAACATTTCTTTTATACTTCTAACTATGAAAGTCAAACTTTTATGAAAGGTTTTAATTAACATATGTACTTGTGTAATTCCCAGACATTTGTAATTCTAATTTTCTTTTGTAATAGTAATTAGACCTTATTAGAAATATATCAGGTAATATTTCTAATCAAGTCAATATGAAGTGAGCAGTTCATTATTTTGAAACTAAATAACTATCACAGATTTTTTTCAAGCAGTATGTTAAAAGCTGATTGTGACATACCATATATCTATAGCATACTATATGACACTTATAATATAATGTAGTATTGATTAGTTATGAGCAGCATATTCACATCCTTTTTATATACAGTAACTACTAAATATTTTCACTGTTTAAAATTTGTAAAAGGAAGAGGCTTCTATAAAGTGAGAATGACCAGTTATGTTTATTTAAATTATACCTACACAAGACCAATACCAATTGCATAGTATTACAACTTAACAAAATCCCTTTAATTCATGAATATCTGGCCATTAAATTCTTCTGTAATCCTTGGAGATCCATATTTGCATAATTATTTTGCTAATTACTTCCTTTACTTTTTCAACAAATACAATATATTGGACAATGTCTTATTTTATTTATTTAATTACAGATCAATAATTTTATTTTTGCCACATTTATCAAACATAAAAACTAGAGGCAGTATTGGGGGTACTATGAGGCAATGGAAATACATTGTCGTGCCCCAACAAATGTGTTTCTTATTTCAATGTATTCTCTTTCCTTAGTACCTCTGCTTATAATTGGTTTTGTTTTACATACCTTAGACATGATCATTTAAGGCTTTAATAGCTAATCCATTTACAGAGAACTTGGATTTTTTGTTCTGTCATATACAATTTAATTATGCCTGTGTGGATTCCATCTTTTTTATTTATATCCACGTTCATTATTTTTTAGACCTTTACAACAGTAAAAATCCTTCATTACTTAATAGCCCATATGATATGACACAAATTAAACAAAAGGAGACCTGCAGTACACCAGCACCGAATATTGCAACAGAGCTTGTTACTGCCTGCTCTTAGGAATGTAAGCATTTAATATAATATATTGCAATCATTCAGCTACTCCTACCTACTGTATCTCAGTTACATATAGAATAAAGAAGTCCTTCTGAGTGTAAGTTACTATATGTATACATAGTGTCGGACTGGGGCATTAAGGGTCCACCGGGGGGATGCAGTGATAGGGGCCCTTACTTAGGGTTGTGGAAAGCCTACAATGTGGCTGTAGCCAGCCTTTACAGAGGCTTGAAATATACAATTGTCTTTTGCAGTGTAATGCCTCATATCTACCATGCATAATACAAGTGCATAGTCTGGAACCTGATCCCTACAGAAAGGAGTGTGCCCTAACGCAGTGGGGCCCACCGGTGGTTTTCCTT
This sequence comes from Pseudophryne corroboree, assembly GCF_028390025.1. Taxonomy (NCBI): domain Eukaryota; kingdom Metazoa; phylum Chordata; class Amphibia; order Anura; family Myobatrachidae; genus Pseudophryne; species Pseudophryne corroboree. The sequence goes on along the minus strand of NC_086446.1, from coordinate 550,135,728 downwards.
GTACTCCTGTGGGCCAGTCCGACCCTGTGTATACGTAACAAAATAAGATTCCCACCAAGTTCACTAAGAATAAATCTAGATATCTTCTTTGTGTCAGAAAACTGATGTGTCAGGTTCCTAAGAGCTTGAAAATTTCAATTGCTTTGATCAATTATTTCTCCTACTATGACTTACCCGACATAATTTGATTATAGAATTCATGGGTTTGGGGGAATCAAAAATTTCATTATCCAGTCCTAGTTACTCACTGTGCAAGAAATTAGTAAATTGCAAAAAACATCAATTCACAGTGAAACTTAAAACATATGCACATAATATATAGTTTACATTTGATAAACATGAAGTGCCTAAATGAAATGGATTGTAGTCAGAATATAAGTCTAATAGCTGGAAGGAAGGAGCACCAATATAGGTTTGCTAGAATTAAGAATGATTTCAGATAATCATCAGACCGACAGACATTTTCGGCCAAATGTAATGGGATGCGACTTAGTCACAAATTTGAGTTTACCACTAAATCCACACATTTTGATCATCTCGCAAATGTAATGGGGTGTGGGAACATGCAAAATCACATGTTTCCTGCAATCCCAAAACTGGCAAAGGCAAAACTCGCATTCCAGATGTTTTACCATTTCAAACATATAAGTCGAGCAATGTAATACGGTGTGAGTTTACAACTCGCACCTAAAACATTACCAACATCTGTCATAAAAATAGACCATCTTTTGGCTGGCGAGTTTGACAGAAGCATGCACAGATCAGTGATATTCGTGCATGCTTCTGTCTGTAAAAGTGTTTAAATGGTTAAAAAAAAGAGATGTGCACCACGTCCAGGCACCCAAGGGCCAGGGCTGAAGCCCAAGGATATCCCCAGCACCTGTTGCGGGTGCGTGCCAGGCTGATAGCCATTGTGTAAAGTGAAGAATAAACATTGCTTTTTACCTGCTGAACTACAGGTCCCAGCAAGCCTCCTCGCATGCTGGTACTTGGAGAACCATAAGTACCAGCATGCGAGTCATTAAAGGTCCCGCTGGTACCTGTAGTTCTACCTGTAAAAGAATTATTACAATAAAAACAAGACACACATACTGTGAAAGTATAACTTTAATAAAGCACACTTACACACTCATACTTACATATACTTACCTACATCCTACATAGCAATTCACATCCCCTTGTCCAGTAGAAATCCATAGGTTATCTGAAAAAAAAAATACTCACCTAATATTAATTGTAGATCGGTCCTCTTGGGTCCATGTAGACATCCAGGGGTTAAAAAATAACAAACCACAAAAACCCTTTTCAGCCAATTGGCACCAATCATTTAAATCCACCAGCTTCATGGGGGTAGATTCCTGGTGGGCTGATGCGCATGTGGGGGCTGTTATTGTTGACATGTGAGGAGTTATGCTGCCACCATGGTTACATGGTATATCTCTGGTGCTGAAAGAAAGTGCATTGGAATATGCTAGCACTAGATAATTGTTAAGAAATAAATGAATATATAGATATTACAGACAAGAATTATAAAACCTCTTGGTATCACTGGGCCTTTCAAACAGCAGTGGAAATTTGAAACACATTTTTTCCTGTGGAGACCAATTTGTTTTTTTTGTTTTCTGTGTGGCCCAATATGTGTATGTTTTCCTGTCTGGGCCAATATGTTTTTTTTTTTTCTTGTGCAATGTTTTTCATCTGCATTTGCATCTGGGTTGCACCTCGAATGAATGCACCATGATGGTGAGTCAGACACATGCACCAAGAAGCGTATTAGAAATGTGGTAGGCATTCTTGTGTTTTTCCAGGGGGTTGGCTAATCAGATGCAGAATGTAACATAGTGTGGGTGTGTTGCTGAAAGTGGTTGCATATAGACACATTGAAATGCTCACATTGGAGGCTATACTCATACAGATTATCTGCACCAAGCATAGGACTTGTGAAAGTTACAATGGTGCAACCGGGGGCGTCTAAAGATGCACAAAGCATGTTTGCAGCATCTGTAGACCCTAAAAGTGGGTATCTCAGTCCTTGACTATTTGGAACTTCATTGTAGTGTCATTACCATAAAGTCACAGGCGTACAGAACTACATCAAAAGACACACGGAAGACAGCAATTCTGTCCAACTCAGAATCAGACCCTATGAGGATGAATTCCACTCCCTTAACAGACCCCACCTCTATTAGGGCTGCTTTCATTAATTTCCTGGGATGGTTTTACATCCCAATCTGCCCCTGCCCCTAAGTATTATCAAATTTGGAATTTACAGTACAATACTTTTTTTGTTATACTGTCTGCTTCGTGCAAAGGATGCTAAAAAAAAATAGAATTCCATATTAAATTCCATTTTTATACTTTTAAGAATTTAAAAAAAAAAATGTATTATGCTCCTAAATATAGGATTCAGGATACATCTCCACAAAACATGAAGATTTAAAATATATAACAGTATACTCTGTGCAAGTAAACTTCTTTACTGTAACTGAACATTACACCATTTATAGGATTACAGGTGCTGACAGGAATGGAAATTACAAATACTGTATCACTTCAAAGGGTATACATTCTTTATGTCAACAGTAAAAGGTTGACAATCAGTGAGTAGATCACCATTGATCGACATGCATTAGGTTGACATAGTCAAAAGGTTGACATGACTATGGATGTCACAGCATATGGTCAACATGAGTTTTTCACAATTTATTTTTCATTTTTATAACTTTTCATACTTTACCATCCATGTGGATTATGATAGGGAATGGTAACCTGTGAAGCGAGTCATGTGAGGAGACATGGCCCACTAATTGGATGTCCATGTGCTAAAAGTAAAAAATTGACACCCCAAAAACCAAAAACAACCTTTTCATGTGTCGCCCATTTTATTGTGGACCTTCTGCTTGTGGTGACCTTTTTCTCACATTGACCATGTCGACATGTTGGGTTCGACCAAGACAGTAATGAACCATATCCCTCCATAGACCTGTCTACTGTAATAATAATAACTATAATAATAATTTTAAATATATTCCTAAAACACTGCTGGTTGAAGGCTCCCGTCAAGACACACAATTAAAGGAAAATTGTTAAGTCTTATTTCATGTGCCATATATTTTTATTTAATTAGCAGAAAACTGATTAAAATAGAAATAAAGTAAACCAAGGCTATGTGGCACTTTTCAAAAAGTGTACGGTGATTAGCAATACCTTCAATGACATGTAAAAATAAAGCCATCTTCTGGAAAGAGACATGCGTTGCACCACCCTCCAAACAATAGTAACCTGCAAAAATATATAAATAGAAAACAATTTGCATCACCCCGTGAAAAACGTAATTTTTACATATTGATATAATCAGTGGCAAATTTTCCACTAAGCACATACCCAGGGGCACCAACTGCAAGGGGCATCATGGTTGGTGGTCCCTATCTAGATAAATCCTTCTTTAACTGCTTCCTGTGCTGCTGTTGGTTAAGGTGTCACCAGTGCAATATTTTTATTTATTTATTTTTGCGGTGCAGCACATATGACATCATGATTTCATGGTGCGCCAGCCTCACCACTGCCATTTGCCAGTAATATCATCCTTACCCTCTCATCTCTCCAAGTATTCATTCCTAATCTCTTCTAGATTTGTTCTGCCTATAGTGTACTTTAAAGTTATAAAATGAACTCTGCTAATACTGGGGCCCTTCCCTTTCTATAGTCCTCCCTCCCAGTTATTGTTTTTGTAATCAAATTAGCAATTTATGTGGAGATCCAGTAAGATACAATACTTGAGTTTTTCTATCACAAGGCACTATTACACTCTCTAACAGTAAAATTGTGATTATAGAGGTGGACCTATATAGGTGGCAATTTCTTTACTATGCGGCAGAACAGTCATAAAGATAAATCTCTTCCCTTGTCTCCTATATCTATTTCAGACTTTTTATGGATGGGTTTACACTATTATGTATGCTACTTCAGCCAGGAGGCAGCCTATTTTGCTCCCCCATCTTCTCTTTGATGGTTACGTTTGGAAATGTCAATTTGTACTAGATCCACTTTAACCTGTCTGCTTTTCCCTTCCACTATCAACAGATCACCTCTCCCTAATCTTCATCTTGTATTAAGCATCACTTGGCACTTTTAGGATTACTGCTCTCACTTCTTTAAATGTCCTTTGCTCCCTTCCCTATTTACTCCATTCTGGGATAATCCTACCTCCCCTTCGGGCCTATCATCTATGTGCACGCTGTATTGGCTCCACAGAGGCATTTGTCTGGTACTCAATGTTTTGGTTAATGGCTTGTGAATGCCCTTGTCAGATACTAAATCTAGATTTGATTTCCATAATGTGAATCCTTTTTCATATCTGTAGTTGAAATATTGACACCACTCTGACTTGTTCATTGACCATTCATACAATAACCTATCTTGAATCCCTTTGCTACAACATCCCCCTAACTACAGTATCTCTGATTTCCATTCTCTAAGCAGTCCTAGCATTCAATTAACTCCAGTGGAAGACAGTTCTGGGCCCCCCTCCTGGTAATAACACATAGTCCACCATAGCTACTAGTGAAGAAAAATGCTTATAAGGTATGTTATAAATGGTGGGAGGGGGACATGGACTTCACACCTTAATTGTAAGCATAATTAGAGGTGCTAACATGCTGAGACTTCTTGTAACATTTAGAAAAAAAGAAAAATGTAGGTGCACACTCTGTGACTTGGTGCGCAAAGTAAACCCATCTCACACTCTAAACACTAAGCATGTTGATAATCAAAATAATTTTGAGAAACTCTTACAATTAACATTGAATATAAGTCAAGTTCTAGCATGTTTGTCCAAAAATATGGGCCATTCCACTACATCAAGGTGAACTTCCCTAATACTAACACATTATATCAATTTATCCAGGACTTACCTATAATAGTGCCCATTCTAATATGTAGACAGCAATGTAGAAACCTGTACTTATTAAAAATACCTAAAGGTAGATGGGAGAAGTGCTAACACCAAACTTAAGGAGTCTCAACCTTCAAGTGTACATTATATATGCAACTATAGAGAAAGGGGTCATGGGATGCACACCTTAATTTAAAAAAGAGGTGCTACAATGCTGAGACTCGTAGTACCATGTAAGAAAAATAAAAATGCAGGTGCACCCTTTAAACACTAAGAATGCTTAGTATTAGGGATGCTTGGGACACATCTGATGAAGTTCACCCTGACACATTTTTTGCCAAACATGTGTTAGGAACTTCACTTATCTTTATGCTTACCAGAATAACCCTTTAAACTGCTACACCCTGCAAACTACACTGTAAATTTGCGCCCTCTCTCCCATACTTAATAAAGGGACAATGCACGCTGAAGTGGCATGCCGCAAAAAAAAAACAGGTGGGGCGTGGTCACACAATAGTACCAATTCAAATTACTCCATACAGTAGCACAATCTTGTACACATTACACCGCGCATAGCGCACAGAGGGAATTTGATTCACCGCTGTTGGTACTCCGACTGTCTGGATTACTGCATTGGTCTCCTGACCGCTTGTTTCCAAACGTCAGTAAATCATACCAAATCTGTCTTGCAGCTGGGAGTGCAGTGCTTAACTTGCTGTACTGCCGGACATGGATCTGTTCTGCATCCGACATGCACGGCATTACTGGTGTGTGTAGTGGAGCTCCCTTTCTGCTGGGTGAGGGTTTGGAGCCTCTTCTCACTCTAACAGTTGTACCAGCGGGCTTTCTGTAATGTAAGAAAGCTGTGATAGGTAACGCATCCCCACAGAGAATCCTCCCACTATAGGTGTCCTACCAGTGCTCAAAGTTGCGGTATGCCATACCACTGTATAATGCACCACTTTGAGCACTGTGTGTGTGTATGTGTGTTTGTGTGTGTATATATATATATATATATACAAACAATCTTGAGGCAGCACACCTTTTAACATAGTATGGTCTCCGTTGCCCGCTGCAGGTCCTCCCTTTCCAGAAGTCCAACAATAGTACAGCAATTCCAGCGGCACCCAGATGAAAAAATACTCAATGAGGCAGGATTGAATGCAACGTTTCGATGTTCTTTACTTTACATCGTCCTCAGGCATATACAAACAGTAATAAACACATTTCACCTTATATTCCCACCATGTGCAAACGCTGCTGATGTTTGCATATACAGGTACACCACCGATTTTCCGGCATCCTCGGTTCCAGTGCCGTGCCGGATTATCGATTTTGCCGGATTAATGGTGGAAACTAATTTTGCACCTCCAGAACATTTCTAAAGCAATAAATAGTAAAATATATGCTACAGTATAATATTAATTAATGAATAAACACAGTAGTGTATGCAAAACTGTTTATAAGCAAAACAGGTATCAGGCTCAGGCTGTGTGTTCCGCCCATGTGCGGTACTTGCTGTGACCTTGGACACCATAACAGCCCCACTGATGCTTGCTGTGTCACCTGCAGTGTCCGTGGAAGTTGTACCCACTGACACTTGCGCGTATTGCGTGTTACGCCCATGCGCAGAAAATGTTCCGGATTAAAGGATGTCCATAACCCCCTTTAATCCGGACAAATCAAAATTGTCCGGATTAAAAGAGGTTCCGGATCATCGGTTGCCGGAAAATCGGTGGTGTACCTGTATATACACTGCTCCAAAAAAATAAAGGGAACACTAAAATAACACATCCTAGATCTGAATGAATGAAATATTCTTATTAAATACTTTGTTCTTTACATAGTTGAATGTGCTGACAACAAAATCACACAAAAATTATCAATGGAAATCAAATTTATTAACCCATGGAGGTCTGGATTTGGAGTCACACTCAAAATTAAAGTGGAAAAACACACTACAGGCTGATCCAATATTGATGTAATGTCCTTAAAACAAGTCAAAATGAGGTTCAGTAGTGTGTGTGACCTCCATGTGCCTGTATGACCTCCCTACAATGCCTGGGCATGCTCCTGATGAGGTGGCAGATGGTCTCCTGAGGGATCTCCTCCCAGACCTGGACTAAAGCATCCGCCAACTCCTGGACAGTCTGTGGTGCAACGTGGCGTTGGTGGATGGAACGAGACATGATGTCCCAGATGTGCTCAATTGGATTCAGGTCTGGGGAACGGGCAGGCTAGTCCATAGCATCAATGCCTTCATCTTGCAGGAACTGCTGACACACTCCAGTCACATGAGGTCAAGCATTGTCTTGCATTAGGAGGAACCTAGGGCCAACCGCACCAGCATATGGTCTCACAAGGGGTCTGAGGATATCATCTCGGTACCTAATGGCAGTCAGGCTACCTCTGGCGAGCACATGGAGGGCTGTGCGGCCCCCCAAAGAAATGCCACCCCACACCATTACTGACCCACTGCCAAACCGGTCATGCTGGAGGATGTTGCAGGCAGCAGAACATTCTCCTTGGCGTCTCCAGACTCTGTCATGTCTGTCACATGTGCTCAGTGAGAACCTGCTTTCATCTGTGAAGAGCACAGGGCGCCAGTGGCGAATTTGCCAATCTTGGTGTTCTCTGGCAAATGCCAAACGTCCTGCACGGTGTTGGGCTGTAAGCACAACCCCCACCTGTGGACGTCGGGACCTCATACCACCTTCATGGAGTCTGTTTCTGAACATTTGAGTAGACACATGCACATTTGTGGCTTGCTGGAGGTCATTTTTCAGGGCTCTGGCAGTGCTCCTCCTGTTCCTCCTTGCACAAAGGCAGAGGTAGCGATCCTGCTGCTGGGTTGTTGCCCTCCTACGGCCTCCTCCACATCTCCTGATGTACTGGCCTGTCTCCTGGTAGCGCCTCCATGCTCTGGACACTACACTGACAGACACAGCAAACCTTCTTGCCACAGCTCGCATTGATGTGCCATCCTGGATGAGCTGCACTACCTGAGCCACTTGTGTGGGTTGTAGACTCCGTCTCATGCTACCACTAGAGTGAATGCACCGCCAGCTTTCAAAAGTGACCAAAACATCAGCCAGAAAGCATAGGAGCTGAGAAGTGGTCTGTGGTCACCACCTGCAGAACAACTCCTTTATTGGGGGTGTCTTGCTAATTGCCTATAATTTCCACCTGTTGTCTATTCCATTTGCACAACAGCATGTGAAATTGATTGTCAATCAGTATTGCTTCCTAAGTGGACAGTTTGATTTCACAGAAGTGTGATTGACTTGGAGTTACATTGTGTTGTTTAAGTGTTCCCTTTATTTTTTTGAGCAGTGTATATATATATATATATATATATATATATATATAGAAACACAATTTTTGAGAGGCACTCCTCGGCTTTGTTAATAATTTCCATAGCTACATCTGCATGCTTTCAACGTTTTAGGTGCACTTTATTAGCACCTTTCATCAGGATCCTGATGAAAGGTGCTAATAAAGTGCACCTGAAATGTTGAAAGCATGCAGTTGTAGCTGTAGAAATTATTTACAAAGCCAAGAAGTGCCTCTCAAAAATTGTGTTGCTGTACATATATATATATATATATATATACACATATACATACAGTATATACACACATAGATGGATGGATGGATGGATGGATGGATGGATGGATGGATGGATGGGTAGACACATAGATGGATAGATAGATAGATAGATAGATAGATAGATAGATAGATAGATAGATAGATAGATAGATAATAGACAGGCACATAGATCGATAGACAGATAGATAAATAGATAATAGACGGACACATAGATAGATAGATAGATAGATAGATAGATAGATAGATAGACACATAGATAAATGATAGAAACATAGATAGATAATGAACAGAGAGACAGACAGACACATAGATAGATGACAGATAGATAGATAGATAGATAGATAGATAGATAGATGATAGATAGATAGATAGATAGATAGATAGATAGATAATAGACAGAAAGACAGACAGATAATATCACATAGAAAATACTCACTTAGTTCCTCTGTACTGGTCCCAACTCCCGGGCAGTGTCTCTGTTGTTCCTTAGTCCTGGTAGGTGATGAGATGACTCCATGGATATGGGGGCATCTAGTGGCTGCTGGCAGTACTGCAGTCAGCAGTAACTGCAGCTCTCTGTTACCGGTGCCGTCCTTTGTTAGTCAGTCTTGCCCCCACACCTCCCACTGCTAGCACCACTGCACTAGCACAGGACAGGAGGAGATTACATCAGCAGCATGGCTGGAGTGGGAGTGGGACTTGAAGAGCCGTGATCCAAGCGTCTGGCTGCCGCTGCATTTACAGTGATAGGCGCCGTTGGCAGCAACAGCGCACAGCAAAGAGAGGCAGAGCAGTGAGAGCGCCTCTCCAGGCATGCAATTCCCTGCACTGCATCCCTTTGCTGAACGGGTTTTGTCGGCTCTGGGTACACTTATGAATTACACAGGTTCTGTGGCTGGCTGACTTCAAGCCTGCATTTCACTTGGATTTTCACTTGGATTTTATCAGCCACAGTAATTCATGAGTGCTCCAGTTTAAATGGAAAGTATGGTAAGCCTACAGTACTCATAGTATACTCCATGTTAATTGTAAGCATTATTAAAAATATTTTGTCTATCAGTACTCTTAGTAATTTGAGTGCGCACCTGCATTTCATTACTTACATGCGGTGGTGTCCAAAATATGGTACCTAGCTGCAATGTAAAAAAAACTGTACCTAAGTAATAGATTGCCAAAGTTCTTACAGGTTTGGGTGCTATGGTATTCTTTCCACAACTTCTTCCCCTGCTCTTACTCTTGCTCTGAACTGTTGAACCTTCTGTTCTAATATCTCCAGGTTCTAGTGCCTTTATTATGTTTCTACATTAGTGGCTCCCCACCTTTGAGTTCCTCCATTTCTTCTCTCTCTTTCCTTCTTCCCTCACACTTCTCCTTTCCTTTTATTTAGTGTCTAATGCTAGTTTGCAACGTTGTTAATGTCATGTTTCATTTTCTTATTTCTGTACTCTCTCATTGCCTCATTCCTGCATTTTTATGACTTACCTACTAATATGTAGTTTTCTGCTAGTTTTACATTTTATTTTGAATTAAATGGTAAAATTATAAATAAACATTTAAAAAATGTAAACCATCACTAGGAAAACTTCAATTACCTGACAAGCTTTAATGGCTCATGCAAATTAACTTGTGACATCAAAGTTGTCTTTAGATTTATTATGGAAACATCACAAAATGATAACATATCCAAATTGGCAGGAGTATAAATTATTATCTTTGCTAATGTGCTAACTCTAAAATGTAATTAAGATGTGTGGGTAGAGCACAGTAAATAATATTAAGCTGTTGGTATACATGTATACATTTTGGTTTCAAGTGCAATTAATTTGTAAGCTTGTTATTAATTACTACAAAATGTAATAAAAATACTTTTAGCACAAATCATGGTGTGAATAATTTCTGCTTACAATTATGCAGACACATGTAAATAATGTACTTACAAACCTTTTAAAATTGGCTAAATTCGTTAGCTAATTAACAAAACAAATGGATGCAGATAATTAGCTATTTACTTATTTGCTGCTGACTAGAGTTTGGCAGGGTTTGTTTTGAAGGCTATAAAATTACATTGGCCACCGGCTGGGCAGCCAAAATACTGGTTACTTAGATGTCAAATTATAAAGTCTTTCCACATAGCAGACCAGTAATATGCTGAGAAATTTAGAAACAAAACAATTGCTGTTTTGCAAAGTTTCTTATTGCATAGGGTAGAGGTTCTCAACTATTCTCAATGTTTTGACTAGTTATAGATATATAGGCCCAGATATGTCAAGCCTTGGAGAGTGATAAATCACACAGTGATAAAGTACCAACCAACCAGCTTCTAACTTCCATGTTACAGGCTGTGTTTGAAAAATAACAGTTAGAAGCTGATTAGTAGGCAATTTATCACCGTGCAATTTATTACTGTGCAAGGCTTGATAAATCTGTGCCATAATGTCTAGCAAACTAGATTAACTCATCTGTAGATGATTAAAGAAATCCAAGAAACTTGACCTGTTAGAGCACCATTGTTATGTTGTTGCACCTACAGCATTTGACACATTGGGGGAAGTTCAATTGTTTGAAAAGTCTGTTGGGTGTCTGGTTTTTCCTGTCTATTAGATAGGAAAAAACAAACACCCAACTGACTTTTCAAATGCTTGAATTCCCCCCAATGGATGAAAGAGAGTATTCCATGTGCATAATACAGAAATTTACTTATTAAGCAGTTTTCCCATTCTGAAAAAAAGAAAACATGTTAAAATGTATTGTTTAAAGTTATTATTACTCTTGGTTCATCACGATTCTGAGTTTTATGAAAAAAAATGTAAATTTAGAATAACCAGTGGTGTAAACAGAACTATTATTAGAAAACTGTTAACACTGCAGTAAAGATGTGCAAAGCCTTCATAGTTTGTGCTGCTGGGCAATTTGGTATTTTGGACCAGTAAATATATTTTTTGGACAATGTAATTCTTTTATTTCTATTTTAAACAGGGAGTTATTTTAATTTGTAAAGTAAGAAAGTCAATTATGATGTAACTAAGTTATTTTTTACTTTTTTTGTTTGAAAAATATAATGTAAATATAGCTTTTAGCAATTTCATTTCTCAAATGCTAATCTATCTGTCGTGCAATTATTCCCAGCACTTCCCTTTATACTCTTTAATATGCTTACTACTGTATTAATAAACTTAAATGTATCAGTTGGGTAGCATCAATTAATTATTTTTACTATGCTTATTAACATGCCAAACTTGTTAAACATTATATATATCCTTACAGTATATTAAAATATTGTTGGGTATATTCAGCACTCAACACGACTGGTTGTGAGAGAGACCTATATAGGTATCCCAGTGCAAAACCTCTATCAGTAATAAATTAGCATATCATTTAATTATAACTTACATTTATTTAGAAAAAAAGAGATACAATATAACAAATATCACTGATATATTAACAATTCACATCATAAGATGACAGGGGGAAAGAGGGGAAAGGGGAAAGAGAAAACAAAATAACTTTTTCCATCCTAAAAAAAGGACAGAAATCACAGAGAAAATAAAAATTGCTAGCAGCACTCACACAGATAAAAGTAAAGCAGAACCATGAGCAATAAATGTTAGCACTAGATAAAACACAGACATGTGACAGTTAACAATTTATCAAATCTCATAAATATCTTTTGTAGAAAGAAATTGCAGAAGAAGGAAAAATATCTTAGAGACTAAGGGCTAAAACACACGAGCCGGCTAGTGCCGCCCGGCAAAAACCCGGCCGGCTTTTAACCGCTGCCGTGATGCAAAGACATATTGAGCAAAATGTGTCCTTACACACGGCACGGTCCCGGCACGGCTGCCGGGTTGCAGCCGGAACTATCCACTGGAAGGTCCGGCTGCCGGGCCGGCGCCGAGCCGTCTTTGCAGCCAGTAAACCGTGTGTGTGAAGGGGAGCTTTCACACACAACGGTTTTTTCTCAAGCCGTGTCTGATGCTGCGCATGCGCACAGCATCACATACGGCTCAAAGCCGTCCTATGTGACAGACTCTGCCGGTTTCTCCCGGATGGCAAAAAGCCGGACAAAGTTTGTCCGGCTTTTTGCCATCCGGGAGAAACCGGCCAGTGTGTTACAGCCCTATGGGCCTAATTCAGAGTTGATCGCAGCAGCAAATTTGTTAGCAGTTGGGCAAAACCACGTGCACTGCAGGGGGGGCAGATATAACATGTGCAGAGAGAGTTAGCTTTGGGTGGGGTGTGTTCCAACTGAAATCTAAATTGCAGTGTAAAAATAAAGCAGCCAGTATTTACCCTGCACAGAAACAAAATAACCCACCCAAATCTAACTCTCTCTGCACATGTTATATCTGCCCCCCCTGCAATGCACATGGTTTTGCCCATCTGCTAACAAATTTGATACTGCGATCAACTCTGAATTACCCCTTAGATCTATCAGGGAGCTGGACAGCCAAGTCTGGAATACTATCAGTAAGCTAAGTTTCAGTCAAAACTAACAAGGAGCATGAACTCATGATGTTGCTGCTAGAGATTCTGAGATTGCTGCTGCAATCAACTCTGAATTACCCCCTAAGTTCATGAGTGTGCTCATTATAAATAGAAGATATAGCTACTAGAGAGTCCAAAGTCCATGAGCAGGTTCAGTAGGTGTTTCTCCACTCCATCTTGCCTGCTTCCCCATGATTACTACTTTAAGTAGCATTTTTGCTCACATTCAGTGCTTTGTTGTTGAGTAGTCTCTTCCTAGTAGCTAGTTTTGCACAACTTTGGCTCATGTTGCTAACCTGACTTTGTTGACAACACCTGGCTTCCCTTAGCCTCATTCATCTCTAGCACCCCTAATCTTGGCTTGTATTTTGGGTATTCTGCTTTGTATTTTTTAAAGATACAAACTTATTATCTGTTGCCTTTATACTTTCTCTTAAAAATAAAATCCAACAGAATCCCTTTGGTCTCCCATTACACTACAGACACAGAACATCAGGCTCATAACCAGCTTCGACAGTTCCTTGGGTCTCTGTTTTTCAGCATCCTTCTGCAGATAAGGCCTGAAAAATACTCCCTGAGTTGCTGGGCCTCTGTCTGCACTGCAGTCTCAACAGCACATCCTTACTCGTCAGCTTGTAACCAGTTTCTTCTGATTACGTCTGTACTGCAATCACCACAGCCCCCTGCTCCTACTCATACCTGTGTCAAGTCTTCCCTATTGTCTTTGCTTCACCTCTTCAAAACACTTGTGTCAGAGACGTTGGATTCTGTGAATCCGGTACTGTGGTTAGAGGTTCGGAACCAGCGGGTATTTGGTAAATATGCCGGGAGGGCCATATGAAAGTCTTATTCATATGTCTCGGATCAAATGCAGCAGAATAGGAGTTACATCAGATGGTCAGAAAGGACTGGCAACAGGAAACTGGATGCTGAGAATGAACACCTGGGAAGCTTTGGTAGCGAGGAACTGCAGCAAAATGAGGCGGGGTCCACTGAAAAGAGCAAGGGTTCAGCAGATTAGCAGTATGAGTTGGCCGGGGTACTTTGGCTGTGAATACTGTTAGCAAAGGTAGCTTCAAGGAAACTGGATGCTGCACAAACAGTACTGTGGAGCACAGAAAACAGATGCACACATTTCTGTGTTTAAGACGTTGCACTGGCAATCGCTTACCCAGAATTCCCCAGCTTTGTACCTGCAGACTGGATTCTATTGGTTGAGCAGCACTGGCAAGTGATTGGAGTTTACAAGTCAGCTGACCTATGGCGCCAATCCCAAACCTCTGCAGCTGCAAGATGACTCTGCTCTGCCTCTGCTCCCTGTCTCCCCCAGTAAAGCTTGCAGCCTGCATCTGCCGCCAGCAGCACGCACCCCCTTTCACTGGAGGGACCCGTCCAGAGCGTCCGGACGGGTAAGTGCCGGCGCTCCTGCGGTCTGACCCACTGAGCCGCAACAACCTGATCTGCATTGGGGCCAGCATTTGGGACCCTTTCCTTGAATTGTACACAATATCAGTGCCTCTGCTTATCAGTTCAATGAACTGCCCATGGCCACTGAGACCTTGTCAGATTATTTAGGTTTAATTATACTAATATCATTAAATCTCAATAATCTGACATGGTCTCAATAGCAAATTTAAATAGTGCATCTAGAGCTGACTCTTTCAGTGGGATTTCACAAGAAGTGGGACTATGATAAATCATGATGAACTACAATGGCATATATTAATGTAGGTGATCACAGTTCTGATGCCACAATACTGTAGTCTGATCATGATGCCACAATTCTGCAGTCCTGATGCCCCAATACTGTAGGCAGTATAAGGAAAATCTATGACTGCCTCATGTTAACTCAACAGAAGTGCAGTTTGGGGATTTTATTGCATACATCACTGAAAGGTTATTGTGGAGAATTGATTTGATAGCTGTTACAAGTATGGGGTTTGACAGCATTTATTTAGTCTACTAAGGCATAGAATAGATACAGTAACTCCCACAACGTGAAACATGAAAACCACATTAGGAAAATCATAGTAGTAGAGCCAGCCACAGTCAGTAAGAGATTAGCTAATCTGGTCTTCTTTAAGTGCACTAATGCCAGAACACATTGTAGTTGGCTGCTGCACAAATACAAAATAATAATAAATACCAGATAAACTGTATAAGCAAAACACATTGGGGTATATTAAAATCTGGGGCATAGTAAACGGATAGTACAGCCCATAGCAGCCAAATCAGTTTGATTGGTTGCTATGGTAAATCCCAAATTTGTATTTTTCATAAAAGTAATCAATTGTTTTTGCTATACTTTGATACATTAATGTATTATTATTATTATTATTATTATTATTATTATTACCAGGTATTTATATAGTGCACACATATTCTGCAGTGCTGTACAGAGAATACTTGCCCATTCACATCAGTCCCTGCCCCAGTTGAGCTTACAATCTATATTCCCTATCACATGTATTCATCATTTGCAATGTTTTTCTATATTTGATTTGTATATGTGACTGATTAGTCACACTGTGGGAATTAATGATATTCCATCTAGACCAGTGGTTCCCTAACTTGGTCCTCAAGGACCCCCAACAGTTCATGTTTTCCAGGACTCCTCACAGAATCACAAGTGAAACAATTACAGTAGCTCTACCTGTGGATCCTTTAAAATGTGTCAGTGAGTAATGAAAACACCTATGCACCTGCTTGGTGACCTGGAAAACATGAACTGTTGGTGGTCCTTTTGGGCCGAGTTTAGGAACCACTGATCTAGACCAGGGCTGGCCAAACCAGTCCTCAAGATCTACTAACAGTTCACATTTTCCAGACCACCTAGCTGGTGCTCAGGTGTAGTCATTACTAATTAAGATGTGCTGCATTCATTCCTAACTGACAATTCTACAGATCTCCAGGAGGACTGGAAAACATGAACTGTTGGTAGATCTCGAGGACCGGTTTGGCCAGCCCTGATCTAGACTGTTCCACATCGCAACACAAAATAAACAGAATTTTTTATTTGTTAATTATAGATTATTTACTTACAACTGTAGTCATAAATGGTTTTCATTAGTTATTTTGTTTTCTGTTTCAGGTCTATAATAGAATGTGCATTAGTTTATTGCAAATAATCACTTCCAACTGAATGATAATGCAAAGAATTATTATATTAATTAAGATATTGTGTGCTATTTAAAGGAATAATTAGTTAAAATGTAAACTTCATTTCATCCCTTGGCTCCTATTTGTAAGCATCCAGCCATTATTTTAATGGAGAAAAATGCATCACTAGGACGTACATCAAGCTGTGTATCTAAGGAACTCAAGAGCAGCTTAATGCGTTTGAAGCTCACATTTTATTCTCTGGTCTATAATATATTTATAAATCTTTGGAAGATACCTTGTATGCTTTTAAGAGGTTTGATTCCTTTGGAATGCACAGTAGGTGAAGATTCTTTTAATCACAAATTATCACCTTCACAGTTGTACAAATATATTTTTAATGAGCTTTATAAATAATGTTTTAGGTTTTACAAGTAAAAAATATGTTGGTAATGTTTCCAAACCCATTTCTTAGTAGGAAGATAATTATATCTAGAGACATTTGCTATCATAGGGAGTAATGTAATTAAGTTTTCTTTTGAAATGGGTAGCTAGAACATTAAACATAAAACATATTTTTGACCTCTAGAAGGAAGTATTATTATTAGCTAATCTGTCTCTAATGTATTTATAGTATATCTGTTTCCCTTTAAAGTAATCTTCGGGGAGTCATTTGCAAGGGGTACAATTTTGGGGACTCATAATTCAGCACATAATTGGTTGTGAAAAGCCATTCATTTAAAACTTCTTTTAGACTTATCACTGTCAAAGAGGCATTTACAAAAAAGGAAAGTACTGTGCTGTTTATACCTACAGCATTATTCCAACATTTAATAAATACATCTGTGTTGTGTAGTTAACCTTGAGGGAGAGATGTACAGTATCAAGCCCTGGAGTGAGATACAGTGCAGAGGTAGCCCAAAGCAATTTCTGTCATTTAGCTTGCACAGTTTTTGAAATGACAGAAGCTGATTGGTTCATTGGGCAACTTCTCTACTTTATTCTCTCCAAGTTTTGATACATCATGCCCTGAAACTACACACATATAACAGAAAAAAAGTTAAAAGATTTGTAGTTACAAAAAATATACAGTTACTCATAATACTCATGCACCAGTTTTATGATAGCATATACAGTGGGTAAAGGAAAGTGCACATCCTAGAATTTTTCCAGAGACAGACCCAACAGAAGTGGATGAGAGACTAGATATGGGGAGTGAATGAGGGTGACAAACAGAATGCAGGAGTTAAACAGATGTTGGCATTGTCAACAGTAAGGGAGAGATGTGTAGGGGTGGAGACTCAAGAAGGGTGAAACACAATGACTTCTGTCTTGGACATAATAAATCTGAAAGGGAGGAGTAAAATAAACATAAGGATGGCACTACAGACTGAAAGAGCTACTTAGGTTTGCAAATTAGGCGGTATAAGTGAACATAGTATCCTTTCATAAAGAAAGATAGAGGTGAGGATGAGATGGAAGTTGAGATAGAAGAAATGGTAGTTGAGCGAGGTACAGAACCAGAAAAAGACAATGTTAAATTAGGTCAAATGAGAAGAAAGGGTGATCCAAGGTGTTAAAGACTGCAGATAGGTCAAGAAGGCTGTGAATCATTATATTTTGTGTAGACTAAATTAATTAGGGTCATTTCTATGAAGTAGAGGAGCCAGATTGGAGAGGGCCAAGGAGAGAGCTTTTCAGAGAGGAAGGTAGTGAGGTGGGTGAAAACAAGTCTCTTAATAATATAATTGTGGGAATGGATTTTAAGCAACTATAACTTTAGATACAAAGAGGCACTGTGGTAAGAATATGAAGAATTTGTTACAGTAACCTCTGTTTCATTAACTGCTCAGTTTGAAAGGAACTAAATATCGAGCTGATAGAGCAATTTAAATAGTTCCAGTGACTACAATGTTTTCCATTAAATATTTTGTCTACATGTAAAATGGGTACGTACACTTAAAATGTATATGACTGCATTTTAAAATATATGCAACTTAAAATCTAAGGTATAGCGTTGATACCTTTAGGTCCATAGCAAAGATGTGATTTTCATCATCATCAACAACTTCTAAACTTGCACCAGGGAAGTGCAAAGATATGCCTTTCATAAGGAGCAGAATCAGACCTATCTATTAGGGGCAAAATTGACTTGCATGTCATTGCTCTTCTTGTAATGAACATATATGTGATTGTCCCTGGCACATTTCTCAATGTCAATGTGCAAATAGTCAAAATGGGCCTGATTTAAAGTTGCAAACACAAATCAGCCACAGATGCTATCACATTGCAGGTTTATAACATGACTTTAGAGCACTTAGTTAATGTACAATTGCCTAACTACAACCCAATTATACCTATGCAGCCAAAGTGGAGATAAAATGAGTTACATGTGACTGTAAATCACTCATAAT
Source organism: Pseudophryne corroboree (assembly GCF_028390025.1). Lineage (NCBI taxonomy): Eukaryota > Metazoa > Chordata > Amphibia > Anura > Myobatrachidae > Pseudophryne > Pseudophryne corroboree. Next base: position 550,117,227 of record NC_086446.1, on the reverse strand, counting down.
TGGGCAGTGCAAGATCAATCTGCAAAAGGTATTTGCATGCAGCTGAATCAGCCACAATGGGTATAACTGTAAATATGGGTCAACTATGTTTACATGCTTAATGCAAGAATGATCACTTTTTACATGTCACAAATGGATTTGTGACCAACTACTAAGTGGGCCCTGTGTCATGGACAGTCAAGCTTCTAAAATGCATCATGATAATGTCACTACATTTGTGCATAGACTTTTATGGTTTCCGTGTTTGTTCCTTTTAAACTTGCATGACATTGCTAATGCAGGTTAATGCACATTTACATACTGTATGCACATAAAAGATGTCTTAGGGCAGATACACATGGGTGCTTATGTTATACTTATCTATACATATAAATCGAAAGCCCTCACTCACTCACTCATCACTAATTCTCTTACTTCCCGATATGTTAGGAAGCTGAAATGCAACATAGGTATTCTTCAGGTGGGACTTAGGAAAACTACATAATTAGAATTTTAATAAACCTTCTCTAAAGGGATGAAAATGGGATTGACAAAATAATGTCATTACCAATGTGTGGCCAGTGTTGTGTGAACAATAACGCCCAAACAGACAATCGGATCAAAATTTGGATTGCACCTCCATTGTGTAGAATTTAATAAACTAGAAAAATGGTCCTGTCACTTTTTACCGTATCTGCTATGGGTGCTCCTCGGGTAACGCCAAGAACCATGGATTAATATTTACTTACATTAAGACATTTCAAATTTACATTTCTATAGATTTACTAAATTGTTAATACTCATTTATATGTACAACAGTGAAAATCAGAAACTCCCGTGCAAAGAATGTGTAGAAATGCTAGTAATATAGTACATAATGTTCAAGTTGTATTCACAGCTGTGCAATAAGTACCACTGATCGCTGTCCATTTCCCTAACACTTGATGTACTATGAATCAGCATTTAGGGTACGTACTATTCAGGATACTGCTGGTTAATATTAGACCCAGATTGGGGTATTGGAGGTGTGAGGTGTGGTGCCTCTGGACTGGCTGAGCTGGATGGCTTTAGTGTGGCATACCTTTACATTCTATTAACACTTTTCATTTATTAATTTTTTAACACTATTTCTCTATTTGAATTACATTTCATGTTTGTATCACCCTCTCTATAGCTTCGGCTTCCTAAATACTAATTTATTAACACTATTGTTTTTTAACTGGTATGCTACGATGGGCTTTCTGGCTTATGCTGGTGTTTTGGGGTGCCACACCCTGCACCTAGATATAGCGCTAGGGACCCCAAATATACAGAGACGCCTTGATGCGACTTTGGGGCTTAACCACACATTTGCGCAAATATGTGTAACGAAGATCTCTGAATTCTATTATTATGTGGGATTTACATCTAGTTACTGTTATCATTCAGGGTGCTGGGGGAAACCAAATGCTTTTTTTTCTTGCTCAGAAATACCCCTCCCTTTCGAGCACCTGAATGATATCACTAAGCTAATTGAGCATCTACCAATATATATGTCTACTGCACAGTATATGTCTGTTTTTTCAGCCACAGAGAAAGAGCATCAAGAATCATTCATGTGATCAGAGCTGGATTAAGGGGGGGTCCCGGGGATACGTATCCCAGGCCCACCTTTCCAAAAGGGCCCCCTGCCACACCACAGATCGGATCTCTCGCTGCCCTGTCCCTCCTCCTCCTTCAGTTCAGCGTGCGGCGCGCCAATGACTGAGCCGCAGGCTTGCTGGGCCGGACAGCAATTGGACAGCTCAGCCGTCGCTCAGTTGTGCTGACTACAGCTCTAAGAAGCGTGCTCTAACAGCTGTAGTCAGGGCAGCTAAGCGACCGCTCAGCTGTCCAATTGCTGTCCGGCTCAGCAAGCCTGTGGCTCAGTCATTGGCGTGCCGCACACTGAACTGAAGGAGGAGGGATTCTTAGAGCAATGTGGATATATATATATATATATATATATATATATTTTATTTATTTTTTTAGTCCATGGGGGCCCCCTGCTCTTTAGTGCCCCAGGCCTCCCGGGACCTTAATCCGGCTCTGCATGTGATGTTGGATCATCAAGAACTCATGTGCAATCTCTTCACAATCCTTAAATTGCAAAAGCAACATTTCTGTAAAAGCAGAATTAATGATGTTTACATAAATATAGTTCCAAACCATAATTACACTGTACTGTACAATGCTTCTTGGTTAGTCTTACAACATGCATGCAATTCACATACTGTATCTTCAAACAGACCTAACAGTACATCACTGAACTTTCTAAAGTTTTTAAAAATTTTCATGTCACAACCATGCAAAGCTCAATAGCTTTATTCTGATCTCCAGTCAGGGCTTATATACAGTATTTCCAGAATATAAAATAACAATGCTATAACGCCCTCTTTTATTTTGCTCAAGAGGTTCCAATGTTACTATTACTGAGATATGGAAAGTAAACTCCCATTGCTATATACTTTATACAATACACATAAAGATCAGCAGTCTATCATGTGTTAATTCTCTGTGTCAGACTTAACCAGATTCTATAAAATAGAGGTTTTCATTTCAAATAATGTTAAAAATATAAATAAACCATCCTAAGATCTATAAACTTTTATAGATTTATTTCATCATGTAAAGGAGCTGAATGCTATATAAATGTGTTCGTCATATGAATTGAAAACAAAATTCATATTTACTTAATTTAATAGTATAACACAGAAATACAGCTTAAAAAACCCACAGTACTGTAAATTGCTTATGTAAAATCCCTAAACAATAAATGCAGTGAAGCAGTTATATCAAGCTACTGTATGCCACTAATGTTTAGTATATTATAGTTAAAGCAGTTGAATAGAGTACCATTGTAGCTACACCTGATTCTGTATGGGAGCCAGTGAAGGGCTAGTAAGAGAGGGGAAGTGGAAGTACAGCGTTTGGTGAGGAAGATGATCTGGGCAGCAGCATTGAGGATAGATTGGAGTGGAGAGATATATGTGTTATGGATGCGAGTCAGGAGGAGATTACAGTAGTCCAGTCTGGAGATGACCAGTGAGTGGATAAAGGTCTTTGTGGCATCTTGGGTGAGAAAGGGTCTGATCCTGGAAATATTTTTGAGATGAAAATGACAAGTTTGTGATAGGTGCTGAATGTGTGGCTTGAAGGAGAGGGAGGAGTCAAAGATTACTCCAAGACAGCGCACTTTGGGGCTAGAAGAGATAGTAGTGCCATCGATACATAATGAAATTGTGGGAGGTGAGGTTGTGAGGGAGGGTGGGAAAATGATCAGCTCAGTCTTAGACATGTTAAGTTTAAGAAAGCGCTGGGACATCCAAGCAGAAATAGCAGAGAGACAGTTGGATACACGAGTGAGGAGAGCAGGTGAAAGGTCAGGGGAGGAAAGGCAAATTTGAGTATCATCCGCATAGAGATGATATTGTAAGTAGAAAGAACTAATTAGTTAAATAATTGCTACATAATTAAAAAATACTAAAGGTCAAATTAGTATTGAGTTGGGGATAAGACTGGGTTTCTCTATTTTGGATACTTATTGTATAAATTTGGACATTATTTTGGTAAAAACTTTGTGTTATCTCAGTTGTTTTGCCAAGCATATTTTAAACATATTTAGATATTTTAATTCAAGAGTATAACTTCAATCTGGGCTCAAGAAATTACGTGTCTAGGCTACATTTTGATCTACAATAAAATAAACACAATAATTTGTTCAAATGATTATCCTTAGTATCTAATTCCTGTTCATGGAATTGCTGCTTCTTCCTACTGGAAAAAATATGTTAGCGCAAAACCAGTCTTAGAGCAAACCAGTTAATGGAAAAAGGGTGTCTCCTTTATAAAATTGCACATATGTAAAATCAGCAGCACTTCATATATTGTAGTAGGTGTGGAATATCCATTGTATTTAATCATCTGGACACTACAGTATACTGTAAAAAAAAAAATATATTTTTCCATATGTTTGTATGGGTTGGGTACAGAATCCCAACAACCAGGATGCCGATAGTCAAAATACCGACAGTGGCTTCCCGACTGTCATAATCCTGACACATTTTGGAAAGTACTGTAACCATTACTATTAGCCTCCCCCCTAACCCTCCTCTCCCACAGCCTAACCCTCTACTCCCGCAGCCCAACCTTAAATTCCCCATCTCCGTAGCCTAGCCCTAATACTTACTGGTGGAATATGTCGGGATTCTGACAGTCAAGATGCCGCTGTCGGTGTTGTGACTGTCAGCTTCCTGACTGCCGGGATGCTGTCTACATCCGTCTGTACATAATAGATGAATATATAAAAGATGAAAAGGAAAATTAATTGTACACTCTGTGTGCTACACTTATATCCCTCAAGCAGTGAATCCTTACTCTGCATCCTAATCTGCTGTAGTAGATTAGGCTTTGGCTTGAGTAGTTGCTGCTGAGGCAAGCAGTGCTATGATACACCATCCTAGACTTGCTCCATGTTTATCATCATCAAAAGAGGTAGTATATGACCAAGAGTGATAGTTATGCCGGTGTCATAGGCAGAGTGGTTGGCAGCCAGTTCTTTCAGGTAGGGTGGTCTGCATGTGTGATAGGTTCACCAGCTGTAGTGTAGTGTAGGTTGTAGTGTCCAAATGTGAATGAAATATATTTACTGATGCAAGTCTCCTTGGTTAAGGGATGCAGCTTCTTCAGAGGTAATGAAACAAGGTGTCAGATGCTTCTATCAACATCAGTGATAGCCAATCACATTAAAGCAACATTGTGTCACTATACTAGTTGTTCAGTGTCAGAACTTGTACTATTTAATAGACAAAAGGTTTGAATACACAGAGTTTAAAAAAGGTACATATGTCAAGGATGTACATAATACCAGGTATTAAGCTGTGTGGATCTCTTATCGAACAAATGCATTTTTGTCCACATTGATCAGTTGAATTTTATTGTATCTCCATTTGTATGTATTTTGTACACACAAAGTGTTGAGATATATATATATATATATATATGTATATATATATATATGTATATAACAAAACAGATGTAGAATCAGCACTCATTGCTAAGGGGTTAATAAATGATGGGTGCCCTCAGTGAGGAATTGAGATAGTAGCTGAAAGATACTGTGGCACTCCAAATAAGAAAATACGTTTTTTAGTGGTGATAAATCATGTTAGTACTAGACTGCATAGTGTATACATTCCGGGCTGACGTTTCGGTGTCGCGCAGGCACCGTCCTCAAAGCCTGAAAGAAATGTGAACAACCAACAATTAACAGTGAGCAGTAACTTACCTAAATAAGTCGGCTCCCGCGACTTCCGTTCGTGGGCTTCACTTCCGGTGACATTAGCTTGCTATTTACGGCTGCTCCATGGCAACGCGTCCAGCATTGCCTAGTGACGGAGGCTCCACCAACCACCTGGTGGCATCTGCTCACCGTTGCATCCCCTCCATGGCAACACGTCCTGCGTTGCCTGGTGACCGGGTATAGGCTGCAGATCCGACTTACTATCTCCCTCCGAGGGCAAAGGAAACACAATAAATAGCGATGGGGGCATATATTGACACTAAAGTATCAAACATCATGTACTGTATAAATATAAATTACTGGTTAGTTAACACTAAACAAATCCCAATATTATAGTGTCTGATAGTGTTCCCAAGGCTAATGGCACATTTTACAGGCGTCATGACTGTAGCAAACCACTGCAGTCCCTATCAGAAAATCATATATACCGTATGTGTGCAATAATAGATACCAATGATGTATAACCACATGTGCCACAGTATACCAAACGGTACCAACCAATATATGGTCCAAGGACATGTAGAAAACATGAAAAAAGCATGGAGGGAGCATGGAAGAGACATGAAGAGACCAATAAATATGCAAAACAGAAAAAACACTTAAAGAAAGTGTTAAGGTAAATTTAGGATGTGTTACTATTAAAACATTACAAAAGTGAACTTATAATGCCTTGAAAACATCACAAAATCATTCACAGGAATGCGTTCCAATTGTGGCGCTCATTCAAACCTAATGGATGGACTGTATTCAAAAGGTGTATCCACTTGGTCTCACAGCGTAGGAGTTTTCCATTCCGGTCGCCCCCGCGCAGTGATGGTGGAACATGGTCAATTAGCATATGTTTAAGTGAAGACAAAGGATGGTCTGCTTGCATAAAGTGTCGAGCCACCGGTTGATCTGTAGGGCCACTAGCAATGGCTTTGCTGATGAAAGAGCGATGTAATGCCATGTGTTTTCTTGCAGTTCTGATGGTTTTTCCCACGTAATACAGCTGGCATGGACAAAAGATGATATACACGACGTGTGTGGACAAGCAGGACAAGGTGTGTTTGATGAAAAACACATTAGATGAATGAGGGTGTTTAAAAGTAGATCCTGTAATCATATGCAAACAGGTTGTACAGCATGGGCATTTGTAAAAACCATAGGGTTTAGTTAAGAAGTGAGTGGGCGGAGTAGGTTTATTGAAGCCAGTGATGTACGACCATATCTTTGATATTGTGTCCCCTGGTGTAATAGGCCATAGGCTGCTTGTGTTTAAACATTGCAGGTCTCTGTCTGATGAAACTATGGGCCATAGGGCCCTACTGGCACGTTGAACCACCTCACTGGATGAAGTAATCTCCATCTTTCACGGAATTACTGAGTCCTGATGTTTAGTTTTTGGCTTAAGTAGTTGATCCCTGCCAATCGCCAACACTTCAATTTTCTGTTGTTTAAGTGATTTTAAATTGTAGCCTTTTGTTACAAATTTGTCAATTACCTTGTCAATACTTGATGCTGCAATGTCAGGGCTGCTCGCAATTCAAGCAGGTCTGTACACTGTGTCAAATGTAGTTACCAATGAACAGTCAGGAGCATGGTCTGGGACTTAACAGGAGTCTAGTACACAATGCAATCATTCATAATAAGAAACAGCCAAAGACAGTAACCAGTAAGCAAGTTTGAATTGGTAAACTGGGTCTATCTGGAGAGCAGCGATAAGCAGTTAGTTAAGTGCAAACTAAACAATCACCTAGCAATGTCCTCTGGGTAGGACTATCTTTTACATAACAAGTTACTCTTAGGCAACAATGATAATGGCAAATCTACCTTATCCACAACCACAGCACTCTTCTCTGTCAGACTTGGATTTGTTTGTGGATCCAGACTAGGGGTTACAAGAGGGTGGGGCGTAGAGGGCTTGATGTAAGACTTCTTCATACAGCCCATGTGAATGTAGGTGAAGAGAATACTATGGTGATTGGTAGGGCAAGAGGTGCTGAGTTGCGGAGCGGTACCAGCAACTTGGGATAGCTGGGCTTTGACCAGCAGGTTAGGCTCAGGTGCTGGGTTGTGGAGCATTACCAGCTTCTCAGGATAGCTGGGTCACGATCAACTTGCATAAAATAGGATGTCAGGATGTGGACCAAAATGGCTTACATGATAGCTGGAACATGACCATCTTGCACAAACTAGGATGCCAGAATGCGGAGCAGGACCAGCTTTCAGGATAGCTGAGACATGACCAGACTAGAATGCTGGGATGAAAAGCAGGACTGGCTTTCAAGATAGCTGGGACACTACCAGCTCGCTCCAACTAGGATGCCGGGTTGCAGAGCAGCACTGGTTTTCAGGATAGCTGGGACACAGCTGCAATACTTGGTGCCAGATTTCAGAGCAGGACCAGCATTTAGGATATCTGGGGCACAGCTGCAAGGCTTAGCTGCCAGAATGTGGAGCAGGACCAGCTTACAGGATAGCTGGAACACAGCTGCAAGACTTAGGTACCGGAATGTGGAGCTGGACCAGTTTACAGGCTAGCTACAGGGCTGGATTAACAATGGGGTGGGTGAAACTGAAGCTCCAGGCCCGCCCATGCAAACAGGCCAACAGGATCCCTTGTAGTGTTGTGCAGCCAGTGTTGACAGGAGAAAAAAAAATCCTGCCACCACCAACAGCAACTTCCCACTCATCTTCCGGCTGCTCTCCTCCCTTACTTCCTCCTCACCCAGGCTCACCCCCCACGATCAGCAGAGGTCCCACCTAGTCATGGGGCAGTCTAAAACTCCACCCCCTTGTCATATGAAGCTCTGCCCCCTTTGTCTGAAGGTGTGACCCTCAGTCACCTGAAGCTTATTCACGGCCCCCACCATTCCTCAGCATCTGATTTCAGTGGGCAGCAGGGCATTAAATGCTGTGCAAGCTGCTTCAAGTGGAGCACAGAGTCTGACCTGCCCAGCATAGGAGGAAATGCAGCTGTCACTGGGTGTTTGGAGAAAAAACCTTCCCACAGTTCAGTATAAAGTGTGACCCCTGCCCTGTCTATGTATATGTGTTTATCACCTCAGAAACAGGTTGTCAGTACACCTTGTGCACCCTCCCCGCGGAACATCGCCATTAAATAAGTGCCTCATGGGAAGGGTGGGCAAGGGCGCATTTACCACGGTGCATGGGTTATGGCGCAAGGTGAGTATGGTTGGCTCTTCCCTGTCCTTATTAAAAGCCCCCTGGTGTCTACATACAGTATATACAGTGTGTATACAAAGAGATATATACAGTTTATATGTGTGTAAAATGTCGAACCCCATTTAATAACAAAAATTAACAGCATCATTTTTCATCGTTTAGTATCACTGTTATACAGACAAAAATGCAGCTGGTATTCAGCAATACTTACCTCTGCGATGAGGTCCGGCTTTGTCACTCCCTTCAGCAGCATCCTCCATTCTGCTGGCAGCCTAACGCTTCTAGCCATGGGTTCTAGGTCATGTGCATACGCAACCTCTGGTCTGCACATTTGCATAACAGTTTCACCCGGCAGAGACCCGGCAATGCCTAGAAGGCTTTGCTGAAGCCGGAAAGGCAACACTGGGTCCTCATTGCTGGCAATGGGGATTGTACCGCTCTTGTCATCTATAGCTGGCGAGAACGGTACAGTGGCATACAGAGGTGAACATAGTCTACGGCTGTTAGATGAATGCTGAAAGGATGACATAACCCCTTAAATGAGTGCTAAAGGAGTTATGCATTGTTGATAAATGGGCCCCTATATATATATATATATATATATATATATATATATTTATATATTTTTTTAATATATATATATATATATATATATATAGAGAGAGAGAGAGAGAGAGAGAGAGTGTGGCTGTGGATATTCTGCCTGTTTTCACTGCTGCCTTCAGGAGCTTTTACATCTAGGATTGAACTACATTGTTTGGAACACTACGAACTTCATAATACCTGGTACAGATACAGTATCAGTCTGCCAGTCTGATCAATTACCCCAGAAGGGTTTGGATCTTCAAAAAGAACACTACACCTACAAAAAATATCAAACACCCCTGATGACGTCACTATCAACAAAACGTATTGGGTGACAAGAATTTTGGGATTACAAAAGCTAACAAAGAGCTTTGTTCATATTGGAACACAAATCATTAAAGAAAAGCTATGTATTAATGGAACATACTGATTATAAATTCTATTGTTTTTAAAGTTAAATATTTTTAAAGAAACATGTTTTGAATACATTCAAGTTCTTTAATTTAATGATATTTGGTTTTATGGAAGAATACTGATCCATACCTAATGTTATCTGTTACCAGCTAAGTTGAAACAATTTAGTAGGCGCCCCTGTAGATACACCTATCCTATTCATATAAATATACTGTATATATATATATACATATATACATATATATATACACTGTATATATATATATATATATATATAGGCCCTCATTCTGAGTTGTTCGCTCGCAAGCTGCTTTTAGCAGCATTGCACACGCTAAGCCGCCGCCTACTGGGAGTGAATCTTAGCTTAGCAAAATTGCGAACGAAAGATTCTCAAAATTGCGAATAGAAATTTCTTAGCAGTTTCTGAGTAGCTCGGGACTTACTCTGCCACTGCGATCAGTTCAGTCAGTTTCATTCCTGGTTTGACGTCACAAACACTCCCAGCGTTCGCCCAGACACTCCCCCGTTTCTTCAGACACTCCCGCGTTTTTCCCAGAAACGGCAGCGTTTTTTCACACACACCCATAAAACGGCCTGTTTCCGCCCAGAAACACCCACTTCCTGTCAATCACATTACGATCACCAGAACGAAGAAAAAACCTTGTAATGCCGTGAGTAAAATACCTAACTGCATAGCAAATTTACTTGGCGCAGTCGCACTGCGGACATTGCGCATGCGCATTAGCGACTAATCGCTCCGTTGCGAAAAAAAATAATGAGCGATCAACTCGGAATGACCACCATAGAGAGAGAGAGAGAGAGAGAAAGAGAGAGAGAGAGAGAGAGAGAGAGAAAGAGCAGACCAGGTGGCCGGCACTGCATGTAATATAATCACAATGCCTAGGTGCCCTCTAATAAATCATTATTACAGTCAGGAGAGGGAGAGCAGCGACACTCACAGGTCTTCAATAGGACTCTTACAAAATCAATTAGAGGGACGATCCAATGTAGTGCAGTATATTGACATCAGATCATCCCTTTAATTGATGTGGACTGAGAGATGAATTTGTAAATGTGCTATGAAGACCTGTGAGTGCCGCTGCTCCCCCTCTCCTGATTATATACAGTTCATCTGGAAAGCATTCACAGCGCTTCCCTTTTTCCACATTTTGTTATGTTACAGCCTTGTTCCAAAATGGAATAAATTCATTTTTCCCTCAAAATTCTACACACAATGCCCCATAATGACAACATAAAAAGAGTTTTTTTTTAGATTTTTGCAGATTTATTAAAAATAAAAAAACTAAGAAATCACATGTACATAAGTATTCACAGCCTTTGTTCAATAATTTGTTAATGCACCTTTTGTAGCAATTACAGCATCAAGTCTTTTTGAATATCATGCCACAAGCTTGGTACACCTACTGTATCTTTGGGCAGGTTTGCCCATTCCTCTTTGCAGCACTTCTCAATCTCCATCAGGTTGGATGTTCAATCAGATACAAGTCTGGGCTCTGGCTGGGCCACTCAAGAACATTCAAATAGTTGTCCTGAAGCCACTCCTTTGATATCTTGGCTGTGTGCTTAGGGTCATTGTCCTGCTGGAAGATGAACCGTCACCCCAGTCTGAGATCAAGAGCGCTCTGGAGCAGGTTTTCATCCAGGATGTCTCTGTACAATGCTGCATTCATCTTTCCCTCTATCCTGACTAGTCTCCCAGTTCCTGCCGCTGAAAAACAACACCACAGCATGATGCTGTCACTACCATGCTTCAATATAGGGATGGTATTGGCCTCGTGATGAGCGGTGCCTGGTTTCCTCCAAACATGATGCCTGGCATTCACGCCAAAGAGTTCAATCTTTGTCTCATCAGAACAGAGAATTTTGTTTCTCATGGTCTGAGAGTCTTATTCACAGCAGCTTAGCACCTTTCATTACTGGAGGGTGTGCAATTTAGAACCATTTCCCCTACTAAGTATATGTGTAGAAATACACACCTGAGGTCTGAGAATGCCTCAAATCTAGATTGGCACCCCCCCTCCCCCCTCTCCATGTTTTTAAGCAGGGAAACCAGCATGGACTGCACTGTGACACAGGCATAATTCTATGTAAGTCCTATTTATTTGTATATAGTGTCAGTAAATTTGGGGTTGGCATTTGGACGTGGGGTCCCCTATGTCTGTTCTGGATGGGATGTGTCAGGGCATCACCATTTAAATACACAGTCACTTTTTATATCATGTTTGTCTATTTTTATGTATGCACATTTTTTTCACATACTCTCTAACTTTTAACTCATAGTAGGGACCTACACTTTATATCACTTTACTAACACCATTTTTTAGTGTGATGCCCTGAGGGGTCCTTTGTCGGATCATGTTTTGGGGTTCCCTGCATTCCAGATGTTGGCCCCATAGTGTTAGGGACCTGCTCGACAAAAGGTGACCTGGATGATTGGTGGGCAGGCCGATATCATTGGCCAACGATATACCAACAACCTCTTATGACATATTATATTTTATTATACTGTAATGATCGTTTAGTGCATCTGCACCCCTTTTGTATGTGTACACTCTACCATACAGGCCTGATTGGTGGATTGCTGCAGAGATGGGTGTCCTTATGGAAAGTTCTCCTCTCTCCACAGAGGAATGCTGTAGCTCTGACAGAGTGACCATTGGGTTCTTGGTCACCCCCCTGACTAGGGCCCTTCTCCCCCAATTGCTCAGTTTAGACGGCCGGCCAGCTCTAGGAAGAGTCCTGGTGGTTCCGAACTTCTTCCATTTACAGGAGATGATGGAGGCCACTGTGCTCATTGGGACCTTCAAAGCAGCAGATATTTTTCTGTACCCTTCCCCAGATTTGTGCCTCAAGACAATCCTGTCTCAGAGGTCTACAGACAATTCTTTTGACTACATGCTTGGTTTGTGCTCAGACATGCACTGTCAACTGTGGGACCTTATGTAAATAGGTGAGTGCCTTTCCAAATCATATCAAAATCAGGGAAAAAATTAATTTATGCCATTTTGAAATAAGGCTGTAGCATAACAAATTGTGGAAAAAGTGAAGCACTTTGAATACTTTCCGGATACAAGGTGTATATAAATATATATATATATATATACATAATTGGTCCATTTTATCTATAGATTGAAAACTGTATATTTTATACTTCTACCTTTATGTTTTATGTGTGTTTTATTATGGTGAAAAACTTTTCACAAAATCCCTGGCTGTGGATTTTAAATTTGTGGGATTTACCTTTACCCAGAAAGTTTTTTTAACACACAATTGGTTTATATGATCTGTAGATTGTGATTGCGTAAAAACAGTACGCGCTATGTTATTTTGTTCTTCTTTTTTCATGTACCTGTACTGGTCCTATGACTGAAGCAAAAGTCTATTTATGACAGATAAGTAGTATCCTGTTCTCAATCACACCAGCTCTATAATTTTATTAGACACTAGTAGGCGCCCTTTTCTTCACTTTCTGAAAATTTTGTTTATGTGTTTTCCAAGCACATATTTATTGCTTAAGGTTGCAGCCACTCTTACTTTAGAGGAAGTGTCACATATTCTATACACTTGATTTCATATTTTATTATTTATTAGTGGTAGTGCACCGTGATATCTGAGCGCCCCCGTTTCTCTTTTCGACTATATATATATATATATATATATATATATATAAAGAGAGAGAGAGGGAGAGAGATACAGTACATATATATATATATACTGTATATATATATTGGCACTCCACTTGAAATAGTTATTACCTGGATGACTTCCCACGGACTCAACGGAACCATGGGGGTAATTCCAAGTTGATCGCAGCAGGAAATTTTTTAGCAGTTGGGCAAAACCATGTGCACTGCAGGGGGGGGGGCAGATATAACATTTGCAGAGAGAGTTAGATTTGGGTGGGTTATTTTGCTTCTGTGCAGGCTAAATACTGGCTGCTTAATTTTTACACTGCAATTTAGATTGCAGATTGAACTCACCACACCCAAATCTATCTCTCTCTGCACATGTTATATCTGCCTCCCCTGCAGTGCACATGGTTTTGCCCAACTGCTAAAAAATTTCCTGCTGCGATCAACTTGGAATTACCCCCCATGTACACCAGTTAGAACTGAATAAATGCACCTGTAACTATGATATAAAGATGCTGGTGTAGTTGTTTTTCTTATTTATAATCCTTGGAGTGCTGTCTGTTTTGTTGCTGGTGTATATTATATATTAGCTGTTCTACCCATTCTTCGCACAGGAGTTTCTGATTTTTACAGTTGTAAATAAAAATTAGTGTTAAAAATTTGGTAAACCTATAGAGCTGTACAATTGAGATGTCTTAATGTAAGTAAATATTAATCCATGGTTCTTGGCGTTACCCAAAGAACACCCATAGCAGACACGGTAAAACGTGTCAGGCCATTTTTGTAATTTATTATATTCAACACACTGGAGGAACAATCCAAATTTTCATCTGATTGTCCGTTTGGGCGTTATTGTTCATGCAATGCAAGCCTCGCATCGATAATGATGTCATTATGTCTACCCCCTTTTCATTAATTAGGGGAGGTTTATTGCAATTTTAATTACGTAGTTTTCCTATTTCTCACCTGAAGAATAACTATGTTAAAGCTCAGCTTCCTAACATATCGGGAAGTAAGAGAATTATACCCCTTTCACATTGCACAAATAACCCGGTATCGACCCGATACAGATGTAGCCTCACTAGTCGTGGCTCCGTCTGTGCATGGGGTGCACCTAATGCAGAGAACGTCTCCATCCGGGTGGGCACATGCGCCCATGACGGAGATGCGCCCCATTCACTAGAATGGGATAGCATCTCCATCCGGGGCGTGCGCACGTCCTTGACGGAGATGCTGACGGAGACACGCCCCATTCACTAGAATGGGAGAGCGTCTTTGTGCACTCCCAGTGGGGCTAGGTGGACTGATCGCCTAGTCATGCCGGGAGTGTACACCTGTGATGCAACTCTATCTGTATATTGCCGGGTCGACACGGGTCGCTGTGCGATGTGAATGGGCCCATAGCAAATTCCCGGGTCTCCTGACCCAGTACTTCAACAAGAGAATAAAGCAGTGTTAATCCTGAGTTGAATACCAGGTCAGGGGAAGTGTGAACGTGTCTCCGCCCCCACCATTATGGCAACTTGACCAGGCATATTACTGGGTCAGGTAGCCAGTTGTTAGGGTCCAATGCCGGGTACTACCCAGGAAGGACCCATTTGAAATTGCCGGGTGGGACCCGGCATTTGCGATGTGAAAGGGGTATTGGTTATGAGTCAGTCACAGTGAGTGAGTGAGGGCTTTTGCATAGATAGATAGATACGTAACCTCCTCAGTGCTGTGTGATGTCACACCCCACCGCACCCAATGAGACAGTGTCAGCACACAGAGGCAGAGCAGCTCTGTGAAGACCTCTTCCTCTTGAAAGACTTGAGATTGAGGTAAATAATCTGAATTCTAGTCAGGTTTTTTTTATAATCAATTATAATATGTGGGGTTTGGAATGTATATTTATGTATTTAAATGTATGTTGTATTTCTCATATGTTTGTGTATATAAGTATGCTGGGGTGCAGGAAATGGATGGGGTGTGGGCCTCGGAGGACAGAGCGGCTGGAACTGAGCTGCAGTGTCATGATTAATGAAGGGTAATGATGATCAATAATCATCACTCGTCAGCGCTGCTGTTTACCGATGCTAATTCTGCCTTGGCTCTACTTCACTACAGCACAGCCGCAGACTCAGTGAGTGAGATTCAGTTGTTTTTCTTGCCGGCAGCCACTATATGGCACCCAGCAGAACAATTTGGTTGTTGCTTCATTCTGGCGGAATCAGCTGCCGGCGCTGACATTTCAGCTCACACTAGCTAGAGCTAGAATGTACAAAAAGTGACATGTTTGGGTGCCAAAATGGCACTTTTTGTGATTGCGCCCATTAGTTTAGTTGAGTTTAGCTGCTTTATGTAGCTAAATTTAACACTAATGGTTACGATAACAGACATCAACTTAATATCACCCCTGTGATCTCCCACCACTTTAGATGGGAGATTGGGTGGCTTTATCAATTGAATTCTGACCAGTGTGTCTTTGTTGACATAGTGGGGGTTGATGTATGTTAGTCATTATAGGGGGGAAAAGGTATCAGCATACGTTATGTTTCCTGACTCTGCTTCTTCCACATGTATTACTGTGGAGATGTGTGCTAAATGACAGGGCTACTATGCGCTCCTGTCATTACTGGTGCTGCTATCTACAAGATGTGCAAGCCTATGTGTGAATGGTCAGTTGCACTGACCATTCTGACACCTGCTGCTACTGATTTAAACAGCTGCAGGTGTTTTTGCACCTTTCACAGCCACTGTGGCTCTGGTGTGCATGGAAGATATTGCGACAGTAGCGAGATATTTTGCGCATGCCCAGTGGAGCCGACTGGAAGGAGAGACACAGAGTATCAGCACTAGCCTGATGTGCTGTGGGCTGTGGCAGGGATCGCTGGAGGAGGGGGAGAGGTTTGTCTTTCCCATTCCGGCATCCAAGATGTTACTACGTGTCATCACTACTGCTACCTGGTTTGCCTCGGTAAAGAGGAGAAGCAGGATGACCAAAAATGTCATGATCCATGCCAGGATAATACATCTCCCTGACTGTCACTGGTGCACACAGTATAAAGGGAGCCTGGACAGAGGCAGGGATAAAGAACAGAGAAGGAGGCAGGGCTGTGCCTGGTGTGCTGTGTTTACCCAGGCATTCTTCCAGTGAGATTCCTGACCAGAGCCTCTGCCAGAGTCCAACGCTAAAAAGTGTTAATTCCAATAAGTACTGATTATAGATTGAGTGATACATACATAGATATAGCTTCTGCCTGATTTATTTCATTCCATGGGCCATGGTGTGTGGCTGTGATGCCTTCTGTATTTTATGGTGGTAGTCAGTGTTCTCCATTTTATATGTGAATCATTACAATGTTCTTTTTATTGTATGGAGGTCATTTTGATGCTTGGTGATGGGCACTATGATGCACTCTTTGTTTATCAATGGCCACTGATGCTCTCTGTATAATATGAATGTCACTGTAATGCTCTCTGTATTATCTAGCAGTCACTGTAATACGCTCTGTATTATATGGCATTCACTGCTATGCTCTTTATATTATATGGCTGCAACTGCAATGCTCTCTGTATTATAGGGCATCACTGCAATAATCTTTGCATTATTAATGTAATTAATTTACTGCAGCAGCTAGGTGAGCGGGATGAACACTAATAGAAATATGGAGAAACCCACATCACAGGCCACACCCTTATATAGACCACTCCCCCACATCACTAGTCATACTGCCGTAGCACTTGTCACATTCATTGCAGCATCACACAATAGGCGCTTCCTGATTTTCAACTCCAGACCCATGTGGATTTTTATCTGGCATTGACTAGCTGGGACTCAGCTGTAAAGCTTAGGTGCCAGAAAGTGGAGCAGGACCGGCTTACAGGATAGATGGGACACAACTCTAATACTTGGATGCCAGAAAGTGGGGCAGGACCATATTTTAAGATGGCTGGGACACAGCTGCTATACTTTGATGCAAGAATGTGGAGAAAGACCGGCTTTCAGGATAGCTGGTACACAGCTGTAATACTTGGTTGCCAGGATGTGGAGCAGGGCCGACTTTCAGCATAGCTGGGACACAACTAACTGTATGGAGTCAGTGGTGCAATGTGATACTACACTGAAGTCCTAAGACAGAATGCTAGTTCAAGACTACATAGTAGGAGACTCAGCAGGGCTGTGGACAACAACAAAGCACTGACATCCAGGAAATGCTTTTGTGTGATATTATTACCATAGGATCTCTAATAATTAGTCACAGAAATCATCTGACCACTGAATGACTGCTTATTGGATCCTGACTGGTCAGCTGGCTCTGAACCGTCATAACTGTTCTCAACCGATGCAACTTCTTGTTAGGCTCCATAGACATGTGACAAGAACTAAGATGGCGGGGCCAGGTGCCACCTCCAAGTGGAATACAGATCACCACAGCCACTTAGATGAACCATGTCCCACTGCCGCCAGCAGAGACATGCGAGTGCACCATGCTGGAGAGGGAGAGGTGAGAGAGTGCACAGCAGGGCAGCGCTGTGCGCACTTGGTTTGTGACATTCTGAGCTGAGATAACTGTGCTGGGTCAACACGGCAGTCACTATACCCCTCATTTAAAGGTGAATTCAAAGAACTGAAGGTTTTGTAGGATGTCTTAAGAAGAAGGCTATATTTAACTTAAGTGACTGGAAATTATCCTCTGACTCCCATGGACTATATTCCAACTCATATCCCTTCCAATTGACAAGGAAGTACAAATGGTTATTAATAATACACAGGACTTTAATATATTCTATAATGGACTCTTCTTGACAGTAGAAGCTGCAGCAGATGGTGGAGCCTTTTATGAGCCACCACCATAGCTCATCATTGTTATGTGTCCCGGCCATTGCTAGGTGACTAGTACACTGCGTCATGCTGGCCACAGAGGTTGCTGTTCCCAGTGGTTGCCAGGCAACTGGGACTCTGCTTGCTGCTCTGTTCTTTGGTCCTGACTGTTGCCTAGCAGCTGAGATTCCTGTGTGTCTCAACTGCAATCTGTTTTATCATTAAAGTGGCTGGTCTGCCTGGTTCACTGCCATTGGTGCCTGCTATGGATTAAAGGCAGCCAGCCCTGCCATTAATAGTTTTTGAATTTCTCAGTTTCTGAACTCCTGTTTCCAGGGCCTGATTCCTGTGCCTGAGATCTTGTTTGGAAGCCTTGCCAGCCCATCCCTGAACACTCCCTCTCAGTGACTGGGTAATAACACCTTGTCCTTGCTGCTACAGTATCTTCTCTGTGTTTATGCATATGTTGTAACTGTGGATCCTAGCTGTGTCTGCTTGCATTCTTGGCTAATTACTCACTGCAAACCTCATATTGGACTGCTGTATAAACTTTATATACTTAGTGCTTTTGATTTTAACTGTGAATTCCTGTGATATAATTTATCACTCTGTTGCCTGAATAAAGTACTGAGTATATCATTACTGTGCATGTTCATTACCAACAGCAGTAGTCATTGTGCTGCATTCTTGTTCTGCATTTAAGTCCTGGTCCTGATCTGTGTGTTCATATTTCAGCTGCATCTCACCTGTGCTAAAGTATTGTGCTGTACTCCAAACCTCACATTAACCTCTAATGCAGAGGTTCCCAAACACATTCCTCACGGCACCCCAACAGTACAGGTTTTAGGTATATCCATGGCTCAGCAAAGATGGTTAAATCAAATTGACTAAGGTGCTATTTAAGTCACCTGTGGCCAAGCATGGATACATTTAAAACCAGGGGGTATATTTACTAAGATTCGTGTTTCTGCAGAATTGGTGGAAGTTTGAACTCAAATTTTATTGGACGTATTTTTCTGCAACTTTTTGTAATCATTAACTGGAATTTACTAAGCTGCTGAGTTTTAGATTTTCGTATTTTCCAATGTCAATGCTATTCATATTGTCTGTAAACGTCGATTTACATACAGGACTAAAAGCAACACTTTAAAAATACATTCAATACATTTTAAATGGAGCCGCTGCGGCCGCTGTAATCAATCCTTAGCCTACGTACTTTTTACACCACTAGCGTACAAAGCCCCGTACCGTGTACGTACTTTGCGTACAAATGCCGCGCTGGCCGTACTAAGTACACTCAGTGTGTACACACCCAAAGACACGCCGTGAGCACTCTGCAGCTACACGTGTGACTGAAATACACTTATAACCTTAGCAGGGAAAAGAGACATGACACCAGATTGTATTTAAGATGCTGGGTTCCGACACACCAACATATAATTGCTGAAAGGGGGTTACAATAAACAACACTACAATACAATGGATAAATGGCTACAGTCAATGGTACATACGTTTTGGTTTCGCCTGCGCTTCCCGGCCTGGTCCTTAGTCATCAGGGTAGATGACCTTCAGAGCCTGTGTGGGACCGGGCATGCAGCTGGCTCTTTATACAATAGTCCAAAACCTAACACAATGGAAACTGTAATCTCTTTGTCCATTGGATACAGGGATAGTCATTTACAGTACAGGAGAGGTCATAGGTCGGTTTGAATAGTTGGGCGATGTCTGTTCCAGGTGCACTTGCAGATGTTCTCCTTTGGGTTCCCAACGCATACCAAGTGTACAGTAAATACAGTTAATATTTATATTCTGCTCCTGCGCATAACTATTCGCAGGAGCGTGCAATCTTCTGCAAACCAACACCGGAATATTGCCCTTAATATACCAAACACCACCTTATAACCTAGTTCTGTCCCCTCCTATCCTGTAAAGGTGAATCCCATTGTTCTGATACCATTTAAACTAGTGTAACTTGCTGGTGTGGTGCAGGGAGACTATGTGTACATTGTGCACTATTTGGATTAAATCTGGAATGTGTTTTTATGGATTTTCTATGCGATCACAAACTCTACCGTAATTACTCATAACACGCGCTAATACGCTGGACTGCGGGAGCGACCATACGCAAATTGCGAATATGTGCACGCACTGCAGAACAAGTACGCGCACGGAGGCTATCGGTGTGTAGTTTGTACGTGATGTGTGTACTGCAATATTTTTTGACTTCAACATGTCGGGCAGTGTTTTATGGGAGTGATGAGTAAAACACTGCCAGACATAACACAATGAAGCCCGGCCGGATCAGTGAGATCCATGCAGGGCTTTATTGTGTACAGTATGAAAAGAGTTAAAACAGTTAAACATGTGAAAAAATGCGTGGTGTCCCCCCTCCTAAGCCTAACCAGCCTTGGGCTCTTTAAACCATCCCCCTGGAACACAATATAAGATTCTGATGAGATGGTACAGGCATCCTACCCTCCTCCATGCTTTCTCCCCATCGATCTCACCTGCCTGTTGGAGATGCCATAAAGACCTAGGTTCTTTGTTGCACATCTGGTGGACCTGTCCCCTTATTAAATTATTTTGGGAGGAAGTGATTTCCATTTCTGGTATTATTACACAAGCTTCCGTCCCCTCTGACCCGGCCTTCTGGCTACTGACTCACTCCGCCACCCCTCTTTCTGCCCATAGGTCATCACTATTAAGACACCTTGGCAATGCCGCCCGAGCGGTGATACCCGCTCTGTGGAGGTCTTCCAAGCCTCCTACCTGTTGTACTTGGTTCTCCAGATTGGACTACTACATGAATATGGAAGATATATTACTGACCGCTGGAGATAGGCGGTCTGAGTTTATCGCTACGTGGTTGCCTTGGATAGAGTATAAGACCTCTGAATCATATAAACGCTATGCCTCATCTACGGTATGAGTTAAGATGGAGACCTTGGGGTCGAGAGCCCCGGGTCCACAGGTTGAATATGTCTGTTCAGTCCACACATCCTTCCCTCCTTTCTTGATATTCTCGGCTCGCTCACCTTTTCTTTGTTCTGTTCTTTTCCTTGTTCTGTGTTAGTTAGTTTTTTTTTTGTTTTTTTTTGTTTTGTTTTTTCTTCTCTAATGTTGTTCTTTTTCAAAAATTGTAAGTGCAGGCTTTGGAAACGTGGATCATGCGACCACATTTTGTGTATATTTCTGTGCGTAACTATGTTTGGCCGTTTAAAATTGATATGTTCATGTGTATATGTACGTTGACACGAGCCTGTACTCTTTTCAATAAAAACAGATTATACAAAAAAAAAACATCCCCCTGGTTGTTTAAATACCGGGGAAGAATTGCCTGGGGTCTCCCGTATTTAGACAACCAGCACCGGGCTCTTGGGCCGGTCCTGGTTCCAAAAATATGGGGGACAAAAGACATAGGGGGTCCCCCGTACTTTTAAAACCAGTATCGGGCTCCACTAGCCAGAGAGATAATACCACAGCCGGGGGACACTTTTATACGGTTAACTGTGGCTGTGGCATTACCCCCTCAACTAGTCACCCCTGGCAGGGGTTCCCTGGAGGAGTGGGGACCCCTTAAAACAAGGGGTCCCCCCTCCAGGCACCCAAGAGCCAGGGGTGAAGTCTGAGGCTGTCCCCCCATACCTGGATGGCGGATGGGGGGCTGATAGCCTTTGTATAAAAAAATATTGTTTTTTGTCATAGAACTACAAGTCCCAGAAAGCCTCTCCAGCTTGCTGGTACTTGGAGAACCACAAGTACCAGCATGAGGGGAAATAACGGGCCCACTGGTACCTGTAGTTTTACAACAACAACAAAAAACAAAACACACACACCTTGAAAGTATAAGGGGACATGATTGGCCGGCATGGGATGTAGGTAAGTATATATGAGTGTGTAAGTGTGTTTGAATAAAATTATACTTTCAAGGTGTGTGTGTTTTGTTTTTATTTGTTTTTTGTTGTTGTTGTAGAACTACAGGTACCAGCGGGTCCGTTATTTCCCTGCATGCTGGTATTTGTTGTTCTCTAAGTACCAGCAAGTGGGGGAGGCTTGCTGGGACTTGTAGTTCCATGACAAAAACAATATTCTTTTTTTACGCAATAAAAGGCTATCAGCCCCCCATCCACCACCCAAGGATGGGTGGGACAGCCTCGGGCTTCACCCCTGGTCCTTGGGTGCCTAGGGGGGACCCCTTGATTTAAGGAGTCCCCAATCCTCCAGGGAACCCTGGCCAGGGGTGACTAGTTGGGGGGTAATGCCACGGCCACAGGGATCAGTATAAAAGTGTACCCCGGCTGTGGCATTATCTCTCTGTCTCTGGCTAGTGGAGCCCGATGCTGGTTTTAAAAATATGGAGGACCCCTATGTTTTTTGTCCCCCATGTTTTTGGAACCAGGGCCGGCCCAAGAGCCTAGTGCTGGTTGTCTAAATACGGGGGACCCAGGGCATTTTTTTTCCAGCATTTAAAAAATCATGGCCGTCTCATAGAGCCCGAGGCTGGTTATGCTTCGGAGGGGCGCCCCCATGCATTTTTTTTCTTTGATTTTTAACACTTTCAGACCCCTTTGGACAGATAAGCATGCACAGATCTCACTGATCCCTGCATGACTATCTGAACACGCCAGCAAAATGCAGGTCTATTTGAAAGCTCCTTTTTTTTACGAATTCTATGCTTTCCCAGCAGTGTTTGGCTATTGTCGGCAGTGATTGCGAATACGAATTCTTAGTAAATTACCAAGTTGTATCAAATAACAGCCGTTTTTGACCGATGGTCTATTCATTGGTATTTGCGAACTCAGCCGGGAAAAACAATATGAATGGACCCAACACTGCTGAGATTTGTGTTTAGTAAATTCCCGAGATGACACTTAGAAAAAAAAAGCAAACACAGAAAAAATTGGGAGCTTAGTAAATATACCCCCTGGACTGTTGGGTTGCCTTGAGGACCGCATTTGAAAACCTCTGCTCTAATGGTAAAATCCACATTCACAGTCTGCTTATCACTATGCTGAGAGATCTCTGCCACACCTAGCACCAGTATTCTGAACACTTATAGATTCCACAGTCAAGTTTCCTGTTTACTGTTTCCATGCCATTCTGCATTTGCCTGTAGTTACTACTAATCCTGCGGTCTCCAACCAATTGAGTAAGCACCTACTGCTAGAGGGTTACGTCCTAAGTACTGGGGTGTATATCAAACACTAAAGGAGCAGCGGGTATAGGCAGTTCACTCTCTCGGGGCTCTAGAAGCCTTCCACAATTTAGTTGGAATTCCCTAACAGAGCCTTTTTGCATTGGGAAATACAAATGTAGCCATGCTCATCATTGTTAGATCTGTGCACTATCCCTGTGGCTAGGCACACCTGCACCAAGCTGTGCCAATTGGCACTACCATTCATGTGGATGGGGTACATGTGCGCCTAAGACTCATGCGTGACCCAGATGTGCACGTGGTCATGCCTAACAAGGCACAATCACAGCAAGATGTAGCTACGATGAGCATGTCTACAGTTATGTGAAAGACTGGGTAACTTGAGTTGACTGCAGCTGGTGGTAACACAGATGTTAAAGAAAATAGAGTCACAATGAGGTTCACTAGTTTTTGGCAAGGGAATTTGTAAGTTTTTAATCACTATAATAAATGTGTTGGCTGCCATTTCCTATACACTTGCTCTTTGTACAGTAGCTATACAATGCTTCATGTAAATTATTATTCCCAGGGCCATACCAAGGGTTTCAGACACCCTTGGCAATGTGAAGAACGTGACACCCTCCCAATATACATGTAATATTTTTTGCTTATAACTTGGCAAACTGTCCTGTATAAAGCATACTATTATTAGAAGGGGGGGGGGGGGGGGATAGTGGACTTAGTGGTCCATAGGGGAAATAAGGAGGATGGGACTGTGCAATATCTGTGGCAGGAGGGTAAGAAAATTGGTCAGGAAGCATGGGAAAGAGGGTGGACATGAAATGTGTAGTAAGATAGGAGGGAGTGGTGAGATGAGGCTATGTGAATATAGGATATTTGCAAACATGGGCCAAACTATAGAAAAAGCATGGAGAGCATGACCTGAGATATAATGTAGAGAGGAGGGCATGACCTGAAGCTGAATCAATAAAGTAGGGCCATTGTTTTGTAGAGTCCATCACCAAGTAGTCCTATGCACAGTAATGCTATGATGGGAGATGGAATCTTCTAAAGCACTAAGTCACATCCCTCCATGAGCTAGTCATGCCCCCTTCACCTAGGACAACAGATGATATTATACAATTTTATGCAGTATCCAGTTGATAGATCTACAGTTAGTAGGTTGACCTCAAATAGTCCACATGCAAAAGGTCAACAAGGTCAAAAGGGTGGCAGGGTCAAAAGGTCGACAGGTAAAAGGTAGACAATGCTTAAGTATTTTTTTTTTTTTTTTTTTTTTTTTTTGCAATATTTTTCAAATTTTTCATCATTTACCATCCATGCTGTCTATGATTGGGAATAGTAACCTGCACCAAACACAGTGAGGCACCTTGGCCAAAGTATGGCAAGCAAAGCAAAAATTTGGCTCAGATATGGTGTAACATACAAAATGACACAAAAAATCATTTTCATGTCAACATTTTTATGTCGACCTTTTTTAATGACTACCTTTTCCTAGTTGACTTATTGACCCTGCTGACCTTTTGACACAGTTGACCTTTTGCATGTCAACCCTTTGGGGTCGACCTATTGACTGTCTATTTTTTACTATAGATCTATTAAACCACACCCATTTTATACTCCCCATGAACTATGTTCTGCACGGTATAAATTATAAGAGCTTTCTCTTTACTAATAATACCAATGTCAGAAAGGTTAGTAAGTGCGCTCACCCCTACTGTTGTGACAGGGTGCAGCTCCAGTTGTCCAATGTTCTAGTGGTGACAAGGTCACAGTTAGCAAGCTGCGGGATCCTCACTTCTAAATCTTCAGTGCTGATGTCACTTCCATTATTATTGACTGAGAACAACTTCCCTGCAATGTGCTGTCTGAGTACAGCAGCCAGACTGGCCAACTAAGATACAGAGGCTAAAGCCCAGCACTAAACATGGAAAGCTCTGTTCTCTGCCTTTTATTGTGAAGACATAAAATAAAAAAGTAATTTGCAGTGCTCCTGAACAGAGTATAGCATCCTGCCTCCAAAGAAGAATATCACCATTCTAGAATTGCCACTCTTTTCTGTTCTTTATGTCCCTCAAAGAGAAAAATAACAAATAATAGCATAGTTTGCCTTTTTTAAGAAATCCACCACAAGTGAATAACATTCAACTCAGTACGGTGTGCAGGTAGGAGAAAGCACCCAATCAACTAATTATTCAGAATCACACCTTTTTAGCCCTTTATAGTCAAAAGGTTACCTGATGTTATACCCCATAATATATGAGGTTGCACAAGAGTAAGAACATGCAGATAGGAGGAATGCCCAATCCTGAATATTACTGCATGATTACACCCCAAATTATACCCCTTTTGGTCATGAGGTTACCTTATACTATACCCCAAAAGAATGAGGTTCATACAGCACACTGTAGATTTACCAAATATGAATTCAAGGCAACACATCTCCACATAAAAGTGTCATGACTGTAGTTTTGTGAACCCAGCAGGTATGTGAAATCTGTGTGAGTAACTGGAGGACTATGTGTATATTGGCTGGTCTGTGAGAATCAGTGAGATGAGGAGCTCAAGGAAGACTATGGACAATGAAGTAGGTACAAAAAGTAAGATTTAATGGAGTAACGATAATTCACAGAGGCTGAGGTTACCCCAATGATTGAACTGTTAATAATTGAAAAATTATGCTGTAACACTCTGTATGAAGAACAATGACTGTGGCTTTGACTTTAAGTTGAGGCTGAAGAAGAACTGAAGGCTGTGGCTGTGTCTTTAAGACGAGACTGAAGAATACTGTGACTGAGTATCAGATATAACTGGTAACGCAACTGTAATCTGGGCTGGGAAGTAAAGAGCAGAGGTTAACAGGAAACTAATGTAATTAGTATTACCTCTTAGGGAGCTCAGCTACTAAGCTCACACTGAGCTGTGTGACTCAAGGAACTGGCAGCTTCTGTAACACAGGTCTCTCTACTTATACCTCTTGGTCCTTGGTGATTGGAGTCAGGTGATTCAGGGAGTGTCAGGCTGGCACAGGATTGGATAGCTCATGGTCAGGTGATCAGACCTTGTCATGTCAGTACTTCAGGTCAGGCTCTGATGTGGAGTGAAGCTGAAAAAAACACTGAAGCCTGAACTTCTGCAAATGAACAGAGGATGCTGACTTTTAGGCCTAAACTCCAGATTGCTGAACACAGTGAAGAATCAAATTAAGCAAATGCAGGTTACAGGATATGCTGAGGTAAGTCACAGAATATGAAAAATACAGTCAGGTTCATGAAAGTACCCCCCTCTTCAGGGGTGGACGCTGGACACCCATCTTGAATCTCAGAGGAACTTGAAAATTTCATACAGAAGAACATAAGACCTTCGTCAATGCCTCTTCTTACAGGAACATCTGGATTTGAGCAGAGAGAGAGGAATTTCCTGTAAATGAAAAACTTTTTCATGGAACATTGGACCTCCCAGGAAAGGAGTAGCACCATAAACTGTATCAAATTCAGAGTCTGAGTCCAAGTCTAATGGAAGATAATAGTCTTCTTTAGGAGTAGCTACATCCATGTTGTACACTGCATTAACAAGTTTAGAACAACACAAGGAACTTGGAGTGGAATCAAAGGAAATATAACCAACTCTCAAATTAACAGGCTGTTATCTTTGAACTGTCTCAGATGTTTTCAAATTTTTGGCATTCTTGAAGTTTTCAATGTATTGGTTCATCAAGGCATTATCTTGCTCATAAAGTAATGAATCAGAAAATGAAGCATTGGATGAACGTTCTGAAGACTGAGTGGAGGATGAAATTGGACTCAAGGAAACAGATGCCATTGAAACAATTTTAGACTGAGGTGCACATACTGACTTTAAGTTAATAGCCTTGCTATTTTTCTTGACTTTAGATGCTACAGCAGAATTATCCTGACATCGATGAGGAGAGGTATTAGAGTTTCCCACGGAAGCTATGGACTCAGAGCTTGAAGACGAGGAAACAGAATCAGAGACAAACCGAAGTCTAATTTTAGAACTACTGCAGGTGGTGGAAGTCCTTTACTGGGACAAACTGATAAAAGTTCTTTACTCGTTCCAATGCATGGAACTGGTTTGAGTACAGATGAAACTGGAGAAGTCTTTGGATTGACGAGTAGAACTGGAAAGGATCCGAGGATACCTAAATTGGCTGGATCCAAAGGAGACTGACCAGGCTGGTCCTGGAGTATGTCTGGACCGGATGGAACCGGGACGGACTAACCATGCTGGACCTGAAGTATAGTTGGACTGACTGGAACCAGAATGGACTGACCAGGATGGACCTGGAGTATAGCTGGACTGGCTGGAACCAGGGGAGACTGAACCGGACATATGGATGAGACCAGATTGAGTTCATATGAAGTTGAACTGGCTGGGACCTGCAGAGTCTTCGGATTAATGGATAGGACCGGATTAGATCCGAAGATGCTTGAATCGACTGGAACCGAAGGAGGCTGATCCAGATAGACAGATGGGACCAGATTGGGTCTGGAAAAGTTTGAACTGGCTGGAACCAGAGGAGGCTGAACTGGACATATGGACGAGACCAGATTGAGCCTGGATGAACTTGAACCGGCTGGATTCGGAGGAGAGTGTACCGGACTCATGGACGAAACCAGATTGAGTCTGTATAAACTTGAATCAGCTGGGAAAAGAGGAATCCCTGGACCCATGGACAGAACCGGATTGAGTCCAGAGAAATTAGAATCGGTTGGGATTGAAGGAGGCTGATTCTGGCTCGAACTGGAGTGAGTAGAATCCAAGTGTTCAGCTGGCCCATCCTGGACCTGAACCATGCTGGGTGCCAACATGGTGGTGCTCTATGAAGATGGCAAACAGGAGCTCATAACTGCATCTGTAGCACAAAGATTTCCATCTGTGAACTTAGCTCTGGATACTTCCCTTGGGGCTCTGGTGACCCCTCCTGGGGTTGATAAATCAGACACCCTCTCAGGGTTGTTATTTCCAGCACCCCTTCTGGGGTTGACAGATCAGAAACTCCTTTTTGAGAAGACTCATATGCCCCCACTAGAGCTTGAACATTGAATACCCCTCCTGGAGTCTGTAAAGCAAATGCCTCCTCAGAGGCTGCAGAGTCTAATGCCCTTTCTGGTTCTTAAAGTTCAGATGCCCCTCCTTGGGCTGTGGAAACAGATGCCCCTCTTTGGGCTGCAGAAACAGATGCCCCTCCTTGGGCTGCGGAAACAGATGCCCCTCCTTGGGCTGCGGAAACAGATGCCCCTCCTTGGGCTGCAGAAACAGATGCCCCTCCTTGGGTGCAGAAACTGATGCCCCTTTTGGGCTGTGGACACAGATGCCCCTCCTTGGGCTGCGGACACAGATGTCCCTCCTTGGGCTGAAGACACAGATGCCCCTCCTTGGGTGCAGAAACTGATGCCCCTTTTGGGCTGTGGACACAGATGCCCCTCTTTGGGCTGCAGAAACAGATGCCCCTCCTTGGGCTGCGGACACAGATGTCCCTCCTTGGGCTGAAGACACAGATGTTCCTCCTTGAGCTGAAGACACAGATGTCCCTCCTTGGGCTGCAGAATCAGATGCCCCTCCTTGGGCTGCAGAAACAGACACCCCTCCTTGGACTGCAGAAATAGACCACTCTGTGACTTTAAGTGGCTTGAACATTCTTTTCTGGACACTCAACTTGGGATAAGGTCTTTTAATCACAGGACCCCAGTCATAAATTTGAGTAATTTTTTCAGAAGCCTTCTTAACACCACCATCAGCAGTAGCAGGATCAGCTACTGTAGGTGACTTGTAGACATGAGCGCTATGATATTGAGATTTGTAACCATTTCCTGGCTTGCGAAGAATGCAATCCTTAACAAAATGACTGGAATTTCTACAGTAAAGACAGATGTGTAGCTCCCTACACCACTGATGTTCAGCTTCAGAGAGCTAGGGCCATGGATAGCTCTGATGAACAACTTTCCTTGCACAGAGGAAGGTGACTTTAGTAACTGGATGGGACAAAACAGGATGAATAAATTTGGTGGTATTCCTGAGGAGTTCAGGCATCACAGTAAGAAAACTAGTCAAAAGTTCTTGTAGCTGTATTAACATCTGGTAGAGAATCTGCAGTTGGTCAGGAGTCTGAGTACAGGGAGTCTGAGAATCTCTGGAGAAAGAGCTCTGCTGCAAACACTATGCCAATTGATGCTGTGATGACTCCAAACTCTCCAGACATCCTGCAATATTGCTTAGGAGGTCTCACGTCAGGTAAATACTTTCGGCTGGGTCATTGTGGCCAGTTCTTACTGTCATGACTGTAGTTTTGTGAAACCAGCGTGTATGTGAAGTCTGTGCAGGTAACTGGAGGACTGTGTGTATATTGGCTGATCTGTGAGAATCAGTGAGATAAAGAGCTCAAGGAAGACTATGGACGATGAAGTAGGTACAAAAAGTAAGATTTAATGGAGTAACGATAATTCACAGAGGCTGAGGTTACCCCAATGATTGAACTGAAGAATGAAGTTAATAATTGAAAAACGATGCTGTATCACTCTGTATGAAAAACAATGACTGTGGTTGTGACATTAAGATGAGGCTGAAGAACTGA
Source organism: Pseudophryne corroboree (assembly GCF_028390025.1). NCBI lineage: Eukaryota > Metazoa > Chordata > Amphibia > Anura > Myobatrachidae > Pseudophryne > Pseudophryne corroboree. Next base: position 550,087,554 of record NC_086446.1, on the reverse strand, counting down.
AGGCTGTGGCTGTGTCTTTAAGATGAGACTGAAGAATACTGTAACTGAGTAATGCAACTGTAATCCAGGCTGGGAAGTAAAGAGCAGAGGTTAACAGGAAATTAAGGTAATTAGTATTGCCTCTTAGGGAGCTCAGCTGCTAAACTCACACTGAGATGTGTGACTCAAGGAACTGGCAGCTTCTGTAACACAGGTCTCTCTACTTATATCTCTTGGTCCTTGGTGATTGGAGTCAGGTGATTCAGGGAGTCTCAGGCTGGCACAGGATTGGATAGCTCATGGTCAGGTGATCAGACCCTTTCACGTCAGTACTCCAGGTCATGCTCTGATGTGAAGTGAGGCCTTGTAGGCCGAAAAAACACTAAAGCCTGAATTTCTACAAATGAACAGAGGATGCTGACTTTTAGGCCTAAACTAATAATACGGTGAAAAGTCAAATGTCACTCACAGCTGATTACTGATTACTCAGAGGAATTCCTACTCAGGTGGCTTAATCAAGTAAGCAACACAAATTTGCAGTCTTCATGCTGAGCTGAAGCAAATGCAGGTCACATAATATGATAAATACAGTCAGGTTCATGACAAAAAGGGTTTATTATATTTCTGCTTCACCACTCCAGCAGTGTGCAGCATAGAAGAGAACATCTTGGCATAGTGTAATACTGTATAAAATATATATATTCCTGATCACAGTTAAAAAACAAAAAACATACCTACCAGTTCCTGGCTGGTGATCTGTGCTTCGGTGAGAGCTTCCAGTCATTGGGTTCTCCTGTGGGCTGCTGTGATCTCTGGTGCAGTAAAGTGATGCTGCAAAACAGCAACTCACTTTACAGCACCAGGTGTCACAACAGCATGCAGAATCTGATGCTGGATAGCCCTCCAGGAGCACCGATCACTGGTGCTGGTTAGTCTCAGCTTGCGCGAGGAAGGGGTAGTCACGACTGGAGTGGGGTACCCCGTGGTTGTGGTAGCAGCAGTACATGGGCAGCAAGAACTCAGGATATTTTGTTCCAAAAAATACCCGGATAATGCTGCGGATGGCATTCACGTGGACAGAGCCAGAGTTTTCTCGCAAGCTCTGTCCCTGCATGAGATTACTGATTCATCGATGTGATGTATACAATAATCGCATCGCAAGTTTGGGCAATTTTATCACGTGATATGTGCATCTCAGATGCAGATGGTGATAAATCGGCCCCTATATGTCTTATGTAGCTGACTTAACGATATCTGATATGTATATTGTAATAAAAACAAAATATCAGATATCAAAATACAGTAAAGGGTTATTGTCATATTTCACAAGATGAAGTAAACACAATTAATACCACTGTACAATATAAGCATTATTTGAAAATATCGCAATTAAAATATGACATCTATATTTATTTGCCGAAAGATGTGTGTTTAGTAAAAATGTTTCTTTTTCCCATACTATTGATATTTGAAATCTTGGTTAAGGCTATTTGAGGACAACCTTTTAATTTGCGGATTTACCTCACCTCTTTTGTGCCAATGTAGTTCTAATATCTATATGTTTGCAATTTACCATTACTGTTTGACTATACATAAAATGTTTAATACTATTTTTACATCTTTTGACCTTAAAACGATCCATAATGGAGTGACTGACTACACTTTTCTTTTTTTTATTTTGCATATGTTCCTCAGTACTCACTTTAAGTAATGTGGAAATACATCATGATCTGATATATACTACTAAGATACAATCACATTCCATAAAATAAATGACTTTTATTGACAGTGAGTTATAAACTTTATTATATATAGTAGAAATAGTATTTTTACTTTTCTCAATTATAATTACTCTACAGGTGGTATACAGGCAGTACATCTGAAAATCTATTAATTATGACAAGAATAATGATAAATACTTTAGATGGGGTGGTTTTTTTTACAAAGTCCAGAGAAATATCCCTCCATGGACTACAAGGAACATGCCAGGTTGGCAGGGCGAGATTAAGAATTTGGGGGGCCCGGGTCACTTAAGACAGGGGGGGCTAACACCTCTTGTCACCACTGCCCACCTGGCTGTGCCGGCTATATATGTACCTCCTCACCCCACACGTCCTGAGTACCCAAAACCCCTCCCTTGATAAACCACAATTTTTTCCCAGAGATGGAGACAGCCTTGTAAGTGATGTGTGCATAATGTACACTGGTGTAAATGTATGATATCGGCACATATCGTACCACTATCACATTTCCCACTTCGCCTCTTTACCAAGGTGAAGCGGGAAGCACTGGCGCCAAGATGTATTAACATCTTGGATGCCAGAGAGGGTGTGTGAAAACTCTCCCCTCTGGCGATGCCTGTCGGTGGCTACTGCGCATCAGCCTAGTGCTGATGCGTTGTGTCTATCCCTTCCAGCTAGCTCACTGGCATGCGCAAGATCTCGTAAGAGCTCACATGCAGCTGAGTGCCGGCACCCGCTGCAGCCAGGGAGAGCTCTGTCCCTGCTGTGGAGTTAGGGCATCGCCACCTGCAGCTATTGAAATCAACAGTTGCAGATGTCAGAACAGTCAGTGCCCCTGACTGCTCATACATTGCCCTGCATATCGGCGTGCTATCTTTTAGATAGCAGTGCCGATATGTCACTGGGCACACTGCCGCTATAATACATGGTGAAAAAGTGGTATCATAACCAGTGCTGATGCCACTCTCCCCCCCCCCATACCATATCATACATCTACCCCGCTGTGCAGTATGTACACTATATGTAAGGTATATTCTGCAAAAAAAAGAAAATTATATATATTAAAAAAAAACTCCATACCCTCATGAAAACCTTGTGTTTCTCCCTCAATACCTTGCTCTGTAGAAGAACACAAGATCAGTCAGTCGGCAAGCAGACACTCACTACCTTTGACCACTTAACTGGCATGGTCAGATCACATGAGACTATGCCGGCCCACCGTGTCCCATAGTTTTTGAGGAGATCCGTTCTGCAGATGTGCATAATATATTTAAATAATTTAAAAAAATTTTTAAAACTATATTAGATTTTTAAAAATTAAAAAATAACAACTATACTGTATGAATGGTTTTGAAATGAAAAATCGTTAGTGAAGTGGTTAATGAGCCCCTACCATTCTGCGGCTGCTGCGGATCTCCTAGCATCTACCTCTCCTCCACGGGCCAGAGAAGCATATGATGAGCTCCACCAATGATAGCACTAATGGACAGAGAGGCATATGCTGAGCTAAGTCTCATGGGACTTAGGCCCTCATTACAAGTTAATCGTTAGCTGCTGTTGTTCGCTGAGTAGCGATTATCAGCTCCCAGTAATGCACTGTACTGGTGTGCAGTCAGTGTACCCTGGCTCACGATGCTCAGCATTTACTGTAGCTGCCAGTGCCCATTAATCATTGAGGCTCTGGCAGCCAGGTGAAGCTACAGCACTACCCAACTCCCGTGAGCTGTGTAGAAACTTAAAAAAAAAAAAACACCTCAAACTAAATGCTGACCACAGGGGGCACCAAGACAGATGGGCCCAGGGTTACTTACCCCCTGTCACCCCCCCCCCCCCCTTCCTCCTTAATCCAGCTCTGCAGATTGGGACCGGGTTACTGGGAGAGGAGTGACAGGATCTATTCCTGACACAAGCTAGAGTCTGTCACATATTGCTGGATTAACCATGTAACTTGTTGCCACCAGGGGGTATATTTACTAAAATTCGTAATTTACTGAATGAGGTTAAAGTTCAAACACGAATGACATCGAATGTGTGAAATTGCAACTTTATGAATTTTTTACGACTCATTTACTATGCTGTCGTATTCTGCATTTTCGAGTTGACCGCGAGTAACCTCAACCGCTGACCGCAAAGTTCCCACCATTGGATACAATGGAGCGCCTATGCGCTACATTGTATCTTCAGTGCGCAGCCTCATTGACAGTACAGGAGCGCAGAGCCAATCAGGAGAGTGCCACGACGTGGCGCTCCCTGATTGGCAGAAGGGACCCTCTTTGACAGGAGTCAGGGGGGTCCTGGCAGTTGGGGAAAGGGGTCCCATGTGTAAACATGGGACCCCTTTCAGTGCGTGGTTCGGGTTTACGGTTTGTTTTTTTGCCAAGTACGTGGATTATAAAGAGGACACTTGCTACACTGGATTATGTGAGTATAATATTTTTCACAGGTACCCCGTGGAGTCTACATGGAGAAGTGGACCGAGCCTCGTGTGTACATAGGTATGTATGTGTGTATGTAGGTGTGCATGTATGTAATAAAGTTTTACTGTCACGGTGTGTGTGTCCTGTTTTTTTGGGGGTATTTTTTTTGTAGTAGTACTACAGGTACCAGCGGGCCTGTTTCTCCACCACATGCCGGTACTTGTGGTTCTCCAAGTACCAGCTTGCGGGGGAGGCTTGCTGGGACTTTTAGTACTTCTACAAAAAACAATATTCTTATTTTCTCACAAGGCTATCAGCCCCCCATCCGCCGCCCTTGGATGGGGGGGACCAGCCTTGGGCTTCACCCCTGGCCCTTGAGTGGCTGGAGGGGGGGACCCCTTGATTTAAGGGGTCCCCACTCCTCCAGGGTACCCCGGCCAGGGGTGACTAGTTAGTGATTTAATGCCAGGGCCGCAGGGACCTATATAAAAGTGTCCCCCGGCTGTGGCATTATCTCTCTGACTAGTGGAGCCCGGTGCTGGTACAAAAAATACGGGGGACCCTACGCTTTTTGTGCCCTGTATTTTTTGCACCAGGACCAGGCGCAGAGCCGGTGCTGGTTGATCAAATATGGGGGAACCCCTGTCATTTTTTCCCCCATATTTTTTCAACCAGGACCGGCTCAAAGAGCCCGAGGCTGGTTTTGCTTAGGAGGGGGGATCCCACGCATTTTTTTCCCTTAAATTTAACCCTTTCACACCCCTTCCCACTGATAAATATGCACGGATCTCACGGATCCGTGCATGCCTATCAGAACACGGTAAAAAAAAGCAGGTCTATTTTAAAACTGCTTTTTTTTTAGATTTGTATTTTTTTCACGGCAGTGTTTGGCTATTGCCGGCAGTGTTTGTGAAATAGAATTTTTAGTAAATTACCGAGTTGTATCAAATAACAGCCGTATTTGACCGATGGTGTATTCATTAGAGATGAGCGGGTTCGGTTTCTCTGAATCCGAACCCGCCAGAACTTCATGTTTTTTTTCACGGGTCCGAGCGACTCGGATCTTCCCGCCTTGCTCGGTTAACCCGAGCGTGCCCGAACGTCATCATGACGCTGTCGGATTCTCGCGAGGCTCGGATTCTATCGCGAGACTCGGATTCTATATAAGGAGCCGCGCGTCGCCGCCATTTTCACACGTGCATTGAGATTGATAGGGAGAGGACGTGGCTGGCGTCCTCTCCGTTTAGAATAGATTAGAGAGACACTTGATTTACTAATTTTGGGGAGCATTAGGAGTACTCAGTAGTGTACAGTGCAGAGTTTTGCTGATAGTGACCAGTGACCACCAGTTTTATTTATAATCCGTTCTCTGCCTGAAAAAAGCGATACACAGCACACAGTGACTCAGTCACATACCATATCTGTGTGCACTGCTCAGGCTCAGGCCAGTGTGCTGCATCATCTATTATCTATATATAATATTATATATATCTGTCTGACTGCTCAGCTCACACAGCTTATAATTGTGGGGGAGACTGGGGAGCACTACTGCAGTGCCAGTTATAGGTTATAGCAGGAGCCAGGAGTACATAATATATTATATAGTGAGTGACCACCAGACACACAGTGCAGTTTATTTAATATATCCGTTCTCTGCCTGAAAAAAGCGATACACACAGTGACTCAGTCAGTCACATACCATATCTGTGTGCACTGCTCAGGCTCAGGCCAGTGTGCTGCATCATCTATATATATTATATATCTGTCTGACTGCTCAGCTCACACAGCTTATAATTGTGGGGGAGACTGGGGAGCACTACTGCAGTGCCAGTTATAGGTTATAGCAGGAGCCAGGAGTACATAATATTATATTAAAATTAAACAGTGCACACTTTTGCTGCAGGAGTGCCACTGCCAGTGTGACTAGTGACCAGTGACCTGACCACCAGTATATATAATATTAGTAGTATACTATCTCTTTATCAACCAGTCTATATTAGCAGCAGACACAGTACAGTGCGGTAGTTCACGGCTGTGGCTACCTCTGTGTCGGCACTCGGCAGCCCGTCCATAATTGTATATACCACCTAACCGTGGTTTTTTTTTCTTTCTTTATACATACATACTAGTTACGAGTATACTATCTCTTTATCAACCAGTCTATATATTAGCAGCAGACACAGTACAGTGCGGTAGTTCACGGCTGTGGCTACCTCTGTGTCGGCACTCGGCAGCCCGTCCATAATTGTATATACCACCTAACCGTGGTTTTTTTTTCTTTCTTTATACATACATACTAGTTACGAGTATACTATCTCTTTATCAACCAGTCTATATATTAGCAGCAGACACAGTACAGTGCGGTAGTTCACGGCTGTGGCTACCTCTGTGTCGGCACTCGGCAGCCCGTCCATAATTGTATATACCACCTAACCGTGGTTTTTTTTTCTTTCTTTATACATACATACTAGTTACGAGTATACTATCTCTTTATCAACCAGTCTATATATTAGCAGCAGACACAGTACAGTGCGGTAGTTCACGGCTGTGGCTACCTCTGTGTCGGCACTCGGCAGCCCGTCCATAATTGTATATACCACCTAACCGTGGTTTTTTTTTCTTTCTTTATACATACATACTAGTTACGAGTATACTATCTCTTTATCAACCAGTCTATATTAGCAGCAGACACAGTACAGTGCGGTAGTTCACGGCTGTGGCTACCTCTGTGTCGGCACTCGGCAGCCCGTCCATAATTGTATATACCACCTAACCGTGTTTTTTTTTTCTTTCTTTATACATACATACTAGTTACGAGTATACTATCTCTTTATCAACCAGTCTATATATTAGCAGCAGACACAGTACAGTGCGGTAGTTCACGGCTGTGGCTACCTCTGTGTCGGCACTCGGCAGCCCGTCCATAATTGTATATACCACCTAACCGTGGTTTTTTTTTCTTTCTTTATACATACATACTAGTTACGAGTATACTATCTCTTTATCAACCAGTCTATATATTAGCAGCAGACACAGTACAGTGCGGTAGTTCACGGCTGTGGCTACCTCTGTGTCGGCACTCGGCAGCCCGTCCATAATTGTATATACCACCTAACCGTGGTTTTTTTTTCTTTCTTTATACATACATACTAGTTACGAGTATACTATCTCTTTATCAACCAGTCTATATATTAGCAGCAGACACAGTACAGTGCGGTAGTTCACGGCTGTGGCTACCTCTGTGTCGGCACTCGGCAGCCCGTCCATAATTGTATATACCACCTAACCGTGGTTTTTTTTTCTTTCTTTATACATACATACTAGTTACGAGTATACTATCTCTTTATCAACCAGTCTATATATTAGCAGCAGACACAGTACAGTGCGGTAGTTCACGGCTGTGGCTACCTCTGTGTCGGCACTCGGCAGCCCGTCCATAATTGTATATACCACCTAACCGTGGTTTTTTTTTCTTTCTTTATACATACATACTAGTTACGAGTATACTATCTCTTTATCAACCAGTCTATATATTAGCAGCAGACACAGTACAGTGCGGTAGTTCACGGCTGTGGCTACCTCTGTGTCGGCACTCGGCAGCCCGTCCATAATTGTATACTAGTATCCAATCCATCCATCTCCATTGTTTACCTGAGGTGCCTTTTAGTTGTGCCTATTAAAATATGGAGAACAAAAATGTTGAGGTTCCAAAATTAGGGAAAGATCAAGATCCACTTCCACCTCGTGCTGAAGCTGCTGCAACTAGTCATGGCCGAGACGATGAAATGCCAGCAACGTCGTCTGCCAAGGCCGATGCCCAATGGCATAGTACAGAGCATGTCAAAACCAAAACACCAAATATCAGTAAAAAAAGGACTCCAAAACCTAAAATAAAATTGTCGGAGGAGAAGCGTAAACTTGCCAATATGCCATTTACCACACGGAGTGGCAAGGAACGGCTGAGGCCCTGGCCTATGTTCATGGCTAGTGGTTCAGCTTCACATGAGGATGGAAGCACTCAGCCTCTCGCTAGAAAACTGAAAAGACTCAAGCTGGCAAAAGCACCGCAAAGAACTGTGCGTTCTTTGAAATCCCAAATCCACAAGGAGAGTCCAATTGTGTCGGTTGCGATGCCTGACCTTCCCAACACTGGACGTGAAGAGCATGCGCCTTCCACCATTTGCACGCCCCCTGCAAGTGCTGGAAGGAGCACCCGCAGTCCAGTTCCTGATAGTCAGATTGAAGATGTCAGTGTTGAAGTACACCAGGATGAGGAGGATATGGGTGTTGCTGGCGCTGGGGAGGAAATTGACCAGGAGGATTCTGATGGTGAGGTGGTTTGTTTAAGTCAGGCACCCGGGGAGACACCTGTTGTCCGTGGGAGGAATATGGCCGTTGACATGCCAGGTGAAAATACCAAAAAAATCAGCTCTTCGGTGTGGAGGTATTTCACCAGAAATGCGGACAACAGGTGTCAAGCCGTGTGTTCCCTTTGTCAAGCTGTAATAAGTAGGGGTAAGGACATTAACCACCTCGGAACATCCTCCCTTATACGTCACCTGCAGCGCATTCATAATAAGTCAGTGACAAGTTCAAAAACTTTGGGTGACAGCGGAAGCAGTCCACTGACCAGTAAATCCCTTCCTCTTGTAACCAAGCTCACGCAAACCACCCCACCAACTCCCTCAGTGTCAATTTCCTCCTTCCCCAGGAATGCCAATAGTCCTGCAGGCCATGTCACTGGCAATTCTGACGAGTCCTCTCCTGCCTGGGATTCCTCCGATGCATCCTTGCGTGTAACGCCTACTGCTGCTGGCGCTGCTGTTGTTGCCGCTGGGAGTCAATGGTCATCCCAGAGGGGAAGTCGTAAGCCCACTTGTACTACTTCCAGTAAGCAATTGACTGTTCAACAGTCCTTTGCGAGGAAGATGAAATATCACAGCAGTCATCCTACTGCAAAGCGGATAACTGAGTCCTTGACAACTATGTTGGTGTTAGACGTGCGTCCGGTATCCGCCGTTAGTTCACAGGGAACTAGACAATTTATTGAGGCAGTGTGCCCCCATTACCAAATACCATCTAGGTTCCACTTCTCTAGGCAGGCGATACCGAGAATGTACACGGACGTCAGAAAAAGACTCACCAGTGTCCTAAAAAATGCAGTTGTACCCAATGTCCACTTAACCACGGACATGTGGACAAGTGGAGCAGGGCAGGGTCAGGACTATATGACTGTGACAGCCCACTGGGTAGATGTATGGACTCCCGCCGCAAGAACAGCAGCGGCGGCACCAGTAGCAGCATCTCGCAAACGCCAACTCTTTCCTAGGCAGGCTACGCTTTGTATCACCGCTTTCCAGAATACGCACACAGCTGAAAACCTCTTACGGCAACTGAGGAAGATCATCGCGGAATGGCTTACCCCAATTGGACTCTCCTGTGGATTTGTGGCATCGGACAACGCCAGCAATATTGTGTGTGCATTAAATATGGGCAAATTCCAGCACGTCCCATGTTTTGCACATACCTTGAATTTGGTGGTGCAGAATTTTTTAAAAAACGACAGGGGCGTGCAAGAGATGCTGTCGGTGGCCAGAAGAATTGCGGGACACTTTCGGCGTACAGGCACCACGTACAGAAGACTGGAGCACCACCAAAAACTACTGAACCTGCCCTGCCATCATCTGAAGCAAGAAGTGGTAACGAGGTGGAATTCAACCCTCTATATGCTTCAGAGGTTGGAGGAGCAGCAAAAGGCCATTCAAGCCTATACAATTGAGCACGATATAGTAGGTGGAATGCACCTGTCTCAAGTGCAGTGGAGAATGATTTCAACGTTGTGCAAGGTTCTGATGCCCTTTGAACTTGCCACACGTGAAGTCAGTTCAGACACTGCCAGCCTGAGTCAGGTCATTCCCCTCATCAGGCTTTTGCAGAAGAAGCTGGAGGCATTGAAGAAGGAGCTAAAAGGGAGCGATTCCGCTAGGCATGTGGGACTTGTGGATGCAGCCCTTAATTCGCTTAACAAGGATTCACGGGTGGTCAATCTGTTGAAATCAGAGCACTACATTTTGGCCACCGTGCTCGATCCTAGATTTAAAGCCTACCTTGGATCTCTCTTTCCGGCAGACACAGGTCTGCTGGGGTTGAAAGACCTGCTGGTGACAAAATTGTCAAGTCAAGCGGAACGCGACCTGTCAACATCTCCTCCTTCACATTCTCCCGCAACTGGGGGTGCGAGGAAAAGGCTCAGAATTCCGAGCCCACCCGCTGGCGGTGATGCAGGGCAGTCTGGAGCGACTGCTGATGCTGACATCTGGTCCGGACTGAAGGACCTGACAACGATTACGGACATGTCGTCTACTGTCACTGCATATGATTCTCTCAACATTGATAGAATGGTGGAGGATTATATGAGTGACCGCATCCAAGTAGGCACGTCACACAGTCCGTACTTATACTGGCAGGAAAAAGAGGCAATTTGGAGGCCCTTGCACAAACTGGCTTTATTCTACCTAAGTTGCCCTCCCACAAGTGTGTACTCCGAAAGAGTGTTTAGTGCCGCCGCTCACCTTGTCAGCAATCGGCGTACGAGGTTACATCCAGAAAATGTGGAGAAGATGATGTTCATTAAAATGAATTATAATCAATTCCTCTGCGGAGACATTGACCAGCAGCAATTGCCTCCACAAAGTACACAGGGAGCTGAGATGGTGGATTCCAGTGGGGACGAATTGATAATCTGTGAGGAGGGGGATGTACACGGTGATATATCGGAGGGTGAAGATGAGGTGGACATCTTGCCTCTGTAGAGCCAGTTTGTGCAAGGAGAGATTAATTGCTTCTTTTTTGGGGGGGGTCCAAACCAACCCGTCATATCAGTCACAGTCGTGTGGCAGACCCTGTCACTGAAATGATGGGTTGGTTAAAGTGTGCATGTCCTGTTTTGTTTACACAACATAAGGGTGGGTGGGAGGGCCCAAGGACAATTCCATCTTGCACCTCTTTTTTCTTTTCTTTTTCTTTGCATCATGTGCTGATTGGGGAGGGTTTTTTGGAAGGGACATCCTGCGTGACACTGCAGTGCCACTCCTAGATGGGCCCGGTGTTTGTGTCGGCCACTAGGGTCGCTAATCTTACTCACACAGCTACCTCATTGCGCCTCTTTTTTTCTTTGCGTCATGTGCTGTTTGGGGAGGGTTTTTTGGAAGGGCCATCCTGCGTGACACTGCAGTGCCACTCCTAGATGGGCCCGGTGTTTGTGTCGGCCACTAGGGTCGCTAATCTTACTCACACAGCTACCTCATTGCGCCTCTTTTTTTCTTTGCGTCATGTGCTGTTTGGGGAGGGTTTTTTGGAAGGGACATCCTGCGTGACACTGCAGTGCCACTCCTAGATGGGCCCGGTGTTTGTGTCGGCCACTAGGGTCGCTAATCTTACTCACACAGCTACCTCATTGCGCCTCTTTTTTTCTTTGCGTCATGTGCTGTTTGGGGAGGGTTTTTTGGAAGGGACATCCTGCGTGACACTGCAGTGCCACTCCTAGATGGGCCCGGTGTTTGTGTCGGCCACTAGGGTCGCTAATCTTACTCACACAGTCAGCTACCTCATTGCGCCTCTTTTTTTCTTTGCGTCATGTGCTGTTTGGGGAGGGTTTTTTGGAAGGGACATCCTGCGTGACACTGCAGTGCCACTCCTAGATGGGCCCGGTGTTTGTGTCGGCCACTAGGGTCGCTAATCTTACTCACACAGCTACCTCATTGCGCCTCTTTTTTTCTTTGCGTCATGTGCTGTTTGGGGAGGGTTTTTTGGAAGGGACATCCTGCGTGACACTGCAGTGCCACTCCTAGATGGGCCCGGTGTTTGTGTCGGCCACTAGGGTCGCTAATCTTACTCACACAGTCAGCTACCTCATTGCGCCTCTTTTTTTCTTTGCGTCATGTGCTGTTTGGGGAGGGTTTTTTGGAAGGGACATCCTGCGTGACACTGCAGTGCCACTCCTAGATGGGCCCGGTGTTTGTGTCGGCCACTAGGGTCGCTAATCTTACTCACACAGCTACCTCATTGCGCCTCTTTTTTTCTTTGCGTCATGTGCTGTTTGGGGAGGGTTTTTTGGAAGGGACATCCTGCGTGACACTGCAGTGCCACTCCTAGATGGGCCCGGTGTTTGTGTCGGCCACTAGGGTCGCTAATCTTACTCACACAGCTACCTCATTGCGCCTCTTTTTTTCTTTGCGTCATGTGCTGTTTGGGGAGGGTTTTTTGGAAGGGCCATCCTGCGTGACACTGCAGTGCCACTCCTAGATGGGCCCGGTGTTTGTGTCGGCCACTAGGGTCGCTAATCTTACTCACACAGCTACCTCATTGCGCCTCTTTTTTTCTTTGCGTCATGTGCTGTTTGGGGAGGGTTTTTTGGAAGGGCCATCCTGCGTGACACTGCAGTGCCACTCCTAGATGGGCCCGGTGTTTGTGTCGGCCACTAGGGTCGCTAATCTTACTCACACAGCTACCTCATTGCGCCTCTTTTTTTCTTTGCGTCATGTGCTGTTTGGGGAGGGTTTTTTGGAAGGGACATCCTGCGTGACACTGCAGTGCCACTCCTAGATGGGCCCGGTGTTTGTGTCGGCCACTAGGGTCGCTTATCTTACTCACACAGCGACCTCGGTGCAAATTTTAGGACTAAAAATAATATTGTGAGGTGTGAGGTATTCAGAATAGACTGAAAATGAGTGTAAATTATGGTTTTTGAGGTTAATAATACTTTGGGATCAAAATGACCCCCAAATTCTATGATTTAAGCTGTTTTTTAGTGTTTTTTGAAAAAAACACCCGAATCCAAAACACACCCGAATCCGACAAAAAAAATTCGGTGAGGTTTTGCCAAAACGCGGTCGAACCCAAAACACGGCCGCGGAACCGAACCCAAAACCAAAACACAAAACCCGAAAAATTTCAGGCGCTCATCTCTAGTATTCATTCGTATTTTTTTTCTTTGACATCAAAAAAAATACGAATGCCCTCATCACTGCCGAGATTTGAGTTTAGTAAATTCCCGAGATGACACTTTGATGAAAAAACACCAAATCGGTCAAAATCGGGAGCTTAGTAAATATACCCCTAGAACTGGTAAGGAGGTAACTCCAAAAATGGGGTGACTGTGGCTACACCTTCAGGCCGCTGTGTTCCATGCGAGTGCCCTGCTTGCCTACCTCTAGATCCGCTCCTGGGAGTATCATTATACAATGTAATAAAGCATATTGGGGTAAATGTACTATAGCGGCATGGATCAAAAACAGCGGTGGTACTTGATAAAAGTCTTTGCATGCTGAAGCATTCAGCTGAAAGCCCAAAGAATGACTAGCACCAACAGTACTTGGTAATAGCCTTTAATAAATAGAAATAAATATGGGTTTTCTAGCTTTAATAACTATAGTACTAGGTCTCTTACAAAATCTGTCAGTATCACTAAATAAACGCATTTAGATATTTTTTAACCAGCCAAGAGACTCTTTACATTGTGTAATATATACTGTATTATTTCATATTATATGTCTGTGTTACAGCAATCACAACTTTGCGTTATGTATTTAATTGCTATGAAGGTGCTAGTTGTCTCATCTAGAAGAAGGTATTTAATAGAGATGAGCTGGTACGGTTCTCTTAGAACCGAACCCTACCAAACATTACGTCCCGAGCCTGAATCCGAGCCCGGCTCGGCTTTTGCCGCCAGACTTGGAAACCAGAACGAGGCAAAACTTTATCATCCCGCTGTCGGATTCTCACGGGTTTTAGATTCCATACAAGAAGCCACGCTTCGCCACCATTTTCACTCCAGTCCTGGAGAGTGTAGCGAGAGGACGTGCCTCCTCAGTGTGTGTGCATGAAAGTGGGTGGCACTTGGGGTGGTGACCTGCTCTTATGTGTCATTCCAGTGCTGTCTTGTGCTGCATCAGTCCAGTGGTGGTGTCTTGTGCTGCATCATTCCACTCACAGTGGTGTGTCCTGTGCTGCCATAAGTCCAGTGCTGCTGCTGTATTGCTGTATAAGTCCAGTGCAATGGTGCTGTGTTGTGCTGCATCAGTTCAATGGTGGTGTCCTGTTCTGCCATAAGTCCAGTGGTGGTGTCCTGCGCTGCCATAAGTACAGTGCTGCTGCTGTATAAGTCCAGTGCAGTGGCGCTGTGTTGTGCTGCTAAATGTCCAAATGTCCAGTGGTGGTGTCCTGTGCTGCCATAAGTCCAATGCCACCGCCATATAAGTACAGGGGTACTGCGTATAAGTCCAGTGGTACTGCTGTATAACTCCAGTCCAGTGGTACTGCTGTATAAGTCCAGTGGTACTGCTGTATAAGTCTAGTCCAGTGGTATTGACGTATAAGTCCAGTTGTACTGCCATATAAGTCCAGTGCACTAATATTGCCGTATAAGTCCAGTGATACTGCTGTATAAGTCCAGTGGTACCGCCATATAAGTCCAGTGGTACTGCTGTATAAGTCCAGTGATACTGCTGTATAAGTCCAGTGGTACTGCCGTATAAGTCCAGTCCAGTGGTACTTCCGTATAAGTCCAGAGGTACTGTTGTATAAGTCCAGTGATACTGCCATATAAGTCCAGTGGTGCTGTCCTGAGCTGTATATTATTTACTCCAAATAAAGTGGTTATTAATATGTAATCCAAATTATTTTTACAGGGTGTGCCCTTTGTTGTGTAGGGATACGCTCTCCTGTGCCGCATATTGTTATATAACTCCAGAAAAATAATGGAGAAAAAAATTTGGAGGATAAAATAGGGAAAGATCAAGAATCACTTCCTCCTAGTGCTGAAGTTGCTGGCACTAGTCATGACATAGATGATGAAATGCCATTAACATCGTCTGCCAAGGCTGATGCCCAATGTCATAGTAGAGGGCATGTAAAATCCAAAAAGCCAAAGTTCAGTACAATGACCCCAAAAAATAAATTTAAATGGTCTGAGGAGACACGTAAACTTGCCAATATGCCATTTACGACACAGAGTGGCAAGGAACGACTAAGGACCTGGCCTATGTTCATGACTAGTGGTTCAGCTTCACATGACGATGGAAGGCCTCATCCTCCCAATAAGAGTTAAGCTGGCAAAAGCACAGCAAAGAACTGTGCGTTGTAATATGGTATCACAAATCCCAAAGGAGAGTCCAAGTGTATCAGCGTTTGTGATGCCTGGCCTTCCCAACACTGGACGGGAAGAGGTGGCTCCTTCCACCAATTGCACGCCCTCTGCAAGTGCTGGAAGGAGCACCCACAGTCCAGTTTCTGATATTCAAATGGAAGATGTCACTGTTGAATTACACCAGGATGAGGATATGGGTGTTGCTGGCGCTGAAGAGGAAGTTGACAATGAGGATACTGATAGTGATGTGGTTTGTTTAAATCTGTCACCGGGGGAGACAGTTGTAGTCCGTGGGATGAATAAGGCCATTGTCATGTCTAGGCAAAATACCAAAAAAGCCACCTCTTCGGTATGGAATTAATTCTCCATAAATCTGGACAACAGGTGTCAAGCCATGTGTTGCCTTTGTCAATCTGTAATAAGTAGGGGTAAGGACGTTAACCACCTAGGAACATCCTACCTTATACGTCACCTGCAACACATTCATCAGAAGTCAGTGTCAAGTTACTTTGGGTAAGAGCATAAGCATTCCACTGACACCTAAATCCCTTCTTCCTCTTGTACCTAAGCTCCTGCAAGCCACAACATCAACTCCCTCAACGTCAATTTCCTCTTCAGTCAGGAACATCAGCAGTCCTGCAGGTGATGTCACTGGCATGACTGAGGAGTCCTCTTTTAACCGGTATTCCTCCAGAGGATCCTTGATGTGGTACGCCTACTGCTGCTGCTGCCACCGCTGCTGTTGTTGCTGTTGGGAGTTGATTGTCATCCCAGAGGGGAAGTCGGTAGACCACTTGTACTACTTCAACTAAGCAATTGACTGTCCAACAGTCCTTTGCGAGGAAGATCAAATATGACAGCAGTCATCCTGTTGTAAAGCAGATAACTGAGGCCTTTACAGCTATGTTGGTGTTAGACGTGCATCCGGTATCCACCATTGGTGAAGTGGGATTTAGACAATTGATGGAGGTAGTGTGTCCCCAGTACCAAATCCCATCTAGATTCCACTTCACTAGGAAAGCAATTCCCGGACCCTACAGAGACATTAAGAAAAGTATCCTCAGTGTCTGAAAAAATGCGGTTGTACCCAGTGTCCACTTAACCACGGACATGTGGACAAGTGGAGCAGGGCAAACTAAGGACAACATGACTGTGACAGCCCACTAGGTAGATGTATTGCCTCACGCAGCAACAACAGCAGTGGCACCAGTAGCAGCAACTCACAAACACCACCTCATTTCTAGGCAGGCTACGCTGTGTATCACCAGTTTCTGTTAGAGGCACACCACTGAAAACCTCTAACGGAAACTGCGGAACATTATCGCACAATGGCTTTCTCTACTTTGACTCTCCTGGGGATTTGTGATATCGGACAATGCCACCAATATTGTGCATACATTACATCTGGGCAAATTCCAGCACGTCCCAAGTTTTGCACATTCAAATAATTTGGTGGTGCAGAATTTTTTGAAAAATGACAGAGGTGTGCATGAGATGCTGTTGGTGGCCTGAAAAATTGTGGGCCATTTTTGGCATTCAGCGACCGCGTGCCGAAGACTGGAGCACCAGCAAACACTCCTGAACCTGCCCTGCCATCACCTGAAGCAAGAGGTGGTAATGAGGTGGAATTCAACGCTCTACATGCTTCAGAGGATGGAGGAGCAGCAAAAGGCCATTCAAGCCTATACATTCACCTACGATATAGGCAAAGGAGGGGGAATGCACCTAACTCAAGCACAGTGGAGAATGATTTCCGTGTTGTGCAAGGTTCTCCAACACTTTGAACTTGCCACATGTGAAGTCAGTTCAGACGCTGCCAGGTCATTCCCCTCATCAGGCTTTTGCAGAAGCAGCTGGAGAAATTGAAAGAGGAGCTAAGACGGAGCAATTATGCTAGGTATGAGGGACTTGTGGATGAAGCCATTCATTCACTTTGCCAGGATTCAAGGGTGGTCAATCTGTTGAAATCAGAGCACTACATTTTGGCCACCGTGCTCGATCCTAGGTTTAAAGCTTACGTTAAATCTCTCTTTCTGGCAGACACAAGTCTGCAGAGGTTCAAACACCTACCGGTGTGACAATTGTCAACTCAAGCAGAACGTGACCCCTCAACAGCTCCTCCTTCATTTTCTCCCGCAACTGGGGTTGCGAGGGAAAGGATAACATTTCTAAGCCCACCCTCTGGCGGTGATGCAGGGCAGTCAGGAGCAAAAGCTGACATCTGGTCCGGACTGAAGGACCTGCCAACTATTACTGACATGTCTTCTGTCACTGCATATGATGCTGTCACCATTGAAAGAATGGTGGAGGATTATATGAGTGACAGCATCCAAGTAGGCATGTCAGACAGTCCGTATGTATACTGGCAGGAAAAAGAGGCAATTTGGAGGCCCTTGCACAAACTGGCTTTATTTTACCTAAGTTGCCCCCCCTCCAGTGTGTGCTCTGAAAGAGTGTTTAGTGCAGCCAGTAACCTTGACAGTGATCGGCGTAGGAAATTACTTCCAGAAAATGTGGAGAAGATGATGTTCATCAAAATGAATTACAGTATAAATTTCTCCAGGAAGACCTTAACCAGCAATTGCCTCCAGAAAGTACACAGGGACCTGTGATGGTGGATTCCAGTGGGGACAAAATAATACTCTGTGAGGAGGAGGATGTACATGCAGAAAGGGGTGAAGAATTGTAGGATGAGGACGACATCTTGTCTCTGTACATCCAGTTTGTGCAAGGCGAGATGAATTGATTCTTTTTTGGTGGGGGGATTAATTGCCTCTCTTTTTTTGTGGGGGCCCAAACAAACCAGTTATTTCAGCCACAGTCATGTGGCAGACCCTGTCGCTGAAATGATTGGTTTGTTAAAGTGTGCATGTCCTGTTTATACAACATAAGGGTGGGTGGGAAGGTGGGACGGCCCAAGGACAATTCCAAGTTTCACCTATTTTTTTTTCATTGCATTATGTGCTATTTTGGGCCTTGTTTTTAAAAGTGACATCCTGCAGTGCCACTCCTAGATGGGCCAGGTGTTTGTGCTGCCCACTTGGGTCGCTTAGCAAGTCTTCCAGCTACCTCATTGTACCACTTTTTCTTCTTAGCATTATGTGCTTTTTGGGGGCCTAGTTTTTAAAAGTGCCATCCTGTCTGCCACTGCAGTGCAACTCCTAGATGGGCCAGGTGTCTGTGAAATCGGTGTAACCTTTTGGCCTAAAAACAATATTATGAGGTGTGAGGTGTTCAGAATAGACTGGAAATGAGTGGAAATGAATGTTATTGAGGTTAATAATACCATAGGATCAAAATTACCCCCACAATCTGTGATTTTAGCTGTTTTTATTAAAAATCATCCAGATCCAAAACCAAAACACGAAAAGTGCCCGCCGCACATCTCTAGTATTTAAATACAGAAAAATACATAGACATGAAAGCAAACACACATCTGATTGCTACACTCATCAAGTGAGTGAGGTGGCTGGCTGTGGATGATATGATGAGAAAAAGATTTGTTAAGCAGCTGCATAGGTATTGTAATGGGTTCTTAATTGTAGGAACAATTATACCTGATGAAAAGTAACACTTTAAGGTGTATAAAAATAACATTTTTTTTCTTTTATCCAAATGTTTAATTTTAGCAAAAGAATTAAGCACATATACTTATGCTTCATTTAATTTTATTTCAAATAATTACTACCATTACTGTTAATATGGTACTACAGTATACAGTATGTAAAACTGACACATTTTTGAGGCATGTTTTTTCTCTTTTTTCAAAGTTAGATAATATACTGAATAATGACCAATAATATGCAACAGCAAATTTAGAATTGTTTATGCAGTAACCACACAAATTATCTTTGTTTTCAGCAAAATGGACAGCAAAGGGTCTCATTCTGGTTCACACACAAGACCGATTGCATCCAGTGGGGGGTTTTACCTATGGGCTACAGGACTGCAATAAGAAAATAATTCCTCTCTGGGCGCCGCAAATGAGCTGCACAGGAAAGTACTAAATAGAACACCAATCTATACAACCTTGTAGAAAAAGAAAAAAGTACGATCTCACTTTTGCGCTCAATGTCCAGAAAATTCAGTTTTGCCACAGTGGACCGTGATATGCAGGATTTATGGTGATGGACGCTTACATGTAAGCTTACTTCTGTAAGACGTGATGAAAACTCATAAAGGTTTCTTTTGTTGGCCTTACGAACACAGTGTGTTGTTGTGGGTGACAGATTTGACTATACATAGTGGGGGATAAATAGCTATTGGTATCCGGACCCATTGCTATTGGCTATCAACATCATCCTGCCTTTTCCCACATGGTATGGTTTTTTTCTGTTCACTCTTTTGTTTGTACTCTAATAAAGAGTGTCCTTGTCCTAATTGGATTGTATCTCTGGCTTTGATTTGTTACGAGGGATATTGGGGTCCATCTACCTATATGAAGTGATCGTAAGGCCAACAAAAGAAACCTTTATGAGTTTTCATCACGTCTTACAGAAGTAAGCTTACATGTAAGCGTCCATCACCATAAATCCTGCATATCACGTTGGGTGCCTTGAAAAAGAGGTGGAAGCTTGAACTTTCCAGTTTTGGGACTATATCCACATTTCCATTCCCTGTATTACACAGTGGTGAAAGATCTGGTCTCAATGCAGTATTATACTATGTTGCATTTTTTTCTTTTTCATATTGAATGAACTACATCGGTCCACTGTGGCAAAACTGAATTTTCTGGACATTGAGCGCAAAAGTGAGACCGTACTTTTTTCTTTTTCTACAGGACTGCAGCCCTCCTCCTCCCCAGTATAATACGCCACTTCAGTGAGCTCAGCTGAGCCTGTTGCAGTCTGTGCGACTGCACCACTCAGTGGCTTCACTGTGACTGCCATTGACACCGAGAGGGGAGGGGGGGTACTCTTTACCAAGGCCGGGGCCTGTTGGAGGGGTCCCACTACCGCTGCCCCTCCCCTCATTGCAGAGATTTGTCATGTTAAAAAATGACATACTATTTGTTGCAAAATACAGTTTAATATAGGAGAAAACTTGCACAATATACTGTAGACCACTTAGAAATGTATCTTCTGATGGTTGTGAGAGGAGAAAGAACAAGGAGGGCATTTGATATGACAGTAGTGTCATAAACCTTCAGGCTTGTGCACTCTGCATTTTCATGAGCACAAAAGGAGTTAAGTTGGTAAAGGGCAGGATGTTTATCTTGTGTAGCCAATGGGATGCTTTCCTGGCTGGTTTTGGGTTGGCATTATTTATCAACATGTAAAACTTGTTGCAAATGATAAAACTTGTTGCATATGATAAATGATGCTCCAGCTCCTAACTATCATGTGTTTGAATAATTACAGTTGGGAGCTGATTGGCTGGAGCATCATTGATCATACACAAATAGTTTTATAATTCACAAACAATTAATGGGCCCCTATGTTGGTGAGCTTTAGGTAGGAGGCCTCTTTTTGTCTAAATGTTTACCACTCTCCCACCCTATGTTGTTTTTTTGTGTTTTGTCAGCTTTAGTTGTCATGGTTGTGGTGTAGCCGGAATACTGGCGCAACAGGACTGTTCCCACTTGTGGGTAACTCTTTGTGCTTGCCCTGCTGCCGGCATACTGATGGCCGGGATGCTGCTGTTGGTAAAGTATATTGACGGCTGGCATCCTGGCCGCTAGTAAATCATACTGAATCTGGTCTTAGGCACAAGGTCAGAATCGGTTAAGGGACGCCACCAGTCCAGGTGGGTCCTGTCCTTCCCAACTACGTGGGTGACATCTCAAGTTGATAGCTATGGCACAGTTGACCTATATTAATTATGTATTTCGTCCCATAGGGGCTTGGCAGATGGCCATTACCCTTATGAGTTGTTTGGCAAGGATGTTGAGAAGTTGTTTATTTGTGGGCAGTTTATTTTTAGGCAGTGGGCCCTGGTTACCTTGTTTAAGCTATACCTTGCCAGATTGTTCTCACCCCATCCACCTCCACTTCATAGCCACTTTAAATTTTATATTAACATTTCCGCTAAATAAAAAGCAGACCCTTTTCCCCGCCAAGCTTGTTATGTGTCGCTATTTAAAGGTAAAATAAGTATTGTGTGAATGGAGTGTGGGGTGCATCAGCTGATAGAGAGTTTAATAAATAGGGCTCTCAATTAATTTATTATTCAAATAGCTGACAATTTGTAAAACCATTACACACTTATTTAAAGATTTGGGGGCAGATGTATCAAAGCTTTGAGAGAGATGACTAGGAGAAGATACTTTTAGCAACCAATTAGCTTCTACCTGTTATTTTATAGACTGTGCTAGAGAAATGATAAATACTGTATAAAGGATGATGATAATAATCATCATCTTCATCATAATAATAATAATCATCATCATCTATGCGTTAATGATGCCTGTGAATTAACATTCAGTTTGCGTTGTCTATAAAGTTTGTGAATATGACATATCCTCTCTATTATTCCTATTTTTGTTGTCATGTTAGTTAGCACAGGGTTTGGAGCTGACATTGATTAGGCTTCTATTCTATTGCCATTCTTCTGCTGAACCGGTACAGTGTGAGTGGCCTGGTATAGGCTTTATACAGATGGCTACAGCGCCGACTACCTTGTTCAGGGTGGGAGGAGCGCCAAGCAGATATAAACATACATGTGAAGATATTTTTAATATACTGTATGTGCTGGCAGTGTATCCTGAATTGACAGCATCAATTTATGTATTACAACCAACATTCAGAGCCCATGACTCGGAATTAGGCTTCACTCTTTGAAACCCGCCTCCAGCACAGATATTTATTTGATGCTGTTGCTAGGATGCCTTAATATCCACTCTCTCCAAACACTTGAAGACCCCCAACTTTCCCTACAATACTGTGGGTGTTGTTGTTCACGCCTCTCACACAGCTAGAGTCCTTGGGAGCAGCTGCACTAGATCAGTCACTCTCCTCATCTAACTACCTCTAGCTGCCTCTATCTTTTCTATCCTCTTCTCTCTAGCCCCTCACCTTTCCTGCCCTACACTCTTGCTAGCCATCAGGCAAAAAACCAGGACAGTCATTAGTATTTTATAGTATAATATAAGTCTTGAAAGTGTGACAGTACTTATATGTATAGATTCACCATTAGTATATCTATTTTACCCAAATACAAATTCCATTAAACACATATAAATAACTACTTATATTGCTTAACTTATCATACATTATTAACTATATAACAATATCCTTACTAACCTTTATAAATATAGTCAATCCATGATGGGGTTACATTACCTTTACAAGTATGGCTGTTCAATACAAATTCCTTTGTTTCCTTTTTGACCTTTCATCCATAGGTGAGTCAGTTGCAATGTCTAAGAATGTATCAAAATCTTCTTGTGAAATACAATGCAGTTATATTGTTCCCCAATGACAAATCGGGCATTTTTAACATAGTTAATTTCCCTGATTCCTCAATGGATCACCTATTATCACTGGCCACCGATCGGCGGATCTGGTCAGCGTATCGGCAGTGCCAGTGGTTTGGGGAAATGGGGCTGCTGATGTTTGGGTGCCTTAAGTCCCCTCTTATTGGGTATTGAAAGAATTGGCACTTTTCCACTTAACTTCCATGTATGAGAAAGTTCTTTCCTTTTAATGTTACATAGCTAAATAACTTAGTTGACTCACTGCTTTACATTTAATAACCTTTGAAGATGGGCTATTACTAGAGTCCTTGTTGGGTACTAAATGTCACTTGATAAACGCAGGTACACCACAATAAAAAAAAACATATGAGGGTAACCCAAAAAATGAATAGCTGTTAAAAAAAAAGGTTTTTTTTTCAAACACAGAGGACTTTTGTTTCTTTCTCCACAGAATCCCTTCATTTAAGCATTTTCAAATCTCTTCACAAGTTTTAGAATCCTCTTGTACTTAGCTGCCCCCAGTCCACTGGTGATATCAAGCTTCAACTCATCATCACTTCCAAACTGTTTTTCCCCCCAGGAACTCTTTAATGTTAGTTAAAAGCAGAAAACTGCTTGGAGCAATATTTGGCCTAATATCGGAAACCTCCCATCCAAAAATGTGACATTTGATGGGCATCCTGGTTGATCTTTGTCATGCACGTTTGTCCATTATTGAACATATTACACCACTTTCTCACATCACTATATACCTGCTTTAACTGACAATAATTTGGGCTAGTGTTATTGTCTGTACATTTAAGAATCAAATAAAACTCCTTACTTCCCAGTTGGAGGGATAGTAGGTAGATTTATGAAAAGTGCCTTTGTATCCTTATTTGTGTTGACCCACTTCAATGCATTATCATGGTGAAGAAGGATCTCACTTCGACAAAATGTATTATCAAGTCAGAATTCAATATGGGAGTGCAGTACTTCACCTCTCCGTTGATATGTGCCTCCCACATAGGCATACAATTTTTGGTGACTGCACTAGTAGTGAGCATGTGTCATTACATTATTGACAACACAAAATAAAGCACATTGAGAACAACCAAGCTGACAATGCCAGGAGGACTGATGAAATTGGTAAAGAAAAGAAACGATACTAGCAATGTTAAAAAGCTTTAATACATTAGCTAACTCACCCCTTCACATACAAATACTAAGAGGATACAATAATGCATAGGCGCTTAGCATCCCAGGCTTTGTGCACACATCGCGGCTTTGATAAATGCAGGGATGCGGTATCTGTGGCACAGATCGTCCACGGGTACCCTGGATCATCACTTCATACATCTACCCCTGTGAATTGTAGTTTTTATTGTAACAATGTGCAACATCCTTAAAAACAACCATTACAACACTTCACTCACAGAATAACTAGAAAACAGGTTAGGGAGATTGGATTTTACCAGCCCGGGTGGTTTCTTGGATTTTAAGAACTTGTCTGAGACCTTTTTGTGGGTTCTCGGACACTCTGATAATTGTTTCGCATTTTTCCCTCTGCAGCTGTCACATGTGTACCATCTTTTAAATTGGTTTTGTTCGTTAAATGTGTGTATGTGTTAATAAATTACTGTACTACACATGTGGCCCTCCTCTTCTCTCTGTTTTACATGCTGGTCTCTCTGTGACATATTTGGTGAGAAGGAGGTGCAAAATTTTGAAGAGTGGACATCCCTGCATCAGTTAAAGGGTTTTATATAATTTTTATGGTCCTTTCCATTAAATGTATTGTAATTTAACATCTGGTCTAGGCGCCTGGTGGTACCTGTAGCCATAATTTTTTCCTGTTCTTTATTCTGTTTATTGTGTTTTGGAGAGACACTTTAACTGGTTACGGGCACTAGAGGGCAGCCCTGCAACATAGTTGCGCAACACACGGGGTAATCAGACCAAATTTTTCGTTTTCCAGGTTAGGGAGACCCCATGACCATGAACTGGGGAAGGCAAATTATCTGCGTGGTGGGAATGCACGATCTTTAATTTCTGAATTACCCTTGTACATGTCACATTGTTCTAAATGGAAAACATACCATGGAAATATAGTAGAAGAAATCTCTTTAATTACATAATCCGTAATTATTCTCTAACATAGAGGCATCATTTTCTCCATAAGCAGTCTTTTCTTTCATCCCCTTTGTGTTGCAGTTACCATATTGATTTTTTTTTTGTCAAGGTGAACATAAATATCATCGACAATCAAAAGCAAAGCAAAGTGTCTAATGGGCAAATTATATCAATTAAAGAAAACAAAAAACTTTCTTATTTCAGTCAAGCAATTACAATTTGAAAACAGTATTACATAAACAAATGACTAATATAGCCAGAACCCTACAAATCATACATTTTATTGACATTATTTTTCTTTTGCATGCTCGCAAAGAACAAACAAAACATTTTTTATTATTAGACACCTCACCCACATGAGTGCTTTTCAAGAAGCAGAGAAAACACATGACACATCCCCAATTAGCTGCATAGCAGCAGCCATATTTGATTGGCATTTCCAATAGAAAAAATTATCAGAGGGAACATTGAGATAACTAGATGTAGATTATGGGGCTCATGTGCAGTTGGACACAAACTATTTTTTCAAACTTTTTCCCCACAATTTTTTTTTTCAACTGTACATGGGAATGAGGCATTAATACAGGATATATTTTGCATGGCATCTGAGATGCATGTTTCACTTATGACCCCTTGAACTGTTGGTTATTTTTTAGACACATAGAATTTGACAGCAGATAAAAACATTTTGGTCCATCTAGTGTGCCCCTTTATTAACCATATTATTACCTCAAACCCTATTTGATCCTTATTTCTTTGTAAGAATATCCTTTTGTATATCCCATGTATGTTTAAATTGCTCTACTGTATTAGCCTCTACCACCTCTGATGGGAGGCTAGTCTACTTGTCCACTACAAATTGGGGTAGAATATCTTTTTTGGTGGATGTGACTATTTATTTTCAGCAGTTTTATGCAAAAAGTTAAGAAAGATAGGGGCACATGTACTAAGCCCTGGAGAGAGATATAGTCGAGAGAGATAAACTACCAACCAACAACTACTGTCATTATTCAAAGACAGCCTGTAACATGGCAGTTAGCAGTTGATTGGCTGGTACAGTGGGGTCTATGTACTAAGCCTTGATGAGAGATAAGTGAATGGTAGAAAGGTAACAGCCAATAATTTCCTAACTGCTGTGTTAAAGGCTGTGTTTGAAAAAAAGACAGGTGCGGATTGGTTGGTACTTTATCTCCATACACTTTATCTCTCTCCAAGGCTTAGTACATAGGGCCTAATTCAGAGTTGATCACAGCAGCAAATTTGTTAGCAGTTTGGCAAAACCATGTGCACTGCAGGAGGGGCAGATATAACATGTGCAGAGAGAGTTAGATTTGGGTGGGGTGTATTCAAACTGAAATCTAAAATGCAGTGTAAAAATAAAGCAGCCAGTATTTACCCTGCACAGAAACAAAATAAACCACCCAAATCTAACTCTCTCTACACATGTTACATCTGCCCCCCCTGCAGTGCACATGGTTTTGCCCAATTGCTAACAAACTTGCTGCTGCGATCAACTCAGAATTACCCCCATAGATCCCTTTATATCTCCCCACATTATTACTCTCCAAGACTTAGCACATCACCCGCATACACTAGCAGCCAATCTGCCCCCCGGACCTAAACCCCTGTAGTTAGTGTTAGGGACTTACCCAATGAGAGGTTACCTGGTTATTACAGGTTGAGCTAGTGTGAGATACTGCACCTGCACCTTTTTCCCCTTGTACATACATCTGCCCCGAAACCTTGCAAATATCAAAGCCATAGGTGAAACAAACGTATAACCTATCTCAGTTGTCTAGTTAATCTATGTAGATGCATGTCTGTGTTCAGATTCGACTACAGAAAACCGTCCAATTGAAATTCTGACAATTAATATGTAAAACAAAGGTTGGTATTGCAAAAAATATACACAACTTTCTGTAATATATCAAAAGAATTGATGTGTTTGCAGTGGCGCACCCAGGGGGGGGTTTCCGAGTACCCAGAAACCCCCCTCCACTTAAATTTTTTTTTTTTTTTTTTTAGCTGCATGAGTATTATTAATGACTGTCTAGCGTCCTCTGCAGCCTGCTGTCTTCCTGGTGGCACTTGCAAGTGCAATAAAAGTTTACTTTATTTTAATTATAGTACATATATATCCATGTGCCTACATATATACACATGTATATACATACATACATACATATAAACACACACACACATATGATAGATATATATATATATATACATGTGTATATATATGTGTACTGTATGTGTGTGTATATAGATATATATATATATATATGTATGTATGCATGTTTAATATGCTATGTATATGTGTATATGGGTTCATCTCCCGGCGGCCGGCCTCCCGGCGACCAGCATACCAGCGCCGGGAGGCCGGCCGCCGGCTTACCAACAGTGTGGCGAGCGCAAATGAGCCCCTTGCGGGCTCGCTGCGCTCGCCACGCTACGCGCGCCACACTATTCTATTCTCCCTCCAGGAGGGTCGTGGACCCCCACGAGGGAGAATAAGTGTCGGTATGCCGGCGGTCAGGCTCCCGGCGCCGGTATGCTGGTCGCCGGGAGCCCGACCGCCGGCATACTGAAGACCACCTGTGTATATGTATGTGTGTGTGTATATATATATATGTGTGTGTAGATATATGTATATATATATATATATATAGATATATATAGATATATATATACACACACACACACACACACACACACACAGACACACTAGTTTTACGGACCCAGCATATACTGGGTCACCTCAGTCCCCACCCCCGTGATTGGCTCCGCCCAGTTCTGGAAACCCCCCCATGCAAATCCTGCGTTTGCCACTGGTTTGGCAAGCATGTTAATGAGTGCCCTCAGCATACTTTATGTGTTAAGAACAGAATACATTGATTGATAAGTGACCATCCTTTCTATGCTGGAATCCTAAATGATATGGTGTACACTGGCTGAATACTAAACATTAATACTCCCCAGAAAAAAAAAACAAGAACAGTAATTGTAACAACCTTATTACTCTGTATAGAATGTCTTGGCTCTTAATAACTATTTTATTGCATATTTTAATTCACAGATACTTTGAAATACTAATTTTAGAGTAAAGCATTTGAATAATGATCACCAAATTTGCCTATGGTATTTCTGCTCTAAAGTTAAACCATCCAAATCTATATCTAGAAACTATAACATCTCCTAAAACAAATTAACTTATGTAGTAGCAGTTAATCCTGGGTGTCAAGAAATGCTGCCTATTTCCTAAGTAATTTAAAAGATAATTTCCCTCTGGACTCAACAGCATTTAAATATGCTGTTCAGATTGCTTGTGGATCTACTTCTCAGAGAAGAAAACCGCACAGCACAGTTAATATAATTTACTAGCAAAGACAAAGCAAAGCCTATTTGTTTCATATTTTAAAAACTTAAAGGTCTGTATTGGATTAAGAAAACTCTCATTAACATATCTGAATTCAGAAGTGATATTGCAGTTGCTCCTTAGGGCTCTATCTATCATTCAGTGATAACCTTTTTGTCTCCCATTTTCCATGGGAAAAGGGGTTATCACAGTCATGTGCAGTTTATCTAGAAGGTTTCCATAGAGAAATCAATAATTTCTCTGGTGGATTCCTACCTAACAGTATTTTCTGGCTTTGCTGAGTTAGGGATGGACATTGAGAGCCAATGGTTAGCAACTATTGATATTACTGGCTAGATGGATATAATTTTCCTGTTCGATACTGGGTTTGCAATGGTTGCTAGTCATCACAAGCCTTCTTCCAATGCTCATCTATCTTCTGCATTAATATCAGCTGTTGACCAGGGCCAATTCTGTACCAAGTGGAGCCCAGTGCGACAATTTCCTTTGCCCCCTCACTGCACCCATAGTCTCACACACGCACACACATTCCCCCTCACATATTACACTGACCCCCACACACAGGCCTCCTCACAGATCACACTGCCTCCACATAGCCCCTTCTCCCCCCTCAGATCAGACTTCCTCTACACAGGTCCTGACCACCCTTGCAGATAACACTGCCTTTACACAGCTCCTCTCCCTCTCTCAGATCACACTGCCCTCACAGACCCTCCTCCCTCAGATCATAAGTCCTCCACACAGCTCCTCTCCCCCTCTCAGATCACACTGTCTCCACACAGCCCATTTCCCCCATCATAGATTACACTATCTTCACCTCACACCTCTGTATCTGCAGTGCAGGTCACATAACTTACTTCTGCTTTCTGTTCTCAGTCTCCACTACTCTAACTCTGCTGCCTGTGTCCCGGCCTCTGGCTCCATCCAGCACATGTAAACAAGGTTTTCAGGCATAGGGGATATCTACCAGCCAGGAAGATAATTCAGGAGGTGGCTGAGGGCACAGGGCTGTGCCCTGAAGGCTATAACACTCCAGCAAGTGGTCCCCTCAGGCCCTCCTTGTGGGCCTGCTGTGCTCACCATGCTGTGGGCTTGGTGGTGAGCTGCGCTCACCACAGATTCTATTCCCACTCTGTGGGTGTTGTGGACACCCACGAGTGGGAATTGTCCCTGTTAGTCGGCATGTTGAATGCTGGGATTTTGAGGGGTTGGGATGCAGGCATCAGTATTGTGTCCATCGGTCACATAATTACATCCCCATACAATACATAATATTATACAATATATAATAAACATGCTTTTATACAAATAAATGTGTTCCTTAACACACAATTCACACTAACATAAACTGACAGATCCATGACTACAAAGACTGCAAATGACTGTGACTGACACAATAATACACAAAACTGTGGCTAACCCACAAAATAACAATGGCCAGGCCTCTCCTCCTCCTCCTCGTATTACCTTCTTTGTTGTTCCTCTAAGAATCAACCCTTTCCACAATCACCTGTGATCCTCCTAGGAACCAACTAATAATCAAGGCTGAAAATGCAGCCTACATGACCTCGCACAAACACATATTTCTAATTTTGTTTTGTATATTTGGACTCAAATGCAGTCAGTGCAGTCTTACATTTTTTCTTTGCATAAATGTATGGGTCATATGAATCAATTTGCCCTCAGACCTACTTTTAACATTCACTAAACTTCCCCAGAGGAGTCACCAACATCATGGTCTACAAATGTACAAGTTAAAGCATATTCAAAGACAGATTGGTTCTTCTAGGATGATCTTTTATACTTCCTGCAAATAAATCAAATGTTATCACCTTTATCAATGAGCCCTATATAGGCTCATCAAACACTCTTAACTTTAGAAAATCCAACTTTAACAGTATGAGGGACGCTTTAAGGGACATCGACTGGGAAATTTAGTTTCAAGGCAAGAATACTACAGAGAAATGGGATTTACTAAAAGCATTGCTTGCTATTTATACTCTCAAGATCATTCCCATGGGCAGTAAACAAAGGAGTATTAATTCCAAACCAATGTGCTTAACAAAAAAGATTAAGGAACTAGTGACCAGAAAGCGGAGAGCATTCAAAAAGTATAAATCGGACGGGAAGGCGGAATCATTCCAGTACTATAAGGACTGTAACAGAATATGCAAAAAAGGAATCAGAACATCTAAAATAGAAACGGAAAAGCTAATAGCAGTGAAAAGTAAATCAAACCCCAAAAAGTTTTTTAAATACATCAACAGCAAAAGATTAAAGATATAGAGCATAGGCCCTTTAAAAGGCAATATGGGCATCCTAATGAAAGGCAACAGGGACATAGCCGAAAAATTAAACGGGTTCTACTCTTCTATATTCACAAGAGAGGACCAGATGGCGTGATTGGTGCATAACCTCAGTAACGATAATGTCCCACTGCTTAATACTTATTTAAGTGAGGAAATAGTCTGTGAAAGATTAAATAAAATTAAGATTAATAAATCACCTGGTCCCGATGGAATTCACCCAAGGGTTCTCATAGAGCTACACTCTGAATTAACAAGACCCCTATATTTGATTTTCAATGACTCACATCAGGAATGGTCCACAAAGACTGGCATATAGCAGAAGAAGTGCCAATATTTAAAAAGGGAAGTAAATCTGAATCAGGTAATTATAGACCAGTAAGTCTTACATCTATAGTGGGGAAGGTACTGGAAAGTATTTTTAGGGACAGAGGTCAGGAGTTCCTTGAAATAAATAAGGTAGACTTTGCTAAAGCTTTCGATGCAGTACCTCACATGAGACTTATCTACAAATTAAGAGAAATCAGGCTAGGGAACAAAGTATGCACTTGGGTTAGTAATTGGTTGGACAAAATAAAGCAGAGTATGGTGGTAAATGGAACATTTTCAAATTGGACTAAGGTACTAAGTGGTGTGCCACAAGGATCTGTACTTGGACCACTATTGTTCAACATCTTCATAAATGATCTAGCAGTAGGTCTAGAGAATACAGTATCAATTTTTGCAGACAACACCAAACTGTGTAAGGTAATAAATTCAGAGGGGGATGCTGAGTCTCTTCAAAACTACTTATTTAAACTGGAATCATGGGCAGCAAAATGGGGAATGAGGTTCAATATAGACAAATGTAAGGTAATGCACTTTGGTAGCAAGAACAGAAATACTACCCACATACTAAATGAGGAGAAACTAGGGGATTTGCACTGGAAAAAGATTTAGATGTTCATATAGATAACAAACTTAGCAGTAGTACCCAAAGTACATATGCAGTGAAAAAGGCAAACAAGATTAGCATGCATAAAGTGGGGAACTGATGCAAGGGATGAAAGTGTCATACTCCCATTATATAAATCACTAATGAGGCATCTCGATTACTGTGCACATCTATGGTCACCATACTACAAAAAAAGATATCCTGGAACTCCAAAAAAAGATATCCTGGAATTAGAAAAGGTTCAGAGACGGGCAACCAAATTGATTACGGGGAGGGAGATGCTAGAATATGAGGAAAGGCTTGTTAGACTAGGCATGTTCACATTAGAAAAGAAGAGATTAAGAGGGGACCTGATTAACATTTACAAATATATAATGGGTCAATACACAGAGCTAGTGGGGGATTTGTTTCTGGTAAGATCATCACAAAGGACATGTGGTCACCCACTTAGGTTTGAGGAGATGGGATTCCACACACTGAGACGGAAAGGTTTCTTCACAGTAAGGACAATACGTATTTGGAATTCCCTGCCTGTGAGAGTAGTAATGGTGGGCTCAGTCACTACTGTAAAGAATGGGCTAGACAAATTCCTAATGGATAAGGATATACAGGGTTATGGTGGGTAATTCATGCATTATAGTAATAATAAAAAAAAAAACCACAACAAACATACAGGAGGAAGTGACATAACAACTAAACATTCACCGTAGTTAAAATTAGTCTAAAAAAATAAAAATAAAATATTACAGTGCACTGTAGGTGATCACTAACAGGTTGAACTTGATGGACACATTGTCTTTTTTGATCTCAGCAACTATGTTACTATGTTACATACTGTAGATCAATAATTAAATCACTCTTAAATACAGCAGCAAAAATGGCTGGAAACGTTTTTCTGTTGATGGCTATGTGGCTAGCATTGTGGACATGTTGAAGTAAAATACCTGTGCCCTCTCATTGAAAAACATAATAGTAGTGATTGTTGCCTTTATGCAGGAAGGAGCATGTTCTAGAACCTCTTGTGGTGAGTTTGGGAAGGTCCCTTTTCAATGCAGATTCTACCAATAGAAAGAGTGAATACAAATTCT
The DNA here is from genome assembly GCF_028390025.1 of Pseudophryne corroboree. Lineage (NCBI taxonomy): Eukaryota > Metazoa > Chordata > Amphibia > Anura > Myobatrachidae > Pseudophryne > Pseudophryne corroboree. The sequence goes on along the minus strand of NC_086446.1, from coordinate 550,055,040 downwards.
TATAAATAACTTTATATTCATCAAACCACTTTGCTGACAAGGCTTTTCTCACCCTTGTGATGAGGTAATTTTTTCACATATGCACTTGCCACACTCCAACATCCATATCAATATTTTTTTATGCAGTTCCCGCTCAACTTATACATAGTTTTTTTCAGAAGAATTTGTTTTTCAGGAATTACCATTATGTCAAAAAATATCCTCAAATGTCCAAAAAATAATTTCTTATTGAAATTTCAAGAAAAGGAACTTAAAGCAAATGTGCTTTTTTTTCCATATTATAAACACCAGAAAGAAATACCTTGTAATTCTTCTTTTAATAGTAATTCAGCTTTCCAAAATAGTATGTGTAGGTTTTGACAAAAACATCTGCACTTGAATTGAAAATGCATTTTATTTTCAAATTGTCATTGTTTCGATTTTAACTCTTATGTGTACGAAGAATATGGTAGCCCAGTAAGGCCTACCATTTTGTAAACTAGACAACCTACTGCATTAAATGAGAGACAACTTTTTTTATGTGAATCGAGATGGGGAGATGTTGGCTTTAGATACGCCACCTGTGGAAAATTAGATTTTTCTTGTTTACTGTTTCCGTTATTGTCTAGTGATAACTGTATAATAACTACTAAAGGGTCACAGTTTGAAAGAGCAGATTGCCTTTTTTGAAGACAGGGTGCCCCTTTGTGTGTGCGGCTAGTATGGGGGAATAAGGCAAAACTTCCCCCTCCTCAATCTATTAAAAATAAAAAAAAATTCTGAGTGCTGGGCAATATTATCTGGTGATCACAGGTGATCACCAGAAAATAGATGCTAAGGGGTCCAGAAACATTTAAATAGGGAACTCAGGTCTGAATTAGGCCCCTGGTCAGTGGATCTCAGTTTCATTTTAGTCTAATATTAGTCAATGATTAGTCATAACGTATGCAAACAGTTTAATGATAAAGTAATGTATTTTGCTGAAGAACATTTCTCTAACATCCTCCTGAGAAGATTGCATATATGTAACTATAGGGGTAATTCAGAGTTGATCACAGCAGCAAATTTGTTAGCAGTTGGGCAAAACCATGTGCACTGCAGGTGTGGCAGATATAACATTTGAAGAGAGAATTAGATTTGGTTGGGTTATTTTGTTTCTGTGCAGGGTAAATACTGGCTTATTTATTTTTACACTGCAATTTAGATTTCAGTTTGAACACACGCCACCCAAATCTAACTCTCTCTGCACATGTTATATCTGCCTCCCCTGCAGTGCACATGGGGGGTAATTCTGAGTTGATTGCAGCAGCAAGTTTGTTAGCAATTGGGCAAAACCATGTGCACTGCAGGGGGGGGGGACAGATATAACATTTGCAGAGAGAGTTAGATTTGGGTGGGTTATTTTTTTTCTGTGCAGGGTAAATACTGGCTGCTTTATTTTTACACTGCAATTTAGATTTCTGTTTGCATACACCCCACCCAAATCTAACTCTCTCTGCACATGTTATATCTGCCCCTCCTGCAGTGCACATGGTTTTGCCAAACTGCTAACAAAGTTGCTGCTGCGATTAACTCAGAATTACCCCCATGGTTTTGGCCATCTGCTAACAAATTTGCTGCTGCAATCAACTCTGAATTAGTCCCTACGGGGGTCATTCCGAGTTGATCGCTTGCTAGCTAGTTTTAGCAGCCATGCAAACGCTATACCACCGCCCACTGGGAGAGTATGTTAGCTTAGCAGAAGTGCGAACTGTTGTATCGCAGAGCGCCTGCAAAAAATGTTTGCGTAGTTTCAGAGTACAGTAGCTCAAAACCTACTCAGCGCTTGTGATCACTTCAGACTATTCAGTCCTGGATTTGACTTCACAAACCCGCCCAGCGTTCAGCCAACCACGCCTGCATTTTTCCTGGAACGCTTGCGTTTTTCCGCACACTCCCCAAAAACGGTCAGTTGCCACCCAGAAAAGCCCACTTCATGTCAATCACTCTGCGGCAAGCAATGCGACTGCAATGCATCGCTAGACCCTGTGCAAAACTACATTGTTCGTTGTGCCCGTACGTCGTGCGTGTGCATTGCGCCGCACAACTGCTGATTTTTTGCCTGATCGCTACGCTGCGAACAAATTCAGCTAGCGATCAACTCGGAATGACCGCCTGTGTGTTCAGTAATTTAAGCTCAGTAGGCTGAGAATGTGTTACATACTGACTTACTGTATTACTCCCAATTAACATATACAAATTAATGCCTTTAGTTTGTTAAACAAGTGCAAAACAATCATATTTTAATTTACAGGTCATATTTATTTTCTGCAAATAACTAGAACATATAATTGTTCTTTAAAAATGTAAAACCCTACTTCCGGTGCTAATTTTGAAAAGGATTTTATATTTAGTTTTAGTATTAGTCACTTTTTTTTGTTTTGTTTCAGTCAATATACAGTCAGTGGATTTTAGTTTTCATTTTAGCCTAATTTAGTCTAATTCTAGTCAAATAAACTGTCCTTGATGATTATTCAAAATTGTTGTCGACAATATTAGTACTGTGTAGAGGTTAATCACTGGTGATTACAGTGATCACCAGATATACATTTCTATGTGGGCACATAGGGCTGATTCATGTTTGTAAGTAAAGCAAAAAAGCAAACAACTGGGCAAAACCATGTTGCACTGCAGATGGAGCAGATGTATAATGTGCAGAGAGATTTAGATTAGGTGTGTTCAAACTGAAATCTAAATTGCAGTGTCAAATAAAGCTAACATTTGTGGGCCACATGCAAAAGCAGATGGCATTCACCGTGCACAAAAAATATTAACGTTTTTGCTGCCCTTGCATGTCAACATGGTTTGTTCCAGACACATTTACTTGCTTTTTTGCTTTACTTACATTGCAAGCATGAATCAGGCCCAAAGTTTAAAGAGGGACTTACCTCTTTCAAACAAGAATGCCCAATCATTCAATCTTGTATGGGTCCCCACCATTTTCAAACATTGTGGTTTTTTACAAGTAAAAGCCATCAGAAATGCATGTACGTGCTGATGGGTCTCATCATCCATAGTGAAATGGTTAAAAGTTCACTGCAGATTTGTTTATGCCAATTTTTTCTAATTAATGTCCTATATGTGCAGTAAAAATAGAACTGGGACTAGAGTGGTAGTATTCTGTTCTCTTTGTGGATAACAAGCTAGAAATTATTTGGCTTGTGATTTAGGGGTCTAACATAAACACACAGAAAAAGAAGCCATTTCCTGGGTGCACTGAGAACCTAACAATTACATAATTTAAAGATAAAACATATCCTTTATTATTGTCATTTAAAATTAGCAGCAATATGAAATATTTAAAATCAAGGAGATAAAGGTAAGTGAAAAAGTATTGAAAGAATGTGAATTAAAATACATTTCTGATCACCAGAGACTGCCACTGCTATGTTGATAATGTATCTTATAATAAAGGCATAATAGCCCCCACTGCTATTCAAAGCTTGTATTTTTGTGAGATTATACTGGCTTCTTAATGTTATTATTTAATATTGATCAGTAATTCCCACTGTTTTTTTTTTAAAGAGTATCAGGTATCACACCCACTATATCAGTTATCATGGATAATATGTAACTCTTTGTTTCAATAAAGCTTTGTTTATAACAGCATACATTTACTTTGTAACATTTATTTTCACACTAATAAACTCAGTGTATGTATGTCTTTATTAATGCAGTTGTACTGATGCTGTTTCTAAAGCTGCATTATCCCTTTCCAAACAATGGCTTCTGAAATATTAATATATGAAGGGGTGCAGTGTGTGCATTTGTAGTTATTTATAAATAGGTACGGGTAGCCGGATCCACACCTAAATAGGTGAGTTTCACTTCTTATTGTGAATATCTACTGAATATCATCAGATGGTCCTTTAACCCATACCCTCATGTTCTACTCAGAATCAGCGATTGTATGCTGCTACATATTCATTGTGCCGGGGTTCTGCACTCGCTAATAACTCCGCACCAATGATAAATCCAATCCCTTGTGTGGGTTCATAAATTTTCTATGATAAGCAGTTATACAAAAATACCTCCTATTCGCTATGAGTAATGTGGTATATTTATCATTCCGATCCTGATAAACCGAGTATTAAATAAATATCTCCACGCCCTCCATTTCATGTGCCTACTAGATAACACATAAATGTATTGTCAGATATACCATATGTACATGTATATACTTAGTGGATATGGGCAGTCAGATCCACACTTTTTATAGTATATTGGTGTGTGGAGTCTGAATCGCATACAGCGGCTCACACAGCCCGCTGTGTGCTGCCGGCTGATTCCGTTTGCACGTGTACTGCCTACAGCCGCCCCCGGGACAGCCGCTGCGTGTTACTGGAGACTACACTGGCGCTCTCATCGCCACAGTCCTCACACAGCAATGCACAAACCGGACCAGCTAGTTCACAGTAAAATAGCAATTACAACATTGTTATTATGTTAGCAGTGGTATTACATAGCACGCAGCAGTCTCTGAAAAAAACGCCAACGCACGTTTCACAGAGGCTGCTTCATCCAGGCATCAACCTGTTTGTCATGATTGACAGGTTTATATACCCCTCCCTCTATTTCTATTGGTCATCACGTAATTCCAGTCTTTTTTACAGACAGAGAATGCCTTGTTTTTTGTACCTATTATGATTCCTACATTGTCTTAATATCATGTTGAAGAGGATTCTTTTTTTATTTTGTATCTAATTGGTAGTATTTATTAGTGATACATCTCTATATATTCCTTCCCTCTTGACTTTATTTTGCATCTTTGCATCATCATAGTCCTAGGTGATTGAATTGTGAAGTTCATATACATTCATTTTCATTTTTAATCATAGATCAATGTATCCTTTCCAATGCCTAGTTTTTTCTCCCACTGAACTGTTAAATTAATTTATTTCTTTAAGTGATTTATTATTAATATTAAGAATTTATTTTAGGTAGAAGAGAGAGGAAAGAGATAATACTGGGATATATAGACAAAAATAAGTATTAACTAGTTAGGGATTTCTTCAGAGTTTTTCCATGTCATTGGGTTAGTTACATTTATATTGAGAACTATTTATGTAGATTACATGATTTTGTAGGTGTTAAGTGACTTCTACTTATAAACCCAAGTGATCTCTCGTGATGGGTGTTTTGCTACAATACTTATAATATTTATATACCTATTTGATACTTATAGGATCCTTATACATAGTTACACTCCATTTGTGATATAAAGTTTTATAGTGATTCTAGTGTAATTTTTTGTAGCTTACTTAGTGTATGGTGTTTTTGTTGGTGATTATAAAGTGTACTGCATGAACTTTTATAATCATTTTTTATAGATATATCCCTATGTCCCTATGTGTACATATATCATTATTTATTTCTCCCCCCCCACACAAACCTGTATAAGCATGTATATATGTGTGTATGCACACCTATATATGTGTGTACATCCACATATGTTCTCTTGTGCCTCCTAGTTGGTGATTTGTTCTGTGATAAAGTGCCAATCCAAAAACTCAATGCCACACCAAACTCTCCAACATAACCCATGAACAGATTTGGGGTTGAAAAAGACCTTTATCTATTTGTGAGGAAGATACTCCTTAAAAAAATCTTCCTATCAAAAGAAATGTGGAAGGAAGATACAACAATTCCACATTGGATGAGTCTGATAATGAGCCCTAAAAATGCTAGAAGAACTCTCTACAGAAGATGAAAACTCTGAAACACTAAGAGATACAACATTGAAAAAGAGATCAACCTTCTTCCCGAATTTCCAAATCTTTCCAGATGCTAAAATGTATTTGAATCTGGTATCCAAGTATTTGGATAGATTATACTGTGGTAGAAATACTCTCAATAAATATAATCTTATGAGAGATGAGAGTGAATCCTTAAAAGAGATTCAAAACTGGAATGATATTGAAGTCAAACCCTCAGACAAAGGGGGCAATGTGGTCCTTTGGAAGAAAGAAATGTACCTGGAAGAGGTCATGAGACAACTGAACAACCAGGAGTGCTACCAAAGATTGATATTCAATCCTACAGCAATTTTTTTTAAAACAATACCAAAATCTAGTGGAAGGACAATTCCGTATAGGAATTATTAATAAAAGAGAAAAAGAATTCCTGGAGGTAACTAATCCTAGAATACCAACATTCTATGCACTCCCCAAAGTCCACAAAAACCTGATGAAACAGCCAGGGAGACCTATAGTCCCAGGAATTGGAGGATTAACTGAAAAGGCGAGTGTGTTTGTGGACAAACATCTGAGAGGTTTTGTTACAGAGTTGCCTTCCTATACTAGAGATACGATGGATATACTTAAAAAACTTGAAAATTTGGTAATCACTCCTGAGACACGGCTATGCACGTGTGATGTTGAATCCCTCTACATGAGTATAGATCACAAAAAAGGAATACAAGCAGCTGAGTACTTTCTAAATATGAAAGGAAAGGACACATTTGATGACTTCATTATCAATCTGTTTAGGTACATTCTCACGAAAAATTATTTTGTTTTTAACGAGAGATTCTACAGACTCAGGGTACAGCAATGGGCAGTACATGTGCGGCAACATACGCCAGTCTGTACCTTGGGTGGTGGGAAAATAAATATGTCTTCTCGCCAGACAATGACCAATACACAGATCATGTGTTAAATTGGGCAAGATATATAGATAACAAATTAATCATTTGGGAGGGAGAAGTTGGATTACTGAAAGAATTCAGAGAAAAACTGAATAAGAACTCCCTAAACCTGAGACTAACCATGAAGATGAGCCAGAAGAGAATTACATTTCTGGATCTCACTATAGAAATTGATGAGGACAGAAAACTGTCATCTGATATGTTCAGAAAAGATACAGCCAGTAACAGCATATTACATGCAGAGAGTTCACATCTACCAGCAACAATAAAGGGTGTCCCAAAAGGAGAATTTCTGCGGACACGCAGAAATTGCTCCAAAGACGATAAATTTAAAGTAAGAGCCCAAGAATTGGGGAAGAGATTGGAACAAAGAGGCTACAGCAAAACCCTGATAAAAAAAAGGGGTTCAAAGCAGCAGCCAGTAAGAGCAGAAGTTCCCTGATCTGCCCGAAAATGAAGAATAAAGAGGTGGACTCTAAGATAAGATTTATGGGCACTTACTGCAGCGAATAGGAGGATATACAAAAAATCCTCCAGAGACATTGGAACATCCTCACCAACGATAAAGAAATGGCTAAGATAATAGGAGATAGGGTGAATGCCAGTTGGAGAAAATCTCCCAACCTCAGAGACAAACTGGTACACAGCCATTTCGAAAACCATAAAAGAAGGAGGAATAAGGATGTTTCCAATGTGGTAACTGCAAAACATGTAAACATGTAGAACAAACAAAGCAAGTGGAAGACAGATATGGCAAAATACACCCCATAAGAGACTTTATCGACTGTAAGACCATAGGGGTCATATACTGTCTAAACTGTGGATGCGGACAAAAATATTTTGGACTTACGAGTAGACAAGTAAGTATGAGACTGGTTGAACATATCAGGAATATAAAAAATGCTGCACAGGATCAGATGAGATTCAAGAATCTCACGCGTGTGGCCAGACATTTCCTCAGGAAACATGGTGGCAATCCAGAGAGTTTAAGAATAAGAGGGTTAGAGAAAATACAGCTAGGAATTTGAGGAGGAGACATGATGAGAGAACTCTTGAAGAGAGAAACCAAATGGATCTTTCTGATGAATAGTGTGTTCCCAGAAGGTCTCAATGAGTATAATCAATTCTCCTCCTTCTTGGACTGAACAAACTTAATCTAAAAGATATTCCTATAGATAAATACACAAAATGAATTATGAAACAGCTATAGATTTGAAAAAATGTGATATATTCACATATATATGGAATATACTTTTGGAGATGGTATAAAATTTGTGATGAATTGGAACTCCATATTTATTACAGAAGATATAATATCCAATTGAAAAAATAGGGGTTCCATATGATTCCAGTGCCGGAAATGAAGGTAAACTAATAATCCTAAGAAAAGGACAAATATCTAAGGGATTAGAGATACATAATAAAATAAAACAGATATCAAGCAATAAACAGAGAATTACATACTTACCCTGGGAACTTGAAGAAATGGGTCGAAGAGAAGAAGAGAAAGAAGTAAAGATCAAGAAGGAAGACCATAAGATACAGTATTTAGAGAAGGAATAAGAGGGAGATCATGGTTAGAGGGTATTAGAATAGAATAGAATATAGATAGAATAGGGTGGAAGATGATTAATAATATTATTGAAACACATGAGAATATACTCATAATAATAAAAGGTAGGTAGCTATGGGGACACGGTTTATATCACAGTTTGGTGTGGCATTGAGTTTTTGGATTGGCACTTTATCACAGAACAAATCACCAACTAGGAGGCACAAGAGAACATGTGTGGATGTACACACATATATAGGTGTGTATACACACATATATATATATACATGCTTATACAGACTTGTGTGTGTGTGGGGGGGATAAATAATGGTATATGTACACATAGGGACATAGGGATATATGTATAAGAATTTTATTATAAAAGTTCATACAGTACACTTTATAATCACCAACAAAAACACCATACACTAAGTAAACTACAATAAATTACACTAGCATCACTATAACACTTTATATAACAAATGGAGTGTAACTATGTATAAGGATCCTATAAGTATCAAATAGGTATATAAATATAATAAGTATTGTAGCAAAACACCCATCACGGGAGATCACTTGGGTTTATAAGTAGAAGTCACTTAACACCTACAAAATCATGTAATCTACATAAATAATGCACAATATAAATGTAACTAACCCAATGACATGGAAAACCTCTGCAGAAATCCCTAACTAATTAATACTGGGATATATAGACAAAAATATGTATTATCTCTTTCCTCTCTCTTCTACCTAAAATAAATTCTTAATATTAATAATAAATCACTTAAATAAATAAATGAATTTAACAGTTCAGAGGGAGAAAAAACTAGGCATTGGAAAGGATACATTAATCTATGATTAAAAATGAAAATGAATGTACAAAATAGGTACAAAAAACAAAAAATATATATTTTAGGGATTCTCTGTCTGTAAAAAAGACTGGAATTACGTGATGACCACTAGAAATAGAGGGAGGGGTATATAAACCTGTCAATCATGACAAACAGGTTGATGCCTTGATGAAGCAGCCTCTGTGAAACGTGCATTGGCATTTTTTCAGCGACTGCCGCATGCTATGTAATACCACTGCTAACATAATAACAATGTTGTAATTGCTATTGTACTGTGAACTAGCTGGTCCGCTTTGTGCATTGCTGTGTGAGGACTGTGGCGATGAGAGTGCCAATGTTATCTCCAGTCACACACAGCAGCTGTCCTGGGGGCTGCTGTAGGCAGTACACGTGCAAACGGAATCAGCCGGCAGCACACAGCGGGCTGTGTGAGCCGCTGTATGCGATTCAGACTCCACACACCAATATACTATAAAAAGTGTGGATCTGACGGCCCATATCCACTAAGTATATACATGTACATATGGTATATCTGACAATACATTTATGTGTTATCTAGTAGGCACATGAAATGGAGGGTGTGGAGATATTTATTTAATACCCGGTTTATCAGGATCGGAATGATAAATATACCACGTTACTCATAGTGGATAGGAGGTATTTTTGTATAACTGCTTATCATAGACAATTTATGAACCCACACAAGGGATTGGATTTATCATTGGTGAGGAGTTATTAGCGAGTGCAGAACTCCAGCACAATGAATATCTAGCAGCATACAATAGCTGATTCTGAGTAGAACAGGAGGGTATGGGTTAAAGGACCATCTGATGATATTCAGTAGATATTCACAATAAAAAGAGAAACTCACCTATTTAGGTGTGGATCCGGCTACCTGTACCTATTTATAAATAACTACAAATGCACACACTGCACCCCTTCATATATTAATATTTCAGAAGCCATTGTTTGGAAAGGGATAATGCAGCTGTAGAAACAGCATCAGTACAACTGCATTAATAAATTCATACATACACTGAGTTTATTAGTATGAAAATAAATGTTACAAAGTAAATGTATGCTGTTATAAACAAAGCTTTATTGAAACAAAGAGTTACATATTATCCATGATAACTGATATTCTTTAGAAAAGAGTCATATAGTGGGTGTGATACCTGATACTCTTTAAATAAAACAGTGGGAATTACTGATCAATATTAAATAATAACATTAAGAAGCCAGAAAAATATAAAGCTTTCAATAGCATGGGGGCTATTATGCCTTTATTATAAGATACATTATCAACATAGCAGTGGCAGTCTCTGGTGATCATAAATGTATTTTAATTCACATTATTTCAATACTTTTTCACTTACCTTTATCTCCTTGATTTTAAAAATTTCATATTGCTGTTAATTTTAAATTACAATAAAAAGGATATGTTTTATCTGTGAATTATGTAATTGTTAGGTTCTCAGTGCACCCAGGAAATGGCTTCTTTTTCTGTGTGTTTATGTTATGTCCTTCCAAGCTGAGGGTAGCACTCCCAAATTAAAATATGTGCAAGCTATACAATTAAGTTGTGATTTTAAGGGAACAAGAACATTTTTTGTTAAACTACACTTACTGCTGCGGGAGTATCTCTTGCTCTGTACATGATTTAGGGGTCTATTTACTAAGCCTGGAATGGAGATAAATCCGACAGAGATAAAGTCCCAGTCAATCAGCTCCTGTTATGTCTCAGGCTGGGTTTGAAAAATGACAGTTAGGAGGTGATTGGCTGGGACTTTATCTTCATCGGATTTATCTCCATCCAAGGCTTAGTAAATAGACCCCTTAGACAATAAGAAAACAGGGGCTGATGTAATAAGCCTGGAGAAGTGATAAAGCAGTGATAAAGCAGAGATAAGTGGAAGGTGATAATGCACCAGCCAATCAGCTCCTAACTGTTAAATTACATATTTGATCTGTTTGGCTTGAGCATTATCACCTTGCACTCCAGGCTTAATACATTTGCCCCAATATTCTTCCACTCTGATCTCATGCAGTGGGTTTCCTTCTATTGAAAAAGTCTGAAGAAGCAGGAAACATACATTTGAAAAGCGTAAACAAGTTAATTATATTTTTCTTACATATGCCCAGGGGTGTAACTAGAACTTTGTGGGCCCCATAGCAAAATCGTGAAAGGGCTCCCCTCCTGCAATGGTGACTATATTGCTCCTTAAGGGGTAGAAGAGAGAGGGGAGTGAGAGACAAGGAGGGTGTAATGGGGATGGAGAAAGAGAGAGGAGTGAGAAAGGGGGTTTCAGGAAAAAATAAGCAATGAGAGGAGGAGAGAGAAGGTATCAGGGAGAGAGAGAAAGAGATGAGAGGGCAAAGAGAGAGGGAGGGGTGTGAGCGGGAGTGACAGACAGTGTGCCAGGGAGGAAGGGAGACAGAAAGAGGGGAGTAAGAGAGAGTGAGTAAATTTCATGAAGAGAAAGAGGGAGAGAGAATGATAGAGAGACATACCATGTCAGGGAGAGAGAAAGAGATGGAGATATTCAGTGTTAGAGAGAGAGACAGATAGTGTCAGAGAGGGAGAGAGAGAGAAAAATAGACAGTTTCAGGGAGAGAGAAAGACTGTCAGGGAAAAAGAGTGAGAGACAGTGCCACGGAGAAAGAGAGAGAGAAAGTGTCAGAGAGAGAGCGTGTCGGGAGGAGCGTGAGGGAGAGAGAGAGACTGTCAGGGAGAGAAAGAGAAAATGTGAGAAAAAAGAGGTGCAAGAGTAGAGAGTTAGGGAGAGATGGGAAATAGAGTAAGGAGCGAGCAGGGAAAAAGAAAGAGAGATGGAGGAGGCATGAGCGAGAGACACTACCTGACTACAGCACAGGACAGGGGGCATAGTCGGATAGACAGAGCACCAGTAGAAGAACAGAATGGGAAAAATCAGAGGAAGTGTAGCAATGTATGTAAAAAAAGAGCATAAATACTACCAAAATACAAAGTATTGAAACCTGAGGCCCTTTGTGTGACCATAAAAACAGGGGAGAAGTCGATTATTCGTATTGGCGTGATATACAGGCCACCAGGACAGGACAAGAACCTATTACAGGACATAACTAAAATGGCATTAAAAGGAGAGGTAATAATCATGGGAAACTTTAATCTTCCTGATGTAAACTGGGAGGTGTCTGTTGCTAGTTCCACTAAATGTAGAGACATTTTATATTCCCTTCAGGGAGCATCCCTCCACCAATTGGTGAGGGACTCCATTTGGGAAGATGCAATATTAGACTTAATACTTACAAATGTAGACAGAATATTGGACGTAAAATTGGGTGAAAACCTGGGATCCAGTGATCATCAAGTAGTATGGTTCAGCATAAAGACAGAGACTCACTCATCCCATACAAAAACAGAGGTGTTGGATTTTAGGAAGGCTGATTTTATAGGGATGGGAAAATGTGTAAGCAATTATTAGGCAGAGTGGAGGAACTTGGAAGCAGTGCAGGAGAGGTGGGAAACATTAAAAAGTGCAATATTAAAGGCAACAGACCTTTGTATCAAAAGTCTTAGGAAAAACACAAGGAGAAGGAAGCCAGTGTGGTATGCAAAAGAAGTAGCAAATATTGTGAAAGAAATATAAGATGGCTTTTAGGAAATATAAGCAGACACAAAATAATGAAGACAAAGACATATATCTTGTTAGACAGGAGACTAAGAAGGTAATCAGATGTGCAAAGGCACAAGCTGAGGAGAAAATGGCCCAGTCAGTGGGTAAAGGAAGCAAAACTTATTTTAGTTATATAAGCGAAAGGAGAAAAACAAAAGGTGGAATTATTAAACTAAAGACAGAGACTTGGAGTCTTGTTGAGGGAGACAATGTAATAGCAGATCATCTTAATAATTATTTTTGCTCAGTATTCACTACTGAAAAAGAAGGGAAGGGGCCACAGTTAAGTTGCAATGATATTCAAGAAAATGAAACAAGTACATTTACAGGGGAGAAGGTCCTAACAGAACTCTCAAAGCTGAGAGTGGACAAATCTATGGGGCCAGATGGGATACGTCCAAGGATACTAAAAGAACTTAAAGAGGTGTTGGTAGCACCATTGACAGAATTATTCAACTAGTCAGCTACAGGAGTAATTCCAGAGGACTGGAAAAGAGTGAACGTAGTCCCAATGCACAAAAGTGGAAGCAAGGAAGATGCAAACAACTACAGACCAGTGAGTCTTACATCAGTAGTAGGGAAATTGATGGAAACACTCTTAAAGAAAGGATCCCAAACAGCATTGATTCACTGGGGGGAAATCATGTCAAACAAATCTTATTGACTTTTTTGACTGTGACTAAAGTGATGGATAAAGGTGGAGTGGTGGATATAGCTTATCTAGACTTTAGTAAGGCTTTTGACCCTGTTCCACATCGCAGATTGCTAAATAAACTTGGAAGCTTGGAATTGAATACTAGGATTATTGAATGGATAAGATCTTGGTTGCAGGATAGAAAACAGAGAGTTGTGGTAAATGGAGTGCATTCACAGGAGGGAAATGTTACCAGTGGAGTTCCCAAGGGATATGTACTTGGACCAGTGCTTTTTAATATCTTTATTGGTGACATTGCAAAAGGCATTAAAGGGAAAGTATGCTTTTTTGCAGATGACACAAAGGTATGTAACAGGGTAGACACACCAGGTGGGGTAAAACAAATGACTGAGGATCTAGGTAGACTAGAGGAATGGTCAAGAGTGTGACAATTACAGTTTAATGCCAAAAAATGCAAAATCATGCACTTGGGTCTCAAAAATCCAAAGGCTAAATATAGTATTAATGGCACTATACTGGAAACTACTGAGGAGGAAAGGGATCTAGGAGTCACTATTTCAGGTGACTTAAAGGAAGGTAGGCAATGTAACAAAGCAATGAGGAAGGCTAGTCAGGTGCTTGGCTGCATTGGGAGAGGAATCAGTAGCAGAAAGAAAGAAGTAATAATGCCACTGTATAGGTCATTGATACGGCCTCATCTAGAATACTGTGTTCAATTCTGGAGGCCGTATCTTCAAAAGGATATTAATGTATTAGAGACTGTACAAAGAAGGGCAACTAAAATGGTGCATGGCCTACATCACAAAACATACCCAGAAAGACAAACAAATCTCAATATGTATAGTTTGGAGCAGAGAAGGTAAAGGGGGGACATGATAGAAACTTTAAAATATATCAAGGGTTTTAACAAAGTCCAGGAGGGAAACATTCTCCATATGAAAAGAAGGAATAGGACACGAGGACATGCACTGAGACTGGAGGGGAGGAGGTTCAGGAGAAATATGAGGAAAAATTACTTCACAAGAGGGGTAGTAGACAAGTGGAATTTCCTCCCATCAGAGGTGGTAGAGGCTAAGACAGTAGAGCAATTTATACATGCATGGGATAGACATAAGGATATCCTTACAAATAAATAAGGATCAAATAAGTTTTGAGATCAAAATATGGTTAAAAAAAAAGGGCAAACTAGATGGGCCAATGGTTCTTATCTGCCGTCAAATTATATATTTCTAAATGGGGCATAGATGAATAGACAGACAGACAGATGTGGGGAAACATAGACAGATGGATGGACAAAGCACCATATGGGGCAGGGACGTGCAGTCAGGGGAGGTAGGGGAGGCAGTGGCTCCCCTGTCATTATTGATTAAAATAATACAAAGAAGATACTTTTGACACATATTTTGTGTTATAAGTATCATCTTTATATTATTCAATTCATTTTAATACTTTAAATTGGATTAGGGGGGCACCGATAGCAATGTCTTCTATTGACAATGGGAATGGGAAAATGCGGGGGGCGAGGCCAAGCACTTGGGCTGTAAAAGCCCATTAAAAAAATGCTGAAAGCGGCACTTCTACAAGTGCCTTGTTGACAGGGACACCACACTCATGTCAGCAAGGCAGCTGTGATTGGACAGCGGATCCAGTGCTGATCCACTGTCAAATCACCCACACACCGTGCAGCGGGCGGAATTGGTGGCAGGAACCTGTGGCAGAGACGGATTATGGGGCGGCATAATCCAGAGGAGAGTGTGCTCCTGTTTCATCGCCCCTGGTGACCTGTCTACGGTAACTCCTGATCATGCAGCCGCACGATGCGGGAGAAGGAAATGCAGAGAAGAGGCAGTAGCAGTGCACAGCGCTTACCTGTCCAGACTGCAGCCGGCCGACAGGAAAGAGGAGGGAGAGGAGGATAACATAGCCAAATGCAAATGCCGGTGCGGGTGGCATTGGATAGCTTTCTCTCTCCCCTCCCTGCACTTTATAGCCTTATGTGTGAGTGAGGAGCTAGGAACCAGTGTGTGCCTTTGTGAGGAGGGGGGTTTTAGCACTAGCTTCTTGGGACTCAGTCAGGCCTCATCACAGGTGTGTGTTGATAAGAAACAGAAATAAAATAAAATAAATAGAACAGAATGTGTTAGCTATGGACCACAGGGGCATCAGGGGAGTAGGAGGGGACAATGCAGTGAAGCATCAAACGACACATAAAGTAAAAAAAAACTCACCCCCCTGCTCACATAAAGGTAAACTCACTGGGTGCCAACCAATCTGATACCGCAATACAGTTCGTGGTACATAGAATACAGAGGCGGCACTCCATAAATATTCAAACAAGAAGACCAAATTGGTAAAGCTTTACCAATTTGGTCTTCTTGTTTGATTATTTACACAGTGCCGCCTCTGTAATATATATATATATATATATATATATATATATATATACACACTGTACGTATGTATATATATATATATATATATATACACTGTATATATATATATATATATATATATATATATATAAATACCTAAGGTGCGCTATAGAATATACTACCAGGGCAATCCCTCAATTGGCATATAAGGGTAGTTCTTTCAGGATAATATACCCTGTTGGCTGTAATGTCACTCACAATGAAAATACAAATTTTATACCTGAATATTAATTCTTGGTATATAGTAAAACATTTCACATCATTCAAAAGATACACATGATTATTATATAAAATCGAATGTACAATATACAATTAGACATATGCCTGACCACTATTTCAGGAGGTATAATTTCATTTTCCACTTCACCCTTATAGGTAAAATATACAAGATGGAGATCTCCTATAGTTGGTACAAGCTGTAGTGCTGACGACCCAACGCGTTTTGTCCACTACGGGACTTCATCAGGGGTACCAATCTTAAAAAAACACATAAAATAACAAACACTTTTCACATGAATAATACCAACACTTAAACATATAGAGTGACATAGTAGTGTATTACCAATATAACTAACATATTTATTATGTATTATACATGTAGTCCACATTAACAAACAAATACATTCCTACACATGTATATACATACATAAACATACATATATGTATTGACAGAGGAGGTTGAATTGAATCAAAAGCTAGACAAGACATTTAGAGGATACATAATTAGATAATATACCCAATCACCAATATAAAGTGCTCGTAATTATATGGTATAGTTCTTAATACCCCTAAACTGTGCATAATGCTAGAAATAGAAAATAGTTTTAGGAGAATAGGTGATAAATTAGTTATCCTTTAATACATACCAACAAATATATTTTAATAGGTACTAGGTTGTTTTATATCTCATTAGATCATAAGCCGATTATCCAAAATGGCTTTGATAAACCCTATTTAGAATATAAAGTATTCATTTCTTATAAATTGGCCTTTTATGTAATAATGTAGATGTTTCACCTTATAAAATACATACCAAATCCTCCTTACCACAATGGGTTACCCGTAAACTTTATGTAAGGAATTACAACTACATATACAGTATTCCTATTATACAAGAAATTAAATATTTGTGGTCATACCATAACATCCAATTGACAAGTGTGTGAATCACACCTAGATATTCTAACAAAATTTTTTTTTTTAATCTATAGATTACAAAATTGAACATAGAACAGTAACTGTTCGTATATACACTTATAAGTGTTTATAAATATTTTTATCATTTAAGTGTTTTACAATCCCTCATATACCATTTATGGTCTAGTCCCCAATATAATACATAATTTATATTACATTCATCAGTATCTTAGCAAGGGCTCCCAAGAAGAACAATACTCTCCAATTGAAAAAAATGTGTATATCCTCCCTTCTATTCAACCAGAATGACAAGATTCCCTCACTATGGGATATTTATACCCCTTAGTAGGTGACATCACTTCCTCCCCCTATTTTATTAGAAATAGGAACTTACTTTACAGAAAATATCATCTAATGAATGGATAATTTAATATATTTCAAAAGAAAAACAATACTTCACTATTTTTAGTTTTTATATTATTAATTTTATCCATAAGAACCCTGTACTTAGATATAAAAACTTTAATTAGTCCCCTCATTAAATTCGGGACCACAATGCATAGCGCCGCTGGAGCGCAATTATGCGCTCCAGCAGCTTAATATAGGAGTTAATTGTCTACTTCCTGCAGGTGGAACACATTACTATTTCCTGCGCTCCACATAGATTCTAATAACCCGTTTTATAAAAAGTCCGGAAGCACATACCCTTTATTCGAACTGCCAGTGGAACGCAAGCTGCGTTCCACCTACAAAGCAGAATGTATTCAAAACATACTGTACAGCGCTCTGCCTAATAAAAAGATATCCAGAAATAAGGACTATATATGTATGAAACGCCGTTTGCATTCTAACTACAGAAAATATATTAAACAGATTGTCTGGGCCAAAAATAACAATCAAAACATCCTGGATACTTTAGTATATATGGGACACAAATATTAGTCAAGGTGTCCTGGATGTTGTAGTGTATATAATATAATGAGCATATTATCCTATATGTTAACTATTTAATTTCATTTTTCATTATTTACTTACTCAATTAGTGGGGTTCTAATAACTACTAATTTACTTAATTAATATGAAATTTAAATAGACTTAGTGAATTATATAGAATTCCTATATGGTAATAAACAGTGTGATCTTTTAACCCCTATTTATTATATTATGTTAATTATATTACTGTGATCAATTATACTGAATAATGATATTAGTAATATAGAATAGAATCAATATCATTATATCTAGTGCTATATTTAATCTATTTAATTGTGTCTCCCCCCACCTGTGCTATATTGAATCTATTAATTTATGTGCCCCTACCCACTAAGAGTATTTTAATATACCTAAGCCCACTACAGATGACATATTATCTTCCCATAAATACCCCCAGCTCTCTGTAGATAACCTATTTAATCGGAATTCATAATGATGTCTGATTTTTTAGAATGGTAATTATAATCCCCCTTTATTAATCTATATGTATGTATATGTTACTTCTTAAAAGCCACATGCTGTACATATATCTCAATAACATCGGATTTTACAAATACAGTGCATACACATCAGAGGGTGCCACTTACTATACACATATTACAATTACATTAACTTTCATAGGCATATATACATTTAATATATATATATATATATATATATATATGTTTATTCAGACGCGGTGCACTAATTGGGGTTCCCGGTCACTCTACGAAGAAAAGACACACAAAAAAACCCTCATGTCGACCTTTTTCCATGTCGACATTGTTCCTGTCGACCTTTTGTCCATGTCGACCTTTTGTCCATGTCGACCTAAGGTGTGTCGACCAATTGGCGTCGACCTAATGTTTGTCGACCTTTTTGCTGTCGATCCTGAGTCCCAGACCCCTCTTTAATATGTTCAAGTATTGTAAATGTAAGGTCATTGATATTGGATCCATGAAATTCACTAAAATGTCTTGGAAGACTATATGTCTTTATATTGTTTTTGATATTCCTCAAGTGCTCCTGGATGTGGCACTTGGTACATCTTATAGTTTTACCTATATATGAAAGGTTACAACTGCAGGTAATTCTATAAACCACAAAAAAGGTATTACATGTGACCACACCTTGCAGTGTATATGTAACACTGTTTTTGTGCCTGTGGAAAAAACTTATTTTCTCCATAAGCCTACAACAATTGCATCTATTACATGGAAAACAGCAATCTCTCTTAGTTAGGAAATTACTCTCGTTTCCTCCTCAATATATATATATATATATATATATATATATAAACAGTGCCGAATTGTATCTATATATATATATATATATATATAAAAAAATATGTAGATACAATTCGGCACTCTCCGTGGTAAATTGCTTTGTTGCCTTCCCAAGTAGATGTACAAGTAACAAATGTCCAAAGGAGCAGGCGGCACTCGAAGACTTGCAATGCAAAGGTGTTTATTTTCTACGTTTCAGGGGACAAACCCCTTTCGTCAGGAGATTAAGACAAAAGTGAGCTGAAAAGGTTTAAATAGTCTACCACGCAGGCCCTCCTGTTTTTAGTGCCCCGGGCCCTCCAAGGCTCAATCCGGCCCTGCCTGGCAGTGACTGGCATTGGAGCTGTCCCGGCTACAGCAGCGGCGGCCCTGAAGGCAGTTGTGGTGGGAAGCCCAGAGTTGTGGTGCATGCAGTGGCAGTGAGGGATGCCAGCTCTCCTTCCTCTGCCCTCCCAGCCAGTAGCAGCGGCACAATCCCAGGTGCCTACACTGTCCCGGACACCCAGGTGAGAAAAGGGGGCCGCTGGGCTGGGTATTGCATTGATATATATATATATTATATATATATAAAATCAGTGCCTACCCAGCCTATGACCTCACCGCACGTCACTGATTTGGGTGTATAGATGGACAGACAAATGGACAAGGGGACATAGATTAATGGACAGAGCACCCTGGGGGGTATAGACAGGGACAGACAGAGGAGGGTTGAGCATAGATGTACAGATGGACTGGCATAGATGGACAGAGCAACATATGGGGCATAAATAGATAGATTGACAGACGGACGTGGGGGTCATGGACAGACAGAACACCATATGGGGGCATACTGTAGATAGACATATGGACAGGGCCCAGGCACAGATTAATGGATGGACGGGGGTTTATAGACAGACAGATTGTAGGGGAGAGGGGGGCTCAAAGTCAGTAGAAGTGTGTGGTACAGATTGTTAGCCACACAGGGCCAACGCTACTGCAGCTATCATTAACATATATAATAGATGGTTGAAGAAATATCAGCAGTGCTGTTACCTTTGTTCATATTTTTGAGAATATAATAATATTTACAAAATATCCAGGGATAGTCACGTCAATATAAAACTGGAAGTAATCCACAACCTAGGAGACAAATCTCTGTAGACAATTTACCTTATTAGAGTTTTTATGTCCCTTTTATTTTTCTTAAAGTTCAAAATGAATACAGAAACATTTGCATGTATCGAAAACAATAAGCTTGCTAAATGTATCTTAAAATCCATTCTTTTTTTATCCAAATTTAATCCATAAAAAGTATATGTCTCCACATGAGGGGTGTAATCTCTTTCACATGAGCCGATGGTATACAGACAGAAAAAGAGATATTACATATGAGCTCACCAGATGTTCAGGAAGCACAATCTAAATGGTAATTGTAATCATATGGGTAAATGTAATCCCGGGTCTCTCGTTGCTGTATACCCATGGCTTTCCTTTCCGATACTGGATGCTCTGTCAGTGTATGCACAATGCTGATATTTATGGTTCCAGTGTGATGAAAGTCCTCGTGCTGATTAAGCCCTGTCCACCTGCTGACTGGTTCCCTCCAAAAAGCCACGGCTCCATTCACACATTGAGGGTGGCTCTGCACCCCACCTCCCACCTGTCTCCCTCTCAGGAAGTAAACTGCCATGCCCCAAACTCAGAGCGCAGCAGTACTAATTAAAGAAAAAAGAGAAAAAAATTAAAAGGATGCAGTGGGATTGCTTGCTGGGCCCTTGGGCCCCCCAAGCAGCCGGGCCCCATAACAATTGTTCATCTTCACCCTCTATAGCAGGGGTGGCCAGACTTTTGGGACCTGGGATCTACTTTTTGTTCACTTACCTACCAGTGATCTACCAGCATCAAATAACACCAATAATAACGCTCACATTTAAAAATAGCATTAAGAATTACATCAATAAAAATAACCCCTTCTGTGCAAATCCCCCTTGTGCAGACACTCCCTTTCCAGTCCCCTGCATAATAGCCCCCTATACAATAATCCTCTCTGTGCAGATCCCTCCTTGTGTACAAAAAAACCCTTTATGAAGTTACCACGCTCTGTGCAGATCCCCCTTTACAGATCGTCCCTCCCCTTGTGAAGAATCCCCCCTTTGCATTACTTACCTGACAAGCTGTCACATTGCTTAGCTTCAGTCCTCCCTCTGCCCGCAGTCATGTCTCCCGCTTTCATGTTGCATGGCCTCCCACTGGCTGCTTCTCCTGTCGTCTCCACCACCGGCTGGATCAAACTGGATCCAACTAGCGCCCAGGCTCCTCACATCATGGGCAGTGGCGTATCTATAATGGGTGCAGTGTGCTCGGTGCACACGGGCCCCTGGGTCCAGAGGGGGCCCCCACTACACATACTGTACCCATTTTTTATATACTTGCCTTTCTGGTGTCCTCGGTGTGTGGGTCTCCTCTTCCGTAGCCGGCAGCGCTGTTAGTGCTCTGAGCACTAGAGACTCTGGCACAGTGCAAGAGTCTAGAGCGCTCAGAGAACTAACAGCACTGCCAGCTATGGAAGAGGAGGGGACCCACACACGGAGACTGCACACAAGTCCCCTCCTCCGTAGATACGCCTCTGATCGTGGGTGACGTACACCCGCACACTGCATCCCTGGGAACTGTGAAGAAAAGCAATGGCGGCAGGCTCCTTACAGTTATTTTCTGTTAAGTCTGTCGTGATCTACCGGTGGATGCTCCACGAGCTACCGGTAGATCGCGATCTACCTTTTGGCCACCTCTGCTCTATAGTTTCGCCACTGCATATGCCTTACACAATACTTTGTTTTCCCTGCCACTCGTGGGGTGTTTGAACCAACTGCAATAAACATTTAAATAAATTTGAAGCTATTAATAAGAAGTGGTATTGACTATTTCTATTAGTAGAATAGAACTTACAGTACTGTATGTAAAAAAAAACCCACACCTGTCCTCTACCCAAGCTAGAAACCTTATATGGGGGGCACAGTTTAATTCACAAGCAGGACAGTGATGGATAGTTGGGCACTCCAATCTAACAATATGTTAGGCAGGGTGCCAGGGATGAGTCCATATAAAATTGGAAAATGCACTACATTCAAAATATACAGTAAGGAGCATAGGCATGTGCTAATTTTATTAGGGCATGCACTGCAGGAGGGGCATCTAGCACCACCTTTTGGGCATGTCTAGCACTGCCCAGGTACATGTCTAGCACTATTTTACATTATCTCAGTAAAATCTTATGGCATAATCTAATTTATCTCTAGTTCCTAATAATACAAGTATATATAATACAGCCTGGAGAAATAAAATGAAACCTAATGGTGCGACCAGTAGCCACTGAATGTCCGCTACGGCATAATCCTGAGTCCTAGCTGCCGCTGCATCCTATCGCTACTTTCACTCCCCCACTCTATCGCCGACCTAGTGGCGGAACTAGAGAGTGGTGGGCCTTGGTGCAAAATTCACATTACGCCACATGGTATGAGCCGAAATTTACATTACACCATACGATATTAGCCAAAAATCACCTTACGCCACATGGCATGAGCAGAAATTTATATTATGTCACACAGTATGAGATAAAATTCACATTATGCCAGACAGTATTAGCCAAAATTTGCATTACGCCACACAGTAAGAGATAAAATGTACATTACGCAACACAGTATGAGCCATATTTATATTACACCACATAGTATAAGCCAAAATTGACATTACACCACACAGTATGAGCCAAATTTACATTACGCCACACAGTAAGAGATAAAATTGACATTGTGCCACACTATATGAGCCGAAATTCACATTACGCCACACAGTATGAGCCAAAATTTACATTACGTCACACGGTATAAGGCAAAATTTACATTATGCCACGTGCGAATGCGCGGCTGCAGCCTGACCTGAATAGACCCCATAGTACTCCCCAAACACATTATATAATACACAGTTCCCCCCAAACACATATGCCACACAGTGCCCCTCCAAACACATTATGTGACACATAGTGCCCATCCAAATACATTATATAATACACATTATACATTACTTGTGGTTGCGCTCACAGCTGAATGCTCCTCGCCGCCAACCACTCCATCCATAGACAACTCCTGCCGTCCCTTCCCTCTCCTTCACCTCCTCCTTTCCTGCAGTGCTGTTCACAGGTGGGTTCCAGTAGCGGGTGCAGCTGACAAAAGCATTCTCTACTGCCCCGGCAGCACGTGTCCCCTTATTGCCGAGCCTGCTGACTGGACATAGCGGGCAAGGTTAGAGACAGAAGGGATGGGTGGAGGGCGGGCGCGGGTGTCGAGAGTGGGGTTGGGTGAGCGTAGCGAGTGTGTGGGCAGCCGTAGAGAGCAGGCGGTATGTGCTGGTGGGTGGATGAAGAGCGCTGGCAGGCATACACAGTCAGGAATAGAACTGCAAGCTCAGCAATGACTCAGCTACAGGCTTGTGTGAGGGGGGTTCCGGACATTAGGGGGTGGCTTTGCACACCAGGCTCCCCCCGTGCACACACATATGGTAGGGAGAAACATCACAGTGTTTATTGAGGTTCACAGTATTCTAGAAAAAAATAGAATATAGATAGATAGATAGATAGATAGATAGATAGATAGATAGATAGATAGATAGGGCAGCTTGGATGGTGTAATGGTTAGCAAGCACTGAAATCATGGACTCAATTTCCACCATTGCCCTAACTGTGGGTTTCCTATGGGTTGAACACTGGAAAGGAAAGGATTGTCTCTTTGTTGGCGCACTTCAAGAAAGAGGTGAGTATAATTAAAATGTAACTTTTAATGTCATATAATTAAAATGCCTAATTATGTGAAAAAATTACAAGACAAGAAATAACAAACAATATAGTGAATAAAAATGGATATCAAATTCACTTATGTGTCTCTCTTTATTAGATTTGTATATTTTAATGTGTGTGCAAATATGATGTATCCAAGTTATAGAGAAGTATATATCAATGTCGTATACCTAGTGTAGGGGTGTATATTCAAACCCTTATTCTGTACTCATGGTTGTTCATACACACATAGAGCCAGCAACACTGATTCTGTATATGGTGAAAGTACTATTGGTTCTTAATGGGCCAGTAGCAATTGACACCATTGAATATATCGCCATTCATATAAATAGTACAGTCTGATTTATATTTGAGGGGCACATGAATTTATGTTGAATCCCCTGAATCGGTGGAATTGCTTATAGTTTATGGTAACACTATAGCAATATTGTACAGCCTGTATAGGGGTAAATATTTAAACCCTTATTCTATGCTCACAGCTATTCGTGCATACATGGAATCATCCCTACTAATTCTATATACAGAGAATATCTTGGCTCTTCAATGTTAAATGAGCCGGTAGTGTCTGATACCATAAGGTGTTAAATGATGTTACACTGATATTTAAACAACCCCTGGAGATTGATTGGGGCACTTCCTGCCGTGATGACTTCAGTGTTAATATTCAATTCCCCGACTCATGTACGTTGACCTTATAACTGAGTATCAATATGAGCTAATAGCTCTCGGTTATCTAAAATACACTGCAATGCATTGAGCTTTGCATTGCAGTGACAAGGTTCCTGGTCACTGTATTATTTAGTACAGTCAGAGATCGGAAGCTGTGAGACAACTGATGATTACATAATACTGTATTGAGTATATCTAAGTACAGTAAGCCTAATGATGCCACGCTTATATCGGACTTATTGCCGAACTGAATGTATATTTGTATTAAGTAGACATGAACTCTTTACTATGTCTGCTTATTATATTTGCTGTCTTTAGCCGATATTGGAATACTATAGCGGGCTTAATGTTTTGCCCCTGTCTTACATAACATAATGACTGCAGTTCATTTATTCCTTTCCAGCCAGGCATATGTGCATCATTCCTGCTACAGGTTGAGTATCCCATATCCAAATATTCCGAAATACGGAATATTCCGAAATACGGACTTTTTTGAGTGAGAGTGAGATAGTGAAACCTTTGTTTTTTGATGGCTCAATGTACACAAACTTTGTTTAATACACAAAGTTATTAAAAATATTGTATTAAATTACCTTCAGGCTGTGTGTATAAGGTGTATATGAAACATAAATGAATTGTGTGACTGTAGACACACTTTGTTTAATGCACAAAGTTATAAAAAATATTGGCTAAAATTACCTTCAGGCTGTGTGTATAAGGTGTATATAAAACATAAATGTATACTGTGCTTAGATTAAGGTCCCATCACCATTATATCTCATTATGGTATGCAATTATTCCAAAATACGGAAAAATCCGATATCCAAAATAGCTCTGGTCCCAAGCATTTTGGATAAGGGATACTCAACCTGTATTAGTCCGTCCTGCTCGTGGTGTAACCAATCAGTTTGGTGATTCACACAGTGTTACTATTTTGTTTCAAAAGCTGCAACAATTACAGCTGAGATCACAGGCTATTGCTATTTAGTAGGTATAAATCATCCACTATAACCCCTTATTCCATGAGGTATCTGAAGCGGGTATCAGGGCTAATCTGTGTAATGTGCTGATTCGAATCAGTGAGGTATGCCTGTGTTTATATGCCACAAATGCAGCGCTATCGTCTGCTACACACAGTCTGGAAATCTCACCGTATGGATTGTAACGATTATGTCTAGTCATAGTCATTTAAAAAGTACAAACTATCCACTATCTGCTTGTTACACACAGTATCTCAAGCGGGTGATGCCCTGTAATTTTTTCACATCAATAGGCATTTTAATTATATGACATTAAAAGTTACATTTTAATTATACTCACCTCTTTCTTGAAGTGCGCCAACAAAGAGACAATCCTTTCCTTTCCAGTGTTCTTCTTAAACTTTATTGTCTATGGCAGAACCCCCTAGATAACACCATAAATTGATATACAGGTTGAGTATCCCTTATCCAAAATGCTTGGGAGTAGACGTATTTTAGATATCGGATTTTTCCGTATTTTGGAATAATTGCATACCATAATAAGATATCATGGTGATGGGACCTAAATCTAAGCACAGAATGTATTTATGTTTCATATACACCTTATACACACAGCCTGAAGGCAATTTTAGCAATATATTTTTTATAACTTTGTGCATTAAACAAAGTGTGTGTACATTCACACAATTCATTTATGTTTCATATACACCTTATACACACAGCCTGAAAGTCATTTAATACAATATTTTTAATAACTTTGTGTATTAAACAAAGTTTGTGTACATTGAGCCATCAAAAAACAAAGGTTTCACTAACTCACTCTTATTCAAAAAAGTCCGTATTTTGGAATATTCCATATTTCGGAATATTTGGATATGGGATACTCAACCTGTATAATATATAAATTGGGGATTTATATCGTATACTCAACTTATTGTTATTTTGTTATAAGGCTAGTGCAGAGGATCTCCATTCCGGTTTCCTCTGGGTTCTCCGGTTTCCTCCCACAATCCAAAAATATACTGGTAGGTTAACTGGCTCCTAACAAAAAATGAACTCTAGCACGAATGTGTGTGTATGTACATGTGGTAGGGAACATAGATTGTAAGCTCTACCAGGGGCAGGGACTGATGTTAATGGCCAAATATTCTCTGTCAAGCACTGCAAAACATGTGTGTGGAATAATTTGTATATAAATTGTATACACACACATATATATATATATATATATATATATATATATAGTCTGACAGTCACAACTTGCACTCCCCTCCAATGTCACAGCTTCCTCCCGTGATTGTATTGAATCAGTTGAGTTATAATGCTTTACTATTTGTCATAAAATGCCATAAATCATCATTATAATTTATATTTGTTATTTTAGATGAATAACTCTGCACTTTTAACACATTGCAGTTTATATTTGTTTGGTTTGAATTTTGTTTACACAGCACACTCTAGCTCCAAGTGAGCGCCATTGTTTAATGTATGCTTTTGTATTTTTAGTTCACATGATGTTGTTTTGCTGCGACATGATGTTTCATATCGTATTGGTTTACTGTTTGTCAGTACACTAAATGAATATTTTGTTGTGACAGCTCTCAGCGCATTGCTATTGTAACCGGCCAGCCTGGGTAACGTCACTTCCTGGCTGGTGGTGATGCCGAAACCGGAAGTGCAGGACGGGGAAGGTCCGGGAGTTCCATGGTCCTTGCAGCTGAGAGTCATTGGTGGGGGTAAGTGGCACCAATTATGTTTTGCGTTTACATTAAACGGTTTGCACTGTATCACTGTCTGAGGAAGGGAATACGCCCCAGAAACATAACCTGCACTGTATTAAACGGCACACCCTGATGGGTGCCTTTTATGTACACTGAAAGTCTGCGAGTGCCACCTATGTTTATTGGCTATATTATGATGCGACAGTTCTCACAAGGAGGGCACCATAGCAAGTAACTCAGCTGGAGTGCTGGGGATTACAAACAATATATATATATATATATATATATAGCAGTGTTTCCACAGTGTGGAAGGGTATATACATACAGCACAGATTGGTGGGCGGCACTCCAAGGATATGCAAGAGAAATTACACAGCTTCACAAGCTTTTTCAATCAACGTTTCAGATGCCTTTATTTGCGCCTTTCATCAGGATACAAACAATATACAAACCACATACCTTTATAGCACCAGAGCGTGAGAAACCCCTCTCGTCGCTCCCACGTTTCTGGCACCAGCGCAATGACGTCATACGTCCGTCTCCGTCTCATCGGTAACCATAGAAACCGTGGGCGGGGCTGTAACCACAGCAACAAGGGTAACAAACAAACCCCCGGACCAACTGGCCCCACAGGTTTGCGCTAGCTAGGAAATATAGGAGATCCGAGAGGTGATTTAGACAGAAAAACACCGTTACGTGCACAAACATTACTCCTGTCCCCGCCACATTGCGCCTGAGCGACCACACACAAGGCCCATGCGGCTCAAGGAGTGGGTCCCTGTTCCTAAGTGTTACCTCTACCTCCAACCACAAAGTACAGATACCAAAGAGTGTGAACATATATTATTACAAAATTATCCAACCCCTGTTGGGGTACCGTCATCATGACCCAGACCCATACACTAACCTACCAAAGGTTCCCAACCCCACTATATAGGGGGGGGATTATTACACATTCCGGCCCTGATGACAACCCCCCACAAGGGATGGAAATACATTTCTCAAAAAGTCCTGTTTTCCTTATAAACCCTCATAACACCCATATAGAGCATGGAAAGGTGAAAGAAACACAACACAGGGAAAACTCAAGGATAAACAAGCCCAGACCCGCTCAAAGAAAACAAAGAAGGGAGAGGTTCTCGTTGAGGCCAGAAGGTGCGACCGTATTGAATTCAAAAATCCATCGTGCCTCTAATTGCAACAACTTCCTGATGCGATCTCCTCCTCTTGTCATTGATGGAACATGGTCGATCAGTTTGTAATGCAAGGCCGCCATTGTATGTCTCGCTTCCTTAAAATGCCTGGCCACAGGCTGGTCGATATCTTTACCTTCCAAGGCCTGTCTTATAGCTGATCTGTGTTGCGCTGCTCTTTCCCTAAACGTACATGTGGTCTTGCCAATGTAGGCAAGGCCACAGGGACACTTGATGATATAAATTACAAATTTAGACGTGCAAGTAAGAACATGCTTGATCGCCGTTTTCTTCCCCGAATGAGGGTGTAACACCACGGACCGGTTTCAAGGTATCTGCAGGTCGTGCAACCAGTACATTTGTATGATCCCGGTGCCTTTGCTAGAAAATGTGATCTCAATTCCCTTTTCTGGGCAGTGGTGTCATTATTCACCAGCCAATCCTTAAGGTTATGTCCCCTCCAATGGCAGTTCAACACCCTGTATTGATTAAAGGCTGGCAACGACTTATCCATCTTGAAAATTGGCCACAGTTTCCTTGCTTTGTTCCTTACTATAGTACTAGCCGTGCTGTAAGTGGTTACTAATGGAATCACCTTTTTCGACGTTTTTTCTTTCCTTTGCAGACATTGTGATCACGGTAATGACAGGGCTTTTGTCTTTGCGCTTATCAGGTCTTCAATTGGATAGCCCCTTTCCAAATACTTCGCTATCATCTTATCCACCTCCACCTCACAATCTTCCTGGTTACTGATGATACGTCTTGCTCGAAGAAATTGTGAAAAGGGGAGACCCTTTTTCATGGCCCTCGGATGAAAGCTCTTAGCATGTAATAGCGTATTTTTATCGGTCAACTTATGGTACACCGATGTCTGTAAGCCATCCCCCTTCCTTGAAATCAATACGTCCAGATAGTGAATAACGTCAGCACTGCATTCAAAAGTAAACTTAATGTTTGCATCAAGAAGATTACCCGCTTGCATCCAGAGTTCAAACTCTTCTGGAGTGCCGGTCCAAATCAGCAGCAGATCGTCTATATAGCGAGTGAAAAGTAGTAGCCCATCTGCGAACGCTGGGTTCTGCAAGAACAACCGTTTCTCAATGTCCAACATATAGGCATTCGCGAAGGCCGGTGCCACATTGCTCCCCATGGCACAGCCTACCCGCTGAAGGTAGAACTGGCCATCAAAATATATGTTCACACTCTTTGGTTTCTGTACTTTGTGGTTGGAGGTAGAGGTAACACTTAGGAACAGGGACCCGCTCCTTGAGCCGCATGGGCCGTGTGTGTGGTCGCTCAGGCGCAATGTGGCGGGGACAGGAGTAATGTTTGTGCACGTAACTGTGTTTTTCTGTCTAAATCACCTCTCAGATCTCCTATATTTCCTAGCTAGCGCAAACCTGTGGGGCCAGTTGGTCCGGGGGTTTGTTTGTTACCCTTGTTGCTGTGGTTACAGCCCCGCCCACGGTTTCTATGGTTACCGATGAGACGGAGACGGATGTATGACGTCATTGCGCTGGTGCCGGAAATGCGGGAGCGACGAGAGGGGTTTCTCACGCTCTGGTACTATAAAGGTATGTGGTTTGTATATTGTTTGTATCCTGACGAAAGGCGCAAATAAAGGCGTCTGAAACGTTGATTGAAAAAGCTTGTGAAGCTGTGTAATATCTCTTGCAAATCCTTGGAGTGCCGCCCACTAATCTGTGCTGTCTACTGGGCTCTGTAGTGCCACGGGAGGGCACCCAGGTATTTATGCTGTGCTGTTGGAGTGCCGGTCATACGTGTATATATATATATATATATATATACATACATACATAAATTATCATATATACTCAGCACTCACCAGCTACACTCCAAACTGCATTTTATTTAAATTCAGGGAATGTTCGTTCCAAAATATTGCTATATCTTGTTCAGCTGACCAACCATGTCAACCATGGCCCTTTCTGGCCAGTACCTGCACTGACTCTAAAAAACATGATTATTACTTTGCATCAGGTCTCAAATAGATTTAAAACACACACACTCGCTCAATAAATATATTCACCTTTATGAACAAAAATCAATTCAAGATTTATGTGTCCTTAGCTATTTAAAAGCTCCAGTGTATGACAAGTTTTTAGTAATGTCTCTAAGATACAAGTATCTTAGAAAAAATGAAAGGGTTTTTACAAAGTTTTTTTTTATTTCTTAGAGGAGTTAACACACCATCATATAACTTCCTCAAGGGAGTAAAATGTCTGAAAGCAACCACAAATTTAAAGTTGTATTTTAAAACCTATAACACTCAAGATTTTAATAACAGATTGTGCAAATTGCTTCATAAATCATGTGGGAATTGAGTCACACAGCATTTCACAGAAATAAAGGGAGTTTAGAAAAGCACACACAAATACACACAATCTAACAGCTGCAATACAGGTAGAATTTCAATGAACACAAAGAGCTGTCCTTAAATCTTACTGTAAAGACATACAGGTATGTAACATATTGTAGAATTTCAAATGTTCTATAGATTAAGGACATTTAAATGCTGAAGACTCCCTGTGTTGTATTTTTAGTGTGTATATTTAATAGAGGTATGCAGACCCCATGTTTGGTTTGGTTTCTAAATCATCATTGTGTTTTGGTTTTGTAAAACCACCCTCAAGAATTTTGGGTTCAGTTTTCAGTTTGCTTTTTGGATCTGGGTTTTCTAAAAAGTGGTAAAAATCCATAAAATAAACTATAAAAACATCTAAAATCATGTAACTTGGACCAGTTTTTTCCCTATAGTATTATTAACATCAGTAACATTAACTTCAATGCAATTTTCCAAGCTCACCATACACTCTCCTGAGTGAAATGGTACCTCACAAGGGAGAGAATTACATGCAAACAAAAACCCGAGATTCAGTTTTCAAATCCAAGTTCTGAACTCAAGGAAAGACGTGACTCAAGATTTGGCCAATTCAGATCCTCAAAATCGATTTACTCGGATCTCCAAAGTTGTGTTTAGCATTCAACAAGCCAAAGTGCTCATCTCTAATATTTAATAAGTGCCACTTATTAGTTTTGTTTCATTCTTGTAGTTGCATAGAGTTTACTAAAACTGTCTCTTTAGCTTTTAAAAATGTGTAAACTAAAAAGGGAAAAGTAAGGATTTTACTCTCCAACTTTTTTGTTTATTTTTAACTCAACATTAGGGAAGGACAGACTAACCTGTAAAGAAAAATTGTAGCATTTGTAGACAATTCCATGACACTCCCAGAGAAAAAGAACAGCTCACTGAGATAACATTGTCATCCTGCAGATCCCACCCTGAAATGCTTATTTCATGGAAACACAAATCGATCAATGTTAATTACGACTCAGAACAGGGATAAAAAATGTGTTATAAAAAGCGTAAATTTGCATATGCTGTTTGCACATGCTTTGTATGCTATAAATTGCCATTTATGGTGATACAGGGCCTAATTTAGACGTGATTGCAACAGCAAAATCTTTCTCTAATGGGCAAAACCATGTGCAGTGCAGGTGGTGCACATATAAGGGGTCATTCCGAGTTGTTCGCTCGTTAGCTGCTTTTAGCAGCATTGCACACGCTAAGCCGCCGCCCTCTGGGAGTGTATCTTAGCATAGCAGAATTGCAACGATAGATTAGCAGAATTGCGAATAGAAATTTCTTAGCAGTTTCTGAGTAGCTCCAGACTTACTCCTACATTGCGATCAGTTCAGTCAGTTTCGTTCCTGGTTTGACGTCACAAACACACCCAGCATTCGCCCAGACACTCCCCCGTTTCTTCAGACACTCCCGCGTTTTTCCCAGAAACGCCAGCGTTTTTTCGCACACTCCCAGAAAACGGCCAGTTTCCGCCCAGAAACACCCACTTCCTGTCAATCACACTACGATCACCAGAACAATAAAAAAGCTTCGTTATGCAGTGAGTAAAATACCTAACTTTTGTGTAAAATAACTAAGCGCATGCGTTCTGCGAACCTAGCACATGCGCAGTAAGCGACTAATCGCAGTATAGCAAAAATAGGCAACGAGCGAACAACTCGAAATGACCCCCATAATGTGCAGAGAGAGTTAGATTTGGGTGCATTATTTTGTTTCTGTGCAGGGTAAATACTGGCTGCTTTATTTTTACACTGCAATTTTGATTCCAGTTTGAACAAACCTCACCCATATCTAACTCTCTCTGCACATGTTATATCTGCCCCACCTGCACTGCACATGTTTTTGCCCATTAGAGAAAAATTGTGCTGCTGTGATCAGGTCTGAATTAGTCCCTTAATTAGATCCAGCTATCTAAGTATTTGCCCCTAATTTGATGTGTGGGAAGTCAATGGATACTCAAAATTATTAGACTAAAAAATAATTAGGGAGACTCAATGCTAGATTTAAGGGAAACTAATGCCCATTCCATGTTCAATATATTAGAGAAAATGTCATAACTGAAGCATACAGTCCCTCTACAAACAAAATGAAATTGTACATTGTACCAAATGCTCTCCTAGAATATAATCTCTTAAATCCAGTACTGTATGTCACTGTTCAATGGCCTCGCTAGAAATCACTGAATTTAGGGCCTAATTAAGGCACAAGCAAAATCTTTCTCTAATGGACATAACCATGGCCCTCATTCCGAGTTGTTCGCTCGCAAGCTGCTTTTAGCAGCATAGCACACGCTAAGCCGCCGCCTACTGGGAGTGAATCTTACCTTAGCAGAATTGCGAACGAAAGATTCTCAAAATTGCGAATAGAAATTTCTAAGCAGTTTCTGAGTAGCTCGACACTTACTCTGCCACTGCGATCAGTTCAGTCAGTTTCGTTCCTGGTTTGACGTCACAAACACACCCAGCGTTCGCCCAGACACTCCCCCATTTCTCCAGCCACTCCCGCGTTTTTCCCAGAAACGGCAGCGTTTTTTCACACACTCCCATAAAACGGCCAGTTTCCGTCCAGAAACACCCACTTCCTGTCAATCACACTATGATCACCAGAACGAAGAAAAAACCTTGTAATGCCGTGAGTAAAATACCAAACTTCTTAGCAAATTTACTTGGCGCAGCCGCAGTGCGAACATTGCGCATGCGCAGTTTGCGGAAAATCGCTACGATGCGATGAAAAATAATGAGCGAACAACTCGGAATAAGGGCCCATGTGCACTGCATATGGGGTAAATATAACATGTGCAGAGAGATCTAGATTTGGGTGCATTATTTTGTTCCTGTGCAGAGTAAATACTGGCTGATTATTTTTATACTGCAATTTAGATTTCAGATTTCAGTTTTTAGTTTTACACACCCCACACAAATCTAACTCTCTCTGCACCTGTTATATCTGCCCCACCTGCAGTGCACATGGTTTTGCCCATTAGAGAAAGATTTTGCTTTTGGGATCAGCCCTGAATTAGGCCTTTAATGCAGTATGTACTGTACACACAATGAGTTTGACTTTGAACTAGCCCATAAAATAATACCCTATTCTATTTCCTCGGCAGTAGCAAATAATGGGGCAGATGTATTAACCTGGAGAAGGCATAAGGAAGTGATAAACCAGTGATATGTGCAAGGTGATAAAGGCACAAGCCAATCAGCTCCAATATGTAAATTAACAGTTAGGATCTGATTGGCTGGTGCCTTTATCACCTTGCACATATCACTGGTTTATCACTTCTTATGCCTTCTCCAGGTTAATACATCTGCCCCAATGATTGTTAGGGATAAAATCTCAAAATACTATGGACTAGTGATATTCACCCTGCAAACTGGTATGAGTATTTCGTATTTCCTATAACCAAATTATCACTGGACACCACAGGTAAGAAATTTTGATTATATTGCATAAAAGAAAAGCATTAAAGAATATACATCTTTTTGGAAACATTGTGGCAAAATGGATATCTTTGTGCCCCTCACAGCACTGGGGTTATGTGTTTGATTTCAACTGGGAATTTTCATGTTCTCCTTCTGTTTGCATGGGTTCCCTCTTTAGGTCATCAAGGTTCCTCTGTCAATTCAAAAGACAAAC
Organism: Pseudophryne corroboree; assembly: GCF_028390025.1. Taxonomy (NCBI): domain Eukaryota; kingdom Metazoa; phylum Chordata; class Amphibia; order Anura; family Myobatrachidae; genus Pseudophryne; species Pseudophryne corroboree. The sequence continues at coordinate 550,020,419 of NC_086446.1, read as the reverse complement.
TGGTAGTTTAACTGACTTCTAACAAAATATACCTCTAGTATGTACGTGTACAGGGGCACCACAATGTTTTTAGGTTGGGGGGCAAGATATAATTTAATTTTGGTGCCCCTAAATCGCTGAATGTCTTAGACAGCTGGACTTACCCTTACCCACTTAATAATTAGGCATTGAAACACTGATCATAGAAGCCGCTGTAAACTTGGGCATTGGGTGGAGATTCTTGGGCACCTTGTGGAGATTCTTTTTATGAAGCGGTGATAGATCTGTGTGAGTTTTATATATACATATGTGTCCTCATACATCTTGCCTCAATATGCCAAGCAGTGGGAGATGTGAGGCGTGAGTGAACTGACTGGTCTTATGCAACTCTGTTAGCGTTGGGTGTCTTTTGTTTTGCCCAAAATTTGTCTTATTCACATCGCTATTTGAGTAAGACACACAAGCAGACTTTGCTGAGTAAAATGATATGTGGAGCGATAGAGATAGAGAGAGAGAGAGAAAGAGAGAGAGTATAATCTGGAGCAGCACTCATATAGACTCAAAAAATTAGATGCTGCTATAAATGTCTGGGTTGCACTGCATGCAGCCTTATGATTCAATAACAAAAAAATCCCATCCACATTCAGGACACAAATTTTATTAAACACCTTCTGTCATGTTCAAGTGCATATGTAGTGTACAGAAGGAGCCACGCTAGCTGTGGCTCTGCCTGTGACTAGGGGTGCCCGCCCAGGCATGCCTAGCGCTGAGAGCGCCCCTGTCCACCTGGGCGCACGTGCCCATGGTGGTGATGCGCCCCATTCACTTAAATGAAAAGCATCCCCATCCACGCGCCCGGGCAGAGACGCTCTGAATGGGAGCGTCTCTGTGCACTCCTGGCATGACTAGGCGGACGGATTTCCTAGTCACGCCGGGAGTGTTCATTTGCGATGGAGCTGCCTCAGATGAGCGCAACTCCATCTGTAGCTTAGACAATGTCCATGCGGACTGTGTTGCGTGGAAAAAATGATTAGGCCATTCAAAGAACATATGGCTCTACATTGTTCAGAAATTCAGGGTGCTTTGAATAATAAAGAGTTCAACCAACTGTTGCTAAACATTTCCTAACTGCTAATCACATCATAATTGACCAAGTACCAGATGACTCGAGACCATGGAAAAAGATTCCTCCAGAGAGAAGATCAATGGACTTTCAGACTTGAAAAGAAGGTCTTAACGAACATCTATCTTTCAAAGTTTTATTATTGTTAACTGGTGATAATCTTAATTTTTTGTTATTTTTTATATTTCATTAATTTTCAATATTTCAGTTATAGAATCTATAACTTTATCCCTATTGAATATAGTTCATACAATGTTATAATGTATCTATGTTGCAATGGACAAACAGTAAGCACATGTTGATTCTATTTGGCATCAATATTTATCATGACTTAAATTTTGTATATGCTGTCAGGATTTTTTATGCCATTTTTATGCATATAGATGTGCCATTATCCAGGAGTGACACTCATTTCATTAATCACCTGAAATGACGCATGTTATTGTTAGTAAACCTACAGTACATTGCATTTAGAATATGCAAAACTTAAAGTTATGTAATTCACAATGCAATGTTTATTGGACATACCTAGTAGCCATCCTTCCAGCATTTTACTGCTTTCAAAACTGGACATTGAGGGTCCCATCTGCCTGTTCAGGCATTATAAGCCATTGCCTATGTACTGGAGGTTCAGCTGGATAGCATCACAGCACATCAGGAGGCGCACCACAAGGAGATGCACCTCAGTTACTGATGTAGAAAGCCGGACATAAGATGAGAGGGCTATTACTATTGAACCATCCAGTGGCTGTGAGGTGGTTGCAGCCAACATTGTATGTGTCACAACTCACAAGGAGACTTGTTGCCATTAATTTGCACGGATTACATCATGGCTATTATTGCCTCCTATTCAGGTGCTAGCACCACCAATTATATAACATTTTTGTCACATTGATTTTGTATATAAAGAACTATCTGTTGGACTGGATTATAAATTGGAAAGCTAAAACAACATGTGGGCCCTCCTCAACATCAAATATACACCCACCTGCGTGGGAAGGACACCTCACATATGTCAGCAGTCATTTGCAAAGAAATTTTCTTGATAATCATAATAGACCTAATATCCAGCATATAGTCTTATATGTTTTATTATTGTACTATTATAGATGTTTTTATTGTGGGTGTTTTTTGTATACACACAGTTGTAATAAATGTTATGTGTATATTTAGTGAATAACATACATGAAAACATTAAGGGGCCTATTTATTAACATTATTTTGACAAAGAAAATGTGAAAAAGGGTGTTTTCACACCCTTTTTACATTATTTTAGTATCACTCTAAATGTTTTAACTGCTTCAGTGGTATGCACAGAAATCTTCCGTGCTAGCCAGCGCTGACAGGACTGTTGAGTATATGTACAGTGCGGACGGGTCCAAGGCATGGGGGGGATAGTCACGACTGAGGGGGGGTGACTTGGTGGTGGTGGTTGCGGCGATGTCGATGGTGGCAACGTATGCGCAGCAGGACTTTGGAAAATTCCCCAATGATGCTGCGGACAGGCATCACAGTGACAGAGCTTGCTCACAAACTCTGTCCCTACATGCGATAATTGATACATCCATGCGGTGTAATCAATTATCACAGTGCAGATTCGGGCGATTTTATCACCTCACATCCGCATCCTTGGATGCGGATGGTGATAAATAGGCTCCGGAGTCTGTACACAATAAATAAAAAGACCTATCTTTTTTATTATATGATTAGTCCTATGCTGTACTTTCTGCACAGGTCAGAATTCATGGTGATAAAGATTAGCGCATGCTCTCACTAAATTGAAGTTCACTACTTTCAAAACTGTCAAAAAGTGAGGACTGGCACAATATATAGAGGTCTTATAGGCATCAGGGCATGACTCAGAAATCTTGCCAGAACACTCATAAAACTAATATAAAATCATAAAACAGAGGTACAGTACAAGCATTAAAGAAAGAACCTCTTGGATTCAGCAATAAAATCCAATCAAAAGCAGCTAATTAGAACTGCCAAGGGTCACCATGATCATCACTGTCTATCTGCATCAGCTCTCAGGCATCCCCAATGACACCTCTTCAGTCATAAAGGAGCACAAATGTCATATGTTCATATCAACACGCACATGTGCTGTATTCAAAACTGTATTTCATGCTAAATAAATGGGCATACTGTATATTCAACTCAGCATCAGCCACTATATAGTTTACTTTGCCTTACAGTTATTCACTTGATACATAATAACATGTACAAAAGGTTGCATGCTTTTATTTTTTAACAAAAGGTTTATTTCTCTTAGGTTAACACAACAATGAAATTGATAATGTATCTTCCTGAATTCTAATTTAGGACTCTTAACCTTACTAAAAAAAAAAAAAAAAAAAAAAAGGCAATCAGTGAAGAAAGATATCTCTCTGTCATTGATCAAGCTTCATATTAAGCCACACGGTAAAAAAATCAATATTTATAAATTAATCAACATAATAAATAAATAAGTAAGCAACTATAAATATGTTCTGGTACAAATAGCAAAGATCAATATACTATTTCATATATAAATTACTTTCATCAATTATTAAACATTTTAAATCCATGCTATCACCCATTATACTATACTAATATTACTTAATTGCGATAGATTTTCTTTTGTGATTAATAAAATTTATAATTTTAATTCACATATGCTTGTTGTACAAATTTCATATATCACAATTTATAAATTGAACCTTTTATCACTGACTATTAACAGGTATTTATAGCATGTGTAAATACTGTATTAACAACAATGATACAAAAAGATTTACAGAGCTGGCAGGTAGATATATTTGACTGCAAAAAGTTACATTATCCTAAAAATAAATACAAATAAAGAATTAGGGACGGATGTAGCGATGTCTGAGTTAGCCAGAAGTGCAGGTTCCCAGCTGATCCACCTCTGAATTAGACCCACTGTGATCAAAAGTTTATAGTGTCAGGTGTTGGACAGTTATCATGAAGCTGTAAGGCACTTACTGTACATACAACAGGGAGCAAGATGGAAAGTACTGTACTCACGGGAGAGATGTGTGCTGAGCGATCTTAACACAGACCGCTCAGCACACATCTCTCACCCCGCTCAGCACAGCACGATGTGCTGAGCGAGGGGGAAAGCCGACGGGGGCCGCTCACTTCACACAACGGTGAAGTGAGCGACCCGCTAGATATATAGGCCCTACACACATGCCGATTTTTTGAAAGATATGAACGATCTCGTTCATAAATGAACGAGAACTCGTTCATATCTTTCAGTGTGGAGGCTCCAGCGATGAACGATGCGCGGCCCCGCGCTCGTTCATCGCTGGTCTCCCGTCGGCTGTGCATGTAGGCCAATATGGACGATCTCGTCCATATTTGCCTGCACGTCTATGGAGCCGGGTGACGGGGGGAGTGAAGAAACTTCACTCCCCCCGTCACTGCCCCCCCGCCGCCGGGTCGCCCGTCGGCCGTATCGGCCGTCGGGCACCTCGGCGGCACATCGCCATATGTGTAGGGCCCATGAGCCTGCATGCAGGCTCAATCTAGCACCGGCGATAGCGATGCACGGGACCGCGCATCGCTATCGCTGGAGGGCATACACACGGCAGATCCGTGCTTAAAATCTAAGCAATCTAGCAAGATTGCTTAGATTTTAAGCACGGATCTCTCCGTGTGTACCCCCCTTTAGGCACTGAGAATACTTGAAGTAAGTATCCTGTGATTATCCTGATACTCCCAGATCTTTTTCTACTGTAGGAAAAGGACCTAAAAAAAAAAGTTATTGAAAGACAAGCTTTGGGACTCAAAAATAACTGAGTTTTGTGAGTAAATTCTTTGACTGGCTGCCGCATAAGGAAAGTTGTATGGTAATTTTTTATTCATTGACCTATGAGGAGTATAATTTCTGTTTGAGGCAATTCAGGAGAATCAAAATGAGGATAAATACAATTTAACATCAGGAAAACTGAGATAAATAAGACATTTATGTAAGAAAAAAAAAATCTAATTTGTTTCCCCCAATAAAATCTGTTCACAGGTAAGCATCTTTATGAATTTTGATTTGAAAAGACCTAGATGCATTATATAAGATCAAATGCATGATAGAGCGCACAGTGGCAATGGAGAAATCAAAGATAGAAAATATTGTACAGATGTAGCCAGATGTAGGTCATTGTTGCCACTATGCGTACACAAAGGCATACACATCGCAGCATGCCTCATGGCGTGCCGGGTGGCAAATAGTTGTGATCAGTAAGTAGGAATCAATGGTGTGCAGACTTGCCATGTCAGCTATGCATCAGAGCGTAGCTACATCTGTAAACAGATAAATGCAATGTACTAATAAAAATCCTCAAAAAAAAATAAGAAACACTGGTTTAGAGTATAAAAACTAAATGAGAGAAGCAATTAAGCTACAAAAATGATACAAGCTACAAAGAGTTAACAGTTAACAAGATCATAATTGATTACAAAATTGTTAACCTTTCTGCAAATCTCAGAATCAGTAATTCTGTTATGTTCCTGTCTTCAACAACAATCAAGTTCTTTTATTTATCAGATTTACCTTGTCGCCTCGCCTGCAGGTCAGGTTTCCTGTTTGTCCTGTGAATTGTTGCATACCCTCCAACATTTTACACCTAAAAAGCGGTACAAATTAGGAAAGGGGGCATGGTCACGGGTACAGGGGGCTTGGCCACACCCCTTTTCCTATACTTGCAATGGAAAAATGGAGGGTCAAAAATCGGTATAGACCATAGAAAAAAGGTACTGTACCTGCCAAAAAGGTACAGTTGAGGGGTATGCTGTTGCTGTTGGAGAATGTCAGCTGATTGCATTCCCTCCAGTCAGAATGTTCCCTGGCTACTGAGTGTATTCCACAGTTCCCTTTGATTTAACACTGCCTTGCCATATTCCTGGTCTGCATTGCTTGCTGTCAACTGCGCTTCACTTTCTCCATTATAAGATTACACAGACTTCAGACATTAATATCTACCTTCAGTAAAACTTTAAGGTTTCTGGTTCTCAGTCTGCAAGAACTGCAGCTTGGTCAAGTGTCTGTGTTTCTACTGCAGCTTCACTACAGACTAAAGTTCTGTTTGAGGCTCCATCTGTGCCTGCAGCCTGCTCCTGATTACTGTGCTCACCACAGCCCTCCAACAAGGCTTTTGTAGTGATCATGAACTTTGTCATGTGATTAACCTCTGTTTGCCTGTGAGCTATCTTGTTTCAGTGAGTACTTTACATCTATGTCCAGCCATTGAACCAGCGCGCAGCAGCACAGTCTCTCTTCATCAACATCCAAAGACAGTTCCTGTTCAATCACAGCCATTTCCACTTAGTGCAGTATGGCACATAATCCTGCACTCCTGTACTCATCAGGCCTACACTCAGAGACAAGATACACATGCGAATCATCCAAGTCTGTCTCCATTCCGGTTAAAGTTTCCACTTCCAGTCCGGTCCAAGTCTGGTACAGTTCAAGTATCTGACTCCAGACAAGTCCAAGTCCAGATACAGTCTGGTCCAGCACCTGCAGTTTGGTTCCAGTCTGTTCCAAGTCCAGTCTGCTCCAGTATTCAGTGACTGCCCACGGCTGACTATCCTGATGTATCTGTACAGGGCAGATCCTGCCAAATTCCAATGTTTGAAAAATTGTCTAATGGTACAATCATGTATCTTCCTGGGTACACATCTGATTATGTGACAACATCATCATCATCATATGTAAAAGGCACTCTTGATGTGCTAGGGAAGCTGATTGACATAACAGTAGGGGATCTGGTCAGGATCCCAGCAGTAGGAATACCAACGCCATAACCAACACTAGGAACCCAACATGGATCAAAATGCTGGTGCTGGGATCCTGAATGAAGGACTGTTGGCATTACAGTCTGGCAAGCCGCTGGGGTGGTTACTAGGTTTAGGCTGCAGCGGTGGGAGTGTTAGGGTTAGGCTGTGGGGGGTACAGTTAGGCTGTGGGGAGAGGGTTCGGTTTAGGCTGTAGGGTTAGGGAGGGGGTTAGAGTTAGGCACCAATGAGGAGGGTTAGGGAGGATTGGGATTAGAGGTGGTATGCTTACCAAGTAGATGTTTGTATTCTGAATGCTGGCATATCAAGTGCTGGGATCACGATACCATCCCAACAGTAGATGAAAACAGACCACATGAAAAAAATGAATCTATTTCAGCAGTAAACATGATATTGGAAATAGGGCAATTAAATATTTCATAGCATAAATGGCTTTTTACATACAGTATTTGAGAATTCCTTATTGCAGTAATGGAATTTGCATTACCAAAAAAAAAAAAAATTAGTGAGGGGACAACAATGGGCATACCTTGTATGTATGCCAATATTTATCTATATTTATTGCTACAAAGGCAACAACATTTGTATAATCTAGGAAGACACAGAGGTTAAAACTGCTGCCTCTCAGTACATGAGCCATGAGTTAAATTCCCAACTACAGCCCATCTGTTTGGAGTTTATATGTATCCTTATGTGTGTGGGGAGAACATCCAAAAACATTCTGATACTGTAGATTAACTGGATTCTAAAAAAAAGAAACGTGTGTGTGTGTGTGTGTGTGTGTGTGTGTGAGAGAGAGTTTGTTAGCGAATTTAGACTTGAAAACTTCACTGGTGACAGGTACTGTTATCAATGACAAATATAATACTTCCAGCAATGCATATGTAATACCCTGCTACGTTCCCTGTGTTAGAGATGGAATGTACAAGTTATAGTTATATAGCTTCTCTATGTGTTGCGTACAAATATAAATAAGTAAAACTAAAAGTTCATATATGTACAAATGCCCTCACAGAGGGATGTTAGAATAAAACTATAGTTGCTCTCTTGGGAGAGAAATTCTGTTAATAAATGTTCCCCCTCACTGAGGGATGTTGGACCGACCCACGCAGCAGTGTTGCAGAGACTGTGGGTACACTGAAACAAGCCTATACCCTTGAAAAGGGGTTTATTTATGTGGGGCTGGGGAATACAAACCAGCTTGTGTAGATAACGACTGGCAGGACAGAACCGGACAACTGAGGAAAGAGGATAAAGAGGGAACCCAAAAAACGGTTGGTGCGGCACCTGGGGTAGAGATCTGGAGAAAGAGACTGCGCTCTGCTACCGGGCCATGTCAGGAGGACATAACTACCTAAATTGTGACTGTACCTGGTGGAAAGTACTTCAGAGAGACCTCCGATGGCTCTGGTTTTGTGTGGAGTGAGCTTGCAGCTGAAACACTTGCCGTGGGCAGCAGCGGTATTCCGGCGTTGCATCCCCTGCTGGGCAGATCGAAGGAGGCGTCCCTGGGCGGTGTTCTGTGCAGCTGTGGGTGGTGTCAACAGTGGGTCTCCAGTGATGAAATCTCCCTCTAGGCAGAACGAAGGCGGCGCTTCCCTGGACTAGACATCTGCAGGAGGTGGCCTGAAATTGTGAGTGACAAACATAGGCGGAGTCACCTCAGGGGCATCAGTAATTAGTCATGACTCAGTTCAGTGAAGTGTCTCGAGTCAGTGTCTCGGCACATGAGTCATGACTCATTTGTATTTTAATGTATTGCAGAGACTGCACATGAATCAGTGAGTTGCCAGTGCTGGCAGATCAGTGCTGGACTCATGGAGGGAGTTATTCAGCTGCAGTGATTGTGCAGTGCATCTGGGGGAGGCAGCTGCTTATGCACTGATTGTTAATAATATATTAACATAGATTCAGTGTTATGTTGATATATTATTAATAACCACTTATTGCATACTACTTACAGAATATGCACATTACTTCTGGTTGAGGAAAGAAGGCTTAACAGCTGTGCAACACATCATTCAGTCTGTAACTAAACCAAATAAAAACATTTTTTTTTACTTTGCATACTTTGCTATTTGGATGATTTTAGGTGCCCTTTTTTTTAGGTGGGTTTGGATTTATTATATTATCCACTATCTAGCCTCCAGGGAGTTTGCCACCCACAATCACATTGAGCAGGAACAGTGAGTTGAGAACACTGTACCACAGGGGCGGTACAGTGAGTTGAGAACACTGTACCACAGGGGCTCCACCTCCTGCAGGCTTATGCTGCATGAATCAGATCCATCCACTGAGTCACTGAGTCTACACAGTGTACAACTGTCTCAACTCACAGGCAGACTCAGGATGAATCATGATTCATGAAATGGATCAGGCAGAGCAGCACAGCACTCACTGACTTGTGAGTCGTGACTGCTCCCTCCCCCCTCCCACTGGGTGTCACCTGGTATAGCCTCTGGCCAATCACAGCTAAAGACACTCAGCAGAAGACACTGACTGAAGGACACACTGAGTTTCCTCCCTCTGGCTGAGAGAGGCTACTGCTGCAGCTGTCTCGACTCATTAAACAGTGAGTGACTCGAATCATTCATACTTCCTGATGATTTGAGTCACTGTGTTGAGACAGTGAGTCAGTAGCCATCTCTAATCAGTATTGAGAAGAGATATACAGCAGGTGGGCCAGGAGGTGGAACCGGAGTTGCTGTACATGGTGTGCTGCTCTGACCATTTTTAGGGGTCTATTCATGCAGCAGAGAAAAGCCCTGTTTTGCGGTAAACAGGGCATTTTTTATGCTTACCGCAATTCACAGAGCGGGTTACCGTGGAGAAGTCCCTAACTTCCCCAGCGGCACCCCCGCTCTGTGGCTGAATCGCATCACCATACGTTTGTATGGTGACTGCAATTCATGTAGGAACGGAAAGCCCAGTTTTCCGTTATCCTTCGCAAAACCCCATCGCCATCTCAGACAGACGATGGGGAGGCTTGTACAGGAGAAGAGCAATGAAGACGTCAGTCTCCTGCCTTCTCCTCGCCCCCTTCCGTGACAAGAGCCAATCAGAGGAGCCCACGGCATATGCATTTTCATATGCCTGGGTCACCTCCTCCTTGCTACCCTTGCCCGCCGCTGGAGGTCTCGTTTCCCCGGAGCATGCACAGATGACACCTGGAGGTGGGGGGACGACACTGAGCATGTGCAGAAGACCCCAGCCGCGGTATGAAGAGAGAAGACTGGAGAAGCCGGGATCGCGGAACAGCCGGATACCGCATTGCATCAGGGAACAGGTAAGTATTAATGAATTGCGTTAGAAATCTGAAAAAACCCCTGAAATAAGAATGCGATGTTTAGTGAAAAGTTAAACATAAACATTGCATTCTTACATGAATAGACCCCTTAGTGAGACGGTCAGTGAAGTTATATATAGCTGGCATAGCATCTTTGCACACATAGCGATAGCAGTGGGACACAGGCTAGCGAATATTTCAGCTTATGCATGCCACTACAGTGACAGCTATTTATTGATTGAGCCCCATATGCTGAGATCATAAACTCATCTGAGACATTGCAGTATCCTGAACAGATGCCCTATTGAAATACAGTGTAGCCAGACCACTCTCTCAGGTACCTATATGCCCAGCATCAGGCAAAGATTGAAAGTTGCCAATAGCTTATAATTTCCCAGTAAGCATAGCATCTGCAGGAACCGCTGATAAACTTTTAGAGAAATACTAAGTATTACCACATCCCGTGGCATCTAAAGTCTGTCAGGAAATTATTGTCTCTCACCTACCATTGTTATAGGGAATACTTACCATTTCGTTAAGGAGCTCTTAGTCCATAATTTCCCTACTGTCCACACCACTGACATTTAGAGATATAACAGGATCCCACCAGCTGTATTGTTACCTACATGTATCAAAGTTTCTTACTGGAATACAATTACTTTTACAGTTTATCCAGATTTCTACAGGAATGGGGTTTGAGGAGACCTAGCCAAATAAGTCACCACTTCAGAGACTGATAATAAAGATTCATCCTTAAAGAGACACTAGTCTCATTCAACAGAGGCATAAACCAGTTAATACACCCTCTTGCAGGTATCGTTCTTAATGTGCACTAACGTAGGGAAAAGAGTACCCAGATAAGCCGGCAAGGAACTTTATACTGTGAACAGGGCACCTACTCATACAGTTGGCTGAAGTCACACTGATTGATCCAGTTTTCGGGGAATGTATTGTGCATTTTAGTCTGTTGCGAGCACCTTGTAGAGTTAATGTGATAGAAATTGCAATAACCCTATGCATTTAGGTGATCCAGTGAAACGGAGCATCAAAAAGAGATGGAGACAAGGGTTCCAGTGCAATAAAAAAACATTTTACTGTTCTTGATTGTTGCAACAATATATAGTTAACTTAATATTATTATAATGTTGAACGTATGTGAGGATATTAAGTTCCATTTAAGGAACAGCCATTAATAAATACAGTGCGCAGAAAATTCTTTCATTGGTTCTCAGTGTGGAATTCTTACTCGCCTCTCTGAGAAGATCTGCATACCGTAACTGCATGCTGTAATTTATAATAAATTATTAATTTACAATAATTATTGTAAATTACAGCATGATCCTACAGTACAGTATCAAAAAGAACTGGCGGATATTTTGAAGGTGGCCCTGGATGGTAAAAAAAAATTCAAAAAGATGCTTTGAAGCTTTGTGTACGTTAAACCCAAAGGTACCAGTGTTATACACACTGCCTAAGTTGCATAAAAACTGTAAGAGGCCCCCTGGGAGGCCTATAATCTCCTCCCGAGACTCATTGTATTCTCCTGTGTCCCAACAATTGGACTGTGTCCACCAACCTGGTCTAGGTGGTCAGGAAACCTTTCTTAAGGATACTTCCCCTTTTTGAAAATGTCCTGAGGGACTTTTGTGAGGTTCCAGCTAGCATTTTGTTGTGTTGTTTGGATATTTGCAGTCTTTACACCAGCATCCCACACAGTGGAGGGATGCTGGCAATGAAGCGATTTATTGAGAATAATGTACCTGATTCTGTATTTGATCATGAATTATTTCTAACATTATTGAATCTAACTTTGAATCGCAATTATTTAATGTTCAATAGCATGTTCTATTTGCAGAAACGTGGGTGTGCTATGGGGTTTTCTGTATCCCCCAGCTATGCCAATATTTACATGTTTGAACAGGAAACATGTTTGTTCTTTGATGTCCCAGAGAGAAAAAGGAACATATTGATGTTTAAAAGATACATCGATGTGGTGTTTATGTTGTGGTCAGGGGGTATTGAAATCTTTGAGAACATGATGTTGGAAATCAATGGTATGGAATCACTTATTAAATTTACCCATGTCTGCAGTTCCTATGAGGCAAATTTCCTTGATGTACAGTACATGTCACAGTAAATTTGAAACAGGAGTGTACAGTAAATCAACTGATAAGAACACCCTGCTAATGGCATCGAGCCATCACCCTGAGCATTGAAAAAGGGTTTACCATTATCTCAGATGATACGGGCAGCATGGATTACTAGTGTCTCTTCTAAAGTCTGTCAAGAATTAGACATCATCATAAATACATTTTGGAACAGAGAGTATGATTTAAATTCTCTATTAGCTCAGAAAGAAAAGGTATTAACTATGCCGAGGGAACAATTGTTGAACTCAACACCAAGGGACCAGGATAGCATTCTCCCTTGGAGTAGTGATTTTACTACTGCTCGCCATATCATCAAGAGAGCATCAAAGGCATTGGCCCATTGTTTGTTCAGATAGGGAATTGCCCATGTTCAGGAACCTTAGATCAGTGGCTGCGTTTAGACGTGGCACTAACTTGCGGGATAGATTGGTTAATTCGGACATTTCTGGACGTAATGAGCCAACATTACCCAATGTCTATAAGAAGCCGTCTGGCTGCTATGGTTGTAATGACAGTACCACCTGTAAGTTCTTGTTACAATGTAAAAAATTTAAATATCCATATCTTGAGAAGGTCTATGACATCAGGCATGCATTAACATGTAATACATCACTTCTGGTTTACGTGGTGGTCTGTCCTTGTGGTTTATACTATGTTGGATAGACCACCCATATATTGCATAGGTCTGCATTAAAACTGAATTTACAGGGTAGGAACGTGGACCAACTGCTGATAGCACGTCATTTTCTCAAATTAATGCATCCCCAGGAATCTGTCAAATATTTTATGATTGATCATGTGCCTGCTTCTCTGCAGGGGGGGTTTGACAGAGCCAAGGCTCTGTTTATCAACGAATCAAGGTGGATTGTGAGACTGGGTACTATTAAGCCAGCAGGTCTCAATGACAAAATCAATTGGAATTCGTTGATTTAGCATGATTCTGTCGAATTGTGCATTATTGTCTGTCTGTGTGGTCTTATATTGTATTATATCTTAATACTATGTAAAGATTTCCTCTTTGATTTATGTATGTTTCTATTGTTTTTCTACAGGCCAAGCTATGGGTCTCTCTTGGTGATCTGGTGCCGCTGGAGCTGATAGAGCTGGAATGCACCAGCCCCCCTGTGCAACGCAAATTGGTGGTCACCAATTGGTCACCAATTTGTAAGCATCCTCTGGAAGTAAGCCGAGAGGGCTGCCCATCATACGTTCTCCATACCTGTTCCTTTCTCAATCTATTTTCCCTAATGTTATTGATGCCCATATAGAACCCATTTCCATAATCGGATAATGCCCTCATAACGATCTCTTTGACCGTAGCGCACAATGATGACTCTCCCAAGCAATGGAGGTTCCCCTCTTATCTCTCCTCCTCGTTAAAATGTAAGAATCGTAAATTACAATCATACTCATCTAGAATCAGATCCTTTATTATTTTGGATGACAACTAAGGCTGTCCTTAGGTGTAATATTATATCTTACATTTCTGCGGTGAACAAAAAATACTCAGCCAAATACTTACAGTTGCCCTTGACAACAGCCGTCCAGCAATATAAGACTTGTCCTTCTCCTCATACTAAACAGTATTTAATGGCCAAAACTCATTTTTATGAATTTATGCAATCACAGGAAGATTGTTACTTGTTCTTGGTTAATTACCGCTAACTTAAGTTTGGAGATAAAACTGGGTAATTACTCACAGATCTCCTTAAAGGAGTCCTGCCTCCTATGGTCACTCAACCTCTCCGCACTCCTCAGGGGTCTCTGACTACCTCTGCCTCTGAGACTGCGGAGCACATGAGATTGTTTTATACTGATTTATACTCTGGTCTCCCTTCTTCTGTTTCTCCTAATTCTCCTCATACCCCTCTTCCTCCGAATTTCTGGTACTCCTTAACCCCAAATACTGAGCTAGTGCAGACATTGTCCATCGCTATTTCTCTAGGGGAATTTAATTTTGTAGTAAAACAACTGAAGGCCCATAAAGCTCCTGGGCCAGATGGCTTTAGTAATGAATTTTACAAGATTATTTTACCTCAGATTGGTGACTCTCTAGTGAAAGTATTAACTAATGTTTTTGCTGCTGAGCCTCTGCCTTTATATTTTAACTCTGCTATCTTGAAAGTTTTCTCTAAGCCCGGAAGGGATCTTTCCCTCCCTGGTTCATACCATCTTATATCCTTATTAAACACTGATTTTAAAATATTTACAAACATTCTTGCAGAAAGAATGAAGGCACTGCTCCCGACCCTCATACACCCGGACCCGACTGAATTTATATAGGGTCGCCACTCTGAGGTAAATGTATGCAGAGTCCTCTCAGCTGTTTATTCCTCTACCTCCTCCCCTTCTTCATCGGATCGTTGCCTTATTTCTTTAAATGTCAAAAAGACTTTTTATTTAGCTGAGTGGAATCATCGCTTTATCACCCTTACACGATCGGGTTCCCTGACTCTTTCATTAACATCCTGATAGTCTTGTACTCTAACCTCCAGACCCATATTTCATATAATGGTTACCTTTCAACCCATTAAATATATTTAAAGGCACTAGGCAGGGGTGTCCCACTCTCTACTCTGTTATTTGCCATTGCTTTAGAATCATAAGCCATTCCCAAACACCAGTCTGCAATATTCCGGGGGGTCTGAGTTGGTGACACTGACCTGATATTAGCCCTATTTGCTGACTACATGTTGTTGTTTGTATCTAACACGTCATCCTACATCCCTAAATTACTTAACCTTATGGAAACCTTTGGGGCTCAGGCTGAGTACCAGGTCAATGTCTCCAAGTTGGAGCTCTTACCTTTGAGTTCTTTAAATGACTTCTCTTCTCCTTATTCTTCTTTTGATTTCTTGTCCTCCCCATTTAAGATTGCCCGCTCTAAATTTTCCTATCTTGGGGTTTAAATTTCGGCAGCTCTTGCAAATTTGTATAAGGATAATTTCTCTCCCGTCTTAGTGAAACTTACTATCGTGCTTGATACTTAAAAATTGCTCCCTCTCTCCACCCTAGGTCGTGTAGAAGTTCTCTGGAGTATATTTTTCCCCAAATTATTTTATTTAATACAGATGCTGCCAATCAGTCTTTACCCATAGGATCTGGCATTTGTAGGATTATGACTAAATTTATATGGAAAGGCAAGAAGCCTTCAATAGCCCTGGTGAAGATGTTAGCCCCAAAAAGACTGGGTGGTATAGGGGTATCGGACTTTAGTTCCTACTCCATCTCCATTATGATTTGGAATGCTATGGATTGGTTGCTGTCAAGGAATACTTTCACAGATTCTAGTTTAGATGAGGCTCTGTTTTCTTCTCCATTCTAGATCTTCTGATATCCCCTTGGGTATACTTCACAACCCCTTATTTTGCTACATATACCATTCTTGAGTAGCTCTTTACAGGAAAACACATTCCAGTTTCTTACATTCCCCCCGTATCCCCCTTTGGGGTAACCCTGCTTTCACTCCCTAAATTACCAATTCACATTTCAAATCTTGGTGGCATGTTGTGCTCTCTTACTTTTCCAAGGTTTTTGACGCGGGAGGGTTTATGTATCAATTCGAGACCCTCCGTGATGAATACAACCTCCCTCACACTCACTTTTATATGTATGTCCAGGTCTGCCACTACCTC
Organism: Pseudophryne corroboree; assembly: GCF_028390025.1. Taxonomy (NCBI): domain Eukaryota; kingdom Metazoa; phylum Chordata; class Amphibia; order Anura; family Myobatrachidae; genus Pseudophryne; species Pseudophryne corroboree. Next base: position 550,004,447 of record NC_086446.1, on the reverse strand, counting down.
ACTTCCATATCTACTCCTCACTCAACTAAATCTACAGCCCCTTCCATTGCAGACCTTTTGAGAATCTTGTACTCTCTCTTTCTCTCTGCACACTCTCCTTTCCATATTAAATATGTATACACCACTTTAGTGACCTCATCTTCCGATACCTGTTGGGATAGGTTGCTCCAACAATTGCTTACTGATATCCAGACCTTAAAAAGCACACACTCTTTCAGTGCACATTATAACAGTACTATGAAGATTTTATTGTCCTCCTATCTCCAGAAGGTTCATTTTCGTACATTACAATGAGCATACGTCTCACCGGCCCAATATGCTCATTTCCATCCAGATATGTTGGGAGAATGCTACAACTGTCATTGCCTTTCTGCCTCCTTTTATCATTGTATGTGGGAATGTGGCTATATCAGGCGATTCTGGAACAAAGTAATTAATTATATTAACTGTATTCTGCATGTTAGAGTTTTTCCTGTCCCACTTGCATGTTTCATTTCTAATTTCTCTCACTGGAATTTTTATTACGTCCTAGAGGATGCTGGGGACTCCGTAAGGACCATGGGGATAGACGGGCTCCGCAGGAGACATGGGCACTTTAAGAAAGACTTTAGGTATGCGTGTGCACTGGCTCCTCCCTCTATGCCCCTCCTCCAGACCTCAGTTTTACTACTGCGCCCAGAGGAGACTGGGTGCATTACAGGGAGCTCTCCTGAGTTTCCTGTCAGAAAGTATTTTGTTAGTTTTTTTTATTTTCATGAAGCCTGCTGGCAACAGACTCCCTGCATCGAGGGACTGAGGGGAGAGAAGCAGACCTACTTCTTTGAGTTTCAAGGCTCTGCTTCTTAGGCTACTGGACACCATTAGCTCCAGAGGGATCGGTACGCAGGTCTCACCCTCACCGTCCGTCCCAGAGCCGCGCCGCCGTCCTCGTCACAGAGCCGGAAGATAGAAGCCGGCTGAGTATGAGAAGAAAAGAAGACTTCAAAGGCGGCAGAAGACTCCATGATCTTCACTGAGGTAATGCACAGCGGTGAAGCTGTGCGCCATAGCTCCCATACACCTCACACACGGCAGTCACTGTAAGGGTGCAGGGCATAGGGGGGGGGTGCCCTGGGCAGCATATAAACCTCTTTCTGGCAAAAATAGACATATATACAGTTGGGCACTGTATATATAATGAGCCCCCGCCAGTTTCAGTATATTTGAGCGGGACAGAAGCCCGCCGCCGAGGGGGCGGGGCTTCTCCCTCAGCACTCACCAGCGCCATTTTCTCCACAGCACAGCGCTGAGAGGAAACTTCCCGGACTCTCCCCTGCTTAACCACGGTGAAAGAGGGTTTTGAATAAGGGGGGGGCACATAATTTGGTGCATTTATACATGTAAAACAGCGCTACTGGGTAAACATATATATATATAGTGTTTTTTCCTGGGTCATATAGTGCTGGGTGTGTGCTGGCATACTCTCTCTATGTCTCTCCAAAGGGCCTTGTGGGGGAACTGTCTTCAGATAAGAGGATTCCCTGAGTGTGTGGTGTGTCGGTACGCGTGTGTCGACATGTCTGAGGTAGAAGGCTTTCAGGGGGAGGAGGAGAGAATGAGTGTGGTGTCTCCGTCGACAACGCCGACACCTGACTGGATGGATATGTGGAAGGTTTTAAGTGCTAATGTAAATTTATTGCACAAAAGATTAGACAAAGCTGAAGCTAGGGAACAGCCAGGGAGTCAACCCATGTCTGTCCCTATGTCGCAGGGACCTTCGGGGTCTCAAAAGCGCCCACTACCCCAAATTGTAGACACAGATACCGACACGGATTCTGACTCCAGTGTCGACTACGATGATGCAAAATTACAGCAAAAAGTGGCTAAATGTATTCGATATATGATCATTGCAATAAAAGATGTTTTGCATATCACAGGGAACCCCCTGTCCCTGACACGAGGGTACACATGTATAAGGGGAAGAAACCTGAGGTAACCTTTCCCCCCTCACATGAGTTGAATGAATTAAGTGTAAAAGCTTGGGAATCTCCAGACAAAAAACTGCAGATTCCCAAAAGGATTCTTATGGCGTATCCTTTCCCGCCAACGGACAGGATACGGTGGGAATCCTCCCCTAAGGTGGATAAGGCATTAACATGCTTATCCAAAAAGGTAGCGCTGCCATCCCAAGACACGGCTACCCTCAGGGTCCCTGCTGACCGCAAGCAGGAGGTTATCTTGAAGTCCATTTACACACATTCTGGCACCTTACTCAGACCGGCGATTGCGTCGGCCTGGGTTTGTAGCGCGGTAGCAGCATGGACAGATACCTTATCAGTGGATATTGAGACCCTAGATAAGGATCCCATTTTTTTGACCCTGGGACATATAAAAGATGTGGTCTTATATATGAGAGATGCTCAAAGAGACATTAGTCTACTGGGTTCTAGAATCAACGCGATGTCCATTTCTGCTAGATGAGTCCTATGGACCCGGCAATGGACAGGTGATGCCGACTCAAAGAGGCATATGGAGGTTTTACCGTACAAGGGTAAGGAATTGTTTGGGGAAGGACTTTCAGACCTGGTCTCCACAGCTACAGCTGGTAAATCAAATTTTCTACCTTATATTCCCTCACAGTCTAAGAAAGTGCCACATTATCAAATGCAGTCCTTTCGATCACAAAGAAACAAAAAAGTACGAGGTGCGTCCTTTCTTGACAGAGGTAAGGGCAGAGGAAAAAAGTTGCACAACACAGCTAGTTCCCAGGAACAGAAGTCCTCACCGGCCTCTACAAAATCCACCGCATGACGCTGGGGCTCCGCTACAGGAGTCCGCCCCAGTGGGGGCATGTCTTCGAGTTTTCAGCCACATCTGGGTTCACTCACAGGTGGATCCCTGGGCAATAGAAATTGTTTCCCAGGGTTACAAGCTGGAATTCGAAGAGGTGCCTCCTCGCCGGTTTTTCAAATCGGCCCTACCAGCTTCTCCCCCGGAAAGGGAGATAGTCTTAAATGCAATTCACAAATTGTATCTGCAATTGGTGGTGGTCAAGGTTCCCCTGCTTCAACAAGGGAGGGGATATTACTCAACCCTATTTGTGGTCCCGAAACCGGACGGTTCGGTCAGACCCATTTTAAATTTAAAATCCCTGAACCTATACTTGAAGAGGTTCAAGTTCAAGATGGAATCGCTCAGAGCGGTCATCGCCAGCCTGGAAGGGGGGGATTTTATGGTATCTCTGGACATAAAGGATGCATACCATCATGTTCCCATTTATCCACCTCATCAGGCGTTCCTGAGATTTGCGGTACAGGATTGTCATTACCAATTTCAGACGTTGCCGTTTGGGCTTTCCACGGCCCTGAGAATTTTCACCAAGGTAATGGCAGACATGATGGTGCTCCTGCGCAAGCAAGGTGTCACAATTATCCCGTACTTGGACGATCTCCTCATAAAAGCGAGATCAAGAGAGCAGTTACTGAACTGTGTGTCACTTTCACTGAAGGTGTTACAGCAACACGGCTGGATTCTCAATATCCCGAAGTCGCAGTTGGTTCCTACGACTCGTCTGACTTTCTTGGGCTTGATTCTGCATACAGACCAGAAAAAGGTTTATCTTCCGATAGAAAAAGCTCAGGAACTCATGACTCTAGTCAGGAACTTATTGAAGCCAAAACAGGTGTCAGTGCACCACTGCACTCGAGTCCTGGGAAAGATGGTGGCATCATACGATGCCATTCCCTTCGGCATGTTCCATGCAAGGACTTTCCAATGGGACCTATTGGACAAGTGGTCCGGGTCACATCTACAAATGCATCGGTTGATCACCCTGTCCCCCAGAGCCAGGGTATCTCTCCTGTGGTGGCTGCAGAGTGCTCACCTTCAGTTCTTATACAGTCAGACAACATCACCGCAGTGGCTCATGTAAACCGCCAGGGCGGCACAAGGAGCAGAGTGGCAATGGCGGAAGCCGCCAGGATTCTTCGCTGGGCGGAAAATCATGTAAGCGGACTGTCAGCAGTGTTCATTCCAGGAGTGGTCAACTGGGAAGCAGACTTCCTCAGCAGACACGACCTGCATCCAGGAGAGTGGGGACTTCATCAGGAAGTCTTCGCACAGATTGCAAGTCAGTGGGGACTGCCCCAGACAGACATGATGGCATCCCGCCTCAACAAAAAGCTGCAGAGGTATTGTGCCAGATCAAAAGACCCTCAGGCGGTAGCTGTAGATGCCCTAGTGACACCGTGGGTGTTCCAGTCGGTTTATGTGTTTCCTCCTCTTCCTCTCATCCCAAAGGTGTTGAGAATAATAAGAAAAAGAGGAGTGAGAACAATTTTCATTGTTCCAGATTGGCCACGAAGGACCTGATATCCGGATCTGATGGAAATGCTCACAGAAGATCTGTGGCCTCTTCCTCTATGACAGGACCTGTTGCAACAGGGGCCCTGTCTGTTCCAAGACTTTCCGCGGCTGCGTTTGACGGCATGCCGGTTGAACGCAGGATCCTAGCGGAAAAAGGCATTCCGGATGAGGTCATTCCTACGCTGATAAAGGCTAGGAAGGACGTGACAGCTAAACATTATCACCGTATATGGCGAAAATATGTTTCTTGGTGTGAGGCCAGGAATGCTCCTATGGAAGAATTCCATCTGGGCCATTTCCTTCACTTCCTACAGACTGGAGTGAATTTGGGCCTAAAATTAGGCTCCATTAAGGTTCAGATTTCGGCCTTATCCATTTTCTTTCAAAAAGAATTGGCTTCTCTCCCAGAAGTACAGACTTTTGTGAAGGGAGTGCTGCATATTCAGCCTCCTTTTATACCTCCGGTGGCGCCTTGGGACCTTAACGTGGTGTTGAATTTCCTTAAGTCGCACTGGTTTGAACCACTTCAAACGGTGGAGTTAAAATATCTCACTTGGAAGGTGGTCATGTTATTAGCCTTGGCTTCGGCGAGGCGAGTGTCGGAATTGGCGGCTTTGTCTCATAAAAGCCACTATCTGGTTTTCCATATGGATAGAGCGGATGCCCGAGGGGTCTCGGCACTACAACTATGCCGAGCTGCTACTTGGGCGGGTTTAAACACCTTTGCAAAATTCTATAAGTTTGATACCCTGGCTGAGGAGGACCTCCTGTTTGCTCAATCGGTGCTGCAGAGTCATCCGCACTCTCCCGCCCGTTTGGGAGCTTTGGTATAATCCCCATGGTCCTTATGGAGTCCCCAGCATCCTCTAGGACGTAAGAGAAAATAAGATTTTAAACCTACCAGTAAATCTTTTTCTCGTAGTCCGTAGAGGATGCTGGGCGCCCATCCGAAGTGCGGACTACTTCTGCAAGACTTGTATATAGTTTTGCTTACATAAGGGTTATGTTATAGTTTTCATCGGTCTTGGACTGATGCTATGTTGTATTCATACTGTTAACTGGTTAGTATATCACAAGTTATACGGTGTGATTGGTGTGGCTGGTATGAATCTTGCCCTTGGATTAACAAAAATCCGTTCCTCGTACTTTCCGTCTCCTCTGGGCACAGTTTCTCTAACTGAGGTCTGGAGGAGGGGCATAGAGGGAGGAGCCAGTGCACACCCATACCTAAAGTCTTTCTTAAAGTGCCCATGTCTCCTGCGGAGCCCGTCTATCCCCATGGTCCTTACGGAGTCCCCAGCATCCTCTACGGACTATAAGAAAAAGATTTACCGGTAGGTTTAAAATCTTATTTTAAGTTTGTCTCCCACTTCATTTACTCCTTTATTATCCAATCTAGTTACTGTCTCTGTCATTTTACAGTACTGGATATCTAAGTACTCGCCTTCCCTAGTGAAAGTGAAGATGAAATTGTTACAATTACTATATTTTGACTGCAAATCAGCCCAAATTGACATTTATAACAGCATCATAAGTTTTCATAAAAAATGGGGATTGTACAGTACATTGATCACTTGGACCAACATACTCGATCACAGATATTCAAAGTGTTGAATAGACAGAATGGTTTAAATTGACTCATATAGGACTAGACCTTACCAATTGATACAGTTGTATTCTTGATGTCGTTTTTGGGGATTTACTGTTCTCTCTCAATTTTACCTTGCAACTATAGACCCTGTACCTTCAGTGTTTTAACATAGGACTCTTTACTCATCTTTACGTTGCTTCCCTTCTTTCCTCTTTGTCCCCCCCCCCATTCTATTATCTTGTTCTTTTACATTATACTATATTTTGGAGGTATTATATTCTACAAATGTACTTGATAATCAATAAAGAGATTTATGAAGAAGAAAAAAAGCTGTGTTTATATTGTGGCAGACCCAGTCATCCTCTTACTAGTTGCCCCAAACATTCAGGAATTGAGAGGGCCTAAGTAATCATGTGGTGGTCAGATTAATTGGTTGGCCAGATTAATTACAATTCAACACATCCCAAAAGAAAATAACTCATCTCAGATAATTTGGGAAGTATCTTTGATACTTAAGAACCCTTCTTAACTACTCAAGGCCATTCTTGATTCTGGTGCCAACAATAATTTCATTACAGTCAAGAACGTTCAGCAGCTTGGAATTTCCTGTGTGTCACTGGAGACTCTTGTATAATCTGTATAATCAGCATGGATGGGAATATAATTCTTAAAGCTACCTTTTGCTTTAAAACTCAGGATCTGACAATGTAAGTTGATGCTCTCCACAGGCAGTGTATCTCAATCTACATGCTTCAATCAGCTGAGAGTCCTATTATTCTAGCTCTAACCCCGATTACGTTACATGCTTCAAGCCAACTAGCTTCATTGTAAGATAAAGAAATATATCTTCAAGCAAAATTAAGTTGTATTTTTGGGGTACATTTTATCAGGTTGCAGCCTACAGATGGACTGAAAGAAGCTCTCCACCATTGCTAATTGTCCTCATCTGACAGGCTTGAAAGCAATCAAATGCTTCCTGTGTTTCTGCAATTTCTGTAGACAATTTATCAAAAATAACTCATATATAGTGGTCCCTATCACTGCTCTTTCCAAGAAAAGTCAGAATACCAGAGTTTGGTTTGAAGAATTTTTTCCACTAAAACAGTGCTTCACTTCAGCACCCATCCTTAGGCAAACAACCTGTGACCAGCTATCATTCCTGGAAGTATTTCAGATGCCTCTACAGTTGGTTTTGGATCAGATCTTTTTTTAAAGGATTCAGCTGGGAAAGGTATTTTTGTGGCTTCTTCTCTTGCAAGTTTTCAGCCCCAGAAAAGAATTATGCCATTGGGACAATGAATTATTACCCATCAAGTTGTACTTGCAAGAATGGCAATACTTGTAGGAGGGAACAAAGTTTCCAGTGTAGGACTTCACTGATCCCAAAAAATTACAGATGTGTCCTGCTACATTTTTGTTGTGTATATCATCTGAAGGATTTTGATATTCATGCTCTTCCACTTCTTCAGAATTTTTGCCAAAAATATCCTTCTAATCTTTTGTGGGGTGTCCAGTGTCCACCCCTAGAGGAAATTAATGTCACAGTTTGCTTGAACTCGTGGTTTACTTACCGTCTTCAGCAGCACTGGTCCCCAGGTATTGCTTGCTCTCCTTTAGGGGCAGGTTGTCAATGACATATGCAGCCATAGTGTCACTGCTGGCTTCTCCCATCTTCCAGATATGAACAAATAGCTATGGCTCCCATTGTGTGCATGCAACTCTATTCCACATTAAAAACCGAAGAGGCACCAAATGTGATGTCACGTTTGGTACCAGTTTCAGACACTTTTCCCTATAAAAGACAGTTTCTGAGCCATGACAAGTGTCAGAGTATAGGCTCGCATATTGTACTCCAGCATTACTACCTTGTGCATCCCTGTCCTAAGTCCTGCCTCCCCTGTGTTCTGTTCCCGGTTCCTGTCTCTGTTCATGTACTCCCCATCCGGTGTCAGCCCATTCTGATCACTCCATGTCCATATGCTTCAGTGAGAAGTACCAGATCCAAACTCTACTGCATACCAGACACATACTAGACTTAGGAACCCAGACAGAGGGTCGTGACCTGTGTGTTGGGTGCAGCAAGGTCCAAACCACATGCGGGGGTCCCTGAGGATAACTAGTGGCATGTAAATATGGGTTAGCATCATCATGTATACATAAGTTTGCAACACTACACCATATACTGTTTTTTGTTTCTCTCTTGATATGTGGTTCTATATTATCGGGAACAAGAAAAAGATCTCATGTTAGAAGAGTTAAGAAATTATTTTTTACTATTTTCTTAAAATACCTTGTTGGAAGAATACAAGATTAGAACTAATTTAGGATCACTTTGCTCACACTGCCATTTTCTCAGGGATAACAGACATTCTGTAATGCCACTTATCACAAGGATGCAGGATTTATTAGTAATGAAATGTACTAAAAAGAGAGATACTAGGAAGGAGTGTAACCTGGTCAGTAATGCAGAAGTATGTATGCCCTGTGCTCTCCAGACTTATTGATTTCTTCACCTGCAGTGACCCCTCTATTCTGTGGACTTCTCCAGCCACTAATCTGAAGGTCCAGCACCATATTTTGGTGAACTACCTCCAAAATTCTGGAGTTTGTGCTGCATCCCCTTGCCCAGGACTGGGGTTGCCATTACTGTCACTTTCTGATTTAGTATTTCTTTGGGGATAATATCTCATTGCTTCAGGCACTGGTATGGTTCCACCCTCTCTCTGAAGGACTCCCAGATGATCTCCTCCTGTGGATCTCCTGCAGCTGGGATTAATGTCTCCAGTCCACCACCATTTTCTTTTCAGTTTTCTGTCCTCCAGCTCTGCTTGCTGGCTGGCTGGGCCTTGTGGTGCACCCATGGAACTGTTTTACCACCCCCCTCTCCTGCCATCTCTGCTGTCTATCAACTCTGGTGGGGTTTTTTGTGGTGTGCTCCTGTACTCTCCTGCTGCTGTGTTGAGTGCTCTAATAACGTGTTGTCTACCTCCTATTTTTAGTCTCCAATGATTAGAAAATTTCAAGCCTCATGGCTATAAGGCTGCACATATTTGCTGCTTTGCTCCTACCCCAAACCCCCCAATTTGCACTGCGGATGCTTAATCTTCTTTTGATAATTTACAACTTTCTCATTTGCCTTTTGGGGGATCAGGTATCACCATGGATGCTACAGGCTATTAATGACTCTGAAAAGTGGATGACTGATAAAGTGGCAGAGGTATATATTGACAATTCCCTTCTCTGTCAAGATATGCAGAAAATGAGGGAACAGATAAGGGAATCTTGTCCTTCTTCCAGCATGGCTTTCAACTGAAAAGATATTTCCAACTGTAGCATTAGAATTACTCTGTACCAGAGGTTCTCAAACACAGTCCTCGAGGCACACCAATGGCTCAGGTTTTAAGTTTATCCATCCTTGGCCACAGTTGACCTAATTAACATCTCATTCAATTTGATTTAACCATCTGTGCTGAGCCATGGATATACTGTACTTAAAACCTGGACCGTTGGGGTGCCTTGAGGACTGTGTTCGAGAACCTATGCTCTATATAATATGAGCAACTGCACATTATATTTTGAATCTCTGTCTGGAACTGATGAGTTATGTCCCAAAACGGCCACAACAATGAAATGCAGTGTTTTCTTTGACCAGTGAGGTCAGAGAATAATAAATAAAACTTACCTTACATCACAGGTTTTCAAACACAGTTCATGTTTTCCTGGTCTCCTCACAGAACAGCAAGTGAAATAATCAGCTCCACCAGTGGATCTTTTAAAATGTGCCAGTGAGTAATGATACACCTTTGCACCTGCTAGGTAAGATTGAAAACATGACCATGAACCACTGCATTCCCACCTCTAAGTCTGTCTGTTATTACCCAGTTATGTTCTATTATTGTTGTTCCTTTCTACAGCACAGCAGAATATACCACGATATATAAGAAATTGTTAATAAATATATGTATTGTCATTATGCATGTATCATTATGAAAATAATTTAACTGAATATGTCAAAAATGCAAAAAACATTGGAATTACATTCAGTAAGCATGCCATGATAGGGATCATAATGCACCAAGGTTCATGTAGATAGTATTGCATGAGATGAGTTATAATGCAGGAAAATGTCTTTGAAAACTACATTACAATATAAAACAGTATGAGCAGAAATCCAGAGTATGTGAAATTGCCTTGAACAATCAGAACTTTTAATGGAACATTTTAGAGAACAGATCATCTTGACATGCTACTGGAAAACACATTCTTCAATTCTAAATGGTGACGTGCACCGGACATTTTTCGGGTTTTGTGTTTTGGTTTTGGATTCGGTTCTGCGGCCGTGTTTTGGATTCGGACGCGTTTTGGCAAAACCTCCCTGAAAATTTTTTGTCGGATTCGGGTGTTTTTTTACAAAAACCTCTCAAAAACAGCTTAAATCATATAGGGGGTCATTTTAATCCCATAGTATTATTAACCTCAATAACCATAATTTCCACTCATTTTCAGTCTATTCTGAACACCTCACACCTCACAATGGCCCTCATTCCGAGTTGATCGCTCGCAAGGCGATTTTAGCAGAGTTACACACGCTAAGCCGCCGCCTACTGGGAGTGAATCTTAGCTTCTTAAAATTGCGACCGATGTATTCGCAATATTGCGATTACTAACTACTTAGCAGTTTCAGAGTAGCTTCAGACTTACTCTGCCTGTGCGATCAGTTCAGTGCTTGTCGTTCCTGTTTTGACGTCACAAACACACCCAGCGTTCGCCCAGACACTCCCCCGTTTCCCCGGCCACTCCTGCGTTTTTTCCGGAAACGGTAGCGTTTTTTCCCGCACGCCCATAAAACGGCCTGTTTCCGCCCAGTAACACCCATTTCCTGTCAATCACATTACGATCGCCGGAGCGATGAAAAAGCCGTGACTAAAAATACTATCTCCATTGTAAAATTACTTGGCGCAGTCGCAGTGCGAATATTGCGCATGCGTACTAAGCGGAATTTCACTGCGATGCGATGAAAAATACCGAGCGATCAACTCGGAATGAGGGCCAATATTATTTTTAGTCATAAAATTTGCACCGAGGTCGCTGGATGACTAAGCTAAGCGACCCAAGTAGCCGACACAAACACCTGGCCCATCTAGGAGTGGCACTGCAGTGTCAGACAGGATGGCACTTCAAAAAAATAGTCCCCAAACAGCACATGATGCAAAGAAAAAAAGAGGCACAATGAGGTAGCTGTGTGACTAAGCTAAGCGACCCAAGTGGCCAACACAAACCCATCTAAGAGTGGCACTGCAGTGTCAGACAGGATGGCACTTCAAATAAATAGTCCCCAAACAGCACATGATGCAAAGAAAAATGAAAGAAAAAAGAGGTGCAAGATGGAATTGTCCTTGGGCCCTCCCACCCACCCTTATGTTGTATAAACAGGACATGCACACTTTAACAAACCCATCATTTCAGCGACAGGGTCTGCCACACAACTGTGACTGAAATGACTGGTTGGTTTGGGCCCCCACCAAAAAAGAAGCAATCAATCTCTCCTTGCACAAACTGGCTCTACAGAGGCAAGATGTCCACCTCCTCCTCATCTTCCGATTCCTCACCCCTTTCACTGTGTACATCCCCCTCCTCACAGATTATTAATTCGTCCCCACTGGAATCCACCATCTTAGGTCCCTGTGTACTTTCTGGAGGCAATTGCTGGTGAATGTCTCCACGGAGGAATTGATTATAATTCATTTTAATGGACATCATCTTCTCCACATTTTCTGGAAGTAACCTCGTATGCCGATTGCTGACAAGGTGAGCGGCTGCACTAAACACTCTTTCGGAGTACACACTGGAGGGTGGGCAACTTAGGTAAAATAAAGCCAGTTTCTGCAAGGGCCTCCAAATTGCCTCTTTTTCCTGCCAGTATACGTACGGACTGTCTGACGTGCCTACTTGGATACGGTCACTCATATAATCCTCCACCATTCTTTCAATGGTGAGAGAATCATATGCAGTGACAGTAGACGACATGTCAGTAATCGTTGGCAGGTCCTTCAGTCCGGACCAGATGTCAGCACTCGCTCCAGACTGCCCTGCATCACCGCCAGCGGATGGGCTCGGAATTCTTAGCCTTTTCCTCGCACCCCCAGTTGCGGGAGAATGTGAAGGAGGAGCTGTTGACGGGTCACGTTCCGCTTGACTTGACAATTTTCTCACCAGCAGGTCTTTGAACCTCTGCAGACTCCGGAAAGAGAGATACAACGTAGGTTTTAAATCTAGGATCCAGCACGGTGGCCAAAATGTAGTGCTCTGATTTCAACAGATTGACCACCCGTGAATCCTGGTTAAGCGAATTAAGGGCTCCATCCACAAGTCCCACATGCCTAGCGGAATCGCTCTGTTTTAGCTCCTCCTTCAATGTCTCCAGCGTCTTCTGCAAAAGCCTGATGAGGGGAATGACCTGACTCAGGCTGGCAGTGTCTGAACTGACTTCACGTGTGGCAAGTTCAAAGGGTTGCAGAACCTTGCACAACGTTGAAATCATTCTCCACTGCGCTTGAGTCAGGTGCATTCCCCCTCCTTTGCCTATATCGTAGGCAGATGTATAGGCTTGAATGGCCTTTTGCTGCTCCTCCATCCTCTGAAGCATATAGAGGGTTGAATTCCACCTCTTGCTTCAGATGATGGCAGGGCAGGTTCAGGAGTGTTTGCTGGTGCTCCAGTCTTCGGCACGCGGTGGCTGAATGCCGAAAGTGGCCCGCAATTCTTCGGCCCACCGACAGCATCTCTTGCACGCCCCTGTCGTTTTTTAAATAATTCTGCACCACCAAATTCAATGTATGTGCAAAACATGGGACGTGCTGGAATTTGCCCAGATGTAATGCACGCACAATATTGCTGGCATTGTCTGATGTCACAAATCCTCAGGAGAGTCCATTTGGGGTAAGCCATTCTGCGATGATGTTCCTCAGTTTCTGTAAGAGGTTGTCAGCTGTGTGCCTCTTCTGGAAAGTGGGGATACAAAGCGTAGCCTGCCTAGGAACGAGTTGGCGTTTGCGAGATGCTGCTACTGGTGCCACCGCTGCTGTTCTTGCTGCGGGAGGCAATAAATCTATCCAGTGGGCTGTCACCGTCATAGAGTCCTGAGTCTGCCCTGCTCCACTTGTCCACATGTCCATGGTTAAGTGGACATTGGGTACAACTGCATTTTTTAGGACACTGGTGACTCTTTTTCTGAGGTATGTGTTCATTTTCGGTATCGCCTGCCTACAGAAATGGAACCTAGATGGTATTTGGTACCGGGGACACAGTACCTCAATCAAGTCTGTAGTTGCCTGTGAATTAACGGTGGATAACGGAAACACGTTTCTCACCGCCCAGGCTGCCAAGGCCTGAGTTATCCGCTTTGCAGCAGGATGACTGCTGTGATATTTCATCTTCCTCGCAAAGGACAGTTGGACATTCAATTGCTTACTGGAATTAGTACAAGTTGTCTTCCGACTTCCCCTCTGGGATGATGATCGACTCCCAGCAGCAACAACAGCAGCGCCAGCAGCAGTAGGCATTACACTCAAGGATGCATCAGAGGAATCTCAGGCAGGAGAGGACTCGTCAGACTTGCCAGTGACATGGCCTGCAGGACTATTGGCTTTCCTGTGTAAGGAGGAAATTGACACTGAGGGAGTTGGTGGTGTGGTTTGCAGGAGCTTGATTACAAGAGGAAGGGATTTATTGGTCAGTGGACTGCTTCCGCTGTCATCCAAAGTTTTTGAACTTGTCACTGACTTATGATGAATGCACTGCAGGTGACGTATAAGGGAGGATGTTCCGAGGTGGTTAACGTCCTTACCCCTACTTATTACAGCTTGACAAAGGCAACATACGGCTTGACACCTGTTGTCCACATTTGTGTTAAAATAATTCCACACCCAAGAGGTGATTTTTTTTTGTAATTTGACCAAGCATGTCAATGGCCATTTTCGTCCCACGGACAACAGGCGTCTCCCCGGGTGCCTGACTTAAACAAACCACCTCACCATCAGAATCCTCCTTGTCAATTTCCTCCTCAGCGCCAGCAACACCCATATCCTCATCCTGGTGTACTTCAACAGTGATATCTTCAATTTGACTATCAGGAACTGGACTGCGGGTGCTTCTTCCAGAACTTGCATGGGGCGTGCAAATGGTGGAAGGTGCCACCTCTTCCCGTCCAGTGTTGGGAAGGTCAAGCATCGCAGCCGACACAATTGGACTCTCCTTGGGGATTTGTGATTTAAAAGAACGCACAGTTCTTTGCTCTGCTTTTGCCAGCTTAAGTCTTTTAATTTTTCTAGCGAGAGGATGAGTGCTTCCATCCTCATGTGAATCTGAACCACTAGCCATGAACATAGGCCAGGGCCTCAGCCGTTCCTTGCCACTCCATGTCGTAAATGGCATATTGGCAAGTTTACGCTTCTCCTCAGACGCTTTTAATTTTGATTTTTGGGTCATTTTACTGAACTTTTGTGTTTTGGATTTTACATGCTCTCTACTATGACATTGGGCATCGGCCTTGGCAGACGACGTTAATGACATTTCATCGTCTCGGCCATGACTAGTGGCAGCAGCTTCAGCATGAGGTGGAAGTGGATCTTGATATTTCCCTATTTTACCCTCAACATTTTTGTTCTCCATTTTTTAATGTGTGGAATTATATGCCAGTATCAATAGCAATGGCCTACTACTATATATACTGCGCACAACTGAAATGCATCACAGGTATGGATGGATAGTATAAAAGAGAAAAAACAGAAGACTGCTTCTACAGCGCCTCAATTGCAGGAGGCTAATAATCAAATTACCCTGATACATGCGCGGCTGAAAAACACTATGTGGGTGTTTGGTTGGAGAATATAGAAACAGACAAAATCAGCTGCGCAAAGTATCAGGGAAAGGACAGTACAATTTTAGGAGAACCGATGTATGTATATAAATTGATTTATTAATGAAAAAGCATAAAATAGCAGTAAAAGATGACATAAAATTGTTGGATATAAAAAGGCACACCTTGACTAAGTTTATCCGTTTAAACAGACACCAAATTGTGTCGGTTCTCTATATGGAAGTCCACAAAAGGAAATAAAGTCCAGCTGTTTGTTGGAAAGCAATAGATGGTAATAGCCGTAATGTTATTACTGGAAGTGAATGATCAGTGCAGTAGACATCCCATAATAATAAATTGGGGGAGTGATCCAGTGGCGCCTCCTGTCTGCACACCTGCCGAGGTATCCGATTTGAAAGCATTAGCGGGTTTGTTCTCCCCGCAAGCCGTCCTTCATCTCCACAGAGATCCCAGAATAGCCGCGGATCTGAATTCTCGAGCCGCCCGTATCAACATACGGCTCCCCGTCAGCCGGATAAACCAGCACACGGCATACACTTTACAGTGAATCCACGGCTCCCTCTCCCCTGCGGCATTCGCACAGTGGGCATTGCAGGACACATCGCCGAGGACGCTCGGCTTTGGACCAGCCAACCTAAGGAGAGGTAATTGAACAATAAATAACACTGGATCACTCCCCCAATTTATTATTATGGGATGTCTACTGCACTGATCATTCACTTCCAGTAATAACATTACGGCTATTACCATCTATTGCTTTCCAACAAACAGCTGGACTTTATTTCCTTTTGTGGACTTCCATATAGAGAACCGACACAATTTGGTGTCTGTTTAAACGGATAAACTTAGTCAAGGTGTGCCTTTTTATATCCAACAATTTTATGTCATCTTTTACTGCTATTTTATGCTTTTTCATTAATAAATCAATTTATATACATACATCGGTTCTCCTAAAATTGTACTGTCCTTTCCCTGATACTTTGCGCAGCTGATTTTGTCTGTTTCTATGGATGGATAGTATACTTGACGACACAGAGGTAGTTAGAGCAGTTGCCTACTGTACCGTACTGCTATATATTATATACTGGTGGTCAGCAAACTGTGCAAAACTGAAATGCACCACAGGTATGGATGGATAGTATACTTGACGACACAGAGGTAGGTAGAGCAGTGGCCTACTGTACCGTACTGCTATATATTATATACTGGTGGTCAGCAAACTGTGCAAAACTGAAATGCACCACAGGTATGGATGGATAGTATACTTGACAACACAGAGGTAGGTAGAGCAGTGGCCTACTGTACCGTACTGCTATATATTATATACTGGTGGTCAGCAAACTGTGCAAAACTGAAATGTACCACAGGTATGGATGGATAGTATACTTGATGACACATAGGTAGGTAGAGCAGTGGCCTACTGTACCGTACTGCTATTTATTATATACTCGTGGTCAGCAAACTGTGCAAAACTGAAATGCACCACAGGTATGGATGGATAGTATACTTGATGACATAGAGGTAGGTAGAGCAGTGGCCTACTGTACTGTACTGCTATATATTATATACTGGTGGTCAGCAAACTGTGCAAAACTGAAATGCACCACAGGTATGGATGGATAGTATACTTGACGACACAGAGGTAGGTAGAGCAGTGGCCAACTATACCGTACTGCTATATATTATATACTGGTGGTCAGCAAACTGTGCAAAACTGAAATGCACCACAGGTATGGATGGATAGTATACTTGACGACACAGAGGTAGGTAGAGCAGTGGCCTACTGTACCATACTGCTATATATTATATACTGGTGGTCAGCAAACTGTGCAAAACTGAAATGCACCACAGGTATGGATGGATAGTATACTTGACAACACATAGGTAGGTAGAGCAGTGGCCTACTGTACCGTACTACTATTTATTATATACTGGTGGTCAGCAAACTGTGCAAAACTGAAATGCACCACAGGTATGGATGGATAGTATACTTGACGACACAGAGGTAGGTAGAGCAGTGGCCTACTGTACCGTACTGCTATATATTATATACTGGTGGTCAGCAAACTGTGCAAAACTGAAATGCACCAAAGGTATGGATGGATAGTATACTTGACAACACATAGGTAGGTAGAGCAGTGGCCTACTGTACCGTACTACTATTTATTATATACTGGTGGTCAGCAAACTGTGCAAAACTGAAATGCACCACAGGTATGGATGGATAGTATACTTGACGACACAGAGGTAGGTAGAGCAGTGGCCTACTGTACCGTACTGCTATATATTATATACTGGTGGTCAGCAAACTGTGCAAAACTGAAATGCACCACAGGTATGGATGGATAGTATACTTGACGACACAGAGGTAGGTAGAGCAGTAGCCTACTGTACCGTACTGCTTTATATTTATACTGGTGGTCAGCAAACTGTGCAAAACTGAAATGCACCACAGGTATGGATGGATAGTATACTTGACGACACAGAGGTAGGTAGAGCAGTGGCCTTCTGTACCATACTCCTATATATTATATACTGGTGGTCAGCAAAATTATGCACTGTACTCCTACTATATACTACAATGCAGCACAGATATGGAGATATGGAGCGTTTTTCAGGAAGAGATCGTATAATACTGGTGGTCACTGGTCAGCAAAACTCTTCACTGTACTCCTCCTATATAATACTGCTGGTCCCCAGTCCCCACAATAAAGCAGTGTGAGCACAGATATATGCAGCGCACTGAGCACAGATATGGAGCGTTTTTCAGGCAGAGAACGTATAATACTGGTGGTCACTGGTCAGCAAAACTCTGCACTGTACTCCTCCTATATAATACTGCTGGTCCCCAGTCCCCACAATAAAGCAGTGTGATCACAGATATATGCAGCACACTGAGCACAGATATGGAGCGTTTTTCAGGCAGACAACGTATACTGGTGGTCACTGGTCAGCAAATCTCTGCACTGTACTCCTCCTATAATACTGCTGGTCCCCAGAATAAAGATATTTGCACTGCAGCCCCCTGAAACAAAGTGAGAGGACGCCAGCCACGTCCTCTCACTATCATTTCCAATGCACGAGTGAAAAATGGCAGCGATGCGCGGCTCCTTATATAGAATCCGAATCTCGCGAGAATCCGACAGCGGGATGATGATGTTCGGGCGCGCTCGGGTTAACCGAGCAAGGCGGGAGGATCCGAGTCTGCCTCGGACCCGTGTAAAAAGGGTGAAGTTTGGGGGGGTTCGGATTCCGAGGAACCAAACCCGCTCATCACTAATTCTAACTACTAATCAAATGACTTATTAAAAGTAAAAAAAGAGACTAAACACAATGAAACCATTATTTACAGTTAAGTACAAAGTAATCTAATCATCAGATATTTTTGTAATCCATAAAAAGTGGTATATTTTACATTGTAAACATTTTAGGTTTAAGACAAAAAAATAAATAAATCAGTATTTGTTTCCAAAAAGCCAGGAAAATTTAAATTTCTCCCTTTTCGCAAAACTGCTCCATAAAGCCCCGCCCCCTCCATATGCGCTGGGATTCACCTGTTAATCTCCCGATCCTAACTGCTTCACTAGGCATGTTGCGCACAGTCCATTAAAGCCACAGCATGCTTGACATGTCGCTGGCATTTGGGGGTGGTGATAGAGTGGCGTCATGGAGTGTTACAGGACATGTTGATCCCGGTTTAAAGGTGTGCTGAAGCTAATGGCTGCATCCTTGTACCTGAGATGTCTGATGCTCATGCAGATCATTAGATCAGCCATCAGCCATCACTGGGCATCTTCTTACTTAAGATGCATTTTACAGGTTTTACATATTGTAGCACAGCAGCTGTGTACCAAGATGCTTTGGTTGTGCTAACTGTACATCTGAATCAAGCCCTAAATTCTGAAACTTTTGCCTTTGAATAAAAATGTTTTAAAAGTTGCCATCCACTAAATGCTGAGATTTGTACCTTTCAAAGCTGCATTAAGAGTCCACAATGGCCCTCATTCCGAGTTGTTCGCTCGCAAGCTGCTTTTAGCAGGGAGTGAATCTTAGCATACTACTGGGAGTGAATCTTAGCAGAGCCGGCCCTAACCAATATGATGCCCTAGGCAAGATTTTGGCTGGTGCCCCCTAGCACCACCGCTGGTTCCGCCTCTGACCTTGCACCTCTTTCCCAGCACCATCACCCCTCACCCATAGCAGTCCTTATGTTGGTGTTTGTACCCCCTATATTTTAAATAGGAACAGTTCACACATTCGGCGCACAGCCCAAAAAGGGGTGTGTTTTTGCTGGCAAGGGGCATGGCCACACAATAGTAACCCCAATTCCAATTACGCCACACAGTACTGCAACTTTCTTCACATTTGATCATGCGATAGTGTCCATAATTCATATTACATCCCACAGTAGTATCACTTTATCTTGTAAATGTTACTCCTCACAGTAGAGCCTCTTATTTACATTACATCACACTGAATTTCTCCTTATTCACATTACACCACACACTATTGCTCTTTATTCACATTACACCACACCCTATTGCTCTTTATTCACATTAGATGACACAGTAGTGCCCTTTCTATACGCAACGCCACATAGTAGAGCACCTTATACACATAATGCCACATATTAGTAATGCATTTATACACCTAATTCCACACAGTAATGCCCCTTACACATATGAGACACCTTATTAATGTCCTTATAAACATAATGTGCCTTAAAAATTATGACAACCTTTATTAATGCCCTTTTACACATAACGTCCCTTACATATATGCCACACATTATTAATGTACTTATACACATAATGACACACATAGTGCTCCCTACACATTTGCTGCACATTATTAGTGCCCCTACACACATAATGACACACATACAGTAGTACCCTGTTACACATATGCCGCACATTATTAATGCCCTTATACACATAATGACACACATAGTGCCCCTTACACATATGTTGCACATTATTAATGCATTTTTACATGACACACATAATGCTCCTTACACATATTCTGAACACTACTGCACAACCAACCCACTCACATGCACACAGCACTCACACTGCCACTAACACTGTGACCTCTGCCTCTGCTTGGCTACAGATGTGTCCTCATAAATCTTGCCTCAATGCAAAGGTCGGGCATACCTTTTTTTTAAGAAAATGCATCTTATTTGCATTGCTATGTGGCTAGGATGCACAAGCAGCTTCTGCTGATTAAAATGATATGCGGCATGCCTATATACTGTGTGAGACTGAGGCTGTATCTGCATATGAAATGCTACACACAGAATATAGGCATGCCGCATATCATTTTAATCAGCAGAAGCTGCTGATGCCCATAGGCATATCAAATGCCCTAGGCAATTACCTAGTTTGCCTATGCCTATGTCCGGCTCTGAATCTTAGCATAGTAAAATTGCGAACGAAAGTTTAGCAGAATTGCGAATAGACACTTCTTAGCAGTTTCTGAGTAGCTCCACACTTACTCGGCAACTGCGATCAGTTCAGTCAGTTTAGTTCCTGGTTTGATGTCACAAACACTCCCAGCGTTCGCCCAGACACTCCCCCGTTTCTTCAGACACTCCCGCGTTTTTCCCAGAAACTGCATCTTTTTTTCACACACACCCATAAAACGGACAGTTTCCGCCCAGAAACACCCACTTCCTGTCAATCACATTACGATCACCAGAACGAAGAAAAAACCTTGTAATGCCGTGAGTAAAATTCCTAACTGCATAGCAAATTTACTTGGCGCAGTCGCAGTGCGAACATTGCGCATGCGCAATTAGCGGAAAATCGCA
The DNA here is from genome assembly GCF_028390025.1 of Pseudophryne corroboree. NCBI lineage: Eukaryota > Metazoa > Chordata > Amphibia > Anura > Myobatrachidae > Pseudophryne > Pseudophryne corroboree. The sequence continues at coordinate 549,983,822 of NC_086446.1, read as the reverse complement.
GCGATGCGAAGAAAATTACCGAGCGAACAACTCGGAATGACCACCAATATTCTAAATGAAAAGCAGAAAGTTGCTGAAGAAGGTTTTGTCATGGAACAAGTCATGAGTGGTGACACTGAATTTGCACCTTAATGTGTAAATGTATATATTCAATTTTTTACATTTTCTTATATTATTATTTTATATCTACATTTTTTGCAATTTATTGCCCATTTTTGACCCAACAAAAATTTGGACTACACAATTAGCCCTTGCCCCCCCCCCCCCCCCCCCAAAAAAAAAAATCGACTTTCCTGGAAAAACACATACGATTTGTGATAAGTTCATGGACCTATGTGCTTTTGCTGCCTAATTTGCAAAAAAAGCCTAATTATTGGGCAATTTTACAGAGTCTGCTGAGGCTCTAAAAAAATGCCCACTAATACCCGCCACCACTTCAGCACTTATTTTATAGTCTCGTGGATCAATGAGGCAATTGAATTCACCCCTATAACTGGCTTTAGAATTTTGACAGTCTCACAGCTACTAACTGCTTCGACAGATTTTAAAGTCAGCTACTGTATGTTGTGAGTATAGGAGTTTATACCAGAGAGATAATGGAAGGTATCATAGCTGCATTAAATTACCGTGGCTAAAGGTCTCACGGGGGGGGGGGCTATCCTATTGGCCTTGGTAAGCCGGCGCAAGCCGCATCTTATCTAGGATTTTAACCAAATCCCTGTAAACAGAACCATTTTCAAGCGAAAACAGGGCTGTTTCTTACAAAAGCACACAGGTTTCACTGAACCTGTGTGTTTGTGGGAGAAAAAGCATTACTTTACGGACGATCTTATTGGATAGCCTGTAAAAAAAAATCAATGAAACATCTTCAGTGATGGACGTTATTGCTGCGGTTTTGTAATCGATTGATTGTTGGCAAACTGTGCATGTGCTGTAAATGCAAAGTGCATGTGCAAGCAGAGCAATGCAGCCACAATAGCCAATGCAGGAAATGCAGCCACAAAATGTCCGCAACCGGAAACTGCGTGAAAAGGGTGGAACAGGGTTATCAGAGTGTGTCAACATTTGCTTTGCAAAAGTGGGCGTTCATAGGGACATCTGCATCTGTAATGTGGGTGTGCATATATTAGCAACTGCTGTTACAGATGCAGATGCTGGAGTCAAGAGGGAAGATTTGCAATGCATTTTCTGAGTAACTCCTGGTCATCCTCTAATTCCATGGAATATCTCCCAACATGACCATCTCCAGGAGGGACAGAATGCTCAGCTCCTGGACTTCATTCTTAATGTGTAATTGCCATCACCTGTGCTGAAACACCTTATTTATCCATTAACCTGTCCAAAATAGGTGCCAGCAATCATAAATTAAGAGAAAAGTCTAGAAGCAGACCCCTCACAGCGATAGCGATGCGCAGCCCCACGCATCGCTATCGCTGGTGCTAGATTGGCCAATCTAGCAGGTCGCTCACTTCACCCGTTGGGTGAAATGAGCGCCCCCCCCCATCTACCCCCACATGCTCCGCACACATCGCGCTGTGCTGAGCGGGGGGAGAGATGTGTGCTGAGTGGTTCGCTCAGCACACATCTCTCCCCACATCTGCCAGTGAGTACTGGCCTTAAGCATTGTTTTTCGTCCCATACTGGTTTGTAGTTTGTTTTTAGTTGTTATTTTACATTTGCTGCAAAAAAAAATTTTTATGTCTAAAAATAAAAAATTATAATAATGGTTTCTGGTTTAGGTTATTTTTTTTTTAAATATAAAATATTTTTTTGCAGCAATTAAAAATTGTAATCTAGAAACATTTGAAACACATCTGCTTAATTGTCTATACTTATGCAGTATGTTATTTTCTGATGTGGATTTCATAACCATGTTTAATCAACAAAATGTAATGCAAATATGTAGTGCATGTAAATTCTACATCTTACTGTACAAAAAAGAAACATTTGTATGTATAGGAAATCAATTAACTTTCTGTTGTAGTATTAAAAAGATTTTCACTATTAACCCATTGTATGCTAATAACTAATTTACTGACATAAAGAAATTGAAAATAAAATGACCTTGTATTTGAACATTATCTTATGTTTTTCTATGACAGTGTACGATGTGTGATTTTTTTTTTCACTTTATCTTTGCAAATGTAACTCATGGTGAACAATACTATATACTGTTTGAAAAAGAAAAAAAAATTATATATATATATATATATATATAAATTGCGGCTCCTAGCATGCAGCGGCACTCAGGGAAATAATTCATGGAGATTCCAAACAAACGATTTTTATTCCATGATAGTGCAAATAGAGATCCAACGTTTCGGGGTGCTACCACCCCTTTGTCAAGGTGAACACTCATTCCAGAAGGCACCGGGGCCGTATACACTGTGAAGGGTGAGTGCCAATCCGTTGGTATACATATATATATATATATATATATATATATACTATATATATATGTCTCATAACTTATCCCACTGTCAAACAATAGCTCATTACATGACTTTTAAATAGCTTTATTTTGTAGAAAATAATTTGCACAAGACATGAACTTTCTGGATGAAAGTTTGGTAAAATCAGGGGGTGCGGCTTACAAATCTAGAGAAAATGAAGTCAGAAGTTGTAGCTACCTCGGCTACAGATAAAAGAGGTTGGGTATGTGTGACCAGCGGTCACTATAAGATGGCAGGATCCTCGCCCAGTGTGTGTGTGTGGGGGGGTTAGGGATGGGGCAAGCACAACAAAGCCCCTTTCGGGCTCACTGCACTCACCATGAGTGGGAATAGTCCATGTTGATCAGCATGCCAACTGTTGGGATAGTGAGGGGGCGGGATGTAGGTGCCGGTATTGTGACCGCTGTCTCCTGATGGCCAATCACATAACTACATCCTGATAACACTATCTCAAGCACACACTACAATGTGACAACAGTCAGAAAAAAAACTGTCATGATTCAACAGAAGATGACCTAACTGATAGACAAGTGCCACACATCACAACAAGAAATAATGCCATACTGATTAGAGAGGCAATGGCAAGATTCACGGATTCAAGGTCAGGAGTAAACACAAGGATCAAGATCTTTCAAATTTTAAAGTGGCGTCTATGCTTAACATCAGGCTGAGGCTTTAAAAGGGGCAGGCAGGCTTGTAGGCAATCCTCCCATGCCCTGGCCAAGGTGGGATCAGGTGGGCCAGGGCATAGGGATGTTTGGTAGGTGGTGGAGAGTCTATTTGCTTGGATGTCAATATGCACCCTCCCGAAACTCCAACAAATGATCCAGCCTTCTGTTGGTTCTTTCCATTGCTTCCCAGATGGCTGCAAAGATTTCTTTCAAGGTGGCAGTGGAGGGGGCCTGAGGGACTTCTTGGCATTCATCCCTCAGGTCCTCCTGTTGAGTCCCTGGAAAGGACAGCTGATTTTCTAAATGGAAAAAATTAGAATAAATCAATAGCACATATCAAATGAAACAGTATATTTATATCAATATATTTATATATTAATATATCAAAATATCAATATATCTATATATCACTATATCTCTCTATCTCTCTCTCTAGTGGAAATTTACTAAGGTCCCAATTTGATTCGAGATTACATTTTCATACAAAAATGCAACTCGGAAATTTACTAAACACAAATCTCGGCAATTTGTATTGCGATATTCTGCCATCAACACAAATACGAATCAATAGACAATCGGTCAAACATGGTTGTTTTTTCACATACACCTCATACAACACAGGAATTTACTAAGGATTTGTATTCTCAATCACTGCCGACAATAGTCAAAAACTACTGGATAAGCATGGAATATGTACAGAAATAGAACTTTCAAATAGACCTGCATTTGGCTGGCATGTTTGGAGAATCATGCACGGATCAGTGAAAACCGTGCATGCTTCTCTGTATAAATGTGTGTGAAATAGTAAAAAAAAAATGTGTGGGGTCGGGGGACACTTTTATGCGGGTCCCTGCGGCCAAGGCATCACCCCCCAACTAGTCATCCCTGGCTGGGGCTTCCTGGGGTAGTGGGACTCCCCAATAAAGGGGTCTCTCCCTCCAGGCACCCAAGGGCCAGGGATGAAACCCTTCCATGGTAGGTAGGGGTCTTCACTGTGATTCCCTGGGGGTTAGAGGGGCGTGTCATGCTGAATAATGGAAGTGGATGACTGACCCTCCTTCTCTAGGCTCCAGTTAACAGTGGAACATCCATTTGCCTGGGGAGGCTAACACAGTCGCGGCTCTTAAGAACCATTTACTGCACACCCCCTCCACATACAGAGACTCACCTCACTAACCTGTAGCAGCAGTCTTTTGTTTGTTAAACTCCATACACCTGAATCATAGCTTTATGTTTGACCATGGAACCGCCAATCCCCTCCCACCCCCCACCCCCCAGGGACCAGGATCTACCCATCCACTGTTGTATTCCAAACTTTTTCTTAGACATTGGAGTAGGAATTTCAAAATTTAATTACTGCTAGAGCACTTACCCTTATTAGACTGGCAGGCATTATGTTACAGACTGTGAGAACAAGAATTATTTTATCTAGATACCTTCTAGAGGACAGCACTGTTTTGTTTGTATTTTGATCATCAGTAAAGACTTTGTTAATTTGTTAACCTACATGTGTTATTTTATAGGTGTATATCTCCTCATTGTTATACACCCACAGAGTGCTTCAAACATTTGACTTTTCTTTACTATATTGTACTGATACCACTTTGCAACATACAGTAGGACTGAGCACAGCATTATATCTAGAATCTAGTGCTCAAGGCTGGTCTCCTTAAAGTGCAGAAGCTTGTCTAGACCAAACGTGTTACTCAGTGTGGAGGTATAACAATTATTATTTTTCCATGGTAGGTGCTGCCAATTCCAGTGGGGGGATTAATCACTTCTACTGGTTCCCTACTTCTAATTGCCCAACACTCACCAAGAACCTGTCTCCCAGTGATCCCATTATAAGATGGTCTTGAGGGATCAACTCCAAAGACTGGGGGATAAACCGTCTATCACCATTGGCCGCAACAAACTCTGCCTGCCTTAGAAATGTAAAACCTCAGCCTGCTGTGCAGGTCATTCCATCTAAATAAATAAACATATATAAGAATACCTAATCAAATTTGACTTGCAAATGCATATCATAATAAAATGCATGTTTGTTAATAAGATGCATTTAACTTAAATTTTTTTATACCTTTTCCGTACCTATTGTGGCATCCTGGGCACGGGTGCCACTTTGCTCATTTTTCAAGTTATCTTTTGCCAGATCTTGATCTTTTAATTTTTACTCCTGAATATCAGTATTGCCATGAATTCTTGCCATTGCCTGTCATATCAGGATAGTGTTTTCATCGCTTGTGAGACATGACATTTGTCTACCAGGAAGGTCATCCTCTGTTGAATCAGAGGTGTCTTCGGACTGTTGTTCATCAACATTGGGAGTGTATGCTCGAGGTGCTTCATTTGTAGCGGCCTGTTGGAACCTACTTGGCTCCCCAACCTCTTCAAAAGCAAGTTTGGTACACTCTCCAACAGGTGATGTGAAAGCAGCTTCAACAACCTCCTCCATTTCCTCTAGATTTTCTGGGTCAAGCCCCCTGATATGCCAAAAATTCATCCATAAAGTTCATTGTCTCATTAAACTCCTCCCTTTTGACTGTGAATAAGCTGTACGCTCTTACACAAAGGCTCTTCCAGGGAGAACACTATATAAAGGCTACTCAGAGGCATCACCAACCCTTTGGCAGACTTCCCTGTGTTGTTTTTCTGGTATGTATAAAGCTACTTCAGTCATATGCATTGAGAGAGAATTATAATAAATCATGATTTGTGGACACTTACACTGTCAGACATTTTAATGAAGGCAACCAATGACAAAATAAGAATGTTTATAAATATTACTAAGTAATTAGAAGACGTCATTGCCATCCTAAGAGCTGCAGTGTTCACACTGTGGGAGCTGTGGATCCTGACCGCTGTGATGGACTGGTGGCTGGGGAACCCAATGCCATATGTTCCCAATTTAGCCAAGGTGTTGTGCACACTGAGGTCCAAACACACCTCTGCCTGCACTTAAACTGCTGCTGGTCCATCATACAGTTAGAACGGTGGTGGCCCGATTTAAGAAAGAGGCAGCCAGAGTTACTTAGTAGGCTGTGGGCATCTCTTCACCAGCATAAGTACTTATTCTTGGCTTAATTGTTTGATTAAACTTAATGAAGGAGTTAAATTGGTTCAACTAGATTTCTAATTCGCTACCTGCTTGAATATTTTTTTTAAAAAAAGAGAAGTGTCTGATGTTAAGTGTATTGCTTTTGCATTTGCAAACACAATGGCAAACGCAAATACAATTGCATGTAACACAAAATATGATGGCAGTTTGGCCAGTAGCCTTTATTTTCTGGTTTCGCTGTCCTTTGCATATGCTTTAGGTGGGCAGTGACCATAATTGTGGATGCTATTTGCGATTTTACGCAGATTTATTGCATACGTTCCGCAATAGCATTCAACTCTGAATAACCGCCATAATGTTTTGTTGCAGAGTGTTTAAGTAACCACACCTGCTCCTTAAGGGAGCCTGTTCACTTCCTGTAAAGTGAAATGGAAAGAGATTATGCTAAACTGCACTTTGGTAAAACAAACTGCACAAAAACAAGTGAATGTACATTTTATTTTAAATATCGGCAAGACATATGTACAGTATATAAAATGTTGTATAAAAACACCATTAAACCTACTGTATATTTAAAAAAATGGGCATAGGTGATACCAGCTGTGCTTGTTTAATATTGCTTAATAGTAAATTTTTCACACAATGCATTTTTAAAATTTGTCATTAATTTATATTCACTGATATTGATTTTTATACTGTAATTTATTAGGAATCTTTTCGAAAAATTAATTTGAAAGGGAACTATATTAGCCATACATAAGCTTCCCACATGTGAAATATATCCTAGTAATTAATTCAGAAACTAAATCCTAATAACAGCTGTCTTTTTACTTAATATGAGATTTATGTTTTGTACACCAAGAATTGATAAGTGATTTTTTCATTTATTTTTATCTCATTAAATTGTATTTTTAACTATTTATAGTATCTAGTGTATATGCTTTAAGGTGATGTGCACTGTTTTTAGTATATTTGTAAATGTGTTTTGTGTGGACTGAGTATCTCCATATTCAACAGCTGCCTGGAAAAGGCCTGACCACTATATACTTGCTATATATTGTAGTCATTTGGATTTTACCAATTTGTCTGAATGACCATTTTTGTATGTTTTCCAATGTTTGGAAACAAATGGTCGATTGTCATTTCCTACCAAACAGCACCAGATTTTTATTCCAACCAGCCAGATTGGACAGATATTCTAAGTGAGTACTTGGCTTATACTGTATATCCACCAATCTTCATAGCTGTCATCAAATTGATGGACTTGTAGTAACATAGTAACATAGTATTTGAGGTTGAATAGAGGCAAATTGCCCATCATGTTCAACCTGTTTTAAGTTGTGATGATTCTACATACTTGCTGAATAATGTTTTATGACTAGTTAGCTACTATATCTCATGTTACCCCCGGATTAACCACGTTGATATTTTAAGTATTATAACCTTGAATAGCTTTTTCATTCAGAAATGTATCCATTCCTTTTTTAAATCAAATTACAGAGTTCGCCATTACCACCTTCCCTGGCAGGGAATTCCACATCCTGATTGCCCTAACAGTGAAGAACCCTTTCCTCCATTGCGTTCGGAACTTTCTCTCCTCCAGTCGCAGCGAGTGCCCACGTGTCCTAAACTGTGTTCTTTTAATAAATAATTCCTCTGATAACTCTTTGTAAAGTGCCTTTACATATTTGAAGATATTAATAATATCTCCTCTTAGGCGCCTCTTTTCTAGTGTATACATATTCAGCCTAGTAAGTCTTTCCTTATAGTCCAGTCCTTCTAGGCCTTTAATCAATTTAGTAGCTCACCTTTGAACAGTTTCGAGTTCACTGATGTCTGTTTTATACAATGGTGCCCAAAACTGAACACAGTATTCCAGGTGCGGACGTACCAATGCCTTATACAGCAACATGATTACATATGAGTACCTTGTCTCAATTCCCCTTTTTATGCACCTTACTAGCTAACACCTTACTTGCATTCTTTACTGCGTTTTGACATTGTGTATGGTTATTAAGCCTATTATTAATGAATACCCCCAAATCTTTTTCCAACTCTGTTTCCCCTAGGCGTTCCCCATTTAATATGTAGGATGCAAGTTTGCTTTTAGTCCCAAAATGCATAACCTTGCACTTGACTGTATTGAACCTCATTTTCCATTTAGATGCCCAGAGTTCAAGTTTAGATAGATCATTCTGCAAGGACTGCACATCCAGTTCTGAATAAATTACCTTACACAGTTTAGTATCATCTGCAAAGATTGACACTGTGCTTTCCAGGCCTATTTCTAGGTCATTGATAAATATGTTGATCAGTAGTGGTCCGAGTATGGACCCTTGTGGTATTCCGCTGACTACTGGGGACCAGGTTGAGGACTTCCTGTTGACCACTACTCGCTGTACCCTGCTATCCAACCAGCTGCTTATCCATGTGCAAATCGTTTTTTCTAGGCCAATCTCCTTTAATTTGATCATCAGTCTCCTGTGAGGAACTGTATAGAAGGCTTTTGCAAAATCTAGGAAGACCACATCCACTGCTTTTCCTTGATCAAGATTATTGCTCACTTCCTCGTAGAAGCTAATTAAGTTAGTCTGACATGACCCGTCCCTCAAAAACCCATGCTGGTTCTTGCTAATAATCCTAGTGGACTGTAGATACTCCTGTATGCCATCCCTTAGAATTCCTTCCAATATTTTCCCCACTATAGATGTTAAACTAACTGGTCTGTAGTTTCCCAGAAGATTTTTGGATCCCTTTTTAAATAATAGCACTACCTCAGCTATACGCCAATCCTTCGGTACCATGCCTGATCTAATTGAACTATTGAAAATCAAGTATAGGGGTCGTGCTAGTTGTGAACTAAGCTCCATAAAAACCCTCGGGTGAAGTCCATCAGGACCAGGTGATTTATTAATCTTAATTTTGCTTAGTCTCTCCCGGACTACTTCTTCGCTTAAACAAGTATCTAACCATGAATTATTACTGTCACAATTGTTATGCTCTACTCCCACCATCAGTTCTTCACTGGTGAATACTGATGAAAAGAATTTGTTCAGTATTTCCGCTTTTATTTCATCATTTATCAATTCTCCTAATTCATCTTTTAATGGACCTATATTCTCCTTTTTTAACCTTTTACCGTTTATGTATTTAAAAAACTTTTTAGGATTGGCTTTACTCTCTATAGCGATTTGCTTTTCATTTTCCATTTTAGCTGCTCTTATTGCTTTTTTGCATTTCTTATTACACTCCCTGTAATACTTGAAAGACTCCTCCTTTCCATTAGATTTAAATGCTTTGAAAGCACACTTTTTTTTATCCATTTCTGCCTTAACCTTCTTGTTAAGCCACATCGGTTTGAGTTTAATACTCCTGTGTTTACTGCCCATGGGAAAAAAAGCTATGAATATTGCTATCCAGCAACCCTTTTAAAACATCCCACATTTCCGAAGTGTTCTTGTTATTAAACAGAACCTCCCACTCTATGTCGTTAAGTGCACTTCTAAGCATACTGAAATTAGCCTTCTTAAAGTTAAAAGTTTTGATGGAACCCCTTTAGCTATGTTTCCTGAAACTGATGTCGAATGTGATCATATAGTGATCACTGTTACCCAAAGTCTCCCCATCTTTAGTGTTTGATATAATGTCCACATTATTAGTAATTACCAGATCCAGTGTAGTTTTACCCCTAGTTGGGTCCTCGACTAATTGAGACAAGTAGTGATCCCTAAACATATTTAAGAACCTGCTGCCCCTCGCTTTAGCACATGAATTGTTACTCCAGTTTATATCCGGGTAATTAAAATCCCCAATCACAAGGATGTCCCCTAATCCTGCAGCCGTTTTGATTTGCTGCAATAGTTGTTCTTCCTCATGTATGCTAATATCCGGCTGTTTGTAGCATGTGCCTATGACTAGTTTTTTTGCATCAATTCCCCCACTTGAGATTTCTACCCATAGTGACTCCACATTATCTCCAGTCTCCTCATAGAAAACCTCCTTTAGTTATGGTTTAAGTGATGGTTTAACATAAAGACATACACCTCCTCCTCTTTTGTTAGCCCTGTCCCTCCTAAAAAGAGAATACCCCTTCAACTTAGCAACCCAGTCGTGAGAGTCGTCCCACCAAGTTTCCGTAATACCTATAATGTCATACTCAGCCTTTGATGTTAACAATTCCAATTCCCCCATTTTACCTGCTAGACTTCTTGCGTTTGCAAGCATACATTTTAGTTTATTGGTTCCTTTATTTGTTTGTTTTCCTAAAGATTTCCCATCCTGGTTAACTAGTGCATCCGTAGAGTTACTGATACAGACTGTCCTTCTCGCTCCCTCTCCAACTCCACCGTACTTAGTATTGCCCACCTTACTTTTCTCTTTGATCAACCCAATTTTCCCATCTAAATTCACCGCCCTGACATAAGTATTTTCCCTTAAGTCCCGTACAACATTTTCTGTAGGCTGTAATGATGACACATAATTGTTATTATTTAATGCTTTAGCAACACCTTTCTTAACACCCTTATTAGAACCCATGTAAATACCCTTACCGGCTGCACTTTCCCTCCCCCCTTCTCCACCCCCATTTATCTACTATACTCACTGCATGACCCATAGTTTCTAGCTAAGCCATCCCCCCAGGCTCCTAGTTTAAAAGCTCCTCCAACCTACTAAACAGCCTACCCCCCAGCACCACAGCCCCTTCCTCATTCAGGTGCAATCCATCATGAGAAAAAAGATGGCGCCTGACTGAGAAGTCCACCCAGTGTTCCAAGAACACAAACCCCTCTTTCCTACACCAGTCTCTGAGCCACACATTTACCTTCCTAATCTCCCTCTGTCTCCCTGGGCTAGCGCATGGCACTGGTAATATTTTGGAGAAAATTACCTTAGATGTCCTTTTTTTAGTTTCGGCCTAAGTCCCTATAATCTTTCTTAAGGACATCCCACCTACCGCTAACTTTGTCATTGGTGCCAACGTGCACCTAGTAACCCAAGTCATTATACACCAAGTGAATGATCAAGTTATGGGGACAGCCCAGTCTGGCAGGTGAGGTTCACAGCAAATTATGGAGTCTCCCCAGACAAGGCCCCTAAAAAAGAGGTGTACCTAGCCAATTGGTGTTAAGCCATCCAAAAAACAAATGCGTGACCTGCCACCCACTCGCATAGTGAGTCAAAGCCTGGATTTGCATTAAGGAAAAAGTAAAAATAGCAAACAAAAATACCTAATGACAAAGAACAGAACCACAGCAAACAAAACCTCAAGAAGCCTAGCTATGGAAAGGGGAAAGAGTAAAAAAAAGCCTTCAAAAAGGACTTATGGGTAAAAACAAGGAAAAACCCTGTGACCTTCAGGTATCCCAGTCACAGCCCTCAGAGGAAGCGCTAGACAAGAACTTATTACTGTAAAGATACTGCTTGTACAGGTATGTGTCAGACTTCCACTGGCCTAAGGCAGCCATAGCAGCAGACGTTGCAACACCAATGTGGAAAGAAGTTACCAAATTCAGGAGAATTCAGACCCACTACCCCAAAAGACCACTCCAAACTGTAGCATCATTTAGGGGATAGCACTCCAATGTACCACCAGTCAACACCAGCACCTGCATATACCAGGCAGCCCAGAAAAAAGGAAAAACCCATTGCTTGCTGTTAGCAGGAAGAGAGATATACCACACCCTAGCCAAGTGATTTATATTAAAATGATGGAGCTTTCAAAGTAGCAAATTCAAACTGATCAAAATTTTCTACATGAGCAAAGCAGCTCCCTCCATATACTTGGAAGGTGCTACCAGTTTGCAAATGCAGAAATCACCCATGTGATCCTTCTACTTCTTCTAATTCCTCCTCCTCGTCCTCCCATTTGTGCCTATCTAATAGGGTCTCCATTGGATATTTAATTCCCTTGCACATTCTCTTTGGCGTTCAGATATTCTCTCTTCAGTTAGTGCAGATGGTGCCAAATATAGCAAATAGTGGCAGCACTATTTTTTCAGAGGTATGCACACAAGCAGTAGACTCTAACACAGTACATAGACTTCAACATGTGCATCACTGTAAGGAAAGGGGATGTTGAAAGAGTTCTCATGGGCACCCTCTGATAGTGAAACACCCCTGAACTAACATTCATGAAAATAAAAAGTAATACTAAATAATTAATAAGTAATACATAAAACTAATTAATTTATTTTCTATGCATTATGGTTTGTGGTTATTTACAACAGTTTTACAAAAGATTAATATTGAGGCTTGCAAACACAGATGGCATGATGCATCAAAACCAAAACTACGGTGAAGCTTCTGAAAATGCTGTGTTTTGGATGTTTGCATTCTCCATAAAGCAAAACTTTCTAAAGCTTGTATCCGATAGGTGACAGGTATAGATGGCACAAACTAATAGATGCCAATGGCCTTCTTTCCACAACATTCCCCAAGAGATATCCATAAGGATTCCAGACTAATAGAATTAGAAACCAATGTGCTTCTTTCCACAGCATTCCCCAAGAGGGATCCAGAAGGACTTCTGGATCATAATTGAGCTGTCATTTTCTTAAATCTGCATGCATACAATGTTAGGAAAAGGCACTATGCATGCGATCAATGGCAGTAGGTATTGCATTAAAAATGTTATACTTCATGCCAGAACCAGATTATGCCTTGGGGTACTCAGGGCACTTAAGACAGGGGGCCCAGGTGTAAGGGAGGGGGGTGTATATTAGATTGTGCATACCTCCCAACATGACTCATTCCAGAAGGGACAAAATGCTCTCCTTCTTGACTTCCTTCTTAACATATGTTTGGTGCCACCTGTGTTGAACTATTTAATTGAGAAGAAAGGTGATTGCAATAATAAGTTAAGAAGGAAGTCCAGGCAGGGGGGGGGGGCTGACAAAAGGGGGCCCAAGGAACAGTATGCCCTGCGCCCCCCTTAATATAGCTATGCTAGATGCATTGCATCCAGAAACTGGTAAAGGAATGTTGCTCTTATTTACCTTACTATAATAAATGCTATGTATTTTGAGGCATCTGCTACAAGACTGTTATATATGTCATGGCTTGTCCCACCTCTCTACAGAATGGAGGAGGGAATTGTCTGACTGGTGCAATGCATGTAATGGCATTGTGACGTAGTCAAAACATTGGCAATAAAAATGTTGATACCAAAATACCGACTGGAAAAATGTCAACATGCGTAAAATTTGTCAACCAAAAGGTCGGCATGGACATAAGGTCAACAGTGTCATAAGGTCAAATACACAATGGATGGTACTATTCTAGTGCACAAAAAGCAGCCTATGTATAACAAAAGAAAGGGGACCACACCTCCAGTTTCTAATAAGAGTAATTTAAAAAAATATTTTCAGTTTAATACAATGGTGCTCAATATATACATTAATCATACTTCCCTCTTGTTCTTTGAATAGTTTCTCCTCCCATTTACAAGATATATGAGCGATAATAGGGGTAGCCCCCTCTCCATAACACTCACAAAGTATATGTGAAGAAAAAACACATTAAGAGTATCTTTCTTTTATCCACATCTTACCATCACCATATATGTATGTTAACAGGGGTGCCCCTCAGCAGAACATTCACAAAATAAGGAGATTAAGTAGGCACATCTGGTAGGTAATTCTCCTATTTATTACCAATGCCAGATTACCAAATAGGCAGAGCAGACACCGGCTCCGCGTCAATGAATGAAAATAATATTGATTGGATCTTGAAAGAAAATGACAATCAAGCTTTATTAAATTGTTTCCAAAAGATAGAAAAAATCAATTCAAAGAAACGTAAACTTTACATTAGTACCCATTAGCAACTTAAAGTGCATAAACCCTAGACATCAGATACACATTTCAGTTTCCAGATCGTATACTTTTGGTTGGTAAAATTAAAAATATATTAGGAGATCATTTCTGAGGAAGGTCCGAGACTTCGACTGGCTAGGGGCATCCACAGGGTTAAATCTGGCACTGAATGGAACCTTCTTCTTTTCTTGAGTAAACATGATCCCTCATTAAGAAGGGTCATAAGGTTAACAGTTAAAATGTAGACACAGACAAAATGTCGACATTGTTAAAATGCCAACAGTCATAATGTCAACAACGAAAATATAGACGAAGTGAAAATGTAGACAGTCATAATAAAATGACATTGCCGCACCTGATGGCTGGTGGCTCGGATGCTTCTAAAAGCCATTATCTTAGATGCCTTCAAGAGCAGCCAATTTAGACTCTGTAGCATAGGGGCAGCAAAAACATGCACCCCCTCCCCCTCTGTGCCTGGTCTGGTATTGGGAATTAAGGGGGGGAATGGTCATGCCAGGGCTGGAATACCTCTGATATTGGTCCCCCCTCCTGAGGAACAACCACCTGAGGGAAGTAAGTGTGGGCTTAATGTTAGTATAACAGTCAATAATATTGTTAGTTACATGCAGACTACAAATCCCAGCAAGCCTGCCCTGGCATGGCTTGTAGAACCACAAGTGCCATCAATATCTGCTATTAAGGGCCTGCTCATGCCTGTAGTCCACCTTTAACAAAAATATTAAAATAAAGACAAGACACATACACCGACTGTTGTAGTACTTTATTGAAAAAGACTCCCCCACTCATCCTTCATGTCCTCTTCGTTCCATGTTGTGTGTGTCTCCCTGCTATAGCATTTTCCCCATGGCATGTTTAGCCCAGTGCTGGTTATTGGAACATAGTAGGAATTCTAACTAATTTGTAACCCTCTTTTCTAATACCAGTTCATGCTGCTCCTAAGCTGCAGCATCAAAACAGGCAGATCTCAGAGGTATCTAAGACACCGGCTTTTAGCAGCATCTGGGATGCCAGCCATTAAGTGTCACTGTGTCATTACCTTATGCCTATCGACATTATGACTGTGTCTACATTTTATATGTGTCTACATTTTGGTTGTCTATCGTTTCAACCTGCCTATATACGAATTGTAGAGATGTGTGTCGACCCATGTTTTGGTTTTTGATCTGTATCTCCTATGTGTTTTGCATATGGTTCTGCCAAAACCGCCCTTGCATGTTTTGATTTTGGAACTTTGTTTTTGTTTTTTTATCATGAAAACCGCTAAATTACATAATCTGGGCCTGTTTTTGATCCTTAAGTATTATTAACCTCAATAACATTAATTTCCATCCATTTCTACACCTCACAATTCACAATATTGTTTTCATAGAGTTTAGGCCAAAAGGTTGCACATAGCTAGCTGTGTAAAAGGTGGCTCTACCTGGTGCAATGTGAAAAAGGTGGCTGTACCTGGTGCAATGTTTAAAAGGGGCTCTACCTGGCATTGTAAAAAGGGACTCCTACCTGGCACAATGTGTAAAAAGGGTCTTTACCTTGAAAAATGTTTAATAGGGTCTGTACATGGCATTATGTGTAATAGGTGGCTCTACCTGGTGCAATGTGTAAAAGGGGCTCTATCTTGCATTGTAAAAGGGGACTCTACCTGACGCAATGTGTAAAAGGGGCTCTACCTGGCACAATGTGTAAAAGGGGGCTCTACCTGGGGCAATGTGTAAAAGGTGGCTTTACCTGGTGCAATGTGTAAAAGGGGCTCTACCTGGCGCAAAGTGTAAAAGGGGGCTCTACCTGGGGCAATGTGTAAAAGGTGGCTTTACCTGGTGCAATGTGTAAAAGGGGCTCTACCTGGCATAATGTATATAAGGGGCTCTGCTCTACTGTAGTGTAATATGGGAAAGGGAGCTCTACTGTGGTGTAATGTGTGAAAGGAGGCTCTACTTTGCGTAATGTATATAAGGGGCTCTACCTGGTGTAATGTATATAAGTGGAACTACTGTGCAGCATAATATGAATTGGTATTATTTTGTGACCATGCCCCTTCCACATGAAGCCACACCCCTATATTTTTTACATGCACCATCGGCAGGCACTGACCCTATTTTACTTATAGTGGAGGGGTGGCACCAATTCTATTTCTGGCACAGGGCACCATAATATCTAGTTACGGCTCTGTCAACACCCTTGGCATGTTATCACTCCATACATCCTATATAAAGTGGGAGAAGCTTCCTCTTAGGGGGCCAACTGCTGTGTAATTTGTTTTTCAGAGCGCTACAAGTACCTGGTGCTTGGATTACTTTAATTTTAGGTATACACTAATAATGACTGCTAGGTCATGCTGATGCTTGAGTAACTACAAGTTCCAGCATGCCTTAGAATCCAGGGCAGCTAAGACTTATTATGCACAAAGGAAAAATAAACTGAAAAAACATACAAAGACCAAATTATTTATTTTTCATTATTATACACTGGCATCTGTAACTTGATATATAACAAATCTTTAACAGCAATAACTTGTTTCTTACAGACCATCAGCACAAATGACAGAAGTGGTGTATCACTTATATTTACACAGTGGCTGTTTCCCAGGGTTCCGGTGTGAAGATCGACACTGTTTAGGTCGACAATGTTTAGGTCGACCACTATAGGTTGACAGTCACTAGGTTGACAGGGTAGGAAGGTTGACAGGGTTTCTAGGTTGACATGTGCTAGGTTGACAGGTCAAAATGTCGACATGAGGTTGTTTTTGTTTTTTAAACTTTTTCATACTTAACAATCCACATGGACTACGATTGGAACGGTAATCTGTGCCAAGCAAAGCGAGCCATGCGAGAGGACATGGTGCACTAATTGGGGTTCCCGGTCACTCTACGAAGAAAATGACACAAAACCCCCCCACTCATGTCGACCTTTTAACTTGTCGACCTAGAAACCCTGTTGACCTTCCAACCCTGTCGACCTAGTGACTGTTGACCTATAGTGGTCGACCTAGACACTGTTGATCTAATGATCCACACCCGTTTCCCATGGTCAGAGCTTAGACCATGAGGATACTCGACTATAACAGACTGATAACACAGTAGCAAAAGATATCCTAATACAGAATTTTGCACTATTACAGTGTTTCCCAACATTGGTCCATAAGACACACTAGCAGTCAAGGGTTTTAAGGACAGCCATACTTAAACAATACATAGTTACATAGTTGTTGAGGTTGAAAAAAGACAAATGTCCATTGAGTTCAACCTACTGTACATTACATTTTTTTATTTTATTTTAATATTAATTAAATGCTGTATCCCTGAATTTTTTTTTCCGCTAGGAATTTATCTAATCCATTTTTAAACTTATTGATTGAGTCCACCATTACTACCTTCTCTGGCAGAGAATTGCAAATCCTTACTGCTCTTACTATGAAGAATCCTTTTCTCCGTTGGGTATGGAATTTTTTCTCTTCTAACCTCAGGGGGTGTCCTCGTGTCCTATGTAGTGTTTTTTTGGTAAACAAGTCATTTGATAGATCCTTGTATTGTCCCTTAATATACTTGTATTGTCCCTTAATGTATTTATAAATATTAATGATGTCACCTCTCAGTCTCCTCTTTTCCAGTGTGAACATATCAAGCCTTTTAAGTCTTTCCTCATAGTCCAGTGCCTCTAACCCCTTAACCAGTTTAGTGGCTCGCCTCTGAACCCTTTTGAGCTCCAAGATATATTTTTATAATATGGTGCCCTAAACTGTACACAATATTTCAGGTGTGGTCGCACCAATGATTTATACAGAGGCAGGATTACACTCTCATCCCTTGTCTCCATACTCCGTTTTATGCATGATAACACCTGATTAGCCTTTGTTGCTGCATTTTGACATTGCATACTGCTACCAAGTTTATTATCGATGAGCACACCCAAATCCTTTTCCACTACCGTTATTCCTACATTTTCCCCATTTAGTTTATAGGCTGCCTGATTGTTCTTAGTCCCAAAGTGCGTAACTTTACATTTGTCTATATTGAACTTCATTCACGATTTATCAGCCGAGGCCTACAGTCTAGATAAGTCATTCTGTAGAGACTCAACATCCTTGTCTGAATTAATTATTCTACTTATTTTAGTATCATCTGCGAAAATTGACACTGTGCTTTCCAGTCCCTCTCCTAGGTCATTAATGTATATATTAAACAGCAATGGCCCGAGTACTGAGCCCTGCGGTATTCCACTGAGTACTGAAACCCATTCAGAGTACATCCCATTAACCCCTACTCGCTGTTCCCTATTAAACAGCCAATTACTCACCCAAGTACAGATAGTGGTTCCTACCCCAAGCACTCTTAGTTTGAGAATTAGTCTCCTGTGTGGAACTTTGTCAAAAGCCTTAGCGAAGTCTAAAAATATCACATCCACTGCTTGACCCTGATCAATATTATCGCTCACTTTCTCGTAGAAGCTTATTAAGTTAGTTTGACATGACCTGTCCTTCACAAATCCATGTTGAGTCCTATTAATAACCTTGGAGGTATCCAAGTACTCTAGAATGCTATCACTTAATATACCTTCTAGTATTTTCCCCACTATAGATGTCAAGCTAACCTGTCTATAGTTCCCGGGGAGTGTTTTAATACCCTTTTTAAATATTGGGACTACCTCTGCTATACGCCAGTCCTTTGGTATCATTCCTGATCTAATTGACTCGCTGAATATCAAATATAGATGTTTTGATATCTCTACGTTGAGTTCCATAAGAACTCAGCGGGGAAGACCATACGGCCAAGGAGATTTATTTATCTTAATTTTACTTAGTCTCTCCTGGATTACTCCCTCATTTAAGCAAGTACCAAGCAATGGGTCATTATTATTATTTATGTTATGCTCTACTCTCGTCAACCTGTCCTCTTTCGTGAATACTGATGAAAATAATTTATTAAATAAATATGCTTTTTCCCTATCATCATTAATCATGACATCCAGCTTGCCCTTTAAGGGCCCAATATTCTCCCTTTTCAACCTTTTACCATTTATATTTTTAAAGAACTTTTTGGGGTTTATTTTACTCTCCTTTGCGATTTGTTTTTCGTTTTCTATTTTAGCTGCTCTAATCGCTTTTTTTGTTACATTCCTTGTAGAACTGGAATGATTCCACCTTTCCGTCAGACTTAAATGCTTTGAAAGCACGCGTCTTTTTATCCATTTGTTCCTTGACCTTCTTATTAAGCCACATCGGTTTGGATTTCCTACTTCTGTTTTTGTTGACTTTGGGAATATATAAATTAGTGTACTTATTGAGCGCAGTTGCAAAAACATCCCACATTTCAGCAGTATTCTTACCATTGAAATACAATTTCCCAATTAATCTCCTTCATTGCTTGTTTCAGCAATGTGAAATTTGCTTTCCTAAAGTTAAAAATCTTGGTTAAACCCTTATATTGTTGTTTTTGAAAGCTGATATTGAATGTGCTCATGTTGTGATCGCTGTTTCCTAGGGTCTCCCCTACTTTAGTATTTGTTATTATTTCCTCATTGTTAGTTAGTACTAGGTCCAGAACAGCCCCTTGACTAGTTGGCGCCTCAATAACCTGGGACACGTAATGATCTTTTTGCATGTTTAAGAACCTGTTACCCCTTGCTGTATTTACTGTTTCAGTGTTCCAGTTTATGTCCGGGTAATTGAAGTCCCCAACAATAACGACGTCCCCCATACCTGCAGCTTTTTCGATTTGCTGCAAGAGATGTAATTCATCAGCCAAAGTAATATCTGGTGGTTTATAGCATGTCCCTATTAAAAGTTTTTTTTGTATCTATACCCCCACTCGAAATCTCAACCCATAATGACTCTACGTTATCTCCAGTCCCCTCGTCAATTATCTCCTTTAAATATGGTTTTAAGAATGGTTTGACATAAAGACAAACACCCCTTCCCTTTTTATTAATCTTATCTCTCCTGAAGAGAGTGTATCCCTCGATGTTTGCCGTCCAGTCACGAGAATCATCCCACCATGTCTCAGTAATGCCTACTATGTCATAATGGTCATTAAGTGCAATTGCCTCTAATGCCCCCATTTTACTTGTTAGGCTTCTCACATTTGCAATCATACACTTAAGTTTATTAATTCCCCTGTCCGCAAGTTCTGTTGTATATTACATTTCCTTAGGTACCTCGGTTTCTCTTAAATTACCATTGCTGACTATTTCTCTCCTTCCCCCCTCTCCACCCTGATTATACTTTCTCCTTCCCACTTTTCTTTGCTCTCTAGTTGTTCCACTAATTCTTTTCTAATCCCTCCCCCCAGGCATCTAGTTTAAAATCTCCTCCAACCTTCTAACCATCCTTCCCCCCCCCCCAGCACCGCTGCCCCCTCCTCATTCAGGTGCAATCCATCGTGACCAAAAAGATGGCGCCTGACTGAGAAGTCCGCCCAGTGTTCTAAGAACACAAACCCCTCCTTCCTACACCAGTCTCTAAGCCACACATTTACCTCCCTAATCTCTGCTATGCCTTCCTGGACTCGCGCATGGCACAGGTAATATTTCAGAGATTATTACCTTAGATGTCCTTGCCTTTAATTTTTGTCCTAGGTCCCTATAATCTATTTTAAAGACATCCCACATCTGTTTTCCTGATAATAGAATCCCCTACCACTACAATTTGACTAGGTACCTCACTTTCTTTTTTTCCCTTTGTCCTGGAGGGAACACTTCTCTGGTTGCTAGAGGAAACGGTATCCTCCAGTGCCGTCATTTCCTCACTGCTATCCCCAGAATCTTCATCCAGTTGGGCGAATTTATTGGAGTTTGGCAGGTCGGAGATGTCCTGTCTACCCCTCCCCCTCTTCTTCTTCATGCTAACCGTGACCCAGCTTGCTACCTGATTGTCCTCATCATCGACTACTGCTGGTCCCCCCTGCAACTCCTCCACCATTCTATCTAAGCTCAGTTCGAGATTGTGAATACTCCTCAGTATCGTAACGGTTTGCTCTAGATCAGTTACCTGGGCTTCCAGGGCAACCGTTCGTGTACACCTCGCGCAGATGTATTCACACTGGGCTGGTTGCTCCAGTTGCGCATACATCATGCATGACATGCACTGAGTGAGATTCCCAACCATGGACTCCCCCATTTTGTCAAAAAACTCTTACTCTCTGTACCTTTATAAAAACAATACAATATAATACAGACAATACCGACTATGTATTATAATAGTTCAGACTATGCTACACAACACAATACTATAGCCTAGCTGTGGAAAGAGACAATTTTCAACACTGTAAAGTAAATGGAAATGCAATGTAAATGTACAAATGTATAAGTGTATCAATGGAAAATAGTAAAAAAAATATATATATAAAAAATAAAAATAGAAATTAGTGATTAAGAGGTGTGATACTTGCGTGTCCAGCCCGTGTCTGGCCTGCCCTCAGCGAAGTTCTTCTACTTAGTGATCACCTTCCTAGTAGCAGCACTGTACATGGGTTTTATTTTTGACTTTCAAGTACTCACTTTCGAGTACTCACACACACACATAGGACAGCAGTAGCTGCACTCAACCTGTAACACCCTCACAACATCACCCTCACATGCAGCCTGTTCTGCTCAGTCCCCTGCTCACACTCACACTCAATCCCCAGCTCACACTCACACTCAGTCCCCGGATCACACTCACACTCAGAGCAGCACACTCTCTGCTCACAGTCACACACACCGACGGAGCAGCACACTCCCCTGCTCCTGTTTGTCCCTGTCTCACAAACACATGGAGCAGCAGCAGCACAATCTCTTGCTGCCTGCTCCGCTTGGCCCCTGCCATCTGCTCCGCCTGGCCCCCGGGTTCAGAGCGAGAGCCCGATCGGCTCTTTGCTCTGATGCTCCTCCAGCCTGCACAATTGCATCCTGCTCATCCCCCCAGCGCCCGGCAACCAGCTCACGCCACTTACGCTTCTGGGTCACGTGTCTCTCAGCGTCTCTCCCTCAGCGTCTCTCAGCCAGCAGCTCAGCATCTCTCCAAGCCAGCAGCTCAGCATCTCTCCGAGAGTAGATCCAGGAACAGATGGAAGGCTTCTAAAAATTGGTTGATGCTCCCGGGCAACCAGAAGAGCAGGCTAGTATTCCGCCCCTATACCCCCCTTCCCTGCAGATGTATGCAAGTAGGCGGTCCTGGAGGTCCGATGGTACAATTCGTGCTAAATTGTGTACTGCCCTTTGCCTCACAATGCCTGTAACCTCGGCATTGTGCAGCTGGGGTGGGCCATGATAACATGGTCATGACCCCCTGGTCCGCCCCATTATTTACACCACAATCCCCCGCCATGTCCCCCATGCCGAGCTGTGCCCACCCGCTGTGCCGCCCTCACTGCCAGAATGTCAGCCAGTATGACTTGAGCACAAGTGACTTAAGTAGTACCTCAGCTATTTTGATTTAACCATGTGTGCTTAAGCATGGATAGCCTTACAACCTGGACTGCTCATGTGCCTTGAGGGCAGAGGTTAGATAACACTGTGCTATCATTGCATTACGGGCCTAATTCAGATCTGATCGCAGCAGCAAATTTGTTAGCAAATGGGCATGTGCACTGCAGGGGGGGCAGATATAACATGTGCAGAGAGAGTTAGATGTGGGTGGGCTGTGTTCAAACTGAAATCTACATTACAGTGTATAAATAAAGCAGCCAATATTTATCCTGCACAGGAACAAAAGAACCCACCCAAATCTAACTCTCTCTGCACATGTTATATCTGTTCCCCCTGCAGTGCACATGGTTTTTCCCATTAGCTAAAACATTTGCTGCTGCGATCAGATCTGAATTAGGCCCTAAGTGGCCTGCATCTCTGCATAATACACAAAATGCAGATTTTTTTTAATGCAATTCAACCCTACATTTTTGTACAAATTGAGTCCAACTTTACATGAAGACCTTGATTGGTTGCTATGGGCAGCACCACGGATTATTTTTACCCCAGTGATAATTATTTGCATTTTCCCTAATATCTGTATTGCAGAAGGAAACAACTTTGACAAAAAAAGGTATGTGTAAAAATATTTTATATCCTACCTACTCTTTGCAGCTAGATTTTATATATAATATTATGAAATATCTACAGCAGTTTTAAGATTCTGTTGTCTTCGCTCTAATTAAATTACCAAACCGGGCTTTGAGTTATATATCTTTCATACTGTGATATGAATTGGCTGTAAAAATAAAAGTAAAACAAACAGAAGAAAAACATATGGAAGTTTAGTTCTCTACACCAATTTAAATGTCAGACTTTGTACTTTGGAAATATAAATGGAAAGCTTTATGTTGTGACATCTGTGGAATGGGTGCTATTAAACTGTGAATGAAGATTTTCAGGTAATATATGCAAATTTTCTGTAACAATAAATTCAACAGTAACACTTTGTAACCAACAGTACTTACTACCCGAGATCACACATCTAACATTTCATAACAATAAACTGACTTTTTAGTATAACTCCAATATGTGCATTGACGAACAGCAGTCATTTATTTTAATCTCATAGTGTAGTGCAGTAACCTAGATGCCAACCTGTGCAGAATATCATCAAAGTTGTATTCACTAATTGATATTTGGGAGGCTTTGGCATTGCACAATTCATGGAAGTGGAGAAGATTTACATCAGTGGTTTTCAACTTTTACCTTCAAGTTTTCCTAACTGGTCATGTTTTCCGGATTTCTATGGAAGCATGTGGGAGAATTTCTGACCCAGCGAAATAGATTAACTCACGTATGCATGATTAAAGATATCCACAAAACATGGCCTGTTGGTGTACTGGAGGATTGGAGTTGAGAACCAGTCATTTACATCGAAAATATGGAGTTGTACTCTGGTATATATATGTAACATTGGCGGTCGGGTATCTACCACCATAATTTTATATCATTTGAGAATGGCTGTTGCAGATAGTTTTAGTACATTCTTGCTACCTAATTTCAATATAAATAAAACTGTGTACAATTTAATGACAATCCTGTTGTCAATTTTTTTATTTCTTATTTTGCCTTATTAGTTAAGTGTACATGAATTGGGTTTCAGCCATCATTGGCAGATTATTAATTTAGCTATAAATAGAGGTTTTCCTAGACATAAAATGATAGGAGGCTTTAATGCTATCATCATCATTATCATCATGTATCTTTACACCAACATTTGGGAATGTTTAACAGATATGATTCCTACAGATGGGTGCACCCAATTCTAAATATAAAACATCTCTAGGGTATGTGCTTCATTTGTGTCTGCATTGCTTCACTGTACAGAATATGGGCAGGTCCGGATTAAAGGCCACATGGGCCTGGAGCTGAAAATATTCAAGGGCCTATTGTGAGAAACTGGGGAGGTGTGATCAATGCAGTGTGGGTATTAACGCCAATGTCTCCCTAAATATGTAAAAATATAATAAAATTGCATCATTTTGTGAGGAAAATACAAATGCAATCTTTATAGTTTTGATTTATGGCCGACTGTGTGGCCCACTGGTGGCTAGTGATCATTATGCTGCCATGATGATGGGCCTATTTTTATGGGGAGGCCTGGAGCTGGAGCTCCATACACCCCTTTGTTAATCTGGTCCTGAATATGGGCCGGACTTTATTGCTGCCCGAGTTCGACGGAGGTGCGGAATGCCGGACGAACTCAGACTTTTTTTAAAGGGGCAATCATGGCAAAACCATGCCTTTGGTTTAATATTTGATAAACTTTGATTTCATTCTTAACTGTTTCATACTTCCTTATTGGTTAACAGACATTTAGGGGGACATGTACTAAGCAATGATAAAAGGGGATAAGTGAGCTAGTGGAGAAGTTGCCCATGGCAACCAATCAGCATTGACATACATTTATAATTTGCATACTATAGACATATACAGAGCAGCTGATTGGTTGCCATGGGCAACTTCTCCACTGGCTTACTTCACCACTTTTATCACTGCTTAGTACATGTCCCCTTTATGTCCCTTTTAGTTAGTAAATAAGTAAATTAAACTATTTGCCTTACACTTCCATTTATAAATATTTCAGTTTATTCTTTAGAAAACTGTTGCACAGTATTTTGGTATAAATTTGCATTTTCAAAACGTGATTATTGTCATCATCAAAGGTGCAATTATTTTATTTTTTGTAAATATTCATTATAGTGACATTTAGTTAAAGTAGAGTTCTAAAGTAAATGTTAGAGTTCTAAAAAAATACAATCTACTTATATTTTTTTGAGTCAAAATTTTAGGGGCAGATGTGGCTAAATTAATGTATTACATACAGAATACCAGCATATACAGATAAATACATCCAGAATACATCACTGATAAAGTTATACCATGCATTAATTCATACATAAACAAATTAAGAATTATACAAAGCACACACAAGGATTTTATTTAACTCTCTTAAGCAGTGGTAATCATTGATCTTTATTAAAATTGGCAATGTCACACTAATGAAATACAGCATGCTAAACCACTGACTAAATGTCTCCCTCTTCCGTTAATACAACATTTTCTCAACCATTTGTAATCTGACCTATCTACAGTCAATCAGATGACAATTAATATTGACAACCAATTTGAGTTTTGTTAGATCTATTTTAAAGAAATTAAACTGGAGTTTTCATAGGAGTTTGGTATTCACCACACCGGTGTTACAGTATGTACCTCACTCTCAGTGGCTGACAACGCCTATGCAGAACTACAGTATAACGAAAGATGTTTCACAAATAACACCAATAACAGTAGCCTTTCCTAGAACCACAGTTTTCTCTGGTACGTAGCTACCACCTGGACTTCATCCCAAGTAGTGCATAGGTGTTATAGACTAAGAGTGAGGATGTGTCTAGGAGACTCACAGCTATGGTGTTTCATACAAGTCAAATGAGAGACACAGCATACACAGTAGACCAGTTCAAAAAGCAGAAGAAATACACTGAACAGATGCAGGCTAAGAGTTCAAGAGTTGACTGGGATCCAATAAAATAGCAAAATCATCAGGAACAGCGAGGATAGGAGCTAGTCCTGGTAAAACCTAACACCAACAATGTAGTGCATTTATTTGGGTAACACCCAGTCAACTGCTGGAATAAGAACACAGTGTTGATTTAATTAGATGTGAAATAGCAGCCTTTCAGCCAGGGCAGGTGCTGCTTAATTACTGCTGAGATAGATGCACTTATTGCTTCAACTGATGCAAACCTATGAAGAACAAATAAACATAAAATGCAGGTAAATGCTATACAAAGGGACAGTAATAATATACTAAACTTTCCTACCATACAATTAATATGCTCACTACAGAATGCACACTAGGATCCTTAATTATTATGCAGCCCAGATTCACGATAACCAAACTCACTGTTTTGATTTACTTTTCAACTAACTAGTTGCTAACTCTCCATCATAGGTCAAAGGATAAGGGCAGCAGAGAAACAATGTGTAGGAGAGAAGAGTGAGTCAGTCAGTGTTGCCCACTAAGTGAATGAAAGAATGAAAGCCAGGGCTGCGCTGCCCACTGATTGGGCAACTTTGGTGACCAGAGTCCCAACTGCCGAGTTCAAACTACAGCTGTTGCCGCACTGGAAGTACCCTAGCATTGAGCATAAAGCATGGGGTGGAGTCATCAAAACTGGTAGTGTCAGCATTGCAATCTGACACTGGCGCACATAATCAGCACTAGTGGTGAAGCTACTCTAACTTCTTATGCACGCTGTGGCTGTCCGTAGTCAGCTCAGCTTTACCCAGCATCTACATAGCGCGCAGCAGCACAGCTGTATTAATTACTATTATGGTGATTAGATACGGCCCAAAAGTGTTCAAAGTGTGCAGCCAGAGACAGATGTGTCTAACTACTGTATCTCTCCACTCCATGTTGTGCTGAATTATTTGTCCATCCACTCCTGTCCTGTGCTGCTGAGCTTAACTTTTTGTCTTCCTACACTGACTGCAGTTTTGCTGAGCTGACCTATCTGAGTTACACAGGTTGTGTAGAATTTGTAAAAAAAAGGAGGCGATCTCCCAGCGATGCTATATACACGTTCCAAATCGATGAGACTCTTGTTCCTCAAACAAAGAACATATTGTACAACATATTTGTTAGTTGCTCTGAATGTGTCCACAAATGACTTCCAAGGTCGTCTCTCCCGGCAACTGACCTGTGCTAAATGCGATGCATTCCCATAAAGGTTTCTTTAACACTTTAAATAGTCTTCCAACCCACGACTTATCTACACCAGGCTTACCTTAAATATAAGCCCTATGTGCAATGAAAGGTATCTTTTTCCAGTCCTGTTATTGGTATCCAGTCATTCCGTTCTCTCCACACGAAAAGTTTCCAATGACAGCAGATATGGTGAAAACAATGTCTTTTTTTATTCCAAAAATTATTTCCCCAAACAATAGGGATAAAAACAGTTCACAAAATATAAAAACAATAAAACAAAATCAAAGGGGTACCCTGTTTTTAAAAGAACAAGGGCCACTTCCAATGGTACCGGTAGGATGGACTAGGTAAATTTTACCAACTTTGAGGGATTCATAAGGGAAAAAAATTACCCACAAGATGATGCCAACCACCATGGAAGATAGCTGCCCAGGGTCCTCCTTTAAATAACCAACGCGTTTCGGATTAACAATCCTTCCTCAGGGTATGCAGTGGAAGTGACCCCCTAGTCTTTTTATACCTGTCTGACTATGTCACATGTCCACTATAGCCAATCGGGTTCCACTGTTTCTAAAAAGGCTTACAATTTCCACATATTGATCTACAAATGTCATAAAACGTTCGCATATGTATACATCACCATATTAAGCTGTCTAATGTCCTTAAATAACTAACATAAATCCATAAAAAATCGTTATTTCATATAATTGGTTAAATGAATAATCTGATACAGATCACTGGAACAATCCTTCATTATAGGGAGACATCCCTCACCCCGGGTATGAATAGCCACAATTTACATAAGGTCCATAGATCATGTGACACCACGTGTGTCCGCCCGGAAGTCCCTCTCCGCCTTGTGCATGTTGGTTTCCTAGGAGACCGCACGTCTCCTCTCCCCGCCGTCTATAGCAAATAGCAGCCGGAAGTATTCATCACGTGAATCATCTCACTTCCAGTGACTGGACCGCAATGCGGAAGTCCAGTGCCGTCCATTGAACCGCAAAGCAACGTTGTCCTCCATCCGTATACAATGGAAACAAAGGCAAATGTCAGTGTTTTATATTCCACCTCATAACCTTTATATTCATACAAAATACATTATACAATCCCGGAATCCCGTTGATCTCATGAAATATTCCCACATATCACTATTTATGTTGATATTGATATTGTACCTTGTATCTTCTCCCTATATGGGTGTTGAAGTAATTTACATATACTCATTAGTAGGATCATCCTCAATATGCAGATGAGGATTCCCTTCTCATTAATTACTGTAAACTTTGTTTCCTAATGCAAACTGATAATATTCCACAGATTTCTTTATCAAAATAATACATCCAGACCAAAGGAAAATCTACAAGAACCACTTGGTCTCAAAATCTAAATTGAGACCTTTTGGATATAATGTTTTAAGTTCGTAGATCTTCCTCATTTCGGCCTTAGCTAGTCTTTCTTCATCGTCGTTTCTACGCCAATTAGGATGAATACTCATAATGGCGCAGAAACTCACAAGATGACTAATATTGCAGCTATGTACATTTTTAAAATGTTGAAACACACTATGTGTCTCCAGGCCTTTTTTGATATTACGGACGTGTTCCGCCATCCTAACCTTCAGTGCCCTGGTCGTGCGCCCTACATACTGTGTGCCACATTCACACTCTAAAAGGTATACACAATTCTTGGCAGAACAGGTCAGGAACTGTCTAATGGGATATACCAAATTGGTCTGTGTCGATCTATATTCCGTTATTTTACTACCACTGCCTCTACAGCTTCGGCACATAATGCACATACCGCATCTATATAAGCCTTTTGATCTAACCCTAGTTTGCATTTTTGGGGCAACCACCACACTACTCACGACATTTTCTTTTAGATTCTTAGCTTTCCTATACACAAAGCTAGGGTGGACCGATATATGCTCTTTTAACATGGGGTCTCTAATCAGAATATCCCAATGTTGTCTCAGAATTTTCTCAATCTGTTTATGCTGACTATTAAAGTCTGTTACAAATGATATCCCCCTATTGTTAATGGTATCCTTCTGTTTATCCCTACTCTCATTTAAACATGTATTCCTATCCAAATTTGTACCAAGATCTCTAGCTGTTCTTATGACTCCTAAATCATATCCTTTCTGTTGAAACTGATCCTGTAGAATGTCTGCATGTCTCTCGTATTCCCCAATATCTGTACAATTGCGTCGAATACGATGAAACTGACTCTTAGGGACACTATGTAACCAATTATGGTGGTGATTACTGGTGTAATTAATAAACGAATTGCAATCGGTACTTTTCATATAATTACTGTTTTTAACTACCCCATCCTCTACATAAATCCTCAAATCAAGAAAATTGACCTCAACGTCACTAATCTCAAAAGACAGTTTTATATTAAATTGGTTATCATTAAGGTGTGTACAGAAGGCATCGAGGGAACTCCGGTCACCACTCCACACAAAGATGATATCATCGATATACCTATACCAGGACACCAGACTGGCACCCAGCTGGTGGCCACTCCATACTGCCTGTTCTTCCCAATATGCCATAAACAAATTAGCATAACTGGGTGCCAGTCTGGTGCCCATCGCTGTTCCCGTAAGTTGCAAATAGAAACTATCCTGACACCAAAAAAAAATATTTTTCAAAATAAGGGAAATACCATCAAGGATGAATCCTTTTTCATTCTCATTCGTCCCTGTTTGATTGAGGAAAAATTCAGTAGCCGTCAACCCATGTTCATGCTCAATGACAGTGTACAGTGACTGTACATCAGCTGTCACAATCAAAAAACCAGGTTGCCAGTTCACCCTCATAAGTCTATTAATAATGCTTATAGTATCTCTAAGATACGACTGGGTGGATTGAACAATTGGCTGTAATAATCTATCAATGGCTTGGGATAAATTGGAAAGACATGAATTTGTGCCGGCAACTATGGGTCGCCCCGGAGGTCTCTCCCTATCCTTGTGGATCTTAGGGAGGATATAGAGTACAGGTATTGATGGGTTTTCTATAATAATGGACTTACTATCCTCCTCCTCAATAACCCCTTTGGATAAATATAAAGCCAAAAAGGATTTTAATTTATCCATGATACCGGACCCCGGATTTGTTCTAAGTTTCTTATAAGTATTACCTTCCTGCAGTTGCCTAAACACCTCCATGTTATAATCCTCCAGGTTCATAATGACCACGCTGCCCCCCTTGTCGGCGGGCTTGATAACTATATCTTTATTCTCTCTTAGAGACTTAATGGCCAATCGCTCCTCCTTTCTTAAGTTCATTTTTCTGTTAGGTTTCAATTCTATACTCTCCAAATCATTTTTCACAGCTTTTTCAAACGCCTCAATAAAGTTACCTTTCTTATGCTTCGGATAAAAAGTGGATTTCCGTTTTATATTAAATTTACTTTCATTCTGAGGAACCACCTGTTCCGCTTTATCACTAAAAAACCTTTTCAAGGTAAGACGTCTGACAAACTTTTCTACATCTACAAACACATTGAACTTATCGCATCTATTAGAGGGTGAAAATGTTAAACCCTTTTCAAGAACACCTGTTTCATATGTTGATAATTGATAATTACTGAGATTATAAATTTGAGTATTTTTATTAATCTCTGAATCAGTAATATGTTCCTTCTCTTCCACATTCTCACTAACAGGGGTATTATTATGTTCAATCAAACCTTTGCATTTACGTCTCCTCTTTGAGTTGAGTGCTTTAAATTTTCCTCCCCTTACCCCCCGTTTCTTCATGGGTCTATTCTCATTAATGTTAGGACCTACCTCCATTCCCTGTGTGTCCTTTGTCCCACATCTAAAAAACGTGATTGATTGTGCTGATGTTCATAATTAGTTCTCTCCCTAAAGTCTTTTTGTTGTCTATTCCCTTTATATGTATAATTAGGTCGGTATTCTTCCTGTTGTCTATTATTTCTCCACGTATTTCTTTCCTCCCTTCTCACTGGTGTCCTCCTACTTTCAAAATATCTACCCCGCTTCTGATCATACTCATTCTTATATTCGTATGTATCTTTGTGTCTTCTAAAACTAACAGCAGGTGATTCCGCCCTATTGCCTATATTTCGACGTGTTATTCTATTTTTTTGCTCATATCGATTTCTATAATTCCCTGGTTTATTAGATGGATCCCTTTCCTTAGACAAGTGACTATGTTCTCCACTTGTATCTTCCTTACTCCTTCTGCTTTCATCAATATCTCTAAAGTATTTTTTTCTGTTTTTTATTTTTGATCTCTTTCTCAATCTTCTCTATTTTTCGGATAACTCCCTCTTCTAATTCCTTATAGTCTTCTAGTTTAGAGTACGGTTCCACCAAAGATCGGAGAGACCCAATATCATCTTCTATCCCTTTGAGGGTCTCACTTTTTTCTTTAATGATGAGTTGCATAAGTGAATAGGAACATACATCTAAAAATTTTTGCCATTCCTTCATAAATCCTACTGATTCATTGTTGAATGAGGGTGATTTGACAATTTTTAGACCCTTCGGAGTGAGGCCTTTCCGAACAATATTTTTCAAGGAAGGCCACCTCCCACCAGATTTTACTTTCCCGTATGAGCAATTTTTCCAACTTGCCCATCGCACTCTCCAAATTGTCATCCACCAATTCAACACTCTCATTCTCAGTAAACAATGAATCCACTTGGGCTTTTCTATTCGTTCGATGGGCAAACATTGTTAGGGGCAACAAGACACAATAATAGTGCAAATCAACAGTATTAAAAATAGTTAAAAAGTAACTTGCGCCCTAGCTTCAACTCGGCATATCCCCAAAAAAGGAACACCACTCCTTTATAGACACAAATTTGTAAAAAAAGAGGCGATCTCCCAGCGATGCTATATACACGTTCCAAATCAATGAGACTCTTGTTCCTCAAACAAAGAACATATTGTACAACATATTTGTTAGTTGCTCTGAATGTGTCCACAAATGACTTCCAAGGTCGTCACTCCCGGCAACTGACCTGTGCTAAATGCGATGCGTTCCCATAAAGGTTTCTTTAACACTTTAAATAGTCTTCCAACCCACGACTTATCTACACCAGGCTTACCTTAAATATAAGCCCTATGTGCAATGAAAGGTATCTTTTTCCAGTCCTGTTATTGGTATCCAGTCATTCCGTTCTCTCCACACGAAAAGTTTCCAATGACAGCAGATATGGTGAAAACAATGTCTTTTTTTATTCCAAAAATTATTTCCCCAAACAATAGGGATAAAAACAGTTCACAAAATATAAAAACAATAAAACAAAATCAAAGGGGTACCCTGTTTTTAAAAGAACAAGGGCCACTTCCAATGGTACCGGTAGGATGGACTAGGTAAATTTTACCAACTTTGAGGGATTTATAAGGGAAAAAAATTACCCACAAGATGATGCCAACCACCATGGAAGATAGCTGCCCAGGGTCCTCCTTTAAATAACCAACGCGTTTCGGATTAACAATCCTTCCTCAGGGTATGCAGTGGAAGTGACCCCCTAGTCTTTTTATACCTGTCTGACTATGTCACATGTCCACTATAGCCAATCGGGTTCCACTGTTTCTAAAAAGGCTTACAATTTCCACATATTGATCTACAAATGTCATAAAACGTTCGCATATGTATACATCACCATATTAAGCTGTCTAATGTCCTTAAATAACTAACATAAATCCATAAAAAATCGTTATTTCATATAATTGGTTAAATGAATAATCTGATACAGATCACTGGAACAATCCGTCATTATAGGGAGACATCCCTCATCCCGGGTATGAATAGCCACAATTTACATAAGGTCCATAGATCATGTGACACCACGTGTGTCCGCCCGGAAGTCCCTCTCCGCCTTGTGTATGTTGGTTTCCTAGGAGACCGCACGTCTCCTCTCCCCGCCGTCTATAGCAAATAGCAGCCGGAAGTATTCATCACGTGAATCATCTCACTTCCGGTGACTGGACCGCAATGCGGAAGTCCAGTGCCGTCCATTGAACCGCAAAGCAACGTTGTCCTCCATCCGTATACAATGGAAACAAAGGCAAATGTCAGTGTTTTATATTCCACCTCATAACCTTTATATTCATACAAAATACATTATACAATCCCGGAATCCCGTTGATCTCATGAAATATTCCCACATATCACTATTTATGTTGATATTGATATTGTACCTTGTATCTTCTCCCTATATGGGTGTTGAAATTATTTACATATACTCATTAGTAGGATCATCCTCAATATGCAGATGAGGATTCCCTTCTCATTAATTACTGTGCACTTTGTTTCCTAATGCAAACTGATAATATTCCACAGATTTTTTTATCAAAAGAATACATCCAGACCAAAGGAAAATCTACAAGAACCACTTGGTCTCAAAGTCTAAATTGAGACCTTTTGGATATAATGTTTTAAGTTCGTAGATCTTCCTCATTTCGGCCTTAGCTAGTCTTTCTTCATCGTCGTTTCTACGCCAATTAGGATGAATACTCATAATGGCGCAGAAACTCACAAGATGACTAATATTGCAGCTATGTACATTTTTAAAATGTTGAGACACACTATGTGTCTCCAGGCCTTTTTTGATATTACGGACATGTTCCGCCATCCTAACCTTCAGTGCCCTGGTCGTGCGCCCTAGATACTGTGTGCCACATTCACACTCTAAAAGGTATACACAATTCTTGGTAGAACAGGTCAGGAACTGTCTAATGGGATATACCAAATTGGTCTGTGTGGATCTATATTCCGTTATTTTACTACCACTGCCTCTACAGCTTCGGCACATAATGCACATACCGCATCTATAGAAGCCTTTTGATCTAACCCTAGTTTGCATTTTTGGGACAACCACCACACTACTCACGACATTTTCTTTTAGATTCTTAGCTTTCCTATACACAAAGCTAGGGTGGACCGATATATGCTCTTTTAACATGGGGTCTCTAATCAGAATATCCCAATGTTGTCTCAGAATTTTCTCAATCTGTTTATGCTGACTATTAAAGTCTGTTACAAATGATATCCCCCTATTGTTAATGGTATCCTTCTGTTTATCCCTACTCTCATTTAAACATGTATTCCTATCCAAATTTGCACCAAGATCTCTAGCTGTTCTTATGACTCCTAAATCATATCCTTTCTGTTGAAACTGATCCTGTAGAATGTCTGCATGTCTCTCGTATTCCACAATATCTGTACAATTGCATCGAATACGATGAAACTGACTCTTAGGGATACTATGTAACCAATTATGGTGGTGATTACTGGTGTAATTAATAAACTAATTGCAATCGGTACTTTTCATATAA
Organism: Pseudophryne corroboree; assembly: GCF_028390025.1. Lineage (NCBI taxonomy): Eukaryota > Metazoa > Chordata > Amphibia > Anura > Myobatrachidae > Pseudophryne > Pseudophryne corroboree. Next base: position 549,949,319 of record NC_086446.1, on the reverse strand, counting down.
TTACTGGTTTTAACTACCACATCCTCTACATAAATCCTCAAATCAAGAAAATTGACCTCAACGTCACTAATCTCAAAAGACAGTTTTATATGAAATTGGTTATCATTAAGGTGTGTACAGAAGGCATCGAGGGAACTCCGGTCACCACCCCACACAAAGATGATATCATCGATATACCTATACCAGGACACCAGAATGGCACCCAGCTGGTGGCCACTCCATACTGCCTGTTCTTCCCAATATGCCATAAACAAATTAGCATAACTGGGTGCCAGTCTGGTGCCCATCGCTGTTCCCGTAAGTTGCAAATAGAAACTATCCTGAAACCAAAAAAAAATATTTTTCAAAATAAGGGAAATACCATCAAGGATGAATCCTTTTTCATTCTCATTCGTCCCTGTTTGATTGAGGAAAAATTCAGTAGCCGCCAACCCATGTTCATGCTCAATGACAGTGTACAGTGACTGTACATCAGCTGTCACAATCAAAAAACCAGGTTGCCAGTTCACCCTCATAAGTCTATTAATAATGCTTATAGTATCTCTAAGATACGACTGGGTGGATTGAACAATTGGCTGTAATAATCTATCAATGGCTTGGGATAAATTGGAAAGACATGAATTTGTGCCGGCAACTATGGGTTGCCCCGGAGGTCTCTCCCTATCCTTGTGGATCTTAGGAAGGATATAGAGTACAGGTATTGATGGGTTTTCTATAATAATGGACTTACTATCCTCCTCCTCAATAACCCCTTTGGATAAATATAGAGCCAAAAAGGATTTTAATTTATCCATGATACCGGACCCCGGATTTGTTCTAAGTTTCTTATAAGTATTACCTTCCTGCAGTTGCCTAAACACCTCCATGTTATAATCCTCCAGGTTCATAATGACCACGCTGCCCCCTTGTCGGCGGGCTTGATAACTATATCTTTATTCTCTCTTAGAGACTTAATGGCCAATCTCTCCTCCTTTCTTAAGTTCATTTTTCTGTTAGGTTTCAATTCTATACTCTCCAAATCATTTTTCACAGCTTTTTCAAATGCCTCAATAAAGCTACCTTTCTTATGCTTCGGATAAAAAGTGGATTTCCGTTTTATATTAAATTTACTTTCATTCTGAGGAACCACCTGTTCCGCTTTATCACTAAAAAACCTTTTCAAGGTAAGACGTCTGACAAACTTTTCTACATCTACAAACACATTGAACTTATCACATCTATTAAAGGGTGAAATTTTTAAACCCTTTTGAAGAACACCTGTTTCATATGTTGATAATTGATAATTACTGAGATTATAAATTTTAGTATTTTTATTAATCTCTGAATCAGTAATATGTTCCTTCTCTTCCACATTCTCACTAACAGGGGTATTATTATGTTCAATCAAACCTTTGCATTTACGTCTCCTCTTTGAGTTGAGTGCTTTAAATTTTCCTCCCCTTACCCCGCGTTTCTTCATGGGTCTATTCTCATTAATGTTAGGACCTACCTCCATTCCCTGTGTGTCCTTTGTCCCACATCTAAAAAACGTGATTGATTGTGCTGATGTTCATAATTAGTTCTCTCCCTAAAGTCTTTTTGTTGTCTATTCCCTTTATATGTATAATTAGGTCGGTATTCTTCCTGTTGTCTATTATTTCTCCACGTATTTCTTTCCTCCCTTCTCACTGGTGTCCTCCTACTTTCAAAATATCTACCCCGCTTCTGATCATACTCATTCTTATATTCGTAAGTATCTTTGTGTCTTCTAAAACTAACAGCAGGTGATTCCGCCCTATTGCCTATATTTCGACGTGTTATTCTATTCTTTTGCTCATATCGATTTCTATAATTCCCTGGTTTATTAGATGGATCCCTTTCCTTAGACAAGTGACTATGTTCTCCACTTGTATCTTCCTTACTCCTTCTGCTTTCATCAATATCTCTAAAGTATTTTTTCTGTTTTTTATTTTTGATCTCTTTCTCAATTTTCTCTACCCCTTTGATTTTGTTTTATTGTTTTTATATTTTGTGAACTGTTTTTATCCCTATTGTTTGGGGAAATAATTTTTGGAATAAAAAAAGACATTGTTTTCACCATATCTGCTGTCATTGGAAACTTTTCGTGTGGAGAGAACGGAATGACTGGATACCAATAACAGGACTGGAAAAAGATACCTTTCATTGCACATAGGGCTTATATTTAAGGTAAGCCTGGTGTAGATAAGTCGTGGGTTGGGCAATAGGGCGGAATCACCTGCTGTTAGTTTTAGAAGACACAAAGATACATACGAATATAAGAATGAGTATGATCAGAAGCGGAGTAGATATTTTGAAAGTAGGAGGACACCAGTGAGAAGGGAGGAAAGAAATACGTGGAGAAATAATAGACAACAGGAAGAATACCGACCTAATTATACATATAAAGGGAATAGACAACAAAAAGACTTTAGGGAGAGAACTAATTACGAACATCAGCACAATCAATCACGTTTTTTAGATGTGGGACAAAGGACACACAGGGAATGGAGGTAGGTCCTAACATTAATGAGAATAGACCCATGAAGAAACGGGGGGTAAGGGGAGGAAAATTTAAAGCGCTCAACTCAAAGAGGAGACGTAAATGCAAAGGTTTGATTGAACATAATAATACCCCTGTTAGTGAGAATGTGGAAGAGAAGGAACATTTTACTGATTCAGAGATTAATAAAAATACTCAAATTTATAATCTCAGTAATTATCAATTATCAACATATGAAACAGGTGTTCTTGAAAAGGGTTTAACATTTTCACCCTCTAATAGATGCGATAAGTTCAATGTGTTTGTAGATGTAGAAAAGTTTGTCAGATGTCTTACCTTGAAAAGGTTTTTTAGTGATAAAGCGGAACAGGTGGTTCCTCAGAATGAAAGTAAATTTAATATAAAACGGAAATCCACTTTTTATCCGAAGCATAAGAAAGGTAGCTTTATTGAGGCGTTTGAAAAAGCTGTGAAAAAATGATTTGGAGAGTATAGAATTGAAACCTAACAGAAAAATGAACTTAAGAAAGGAGGAGCGATTGGCCATTAAGTCTCTAAGAGAGAATAAAGATATAGTTATCAAGCCCGCCGACAAGGGGGGCAGCGTGGTCATTATGAAGAAGTTGTGTAGAAGTTCTTAGTGGCGCTTCATATAAAATGGTTGCTGCCTTCTATCTTCACTTTTGGACCTATCCCAAGATGGTCCAGAATATACAGAGACAAAAATAGGAGGAAGGTGAAGAAGTTGGCACTACCATATGTGAGGGTAGGGGAGTGGATGGAGGCAAAAACTTCTAATTGCTCTTAGCTGATGAGAAAATGAGCCCTTTGTTCGGAGGTCGTCTGCTTCAATCAATGGTTTAGAAACTCATTGGCATATGAAAAATACAACCTAGAAAAACCATAATGTGTAGTAATTTCTTAATCTGTTTTTCTAAAAAAAAAATGACCATACACTCACAGTCAAGGTTGCGTTGTTGCTCTTATAAAGGTATCTTTCAGTGCCAAAGCAATCCAGTAGGCAGTGTGTTTAACATAAAACTGTATTTATTCCCCTGTGCGATAATTATACTATGATTTTTATGTGTTTTATATCCGTATTTTAGCTTTGTATTCATTCTGTAATAAATACATTTTTATGTTAAACACACTGCCTACTGGATCGCTTTGGCACTGAAAGATACTTTTATAAGAGGAACAATGCAACCTTTACTGTGAGTGTATGGTATGAATTCACCTGTTTGCAGTTAAAGATACCTTGGTGTGTGTCAACACACCCATATCTGTGTAAGTTAGCAGTAGCGGATCTTGCCAAAGGCAAGCAGGACTTTTGCCTGGGGCGCCGCTGTCCCGAGGGCACCACCACCATGGCAAGATCCGCTACTGGTGCCCGTGCCGTGCATGATGACGTAATCGCGCACTGCACAGCATTGTGGGAGCAGCCATAGATGCTAGAGGTCATAATTGACCTCTAGTGTCTATGAGGTGTTATGGGATAGACGTCATGATTTCTCTCCCATAGATCTGAGGAGCGGCCGGAGACGGAGGGCAACAATGGTCGGAAAGCAGGAGCGGGGAGGGTGAGTATTTATTTATTTTTGTAAGTGGCACAACTACAGGGGACACAGTACTGGGGGCACAACTATTGAGGGCACAGCTACACAGGGGGCACAGTACTGTGGGCACAGCTACAGGGTCACAGTACTGGGGGCACAACCACTGAAGGCACAGTACTTGGGGTACAACTACTGAGGGCACAGCTACAGGGGACATAACTGACCATGCCCTTTCCCCATGTAACCACACCCCTGTCTGAGTCTGCATACAAAGTATGACAGAACTTGTTTTGAGAAAATTAGAAAAAAACCTGTGGAAGCTAATCTTTACACAGATATAATGCTACTTTTTACACAAATATACAAGATGGCTTTTTAAATTATGAGTGTTATCTTTATGATTCTGAGTTTACTGTAATTCTTCCTGGGTCTCCCCATTGCTTTAATAGCCAGCATCCCTCACCACTTATCCCTCACTTTGTGAGATTGGGATTTCATGGACTGGATGTACTGCTTAGTAAATGACAAACACAATATAGCCATTACAGTACTGTTTGTAAATGAATGGCTCATGCTGGCCACTATGTGACTGACACCTGCAGTGACATAGTGATGTTGCTCATTGTAATTATTTTTTTAGTGCTGTGTGTCCCAACTCTATCGCTGATTGTAATGATTTTCTTTTCTTTTAGATAACTGTGTAGAAATCTGAAATGTGCTTTTCTTTGTGTGCATTGGAGATGCTGAGCTAATCTGTTACTGTGTTCAAATTTCTACTTAATGTAGAGATCATCTAAAAAAAAGTAGTTCGTAAACTACAAACATCGTTTGACTTTACAATGGATACTTCACATATGCGCAATGGTGGTTTTCAAAAGAGACACCTGGTGGACAAACACCGGTATTAGAAAAATACAATGGATGAGAGGATACCATAGGTGCTTCACTGGGTTTTAGCTGGCCTTTTAATATCAAAAAAGGGGTACCCTAACCCCACTGGAACAAATGGCAAAAGGTAGTAGTAGGTAATAAATATGGCGCTGCCCGGTTGCTATTAGGATATTTCAGAACCAATGAAAAGTAAAAAAATATAAAAATTGATTACACTCTATAGCCTCCAAACCATATATCTTATAAAATTACCACATATACAGGCATTGTGTGGACAAAATTAAAAAAACATATAGTTCAGGAGGAGTCCTACTAAGGAATACATTGGGGAGCAGCAGGTGGTGATGAATGCAGGGAAGTCCAGACTTGCCCTGCATAAGCTCCCAGATCTTAAGTCCTCACTGCAGCAGGAAATCTTCCTCTGGTCCAAGGGGTGATGGGTCCAACGCGTTTCGGAACACTGAGGTTCCTTTTTCAAGGCATTTGTTTCCCCTCTGCTTCTGAAACTGTTTTTATAGTGAAAAAACAGCTACTTCTGGTTGGTTTCGTCATGGCTTTAAAAATACTTATTACCATCTAAAAGATCCATAACAAACATACTATGGACATTCCTTTCTATTGACTATGGTATATGTTGATTTTCTAAAGGAATACTGACCAGAAGTTCCACGGCCGCCAAAAAGGGCAATCATGTTGGATTTATACATGTAGATGTTACATCAGGAAAAATGAAAACGTCCACCGCAAGTCATGCCGATGCCATTTTGGATGTGGGCAAGATTGTTGGAAAAATAGATACGTTTAAATGATTCTTGAAGCTTGTTCAAAATGTACTTGTTTTTACCTCAAAAAGAAGATAAAGGATAATGATTAGTTTGTAATAAAACATTGTATATAACCAAATAAAAATTAAATATTACAGAAACCATTTTGTTTCAAAATCCTGGTTTAAACCAGTGCGTGCCAGAGTTTGTAATTTGTATATTGTTTTCATATCGGTCTTTGCTAGTATTTTCTCTGTATTATGATTATGCCAGTTTGGTTTTATGTGAGTCCCGTGAAAAATGTAATTGAACAATTGTGTTCCAACCTACAGTGATCAGAAAGGTTGTGTGTAGATAAGCCCTTCTTTATATTTCTTAAATGTTCTGATAGACGGGTTTTTAATGATCTGGATGTTCTCCCAATATATGCTTTATTGGAAATACGCTCTATCACATATACGACATTTGTGTTCTTACAGGTGACAAAGTCTTTGATTTTTATTGGAATATTATTAACTCAAATTTCTGTATATTTTGAAGTCTCGCTTTTTATTTGTCTGCATGCTGTACATAAGCCACAGCGATGAAAACTTTCAGTGAGGATTGGGTTAATTGGTTTGAATGGTAGGGTACGTCTTACTAATTCAGATTTAAGGTTTTTAGCTTTTTATAGATGAAGGTGGGCTGATCTGGAATAATCTCTTTCAAAATAGTGTCCATCTTTAAAATGTTCCAGTGCTTTTTTATTATAGTCTCCATTTGTTATGGCTGGAGTCATATCCAATTAGAAAAGACCACTGTAATTTTGAGCTATTGTTAGTACTTCTATTTTCTTTCTGTTGAAGCAATGATCTTTCCATATCAAGGACAGAGCCAGTTGTCTGTTCAAGAGTCTCTTTATAATAGCCTTTTTCCAAGAAAACTTTTTTAATTTCTTGTATTTGCTCATTGCACATCTGGTCTTCACTATAGTTTCTTGAACTGGCTCTTTGGTATACCGCTCAGCCAGTTCCAGTGATGTTCACTGTCTGTTGGTATATGATTTTTACAATCAGTAGGTTTTTTTATATATTTTCGTTTGCTGGTTATTGTCTTTTATGTAAATTGATAAGTCCATAGAGATTACTTCTACATTGCTCGTTTGAAAAGATAGGAGGATGTTCATGTCATTAGAGTTTAAATATTTGCAGAAGTTATCCAAATCTTCATTCCCACCCTTCCATAAGAAATGTATATCATCGATATACCATACCCATTTGACAATTTTGGTGTTCCATTGTTCATCCAAAAAGATGTAGTTGGATTCCCATAATGACATAAACAAGTTTACGTATACCGGAGCAAAGCGAGTGCCCATGGCCGTTCCTTTTTTCTGACAATAGTATTTACCGTCAAAATAGAAGTAATTATTATTTAGTATGAAGTGAATAGAGTCTAAAATAAAATTCTTCCTGTCTTCGGAGTGTGAAGTTTGATTGAGGAACCACTTTATCGCCTCTAACCCTTTCTTATGATCTATTATAGTGTATAGTGAAGATACATCCGTGGTAGTTATAGACATATTTGATTCCCACATAACTTCCTGAAGTTTTCTTATAGTGTCCCCTGTATCTTTCAGATATGCTAGAGTATTAACTATCCAAGGTTGAAGTAGGTGATCGATGTGAGCTGAAAGGATGGAAGTAAGGCTCCCTATGCCAGCAATAATTGGACGTCCTGTTGGTGTAGTGGTACTTTTGTGTATTTTTGGTAACATATAATATATTGTTGGAGATGCTGGTTCATCAATGTTAATAAATCCTAATTCTTCTTCAGTGATACCTCCTGTACTGTATTTTGATATTTTGACAGTAGTTTCTGGAAACTTGATTTAATCCTTGTAGGATCATTTTTTTAATTTCTGATAGCTATGAGGGTCGGATAGTTGTCTTATGATTTCTCCTTTGCAGTCCTCTGTATTAAGGATGGCAATACCTCCACCTTTGTCACAGGGTTTTATCGTGATGGTCTCATCATCTTTCAGAGTCTTAAAGGCCTCCCTTTCTTTCTTGCTTAACCACTTAACTGATGATTTATTTTGCCAATAACCGCTCCGAAATTGTCATTTTTTTATGAGTGAATTAGGTGAAGAACATTAATTTTACCCTATCCAAAATGATTTTAGTTAAAAAAAAAGAAAAAAAATTGATATATTTCCTTACAATTTTTTTCTCTCCAAACATCAAAACATTGATCGGGAAACTCACGACCATCGGAACATTGGAAACATTGTGACCATCATGGCTTTCATTTGAAAGCCAGGACAGCCTCCAGCTATACAGGGGGGGGGGTCTTGGGGGTGGCTTGGGAGTGTTAATTTACACTCCCCAGTGGCTGCCATTGTCTGCAGCCGCTGGAGGGGGGGATCCTGTCAGCACGACTGATCGCGGCAATCAGTAGGGGAGAGTGCAGGGAGGCAGAGGGACATTCTGGTCCCTCTGACAGCAGCAGCGGAGGGAAGTTTCCCTTCCCTGCCGCTGCTAACACAGTTTATCTGACTGGTCGTATCCTGTGCGACCAGGTCAGATAAAGCACTTGTAGGCATGGTCGCACCTGATGCGACCATGCCAGGCAAGTGGTTAAGTTCAGGCCTTTGCCATTTTTTTTAAAGATTTTTAATTTCTTAAAATCTTCAATCACCAGCTGTTGGAAGGTATTTATAAAATTTCCCTTGATATGGGCAGGGTAAAAACTGGATGGTTTCTTGAAGTTGTTCTCTTGTGTATTTACATTCATTGATGTTGTTGGCATTTCATTTTCTTTTATTTTTAAGAATTTTTTCAATGAGACCTTCTGGATGAATTTATGTACATCGATGAATTTTTCAAAATCATCTGGATGTGCAGTAGGTGCAAATTTCTGGCTTTTGTTAGGATCTTTTCCTCTATTTTGGTGAGAATTCTTGAACTCAAATTAAAGATTAGTCTTTTTGCATCTGTATTGGATTCCAATGACTATTTTTTCTTAGTGTAGTAGTATCTTTCTTTTTCTTTTATTTCCCTCCTCTAGTTCCTCTTTTTGACTATTTTGATAAGTCTAACTTTTTTCGTTTCTTCTTGATATTTTTCTTCTTTATTTTTGTCTTTATCAATGCTGTCTCCTGTCCCATCCTTGTTCCTGAAAAGGGGTTTCAGTAGAAACATTCGATAGTCTTGCCGCTTCTTTATCTATTTCTCTTCTGTCATTATTTCTTATACGAGATGTTTCTTCAGGCGGCATTCTATCGATGGTCCATTCCCTCCTATCATTTCTGAGATGACTGTCTTTGTTATGTCTTCTGTCTTCATTATAGGAATCATATTCTAGGGCAGTATGGATGGTGTAATGGTTAGCATTACTGCCTCACAGCACTGAGGTCATGGGTTCGATTCCCACCATGGCCCAGTGTGGAGTTTGTATATTCTCCCTGTACTTACATGGGATTCCTCCGGGTACTCCGGTTTCCTCCCACAATCCAAAAATATACTGGTAGGTTAATTGGCTCCTCACAAAACCCTAGCATGAATGTGTGTGCATGTACATGTGATAGGGAATATAGATTGCAAGCTCCACTGGGGCAGGGACTGATGTGAAATATTCTCTGTAAAAGCGCTGCGGAATATGTGTGCGCTATATAAATAACTGGTAATAAATAAATATTCTCCTCTGGAGTGTGATCTTCTTTTATAATGTGTATGGAATCTGAACGTTTTCTGTATTGAACATCGTGTTTCCTAATTGTTGTAAAACAGTGTCTATTATTGTTCCTCCTTTGTGAATTGTCATATCTGTTTCGGGGTTCTCTTCGATCATGCGATCTATCCATGCATTCTGTACGGTTCCATCGATAAGGAGTATTTTTCCTTCTTGTTCTTGCAATGTCCTGTCTATTCTCTCTGAATCTGGTTGCAGATCGTTGTCTATTTGTATTAAGTTCTTTATATCTTGTGTTATCCTTGGTATTCACAGATTGTTTCATTTGGTGTGTCTTGATGATCCCAAATTTATAAAAATTGAAGTCTCTCTGCAATTTTTTCTTCTTCTTTATTATAAGGTCATTGGTGTTCTGTTCAATTTGTACTTTTATTTCTTCTTCCAAAGTGTCATAAGATGATTGATTTCTGTAAGGTTCAATCAATGTTTGTAAGGTGTCAATTCTTTCCTTAGTCTCCATCAACTTACTTTTCCTTTCTTTTACTATTAGATTCAAAAGGGAAAATGAACATATATTTTTAATGTTTGTCCATTCTTTTATGAAATCTTCCGAAGAGTCTGAAAAGGATGGCTGTTTGTCAAAACGTAATCCCTTTGGTATCACTTGTTCTCCCACATACTTTTTGAGAGTGGCTACTTCCCACCAAAGGCTGTTTTCCTTCAAAAGCCACTCCCCCATTTTGTGCATAGCAGTGATTAGATTGTCTGTAGTCATTTCAATTTCATCTTTTCTGTATTGCACCTGATGGAGATTTAATTATTTTCATTGTGACTGAATAAACCACGCTGCAACATGGTGCAGGCAAACATAATGCGACTAGTTTTTCGCACTACATGCCCGTAGAGGATAGATGAGTATGGCTACATCTGTATGTGTAGCAGCTCACCTCTTTGGAATTCCTCTTTACCTGACCTTTGCCTGATGTCTTCTGTGATTGGTCTGTCTCCCTTTCATTGGGGATTATGGACTATTGCTGCCTGCCGGTGATATTCCCTAGTTCCTCAAAACATGTATATAGTACAAGCAACACTAATAGATGAATAGATGGATTGTCAGTTAATACCAAAATTTAATCTAGAGGTTTAAAAATCAATTCATATAAAATATATAAAATTACACAGTAATTCATATGGAATACACTTTAGACATATACAAACAAAAAGTCACCGAATTTGATGTGCATACCACATCTCACCTGTTCCTATTGTTCATATAGAACCCTGTTCACATAGGACCCTTAAAATTATTAAGACTGGCAGCACAGTCGCAGGAACAGTAAATCTCACTTCCTCCGCTGGAGGAATAACAGTCCCAATAATGTGCAGTTCAAAATAGGGAGTTCTCACCAAGGTTACGGTGGTTGTATTTGGAGTCCGATCCTTTATAACCACTGAGATTCACCATTCCTGCGACTGTGCTGTCAGTCCATTTTAATTGCCCATTTGCATAATTTACAGGGTCCTATGTGAACAATAGGGACAGGCGAGATGTGGTATACACAACATCTATATGAATACCTGTGTAATTTTATGTATTTTATATGAATTGATTTTTAAACCTCTATATTAAATTTTGGTATTAATTGACAATCCATCTATTCATCTATTAGCACTGCTTGTACTATATATATTTTTTGGTTTACTCTTGTTTTGGGTTTTACTAACCAATTTAAGCAGCATCTCACATTTTAGAAATGCACCCCAGTAACGCCCTTCCAACCTAGGTTGGTATTCTTATTCCCTAGTTCCCTGACTGTAGTCAGCTCGTCACACAGTCACTGTACCCTGTAAAGTTCCCAGTTCCCCAGTCTGTTCCTGTGTCCTTGTGCCCTTCCATTGTGTTCCTCTATCATAGTATACTGCCTAAGTCCTCAGTGTGCTGTCTCTGACAGTCCTGCACCTGTGCCCTGTTGCATTCTGCCTTGTACCTGCTATCCTGTGTCTGTTCTTGCTCCTTGTCTTGCTGTGGCCTTCCAGTTACTCTTGTGTCATGTCTAGGCTCCTGCCAAGTCTCTGTGAATGTACACTGCTAGCTATGGTTCTGTGTAGATCAAGCCTGTGTGTCCATGGCTGCCAACATAAAAGTATATTTACTCCAGCCTTGCCTGTAGTTGCAAGTCTGTGTCTGTCTACAGTATGCCCAGTACACCTGTACCTGTACTCAAGTCACAGTTTAGCCACTGTGTTTTTAACTTCTGTTATTACAGGCTGTGGCCTAGCCACAGTTCATCCAGCAAGTCTCCCTGCCATTAGTTTCATGCTGTCAGCACTCAGCTTCAGATCCCAGTACACACCCAGCTCCTGACTGTTTCTAGCAGTTAACCATTGCCTGGCCATGTTCAACTAACACCTTATTAATCCAGTAACCATTATCCTGTGGTTATTCCTGTGTACTTCCATTCCAGAAGTCTTAAATCAGCATACCTTGCCAAATCTGTCTGCAGTTACCATTGCTATGTCTAGCCTGTCTGCATTTAACTCTTGCCTTTCCAGCTGCTTAATTATCTTGTGGTCTGCAGCCTATTGTGTGAGCCTCTACTGCTATATGTTTAAGTCCAGATGGCATCTCAAGTACCAGTGAGTGCATACAATTCAAAGGGAAGAGGTAAGGCTATTATTGCTGAAAGACCCTCTCACCGGCTCTAGGGGTCTTACACAAATAGTACTAGAGTTCCATAAAATATACTATCTGATGCTACTGTGGCTCATGAGGATGTTAAAAAAAGCCATTGCGATGCCTCTGCATATGATCAAAAAATTCACCTATTGGATGTTGTATTATTTTTACCAAACTCCTGAAATGATTGTGCAGGCATCTGCTTCATTTGTGAGGTCAAATTTAGTAGAGGTAGGGGTGTGGCGAGTTCATGAAATTCATTTTACAAAATGATAATAAATTGCTGTAATAAACACTCTTATCATCAACTTCCTCATCAGTAATCAGAGGTAGTCCTTCCAAAAATTGTTTTGTGGGGGCCCAAACAAACCAATCACTTCAGCCACAAAAGTCTCATGTCCCTGTTGTGGAAATGCTTAGTTTGTTAAACTGTGCATGGCCTTTTTAATATTCAACATAAGGGTGGGTGGAAGGGCCCAAGGAGAATTCCATCTTGCACCACTTTAGTTTTCTGCCACTGCTGTGTGACAATGTTTTATAGATGTGATAAAAGCTGCTGTGTGTTTGTGCTGTTGCTCTATCTCTTTAAAACCAGCCAGCTTGCTGCAGCCTTTGGCCTAACCTGGATAAGAACAATGTTGTGAGTTGTGAGGTGGTCAAAAATGACTGGAAATGACTGGAACTTAATGCTATTGAGGCTGATAACACTGTAGGAACAAAATAGGCCCAAATTATGTGATTCTAAAAATTTTTTTATACATTTTTGAAAATAATTCAGATCCAAAACCAAAACACGTGAGCGCAGTTTCGGCAAAACTAAAACATGAAGTTAATATAGATGCAAAACCAAAACACGGGGGTCAGTGCACATCTCTAGTCTAGAGTGACCAAAGACTTTTAAAATTTCTGCTGCATTTGTGAAGATTTACAAAGTTTAACCACAAAGCAAATGTGTTAAAATTGCTGGTGTCAAGTTTGTCTTTCAAAAGACAGAAGAGAATCAAAGAAAGCAAGTGCTTTAAATAGCCTGCATCTGGAATGTATATACACTGTGGTTCAAAAGTGTTCAGTTAACAAAAAAGGAGTTAAGCAAGAAAACTTAAATATATATTTTGCTGAACAAACGGCCGAACAAACGACAGGGTTTTACTGTTTGGTATTCAGTTGAGTCTGAGCGATCTTTCAGAATGTGTTTCTGATGTGACATGACTTAAACTTGAAAACGAAACAGAAGCACCATCATAGTGAAATCCATATAATTTATTTTTCACACACCATATAAGAGACAATGACAGAATCAAACATTTTGTCAAACCTGTATCAAATGGATATCTCATTTAGTAGACTCCACATGTGTGCTAATGTTCTTTGCTTCTTTCCTTTGATTCCCTCCAGACTCCAGTCCCAAAGTACAACTTAGGAGTAAATTTACTGTAACCATGCCTATTAATGTAAAAGGGGATGATGACACTCCTTGTAGGCATGGTAAAGGGAATAGGTGTTGCCTAGTTTATTAAAACAGGGAAAATTAGGGTTTATAGCAGTGTATGATATAATACAGTGGAGGGGGAAGAAGCTGCTAGAATGTCCTCACGGCAGCATCATCCGCATGACGTAGCTCAGGAGCAGGAGTCACGAGCGGTTGGAGAGGAGGTTATAAAAGGGGATGTTGGTGTGGCAGTGATTGGAGCAGTGACGGAGGACAGGAGGATCACTTACCAGTATAGGAAGTGACACCCGACGAAATCGGTGAAGTGTGGGATTCGCTGACAGTGGGAATGAGAGTGCAGGGGGGGAGAGAGGTCTGGCTGGCAGGTCATCTACAGGGCAAACCCCACCCAAGGATCTGTGAGGTAAAACACAGAATGACAGAATCAGCACCATTGGCCTAAGGGAAGCCAAACACCTCACCAAATCAGCTCAGATATAGGAGGAGTCTGGGGAGTGTCACAAACTGTCAGAACACAAGTAGCTCTCAGGGGAAGAATAGCTATGTAATTTGAGTACATTCTGTGTAAATGAGTGAAGCTATTAGAGACATTGAATCCCACAGAAAGCCACTGGCTGATGAAAGTACCCAGAGGAAAGTACTCCACTCCTTCACATTGAGTCAGGGCTCAGGGAGACAAGAGATGTATTATATCTATATAAGCTGAAGTACTGTATGTATATATATATATATATATATATATATATAATACACGAAAGCAGTGGCATTCTCAGGCTTTGTGAAGAATTGAATACAGGACACGGCGGTCTCTGCTTTAAAGTTCAACGTTTCGATAATTTAATATCGTCATCAGGATCCTGATGACGATATTAAATTATCAAAACGTTGAACTTTAAAGCAGAGACCGCCGTGTCCTGTATTCAATTCTTCACAAAGCCTGAGAGTGCCACTGCTTTCGTGTATTATATCAAGTCGCAAGACTTATTCTGGAGGCACCTGGGTAACTTGTTGCTGTTTGGAGAGAGTGCCAGCCTTCACATGACTATATATATATATATATATATTTATTAGTGATGAGCGGGTTCGGATCCTCGGGATCCGAACCAGCCTGTAATGAACCACAGGTAGTGGTTCATTCCTGTTTTCCGTTTATGTATCTTATAGTTCTCTTGCAGGCCAGGATTTCCCGTTGCTCTGGTTTAGAAGACTCTTGTTTGCTGCCGGTGGTGAGTCTGTGTAATTGCAGCTTGTTCCCATGTGTTCAGCCTCACCTGTCTGTTAATTGCACCTCTCAGTTTTGCAGCAGGGCAGCTGCACGACATAATTAATTAGGGCTCTCTGTTATATTCTGGCTCAGTGCAATACACAGACGCCGGTGATAGTTCTTGAGTTCTGAGCTTGTTCCTGCCAGTTCTTGAGTTCTGAGCTTGTTCCTGCCAGTTCCTGAGTTCTGAGCTAGTTCTTGTCCGGTTCCTGAGCTCCTGTCTAGCAGTGTCTGTCTAGCTGCTTCCAGTGTCTGATCCAATGTCTGATCCAGTGTCTGATGCAGTGTCCGATCCCGTGTCCTGCCGTGAAGCGTTCCTTTCCAGAAGTCCTGTGGCTTTGTCTGTGCCTGGTCAAGTATCTGGCTTCTTGGTGTCCATAGGTCTGTCGTTTGGGATTCTGCCTGTCCTCCAGATCTGAGAGCCTGTGTTGGCTACATTGGGGGTTCCTGTCCGTTTGCCAGTATTTGTACCGGTTCCGTGAGTAGCGGCTTTGCCGCGTCCGTCGGCCTAGGCCACGGTATTCTTTGGTTATATCTGTTACTGGAGTTTTGCAGAGGGTTCTGCATATGCTGTCACCACCGGTACACAACAGTATTGTGTCGGCGTGTGGACAGCATTTCCTTTGTTGTTCTTTTCCTTTGGCGGAGTGCTGCACATATATTTAGTTTTAGGGTTGTTAGTAGCCCCTAGCCTTCTGTTTGCTTTAGTTAGAGGTCCCCTTGTTATTATTCTGTCTCGGTTCACGCCTTGTCTCACTCTAAGACCCGGGGGCAGAGTTGGGCAGACCTAATCCGCCCTTCAAACGTGGCTGCCGTGGGCCCAAGAAACCATAGTCACGCAGGCGTGAACTGACCACACGGGTGAAACAATGGAGGTAGGCTGCTAGGGGCTATTTCCATACCACACCTTATTTCAGCATCACGTTCTGGTGCTCTGGACTCACTACGCAACATCTCTCTTGTTCTGAGCACCAAGAACGTAATATTATCACCGGCCCTACAACAAAAAAGAAACAAAGCTAAATAGTAGTTTTTTATTTTTTGGTCCAGTGTCTTGTCTAGAATCCAGTCCTGTCTAGAATTCAGTGTGCAGAATCCAGTCCGGCGTTTAGAATTCAGGCCCTCATTCCGAGTTGTTCGCTCGTTCTTTTTCATCGCATCGCAGTGAAAATCCGCTTAGTGCGCATGCGCAATGTTCGCACTGCGACTGCGCCAAGTAACTTTACTATGAAGAAAGTATTTTTACTCACGGCTTTTTCTTCGCTCCGGCGATCGTAATGTGATTGACAGGAAATGGGTGTTACTGGGCGGAAACACGGCGTTTTATGGGCGTGTGGATGAAAACGCTACCGTTTCCGGAAAAAACGCAGGAGTGGCCGGAGAAACGGTGGGAGTGCCTGGGCGAACGCTGGGTGTGTTTGTGACGTCAACCAGGAACGACAAGCACTGAAATGATCGCACAGGCAGAGTAAGTCTGGAGCTACTCTGAAACTGCTAAGTAGTTAGTAATCGCAATATTGCGAATACATCGGTCGCAATTTTAAGAAGCTAAGATTCACTCCCAGTAGGCGGCGGCTTAGCGTGTGTAACTCTGCTAAATTCGCCTTGCGACCGATCAACTCGGAATGAGGGCCTCAGTCCTGTCTAGAATTCAGTGTGCAGAATCCAGTCCGGTGTGCAGAATCCAGTCTTGTCTTGTCTAGTTTAAAAAAACCCAGCCCAGTCTTGTCTTGTCTAGTCTAGTTTAGTCTTGTCTTGTCTAATTTAAAATCCTCCTATGCCAACTATGCAAGCCCTGCAGGCGTCTCTCTCAGCCCTGAACTCTGCTTTCAGTGCTTTAAAACCTGAGCGACTGGAAGTTTTGCAGCAATCCTTAAAGCAACTGCAAAACCTTCTGACTAAAATTTTGCTTATCTTGCCAGAAGTTGTTGAGAGTACATCTACCTCTAAAGAGACTCTTGTTCACAGTATGGTGACAAAAGAATCCTCAGGTTTAATTGAAGAGAAAAGGTTTAAAAGTTTTCCGCGGCCCAGGCTCTCAGAAGAGGAGCGTCTGCGTCGCAGAAACTTAGATTTATGCCTATATTGTGGGGGTTTAGGCCACTATCTGCAGACCTGTGAGTTGCGCAAGCCAAAGTGTGGCGACAAGTCCTGCCCTCTGGCCAAGTTGAGTCATGATACAAGACCTACTCCTGTCTCTACTGTGGCAGAGGTACTTGTCACACAACCCACACTAAAAAGCACTCTGTCCTATTATTGGGGTCCTTGGGCTAGGGAGCCCCATTATAGATTCAGGAACCAAAGGAGAATGTTTCTCTCCTCTCTTGATTTCCCTGTTGAAGCAGAGTTGCAAACCCCTGGAGCGGTGCCCGATGCCCAGGGTACTGGAGCGGTGCCCGATGCCGAGGGTCCTGGAGCGGTGCCTGATGCCCAGGGTCCTGGAGTGGTGCCCGATGCACAGGGTCCTGGAGTGGTGCCCGATGCCAAGGGTCCTGGAGTGGTGCCCGATGCCCAGGAGCGGTACCCGATGCCCAGAGTCCTGGAGCGGTACCCGATGCCCTTGGTCATAGAGGGACATCGAATATTATAGCTCAGGTGTCAATACCAGAAGGGGTCTCTGAAGCTGTTACCCCAGGTAGGGACTTGAAAAGCGCAACTCCAGAGAAGGTGTCTAAAACCATAGTTCTAGAAGGGAACTCGAGAAGCAAAACCACAGAAGGGATCTATGAAGTAATATCCCCAAGTGGGGTCTCGAGAGACACAGCCCCAGAGAAGGGTCTAGAAGTCGCTTCCCCAGGAAAGGACTCAAGAGGCATAGTGTTAGTGGAGGTTCTGAAGGTTATAGCTTCAGCAAAAGTCCCGGAAGTCATAGTCAAGGGAGAAGTTTCGATAATTATCGACTCGGAGAGGGAGACTGACGGCCCGATCCCAGAGAGGGAGGCTGACGCCCCGGTCCCAGAGAGGGAGGCTGACGGCCCGGTCCCAGAGAGGGAGGCTGATGGCCCGGTCCCAGTAAAAGAATCCGAGTTGTTGCCCCCAGTGGGGTTCCCGAAGGCCACTGCCCCAGCGGGGTTCCCGAAGGCCACTGCCCCAGAGGGGGTTCTGAGGGCCACTGCCCTGGGTGGGGTTCAGAAAGTCACTACCCCGGGTGAGGTTCCGAGGGCCACTGCCCCGGGTGGGGTTCAGAAAGTCACTGCCCCGGGTGGGGTTCAGAAAGTAACTACCCCAGGTGGGGTTCCAAGGGCCACTACCCCAGGTGGGGTTCCGAGGGCCAGGGCCCCAGGTGTGGTTCAGAAAGTCACTGCCCCAGGTGGGGTTCAGAAAGTCTCAGCCTCGAGTAAGGTCAGTAGTAACCAGATCCTAGCAAAGCACTCTAGTCAGTCAGATGGGAAGGAAGCAGATCCTGACTCTGTTGATATCTCAACATCTATAATCTTTGATGGGGACTTAGTCCAATTTCTGGTGCTTTACAAACACTATTACATCATTATGTTGTCTAGACCATATCTGGGCATCACTTCAGAGAACCTTGTGCTCTATCTGATATATTCCTTTAGAGGGGAGCCTTTTGAGTGGGCATCCAATTTAATGAAGACTGAAGATCCCATTCTTCAGGATCCCCCCGGCATTCAGTGATGCAGTTATTAAGAGATATGGTTCCAAAGAAATTGGTTCAGGTTCCTCTAGGTCACCCGTCTTATCTGCTGAGAGTCCACCGTATACTGTAAACTCGGCACAAGAGTCTCAGCCCGTTGTTTTGACTGCAGGATGTGCTTTTCTGTCTTCTTCTAATAGTAGTACTTTGCCTGAAAGTTCAGCTCCCAAGGTTAAGATAATGTTTGGGGAATAACCTTGGTCAGACCTCAAGAAGTTTGTAAAAATAAGAAGAAGAAAAAGAAATAATTATTGACTCTTGCCTTGTTATAAAAAAAAATGATTTTTTTCCCCTGTTTTGTGTCCAGTGGCCACCGTCAAGGGGGGAGGGGGGGCACTGTTACAAGCTGTTGCCACAGCTTGTTTCTGTTTTCTTGCCTGTTAGACCAGTGTGTCAGGTTTTTTTTTTTGTATCCCTTGTTTTGGAAAGTCTGAATTTTGGGGTCCGTTGACCCCTCCTCAAGGGGGGGGGGTACTGTTATGAGCCACGGCTGTGGCTCATTCCTGTTTTGTATTTTATGTTATACTTCTGTTTCTGTTCCCCCGTGGGTGTCATGGGGTGTTCTGAGCCCACCCTTAAGGAGAGGGTACTGTTATGAACCACAGGTAGTGGTTCATTCCTGTTTTCCGTTTATGTATCTTATAGTTCTCTTGCAGGCCAGGATTTCCCGTTGCTCTGGTTTAGAAGACTCTTGTTTGCTGCCGGTGGTGAGTCTGTGTAATTGCAGCTTGTTCCCATGTGTTCAGCCTCACCTGTCTGTTAATTGCACCTCTCAGTTGTGCAGCAGGGCAGCTGCACAACATAATTAATTAGGGCTCTCTGTTATATTCTGGCTCAGTGCAATACACAGACGCCGGTGATAGTTCTTGAGTTCTGAGCTTGTTCCTGCCAGTTCTTGAGTTCTGAGCTTGTTCCTGCCAGTTCCTGAGTTCTGAGCTAGTTCTTGTCCAGTTCCTGAGCTCCTGTCTAGCAGTGTCTGTCTAGCTGCTTCCAGTGTCTGATCCAATGTCTGATCCAGTGTCTGATCCAGTGTCTGATCCAGTGTCCGATCCCATGTCCTGCCGTGAAGCGTTCCTGTCCAGAAGTCCTGTGGCTTTGTCTGTGCCTGGTCGAGTATCTGGCTTCTTGGTGTCCACCGGTCTGTCATTTGGGATTCTGCCTGTCCTCCGGTTCTGAGAGCCTGTGTCGGCTACATTGGGGGTTCCTGTCCGTTTGTCAGTATTTGTACCGGTTCCGTGAGTAGCGGCTTTGCCGCGTCCGTCGGCCTAGGCCGCTGTATTCTTTGGTTATATCTGTTACTGGAGTTTTGCAGAGGGTTCTGCATATGCTGTCACCACCGGTACACAACAGTATTGTGTCGGCGTGTGGACAGCATTTCCTTTGTTGTTCTTTTCCTTTGGCGGCGTGCCGCACATATATTTAGTTTTAGGGTTAGTAGCCCCTAGCCCTCTGTTTGCTATATTTAGAGGTCCCCTTGTTATTATCCTATCTCGGTTCACGCCTTGTTTCACTCTAAGACCTGGGGGCAGAGTTGGGCAGACCTAATCCACCCTTCAAACGCGGCTGCCGTGGGCCCAAGAAACCATAGTCACGCAGGCGTGAACTGACCACACGGGTGAAACAATGGAGGTAGGCTGCTAGGGGCTATTTCCGTACCACACATTATTTCAGCGTCAAGTTCTGGTGCTCTGGACTCACTATGCAACATCTCTCTTGTTCTGAGCACCAGGAACGTAACACCGCCCGAACTTCAATTCTGACTGTGCTCAGTGTGCTGCAAATATCTGTGCTCAGTGTGCTAATTGCTTTATTGTGGGGACTGGGGACCAGCAGTATTATATAGTAGGAGGACAGTGCAGAGTTTTGCTGACCAGTGACCACCAGTACTATACGTTCTCTGCCGGAAAAATGCTCCATATCTGTGCTTCATTGTAGTATATAGTAGGAGGACAGTGCAGAATTTTGCTGACCACCAGTATAACTATATATATAGCAGTACGGTACAGTAGTCCACTGCTCTACCTACCTCTGTGTCGTCAAGTATATTATCCATTCATACCTGTGGTGCATTTCAGTTTTGCACAGTTTGCTGACCACCAGTATATACTATATAGCAGTACGGTACAGAAGGCCACTGCTCTACCTACCTCTGTGTCGTCAAGTATATTATCCATACATACCTGTGGTGCATTTCAGTTTTGCACAGTTTGCTGACCACTAGTATATACTATATAGCAGTACAGTACAGAAGGCCACTGCTCTACCTACCCTTGTGTCGTCAAGTATACTATCCATCCATACCTGTTTTGCATTTCAGTTTTGCACAGTTTGCTTGCCACCAGTATATACTATATAGCAGTACGGTACATTAGGCCACTGCTCAACCTACCTCTGTGTCGTCAAGTAAACTATCCATCCATACCTGTGGTGCATTTCAGTTTTGCACAGTTTTCTGACCAAAAGTATATAATATATAGCAGTACGGTACAGTAGGCCACTGCTCTACCTACCTCTGTGTCGTCAAGTATACTATCCATCCATACCTTTGGTGCATTTCAGTTTTGCACAGTTTGCTGACCACCAGTATATACTATATAGCAGTACGGTACAGTAGGCCACTGCTCTAACTACCTCTGTGTCATCAAGTATACTATCCATCCATACCTGTGGTGCATTTCAGTTTTGCACAGTTTGCTGACCACCAGTATATAATATATAGCAGTACGGTACAGTAGGCCACTGCTCTACCTACCTCTGTGTCGTCTAGTATACTATCCATCCATACCTGTGGTGCATTTCAGTTTTGCACAGTTTGCTGACCACCAGTATATAATATATAGCAGTACGGTACAGTAGGCCACTGCTCTACCTACCTCTGTGTCGTCAAGTATACTATCCATCCATACCTGTGGTGCATTTCAGTTGTGCGCAGTATATATAGTAGTAGGCCATTGCTATTGATATATTACTGGCATATAATTACACACATTAAAAAATGGAGAACAAAAATGTGGATGGTAAAATAGGGAAAGATCAAGATCCACTTCCACCTCGTGCTGAAGCTGCTGCCACTAGTCATGGCCGAGACGATGAAATGCCATCAACGTCGTCAGCCAAGGCCGATGCCCAATGTCATAGTAGAGAGCATGTAAAATCCAAAAAAATAAAGCTCAGTAAAATGACCCAAAAATCTAAATCAAAATCGTCTGAGGAGAAGCGTAAACTTGCCAATGTGCCATTTACGACACGGAGTGGCAAGGAACGGCTGAGGCCCTGGCCTATGTTCAAGGCTAGTGGTTCAGCTTCACCTGAGGATGGAAGCACTCATCCTCCTGCTAGAAAACTTAAAAGAGTTAAGATGGCAAAAGCACAGCAAAGAACTGTGCGTTCTTCTAAATCACAAATCCCCAAGGAGAGTCCAATTGTGTCGGTTGCGATGCCTGACCTTCCCAACACTGGACGGGAAGAGCTTGCGCCTTCCACCATTTGCACGCCCCCTGCAAGTGCTGGAAGGAGCACCCGCAGTCCAGTTCCTGATAGTCAAATTGAAGATGTCACTGTTGAAGTACACCGGGATGAGGATATGGGTGTTGCTGGCGCTGGGGAGGAAATTGACAAGGAGGATTCTGATGGTGAGGTGGTTTGTTTAAGTCAGGCACCCGGGGAGACAACTGTTGTACGTGGGACGAATATGGCCATTGACATGCCTGGTTAAAATTTAAATAAAAATTCACCTCTTCGGTGTGGAATTATTTCAACAGAAATGCGGACAACTGGTGTCAAGCCGTGTGTTGCCTTTGTCAAGCTGTAATAAGTAGGGGTAAGGACGTTAACCACCTAGGAACATCCTCCCTTATACGTCACCTGGACCGCATTCATCAGAAGTCAGTGACAAGTTCAAAAACTTTGGATGACAGCGGAAGCAGTCCACTGAACACTAAATCCCTTCCTCTTGTAACCAAGCTCCTGCAAACCACACCACCAACTCCCTCAGTGTCAATTTCCTCCTTAGACAGGAAAGCCAATAGTCCTGCAGGCCATGTCACTGTCATGTCTGACGAGTCCTCTCCTGCCTGGGATTCCTCCGATGCATCCTTGAGGGTAACGCCTACTGCTGCTGGCACTGCTGTTGTTGCTGCTGGGAGTCGATCATCATCCCAGAGGGGAAATCGGAAGACCACTTGTACTACTTCCAGTAAGCAATTGACTGTCCAACAGTCCTTTGCGAGGAAGATGAAATATCACAGCAGTCATCCTGCTGCAAAGTGGATAACTCAGGCCTTGGCAGCCTGGGCGGTGAGAAACGTGTTTCCGTTATCCACCGTTAATTCACAGGCAACTACAGACTTGATTGAGGTACTGTGTCCCCGGTACCAAATATCATCTAGGTTCCATTTCTCTAGGCAGGCGATACCGAAAATGTACACAGACCTCAGAAAAAGAGTCACCAGTGTCCTAAAAAATGCAGTTGTACCCAATGTCCACTTAACCACGGACATGTGGACAAGTGGAGCAGGGCAGACTCAGGACTATATGACTGTGACAGCCCACTGGGTAGATGTATTGCCTACCGCAGCAAGAACAGCAGTGGCGGCACCAGTAGCAGACTAGTTTTGGGGACTAGTTTTTGAATATTGCAATCTTGTCTGCAACTGCAGTTCCACTCCTAGATGGGCCAGGTGTTTGTGCCGCACACTTGTGTCACTTAACTTAGTCATACAGCTACCTTGGTGCAACTTTTTGGCCTAAAAACAATATTGTGAGGTGTGAGGTGTTCAGAATAGACTGGAAATGAGTGGAAATGAATGTTATTGAGGTTAATAATACAGTAGGATCAAAATTACCCCCAAATTCTGTGATTTTAGCTGATTTTATGTTTTTTTTTTCAAAAGTCACCCAGATCCAAAACCAATACCAAAACACGAAAAGGGGGTTTTGGCAAAACCAAGCCAAAACCAAAACACGAAAGTGGAATTAGAAACAAAACCAAAACACAAAACACGAAAAGTACCCTCCGCGCATCTCTAATTCTGAGGTAATGAAATGTCGATGTTCCTGTGAACAAAGATTACCTGTTATTTAAGATATTATTACCATACTTTGCATTGATTGACAGATCCGGAAACACTACCAAGGTGAAGGCGAAGTCGCTGAATTTGTGAACCTAGAAGGAAAAAAGAAAACAGGTATATGAATAATGAATGGAGTATATAGGGTGCCATTCCCATATATCTTCACACCATATTATAGGCTTACCCAAATGGGCCTGAAATAAATAACTTAGTTTGGGTGGAGGCACACTTTATTAGTATAGCTCGACCGATCTAGGCTAAAAGAGTATAAAAGACCTGAACCGGGGTCAAGACCAGCACGGGAGGGCTAAAAGTTACTTACATTTGTGTTTCAGCCGAGTTTGACTGAGATCAATCTCAGTTGGTGTCAATCATTTTGATGTGTATTCTTATGGATTTACATTAGGAAATTTACTAAGCTCCCGTATTTGTTAAATTCATGTTTACCGATGGTGTATGCAGTCACATTCCAGAACCGTGTTTTACTGGTGCATATGTCAAACACTGCTGCACATAGCTGGATTTGAGTATGGTTCGTATTTTCCAAGTGCGGCCACATGCAGAGAAATATGGGCATTCATGGAAGTACTGTAGCTTTGGACCGTGCATGATTTGTAGAAAGTGTCATATGTCGGAGTGTCATGACACAGGCATGTAAATATGCCTCAAACCATCTGAACATCATGGATTTAGTTAAAGGAGTATGGAGAGATTGTGGTTTTGTGGAATTGGTGAGAGGTTGGTGTTGCGATTTGTGAATGCTGTATTGTGTGTGAAAGTTGTCTTGTCTATAATTTTATCTTGTTTATTATTATTTTGTCTTTTTCTGTCAGTGTCTATTTTTTAAGTCTTTTGTCATTGTGTGTGTTGTTGTGAAGCTGGAGTGGTGGAGTGTGTTTGTCTGTCCTTTAATTTTATTTGTTGTGTCTGTAATCTCAGTGGCTGATGTTAGTGAGATGGCAAAGGTGGAGTAGGTGGCAGTTGAGGTGTCACACTCTTCTGATGAGTAGAGTGATGACGTACCCCAACAGTGCGCAAGGACCAAGATAGGCTGCAACGTGAAGTTCACATTTCCTGAAAATATGGCCCTGGTGTGTGAGGTCATCAAACATCACTGCCAGCTCTCTGGGAGGGGGGGGGGGGGGTGGCTGCCAAGGTGACGGCCTTCAGAAAGACCTCCATCTGGCAGAAGGTGGTCACTGCCATAAATGCTGAAGGGGTGTTGTGCAGGACGGATGACACCTTCAGGAATCGGGTCTGCGGCACTAAGAGCTGTGTCAATGCAAAAATGACCAAGGAGACCAAAGTAGCAAGGCAGACAGGAGATGGCTCCACTTACGTGGCCACCTACCTGGGCTATGAGGATCCCCTTCAGGTCTTGAGCCCACCAGAGGTTGTCCGGGCCACTTATTTGAGGGACTGAGATGCACCAAGGAAGGTTGGTAAGTATTCACACACTTTGCTGTATGTATTTTTGCAAAACTGTTTTTTTTTTTGTACTGTAGTTCAGATTTAGCTACATTCATCATGGCATACATCTACGGTAAACGTACACTCAGCGCAGTGTGGCTTAGACATACTGCGGCAATTGCAGCTCCTATTTAAGTGAATGGGGCGCGTCCGCACACAGCCCAGATGTGCATGTGATCCCGCCTAACAAGATGCAATCACGCTTAGATGTAGCCGTGATGAGCGTGGCTCCATCTGTATATTCATATTGTGCATTATGGATGTTAATGTCATGTTAAGTTAGTGATGTCTACTTATACAGCATGTTTTTGCCATTTTTTTTCCTTTTTTTTGTTTTGTATTTTTGGGTAAAAGTTTTTTGGTTTGTGTATCTCAAACATGTCTTATTTTGCTGAACTTGCTGCATAGGTTTTTTTTTGTATTGTGTAATGTTGTTGTTTTTTTTTGTTATTAGTGTTTTGAAAATTCTGTGGTTCCATACATTGTGGTAATGTGTATGTCATTGTGACAAGGATTTTCCCTTTGTGTTGTTAGTGTTGTAGTGGTTTTCCAGTATGGTCTGTGTTATAAGTGCAACTTCTTATTTGGTAACTTTGGGGGTAATTCAGATCTGATCGCTGATGTGCCTTTTCGCACAGCGGGTGATCATAGCCTAACTGCGCATGCGTATGCACCGCAATGCGCACGCACATCGGACAACAGCAACAGGTATTGCTGGCCAGCAATGGGATGGTGCGAAAAAGCCGATCAAATGGGCGTTCGCAAGGTGATTGATAGGAAGAGGCCATTTGTGGGTGGTAACTGACCATTTACAGGGAGTGTCTGGAAAAACGCCGGCATGCCTAAGCGTTTTCAGGCGGGGTGTCTGACTTCACTCTGGCCCCGACCAGCTTGTTCTTATCGCACTGGCCGAGTAAGTCCTGGACTAAGCAGAGACTGCACACACTGGGTTTTAGCAGCTCAACTACACATGCGATCCCACACTTGCACGGTGAAAATACACTCCCACTGTAGGCGGCGAC
Organism: Pseudophryne corroboree; assembly: GCF_028390025.1. Taxonomy (NCBI): domain Eukaryota; kingdom Metazoa; phylum Chordata; class Amphibia; order Anura; family Myobatrachidae; genus Pseudophryne; species Pseudophryne corroboree. The sequence continues at coordinate 549,923,326 of NC_086446.1, read as the reverse complement.
TATCTGATCGCAGTACAACAAAAAATGCAGCCCAGCATTCAGCTCTGAATTAGGCCCTTTGTTTGTGTAGGCTGTTTTTGTGGCTCCTTTGGTAGGGTACAATTATGCCTCATGTGGACCTGTTTACATTGCAGTGTTGCTATTGCTTTGGCACACCAGACATACATGTATGTAGGTAATTGTAATTGTACATTCACCTATTTTTTCATTGCCTGTAAACTGTCATTTGACTACTCATTGGATAGTACAGGCCTTCATCACATGCACAATGTTATGTGTTGTGTTAATCCATATTTCAGCATGACAAAGCTCAACTTAATAATTACCCTTACACAAAATATCTAGATGGACATGCTGGGACTTGTAGTTAGGGTTACCACCTCATCCCTTTAATTCTGGACTCATATTAATTACACAGGTTCTGTGGCTGGCTGACTTCAAGACTCCATTTCACCTGGTTTTAATCAGCCACAGAACCTGTGTAATTAATATGCGTCCAGAATTAAAGGGATGAGGTGGTAACCCTACTTGTAGTGCATGCCTGCCATACTTATTGCAATCACACATTGGGGTATATTTACTAAGGTCCCGATTTTGACCGAGATGCCGTTTTTTCATCAAAGTGTCATCTCGGTAATTTACTAAGCAATAATCACGGCAGTGATGAGGGCATTCGTAATTTTTTGGAAGTCCAACAAAAAAATTACGAATGAATACACCATCGGTCAAAACGCGGCTGTTTAACTATGAATCTCGGTAATTTACTAAGAAGTGCAAAGCAAAAAAAAAAAAAACACTGGCGTGAAAAATTACAACTCGTTAAAAAGTGCTAAAAAAAAACAGACCTGCTTTTTTAATCCGTGATTGTATAGGCATGCAGGGATCCATGAGATCCGTGCATGTATATCAGTGGTGGGTGGGTGGGAAAGTGGTTATTTTCTTAAAAAAAATTGCGTGGGGTCCCCCCTCCTAAGCATAACCAGCCTCGGGCTCTTTGAGACGATCCTGGTTGCAGAAATATGGGGAAAAAAATGACAGGGGTTCCCCCATATTTAAGCAACCAGCATCGGGCTCTGAGCCTGGTCCTGGTTCCAAAAATACGGGGGACAAAAGAGTAGGGGTCCCCCGTATTTTTAAAACCAGCACCGGGCTCCACTAGCTGGACAGATAATGCCACAGCCGGGGGTCACTTTTATGTAGTGCCCTGCGGCCGTGGCATCAAAAATCCAACTAGTCACCCCTGGCCGGGGTACCCTGGGGGAGTGGGGACCCCTTCAATCAAGGGGTCCCCCCCCCCAGCCACCCAAGGGCCAGGGGTGAAGCCCGAGGCTGTCCCCCCCCATCCAATGGGCTGCGGATGGGGGGGCTGATAGCCTTTAGTGATAATGAAAAGATATTGTTTTTAGTAGCAGTACTACAAGGCCCAGCAAGCCTCCCCCGCATGCTGGTACTTGGAGAACCACAAGTACCAGCATGCGGCGGAAAAACGGGCCCGCTGGTACCTGTAGTACTATTACTAAAAAAATACCCAAAAAAAGACAAGACACACACACCGTGAAAGTAAAGATTTATTACATACATGCACACAAACATACATACATACTTACCTTATGTTCACACGCAGGTCGGTCCTCTTCTCCAGTAGAATCCAAGGGGTACCTGTTGAATAAATTCTACTCACCAGATCCAGGGTCCCAGGGTCCTCGGGGCAACCATTTGTAATCCAGGTACTTGAATAAAATAACAAAACGGATACCCGAGCCACGAACTGAAAGGGGCCCCATGTTTTCACATGGGACTCCTTTCCCCGAATGCCAGAAACCCACTCTGACTTCTGTCTAAGTGGGTTTCTTCAGCCAATCAGGGAGCGCCACGTTGTAGCACTCTCCTGATCGGCTGTGTGCTCCTGTACTGAGTGACAGGCGGCACACGGCAGTGTTACAATGTAGCGCCTATGCGCTCCATTGTAACCAATGGTGGGAACTTTCTGCCCTGCGGTTGACCTAAAGTGACGTCACCGCTGAGCAGAAAGTTCCCACCATTGGTTACAATGGAGCGCATAGGCGCTACATTGTAACACTGCCGTGTGCCGCCTGTCACTCAGTACAGGAGCACACAGCCGATCAGGAGAGTGCTACAACGTGGCGCTCCCTGATTGGCTGAAGAAACCCACTTAGACAGAAGTCAGAGTGGGTTTCTGGCATTCGGGGAAAGGAGTCCCATGTGAAAACATGGGGCCCCTTTCAGTTCGTGGCTCGGGTATCCGTTTTGTTATTTTATTCAAGTACCTGGATTACAAATGGTTGCCCCGAGGACCCTGGGACCCTGGATCTGGTGAGTAGAATTTATTCAACAGGTACCCCTTGGATTCTACTGGAGAAGAGGACCGACCTGCGTGTGAACATAAGGTAAGTATGTATGTATGTATGTATGTTTGTGTGCATGTATGTAATAAATCTTTACTTTCACGGTGTGTGTGTCTTGTCTTTTTTTGGGTATTTTTTTAGTAATAGTACTACAGGTACCAGCGGGCCCGTTTTTCCGCCGCATGCTGGTACTTGTGGTTCTCCAAGTACCAGCATGCGGGGGAGGCTTGCTGGGCCTTGTAGTACTGCTACTAAAAACAATATCTTTTCATTATCACAAAAGGCTATCAGCCCCCCCATCCGCAGCCCATTGGATGGGGGGGACAGCCTCGGGCTTCACCCCTGGCCCTTGGGTGGCTGGGGGGGGGGGCCTTGATTAAAGGGGTACCCACTCCCCCAGGGTTCCCCGGCCAGGGGTGACTAGTTGGATTTTTGATGCCACGGCCGCAGGGCACTATATAAAAGTGACCCCCGGCTGTGGCATTATCTGTCCAGCTAGTGGAGCCCGGTGCTGGTTTTAAAAATACGGGGGACCCCTGCTCTTTTTTCCCCCCGTATTTTTGGAACCAGGACCAGGCGCAGAGCCCGATGCTGGTTGCTTAAATATGGGGGAACCCCTGTCATTTTTCCCCCCATATTTCTGCAACCAGGATCGGCTCAAAGAGCCCGAGGCTGGTTATGCTTAGGAGGGGGGACCCCACGCAATTTTTTTTTTATTTTACACTGTTTAATTTAAAAAAAAAAAAAAACCCCAGCACGGATCACACAGATCCGGCCGAGATTCATTTTTAAAAAGTCGGCAGTGTTTTGCTAATCACTGCCGTGAAAAAAAGACAAAAAAACACGAATGACATCGACATCGGAACAAAAGAAAAACACGAATACGACAGCTTAGTAAATCCGTCGTAACAAATTCAAAAAGTTGCAGTTTTACACTTTCGATGTCATTCGTGATTGAACTTTGACCTGAAACTGGAAAATACGAATGTTAGTAAATTTACCCCATTGTGTTGAAATGTTACATATGATGTTTTACTCAAATATTTGACAAGCTAAAAAAACTGCAACTAGTTGAGTCAGCAATTTGAAAAATACAACTAGTACAATTGTTTTGTTTGGTATGTTTGATAAAAACATTCCATACTACAGCATCCATGATTTATTCTATTAATAGTGCACATTGCTAGTTAGAATACAGTTCTTGTGAAATTAGTTTTTATTTCAAATTATGAGTTTGCCATCCTTACACTATGGGCCGGTGCTAGGGTTTTCAGAGCCCTCCTGCAAACTATAAACTTGTGCCCTCCCACACTTTACTAAAGGTCAGCTCACTGCTATGGTGCAATACCCACAGCAGCAGCGCAGCCTACACACATAATGCCCACACCGGTGCCACCTGCACAAATAATGCCCACATCGGTGCCGCCTGCACAAATAATGCCCACAGCAGTAGCAAAGCCTACACACATAATTAGTGATGTGCACCGGACATTTTTCGGGTTTTGTGTTTTGGTTTCGGTTCCGCGGCCGTGTTTTGGATTCGGACGTGATTTGGCAAAACCTCACCGAAATTTTTTGTCGGATTCGGGTGTGTTTTGGATTCGGGTGTTTTTTTAAAAAACCCCTCAAAAACAGCTGAAATCATAGAATGTGGGGGTCATTTTGATCCCATAGTATTATTAACCTCAATAACCATAATTTCCACTCATTTCCAGTCTATTCTGAACACCTCACAATATTATTTTTAGTCCTAAAATTTGCACCGAGGTCGCTGGATGGCTAAGCTAAGCGACACAAGTGGCCGACACAAACACCTGGCCCATCTAGGAGTGGCACTGCAGTGTCAAACATGATGGCACTTCAAAAAAATAGTCCCCAAACAGCACATGATGCAAAGAAAAAAAAAGGTGCACCAAGGTCGCTGTGTGACTAAGCTAAGCGACACAAGTGGCCGACACAAACACCTGGCCCATCTAGGAGTGGCACTGCAGTGTCAGGCAGGATGGCACTTCAAAAAAATTGTCCCCAAACAGCACATGATGCAAAGAAAAAAAGAGGCGCACCAAGGTCGCTGTGTGACTAAGCTAAGCGACACAAGTGACCGACACAAAGACCTGGCCCATCTAGGAGTGGCACTGCAGTGTCAGACAGGATGGCACTTCAAAAAAATTGTCCCCAAACAGCACATGATGCAAAGAAAAATGAATGTAAAAAGAGGTGCAAGATGGAATTGTCCTTGGGCCCTCCCACCCACCCTTATGTTGTATAAACAGGACAAGCACACTTTAACGAACCCATCATTTCAGCGACAGGGTCTGCCACATGACTGTGACTGAAATGACTGGTTGGTTTGGGCCCCCACCAAAAAAAGAAGCAATCAATCTCTCCTTGCACAAACTGGCTCTACAGAGGCAAGATGTCCACCTCATCATCATCCTCCGATTCCTCACCCCTTTCACTGTGTACATCCCCCTCCTCACAGATTATTAATTCGTCCCCACTGGAATCCACCATCTCAGGTCCCTGCGTACTTTGTGGAGGCAATTGCTGCTGGTGAATGTCTCCACGGAGGAATTGATTATAATTCATTTTGATGAACATCATCTTCTCCACATTTTCTGGAAGTAACCTCGTACGCCGATTGCTGACAAGGTGAGCGGCTGCACTAAACACTCTTTCGGAGTACACACTGGAGGGAGGGCAACTTAGGTAGAATAAAGCCAGTTTGAGCAAGGGCCTCCAAATTGCCTCTTTTTCCTGCCAGTATACGTACAGACTGTGTGACGTGCCTACTTGGATGCGGTCACTCATATAATCCTCCACCATTCTTTCAATGGTGAGAGAATCATATCAAGTGACAGTAGACGACATGTCAGTAATCGTTGGCAGGTCCTTCAGTCCGGACCAGATGTCAGCACTCGCTCCAGACTGCCCTGCATCACCGCCAGCAGGTGGGCTCGGAATTCTTAGCCTTTTCCTCGCACCCCCAGTTGCGGGAGAATGTGAAGGAGGAGATGTTGACGGGTCACGTTCCGCTTGACTTGACAATTTTCTCACCAGCAGGTCTTTGAACCTCTGCAGACTTGTGTCTGCCGGAAAGAGAGATACAACGTAGGTTTTAAATCTAGGATCGAGCACGGTGGGCAAAATGTAGTTCTCTGATTTCAACAGATTGACCACCCGTGAATCCTGGTTAAGCGAATTAAGGGCTCCATCCACAAGTCCCACATGCCTAGCGGAATCGCTCTGTTTTTAGCTCCTCCTTCAATGTCTCCAGCTTCTTCTGCAAAAGCCTAATGAGGTGAATGACCTGACTCAGGCTGGCAGTGTCTGAACTGACTTCACGTGTGGCAAGTTCATAGGGTTGCAGAACCTTGCATAACGTTGAAATCATTCTCCACTGCGCTTGAGTCAGGTACATTCCCCCTCCTTTGCCTATATCGTAGGCAGATGTATAGGCTTGAATGGCCTTTTGCTGCTCCTCCATCCTCTGAAGCATATAGAGGGTTGAATTCCACCTCGTTACCACCTCTTGCTTCAGATGATGGCAGGGCAGGTTCAGGACTGTTTGCTGGTGCTCCAGTCTTCGGCACGCGGTGGCTGAATGCCGAAAGTGGCCCGCAATTCTTCGGGCCACCGACAGCATCTCTTGTACGCCCCTGTCGTTTTTTAAATAATTCTGCAACACCAAATTCAATGAATGTGCAAAACATGGGAATTTGCCGAGATGTAATGCACGCACAATATTGCTGGCGTTGTCCGATGTCACAAATCCCCAGGAGAGTCCAATTGGGGTAAGCCATTCTGCGATGATGTTCCTCGGTTTCCGTAAGAGGTTGTCAGCTGTGTGCCTCTTATGGAAAGCGGTGATACAAAGCGTAGCCTGCCTAGGAACGAGTTGGCGTTTGCGAGATGCTGCTACTGGTGCCGCCGCTGCTGTTCTTGCTGCGGGAGGTAATACATCTACCCAGTGGGCTGTCACAGTCATATAGTCCTGAGTCTGCCCTGCTCCACTTGTCCACATGTCCGTGGTTAAGTGGACATTGGGTACAACTGCATTTTTTAGGACACTGGTGACTCTTTTTCTGAGGTCTGTGTACATTTTCGGTATCGCCTGCCTAGAGAAATGGAACCTAGATGGTATTTGGTTCCTGGGGACACAGTACCTCAATCAAGTCTCTAGTTCCCTGTGAAGTAACGGTGGATACCGGAAACACGTTTCTCACCACCCAGGCTGCCAAGGCCTGAGTTATCCGCTTTGCAGCAGGATGACTGCTGTGATATTTCATCTTCCTTGCAAAGGACTGTTGGACAGTCAATTGCTTACTGGAAGTAGTACAAGTGGTCTTCCGACTTCCCCTCTGGGATGACGATCGACTCCCAGCAGCTACAACAGCAGCGCCAGCAGCAGTAGGCGTTACACTCAAGGATGCATCTGGGGAATCCCAGGCAGGAGAGGACTCGTCAGACTTGCCAGTGACATGGCCTGCAGGACTATTGGCTTTCCTGGGTAAGGAGGAAATTGACACTGAGGGAGTTGGTGGTGTGGTTTGCAGGAGCTTGGTTACAAGAGGAAGGGATTTAGTGGTCAGTGGACTCCTTCCGCTGTCACCCAAAGTTTTTGAACTTGTCACTGACTTATGATGAATGCGCTACAGGTGACGTATAAGGGAGGATGTTCCGAGGTGGTTAACGTCCTTACCCCTACTTATTACAGCTTGACAAAGGCAACACACGGCTTGACACCTGTAGTCTGCATTTGTGTTGAAATAATTCCACACCGAAGAGCTGATTTTTTTTTGTATTTTGACCAGGCATGTCAATGGCCATATTCGTCCCACGGACAACAGGTGTTTCCCCGGGTGCCTGACTTAAACAAACCACCTCACCATCAGAATCCTCCTTGTCAATTTCCTCCCCAGCGCCAGCAACACCCATATCCTCATCCTGGTGTACTTCAACAGTGACATCTTCAATTTGACTATCAGGAACTGGACTGCGGGTGCTCCTTCCAGCACTTGCAGGGGGCGTGCAAATGGTGGAAGGCGCAAGCTCTTCCCGTCCAGTGTTGGGAAGGTCAGGCATCGCAACCGACACAATTGGACTCTCCTTGGGGATTTGTGATTTAGAAGATTGCACAGTTCTTTGCTGTGCTTTTGCCAGCTTAAGTCTTTTCATTTTTCTAGCGAGAGGATGAGTGCTTCCATCCTCATGTGAAGCTGAACCACTAGCCATGAACATAGGCCAGGGCCTCAGCCGTTCCTTGCCACTCCGTATCGTAAATGGCATATTGGCAAGTTTACGCTTCTCCTCAGACGCTTTTAATTTTGATTTTTGGGTCATTTTACTGAACTTTTGTTTTTTTTTATTTTACATGCTCTCTACTATGACATTGGGCATCGGCCTTGGCAGACGATGTTGATGGCATTTCATCGTCTCGGCCATGACTAGTGGCAGCAGCTTCAGCACGAGGTGGAAGTTGATCTTGATCTTTCCCTATTTTAACCTCCACATTTTTGTTCTCCACATTTTAATATGTGGAATTATATGCCAGTATCAATAGCAATGGCCTACTACTATATATACTGTGCACAACTAAAATGCACCAAAGGTATAGAATGTAGATGGATAGTATACTTAATGACGACACAGAGGTAGGTACAGCAGTGGCCTTCTGTACCGTACTGCTATATATAGTATACTGGTGGTCACTGTGTCAGCAAACTGCAAATCTAAAATGCACCACAGGTATAGAATGTAGATGGATAGTATACTTAATGAAGACACAGAGGTAGGTACAGCAGTGGCCTTCCGTACCGTACTGCTATATATAGTATATTGGTGGTCACTGTGTCAGCAAACTGCAAAACTAAAATGCACCACAGGTATAGAATGTAGATGGATAGTATACTTAATGACGACACAGAGGTAGGTACAGCAGTGGCCTTCCGTACCGTACTGCTATATATAGTTTACTGGTGGTCACTGTGTCAGCAAACTGCAAAACTAAAATGCACCACAGGTATAGAATGTAGATGGATAGTATACTTAATGATGACACAGAGGTAGGTACAGCAGTGGCCTTCCGTACCGTACTGCTATATATAGTATACTGGTGGTCACTGTGTCAGCAAAACTCTGCACTGTACTCCTCCTATATAATATTATACTGGTGGTCCCGACTCCCCAGTCCCCACAATAAAGCAGCACACTGAGCACAGATATGGAGTGTTTTTCAGGCAGACAATGTATAATGGTGGTCACTGTCAGCAAAACTCTGCACTGTACTCCTCCTATATAATATTAATTATACTGGTGGTCCCCAGTCCCCACATTAAAATAAAGCAGCACACTGAGCACAGATATGGAGTGTTTTTCAGGCAGACAACGTATACTGGTGGTCACTGTCAGCAAAACTCTGCACTGTACTCCTGCTATATAATACAGCTGCTCCCCAGTCCCCACAATTAAGCAGTGTGAGCACAGATATATATGCAGCACACTGAGCACAGATATGGAGCGTTTTTTTCAGGCAGAGAATGGATAATTGGTGGTCACTGATCAGCAAAACTCTGCACTGTACTCCTCCTATATTATACAGCTGCTCCCCAGTCCTCCCCACAATGAATTAAGCAATAATGCACAATCAAATTCAACAATAACGTAGAGGACGCCAGCCACGTCCTCTCCCTAACATTTGCAATGCACGAGTGAAAATGGCGGCGACGCGCGGCTGCTTATATAGAATCCGAATCTCGCGAGAATCCGACAGCGGGATGATAACATTCGGGCGCGCTCGGGTAACCCGAGCCATACGGGAGAATCCGAGTATGGCTCGGACCCGTGTAAAGAGGGTGTCGGACCCGTGTAAAGAGGGTGAAGTTCGGGGGAGTTCGGTTTCCGAGAAACCAAACCCGCTCATCACTACACATAATGCCCACAACAGCAGCGCTGGCTACACACACAATGCCCACAGGAGCAGGACTGCCAACACATAATGCCCACAGCAGCAGCGCCGCCTATACACATAATGGCCACAGCAGCAGTGCCGTCTACACACACAAAGCCCACAGCAGCAGCACCACCTACACACAATGCCCACAGCAGCAGCGCCACCTACACACACAATGCCCACAGCAGCAGTGCTGCCTACACACACAATGCCCACAGCAACAGTGCCAGCTACATACACAATGCCCACAGCAGCAGCACCACCTACACATACAATGCCCACAGCAGCAGCACCACCTACACATATAATGCCCACAGCAGCAGCTCCGGTTACACATACAATGCCCACAGCAGCAATGCCACCTATATACACAATGCCCACAACAGCAGCACTGCCTACACACACAATGCCCACAACAGCAGCATCGCCTACACACATAATGTCCACAGCAGCAACGCTAGCTACACACACAGTGCCCACAGTAGCAGCGCCACTTGCACACATAATGCCCACAGCAGCAGCGCCGCCTACACACATAATGCCCACAGCAGCAGCGCCACCTACACACATAATGCACACAGCAGCAGCGCCGCCTACACACATAATGCACACAGCAGCAGCACCGACTATACACAAAATGCCAACAGTGCTGTTGACAGGTATACACAAAATGCACACAGTACTGGTGCCAGTTATACATAAAATACACACAGTACTGGTGCCACACACACACATATGTGACACTCTGTAATGGACCCCTGTTATATGGACATTTAGGGGTCATATATTCATGCATACACCATCACCCAGATACTGGAGACAACCTAGGTGAGACACCTAAACTTTACCTAAAAGGAACCCTCACTTCTCACTAGCCGGCACAGTGCAGCTGAAAGGGTTAACAACTTCCCCCTTGGTTAGGTTGCTAGGCAATGCGAGCAACCAAAGGACAGCAGCTTGTGGAGCACCAGGACCCAGGTGCAGACCTCCAGAGCAGGAGGAATCGAAGCAGCTGATTGGGTGGTGCAGAGCGGGAAGAGTAGGAGGCGGGGTTACCTCCTGAGGGGATTGCTGAGGAGTCTCCTGAGGTGACAGGGAGAGAGAGGCATGAGGGATCCCTGAACTGCTGCCTGCTGTCGCGACTGGAACCTGTGAGAGCCGCAATACCGCTGAGAGGAGTGCTAGTGGGGTGTCACCGTGACATACTGTATTGGAGGAGGGACCGGAGAGACCTAATAAGGTATGCTGGTTGCATGTCTGCAACAGCCCCATCAGGATAACTGAAGTGATTGATTTCATTGCTGCCAACATACATCAGTGATAGCCTCACACAGACTTATATGTGAACCGACTTCTATATGCAGCTCCTCCTATTAAATGCAGCTTAGTGAGCATTCTACACCACAGGTTCTCAAACTCGATCCTCAGGACCCCACACAGTGCATGTTTTGCAGGTTTCCTCACAGAATCGCAAGTGAAATAATTAGCTCCACCTGTGGACCTTTTAAAATGTGTCAGTGAGTAATGAATACACCTGTGCACTTGCTGAGTTACCTGGAAAACATGCACTGTGTGGGGTCCTGAGGACCGAGTTTGAGAACCACTGTTCTACACTAAAGCCCTGAGTTATACCCTGCATAATACAGAGACATTCAGCCAATAATTGAGGGCTGGATTGATGAAATTAATATAATACAGAGACATTCAGCCAATAATTGAGGGCTGGATTGATGAAATTAATTGCAATCTATGGACACTCAAGAGTCTTTCTAATAGACAGACAGTAATGAGAAATTGATACCAGATTCTGAATTACTCACCAGCCTTTAACCTACTATCATACTTGCCTACCTGACCCTCTCCATGAGGGAGAAAATGCTCTGTTCCAGGACTTTCCTGGTAATGTATGATTGTCATCACCTGTGTTGAGCTAGTTAATTGATAAGAAAGGTGTTTCACCACAGGTGATGGCAATCATACATTACCAGGAAAGTCCTGGAACAGAGCATTTTCTCCCTCATGGAGAGGGTCAGGTAGGCAAGTATGCCTACTATGCATACTTGCCTACCTGCCCTCTCCGTGAGGGAGAAAATGCTCTGTTCCTGGACTTTCCTGGTAATGTATGATTGCCATCACCTGTGGTGAGCTAGTTAATTGATAAGAAAGGTGTTTCACCACAGGTGATGGCAATCATACATTACCAGGAAAGGCCAGGAACAGAGCATTTTCTACCTCATGGAGGGGGTCAGGTAGGCAAGTTTGCTACTACGTGGATATTAGTTTTATCAGGCATAAGACTTTGGTAATAAATCTGCAGCAGTTGAGGTTAAGTTAACAAGTAAACTACAACATTCACACATACTGGAAGGAACAGTGATTAACAGTGTTAGCCAGTGAACTCTACCTACATGGCTCTGATATTCCACTCTCCAAACAGGGTTATAATACTACTGGATTATAAAATACCATTATAAATTTGTCTTAATTCTCATCTTCCCCGAGGAGTTTACTGCATGTTTAGTGAGAGCCAGCAAGTGACTCAAAATAGTGGAATCTCAGTGGCAAACGCAGGATTTTGAAAGTGGGGTTTCCAAATAATCGGAGCAACCAGATGCTGGGCGGAAGGGGGGGGGGGATGCTGGGCAGAGAGAGGAGGGCAGTCAGAATCTGGGAAGAGAGAGGGGGGTGGATGGTAATACAGTGTCCGCACAGACTTAACCGTTTATGCTATCCTTTCCCAATTGTCAATATAGAATGTTATTATTATCACAAGGGAGGTGCACCCAGGAATAGAATGTTTATATACGTAAACAGAAAGAGGGCAAGTATTCCTTAACACGGCACTCACGGATCACTTGTATTCTTCTATACAAGTATAAGTCACTTCTAGTAGGAGTGACCACTGATTATTAAAATATAACTTTTATTATATATATTTAAGACAGGCAAAATATACACAAATCATAAAACAGTGACAAAATGTGCAAATTAAATTAAATTGATAAAGAAAAGATGTTACAATTTTATTTCACTGTTAGTTGTGCATTGTCAATCCTTTGTTGTGTTTGTAATTATTCATTTCTGTATTTTTTTTTATTATTATTATTTAATTTTTTATTTTTGATGTGTTCATTCACTGTCATGTATTTAATGAGCTTTCTGTGTTATAACATTTATTTTCAGGTACTGATTATTACAAACTCTCAAATTGTTTTAATAAACTTTTATAGCACCACAAATAAACTTAAATAGAACAATATGTGTTTCTTATCTCATACTATATATTAAGGACAGTGTCAATTCATTATCATTGTTGTCCTATGAAACTTATACCTCTTTTACACCAACTGAGGAGGATCGCACCTGGGAGCCTGACACGGGAGCTTCCCGGTCGCAACCCGCCTCAGACCCCTGTGTGCCGCTGTTTCCTATCCGGCAATATGCCAGGTTGGAAACAGCGGCCCAGAGGGGTCTGAGGCGGGTCTCGCCCAGGAAGCTCCAGTGTCAGGGTCCCGGGTGCATCAGCGGTGCCGGCACATACATACACTGTGAACGGGAGCCAGGTCGCATCGACCCGGCTTCCCATTAGCACAGCACAGCTTGCTGGGTTGAACCCGTGTTCAACCCTGCAAGCTACCCGAGTTGGAATACCGGGTCACTCGACCCGGATTATTCTGAGACCTTTTACACCGCAAAGCAACACGGGTTATGCTCGCTCATGTGCAATAAACCATGTTATATGCTGGCAGTGTAAAAGGGGCATTAGTTTACTCTAGAGGGAATACTACCCTCTAAAGTTATAACTGTGTACTATTATGTTTCTCTAAGTGTATCCATATGTTGCAAACTGCTAGTTAAATTGAGTCATGAGCTGCACTCCACAGTTCTAGTTACTTGTTACTGTAACAGAGAGAGGGGGACACAGATACTGGGTAGAGGGGTGGAGGATGGGGCAGCCAGATTCTGTCCAGAGAGAGGTAGTGGACAGATGGTGGGCAGAGAGAGGGTTGGCGGGTGGTGGGCAAAGAGGGGGAGACAGATGCTGGGCAGAGAGAGAGGGGAACAGATGCTGATCAGAGAGAGGGGGGAGACAGATGGTGGGCAAAGAGGAGGGGGAGACAGATGGTGGGAAGAGAGTGGGGACAGATGCTGGGCAGAGAGAGGGGGAGACAGATGGTTGGCAGAGAGAGGGGTTGAGACATGGTGGGCACAGAGAGGGGGAGACAGATGGTGGACAGAGAGTGGGGACAGATGCTAGGCAAAGAGGGGGTGGCAGATGGTGGGCAGAGAGAGGGGTGGCAAATGGTGGGCAGAGAGGGGGACACAGATGGTGGGCAGAGAGGGGGGACAGATGGTAGGCAGAAAGGGGGTGGCAGATGGTGGGCAGAGAGAGGGAGTAGACAGATGGTGGGCAGGAAGTGGGGACAGATGCTGGGCAGAGAGAGGGGGAGACAGGTGGTGGGTAGAGAGTAGGGGGAGACAGATGGTGGGCAGAGAGAGGGGGAGACAGATGGTGGGCAGAGAGAGGGGGGAGACAGATGGTGGACAGAGAGTGGGGACTGATGCTAGGCAGAGAGGGGGAGGCAGATGGTGGGCAGAGATAGGGGTGGCAAATGGTGGGCAGAGAGGGGGACACAGATGGTGGGCAGAGAGGAGGGATAGATGGTGGGCAGAAAGGGGGTGGCAGATGGTGGGCAGAGAGAGGGAGTAGACAGATGGTGGGCAGGGAGTGGGGACAGACGCTGAGCAGAGAGGGGGTGGCAGATGGTGGGCAGAGAGAGGGGTGGCAAATGGTGGGCAGAGAGGGGGACACAGATGGTGGGCAGAGAGGGGGGGACAGATGGTGGGCAGAGAGGGGGTGACAGATGGTGGGCAGAGAGCGGGTGGCAGATGGTGGGCAGAGAGAGGGAGGAGACAGATGGTGGGCAGAGAGTGGGGACAGATGCTGAGCAGAGAGAGGGGGGAGACAGATGGTGGGCAGAAATTAGGGGAGACAGATGGTGGGCAGAGAGTGGGGACAGATGCTGGGCAGAGAGGGGGTGGCAGATGGTGGGCAGAGAGAGGGGGTACAGATGCTGAGCAGAGAGAGGGGGAGGCAGCTGGAGGGCAGAGAAGGGGGGAACACACATGATGGGCAGAGAGAGGGGTGGCAGATGGTGTGCAGAGGGGGGGACAGATACTGGGCAGAGAGAGGGGGAGGCAGCTGGTGGGCAGAGAAGGGGGGAACACACACGGTGGGCAGAGAGAGGGGTGGCAGAGAGGGGGACCATGCTGAGAGATCCTCAATGTTCCAGGGGTCAGGGAAGCAGGTCAGTGTCAGTCTTGTCCAGTCTGGGCTCTTCTGATCAGCCTGTGCTGAGCTCTTCCAGAGTTCAGCACATGCTCTTCTGATCCTTGTGCAGAGCAGACTCGTCTCAGAGATAGGGAGAGACTCGGCACCAGTGAGTGAGGGATTTCCCTGCTACTGCTGACTTAGAGTGAATTGTAGCAGAGGGCTCCGGAATGCACCTGATTTCCCCTCTCCCACAAGTAATTGTGAGAAATAAAGACAGCTTTTATAAATATAAGAAAAAAAAAGTCCGTAAAAAACTACATGCAGACAGGCCATTGGGTGATTGTCTGTATTGCTGTGTCAGGTTCCGGCACTGGTCCCGGCATGCACTGGCCCTCTCTCCAGCCCTGTTTGGTCACTCCATGCTCCTCACCTCAAATCCCCATGCTGAGAACTCAGCTTCCTGAGAGGAGCTGCGCGGCGCGCTCCCGCTTCAGCGCCCTCTACATGCAGCCAGCCTTCCACTGTCACTATACATGTAAGGAGGCAGCTGCTGCAGACGTGCAATAACGCTGCTGGAGCTCCGGACTGTGTTTAAAAAAAAATAAAAAATCGGTCAGCTCAGCGATAGATCGGCGGTCAGGGGGGTTCTAGGTACTCGGAACCCCCCCTGCGTTCGCGTATGAATCTAATCTCTCAGGACGTGATATTGTCCCATTTGTCTCAGAGACATATCATATTTATCTAAGAGAGACTCAACAAATCTCACTGGTACCAGTAGGACAGGATTCTTCATATGTGCACCAACGAGGTAGAGAGCAAGGAAAGAGTACTCAGATGGACCGCAATAGTAACGTTGTAGTGTGACTTTGAAAGGTGATATTACTATTAGTCTAGTTCAGTTTAATATTATCAGAGTGTTTATTGCATAGTGAACAGTGCATAGTGTGAATCTTAAAGAAATAGTACTAACCCATTATACCTAGGTTCATTCGGTTAAAGTGAAGAAGAAACACGGCGACAACGTGTTCCAGTTTTTTTTATTGTGTTGAATGTACAAGTTGCACTGTATTTCAGTATTGTAATCTCATTTGAATATCTTGTGATTGTGAGTTCTTCTACTCATTGACTCCTTAAGAAAGGGTCAAAAGTTAATAAAATTCGTTGTGTAAGAAATCCCTCAGGCAAGGTATCTGGGTAAAATTCTGCCTCGCCTCTCTGTAAAGATTGAAGCATTAAAGAAAGCTAGAAGGGAGAATAAGACAAGGTATAATTAAAAGTAAATAAGTACTTACCTGGGAAACGCAGAGTTATATCTATTTTAACTTACTACTTACCTGATTATTACATTGTTACACATACATCAGTGCAAGCCTACACACACACAGACACACACACACACACACACACACACACACACACACACACACACACACCTCCCCCCTCACTTACTCTCCCTGTTACATGCAGCCCTGACCTGGTCCCATCCATGTAGCTCCGCCCCCTCTGGTCCATGTATCACCACCCCCTATAAGGCTGTATAGCTCCGTCCCTAACATAATGTGGCTCCGCCCACTTCTCAGGCCGTTATTGTCTTCATTGTGAGGGCGCAGCGGCAGCTGGTGGCAACAACAGACAGCGGGTATGCAGAGCAGGGAGAGCGCCTCTCTATCCTGGTGCCTACCTGCTCTGCATCACTTTGCCGAGCGGGTTGCGCCTGCACTGCTTACACTGACACCATGCATTATGTATGTTTTTGGTCTCATTACAAGTGTTCTCAAAAGTAAAATATCATATATCTTTAACAACAAAGAATGTAAAATGAAACATAGGTTGTTCTAAAAATGAAATTATATTTCTTTACAGTCACAGTCCAGAAGAAGTCTACCACCACCTCTGTTTCTGCACAGCCCCATGTTGAGGATGAAGATGTTGCTGGTAATTTAAATGGCAATGTGTGTTTGGAGAAGGCACAAACATGACAAAGGTATAATTGTTGTTAACTTGTCTTTAGGGTCTTCAGTCGACATCAGTCCACCTCAGTGCCGCATGTCCCAGATATCATCGAAACCACCAAGCCACATACTTGATACCCTAGAACGCCTGTCTTCTCTTTCTCCACATCTTGCTGGTGTGTATCTTTCCTATAAAGGGTGGGGAAAAAAATCACACATACTTCTACAAAATGCAAGCAGTATAGGGAATATATTTACTACAGTAAGATGTTGGTGTTTTGAAGTGGAGATTTTGCTTACAGCAACCAATCATATGTTAGCTATTATCTTACAGAAAGTGCTAGACAAATGTTATTCTGAATCTGATTGGTTGCTATGGAAAACATCTCCACTAAAAACCCCACATCCTACTAAATATTAGAGATGAGTGGGTTCGGTTCTCAGAGAACCAAACCCCCCCAAACTTTGCCTTCCGAGTCCGGATCCGAGCCAGGCTCGGATTTTCCCTCTTGACTCGGAAACCCGAACTCGGCAAAATGTTATCATCCTGCTGTCGGATTCTCGCGAGATTTGGATTCCATGTAAGGAGCCGCACGTCGCGACCATTTTCACTCCAGTCTTGGAGAGTGAGAGGACGTGTATTCAGTGTGCTCAGTCTCTGTTTATTGGGGCGGGAATTTGTTGTGCTGCTCAGTCTAGTCCATATATCCATTGTAGCTGTAAAGTGGTGCTGTGTTGTGCAGACCAGTCCAGTGTAGTCACTCAGTGTATTGTGCTGCATCAGTCCAGGCAGTCACAGTGTTGATGTTCTCTGCTGCCATGTATCCAGTGTAGCTGTAAAGTGGTGCTGTGTTGTGCAGACCAGTCCAGTGTAGTCACTCAGTGTATTGTGCTGCATCAGTCCAGGCAGTCACAGTGTTGATGTTCTCTGCTGCCATATATCCAGTGTAGCTGTAAAGTGGTGCTGTGTTGTGCAGACCAGTCCAGTGTAGTCACTCAGTGTATTGTGCTGCATCAGTCCAGGCAGTCACAGTGTTGGTGTTCTCTGCTGCCATATACACAGTGTAGCTGTAAAGTGGGGCTGTGTTGTGCAGACCAGTCCAGTGTAGTCACTCAGTGTATTGTGCTGCATCAGTCCAGGCAGTCAAAGTGTTGGTGTTCTCTGCTGCCATATATCCAGTGTAGCTGTAAAGTGGTGCTGTGTTGTGCAGACCAGTCCAGTGTAGTCACTCAGTGTATTGTGCTGCATCAGTCCAGGCAGTCACAGTGTTGATGTTCTCTGCTGCCATATATCCAGTGTAGCTGTAAAGTGGTGCTGTGTTGTGCAGACCAGTCCAGTGTAGTCACTCAGTGTATTGTGCTGCATCAGTCCAGGCAGTCAAAGTGTTGGTGTTCTCTGCTGCCATATATCCAGTGTAGCTGTAAAGTGGGGCTGTGTTGTGCAGACCAGTCCAGGTTAGTCAGTGTATTGTGCTGTATCAGTCCATCCATTCACAGTGTTGGTGTTCTCTGCTGCCATATATCCAGTGTCCTGTGTCATCAGTAATTCCAGTGACGATATACGCTGCTGCTATATATATATATCCACTGCTGTAGTATAACAAATGACAATTATATTATTATTAACAACCTGTTGGGCTGCATCAGACCAGTGGTAGTGTCCTGTGCCATCAGTAATTCCAGTGACGATATACGCTGCTGCTATATATATCCACTACTGCAGTGTAACAAATTTCAATTATATTATTATTAACAACCTGTTGGGTTACATCAGACCA
Organism: Pseudophryne corroboree; assembly: GCF_028390025.1. Taxonomy (NCBI): domain Eukaryota; kingdom Metazoa; phylum Chordata; class Amphibia; order Anura; family Myobatrachidae; genus Pseudophryne; species Pseudophryne corroboree. The sequence continues at coordinate 549,905,003 of NC_086446.1, read as the reverse complement.
GTGGTAGTGTGTGTCCTGTGTCATCAGTAATTCCAGTGACGATATACGCTGCTGCTATATATTTCCACTGCTGCAGTATAACAAATTACAATTATATTATTATTAACAACCTGTTGGGCTGCATCAGACCAGTGGTAGTGTGTGTCCTGTGTCATCAGTAATTCCAGTGATGATATACGCTTCTGCTATATATATATATCCACTGCTGCAGTATAACAAATTACAATTATATTATTATTAACAACCTGTTGGGCTGCATCAGACCAGTGGTAGCATGTGTCCTGTGTCATCAGTAATTCCAGTGACGATATACGCTGCTGCTATATGTCCACTGCTGCAGTATAATAATTATAACAACAACCTGTTGTGCTGCATCAGACCAGTGGTAGTATCCTGTCCATCAGTCATTCCAGCCATTGCTGTGCCGCATATTGTCTCATATAACTCCCAAAAAATAATGGAGAACAGAAATTTTGAGGATAAAATAGGGAAAGATCAAGAATAACCACTTCCTCCTAGTGCTGAAGCTGCTGCCACTAGCCATGACACAGACGATGAAATGCCATCAACGTCATCATGCCCAATGTGATAGTAGAGGGCATGTAAAATCCAAAAATCCAATGTTCAGTAAAAAGACCCCCAAAAGAATGGTCTGAGGAGTAACGCAAACTTGCCAATATGCCATTTACGACACAGAGTGGCAAGAAATGGCTGAGGCCCTGGCCTATGTTCATGACTAGTGGTTCAGCTTCACATGATGATGGAAGCCCTCATAACTGAGGCCTTGACACTTATGTTGGTGTTAGACGTGCGCCCTGTATCCGCCATTAGAGCAGTGGTATTTAGACAATTGATGGAGGTATTGTGTCCCCGATACCAAATCCCATCTAGATTCCACTTCACTAGGCAGGTGAAAGCGAGATTTTGCCATTTAATTCCAGTGATTTGGACGTATCATTACAGTGATTTTGCCAATTAATGTCAGTGATTTATAATTATTAATTACAGTGATCTTGCCAATTAATTCCAGTTATTTGGACGTATAATTACAGTGATTTTGCCAATTAATGCTAGTGATTTATAATTATTAATTACAGTGATCTTGCCATTTAATTCCAGTGATTTGGACATATAATTACAGTGATTTTGCCAATTAATGTCAGTGATTTACAATTATTAATTACAGTGATCTTACCAATTAATTCCAGTGACTTGGACGTATAATTCCAGTTGGAATTGTTTGTCGCTTGGCTTAGTCATACAGCTACCTCATTGCACATCTTCGACATCTTTGCATGAGGTGCTGTTTGGGACCTAGATTTTGAAAAGTGCCATCCTGTCTGACACTGCCATATGAGTCCAGGGGGACTGCTGTATTAGTCCTGGGGTACTGCCGTATAAGTCCACCAATTGCAGATTTTTTTTAAAAGTGACTGGAGCATGCTGGAGATGCTGTCAGTGGACCGAACATTTGCGGCCCACTCTCGACATTCAGCCACTGCGTGACTAGATGGGCCAGGTGGTTGTGTCACTTATCTTAGGCCTACAGCAACCTCGGTGCTCCTTTTTATTTTCTTTGCATTACGTGCTTTTAGGGGCCTTTTTTTTTATATCTGCCCTCCTGTCTACCACTGCAGTGCAATGCCTAGATGGGCCAATTGTGTGTGTCACTTGGCTTAGTCATACAACTACCTCTTTGCGATTCTTTTTCTTCTTTGCATGATGTGCTGTTTGGGGCCTTTTTTAATATCTGCCCTCCTGTCTGCCACTGCAGTGCTACGCCTAGATGGGCCAATTGTTTGTGTCGCTTGGCTCAGTCATACAAATACGTCATTGCAATTCTTTTTCTTCTTTGCATCATGTGCTGTTGGGGGGCCTTTTTTTTATATCTGCCCTCCTGTCTGACACTGCAGTGCCACTCCTAGATGGGCCAGGTGTTTGTGCCACACACTTGTGTCGCTTAGCTTAGTCATACAGCAACCTCGGTGCAACCTTTTGGCCTAAAAACAATATTATAAGGTGTGAGGTGTTCAGAATAGACTGGAAATGAGTGGAAATGATTGTTATTGAGGTTAATAATACCGTAGGAGCAAAATTACCCCCAAATTCTGTGATTTTAGCTGTTTTTATATATTTTTTTCAAAAATCATCCAGATCCAAAACCAAAACACAAAAGGGTGTTTTTGGCAAAACCAAGCCAAAACCAAAACATGAAAGTGGAATTAGAACCAAAACCAAAACACAAAAAAGTGCCAGCCGCACATCTCTACTAAATAAACCCCTAGTCCTTTATTATTTTACACATTCCAATGACCATACTTAAGGGAAGATTTACTAATGCTTCTAAAAATGAGAGGTAGAGGTGTTGCCCATAGCAACCAATCAGATTCTATCATTTTCTAGAGAAATGATAGACAGAATCTGATTGTTTGCTATGGGCAACACCACCGCGTTTCATTTTTAGAAGCATTAGTACAGTAAATCTACCCCTTAAAACATTCTCTTTCCCAGAACAAAGCTGCTAACATTACAAATTAAAACCTACACATAACACTACTTCCAGGAGAGGACATTCAAGAAGAACTGCAGCCTGCAGAATAGGGAGATCCTGATGTTTTACCTATAAAACACTTACAAAAGAGTGCTCCAAACAGGGCTGTTTCTAGACAATTTAGCTCCCAGTGCAAGATTTAAAAATGCACCACCCAACCTCCAATAGATATAAAAATCACAAATTTGCTTGTACCTGAGGCGCGCGTGCTCCAAGCGAGGGGGTATGACCTCAGTAAAATGTGTGTAGTCTTACTAAAATGGGCATGTCTTGCAGGTAAAGACTACCATAAACCCCAGTTTTTGATCCTGCACCAACAGACCTCAGCCACAAGGAAAAAATAAATTCCACCATATTAAGCCCCACATTAATGCCCCTTGCACCATATTATGCCCCCTGCACCATATTATGCCACATACCACAATGCCCGTGATACATCATGCCCTACACATAAGGCTTCTAACTACTTTTAAATTACCTGCTCTTGCCAAGGGACACAAGCTGGGTGTCATGCTCATTTGTTGCCAGTGGTTTCATGGGCTGGGTGTCTTGCTCGTTTCCAGGGGTTTCATGCTCTGGGATCCGTGCTCATTGCCAGGGGTTTCATGCTCTGGGACAGGTTTCATGCTAGTTTCCAGGGTTAATACTCATTGCCAGGGGTATGCAATGCTAGTTGTCAGGGGTGTGCAATGATAGTTGCCAGGGGGTGTGTAATGCTAGTTGCCAAGGGTTGTGTAATGCTCTTTGCCAGTGGAGTGAGTGTACAGCCGAGAGCCAGCTTCCACTTGCCAGCTCCCTTCTGCCTGCTCCCCCACTCCCCTCTCCTCCCTGTGTAATATCCTGGAGTATTACAAAATTGGGGAACCCCTGTTTTTTTATCATAGAAAACTGCAGTACTGTCCCAATAGAGTCCTGTGGCAGGGCTCTTGCTGAACTTTATCTGACCCTGTCAGCTCTGGCAGGGATGATTTGGCACAACTAAAGTTAGAACTATTCCCCCCCCCCCCTGGCCAGCAACAGCCAAGCCCGGGAAGTTTGTCCCCTGTTGATTGGGCCCCCCAGGTTGCAGGTCAGAAGCCACCTGGGGCAGTCTGTTGCTAGGGCCCCAGAAATCAGTGACAGTGCTGCACGGGGGAGGTCCAGAGCGTGAGAGACCCTTAAAAACAGGTCCCCAGCATGGGAAAGGGGGCCGGGAATGGGAAGGTTACCTGGAAGAGTTGTCAGCATGTAGTCACCGGGAGTCAGAAGTACAAGCCCCTGCTGAAGTCTGCTGCTTCCCAGCTGAACCGCCGCCGGGATCGTGAGAACCGTCTGCGCTGAGAGAAGAGGAGGGGGAGACCTGACCATTGCAGCCAGCAGCATGCCACAGAGCGGAGATGGGAGGACTCGAAGGACCAAGGAGACCCCTGTGGGAGAAGTGCTGCCCATGTCACTGCCTTTTGGGATGGAACGCTGGACAGAGCTGGCACTGGGGAGGAGGCTGCAGTGCCGAGCCAGAGGGGGACCGCCAGACCAGCTAGGCCATGGAGAACCCCAGTTCCCAGGATCCAGAGGAGCGACAGTTTGTGGCCAGTGACGAAGAGAGCAGGCACCACATAGGACACCCCACTCTGAGGAGCAAGGACGACCCTGGAAAGAAGACCCCCGGTGAAGATCCCTGGTGGCTGAAGATGGGACGGTGCAGTTCGGTGGTGGGAGGACGGTGCAGACCAGAGCCTGCAGCAAGAGAGTAGACCCCTGGAGCACAGCAGACTTCACAACAAGGGTGCATATCCGGTGTGGTGCTTTGCATCCCGGGTGGCGCTGAAGATGGAGCCGGGTCGGAGGTGGCAGAAGCGTCGCAATGGTGGTTAGCAATCTATAACCCTTTTGCTGCCACACTCTGCCCCTGCAACCCTTCCGCTGCAACAACTCTGCTTAAGTAACAGTAAAGGGGGTAGACTCCCCTTAATTACTCAGTGCCCCTGCATAGAAAGTTAACATAAAGGGGGTAGACTCCCCTCTAGTTTCACGGCCCCTTCTGTTAGTAAAGGGGGTATGCTCCCCTTGTTAGTGCCCCGCAGTACTAGTTAAAATAAAGGGGGTAGACTCCCATCACTCTTTGCCCCTGTACAAGCCAACGGAGGGGACGACTTCCCTCAAATTGGGTACCCAACATACTAGCAATACTGGGATAAATACTCCTTGCCTCCTCCCATCCTGTTGTGGTAGCCCTGCAGGCTTCCCAAGTGTAAAATATGTTTTTCAATGCAAATGTGTCTTGTGATTGTGGAGGTGTGCTCTCAAAAGGCTTCTTGTCTAATTCTAATGTGTGCTATTCGCTGACACTGTGGTGAGGAATTGATTGTAAAGGGGTATGTTTTATGCTAATGATTTTGACTGAGTGGATGGTAAGGCTGATAGGTTAATGCAGTAGGTTGCTTATAGTCATTGCACAATTTGGTAAAGAGTGTGACTACTACTCTGCTACTGCTAGTGCATTAGAGACTGTTTATGCAAGCTCCGCCCAGCAGTGCCTGTTACAAGTTATATTTCTGTGTGCTTCTTACTTCAAAGGCGGGCTTATTATTGACTGTTTTATGCAAGCTCCGCCCAGCAGTGCCTGTTAATGCTATTATACCTATGTGCATATTTACTTCCAAGGTGGGCTTATGATTGACTGTGCTATTATAAAGACAATGCCAGCTTGCTTACCTGTTTTCGCAACTCACCTGCCTATTGTTATTGCTGGTAATACGAGACTGTGCTATTTAAAGACAACGCCAGCTTGCTTACCTGTTTCCACAACTCACCTGCCTATTGTTATTGCTGGTTATACGAGACTGTGCTATTTAAAGACAACACCAGCATGCTTACCTGTTTCCACAACTCACCTGCCTATTGTTATTGCTGGTTATACGAGACTGTGCTATTTAAAGACAACACCAGCTTGCTTACCTGTTCCTGCAATTCAGCTGCTTACTTGTTATTGCTGGCTGACAATGCCAGCTTAATTCAAGGTTTCCTTCTGTTGTGCATTCCAACAAAGAGTTCTAAATCTAATTGTTACTTATTCTGCCACTGTCACCTTTAATATATAACAATAAAATGGAGTTGGATCCTGATCTGTGTATGGTCATTGTGTCTGAGGGTTAAGGCAGGTCTGTCTCTCTGATCTTAACTGAACCAGGTGTATTTTATACCCACATTCAGTTTAAGTTCCAGCACTGGATTTTTGGGCATTACACCTGTCATATTACTCTCGGGGGGCAGAGTTTGTTAAATGACACGTTGTGTCATGACGTCACATCGGAAAAGTATGTGAGGTGTGGTGATCCTATGTGGGGTCCAAGCTGCTGGATTTAGAAACGCAGGGTACATTTTTTTTAGTACAAACTATAGAAGAATGCTTTACCAGAGTTAAATCAGGAATCCCAAAGGAACAAAGGGTAACTGGTAATTCAGGGTGTTTATTGAAAGAGTAAAAAAAACAGGAGTATTTGCAAAACTGAGGCAAAGCAGGTAGAAAATAGTCAGAATCAGAATCACTTAATTGCCAAGTATATCAGTGCACAATACACAATACACAAGGAATTTGTTTCCGATAGCCCTTGGTGTATCTACGGGGCCGTGCGCCCCTGGCAAAGTAAGCGATTAGGCGCTCCCCCAGAGAGAGCATTACTGCCCAGTGGCAGTTGCTGTTGTGGGGCTCAGTTTAACAATGCAACGTGGCGCAACGCATGGCGCTGGTCACTTGTATCGGACCTCTGACCTTTGCCTTTTTTGTTACCCAGATTGTGTACTTTTTGCTGTATTTTGTGTTTTAATTCAATAAATATGCTAAGTACTTAGGGTTTGTATCTTTACGGACCCCTCTATACCCCACACTACATAACTGACCCCTCTATACCCTGCACTACATCACTGATCCCTCTATACCCTGCACTACATCACTGACGCCTCTGTACCCTGCACTACATCACTGATCCCTCGGTACCTTACATTAAATCACTGACACCTCTATACCCTACACTACATCACTGACCCCTCTATACCCTGTACTACATCACTGACTTCTCTATACCCCACACTACATAACTGACCCCTCTGTACCCTAGTCTACATTACTAACCCCTCTATACCATGCTCTACATAACTGACCCCTTTATACCCTAGCCTACATTACTGACCCCTCTATACCCTAGCCTGCATTACTGACCCCCCTATACCATGCACTACATAACTGACCCCTCTATACCCTACACTACATTACTGACCCCTCTATACCCTACACTACATCACTGACCCCTCTATACCCTGCACTACATAACTGACCCCTATATACCCTAGGCTACATTACTGATCCCTCTATACTCTACACTACATTATTGACCCCTCTATACCAGACCCTACATTACTGACCCCTCTATACCCCACACTACATAACTGACCCCTCTATACCCTGCACTACATCACTGATCCCTCTATACCCTGCACTACATCACTGACGCCTCTGTACCCCACACTACATAACTGATCCCTCGATACCTTACAATAAATCACTGACACCTCTATACCCTACACTACATCACTGACCCCTCTATACCCTGTACTACATCACTGACTTCTCCATACCCCGCACTACATTACTGACCCCTCTGTACCCTAGTCTACATTACTAACCCCTCTATACCATGCTCTACATAACTGACCCCTTTATACCATAGCCTACATTACTGACCCCTCTATACCCTAGCCTGCATTACTGACCCCCCTATACCATGCACTACATAACTGACCCCTCTATACCCTACACTACATCACTGACCCCTCTATACCCTGCACTACATAACTGACCCCTGTATACCCTAGCCTACATTACTGGTCCCTCTATACTCTACACTACATTATTGACCCCTCTATACCAGACCCCACTATATCATATCCTACATTACTGACCCCTCTATACCCTACCCTACATTACTGATCCCTCTATACCTGACCCCACTATATTGTACCCTACATTACTGACTCCTCTATACCCTACTCCACATTACTGACCCCTCCATAACGTACACTATGTCACTGACCCCTCTATACCTGCCCCACTATACCGTACCCTACATTACTGACCCCTCTATACCCTACCCTACATTACTGACCTCTCTAGAATGTACACTACATTACTGACCACTCCGTAGGCTACACTACACTAGAAAACACTTCTGTACTACTTCTCCACACCATCATAGAAAGAGAATCACTGGGAAAATAAGACAAAGGGTAAAGTGAACAATAGACCCTGCGCACTAGATGGAGGAGAGAGAGTCTAAGTACAGTAAAGCACAGGGAAAAGTGGGCAACAGACATACTGTACCATAGCGGTAAGCAGGAGAGATAATAATACTGGAAAAAGACCATAAAAAAGGCATACAAATAAGGAGGGAAGGGGTGAGGCCAGGTAGTGAGTTGTGGGACAAGGAAAAAAAAATATTTTAAGCAGCATTAGAATGGAGTTGAGAAACTAGTGCTGGCATTGTAGTGTTGACATAATAATAATAATAATAATAATAATAATAATAATAATAATAATAATAATATTTATATAGCACTTATCTCCTAATAGGACTGAATAGTGACTGTCGACTTGCTTACTATATTTGTATATATCTCCCGCTACCAATCATTACATTGGGGGACGGAGGTGGATGCAATTACTTTTGTAGGTGGTCCAGTTAAATCCTCAAACTGCAAAACATATATAATTTGATGGTAAAATTACATACAGTTCTCTCTTAATTACCATCCAATCTCAAAAGCAATGTATTTTTAAACTTTTAAATAAGGCTTGTTAGAAACCTGAGCATGCATGTCAAAACACTTAATTATGAACACTGCCCCACAACTGAAAACGCTCATAAACATACTTATTACCCTCATAATCTAGCACACACATCCCCCCCTTGACAACTCTCACCACTCCCACATTTACAAGTCCTTTACACAAATCCCCCCCCCCTACCGAAGCTGACAACTTCCTCACACACATCACCCACACAAACAACTCACTTATCCCCCCCCGCACACACACACTGACAGCACACATATATACGAAAATCTCCTCCTCCACACTGTTAAATGTTACTGACTTAATGGGCTCACCATGGTGTCTCAGCAGACTCTCATTGATATTGCAAGGTTTAGCTGTCCACCATATGTCTCCAGCCATAATTTTGCTGCCCGCTGTGTAATTCATGGCTAGCACCTCCACTGATAATCTCTGCGCTGTGCATAGGTCAATGTTGAGCATGGACCAGGGGAACTCCGCCTCCAGGGGGCAGGGCTAATTACCTTCAAAAGGACAGAAGAGGGACTGGGAGGTGCAGCAGCGGAGGGCATTTTAGGTTATAGTAGTAACTGCTGCAGCCAGGGCTCGAATCGGGAGTGCACACCTTCTGTCTCCTTCCCTCACCGCTAAGTAGCCAGTCGTCGCGGTTGTTAAAAAATAAGGAGGTAATCTAAACCTGATTGCAGCTGACTCACTGAGTCATCCAGACTGTCACCGTTGCACTCTTTTCCCTGTGTGCGGGTGACATTGACAGTTGGCGCCCCCCTTCTGTGGGCGCCCCTGGCAAGTGCCATCCTGGCCAATTATTAGATACGCCCTTGCCGATAGCCACCGCTCTCAGACAGTATACATACATAACAAGACCAAAACACACATGGGGAAGAGCAGCATGATAGGTACGTAGATACATGTGGCAGGTTGAATTGCAAATGGAATGGGCTAGGCGCCCATCTAATTTATTAGGGTAGTTGCTTGGGGAAAAAACTGTTCCTGTGTCTGGAGGTTCTCACCAGTTGCAAACCATACCGCCTCCCTGACGGCAGCCTTCTGAACATGTTGTGAGCGGGATGGGAGTGATCACCGATGATCCTTTCCACCCGCAAAGTAACCCTTCACCGATATATAGCCTCAATCGCTGGGCGATTTGTCCCTATGAATTTTTTCCACCGCCCCCACTATTCGCTGTAGTTTGTTCCTGTCATGAGCAAACAAAGGGTAGGGTAATGTGCAAACTGCGCAATCTGGTCAGCCTTGGAAAACCAGTTATCCCAATAAGTGTCTCTCCCAAAACAATAAAATAGAACTATATAAAGGAGTGTATAACAGTAATCGACAAGGCGCCACAGATGTGGGATATAAGAAATTCACATATACATTCCTTATTATAGAATGATCGTTCCTCCTTTGTAAAGAGATCCTCCAATAATGATCAACAGCACATGTAGAGAAAACAGAATCTCATCATGTGTAGTAAATTTAATTTAATGATACATCACAGATCATAATAAAAAAATTGACATACAGTATTCTAAAATGAAAAAGAGGTCCCCCTAGGTTCCTGTGCAATGGAAAAGAGGGGAGTGTAATTACCAGAAGGTATTGAGAACTGATGCATAAACAGTTCTCAAAATGCGTGTGTTAACAGTCACCAGGTGTCCCCCGGGTAGGCAATCTGGGATTTTCCTTCAGGCAAAACAGCTCCGGAATCTCCAGTTCCACATAAAAACAGCGGGGTCTCCCTCCTGCGGCAGCCAACGCGTTACAACCCTTAAGCCGTGGGTCTTTGTCAAGGCAATGAACAGATTGTCCCCTTTCCAGTAATTTAAACTCTGAACGTCCAATGAAAATCCTCCTCACCCAGCTGATCTTAAAGTTCCAAAACGTGGTGTCATAGGTTGCCATAGCGACAGGGACCACGATCGCACCTATTGGTTCAACTCCCGTGACATCATCTCTCACAGCACAAAACCCACACTCCCTCTACTACCTCACTTCCAGGTACGTCCCCTTGTGCAGGCACATATGAAGAACGGGAGCGTGTACTTTCTGTAGTCCCGCAGCGTCATTTCCTGTAATAGCTGTGCTTTAACTGAAGGTAAAGTATCATCTCTAATGACCCGTTACATCACTTCTGGGTCATTTAAATGAAGGGGAAACAGTGAAAGATATGTTTCTTGTGTTCCCTACAGCAAAAGATAGTTGAAGCCGATAGCAGCATATCAGTAAAGATATTTGAAATATTTATTTATTTATTTATTTATTTATTAACAGTTTCTTATATAGCGCAGCATATTCCGTTGCGCTTTACAATTAGAACAACAGTAATAGAACAAAACTGGGTAAAAACAGACAGGCATAGAGGTAGGAAGACCCTGCTCGCAAGCATACAATCTATAGGGAAATAGGCATAGATACACAAGGATAGATGCTACCTATTGCATAATGGTCCACCAGATTGCTAGGTTCTTAATGGGTTGTATGATGATACCCCACAAAGTTACCCAAGTGTCAGGAGGGTGTGAGACTAAAGAAAGACAAGATATGTGATGTTATGAATACTCTACAGAGGATGTAATTAGATAGGAGAGCACTGAAGGTTATGTGGGTGGGTCTGGAATTTGATAGGCTTGTCTGAAGAGGTGAGTTTTCAGGGAACATTTAAAGGTTTGGAGACTAGAGGCGAGTCTTACTGTGCGTGGGAGGGCATTCCACAGAGTGGGTGTAGCCCGGATAAAGTCCTGTAATTTTGAGTGTGAACAAGTAATGCGTGTGGATGAGAGACGTAGATCTTGTGCAGAGCGGAGAGGTCGGGTAGGGAGATATTTTGAGATGAGTGAAGAGATGTATGTTGGTGCAGTTTGGTTAATAGCCTTGTATGTGAGTAAAAGTATTTTATATTTAATACGGTAGAATACCGGTAACCAATGGAGGGACTGACAGAGCGGATCTGCAGACGATGAACGTCTGGCAAGGAAGATTAGCCTCGCAGCTGCATTCAAAATGGATTGTAGTGGTGAGAGCCTATGTTTGGGAAGACCGGTCAGGAGACTATTACAATAATCAATGCGAGAGATAATGAGAGCATGGATTAGAGTTTTTGCTGTGTCTTGTGTAAGATAAGGGCGTATTTTGGATATGTTTCTTAGATGTATGTAACATGATCTTGAGACAGATTGAATGTGGGTAACAAAGGACAGTTCAGAGTCAAGAATGACACCTAGGCAGCGAGCTTGTGGGGTAGGGGTGATTGCAGAGTTCTCAACAGTGATAGAGATATCAGGTTGGAAACTACTATTGGCCGGTGGAAATATAATTAATTCTGTTTTGGAAATATTAAGTTTGAGGTGGCGAGATGTCATCCAAGATGAAATGGCAGAAAGGCATTCAGTAACACGGCCCAATACAGATGGTGACAAATCAGGGGAGGATAGGTAGATTTGAGTATCATCCGCATACAGATGGTACTGAAATCCGAAAGAGTTGATTAGTTTGCCAAGAGATGTGGTATAGATAGAGAAAAGCAGAGGACCTAGGACTGAGCCTTGCGGTACTCCAACTGAGAGAGGTAGCGAAGGAGAGGTGGAATCAGAGAAACGAACACTGAAGGAGCGATTAGATAGGTAGGATGAGAACCAAGAAAGGGCTGTGTCCTGAATACCTAGGGATTGTAGTGTTTGTATGAGAAGAGAGTGGTCAATAGTGTCAAAAGCAGCAGAGAGATCAAGGAGAATAAGTAGAGAGTAATGTCCTTTAGATTTAGCAGTGACCAAATCATTCACTACCTTAGTCAGTGCTGTCTCTGTGGAGTGTTGGGCACGAAATCCTGACTGAAGTGGGTCCAGTAGGCTGTGTAAGTTAAGAAAGTGTGTGAGGCGAGTGTAGGCAAGTCTCTCCAGTAGCTTGGAGGGGCATGGGAGCTGAGAGATGGGACGGTAGTTAGAGAGAGAGTTCGGGTCAGAGTTTTGTTTTTTCAGAATGGGAGTAATCACTGCATGCTTGTATAGAGAAGGAAAGATACCAGTAGACAGGGAGAGATTACAGATTTTCGTTAAGGTTGGGATGAGCACAGTAGACAGAGCTTTACTAATTTGTGAGGGTATAGAGTCAAGGGGAGAGGTATTAGAGTAGGCAGATGAAAAGAGTGCAGATACTTCATCTTCATTTGTAGGATCAAAGGAAGAGAAGGTGTTAGAGGGTTCAGGCAGGGAATGGAGCAGGTCACTTGCTGTGGAAAAGCATACCATTTCATTTCGGATCTTGTCAATCTTGTCCTTGAAATAGGAAGCAAGATCTTGCGCACTGACAGTGGCTGGTGGGTTAGGTGAGGGAGGGACAAGAAGTGATTTAAATGTATTAAAAAGTCGCTTGGGATTAGAGGCTTGCGCAGAGATGAGAGATTGAAAATATGTTTGTTTGGCAGTGTCCAGAGCATTACGATAAGAGTGGTAGGTGGTCTTATATGTGAGAAAGTCACTTGAACTACGAGATTTACGCCACTGGCGTTCAACTTTACGTGAGAGTTTTTGTAAGTGTCTAGTGTATTTAGAGTGCCACGGTTGACATCTAAGTCTACGTGGAGTGTGATGGGTAGCTGGAGCCACTTCATCAAGTGCTAGAGTTTGGTTAAGGTGTGACACAGCAGTCTCTGAAGAGGTGAATGTAGAAATTGGTGAGAGCAGTGGTTGCAGAGAGGTAGATAGTTGTTGAAAATTAATAGCGTTAATATTTCTGCGGGTAAGAGGTGTCCTTGTAGACTTTAGGGACATGGAGTTTGAAGTAATGGAGGAGAGCATGCATGTGATAAGGTTGTGATCTGAGAGAGGGAAAGGAGTGTTAGTGAGTTCAGAAACAGAGCATAGTCTGAATACAAGATCAAGGCAGTGGCCCTCCTGATGAGTAGGGGAGTCAGTCCATTGGGAGAGGCCAAGAGAGGAGGTTAGAGAGAGTAGTTTAGAGGCATGGGGAGATTGTGGACTGTCAATAGAGAGATTGATACCACCCATAATGATGGTGGAGATGTCAGAGGATAGAAAGTGAGGGAGCCAAGCAGAAAAATCTTCCAGAAACTTTTTGGGTTGCCCAGGTGGGCGATAGATAGCTGCAACACGCAGAGAGAAAGGGGTGAAAATCCTAATAGAGTGTACTTCAAAGGATGTAAATGTGAGTGAGGGAACAGGTGGTAAAACGGGGTTCACTACGGCTGGCCGGCGGTCGGGCTCCCGGCGACCAGCATCCCGGCGCCGGGAGCCCGACCGCCGGCTTACCGACAGCTTGGCGAGCGCAAATGAGCCCCTTGCGGGCTCGCTGCGCTCGCCACGCTACGGGCACGGTGGCGCGCTACGCGCGCCACACTATTTTATTCTCCCTCTATGGGGGTCGTGGACCCCCACGAGGGAAAATAAGTGTCGGTATGCCGGCTGTCGGGCTCCCGGCGCCGGTATACTGAGCGCCGGGAGCCCGACCGCCGGCAAACAGAAGACCACCTGTTCCCTCACTCACATTTACATCCTGATATCTCTATCACTGTTGAGAACTCTGCAATCACCCCTACCCCACAAGCTCGCTGCCTAGGTGTCATTCTTGACTCTGAACTGTCCTTTGTTACCCACATTCAATCTGTCTCAAGATCATGTTACATACATCTAAGAAACATATCCAAAATACGCCCTTATCTTACACAAGACACAGCAAAAACTCTAATCCATGCTCTCATTATCTCTCGCATTGATTATTGTAATAGTCTCCTGACCGGTCTTCCCAAACATAGGCTCTCACCACTACAATCCATTTTAAAAAATAACACAACTGTTTGACCAAAGACATTGGGGGTAATTCCAAGTTGATCGCAGCAGGATTTTTGATAGCAATTGGGCAAAACCATGTGCACTGCATGGGAGGCAGATATATCATGTGCAGAAAGAGTTAGATTTGGGCGGGTTATTTTATTTCTGTGCAGGGTAAATACTGGCTGCTTTATTTTTACACTGCAAATTAGATTGCAGATTGAACACACCCCACCCAAATCTAACTCTCTCTGCACATGTTATATCTGCCTCCCCTGCAGTGCACATGGTTTTGCCCAATTGCTAACAAAAATCCTGCTGCGATCAACTTGGAATTACCCCCCATTGTGAGGTTTGCAGGGATCAAACTTGTTAGATGCAATCAACGCCAGAAAGATATTGCTACTCTACTGGCAAAATGTGAAATGCAATGTATATAAGATTTTAATACCCTAAATTCCTAAAGGAATTAATAATGATTTTGAGTTGAAATGGTTTTTATGATTGGTGGTGGTCTGTATTTTCTGCACTGCTCTCTTTTTAATTCTTGTTTAAATTTTGTTTTTATGTAACATCTTTTATGCCAGAATCTTATATGTTCACTTTTTATTTATATATTTGGACATTTTTTATCTTTGTTATTATGCTGCTATTAGCCCCATATTTTATTATATGATAAGTCTTTTGATATGCTGCTACTAGCCTTAATTGCTATATGTATTTAGATATTTTTTTATTTGAGTTGATATGCTGCTATCAGTTTTATACTATACGATGTGTTATGGGGCATATAAGTCAATATTTCAAATATCTTTACTGATATGCTGCTATCGGCTTCAACTATCTTTTGCTGTAGGGAACACAAGAAACATATCTTTCACTGTTTCCCCTTCATTTAAATGACCCGGAAGTGACGTAACGGGCCATTAGAGATGATACTTTACCTTCAGTTAAAGCACCGCTATTACAGGAAATGACGCGGCGGGACTACAGAAAGTACACGCTCCTGTTCTTCATATGTGCCTGCACAAGGGGACATACCTGGAAGTGAGGTAGTAGAGGGAGTGTGGGTTTTGTGCTGTGAGAGATGATGTCACGGGAGTTGAACGAATAGGTGCGATCGTGGTCCCTGTCGCTAAGGCAACCTATGACACCACGTTTTGGAACATTAAGATCAGCTGGGTGAGGAGGATTTTCATTGGACGTTCAGAGTTTAAATTACTGGAAAGGGGACAATCTGTTCATTGCCTTGACAAAGAACCACGGCTTAAGGGTTGAAACGCATTGGCTGCCGCAGGAGGGGGACCCCGCTGTTTTCATGTGGAACTGGAGATTCCGGAGCTGTTTTGCCTGAAGGAAAATCCCAGATTGCCTACCCGGGGGACACCTGGTGACTGTTATCACACACATTTTGAGAACTGTTTATGCATCAGTTCTCAATACCTTCTGGTAATTACGCTCCCCTTTTTTCCATTGCACAGGAACATAGGGGGACCTCTTTTTCATTTTAGTATACTGTATGTCAATGTTTTTATTATGATCTGTGATGTATCATTAAATTAAATTTACTACACATGATGAGATTCTGTTTTCTCTACATGTGCTGTTGATCATTATTGGAGGATCTCTTTACAAAGGAGGATCGATCATTCTACAATAAGGAATGTATATGTGAATTTCTTATATCCCACATATGTGGCGCCTTGTCGATTACAGTTATACACTCCTTTATATTGTTCCTGTCATGAGTTGAGCCCGAGCCAAACCACACTATTATCGAGGTGCAGATAACGGATTGGATAATAGCTAAGTAAAAGAGCACCAGGAGTTCCTGCGGCAGTTTGAACTTCCTAAGTTGGGGTAAGAATTACAGCCTCTGCTGGGCTTTCCCCACAATGTTGTCGATGTTGGCCTTACACTTCAGATCCCTAGCAATCGTGGAGCCTAAAAATCTAAAGAATTCAACTACCGCTACTGCACTGCCTGCAACTGTTAGTGAGGCTAGTGTAGGTGGATGCTTCCTGAAGTCTATGATCATCTCAACCATCTTTGATGCTTTTAACTGTAGATTGTTGGCACTGCACCAGGTGACCAGTTGATCTCCCTCATTCCTCTAAGCAGTCTCCTCTCCCTCCGTGATCAGGCCAATTAGCGTGGTGTCGTCCGCAAATTTAAGGAGTTTCACCAACATGTCCTTGGGGATGCAGTCATTGGTGTAAAGAGAGAAGAGGAAGGGGGAAAGAACACACCCCTGGGGAGCACCCATGCTGGTTGACCTTACTCCCAAGGAGAATTTCCCTATCCTGACTCTCTGCTCCCGCTCCATTAGGAAGTTCAACACCCATGAGCATAGCCTACCCGAGACACCTAGTCTGTGCATTTTAGATTGCAGCAGACCAGGAATGATAGTAATGAATGCAGAGCTGAAGTCCATGAACAGTACCCTCGCGTAACCCCCCGGTGAGTCCACGTGCTGCAAGATGTGATGCAGACCCAAATTCACAGCATCCTCTGCCAATCTATTAGCCCTGTAGGCAAACTGGAGAGGGTCAAGAAGGGACCTACTGTCCAGGTATTTATGCAGATATGGCAAAAACTAAGACACGGGATACTTGCATACTGAGGTAATGCTGGTAAATGGATTGTCAAGGTATATGCATAAATGAATAGAACCCAGTAAACAGAATATTTGCAGATAATGGAAATGCAGGTATAAACAGCTATGGCAGATCTTGCAAGATGTAGGTAGGCCAAGAATCCAAGAACAACCACAGCTTGCCTTTTGCTGGGTGTTTGGCAGACAGGAAAATAACAAGCACAGCTCCAGATTAGCAACCTCCTCACATAGGGCCAGGAAACATAATGACCAGCAAAGTGTATTGGCCTCAATCAGACTTTAAAAGCCAAATGACAGGTGTCCAGAATTTGCTGATTAGGTGATCACTCACCAGGCACCTGATCTGAAAGAATGTCTCTGGAAGGGATTGGAACTGTAATCCAGAAATGTCTGGTGACCCCTGATTGTGAAACAACAAATAAACAAACAGACATAACAGCATGCAATGCAGGCACACATGAACCAGATTTCCGCACAACTCAGCATCAGGCCCATAGTCAGGGGAGAAGCTAGGCTGTCATATGAGGAAAAGACTCAACACAGTGCCCCGCCCAACCCCCATAGTTAGTGGCTAGTCTCAACATTCTTGAATACAGCATCAACATTGAGGTCAAGGACAATTTTTAGACCTTTTACATTAAAAGGCATATTTAACAATGAGTTATGTTCTTGTTATTACTTATTATGAATGTTCAGGGCCGGACTGGGACTAAAAACAAATCACACAGGCCAACCTCAGTGTCAGCAACAGGCTCCTGGTATAGACTCCTCCCCTTACTACTCCTGACTCTCATACTTCTTAGTCTACAGTATGCTCTTACAAATATAATTTATATTATACCAACATACAAGTGTACATCATTAGCTGTATTAAAATACACACAACATAGCTCATCCTGCCAGAGATGCAAACATGTGCCATAGTCAGAGATTTGGTATTTGGTTGGTCATGTTAAGTAAAGCTGGCACTTCATTGGTCTGGGTCACACATAAAGAAAAGGGAAGTCATTTTCACAATTGACCAAGGCCTGACTTAACAGATGTACAGGATTAGATTTAGGGCAGGGGACTGATCACAGAGGAAAACATATTTGTGCACACCAAAGCATAGCTGTAACTACACATTTTGGTGCCCTGTGTACATAACTAGCATTAACAATCCCGTCCATACCCTATATAGGGAGAGTGCATGCTGTAGGCATGCACTGAAAAATAGGGTATAGTCTCACTAAGTAGGGTCGTAACCACACAATAGTACCCTAATTCAAATGATGCCACACAATAGTGTACCATAGTTACATTACAAAGCACAATAATGCCCCTTATTCACGTTTCATAACACAGTAATGCCCCTTGCACCTTTGTATGCCCCACACAGTAATGCCATTTGCACCATATCATACCCCACGTAGTAATGCCCTTTGCACCTTAGTATGCCCCACACAGTAATGCCACTTGCACCATATCATGCCCCACACTGTAATGGCTCTTGCACCATATCTTGACCCACTCAGTAATGCCTTTTGCACCATATCATGCCCACACACAGTAATGCCCCTTGCACTGTATCACGCCCCACATAGTAATGCCCCTATCACATTAATTTGCCCACACAGTAATACTCCTTACATGGTAGTATGCCACACACAGAAATGCCCCTAATACACAAATTACCACAGTAGTACCACTTATACTGAACATGTTACACTACCCTAGAGACGCTTATGCATGTTATGCCACAGTAGTTATGCTACATATACATGATACACCATAGTAGAGCCCCTTATACACATTACACCCCAGTAGAGCCCCTTATACATGTTACATCACAGTAGAGCCCCTCATACACATTACACCACAGAAGAGCCAATTATATATGATACACCAAAGTGTCACTGACCTAGATTGGGGGTGTTGAGAACTCGGGGATTCTTCCGATGGTTGGGAAGAGGAACCACAACTGGGCCGGAGCAGGGGTGGCCTGATATAGGATTTCTTCATACAGGACTCTGACAGTGAGGTTTGGTGAAATATTGAAGAGCTTTATTGCAGGAAAAGAACAACTCAAAGTCATATAGCATAAAGGGAACTTATGAGGGAATGTCCAGGCCCATTGAAGGGTTAGTGAGTAATGTTAAAGATACTGGTGACTGAAGAACTTGTAACGGTTGTTAAAGACACAGATGACTTGAAGAACTTGTGAACGGAGATTAGGATGCTGGTGATTTGAAGAGCTTAAGTGCAGTGGTTTAAGACACTGATGATTTGTAGAACTTGAGAACGGTGACTGAGACGCTGATGATTTGTAGAACTTGCGAACGGTGACTGAGACGCTGATGATTTGTAAACTTAAGTGCAGTGGTTTAAGACACTGATGATTCGTAGAACTTGTGAACGGTGACTGAGACGCTGATGATGTGTAGAACTTGAGAACGGTGACTGAGACGCTGATGATTTGTAGAACTTGTGAACGGTGACTGAGACGCTGATGATTTGTAGAACTTGCGAATGGTGACTGAGATGCTGATGATTTGTAAACTTAAGTGCAGTGGTTTAAAATGCTGATGATTCGTAAAACTTGTGAATGGTGATTAGGGCCCGCAGCCCACGCTGATTCCTAGGAGCACTGGTGACTGGACCGCAGAGAGACACACCAGCCGCTGGGAACGCTGGAGCCTGTATAGCGAACTGGCACCTGGAAGTGCCGGAGACACTGGAGTACAACTTCAGAGATTCTCGCCGGGAACGAGAGCGCTGGCATCCACTTCGGGAAAAGACGATACTCAGGCACCGAGGCTCTGTCCGGCGTCTGACTTTGAATCTCCCGCCACCGCTGGATTGGCGGAACAGTCTGATGACGTCACCTGCTCACCGCCCACGTGATGCCGGGTGTCATGGCGGCGCCCCTGCCCTGGAGAACCGTCGGGAGCCACGCCAGCGAGACGCCGGAACCCGCAGCCCACCGAAGGCGGAGACCGCAACACAGACCAGCAGGCACGCAGGGGTAAGCGCGGCGAACGCCGCCTCTGGCGTGTGACAGTACCCCCTCCTACAGGCGTGGCCCCTTGACACTTTCCAGGTTTTGTCTGTAATGGAAGATCCGCACCAGTCGGGGAGCCGTAACTTCAGTAGCCTTGACCCAGCTCCTTTCCTCTGGGCCAAAACCTTTCCATTCCACCAAATACTGTAGAGTCTTGAGAAGATAGCGAGAGTGAAGAATAGCTTTGATTTCAAAGTCCATACCATCTTCAGCCTCTGCAGAGGTTGACCTTGGGGACTTGGAATGAAACCGGTTCAAAACAAGAGGGCGAAGAAGAGAAACATGAAAGGAATTTGGTATCCGGAGATGGGCAGGCAATCCCAATTTGCAAACAACCGGATTCAGGACTTGTAACACGGGGTAAGGACCAATGAACCTCAGAGCGAACTTCATAGTGGGCACCTTTAAACGGAGATTGTGGGTAGAGAGCCATACCCTGTCACCAACCTTGTATTGAGGAGCTGCCCGTTGCTTCCTATCCGCAAAGAACTTATAGCGGTCGGAGACTCTCTTGAGGTTAGCATGGACTCGACTCCAGATTTGACTGAAGTGCCGGAGAGTAGAGGCTGCAGCCGGAACTTCTTCCGGAGGACAAATGGGTAATTCTGGAACTTGGGGATGAAATCCATAATTAATAAAAAATGGAGACTCACCGGTCGAAGAGTGGTATAGATGATTATGGGCAAACTCGGCCCAAGGCAACAGCTCCACCAAATTATCTTGCGAGGGGGAGAGATAAACACAGAGAAAAGTCTCTAAATCTTGATTGACGTGTTCAGTTTGCCCATTGGTTTGTGGATGGTAAGCGGATGAAAACTTGAGTTTATTTGTAAGGCCGTACAGATGGCTCTCCAGAATCTTGCAGTAAACTGTACCCCCCGATCAGAGACTATTTCTAGAGGTAACCCGTGCAGGTGGAAGTGCTCCCGGATAAATAGCAAAGCCAACTTAGAAGCTGATGGTAACCCGGTCAATGGATCAAAATGTGCCATTTTAGAGAAACGGTCAATAATCACCTAGATGGTGTTATGACCCTTAGAGAGGGGCAGTTCAGTAACAAAGTCCATAGAGATATGGGTCCAAGGCCTCTTAGGAATGGACAATGGATGCAGCAACCCTGCAGGAGGCAGACGAAGAATTTTGTGCTGAGCACATTGAGGACACGAGTTGACATAATCTTGAACATCCTTCTTCATAGTGTCCCACCAGTAAGATCTTCGTAGAAATTCCCACATCTTTTGAACTCCAGGATGACCAGAAAACATGGAAATGTGAGCCCACTGCAACAATCTTGGTCGAAATTTAGCTGGCACAGACATTCTTCCAGGAGGAGGACCGAATGCTGTGAGAGCCGCTGAAATAGAAACTGGACTGAGAATCAAAGCCTTTTCAATGGAATTCTCCTCATCCGAAGCCGTTAAGTAACGGGATAGGGCATCAGCCTTGGTGTTAAAAGTTCCAGCCCGGTACTTAATGACAAACGAAAATCGGGCAAAGAAGAGTGCCCATCTAGCTTGACGGGGATTCAAGCACTGGGCCGTCTTGAGATACAGCAAATTCTTGTGATCAGTGAAAATCGTGATTAGGTGTTTAGCACCTTCCAAAAGATATCTCCATTCTTCCAAGGCAGATTTTATTGCCAAAAGCTCTTTGTCTCCAATGGTGTAATTTAGTTCAGCAGGAGAGAACTTGCGAGAATGGAAACCACATGGATGTAACTTCCCATCTGGAGCGTACTGCGAAAGCACGGCACCAATGCCTACCGTAGAAGCATCAACCTTCAAAAAGAATGGTTTTAAAAAGTCTGGTTGCTGAAGTACCGTAGCGGTCATAAAGGCTGCTTTCAACTGAGCGAACGCTGCTACAGCTTCAGATGACCAATGGCTTGGGTCAGCCCCCTTCTTGGTTAGGGCAGTAATAGGCGCCACAAGGGTATAGAAACCCCTTATGAATTTCCGGTAGTAATTTGCAAACCCCAGAAATCGTTGCACCGCTTTCAAGGAAAGAGGCTGAGTCCAGTCCCGAATGGCAGAGAGTTTCTCCGGATCCATACGCAGCTCCGTGCCCGAAATGATGTAACCCAGAAATGGAATAGAGGGGACCTCAAAGGTACACTTGGAAATCTTGCCGTATAGATGGTTCTCTCGCAATCGAAGAAGTACCTCTTTAACCTGTGCTCAGTGAGATTCTTAGAAAATATCAGAATGTCATCCAAATATACCACTACATTTAGGTATAACATATCCCGAAAGATTTCATTAATGAATCCCTGGAAGACGGCGGGGGCGTTGCTGAGGCCGAACAGCATTACCATATACTCCTAATGCCCGTCCCTACTATTGAAGGCCGTCTTCCATTCGTCCCCCTGTCGGATACGTATCAAATTATAAGCTCCCCTTAAATCGAGCTTGGTGAATACTCGGGCTCCGCGAACTCTATCAAAAAGTTCCGTGATAAGCGGCAAAGGATACTTATTCTTAATGGTGACATAATTTAGACCACGATAGTCGATACATGGCCTCAGGCCTCCGTCCTTTTTCTTCACAAAAAAGAAACCTGCTCCCGCCGGGGAA
The DNA here is from genome assembly GCF_028390025.1 of Pseudophryne corroboree. Lineage (NCBI taxonomy): Eukaryota > Metazoa > Chordata > Amphibia > Anura > Myobatrachidae > Pseudophryne > Pseudophryne corroboree. The sequence continues at coordinate 549,882,612 of NC_086446.1, read as the reverse complement.
GTAGAGGGGCGGATGAATCCCTTCTGCAGATTAGACTTGATGTATTCCGACATAGTTTGAGTCTCGGGTACTGATAAAGGATAAGTGCGACCCCGAGGTGGCATTTTCCCCGGAATGAGCTCAATGGAACAGTCCCAGGGTCTATGTGGTGGTAACTGATCGGCCGCCTGTTCCAAGAACACATCTGAAAACTCCCGATAAGCCTCTGGAATAAGCCCTTCATCCGACTTGGAAGATACACGGAGCGGGTAGACAGGAGTGAGACAATTTGAATGACAAAATGGACTCCAAGAAATTATCTGTGTCGACCTCCAGTCGACGTGAGGATTGTGAAGCTTGAGCCAAGGAAGACCAAGAACGAGATCGTGAGGCATCTCCCGAATCACAAGGAACTCCAGATGTTCTTGGTGCAAAGCTCCCACTTGCAGCTTGATTGGCATTGTACAACTTGAAAACAGACCATTAGAAATTTGGGTACCATTAATAGCAGTTATCGTAATAGGTCGTTCAACCGACCGCAACTGTAAGCCCAGATTCCGGGCACAGGAAAGGGAAATAAAATTCCCCGCAGCCCCTGAGTCCAACAGTGCCTTAACGGTTTTGATTACTGACTCAGAAAACAGAGACACAGAGAGTAAACAGTCCACTGCCGGAGAAGATTGAGAAGATACCCCTAGCTCGACTTCTCCAGAACAAGCTAGGACTGCCCGTTTCACGGACGAGACTTGCAAAACTTGAGAAAATGATCCGCAGCTCCACAGTAGAGGCAGAGTCTACCCTCGCGACAACGCTGCCGTTCTTCTGGGGACTGCCGAGACCGATTAATCTGCATGGGTTCGTCTGGACTCGGAATAACTGATTGCTTAGATGGAAAAGATCGGAATCTTGACCGATCTGACCGACTACGTTCACCACCTCGTTCCTGCATGCGAAGATCCACCTTTACACAGAGTGAGATCAACTGTTCCAAGGAATCTGGCAGGTCTCTAGTGATCAACTCGTCCTTTAAACGATCAGAGAGCCCATTCCAAAAAGCAGCCCGAAGGGCATCATTATTCCAACACAGTTCTGAAGCTATAGTTTGAAAATGAATCACATACTGTCCCACTGAACGAGAGCCTTGTCGAACACGGAGCAAGTCAGCAGAGGCAGCGGTCGTCCTGCCGGGCTCATCGAAGATCCTTCGGAATGACGTGATGAAGTTGGTATAACTAGAAACCAACGGATCTGATCGCTCCCATAACGGTGACACCCACTCGAACGCTGAACCCTCAAGCAAAGAGATAATGTATGCCACTTTAGACCGATCAGTAGGAAAGTTATGTGAAAGGAGTTCGAAGTGTACCTCACACTGATTGAGGAAACCACGGCAATTCTTTGGGTTCCCGTTATAACGAGGAGGAGTAGGAAGCTGGAGGCGTGACCTGGTTCCGGACATGGACGGAACATTGCTAGAGACAACCACTGGAGCGGATACTGGAACTGGAGCTGAAACCACTGAAGCCAGAGAAGTCTGGATTTGATCCAGCCGGCCAGATAATTCCTGGAAATAATGCATCACCTGATTCTGTGCTGCTTCCTGACTCTGTACTCGGGAAACCAGGTCCTGCATGGTGCTTGCCTCTGGGTTCCGATTCCCCGGGTCCATGGGGCCTGAGTATACTGTCACTGACCTAGATTGGGGGTGTTGTGAACTCTGGGATTCTTCCGATGGTTGGGAAGAGGAACCACAACTGGGCTGGAGCAGGGGTGGCCTGATATAGGATTTCTTCATACAGGACTCTGACAGTGAGGTTTGGTGAAATATTGAAGAGGTTTATTGCAGGAAAAGAACAACTCAAAGTCATATAGCATAAAGGGAACTTATGAGGGAATGTCCAGGCCCATTGAAGGGTTAGTGAATAATGTTAAAGATACTGGTGACTGAAGAACTTGTAACGGTTGTTAAAGACACAGATGACTTGAAGAACTTGTGAACGGAGATTAGGACGCTGGTGATTTGAAGAGCTTAAGTGCAGTGGTTTAAGATGCTGATGATTTGTAGAACTTGAGAACGGTGACTGAGACGCTGATGGTTTGAAGAACTTAAGTACAGTGGTTTAAGATGCTGATGATTTGTAGAACTTGAGAACGGTGACTGAGATGCTGATGATTCGTAGAACTTGCGAACGGTGACTGAGACGCTGATGATTTGTAAACTTAAGTGCAGTGGTTTAAGACGCTGATGATTTGTAGAACTTGTGAACGGTGACTGAGACACTGATGATGTGTAGAACTTGAGAACGGTGACTGAGACGCTGATGATTTGTAGAACTTGTGAACGGTGACTGAGACGCTGATGATTTGTAGAACTTGCGAACGGTGACTGAGACGCTGATGATTTGTAAACATAGGTGCAGTGGTTTAAAACGCTGATGATTCATAGAACTTGTGAACAGTGATTAGGGCCCGCAGCCCACGCTGATTCCTAGGAGCACTGGTGACTGGACCGCAGAGAGACACACCAGCCGCTGGGAACGCTGGAGCCTGTGTAGCGAACTGGCACCTGGAAGTGCCGGAGACACTGGAGTACAACTTCAGAGATTCTCGCCGGGAACGAGAGCGCTGGCTTCCACTTCGGGAAAAGACGATACTCAGGCACCGAGGCTCTGTCCGGCGTCTGACTTTGAATTTCCCGCCACCGCTGGATTGACGGAACAGTATGATGACGTCACCTGCTCCCCGCCCACGTGATGCCGGGTGTCATGGCGGCGCCCCTGCCCTGGAGATCCGCCGGGAGCCACGCCAGCCAGACGCCGGAACCCGCAGCCCACCGAAGGCGGAGACCGCAACACAGACCAGCAGGCACGCAGTGGTAAGCGCGGCGAACGCCGCCTCTGGCGTGTGACACAAAGTAGAACAGCTAACACACATTATGTCATGGTAGAACCCTTTATGCACATTACACTAAAGTAGAGCCGCTATTACAGTAGCTATGAGGTGAGGACAAGAAAGAGAGAGGAGGTGAGGACAAAAAAGAGACAGAGGGTTGAATACAAAAGAGAGAGGTGAGGACAAGAGACAGAGATAGGGTGAGGGGAAGAGAGAGGGGGATGCGGACAAAAGAGATAGTGAGAGGCGAAGACAAGAAAAGGGGGTGTGAGGGCAAAAGAGAAAGAGAGAGGAGAGAGTGTTGAGGACAGAGAGATAGAGAGGTTGGCGAGAGTGAGATAAAGAGAGATGGTGAGGACAGAGAGAGAGAGATGGAGAGAGTCAGCCAGAGCATGTATACTCACGCACTCACCCTGGCCAGGGGGCGACACTTTCCCTGCTGTGCTGATGATGCAACTGGCTGTGTGCTGTGCTGCTGCTGGGGCAGGGATCCGGGACTGTGTTGGTGGTGGATCTCCTCCTCAGAGCCAGGGGCTAAGGCAGGCAGGCTGTAGATGAGGTGCTTTTGGGTAGATGGGCAGCTGCATGTAGTACACCATGCGCAGACACACAATGCCATGCTGGGGCTGCTGTTACTCCTCAGTCTTCCCTGCTTCTCAGTCTTCTCCCACCACAGCAGCAGCTCCCAGAAAGCAGTGCATGATGACACTGCGCCAGCACTGGCATTCTGGGAAAGTGGGAGGGAAGAGGAGAGCACTTTTATGTGAAGCACAGTGGCCGGACAGAGGCAGTGGTAGTGTCGAGAGGGAGGCAGGGCTGCTCAGGCAGGCAAGTGGAAAGCCAGACTGACCCATCTGGCCATCGGCCCTTCTGGCATTTGCCAGACGTGCCAGATAGCCAGTTTGGCCCTACAAATGTTAAATGGTGCTCCAGCTGATTGGCTGGAGCACAATTTAACATTAGTAATGAATGATAAGAATATTTTTTTATTTATATAAAGTAATACAATACATAGTGGGTTGAATTTAGCAGACAAACTGTCACAAACTGTCATAAGTCAAGGCTAAATATTATAATTTGATACAAAAATATTCAATAGATAATAAGCACTACTCATAAGATGCAAAAATTACAGCGTGTGTTAACTACATAGCGACATGCTGTTGACAGAAGGTAAAAACCTGGTTGGGGAAAAAGCAAATCCATAACCATGAACAGACCCACAGTATCTAGCTTAAGTCCTGGAAAGCAAAAAATATATTTAAGGTACATGATTAAAAACTATACTCCATGAATAAACACGGCAACCTTTCAAGACAAATTATAATAAACATGTAAAGGAAAAATTATTCAGTAAGCCCATAGTGCACTATAGATTTCAATTTATAGATCCACTGACACGCTCGCTGTAGCAACAACTTATGCTTATCTCCCCCTCTCATTAACCGTGGAATATATGGCCTGATTCAGCTTTAGTCGCAATTGCAAATAATCACGCAATTGGTGATTTTTAGCAAACTACGAAAGCGCAAACATCACAGCACACATGTGCAAGATCATGAACTGCAACAACTTAGCAGATTTCTGAACTAAAAAGAGGTCAAAAATAGATGACGGGGAAAAGGCATGATGGAGTCGGTGGGACAGCTTCACAATTCTGCAAAACAGGGTGTGTAACAGGGTCGTGTAGTGGGTGTAACGTGCCTGTGTCCTGCAGCGACGTGCGGTGAACTAAATAGCTCAGGAGGCACTGGCTAGCCCCAGAGCCAGATTTACATGCAATTTATGAGCCAAAACGAACATCTGGGCATTATACACAGGTGCAGCAGTATAAACTCCTGGAAATTGGTGAGTTTTGAACAGAGATGTGCGGTGATTATTACTACTTTAACCATGTTGTTGTTGTTTGAGTTAATGTTAAGTAAATGACTGTATAGAAGTCAGATTTAGAAAAGCAAATTAATATTTATTTTTAAGGACCACGCCCATATACAGGTCGAGAGACCACATTCTCTCTCCCTGGGTCAAAATGAATCAACAACAGAAACATGTCAATACAATGATTTTTATAACATACAGTTACACCCCATTCTTATAACCCTCCCATATGACTTCATGCATCTTGTGTACAGTGTTATGCAATATTAGGACAATTGGCAAAGACAACCAAGAGATATTTAGCCAATACATCCTCGTGATGAGGCTGACTCGTGATTTTAACTATGTGTCCTTATTAGGAATTAAACTGGACTCCAGGAGCTTTTAGGAGGTGTGTACGTGGCTCTTCAGCTGACTAATTTGTTTTTGTGCTCTTAATCTGTATAAAGTTCATATGAATATGCTTTCTCATCTAGCTAGAAACAAAATGGATTCTCTTATGCTTTTGGACTATAATGGTGAATATGAGGTCACCTTTGATATTGTGATTATTATGTGTATGCATAATGGGGGTCATTCCGAGTTGTTCGCTCGTTATATTTTTATCGCAACGGAGCGATTAGTCGCTAATGCGCATGCGCAATGTCCGCAGTGCAACTGCGCCAAGTAAATTTGCTATGCAGTTAGGTATTTTACTCACGGCATTACAAGGTTTTTTCTTCGTTCTGGTGATCGTAATGTGATTGACAGGAAGTGGGTGTTTCTGGGCGGAAACAGGCCGCTTTATGGGTGTGTGCATAAAAACACTACCGTTTCTGGGAAAAACGCGGGAGTGGCTGGAGAAACGGAGGAGTTTCTGGGCGAACGCTGGGTGTGTTTGTGACGTCAAACCAGGAACGACAAGCACTGAACTGATCGCAGATGCCGAGTAAGTGTGGAGCTACTCAGAAACTGCTAAGAGATGTCTATTCGCTATTTTGCTAATCTTTCGTTCGCAATTTTGCTAAGCTAAGATTCACTCCCAGTAGGCGGCGGCTTAGCGTGTGCAAAGCTCCTAAAAGCAGCTTGCGAGCGAACAACTCGGAATGACCCCCAATATACGTACTATCCCGTAGTACATATATATAGCTGTTAGGCCTTTAGAATGTTGCCTCTGTCACAGTGTCAGACTTGGTTTTGTCTGTGTCCCCGGAGGGGGCGCTAGTGGGTCAGTGGAGGTGGATGGGAGAAAACGAGGAGGCTGGATTATGTTTCTGCGCATGAGCGCAATGATATTTATTAAACAGATGGTTCACAAAACGGCAGCAGAAAATAACAGTAGGAAATGCAAATGTCAATTGTACAGCGTGGCAGCTGAAAGTCTATGGTAACAGAATGAATGGTGACTGATGAAATAATAACCGGTAGTGATGATAACAGATGAGTGATAATTTGGCAGAGAATATTCTGGTATGGGAACCAGAGCAGATTAAAACATGGAACCAGCAGAGATGGTGTTGTATAGCAAACCTGGTAGCAGAGGCAGGAGTCTGACTCACAGTGCAGGTGATGAGGCACTGGCAGCAAGCAAGCTGTATCACAGGTGGAGAGATGGAACACACCTGGAGTCAGTCTCTACTGCTAGGCTGAAGCACACAGAGATGGTGATGAGTGTGAAGCCTGTAGATGGAAGCAGGTATTGCTGGGGCTTGAAGTTCCACGGAGCTGTGAAAAGTAACCAGGAGTACAAAGTCTCAGGTAGAGAGCCAGGAACACGGAACAGCAGGTAGGTATCCAGGTACACGGAGGAAACAGGAACCAGATCCTTACACATGAGTCGCAGGAGTGACACAAAGTTCAGGATGCCTGCAGACTGATCCTGCAGCTTCATATATACCCCTTGTTAAACAGTCATTGGTGGAGTGAGGAAAAGTGGGTGCGGCCAAGCACCGGATTGGCCGCCGTATGCTGACTGCTGGAGGCTGTCATGGCGGCGCCCATGCCGCGGCCTAGCGGGAACGCGGCGCGCTACACGCCCGCTATCACAGGAGCGCTCCCAGGCCCAGGATGGCGTCTGATGGCAGAGACGCAGATGACAGATGAACGCAGGGACCCAGGACGGAGTCCGCAGCGGCGGACAGATGTCAGCTTGGTGAGTCGATTCCTGACAGTACCCCCCCCTTTAAGGGTGGGCACCGAACACCCACGTGGCTTGGAAGGATGAGTGTTATGGAAGACACGGACCAACCTTGGAGCATGGACATCCAACGAATTCACCCAACTTCTCTCCTCTGGGCCATAACCGGACCAATCGACAAGGTATTGAAGACGTCCATACCGGCAACGGGAATCCAGAATCTTGCCAATCTCGAACTCCACGCCCCGCTGAGTTCGAACTTTGGGGCCAACTGGAAGAGCTCTTTGGAAATGATTCAGGACTAAAGGTCTGAGGAGAGAAACATGAAAAGCATTAGGTATTCGCAGAGAAGGTGGTAACTTCAGCTTGTAGGCCACAGGGTTGATGACTCTTTCGACAGGGAAGGGGCCAATGAAACGTGGTGCAAATTTCATAGACGGGACCCTAAGACGGAGGTTCCGGGTAGACAGCCAAACCTTGTCCCCAGGTTTCAGGCTAGGAACTGCGCGTCTTTTGCGATCAGCAAAGTATTTATACCGGCTGGAGGCCTTTTTGAGAGAAATGTGAATCTTCCTCCAGATTGAAGAAAACTGACTCAGGGCAGTAGTGGCAGCAGGAACATCCATGTGAGGGAGTTCTTGGAAGTCTGGAACACGAGGATGTTGCCCATATACTGCAAAGAATGGAGTTGTCTCAGTAGCAGTGTGGTAGCGGAAGTTGTGGGCAAACTCGGCCCATGGGAGCAGATCAAACCAGTCATCCTGAGAAGATGAAACATACAATCTTAAAAATGTCTCTAGTTCTTGATTTACCCTCTCTGTCTGCCCATTCGTCTGAGGGTGGTAAGATGACGAGAACTTCAGTTTAACCTGCATGGCAGAACAGAGAGCCCTCCAAAACCTCGCTACAAACTGTACACCTCGGTCGGATATTATTTCTGAGGGTAGACCATGTAAGCGGAAAATCTCCCGTAGGAAGATTTGGGCGAGTTTTGGGGCAGAAGGGAGACCCTGGAGAGGAACAAAATGGGCCATCTTGGTAAATCTGTCCACTACAACCCAGATGGTATTGTATCCTTGAGAAGGAGGAAGGTCGGAGATAAAGTCCATGGACAGGTGTGACCAAGGGCGACTAGGAATAGACAATGGTTGTAACTGACCTGCTGGAGACTGACGAGGAGTCTTGTGCTGCACACACTTAGGACAAGATGCTACGAAATCCTTGATGTCAGCTTTCATCTTTGGCCACCAGTATGTCTCAGAGAGGAACTTGAAGGTTTTCAGGACACCGGGATGACCAGTGAACTTGGATTGATGGGCCCAAGACAGCAACTTGGGACGGAGTTCTGGGGAAACAAAAGTCTTACCAGGAGGAGGAGCTGGGGAGACTTGAGATGCAGCAAATACCACTGGACTCAGGATGGAATGTGGAACTGAGTCAGGCGTTTCCTCTTCGGATTCCATAGATCGGGATAAGGCGTCAGCTTTAACATTCTGCGAACCTGGGCGGAAATGAAGCTTAAAGTTAAAACGTGAGAAAAACATAGCCCACCTGGACTGGCGAGGATTAAGGCACTGGGCTGCCTTTAAATATAGCAGATTTTTATGATCCGTGTAGATGTTGAACGGATGTTTGGCCCCTTCCAGGAGATACCTCCATTCCTCGAGGGCCAGCTTAATCGCCAGTAGTTCTTGATCTCCAACGGAGTAGTTAGCTTCTGCAGGGAGGAATTTACGAGAATAAAATCCACAGGGGTGGATTTTCCCATCGGTTCCCTTCTGGGAGAGAACAGCTCCAACTCCAACTGTAGAGGCATCCACCTCCAACTCGAACGGCCTGTTTACATCTGGCTGGGACAGAACTGGAGCAGACATAAAGGCCAGCTTGATCTTCTGGAAGGCCGCTAAAGCCTCTTCTGACCAGTTGGAATGGTCTGCCCCTTTCCGAGTTAAGTTGGTAATAGGAGCGATGAGAGTAGAGAATCCCCGAATAAATTTCCTATAGTAGTTGGCAAATCCCAGGAACCGCTGAATAGACTTGAGAGAATTTGGAATGGACCAATTGGCAATGGCTTCCAACTTTGTCGGGTCCATCTGGAGATCCGATCCGGAAATTATATAACCCAGGAAGGGTATAGAGGAAACTTCAAAGGTACACTTGGATAGTTTACCGTAGAGCCGGTTCTCACGAAGACGTCGGAGGACTTCACGGACTTGTAGACGATGAGAGGGAAGATCTTGGGAGAAGATGAGGATATCATCCAGATAAACAACGAGGTATTTATACAGAACGTCACGGAAGATTTCGTTCACAAAGTGTTGGAACACTGCTGGGGCATTACTCAACCCGAATGGCATTACCAGGTACTCGTAATGACCATCTCGAGTGTTAAAAGCTGTCTTCCATTCGTCACCACTCCGGATTCTGATGAGGTTGTAGGCACCGCGGAGATCTAGCTTGGTGAAAATGCGGGCTCCTTTAACTCTGTCAAATAATTCGGTAATGAGTGGTAATGGATAACTATTTTTAATGGTAATGTCATTGAGACCCCGGTAGTCAATGCATGGACGCAGTCCTCCATCCTTCTTTTTAACAAAGAAGAAGCCTGCACCAGCGGGTGATGATGAAGGACGGATGAATCCCTTCTGTAAATTTTCCCGGATGTAGTCGCTCATCGCTTCAGTTTCAGGAACAGATAACGGGTAGGTACGCCCCCTAGGTGGCTTCTTGCCAGGAAGGAGATCGATAGGACAATCCCATTCTCTATGGGGCGGCAGGACATCCGCGGCCTTTTCACTGAAGACATCAGAGAAATCTTGATAAGCCGCAGGAAGACTTGACTGGGTTTTTACTTCAGTAGACTTGATTGGACAAACTTGGGCTAAACAGGACTGATGGCAATGTGAACCCCATGAAATAAGTTGTAACGTTGACCAGTCAAAATGTGGATTGTGTAGCTGGAGCCAGGGCATGCCCAAAACGATCTCCTGGGTGGCTTGAGGAATGACTAAGAACTTTATTAATTCTGAGTGTAGGAACCCAACTCCCAAAACCACTGGTGCAGTTTGGTGAGAAATATTCCCCTTGGAGATTCGGCTACCATCCACGGCGGTAATGTAGACTGGGTAAGAAAGTTCACATACAGGCAAGCAAAATTTATTTACCGCAGCTTGGGTGATGAAATTTCCTGCGGCTCCACAGTCCACTAATGCTGATGCAGACTGAAGCCCAACTGAAGTCTCTAAAGTCACAGGAAGGATAAGGTCTTGATTAGAAGGAGTTTGTCTAGAAGATCCCAACTTGACTCCTCCTTTACAAGTCAGGATCTGGCGTTTCCCGAACGCACTGTGCAGGAATTAATCTGGTGACCTGCAGCCGCACAATAAAGACAAAGTCTCTCACAAAGTCTTCTTGACCGCTCCTCAGGAGTTAGGCGGGACCTATCTATTTGCAAAGGCTCATCAGAAGGTGGAGACTGGAACTGTACGGAAGGTATCATCCTTGCTCTGCGTGGCTCACTCCGAGCACGTTCATTGTTGCGTTCACGGATGCGAGAGTCCAACTTGATGCACAGGGAAATTAAATCAGACAATTGTACAGGAAGATCGCGGGTTGCCAGTTCGTCCTTGATCCGATCAGAGAGTCCATGCAAGAAAGCTGCTACCAGGGCTTGATTGTTCCACTGAATCTCTGCGGCCAACGTCTGGAACTGGATGACATATTGTCCCATACTACGGGTACCTTGACGAAGTTGGATTAGGTCTGCAGAAGCTGATGTTGCACGACCAGGCTCGTCAAAGATCCGTCTGAAGGTTGACACGAATTCTGTATAGTTGTTAATCAGAGGGTCGGCACGTTCCCACAGAGGAGACACCCAACTCAAAGCAGATCCAGAAAGTAGAGAGATGATGTAGGCAACCTTGGATCTTGACGTGGGGAAATTATGTGACAACAATTCAAACTGGATTTCACATTGGTTGAGAAACCCGCGACATAACTTTGGGCTGCCATCATACTTGCTTGGCACGGGCAGGTGCAGACGTGACACTGGAGCTGATGCAGCCGGCATAGAGGAACTCACAGTACTGGCAGGTGCTGGAGTAACAGGAACTGTAGAAGTGTGTACACTAGGCAGGGATTGCTGTAGTGTATCTATCCGGGAGGACATCCCTTGCAGGAACTGGAACATCTGCTGCTGCGCAGCCTCTTGACCATCCAGACGGGAGACCAGATTTTGCAAGGCCTCTGACCCCACACTCCGTCCACCATCCGAGTCCATCGATCCTGAACTTACTGTCAGACTTGGTTTTGTCTGTGTCCCCGGAGGGGGCGCTAGTGGGTCAGTGGAGGTGGATGGGAGAAAACGAGGAGGCTGGATTATGTTTCTGCGCATGAGCGCAATGATATTTATTAAACAGATGGTTCACAAAACGGCAGCAGAAAATAACAGTAGGAAATGCAAATGTCAATTGTACAGCGTGGCAGCTGAAAGTCTATGGTAACAGAATGAATGGTGACTGATGAAATAATAACCGGTAGTGATGATAACAGATGAGTGATAATTTGGCAGAGAATATTCTGGTATGGGAACCAGAGCAGATTAAAACATGGAACCAGCAGAGATGGTGTTGTATAGCAAACCTGGTAGCAGAGGCAGGAGTCTGACTCACAGTGCAGGTGATGAGGCACTGGCAGCAAGCAAGCTGTATCACAGGTGGAGAGATGGAACACACCTGGAGTCAGTCTCTACTGCTAGGCTGAAGCACACAGAGATGGTGATGAGTGTGAAGCCTGTAGATGGAAGCAGGTATTGCTGGGGCTTGAAGTTCCACGGAGCTGTGAAAAGTAACCAGGAGTACAAAGTCTCAGGTAGAGAGCCAGGAACACGGAACAGCAGGTAGGTATCCAGGTACACGGAGGAAACAGGAACCAGATCCTTACACATGAGTTGCAGGAGTGACACAAAGTTCAGGATGCCTGCAGACTGATCCTGCAGCTTCATATATACCCCTTGTTAAACAGTCATTGGTGGAGTGAGGAAAAGTGGGTGCGGCCAAGCACCGGATTGGCCGCCGTATGCTGACTGCTGGAGGCTGTCATGGCGGCGCCCATGCCGCGGCCTAGCGGGAACGCGGCGTGCTACACGCCCGCTATCACAGGAGCGCTCCCAGGCCCAGGATGGCGTCTGATGGCAGAGACGCGGATGACAGATGAACGCAGGGACCCAGGACGGAGTCCGCAGCGGCGGACAGATGTCAGCTTGGTGAGTCGATTCCTGACACACAGTATTTGACAGCAGAAAAGATAGGCAGATAAGGCACTGCCTCCCCTGCCATAGACTTTTTACTCCAGAGTTTTGGCTATAAAATTATTAGAATAATGCAAAGAAGATATTTCTAACATATTCTTTGTATTTTTTATATACTTTATACAGTCAAAACTCTGTTGCAAACGTTAGTATGACAGTAAAGACTCTGCCTCACCTGCCTCAGCCCACCGCACGTCAGTGGTGTCCTTGGCGGTGCATTCACAAATCTGCTATGAAGCAACCTTAAAATACTCATAAAGTGATTGCAGCCTATGAGACGAGTAGCTACAGATGGGTCCATGGTTATCTTGACTAGTTTGCTGCGCCTAGGCACAGCATGGTTTATTAACATAAACCCTTCATCTATTGTTCTCAGCTGCAATACAATACAGAGAACAATACAGCAGGGGATTAAGTTATTACAGCACGGCATTAAGTCAGACTGCCCAGTCTCAGTTAATCATATTGAAGGTCAAGATAAACATGGACACATCTGTATGGAGCAGCACAGACTGTGGAAGTCTCCAGGACAGGTGTACTACCACAATAATTTAGAATTAGTCCAAAATCACACACAGTTGGTGTGATAATGCCTGGCTACTCTTTAGGACAGGCATGGGGAATCTTTGGCCCTCCAGCTGTTGTTGAACTACACATACAAGCATGCCTTGCTACAGTTCTGCTATTTGGCCATGCTAAAACTGTTGCAGGGCATGCTGGGATGTGTACAGTAGTTCAACAACAGCTGGAGGGACGAAGGTTTCCCATCCCTGCTTTAGGACTTCAAACATGCTATTTTGAAATGTTTGGTGGCTTAATTGTTTAAAAACATTTGCTGACATTGAACAATTAAGTCCTCAAAATAAACACTTTGCAATGTTTGATGACTAGATTGTTTAATTAAATTTCTTAGGTTAAGCAGACAAACAAAAAAACATCCGATGGTCTGTTTTCGAATGTCCGCTAAATTCGCGAATATTAGTAAAGTTGCTGAAGGGTACACACTCACATCACTGAATCGCTAGGTACTCCGGGTGCCTCCACTTTTTTGTACTGAAGTTTTTTTTATTGCAAGTTTGTGTTGTGGAAGTGCAATGTGTCTATTAGCAGATTTGCGATTGACCTCAAATAAATGCAAATTAATTAGCATGTGCATTATTTTAGCAATCCATGCTGAATTAGGCCCATAGTCCACAGGGGTTGGGAATGCTTGGCCGTCACTGAGGATCCCAGTGCTCAGCATATCGACCGCGGAATCCCGGTGGGGGGAGTGAGCGCAACTAAGCACCTTGCGGGCTTGGTGGGTGTCGCAGACACCCATGAGTGGGAATAGTCCCTCCTAGTCATCATGCCGACTGTCGGTATTTAGAGGGTTTGGGATGCAGCTGTCGGTAATGTGACCAGCGGTCTCCTGACCTCTGATCACAAAACTACATCCCGTCCACGAGCATAATGTGAAAGTCCTGTATGGTGTGTCCTCAAGTAAAAAAATGTCTGTCCACCAGTGGTGTGCTGGTATCATTTACCAGTTTTAACTTTTTTATGGATAATCTATGCATACTAATTCGTTCTTTAATCATCTTGCCCACATAGTAATATAGGGGCACATTATGAAATAATAGACCACAAACTTCGTTTCGTAATTTAAATAGTGACGTATCTGACATTAAGTCCCAATCTGTTGATTCGGTATGAATGGACGGACTGCAAGCTGTCAGAATCCCGACAGCGAGACAGCGAGTCCCCTCATGCTCTTGCTGTGCTCGCCATGCTTTGGGTCACATGGCTCGCTTTGCTTGCCACAGGTTGTATTCCCACTCATGTAGGGCATGGACCGTGAATACCGAAGTGAGGTCAGGATTCAAACCGCCGACATTTCAACACCTGTTGGGATAAAGGCATCGGGATTCTGAATGCCGGGATCCCAACAGGTGGTGTATTATCCACATCCCAATGACAGAAGTAGTTTCAAGTCATCATTTGGTTACAAGTCACACACCCAGAACATATGAATACCCCTTTCTGCAATTTCAACTAGCCAGTGTTAACAACTGGGCTCACATCAAAGTAATAAGGGGTTAATTGAGACCTGATCGGTGCTGTGCGTGTTCGCACAGCAGCGATCAGGCCTGAACTGCGTATGTGCCGGCACCGCAGTGCGCCGGTGCATGACAGACAGCCGACGGCTTTCGTAGTCCAGCGTTGGCCTCTGCCTGATTTACAGACAGAGGCGGCCGCTAGGCGGGAGAGGGCTCAGTCCAGCCAATGCAGGCGTGGTTGGACCGCACCGGGAGCGGGACACGGTGGCTGCGTGATGTTACATGCAGCCGTCGTGACCCAGGTAGCGACAAGTAGCTCCCAGCCAGCTCACAGGATCTGCGCTGGCCAGGAGTTACTCCTGAAGTATAAAAGCATTGCCGCTGTGCAATGCTTTTGTACTTCTGTGACGGGGCAGGGACGGACATGCGGGGCGGGCTAGCCCTGTGCTTGGCATCCCCCCACATGTCAGTGTGCCTGAACTTAGCTGTGCTAAAACGATCAACTCTGAATCACTCCCTATGTTCTTTAAGATTCCAACTCTTAGTCTGATTCATTATGGATCGCTATTGAGGCTAAGATCGCGATGTTCACAAATCCGCTATTGCTAAAATTTGCATGTGAAGAACTGCCCAGAAAGGATAAAAGATTTCCACCGATGCATTTGCAAATCTGTGTAGCCATTAACAGATTCGCAATGCATGTGCAAAAAAAGGACACCATCGACATTTACGGCTGACCCCAGCATACTCAAAACAATGAGAATGCAGTCGCACTGGATGCCATGTTTTTGAATGCAGCAATCGCAGATGACGTCAGATACATGCCCCAAAAATGGCCATGACATGCCTGTGTTTTCCCAGTCACTCCCCACAAATGCCATGTTACCACTCACAAATGGTCACTTTCTGTCAATCAAAATGTGTTCACTTTGTAATGAGGCTGCATATGTATACGCAATGTGTTTGCAGTGCATGCGCAGATTTTAAAGTGCTCTACCTTGCGTAATGTGTGTAAGGGGCTCTACCTGGCATAATGTGTGTAAGGGGATCTACCTACCATAATATGTACAATGTGCTCTATCTGGCGTAATGTGTATAAGGGGATCTATCTGGTGAAATGTGTATAAGGGGCTCTACCTGGCCTAATGTTTATAAGGGGATCTACCTGGCATAATGTGTATAAGTATATCTACTTGGCATAACGTGTATAAGGGGATGTACCTGGCATAACGTGTATAAGGGGAGATAACTGGCATAGCGTACATAAGGTGCTCTACCTGGTGTAACATGTGTAAGGGGATATACCATGACATAATATGTGTAAGGGGCTCTTTCTGGTGTTATGTATGTAAGGAGCTCAACTGGGTGTAATGTTTATAAGTGGCACTACTGTTTGGTGTGATTTGAATGATGGACACTACTCTGCAGTCTAATGTGAATTGGTACTATTCTGTGGCCACTTACCTTCCCCATGAAGCCTTCAGCATGCACTAACCCTATTTTACTTATGGGGGCAACCAATTCTCTTTCTGGCACAAGGCACCAAAATGTCTAAGTACAGCTCTGGCCAGGGGCGTAACTAGAAATGTTTCTACCCCAAGCCAAAACATTCTCTGACGCCCCCCTACCCATAATTGCCACAGCAAAGCAATGAATATGCCCTTCAAAAAGGGGGCATGACCTTGCTGAAATGGGTGTGCCTTTGCTTAAAGGGGCGTGGCATTGCAGGAAAAGACTGCCTTATACCCCAGTTTTGCAACCTACACGCCCAAACGTTGGCCACAACAGGAAAAAAAATAATCCTGATTCATGCCCCTTACATTATATGTCATTTTTCCTCCTTATAGTAATGCCCAGTATACATTATACCACATACGCCACACACAATAATGCCCATTACACAATATGCACACACCGTAATGCCCTTGACACATTATGCCACACACCGTAATGCCTGTGATACATTATGCCACGCATCACAATGCCTGTTATACATTATGCCATACACTGCAATGCCCGAGACATTATGCCATACACTGCAATGCCCCTGAGACATTATACCACATACCACAATGCCCGTGATATAGTATACCACATACCGCAATGTCCGTGACACCTTATGACACACACCGCAATATCCGTGATACATTATGCCACACACCACAATGTCCATGATACATTATGCCACACACCGCAATGTCCATGATACATTATGCCACACACTGCAATTCCCATTACACATTAAGCCCTACAGTAAGGCTTCTAATTATTTTTAAATTACCTGTTCGTTGCCAGGGGTTTCATGCTCTTGGTTCCACGCACCGTGCCAGGGGTTTTCATGCTCAGGGTGTCATGCTCATTGCCAGGGGTTTCATGTGCTAGGTGTTATGCTTGATGCCATGGGTATCATGTGCTGGGTGTCAAGCTCGTTGCCAGGGGTAAAATATTCATTGCCAGGGGTTTCATGCACTGGGTGTCATGCTCATTTCTAGGGGGTAATGCTTGTTGCCAGTGATTTTATGAGCTGGGTGTCGTGTTTGTTACTAGGGGGTAATGCTTGTTGCTAGGGCTGTGCCCCCAGTGCCACATATGCCCCCAGTGCCAGATATTCTCCCACAGTGCGAGATAAAAATATGCCCCCACAGTGCCAGAAACACATATTCCCCCAGTGCCACATATGCCCCCACAGTACCAGATGCACATATGCACCAGTGCCGAATATGCCCCCCCCCGGTGCCAGATACACATATGCCCACAGTGCCCCATATGCCCCCCCAGGGCCAGCTACACATATGCCCCAGTGCCAAATATGCCCCCTCCAGTGCCAGCTATATACCCTCCCACCGCTGCTGTGCTATCCGGCAAGGAGGGTAGTGGTATAGTCCGGGAAGGAGCACAGCGTGTGCCTCTCCTGTATCCCTCTTGGCGGCTGCATGTCAGTCAAATGAAGTGCCGGTTCCTGAGCCAATCTGAGCTCATGGACCGGCAGCTGCGGCTCCTGATTGGCTGCCGGACCGCGAGCTCTGATTGGCTCATGAACCGGCACTTCATTTGACTGACATGCCGCACTGTGCCCTCCGGCTCCTTCCCCAGACTCAGTCTCTGCAGCAATTAGTGGTGGAAACCCCGCAGCCCTGCACCTCCAAGCCTCCACAGTGGCTGTGGGGACTGTAGTTACGCCACTGGTTCTGGCTATATGTAAAGGCAGCCAGTATTTACCCTGTATTTAAAAAAACATAAACAAACAAACAAAAGATGTACAGTATGTTCCCTCTTGGGGATGCTGCAGCTGGACTATTAATAACTAGTGATGAGCGGATTCGGTTTCTCGGAATCCGAACCCCCCCCCGAACTTCACCCATTTTACACGGTTCCGAGGCAGACTCGGATCCTCCCGCCTTGCTCGGTTAACCCGAGCGTGCCCGAACGTCATCATCCCGCTGTCGGATTCTCGCGAGATTCGTATTTTATATAAGGAGCCATTTTCACTCATGCATTGGAGATGATAGGGAGAGGACGTGCAGCGTTCTCTCAGTTTCTGTGTTCAGTGTACTGCAAATATCTGTGCTCAGTGTGCTGCAAATATCTGTGCTCAGTGTGCTTGCAAATATCTGTGCTCAGTGTGCTGAAAATATCTACGTTCTCTGCCTGAAAAACGCTCCATATCTGTGGTGCATTGAAGTATAGGAGGACAGTGCAGAATTTTGCTTACCAGTGACCACCAGTATTATATAGCAGTACGGTACAGTAGTCCACTGCTCTACCTACCTCTGTGTCGTCTTGTATACTATCCATCCATACCTGTGGTGCATTTTAGTTGTAAGCAGTATATATAGTAGGAGGACAGTGTAGAATTTTGCTGACCACCAGTATATAATATATAGCAGTACGGTACAGTAGTCCACTGCTCTACCTACCTCTGTGTCGTCAAGTATACTATCCATCCATACCTGTGGTGCATTTCAGTTGTGCGCAGTATTATATAGTAGGAGGACAGTGCAGAATTTTGCTGACCACCAGTATATAATATATAGCAGTACGGTACAGTAGGCCACTGCTCTACCAACCTCTGTGTCATCAAGTATACTATCTATCCATACCTGTGGTGCATTTTAGTTGTGCGCAGTATTATATAGTAGGAGGACAGTGCAGAATTTTGCTGACCAGCAGTATATAATATATAGCAGTACAGTACAGTAGTCCACTGCTCTACCTACCTCTGTGTCGTCAAGTATACTATTCATCCATACCTGTGGTGCATTTTAGTTGCGCGCAGTAAAATATATTAGGAGGACAGTGCAGAATTTTGCTGACCACCAGTATATAATATATAGCAGTACGGTACAGTAGGCCACTGCTCTACCTACCTCTATGTCGTCAAGTATACTATCCATCCATACCTGTGGTGCATTTTAGTTGTGCGCAGTATTATATAGTAGGAGGACAGTGCAGAATTTTGCTGACCACCAGTATATAATATATAGCAGTATAGTACAGTAGTCCACTGCTCTACCTACCTCTATGTCGTCAAGTATACTATCCATCCATACCTGTGGTGCATTTTAGTTGTGCGCAGTATTATATAGTAGGAGGACAGTGCAGAATTTTGCTGACCACCAATATATAATATATAGCATTACGATACAGTAGTCCACTGCTCTACCTACCTCTGTGTCATCAAGTATACTGTCCATCCATACCTGTGGTGCATTTTAGTTGTGCGAAGTATTATATAGTAGGAGGACAGTGCAGAATTTTGCTGACCACCAGTATATAATATATAGCAGTACGGTACAGTAGGTCACTGCTCTACCTACCTCTGTGTCATCAAGTATACTATCCATCCATAAATGTAGTGCATTTTAGTTGTGCGCAGTATTATATAGTAGGAGGACAGTGCAGAATTTTGCTGACCACCAGTATATAATATATAGCAGTACGGTACAGTAGGCCACTGCTCTACCTACCTCTGTGTCATCAAGTATACTATCCATCCATACCTGTGGTGCATTTTAGTTGTGCGCAGTATTTTATAGTAGGAGGACAGTGCAGAATTTTGCTGACCACCAGTATATTTATAGCAGTACGGTACAGTAGTCCATTGCTCTACCTCTGTGTCGTCAAGTATACTACAAAAGTTCAGTTAAATGACCCAAAAATCAAAATTAAAAGCATCTGATGAGAAGCGTAAACTTGCCAATATGCCATTTACGACACGGAGTGGCAAGGAACGGCATTGGCCCTGGCCTATGCTCATGGCTACTGGTTCAGATTCACATGAGGATGGAAGCACTCATCCTCTCGCTAGAAAACTGCAGTGCCACTCCTAGGTGTGCCAGGTGTTTGTGTCGGCCACTTGGGTCGCTTAGCTTAGCCATCCAGCGACCTTGGTGCACCTCTTTTTTTCTTTGCATCATGTGCTGTTTGGGGACTATTTTTTAAATCGGCCATTCTGTCTGACACTGCAGTGCCACTCCTAGATGGGCCAGGTGTTTGTGTCGGCCACTTGGGTCACTTAGCTTAGCCATTCAGCGACCTTGGTGCACCTCTTTTTTTCTTTGCATCATGTGCTGTTTGGGGACTATTTTTTAAATCGGCCATCCTGTCTGACACTGCAGTGCCACTCCTAGATGGGCCAGGTGTTTGTGTCGGGCACTTGGGTCGCTTAGCTTAGCCATCCAGAGACCTTGGTGCACCTCTTTTTTTCTTTGCATCATGTGCTGTTTGGGGACTATTTTTTAAATCGGCCATCCTGTCTGACACTGCAGTGCCACTCCTAGATGGGCCAGGTGTTTGTGTCGGCCACTTGGGTCGTTTAGCTTAGCCATCCAGTGACCTTGGTGCACCTCTTTTTTTCTTTGCCTCGTGTGCTGTTTGGGGACTATTTTTTAAATCGCCCATCCTGTCTGACACTGCAGTGCCACACCTAGATGGACCAGGTGTTTGTGTCGGCCACTTGGGTCGCTTAGCTTAGTCATCCAGCGACCTCTGTGCAAATTTTAGGACTAAAAATAATAAGCTGTTTTTGAGGGTTTTTTGTAAAGAAAAAACGAATCCAAAACACACCCGAATCCGACAAAAAATTTTCAGGGAGGTTTTGCCAAAACGCGTCCGAATCCAAAACACGGCCGCGGAACCGAATCCAAAACCAAGACACAAAACCCGAAAATGTCCGGTGCACATCACTACTAATAACCTTTTCCTTAGGGTTGGTCATCGACCACCGATGGTTACAAACCGTCAATGGTTAACCATCAGCATTAGATGGTTGTGAACCGTCACCATCAATGATACAGAGCTCCCCACCATGTTTATTTTTTCCTATTTTGTCGCCAGGGACATGAAGCTTAGCTCCACCACACCCTGATGCCCCTCAAAGCCACGCCCCCACCAATGCAGACCGCTGAGTAATACAGCAGGGATCACCATTGCTGGGTAAAACTATCAGTGGTTCTACTACCGATGGTTTCATTCCATCTATGTTAGCCACCAATTGTACCAGTGATGGGGACCATTGATGATTAGTCCACCAGTGGCCATCCTTACTTTTCCTCAGTAGGAAGAGAGATGGGCACAGTGCCTTATTCAAATTTGTACATAAACTTGATGGTTTACATACAAATCTGATTGTGGGAGAATTGCGTATGCGTAGAACCCATTCTGCTCATGTGCAAACTGATTCCTAGGGGATCACTTACATTCTGAGGGCTTTAGGGAGATATGACTGGGACCATAATAACATAACTTTACACATGGTGCAACCCTTACGCAACTTTACAGTGCATGTACCATAATGAATAGACCATTTCTTTCTTCAATGTTGGTCTTGCACTCAACTCTGCATCAGTTTGTCAATGTTTTCAGAAGAAATCCTCTCTAGTAACCTTATGTCTCAGTCATTTTCCGTTATTATATAAAAAAAATACTATAAGATCAGAATATATACTGTAGATGATTTGTAGTTTATACAAAAATGCAGCATCAACCCCACAGTAAGATCAGAACATGTCAGCAGATTATGCTTTGTTAAATGCTGAGCTATATTTTATGGCACTCCTGAGTTTTAATAATTCTTCTAGAGCAGGTCTCACCAACCTGTGGTTCTCCAGATCTTGTGAAGCTACGTATCTCAATGTGCCCTGCCACAGTTTTAGCATTCCCTAATAGCAAAACTGTGGCAGGACATCCTGGGACTTGTAGAGCCACAGGTTGGCCAGGCCAGCTCTAGAGTATTGAATGTTTTTCAGATGTGAGACTAGGGAAAAATATGCAGTTTGAAAAAAAATGCTATATAGAGTATACAAAAAAAAAATCACAATTAAATATATAAGAAATGACATAAGAGGGATAAAATGATTGAATAGACTAAAAAGCACTAGAGTAGGGAGACATTTTTCTGAAAATTGTCACAGCTACAATCTATTTAGAATGCTTTTACTGCAGAATGTTTTGTATAGAAAGAGACTGTTAAAAACTGTTGCTGCAGAGAAGAAGTGTTTGGGTATGGAAATGAGCAGTGTATCTTGATGGACTATAACTAATTCTACAGTTCAATTTCTGGCTGCTCCATGAGAAAAGGGAAACTGTTCCGAAAAATGAAGTGTATGAATTATAGTATGCAGCTAGTGATTACAGCGAGATTTCAGTGAGATTGGGCAAAACTGAATACAGTAGCTCACCTGGGGATTTTATGGCTGAACTTCAGGTAGGTTATCAAAAAATCACAGTATTTTGGTAGGTTAAATTAGAGTATTGCAATTGAAGCTCAGTGTGCTTTTAGTCTGCACTTAGTGAAGAGTGTATAAATCTATCCACTTTGCACTCCAGCTGAGTGGCTAAAAGGCACTTATTACCATCAATTATTTTTACATAGAAGGTATATACTTTATGCATTAAGACAAAGAGAATACCATAAAAAAATTATGAACAATAAACTCACATTTCAGCTATGTAATATAAATCTAATAATATGTTCTGGAATGAAGAAAAGGTTCTTTGAGCACATTTTGAGAAAATTGTGAATGTCCATCTACTGCGTTAAAGTACAATGGCCTCATTTAGAGTATATTCTATAAGATTTTTTTAAATTTCAAAAACAATTTACATTTTTCATTGGCTATTGCCTAGACACTAGATGAATTATGATATACTGTATACTGTGCTCATTAAAGCATCTACTTGCAGCTGGAGAATTTAATAAAAAAATTATCCACTGTATTTTTAATTAATTATTTTGCAACAGTACTTTATAACAGGTGTACAAGTAGGTACACTGTGCCTGTATGCCATAATGTAATGGGAAAATGTCTTTAAAACCATTTACCTATTAAACAAGGATTTTGTTTACGACTTATAATTATACTAGCAAAAACCACAGTGCCTAGGGAGACAATTTCCATGGTAGGGTTAATTGCAGTGACGTTGTTAGGTGCCTAGTTGTCTAGTGCTATTTGTGTGAGACAACTAGAGCCAGTTAGAGGATCTTACAACAATAACAGCCGCACATTGTTCCAATAGTACATGACACGTACACTGGTACTTAAGTTGCCACCTGGACTTAAACCTCTATCAATAAGGGCTCACACAATAGACTAGAGACCACAAAAAACGTACTGGGGTACTCTTACAGTAACACAGAGGGTAAAGTCAGATCTGGGTTGGGGTCTCAGCCAGGGCAGGTGAGGCACTGTGGGATGGAATATGGTACTGAGGAGATAGCTTGCAGGCACAGTGCTGACAGTATGCAGACAATGTGCAGTTGGTATTTCTCCGCAGGCTGAGAGCAGATACACTGGAGTAATGGGAAAGGGGTTAACACACTTAGGACTGGAGGTGAACACAGGCAGGGCAAGGACTAGGATATGAATAGGTGATGAATCTGGCAGAGTATTTACAGTATATGACAGGCAAGGACTGTGGACAAGGACCAGCAGCTCATACAAGCGGACACAGGCTATAACCGGCCCAGTGAGCTGAGCGGGTTGGCTTTAACAGTAGCAATTACCAATGGGGAAAGCCAGCCTAGGTGTGCATAGTGCTGCACGTACATCGCTCACTGAAAGAAAGCAGCTGCATTGCTAGGCAATCAGGGATGCAGTAGCTGAGCAGCAGCCTGTTTGCTAGAGACTGGCGGGGACTTGCGTCCCTTTCGGCCAGAAGACGTAACATCCCGGTTGCCAGGTAACAACCATGACTCGCGAGGGGAAGAAGCCGCTCAGCTGCTTGTGACAGATGTGCAGTGAGGTAAATGGCTGGGGAGGCACTAGCTAGTATCAAAGCCATATTTACACACACATATATGAACCCAAGTGATCATGTGGGTATTATACAAATGCGCATCAATATATATATATATATATATATATATATATATATTCTGCTGGAAATTTGAGGAGTTTTGATCAGAGATGTACAGACATGGTAGGCTGGGAAAGCAGTGCCTCACTTGCCATGGACCAGTATACTCCAGAGTTCTGACTAGAGGAATATTTAGAATGATACAAAGAAGATATAATTATATTATATTCTTTGTATTTTTCTTATCATTTTTATAGTCAAAAACTGTGGTGTATACTGGAATTTGAGAGGAGAGGCTCTGCTTCAGTTGCCTCACCTCTCCGCACGTCACTGGTTGATTGAGGTTGAACAAGGTCTGTTTGCTATAGCCAAATTAGATACATTTTAGGTTGTGTATAATGAGACATTCCACCCTATTTGTTAATTATTAAAATAATAACATCTCTTAATATGTTAATAAAGATGTGCAGTTTCAAAAAAGAGCTGTAATTGAATGCTTAATCAAATATGTGTATTCATTCAACTTTATTATGATAAATAAATTTCCATTTTACAGTTGTGTTTTTTATCATTTATCCATATTCATAACATCATAGTAGATGACAGTACCATGTTAGTCACTGCTGTGCACATAGAGTAACACTGTACTCTGAACAATAATTCCTGTGACAGTTAAATTTGTTAGAAGGTTGTTTACTGTGATCTTCCCGTTTCTTAGATAGTAATTAGACAGATCAATTGAACATATGTCTTGGCATACAAAACCTTGCATTGATTTCAAAACACTGAGAGAAGCCAAAGGTGTTGAAAATAGAAGCTAAAAAATGTCACAAAATGTATTTGAATTTGAAATTGTTTATACAGTAATTGTGTTAGAAACATGGATCTTCTGTGCTATGGTTGTGTGCTCTGGTTGAATGAGTCATGGCAGTGGTTGCTTGTTCTGACTTTTGTTTTGGACAATCTTTAATGTTCTGTGCTGTCCCTCCTTTCTGCCCACTTCCTGTCAACAGCCAATCCCCTGCATTCTGTGCGTATTTACGGCACAAAGTCATCAAACTCAGTGCAGGTTATATTACCTGATACATGTAATAACATATTTTATGCAGCCTGCTCTGTGGGTCTCTTGTTGTTGACCCAGATTGTCTTGAACTTTGTTGAATCATTTTCCCTGATCTTGGCCTGATTATGGGATTGCTCTCTGTCTGCTGCATACTCGAACATATTACTCGATTATTCTACCTTCTCCAATCCTTCCCCTTCTATTGATCCTTCACTACTGTAGTTTGCTGTCTAGCCAGACCCCAGTTTCATACATAGATTACAGGTGTTTCACCTACTGTATCTCTACCAGTCATGTCTGGTATTTACTCTTAGGCTGGGACCTGCATATTGCAGGGGTCACTGGTAAACACCTGTGCTGCAGTAGACTCCATGCCCTTGTGATGAGTTTTGCTACAACAGGCTGACAAGAGCACCAAATATCTGACCACGTTAGTAATTTGTAAAGTTATATCCAGCCACTCTCTGGCCCCAACACCTTGACATTAAGAGATGTTACTCCACAGATCCTGGCAGATCAAGTTAAAGTACAGTACTTGTGCAAGCAGTTCAAGACTTGTCTCAATGACTTTTGTCACAAGAGCTAGCTTATCAATCTGCTTCACCAGCTGTCACTCCATCTTTTGAACCTTGCCATGAAAAGGAAAGAGGCTGATCTGTCCTGTTGGTCCAAAGCAGCCTCAAAGTTATTTTGTGGCCCTCAAGAAAGCATTCTGTTCTGCTCCAGACTTTGCCATCTTAGTCCTAAATTGACCTTAATTGTTCAGGTGGATTCTTTGGATGAGTGGTAGAACTATTCTATCCCTGGAAACCCTACTACATGTGGATTTGTATCCATATACATATTGTTCATGCAAATTTTCACTTATAGCGAGAAATTATACCATAGTTATTAGGGAACAGCCAGAAAAATTACTGTTGAAGAGCGGCAGCATTGGTTGGGAGGGACCAGATTATATATCACAGTTATTACATATCACAAGAATCTGGTATATAATGAGTTAGTAAAAAAAACACTGTAAGTCTGTGACAAGCTGGGTGGGCTTTATTTGTTACTTACAGATGTGGAGAAACAATTTAAAAGGTTATGCCATTTCCCAGAGTATTATTCACCATCATTCTGAGCTGTATCCCCATTCCCTTATTATTCCTACTTTCAAGATTATGAGGGGCTTGTCCATGCAGTTACAGTCAGTCTACAATCAAGCCCTTAAATATTTATTCCTATGTGATTAAGTGATATTAGAAGCTTATGAAGGAAAAAGTTCTGATCATCCACGAATATCCAAGACCATCAACATTCTCTCCAATTCTATGTGATGGCCTTCTTTCATCAAAGACACTAACGAGTTTGAAATGCTTTGTCAAGTCTGTGCTCATAGCAAATCTCTCTGAGAGGTCAGTCTCTGAGTCTGGTAATGCCAATGCCTGTTACTTTGAAACGATGGTCTTATTTTTCAATGAAATTCATTGTAGAATTGCAGTTGCCAAAAGGGTTTAGCATTATCTGAGTGGTGGTTAACTGTTTTAGAAAAATGGCACATTTTTTATGATTGAGAATAACCTCTTCCCTGTATATATAATTACTCTCCTTATTCTTAGTATTGAACATTACCTTTCTTTTGTGTTTATGGACCATACCCAAAGGCATCTTGATAAGGCTTAAAGAAATTTGAAGGAAAGTACACCCAACACTTTTACAAGCAGTAGTTAAATGTTATTTGTCAAAGGTCATAGGGTCTATCTGTATCAATATCTGTCTGAGACTGCCACAACTAGGGCTGAAATACAGAGGCCATTTTTAAGGTCTGTTTACTATCAATTGGATATCCATGAGAATTCTTGTAACATTGCATTGCATTTTTGGTCCAGAGATACTAAAGTGGATTCTAAATTCAAAGAAAATTTTGGGTCAGGTCTAGTAAGGCACTGGACCTGACCCAAAATTTTCTTTAGAAGCAATATGGAAGCACTGGACTAATATGAGAGATCATAGATGGTGTTCATTTACATACAGACCGCTTGAAAAAGCTTTTAAAGAAGAGCCCCATACTAAGCCACAGTACAGGATTCCCTCAAAGTGGATGGATGGGGTTAAATTAGAAACATGGTATTTGAACCTGGGCTTCTGGTGATTGCCTCATCATTGCTGCCTACTGTTAAGTTTGATTAACTTTCAGGAAAGAAAAGCAATACCTTAAATGCACAAATGTTCAGGCCGCTGCGACCGCTAAGTGTGTGTGTGTGTGTGTGTAAAACCCCTATGAAATGTGTACACGTTGCGTAAGCACGCTGACACGCTGTAAGCTAGTGATTACAGCGAGATTTCAGTGAGATTGGGCAAAACTGAATACAGTAGCTCACCTGGGGATTTTATGGCTGAACTTCAGGTAGGTTATCAAAAAATCACAGTATTTTGGTAGGTTAAATTAGAGTATTGCAATTGAAGCTCAGTGTGCTTTTAGTCTGCACTTAGTGAAGAGTGTATAAATCTATCCACTTTGCACTCCAGCTGAGTGGCTAAAAGGCACTTATTACCATCAATTATTTTTACATAGAAGGTATATACTTTATGCATTAAGACAAAGAGAATACCATAAAAAAATTATGAACAATAAACTCACATTTCAGCTATGTAATATAAATCTAATAATATGTTCTGGAATGAAGAAAAGGTTCTTTGAGCACATTTTGAGAAAATTGTGAATGTCCATCTACTGCGTTAAAGTACAATGGCCTCATTTAGAGTATATTCTATAAGATTTTTTTAAATTTCAAAAACAATTTACATTTTTCATTGGCTATTGCCTAGACACTAGATGAATTATGATATACTGTATACTGTGCTCATTAAAGCATCTACTTGCAGCTGGAGAATTTAATAAAAAAATTATCCACTGTATTTTTAATTAATTATTTTGCAACAGTACTTTATAACAGGTGTACAAGTAGGTACACTGTGCCTGTATGCCATAATGTAATGGGAAAATGTCTTTAAAACCATTTACCTATTAAACAAGGATTTTGTTTACGACTTATAATTATACTAGCAAAAACCACAGTGCCTAGGGAGACAATTTCCATGGTAGGGTTAATTGCAGTGACGTTGTTAGGTGCCTAGTTGTCTAGTGCTATTTGTGTGAGACAACTAGAGCCAGTTAGAGGATCTTACAACAATAACAGCCGCACATTGTTCCAATAGTACATGACACGTACACTGGTACTTAAGTTGCCACCTGGACTTAAACCTCTATCAATAAGGGCTCACACAATAGACTAGAGACCACAAAAAACGTACTGGGGTACTCTTACAGTAACACAGAGGGTAAAGTCAGATCTGGGTTGGGGTCTCAGCCAGGGCAGGTGAGGCACTGTGGGATGGAATATGGTACTGAGGAGATAGCTTGCAGGCACAGTGCTGACAGTATGCAGACAATGTGCAGTTGGTATTTCTCCGCAGGCTGAGAGCAGATACACTGGAGTAATGGGAAAGGGGTTAACACACTTAGGACTGGAGGTGAACACAGGCAGGGCAAGGACTAGGATATGAATAGGTGATGAATCTGGCAGAGTATTTACAGTATATGACAGGCAAGGACTGTGGACAAGGACCAGCAGCTCATACAAGCGGACACAGGCTATAACCGGCCCAGTGAGCTGAGCGGGTTGGCTTTAACAGTAGCAATTACCAATGGGGAAAGCCAGCCTAGGTGTGCATAGTGCTGCACGTACATCGCTCACTGAAAGAAAGCAGCTGCATTGCTAGGCAATCAGGGATGCAGTAGCTGAGCAGCAGCCTGTTTGCTAGAGACTGGCGGGGACTTGCGTCCCTTTCGGCCAGAAGACGTAACATCCCGGTTGCCAGGTAACAACCATGACTCGCGAGGGGAAGAAGCCGCTCAGCTGCTTGTGACAGATGTGCAGTGAGGTAAATGGCTGGGGAGGCACTAGCTAGTATCAAAGCCATATTTACACACACATATATGAACCCAAGTGATCATGTGGGTATTATACAAATGCGCATCAATATATATATATATATATATATATATATATATATATATTCTGCTGGAAATTTGAGGAGTTTTGATCAGAGATGTACAGACATGGTAGGCTGGGAAAGCAGTGCCTCACTTGCCATGGACCAGTATACTCCAGAGTTCTGACTAGAGGAATATTTAGAATGATACAAAGAAGATATAATTATATTATATTCTTTGTATTTTTCTTATCATTTTTATAGTCAAAAACTGTGGTGTATACTGGAATTTGAGAGGAGAGGCTCTGCTTCAGTTGCCTCACCTCTCCGCACGTCACTGGTTGATTGAGGTTGAACAAGGTCTGTTTGCTATAGCCAAATTAGATACATTTTAGGTTGTGTATAATGAGACATTCCACCCTATTTGTTAATTATTAAAATAATAACATCTCTTAATATGTTAATAAAGATGTGCAGTTTCAAAAAAGAGCTGTAATTGAATGCTTAATCAAATATGTGTATTCATTCAACTTTATTATGATAAATAAATTTCCATTTTACAGTTGTGTTTTTTATCATTTATCCATATTCATAACATCATAGTAGATGACAGTACCATGTTAGTCACTGCTGTGCACATAGAGTAACACTGTACTCTGAACAATAATTCCTGTGACAGTTAAATTTGTTAGAAGGTTGTTTACTGTGATCTTCCCGTTTCTTAGATAGTAATTAGACAGATCAATTGAACATATGTCTTGGCATACAAAACCTTGCATTGATTTCAAAACACTGAGAGAAGCCAAAGGTGTTGAAAATAGAAGCTAAAAAATGTCACAAAATGTATTTGAATTTGAAATTGTTTATACAGTAATTGTGTTAGAAACATGGATCTTCTGTGCTATGGTTGTGTGCTCTGGTTGAATGAGTCATGGCAGTGGTTGCTTGTTCTGACTTTTGTTTTGGACAATCTTTAATGTTCTGTGCTGTCCCTCCTTTCTGCCCACTTCCTGTCAACAGCCAATCCCCTGCATTCTGTGCGTATTTACGGCACAAAGTCATCAAACTCAGTGCAGGTTATATTACCTGATACATGTAATAACATATTTTATGCAGCCTGCTCTGTGGGTCTCTTGTTGTTGACCCAGATTGTCTTGAACTTTGTTGAATCATTTTCCCTGATCTTGGCCTGATTATGGGATTGCTCTCTGTCTGCTGCATACTCGAACATATTACTCGATTATTCTACCTTCTCCAATCCTTCCCCTTCTATTGATCCTTCACTACTGTAGTTTGCTGTCTAGCCAGACCCCAGTTTCATACATAGATTACAGGTGTTTCACCTACTGTATCTCTACCAGTCATGTCTGGTATTTACTCTTAGGCTGGGACCTGCATATTGCAGGGGTCACTGGTAAACACCTGTGCTGCAGTAGACTCCATGCCCTTGTGATGAGTTTTGCTACAACAGGCTGACAAGAGCACCAAATATCTGACCACGTTAGTAATTTGTAAAGTTATATCCAGCCACTCTCTGGCCCCAACACCTTGACATTAAGAGATGTTACTCCACAGATCCTGGCAGATCAAGTTAAAGTACAGTACTTGTGCAAGCAGTTCAAGACTTGTCTCAATGACTTTTGTCACAAGAGCTAGCTTATCAATCTGCTTCACCAGCTGTCACTCCATCTTTTGAACCTTGCCATGAAAAGGAAAGAGGCTGATCTGTCCTGTTGGTCCAAAGCAGCCTCAAAGTTATTTTGTGGCCCTCAAGAAAGCATTCTGTTCTGCTCCAGACTTTGCCATCTTAGTCCTAAATTGACCTTAATTGTTCAGGTGGATTCTTTGGATGAGTGGTAGAACTATTCTATCCCTGGAAACCCTACTACATGTGGATTTGTATCCATATACATATTGTTCATGCAAATTTTCACTTATAGCGAGAAATTATACCATAGTTATTAGGGAACAGCCAGAAAAATTACTGTTGAAGAGCGGCAGCATTGGTTGGGAGGGACCAGATTATATATCACAGTTATTACATATCACAAGAATCTGGTATATAATGAGTTAGTAAAAAAAACACTGTAAGTCTGTGACAAGCTGGGTGGGCTTTATTTGTTACTTACAGATGTGGAGAAACAATTTAAAAGGTTATGCCATTTCCCAGAGTATTATTCACCATCATTCTGAGCTGTATCCCCATTCCCTTATTATTCCTACTTTCAAGATTATGAGGGGCTTGTCCATGCAGTTACAGTCAGTCTACAATCAAGCCCTTAAATATTTATTCCTATGTGATTAAGTGATATTAGAAGCTTATGAAGGAAAAAGTTCTGATCATCCACGAATATCCAAGACCATCAACATTCTCTCCAATTCTATGTGATGGCCTTCTTTCATCAAAGACACTAACGAGTTTGAAATGCTTTGTCAAGTCTGTGCTCATAGCAAATCTCTCTGAGAGGTCAGTCTCTGAGTCTGGTAATGCCAATGCCTGTTACTTTGAAACGATGGTCTTATTTTTCAATGAAATTCATTGTAGAATTGCAGTTGCCAAAAGGGTTTAGCATTATCTGAGTGGTGGTTAACTGTTTTAGAAAAATGGCACATTTTTTATGATTGAGAATAACCTCTTCCCTGTATATATAATTACTCTCCTTATTCTTAGTATTGAACATTACCTTTCTTTTGTGTTTATGGACCATACCCAAAGGCATCTTGATAAGGCTTAAAGAAATTTGAAGGAAAGTACACCCAACACTTTTACAAGCAGTAGTTAAATGTTATTTGTCAAAGGTCATAGGGTCTATCTGTATCAATATCTGTCTGAGACTGCCACAACTAGGGCTGAAATACAGAGGCCATTTTTAAGGTCTGTTTACTATCAATTGGATATCCATGAGAATTCTTGTAACATTGCATTGCATTTTTGGTCCAGAGATACTAAAGTGGATTCTAAATTCAAAGAAAATTTTGGGTCAGGTCTAGTAAGGCACTGGACCTGACCCAAAATTTTCTTTAGAAGCAATATGGAAGCACTGGACTAATATGAGAGATCATAGATGGTGTTCATTTACATACAGACCGCTTGAAAAAGCTTTTAAAGAAGAGCCCCATACTAAGCCACAGTACAGGATTCCCTCAAAGTGGATGGATGGGGTTAAATTAGAAACATGGTATTTGAACCTGGGCTTCTGGTGATTGCCTCATCATTGCTGCCTACTGTTAAGTTTGATTAACTTTCAGGAAAGAAAAGCAATACCTTAAATGCACAAATGTTCAGGCCGCTGCGACCGCTAAGTGTGTGTGTGTGTGTGTGTAAAACCCCTATGAAATGTGTACACGTTGCGTAAGCACGCTGACACGCTGTAAGCACAAAGTAGCTACACATGCAGTGGAATACACTTTATAACCCCTAACAGGAAAGGAATGCGACACCAATTGTATATGTAATGTTGAGGTCCAACCCAGCAACAAATATTTACTCAAAAGGGGGTACAACAGAAATACAATAACATAAGAGAAAAGGCTACAATTAATGATACATACATTTGTTCGCCAGTGCCACGCGGTCCCAGTTCTCTGTCAATCTGGATAGATGACCTTCAGAGAATGTGTCTGGCCGGCCAGGAGGCTTGGCTTTTATACAATAGTCCAAAGTGTGAAACAAAGGAAACTGTAATCTCTTCATCCATAGATTAAAGCACTGGTCATTTACAGTACATGAGGGGTCATAGGTGGGTTTGAATAGGTGGGCGATGCCTGGTCCAGGTGCACTTGCAGATGTCCTCCACTGGGTTCCCACCGAATATCAAGAGTACAGTAAATACAGTGAGATATTAATATTATACTCCTGCACATATCTATGCGCAGGAGCATGCTACTATCTGCAAACTGCCATCAGAATATTGCCCTTGAAATACTGTACAGCTGGATACCAAACACCACCTCCTAACCTAATTCTGTCCCCTCATATCCTGTAAAGTCGAATCCCTCTGTTTCTATGCCTCCAAAGTAAATGTAATTTGCTGGTGTGGTGCGTGTAGGCTATGTGTAAATTATGCACTATGTGGATTAAATATCAGATATGTCTTTGTGGCTTTTCCATGCCAATGCCTATGCTACCGTATGTACTCATACCATGCGCTAATATGCAAGACTTTGTGAGCCAATATACGTAACGTACGAGTATGCGAATGCACGGCAGGACAAGCACACGCACGGAGGCCACTCTGTATGGTGTTTGCATGTGATGCGTGTGTGTCTAATATTTTTGACTTCGACAGTCCACCCTTTGGCAGTCAATAATTAACTGCCACGTATAACTAATAAAACTGAAAATATTACATATACATTATATACAAAGTTCGGGTGACCGGGGGAGAGTTGTAGGTGGGAAATGTATAGCCTAGTGGGATAGGAAAAGCATGTATGTATGAATTAATGTCTGAGGGGCATGTATCATCGTGCCGTATGTGTTCTAAGTAATCTTCGAGGTATTGCAAAGTATTCATTAAATCCTTCTCATCCCGTATTAAGGGTCTGTACATGGGCAAACAAACACTACCGAGCTCTTTTTGGGCAAGGGCCATTAGCCCTCTCCTTTCTGGCTTCTTATACCAACAAATGGGGAGCACATTTATCTGATGATACGTGGGGGGGAAACGTATGTGTGTGCTACTATATGTGGGAAACATTTATCGACTATGTGTGCCATTAACTGAAGGTTGCAGAGATGAGGGTAAGACACATAAAAATACATTCACATAAATTTGGGTGTTGTTGAGGTCTTTTCTGGTTGGATGTTTCTGGGTAGAGGGGAAAACAGAAAAAATGGTGAAAGAAACAGGCCATGAAATTAATTTGCAATCCGTATTATAACACTATTTCTATGGATGGGTCATAAATCAAATCTGCCACTGTTACAATGCCCTCGCTCCTTAGACTCAACAAATTTGTCCTGTGTTTGCACCGTGTCAAAATTCAAACACATCTGAATACCAGGCCGATAATTATGACGACACCCAAGGTACAAAGGAGAAACTTTCCCACACTCACAATTACATTTTGTGCCCACTCTCCTAACCCAGAGAACCATTTGAGTGGGTTCAACCATGAGACCCAGCCAGTCAATTCATTACCCACAGCCATCAAGGTAAGGTTGTGCTCCCTTCTGAACTCCCACTTTAACTGCAAGATCTCATCCATCTTTTGATCAATGATCTCCGTTGGGTCTTCAGTCCTATTCGTAATATACGTACAGCACTTCACACCATATTGAGTTGCCAGAGTAACACAGTACCCACCTGTCACAGCCGTGACATATTTCAAGACCATCCTGTGCTGGACCAGTTCCTTCTTGTAGGCTTGTAGCTCCCTATCCGTATACCTGAAGGTGTCATCATACATTTCAGTGATATTATCTATCAAGTTTGCCAGCGCATGGATGTACTTATAATTTATAGTTCCTCTGGCAGTACGGGTGATATTCATGGATCAAATCAGAGGCTGCGTGCTCTGTCCTATCTATGAGGTGTCTCTTGATGATGTGTTCATAGTGTGTATGAGTATAAGGAGTCTGAGTGTTGCGGTGAATGTCTTTAATTTTGTCATGTGCTATGGTCATAACCTCTGGTAGTACTCTGCCAATATAACACAGCCCTTCAGAGCTCGGAGTAAGCCACTTGTACGCTTTCCTTCCACATATGAAGTAGGCATCGTCTGAAAGAACATAAAGGACAAAATGCAACAAAACCATCTCACATATTTTCCTTATAAAGAAACCGGTACCCAGTTCTCTCATTTGCTCAGTACAAGTGTCGGGCTGGATGAAGTGGGCACAATACCCCTGCAACACTTTTCCAGCCCACATGGTATTGATCCCACGTGGATACCTATACTGAAAATACTCCCCACTTGTGGCTATCTTACGTACAAGTTCGGAGTCGATAGATATTTTATCAGCTCTGTGTGAAAAGGTCATTGTCTGGTTATTCTATGTCACTTCCCAATTTCCTGGTTTCTGGAAATTGGACATGTTAAAGCACAACAGTGACCTATCTACATGGTACTGGTGGAGCTTCAAGCTAGGGGGCCTAGATATATTGAATTTCTTGTCCACCGGTTTCTCACCCCGTAATTCGAGTACCTCATCTATCGTTAAAGGGTATGGCACTAATCCCGACTTACTCTGTCCTTGAGGTACCTGTGAGCATACCCAGCATTCTGTTTGGTTTAAGACCGTACCCACTAATGAGTGGTAATCACGCAAAGGATGCCCGCCAATGTCGATTTTACTGTTTGACTGACATCTCTGGATGCACCCCTCTGCGACTATATTTTTGCAAATGCTTACATATGCAGTATTCATCAGACAATAACCCTTCACATTGCCTCCGAGCTCCATGACTACCAGATCTCTTACTGATACGAGCCTTGACCAAAGTGATACGCTGATCCTGGGGTCCTACGAATCCGTACTCTCCATCAGAACCCATTCCAGATCCTTACTCGACGTCTCGGGTGCCGTCACAAAAACAGATTGTCCTGATCAAAAACAGAGTCACAAGAAAAAGCCACAACACAGTCTCTTGGTGTGGATCCATTTCATTAAGGAGCAAAAACATGAAGATAAAAAAAAAGTAAAATGCAGTGGGGGGTGAAAAAGAAAAATGGTACGACAACCGTCCTTGATTTTGTTGCTCTCCACGTTCAGGTGCCGTCCAACAGTCCTGCCTCTTAACTTTCCCGGAACAGATTCTCTAGTAATATGAGGTTCTCTTCACCTTTCTCTTTGTCACAAATTTTCTCCGGGTCAGCGACCTTCTTGCAGTGGGATGAGTGGACCCAAGTCTCTCTCTTGGCAACCTTTAGTGCTGTCGTGCTGGTCAACAAAACTTGATACAGTCCTTCCCACCTGTCAATGAGGCAACCTGAGCGTAGAAAATTTTTAATCATCACATAATCCCCAGGTTTAATGTCATGACAATTACTGTTTGGTAGGTCAGTAATAGCCAGTTTTAGATTCCTTTGCTGGTTTCTCAGTTGCTGGCTCATCCTAACCAAATATTGCACAGTTATTTCATTATTGCACTTCAAATCATCCTGGGGGTCTATAATTACATGGGGTTGTCGTCCAAAAAGAACTTCGTAGGGTGATAGGTTAAGTGGTGACCTGGGAGTGGTTCTGATGCTGTATAACACTAGTGGCAGTGCTTCTGGCCACAACAATCCAGTTTCAGCCATCACTTTGCTCAGCTTGTTCTTAATAGTGCTGTTCATTCTCTCCACCTTCGCACTTGCCTGTGGCCATTACGGAGTATGCAGCTTACTATTAATACCCATCAGTTTGCACATGACCTGAAAGACTTCACTTGTAAAATGGGTATCCCGATGACTTTCAATCATTCTAGGGATACCATATCTACACACAAATTCCTGCATGATTTTCTTTGCAGTGAACATGGCAGTATATGTGGCAGTGGGGAATGCTTCTACCCAGTTTGAAAAGACATCGGTACATACTAACACATACTTTAAATTCCTACAGGGTGGTAACTGTATGAAGCGAATTGTATTACCTGGAAAGGTTTATCTGTAGGAGGGATATGTGATGGCTCCGTTGGTATTGTCTTAGCAATATTCTTCCTCAAGCAAGTAAGACATGTCATTGCTTTCCTACCTGCATGAGAAGAGAACCCTGGTGCACTGCAGTAGGCTCTTATCAATTTGCACATACCTTCCTTACCCAGATGAGTCAGACCGTATGCCACCTCAGCTAGGCTCGGGAGATATGCCCTGGGGGCCACTGGCTTACCGTGTCCATCTGTCCAAAGTCCTGAGGACTCCTGACCATATCCCTTTGCCTTCCAGACCACCCTCTCCTGTAGGGAACACACATTTTGCATTTCAATTAACTGTTGCATATTTACCATGTTAAATGTCATCAGTTGTGTGATGTTGGTTTGCGTGATGGTGCTTGCTGCTGATTTTGCAGCTCCGTCTGCCCGGTTGTTTCCAAGTGAATTTGGGTCTTGGTTGTAAGTGTGTGCTTTACACTTGATAACAGCCACTCTGTCTGGTTCCTGTATGGCTGTCAGAAGCTTCTTAATGTGTGACGCATGCGCTACAGGTGTGCCAGCTGCCGTCATGAAATTTCTGAGGCGCCACAGGGCCCCAAAATCATGCACCACTCCAAAGGTGTACCTAGAGTCCATGTATATATTAGCTGACTAAACCCTTTGCCAACTCACATGCTCTGGTCAGTGCTACCAACTCAGCAACTTGTGCTGAGTGAGGTGGACCAAGGGGATCAGCTTCTATGTTACCTTCATCATCTACAACTGTGTATCCGGTGCACAGGTCTCCCAATTCCGTCTGTCTGTGGCAACTACCATCAGTGTAGAAGGTAAAGTCTACGCCTTCCAGTAGGTTGTCACTGATGTCAGGTCTCGCAGTGATGGTCTGGTTCAGGTATTCCATACAATCATGCGTATCAGTGTCTACACTAAATCCTCCTTCACCATCATTCTCATTCTCCACCCTTTGTGCATGACCAGGCACACTCGGCAACTAAGTTGCAGGATTTAGTGTGCTGCACCTCTTTATGGTGATGTTTATAAGGGCCATCAGTGATAGTTCCCTATTTGTAAACCGAGCAGATGAGAAATGTCTGGTTTGGGCAGAGTTTAGCAAGGCTGATACTGCATGTGGTGTATGGATGGTCAAGTTGTGTCCTAACACTACGTCCTTGCTTTTACTTACCAACAATGCTATGGCTGCAACACTTCGTAGGCAAGTGGGGAGAGACCGTGCTACAGTGTCCAACTGTGCACTGTAGTAGGCTACTGGTCAGCTGGCATCACCATGTTTCTGTGTTAAGACTCCTGCCGTGCACTCAGCGCTTTCAGTACCATACAATTCAAAGGGCCTCTCGTAATCTGGCATTCCCAATGCTGGTGCTTGTGACAAGCACTGTTTTAGTCTCTCAAATGCCAGTTCGGCCTCTTCTGTATGAGAGACCCGTTCTGGTTTGTTCGAGGAGACCATTTCTTGCAAAGGTAGTGCCAGAATAGAGAACTCCGGAATCCAATTCTGACAGTACTCACACATTCTGAGGAAAGAGCGGATTTGTTGCTGAGTTTGCGGCAGAGTCATGTTGCAGATGGCCTGTATTCTATCAGTGGTCAGGTGCCTAAGTCCTTGCTTCAAGCAGTGTCCCAAGTATTTAACCCTAGTCTGATACAACTGCAACTTATCCTTTGAAACCTTGTGTCCTGTCTGGGAGAGATGAAACAGAAGTTGTTTAGTGTCTGCCAGGGACGACTCGAATGAGTCAGAGCACAACAACAAGTCATCAAAATATTGTATTAGCACAGACCCACTCTCATGTTGAAAAGATTGCAAACAGTCATGTAAGGCCTGGGAGAAAATACTTGGGCTGTCAATGAAACCTTGGGGAAGCTGGGTCCAGGTGTACTGTTCTCCCCTGTAGGTGAAAGCAAAAAGGTATTGGATGTCAGGGTGGAGAGGGACAGAAAAGAATGCAGAACAGAGATCAATGACAGTAAAGAACTTAGAAGTGGAGGGAATCTGCATGAGGATGACAGCTGGATTGGGCACTACGGGGAATTGACTCTCAACTATCTTGTTTATCCCCCTTAGATCCTGCACTAGCCTGTAACCCCTCCCCCCACTCTTTTTCACAGGGATGATGGGACTGTTGGCTGTGCTGGAATTCCTGACTAGGATGCCCTGCTGTAGCATCCGTTCTATGATGGAGTATACTCCTAATTTCATCTCTGGTTTCAGATGGTATTGTGGGATTTTTGGAGCTATCCTGCCATCTTTTATTTGTACAGGTTGAGTATCCCATATCCAAATATTCCGAAATACGGAATATTCTGAAATACGCACTTTTTTGAGTGAGTGTGAGATAATGAAGCCTTTGTTTTTTGATGGCTCAATGTGCACAAACTTTGTGTAATACACAAAGTTATTAAAAATATTGTATTAAATGACCTTCAGGCTATGTGTATAAGGTGTATATGAAACATAAATGAATTGTGTGACTTTAGATACACTTTGTTTAATGCACAAAGTTATAAAAAATATTGGCTAAAATAACCTTCAGTCTGTGTGTATAAGGTGTATATGAAACATAAATGCATCCTGTGCTTAGACTTGGGACCCATCACCATGATATCTCATTATGGTATGCAATTATTCCAAAATACGGAAAAATCCTATATCCAAAATACCTCTGGTCCCAAGCATTTTGGATAAGGGATACTCAACCTGTAATACTACTGGGGCTGCATTCGACATCAATCCAGTGTCATGTCCATCTTTGGTCCAAAGGGAACCCGGTATTCGCAAGATCATTTCCTCTACCTGCGATAGACATGTGTATATAACGGTGGAGTGTAACATTAGCCTTTGAGGGCGGTCTAATATATCTTGTACCTCCTGTGCATGGTTCTCAGGGATATCTAAGAACACAGCCTCAATGGTACAGTATATGACACACCGCATTTTACACAATAAATCTCTGCCAAGCAAATTAGTCGGAGCTGATGCAGCCAACAGGAAAGAATGTTTGGTTTGCAAGGGCCCTATCGTAATCTCTGCAGGTCTACTCAAAGGGTATTGTTGCACCTTTCCCATTACTCCCATTGCCGAAATCATTTTACCCATAGTTGTAACACCTGTGGTTGAATTAGTACTGATCTGGCCACCCCTGTGTCTACAAGAAAAGGTAGTGGTACACCAGCTACATCAACCGTGATCTCAGGTTCACTTCCAAGGCCAGCAATCAATTTCACCGGCTGCAGATTACAGGTATGACCTAACCTCTATTGTGTAGTGGGACCCTCCCACAGGGCATTGGCAGCTACAATATGTGCAACTGTGTAACTGTGGGTTTTCGGGGGTCTACCAGTCCCTCCTTGGTGGGTACCTCCTTGTTTCCCCTCTATGCGGCTCATAATCCCTTCTATGTGTTCCCTGATCCCAACTATGTGTCTGGTAACGTGGTTCGTATTCAGGTCTAGGGGGTCTATATACGTTATGTGTCCCGTTACTACTACAATCCCTTGCAAAATGCCCTTCTCTCTTGCAAAAGAAACATGTTATTGACCATTTCTTACCATCAGGGGTCTGGGGTTTAGGTTTATGGGACTTCCCTGTAAGAGCCTGTATACTTACCATCATCAACCTATCCCCTTGCGACTCCCTGTGTTTACTGATGTTGCGATCATGCTCGATGGCAGACTCCCTTAGTACAGCTACCGTGATACCTCTCCAATTTGGCAGAGAGGTTTGCACTCTGCTCCACAGTGCCTCCTTCAGTCCATCCATTAGTACAGAGACAGCTATCTCCTTGTGGTTGGCATTTTCCATTATATAAGCTATCCTTATGTATCTAGCCATTTCCTGCAGTGCTCTATGGAAATACTCGGATGCCAATTCACTATCCTTCTGTCTTATGGAGAAAATTTTGTTCCACTTAACAACAGTAGTGAAATACAATCCTAATTGTATGTTAATATGCCTTACATTCTCCTGGTTGTACTTATCAGTGAGAGGCAATTCTACATCTAATTTACAATCAGTTATGGATTTTGGGATGTCAATATTGGAGGGTAGACTCGCTCTTAGCACTGTCTGCCAATCTTTGTTCATGGGCTCATGGGCTTTGCCCAATTCCTTAATAAATTTCTGGCATCCGACTAGATATTTTCTGGGATCGGGGAATTCTGACATAATTGACCTCAGTTCTGATCAGGACCAAGGACAATGCATTGCAATGTTCCTGATGGGGGTTACTCCCTGATTATCAGTTCTCCCATTGGGGACTTCAATCACCCTGACTGGATTTAACTCAACATCATTTCTATTTGTCTCTATAATACGGGGAGCTATTGTCCTTCATAATGGACGGTTCCGTACTTACCGGTGGACACGACCTCACTCGCCCCTGTACTGGGGGGCATCGCCACTGCTCTCACCGGTTGGGCCGTGCCCACCTGAGTTTCCTGTTTGATAGCTGCTAGAGAGAGTGCTGATATCGCACTAGGCTCGTCGTCTTCCTCAAAACCTTGGGGAAAATTCAAAACGGGATCAACTTGCAAGGGTTAGGGTTAACACATTGATTATGCTTATTGCTATCTTTTACCGACGTAACATTGGTTGTAGCCAATTTCTCCCCATCAACATATGGCGGTGGTGGTGCTTTAACAATCAATTTCCCGTCCGGTTTGGAACTTACTGTGCGAGCCAGTTCCCTTTGCACATCTCCCTCTTGTTGCCACAGATTTAAACAGTCAGTGTGTCTGATCCTCTGTTTCCTAGATTTGATCAGACATATCCTAATCCTTATGCTCTGCAGAACATCTGGTTCAAAACTACCCACCCTAGGGAATGATGCCCTATCATCAGCAGTCATACGTACCCATTCATCACAAAAAGCCTCCGCGTGTGGACCATACTTCCCACACATTATCAACCTTGCTGACCCCCCGGGCTGCAGCTCTCCAGCCTGAACCCTGGCTGCCGAACACCTTCTGCTTGTGCAATTGGATCCCATTGCATACTTTTTAAACACAATACTCAACTGCACAATGAAAAACTCTGAAAGTCAACCTAGCGCTTTCACTCGCTCCTGCGCACGCTGGCCTCTACTCCGACTCACTCCAC
Organism: Pseudophryne corroboree; assembly: GCF_028390025.1. Lineage (NCBI taxonomy): Eukaryota > Metazoa > Chordata > Amphibia > Anura > Myobatrachidae > Pseudophryne > Pseudophryne corroboree. Next base: position 549,841,363 of record NC_086446.1, on the reverse strand, counting down.
CAGTGGAAAACCCCTGTGTACCCAACCTCGGACTCCTATCAGAACCTTCAGCACCGTAATTTCTTACGGTGTAGGTTCTGTTGGAATATTTACCTGAGAGAGCCAGCGAAAAATTCCTTTTCGGTATCTTTGCACTGGAATTTTTATATGGTGAGAAAAAGACTATCGATCACCTTTCCCAATGGATGTCCACCAGGGAGATTTCCTGAAGAGTGAAAAACCTCTTTGTTTACACAATCACGTCTGCGTATGCTTTACAAAGCACCTATGACACACCTGCGCAAAATAACGCAAATGGTATAATGTTGTGCTGCGTATAACACATGGACGTGTGGTCCAATCACACAGCGTATAGATAGTTGTTATCTTTCCGCCCTACGATCACTGGAGTCGAATTCACAAGCTGCGCTCCTCAGCCAGAGCGTAACACAAAAACCTTAAACTTCAATTCACAATCTATACTCTATCATGCTCCTGTGCAAGTTTCTTCACGTCTTGTGTACTTCTCTATTTATTAACGCAAGGTAGCAGACCTCATGTCACCGAGCCTCTGCTAACTCAGTGTTTCCATGGGATCCCGATTTCCAGGGTTCAATCCTCTCACTCTTACTTTCAGCTCACACAAATACAGTGTTTTTCTGTACAGAAAAATATCACTCCATTTGACTGATAGTTTTATCCCAGAGGTAGTACAGTTTAAACAAAATATTACAATAATCTGTTTTTGAAATCGGATAGTTATGTGTTATAGTATAAATGTATTCTATCCCACCTTAAATTGAAACTATTGTGTGATTATACTTTGCGCTTGTAACTCTATGCAACCTTGCATAAACACACGACCGTGCGTGTCTCTATGCGACCGTGCGCAACCCTGCACCACATGCGCACTTCTGTACGTTGTCCTCACGTACCGTTCCACGTGTACAAACGTGCGTTCGCAACTCAATAAACCACACTATCTCGATAAATGTGAGCGATAAATCTACTATTGCTCACTAACACACCACACAATTGTTCCGTACGCTCGCCGGAAGTCACCCCCATGGGCAATACTCTTTTGAGTGTAAACCTAAACGTTTAGACCAAACTGCGTTTTGTGTTTTACAATTACTCCCTTAACACACTATTTCAAATATATATAGCAAATAAATGTATCCGATTTCACACAGATCTATAATGACTGTAATAACTTATGGCAACAATATGTGAGAATGTATGCAAAGTATCGGTATGCTTTATGTACGCTTTCGCGCCAAAAAAATTTACATACAAATAATAAACGGCATTTTTTCCTGTTTGTCCCTTGGGTTACACAAGCACCTCTAAGACTATACAAAACAGACGTGGTCTATCAACACAAACTGGTTTCAAACACAATGCAAGGTTACTTAACATGCGTCTCCACCCTTTGTTGGTAGATCAAAGTCTGTTATGGCCTGCAAGTCTGTGAGTGTGAGATGAACTGGAGGAGCCCCCAATTGTTAAGTTTGATTAACTTTCAGGAAAGAAAAGCAATACCTTAAATGCACAAATGTTCAGGCCGCTGCGACCGCTAAGAGTGTTTGTGTAAAACCCCTATGAAATGCATACATGTTGCGTAAGCACGCTGACATGCTGTAAGCACAAAGTAGCTACACATGCGGTGGAATTCACTTTATAACCAATAACAGGAAAGGAATGCGACATCAATTGTATATGTAATGTTGAGGTCCAACCCAGCAACAAATATTTACTCAAAAGGGGGTACAACAGAAATACAATAACATAAGAGAAAAGGCTACAATCAATGATACATATGTTTGTTCGCCAACACCACCTGGTCCCGGTCCTCAGTCAATCTGTATAGATGACCTTCAGAGAATGTGTCTGACTGGCCAGGAGGCTTGGCTTTTATACAATAGTCCAAAGTGTGAAACAAAGGAAACTGTAATCTCTTCATCCATAGGTCAAAGGACTGGTCATTTACAGTACATGAGGGGTCATAGGTGGGTTTGACTAGGTAGGCGATGCCTGGTCCAGGTGCACTTGCAGATGTCCTCCACTGGGTTCCCGCCAAATATCAAGAGTACAGTTAATACAGTATGATATTAATATTATACTCCTGTGCATATTGACAACCCTGATTGTTCTGACTTCATTGAATCTCTTTACCTGACATTGGCTTGATTACTGGATTGCTCTCAGTCTGTTGCCTGCCACATACCTTCTCCAGTCCTTGATATTGTAACGATCCTTGACTACTCTAGTTTATTGCCTGTCCAGACTCTGTCTTGGATTGACTCTGGTTCGCAGTCATGTTTGGTCCCCTAGAGATGTGACCAACATAGAGTAGCAGCAAAGTCCATATTCTATTGCAGGGCTTACTGGTTTAGGCCTGCTCTAGATTAGACTCCACACCTTTGGGATGGGTGGTCTTCAGTATGCCGAATGTCGGGATCCCGGCGCACAGTATACTGGTGCCGGGATCCCGACACCCGGCATACTAACAGATATTCTCCCACATGGGGGTCCACGACCCCCCTGGAGGGAGAATAAATAGTGTGACATGCCTAGCGCATCACCGTGCCCACAGCGTGGCGAGTGCAGCGTGCCTGCAAGGGGCTCCTTTGCGCTCGCCACACTGTTGGTATGCCGGCGGTTGGGCTCCCGTCACCGGTATGCTGGTCACCAGGAGCCCGGCCGCCGGCATACTATACTACACCTCTCTATGCGACCGTATAGATAGTTGTTATCTTTCCGCCCTACGATCACTGGAGTCGAATTCACAAGCGCACCTCAGCCAGAGCGTAACACAAAAACCTTAAACTTCAATTCACAATCTATACTCTATCATGCTCCTGTGCAAGTTTCTTCACGGCTTGTGTACTTCTCTATTTATTAACGCAAGGTAGCAGACCTCATGTCACCGAGCCTCTGCTAACTCAGTGTTTCCATGGGATCCCGATTTCCAGGGTTCAATCCTCTCACTCTTACTTTCAGCTCAAACAAATTCAGTGTTTTTCTGTACAGAAAAATATCACTCCATTTGACTGATAGTTTTATCCCAGAGGTAGTACAGTTTAAACAAAATATTACAATAATCTGTTTTTGAAATCGGATAGTTATGTGTTATAGTATAAATGTATTCTATCCCACCTTAAATTGAAACTGCTATTGTGTGGTTATACTTTGCGCTTGCAACTCTATGCAACCTTGCATAAACACACGACCGTGCGTGTCTCTATGCGACCGTGCGCAACCCTGCACCACATGCGCACTTCTGTACGCTGTCCTCACGTACCATTCCACGTGTACAAACGTGCGTTCGCAACTCAATAAACCACACTATCTCGATAAATGTGAGCGATAAATCTACTATTGCTCACTAACACACCACACAATTGTTCCGTACGCTCGCCGGAAGTCACCCCCATGGGCAATACTCTTTTGAGTGTAAACCTAAATGTTTAGACCAAACTGCGTTTTGTGTTTTACAATTACTCCCTTAACACACTATTTCAAATATATATAGCAAATAAATGTATCTGATTTCACACAGATCTATAATGACTGTAATAACTTATGGCAACAATATGTGAGAATGTATGCAAAGTGTTGGTATGTTTTGTGTACGCTTTCGCGCCCAAAAAATGTACATACAAATAATAAACGGCATTTTTTCCTGTTTGTCCCTTGGGTTACACAAGCACCTCTAAGACTATACAAAACAGACGTGGTCTAACAACACAAACTGGTTTCAAACACAATGCAAGGTTACTTAACATGCGTCTCCACCCTTTGTTGGTAGATCAAAGTCTGTTATGGCCTGCAAGTCTGTGAGTGTGAGATGAACTGGAGGAGCCCCCAATTGTTAAGTTTGATTAACTTTCAGGAAAGAAAAGCAATACCTTAAATGCACAAATGTTCAGGCCGCTGCGACCGCTAAGAGTGTTTGTGTAAAACCCCTATGAAATGCATACATGTTGCGTAAGCACGCTGACATGCTGTAAGCACAAAGTAGCTACACATGCGGTGGAATTCACTTTATAACCAATAACAGGAAAGGAATGCGACACCAATTGTATATGTAATGTTGAGGTCCAACCCAGCAACAAATATTTACTCAAAAGGGGGTACAACAGAAATACAATAACATAAGAGAAAAGGCTACAATCAATGATACATATGTTTGTTCGCCAACACCACCTGGTCCCGGTCCTCAGTCAATCTGGATAGATGACCTTCAGAGAATGTGTCTGACTGGCCAGGAGGCTTGGCTTTTATACAATAGTCCAAAGTGTGAAACAAAGGAAACTGTAATCTCTTCATCCATAGGTCAAAGGACTGGTCATTTACAGTACATGAGGGGTCATAGGTGGGTTTGACTAGGTAGGCGATGCCTGGTCCAGGTGCACTTGCAGATGTCCTCCACTGGGTTCCCGCCGAATATCAAGAGTACAGTTAATACAGTGTGATATTAATATTATACTCCTGCTCATATTGACAACCCTGATTGTTCTGACTTCATTGAATCTCTTTACCTGACATTGGCTTGATTACTGGATTGCTCTCAGTCTGTTGCCTGCCACATACCTTCTCCAGTCCTTGATATTGTAACGATCCTTGACTACTCTAGTTTATTGCCTGTCCAGACTCTGTCTTGGATTGACTCTGGTTCGCAGTCATGTTTGGTCCCCTAGAGATGTGACCAACATAGAGTAGCAGCAAAGTCCATATTCTACTGCAGGGCTTACTGGTTTAGGCCTGCTCTAGATTAGACTCCACACCTTTGGGATGGGTGGTCTTCAGTATGCCGAATGTCGGGATCCCGGCGCACAGTATACTGGTGCCGGGATCCCGACACCCGGCATACTAACAGATATTCTCCCACATGGGGGTTCACGACCCCCCTGAAGGGAGAATAAATAGTGTGACATGCCTAGCGCATCACCGTGCCCACAGCGTGGCGAGCGCAGCGTGCCTGCAAGGGGCTCCTTTGCGCTCGCCACACTGTTGGTATGACGGCGGTCAGGCTCCCGTCACCGGTATGCTGGTCACCAGGAGCCCGGCCGCCGGCATACTATACTACACCTCTCTATGCGACCGTATAGATAGTTGTTATCTTTCCGCCCTACGATCACTGGAGTCGAATTCACAAGCTGCGCTCCTTAGCCAGAGCGTTTCACAAAAACCTTAAACTTCAATTCACAATCTATACTCTATCACGCTCCTGTGCAAGTTTCTTCACGTCTTGTGTACTTCTCTATTTATTAACACAAGGTAGCAGACCTCATGTCACCGAGCCTCTGCTAACTCAGTGTTTCCATGGGATCCCGATTTCCAGGGTTCAATCCTCTCACTCTTACTTTCAGCTCAAACAAATTCAGTGTTTTTCTGTACAGAAAAATATCACTCCATTTGACTGATAGTTTTATCCCAGAGGTAGTACAGTTTAAACAAAATATTACAATAATCTGTTTTTGAAATCGGATAGTTATGTGTTATAGTATAAATGTATTCTATCCCACCTTAAATTGAAACTGTTATTGTGTGGTTATACTTTGCGCTTGCAACTCTATGCAAACTTGCATAAACACACGACCGTGCGTGTCTCTATGCGACCGTGCGCAACCCTGCACCACATGCGCACTTCTGTACGCTGTCCTCACGTACCGTTCCACGTGTACAAACGTGCGTTCGCAACTCAATAAACCACACTATCTCGATAAATGTGAGCGATAAATCTACTATTGCTCACTAACACACCACACAATTGTTCCGTACGCTCGCCGGAAGTCACCCTCATGGGCAGTACTCTTTTGAGTGTAAACCTAAACGTTTAGACCAAACTGCGTTTTGTGTTTTACAATTACTCCCTTAACACACTATTTCAAATATATATAGCAAATAAATGTATCCGATTTCACACAGATCTTTGATGACTGTAATACCTTATGGCAACAATATGTGAGAATGTATGTAAAGTATCGGCATGCTTTGTGTACGCTTTTGCGCCCAAAAAAATTACATACAAATAATAAACGGCATGTTTTCCTGTTTGTCCCTTGGGTTACACAAGCACCTCTAAGACTATACAAAACAGACGTGGTCTAACAACACAAACTGGTTTCAAACACAATGCAAGGTTACTTAACATGCGTCTCCACCCTTTGTTGGTAGATCAAAGTCTGTTATGGCCTGCAAGTCTGTGAGTGTGAGATGAACTGGAGGAGCCCCCAATTGTTAAGTTTGATTAACTTTCAGGAAAGAAAAGCAATACCTTAAATGCACAAATGTTCAGGCCGCTGCGACCGCTAACAGTGTTTGTGTAAAACCCCTATGAAATGCATATATGTTGCGTAAGCACGCTGACATGCTGTAAGCACAAAGTAGCTACACGTGCGGCGGAATTCACTTTATAACCCCTAACAGGAAAGGAATGCGACACCAATTGTATATGTAATGTTGAGGTCCAACCCAGCAACAAATATTTACTCAACAGGGGGTACAACAGAAATACAATAACATAAGAGAAAAGGCTACAATCAATTATACATATGTTTGTTCGCCAGTGCCACCCAGTCCCGGTCCTCAGTCAATCTGGATAGATGACCTTCAGAGAATGTGTCTGACCGGCCAGGAGGCTTGGCTTTTATACAATAGTCCAAAGTGTGAAACAAAGGAAACTGTAATCTCTTCATCCATAGGTCAAAGGACTGGTCATTTACAGTACATGAGGGGTCACAGGTGGGTTTGACTAGGTAGGCGATGCCTGGTCCAGGTGCACTTGCAGATGTCCTCCACTGGGTTCCCGCCGAATATCAAGAATACAGTAAATACAGTGTGATATTAATAATATACACCTGCGCATATTGTCAACCCTGATTGTTCTGACTTCATTGAATCTCTTTTTACCTGACATTGGCTTGATTACTGGATTGCTCTCAGTCTGTTGCCTGCCACATACCTTCTCCAGTCCTTGATATTGTAAAGTGCCTTGGCTACGCTAGTTTATTGCCTGTCCAGACTCTGTCTTGGATTGACTCTGGTTCGCAGTCATGTTTGGTCCCCTAGAGATGTGACCAACATAGAGTAGCAGCAAAGTCCATATTCTACTGCAGGGCTTACTGGTTTAGGCCTGCTCTAGATTAGACTCCACACCTTTGGGATGGGTGGTCTTCAGTATGCCAAATGTCGGGATCCCGGCGCACAGTATACCTGCGCCGGGATCCCGACACCCGGCATACTGACAGATATTCTCCACGACCACCCTGGAGGGAGAATAAATAGCGTTACATGCCTAGCGTATCACCGTGACCGCAGCGTGGCGAGCGCAGAGAGCCTGCAAGGGGCTCCTTTGTGCTCGCCACACTGTCGGTATGCCGGCGGTCTGGCTCCCGGCACCAGTGTGCTGGTCGCCGGGAGCCCGGCTGCCGGCATACCATACTACATCCATTGGGATAACTTGAAACCAAGCTGACAAGGCCACCAAAACTTTGACAAGGTTAGTGGTGGTAAGTTTACTAGCAAAAGCATTAATGAGTTAATCAATCTACTGTAGAATGGGGGTAATTCCAAGTTGATCGCAGCAGGATTTTTGTTAGCAGTTGGGCAAAACCATGTGCACTGCAGGGGAGGCAGATTAAACATGTGCAGAGAGAGTTAGATTTGGGTGGGGTGGATTCAATCTGCAATCTAATTTGCAGTGTCAAAATAAAGCAGACAGTATTTACCCTGCACAGTAACAAAATAACCCACCCAAATCTAACTCTCTCTGCACATGTTAAATCTGCCTCCCCTGCAGTGCACATCATTTTGCCCAACTGCTAACAAAAATCCTGCTGCGATCAACTTGGAATTACCCCCAATATTGGCACAAAGAATGTAGTACTGAACCAACTGGAATTGTCATCTAAGCCATTCATTGCACATAGATGCATGGCTGTTTCTGATTGTACTTCCTGATTTCACCCACCCTTCTGCCACAATTTTAGTGCTGTACTAAATAGATCTGTGGGTTCCACAAGAAAAAAATAACTGGGAACTCTGTACAGGGCAATAAGCAAGTTAGTGAAAGTCAAATAGTTGATGTTAGTACAGCTTTTATCAGCTATGTTTTTTTTCCCCCTAAAATCATTATAATATTAGGCCAGGCTGATACTGCTAGGTAACTACAACTACCAACATATTCTGCTGCATAATACTTCTATAGGCCAGGATGATACTCCTAGGTAACTACAGTTCAACTACCAACAAATTCTGCCGCATTATACTTCTATAGGCCAGGCTGATACTGCTAGGTACAGTAACTACAACTACCAACATATTCTGCTGCATTATACTTTATAGGCCAGGATGATACTGCTAGGTAAAGTAACTACAACTACCAACATATTCTGCTGCATTATACTTCTATAGGCCAGGCTGATACTGCTAGGTAATGCAAATTGAAACATTATTGCATAGTATATCATTCTGAAGTACTTTATTTAGTTTTGAATTGTATGGACCCAGTTGTTATCTATGTGGTATACCTGTTTGTTTTTGTAAGGTAATTTACTGCCTGGCATTTTAGGGGGTGGGGTGTGGTTGGAGATTGCAATTATTGGTTTCACTTGCAGTATTTCTCTAGTTAAGTTCTATCCTGTAGGCTGTGGAAATCCGGTTGGCTGTGCATTTATTAACTGTGCATATTTATCAAAGTGTGATAAAATTGGCACATAACAGGAGCGTTCCATCAGCGTTCAATCGAAGTGAAAAAGAATGAATACAGAAGCACACCAATCTAACAAACGTAGAAAACGGAAGAACTACTGTAATAACAAATGTGAATCACTTACTCTTCATATCACTCACCTCCTCATTGTTGCATCTGATTAAATAGCATGGAACTACCTGACTTGGACATTTCAAAAACCATCCATTTCACCAACAAATGCTTGTATCTGTATTTTTGTAATTCATCTTTTATGCACAGCTGCACCAATGCAATTTTACCTACAAACACTTAAAAAAAACCTTACAGAATTACGATTGCTTTTTAACCCTCTCACAATCCTCTCGTTTCTTACAGTCCAAATACATTTCTGCACCCACTTTATCTACACTTTTAATTTACTTCAAACTAAATCTACAAACGTTGAGCCTACACTGCTTTTCTCACCTGCATTTTTGCGATTGTTCTGCTCTGATTCCCTTACAGCCTCCACTCCTACTTCCAGTTTCCCTTGACCTATTTACCTACTTAACACCATGTCAAGGTTTTCTTATACTCTCCACATCACTCAGTGTCTACCTAATCATGTATCTTGCCCTCTGTTCACACCTTTATCCTTGGTCTCTCCCAGTGGACCTCCTCAACCTCTCATGTGAATGGGAGCTCACTGGATCTGGTCTTCACTCACCGTTGTGATATTTCTGATTTTTACAACTCCCTATTTCCCCTCTCTGACCACCACCTACTCTCCTTTAAACTATCTCTCTCTGCTTCCCCATCTCTACCTCCAAAGGCTATCATCACTAAGTGTAACATTGAGGCTATTGACAACACATTCCTTTCCTCCCTGTTTGACTCACTTATCTCTCCTATTCTCTCTCTCTCATGCCCTGAACAAGCCACTTCTATATACAATGCATCCCTTACTTCTGCTCTTGAATCTGTTGCTCCAACAACCACTATTTACCCCCGCAAATTAACACCTCAACCCTGGCACACCAAATACACCTGATATCTGCAAAAATGCTCACGTACTGCTGAGCGACACTGGAGGAAATCACGCTCTAAGGCAGACTTCCTCCATTTCAAACTTATGCTCTCATCCTTCAGTGCTGCCCTCTCTCTTGCTAAACAGTCATACTTCAAGACCTTCATCTCCTCCCAGTCTTCCAACCCCCAGCGCCTCTTTGCCACTCTCAACTCACTCCTCTGCCCACCTCCACCTCGTCTCCCTTCCTCACTCTGACTTTGCCACTTACTTCACATCCAAAATTGACTCCATACATTTGGACATCACATCACACCAGACCATCAGCAACCAGCCTCCTCCCATCCCTTACCACCCCTCTCATCCCTCTCACCAATTGTGACATCTTTCTCCCATGGATCTGGTGAGGAAGTCATGACCTTCATTCGTTCCTGTCCCCTCACCACCTCCCCACTTGACCCTAGCCCCTCCTGCCTCCTCTGCTATCTCTCTCATTCTGCCTGTTCCCATCTCTCCCACCTTCTCAATCTCTCCCTCTCATCAGACACTGTCCCCTCTGCCTTCAAGGATGCACTCATCTCTCCTATAATTAAAAAACTTACCCTTGATCCAAAAACTTTCTCCAACTACCGACCCATCTCTCTCCTCCCTATTGCCTCCAAACTCCTTGGGCGTATTGTCTACAACTGCCTTACTTCCTTTCTTTCCTCACACTCACTGCTTGACCCATTCCAGTCTGGCTTCCGTCCTCTCCACTCCACTGAAACTGCCCTTACAAAAGTATGCAATGACCTGTATGATGCTAAATCTAATGGACACTACTCTATACTTATTCTTCTTGATCTCTCTGCTGCTTTCGACACTGTGGACCACCCTTTCCTACTGTAAATCCTTCACTCCATTGGTCTGTGTGAAACTGCCCTCTCTTGGCTGTCGTCCTACCTCTCTGACCATTCATTCTCTGTCTCCTCTCATGACTCCATCTCCTCCTCACTTCTGCTAACTGTAGGTGTACCCCAAGGTTCTGTCCTTGGTCCTCTTCTTTTCTTTCTCTATGCGTACTCTCTAGGTAAGCTCATTAGTTATTTTGGTTTCCAATATCATCTCTATGCTGATGACACTCAAATTTATGCTTCCACTCCAGACCTCTCCCCTGCTCTCCTCACTCATATCTCCAACTGTCTCTCTGCTATATCTGTTTGGATGTTCCTGCGCTTTCTTAAATTTAACATGTCTAAGACCAAGCTGATCATCTTCCCTCCCTTTCACATAATGTCACCTACAGTCTTATTATCTATTGATGGCACTACTATCTCCTCTAGCCCCCAAGTGCGCTGTCTTGAAGTAATCCTTGACTCCTCCCTCTCCTTTAAACCACACATTCAGCACCTCTCGCAAACCTGCCATTTTCATCTAAAAAAATATTTCCAGGATCAGACCCTTTCTGACCCAGGATGCTACTAAGACTCTTATCCGCTCACTGGTCATCTCCAGACTGGACTACTGTAATCTCCTCCTGACTGGAATTCCTGACAAATACTTCTCTCCACTCCAGTCTATCCTCAATGCTGCTGCCCGGCTCATTTTCCTCACCAAACGCACTACGTCCACCTCTCCTCTCTTACAAGACCTTCACTAGCTCCCCTTCCCTTTCAGAATCCATTTCAAGCTTCTCACACTCACTTACAAAGCCCCCACCTACTCCTCTCCCATCTACATCTCTGACCTTATCTCCCTTTGCACTCCCACCCATCCTCTTTGCTTTGCTAACGCATGCCGACTCTCCGGCCTACTGATACATTTTTCCCACTCCTACCTCCAAGATTTTTCACGTGCTACTCCATTTCTCTGGAATTCCCTACCTCTCCTCCTCAGACTCTCCACCTCTCTACAAAATTTCAAACGGGCTCTGAAGACCCACTTCTTCACCAAACCCAGCTAAATCTCATCCTAACCCTCTGTTCCACACTCTCTATGTAACCCATCTGTGTCACACCTGTCTGTCTACCCCTCCCCTTTAAAATGTAAGCTCTCATGAGTAGAGCCCTCTTTCCTCAAGTTCTTATCCTTTTTCTTACTTTAATAGTCATCAACTGCAGCAAATTCTACAGTCTTCTGCCACCTGATACTTATTCCAGTGTCATCTGCGATGTAGCTATGTTTATTTACCCTGTACTTGTCCTATTTTGTCATCAACTGTAAGTTGCTGTTTTCCTGTTTTGATTATGTATTTATGTACTCTGTAATTGGGCGCTGCGGAACCCTTGTGGTGCCATATAAATAAAGGATAATATTAATAATAATAGTAATAATAATAATTTTCAAATCATGCAGTATATGACTTTTTTTTAAGAAGATAATTCTCAAAAAATAGAAACAATACATCAATAAGCAAGCATCAAGTACTTCATATGTATGTATTAAGAGAGGTTTCCTATCAACTGTTTTCTAACCTTATTGTCCCTTTGCACATATGTTGGAAGTGACTATTCTTTAACTATCAAATCTCTCTCTCTCTCTCTCTCTCTCTCTATATATATATATATATATATATATATATATATTGTAACAGGAGTCTTGCTAGAATGTGCTCTGCTAAAAAAAATTCCACCAGCAACCAACTCCAGGATTGTGCAATAACAACAAATACCTTTTATTCAAGTTGTTCAAAAACTAAGATACACATACAACAAAGATCACTGTCTTTGGTATAAACAACCAGGGAGGTTAGGCCCTGCCTCACTTCCTCCTACTAAATAAGGAACCCTTCAGGTCCCAGCATCCTGACACTAGTGCCCCAGTCTTCCGGATCCAACTGTCCCTAGCAGGCCTATCACCTGGACATTAACTGCCTTCAGGAGCACTGACTAATGGGAGAGACTCTTCTTTAAACCCAGCACCCAGGTGCTGGCTGATGAAGTAGCTTCTTGGGCTAAGAAGCCTATAAGACCTGGTCTGGGCCCAATGGATGGGAACACGGTCCATCCACACTTCCCATCCACCCCCAGGACCCTGTGTGTTGCTTACAGGTGGCAAAGTACCTCTCCTGCCACAATATATATATAAAGATAAGCAGTAGGCGGCACTCACGGCTCCAGAAAAGAAATACTAGGATACGCTCTGATAGTATCAACGTTTCAATGTTTGTAATCAAACATTGTCATCAGGACCTGATGAAAATGGTTGATTATAAACATTGAAACGTTGATACTATCAGAGCTTATCCTGGTATTTCTTCCTGGAGCTGTGAGTGCTGCCTACTGCTGTTCTTCATACATTTGGGAAGTTTGTCTCCAATGAAGGGCACCGGCCAGTACCTGTTTCTTTATTAGCCACAGAAAGGATTGCCGCATTCCATTCATTTATATATATATATGCGAAAGCCCTCACTCACTCACTCACTTACTGATTCTCTTGCTTCCCAATATGTTAGGAAGATTAAATTTAATATACTGTAGGTATTCTGCAGGTGGTAAATAGGAAAAAGACATAATGACATAATTACCAATGCGTGGCTTGCATTGCGTGAAACTATAATGCCCAAACGGACAATTGGATCAAAATTTAGATTGCACCTCCAGTGTGTAGAACTTAATAAACTATTAAAATGGTCCTGTCACTTTTTACCGTATCTGCTACGGGTGCTCCTCGGGTAATGCCAAGAACGATAGATTCATATTTACTTACATTGAGACATCTCAAATTTACATATCACATTGTTAACACTCATTTTTATTTACAACCATGAAAATAGTAAACTACCATGCAAATAATGGGTAGAACAGCTAGTACTGAATATTAATGTTGTGAGCTTTGTTGATTTATGTTTCATCACTTTGGCAGACCTCTGGCCTGTTACATTTATCGGATGCTAGCTATTCTGTATGTTTGCAAATAAACTAAAAAGTGGTCTTGTCAGTATTCCTCTGATATGTATTTCTTTATAGTGTTAATGTGGCATATAAGAATAAGGGTTTGATATTTTATCTTTTTAAAGATCATACAAAATAGATTTAATGCATCAATAGGCTACATCAAGTATAAAGCTTGCTCTTAAAAAATTAAATTGACATCTTTTGTCTGATAACTTTTAGAACGTAATCAATTAAGTTGAAAGTATGCTAACATTAAAAAGTTGAACTTTAATGTTCTGTAGTTATTAAATGCTGAGCTGGTCTCATAGCTTTAAGTAAATAAATACAGTAAATGTTCCTTCTGTGTTTTATTTTACATTAATTTCCATTAGTTATTTTTCTGCAGACAGCCCAGCACACCGTCCACGAGGACGATTTGGTTAGCTACAGATGTGTCCTACTTCATCTTTAGATGTGTCCCAGGTTTCATAATTGATATAGTAAGGTATACTGCAAGGTCAATAGCGTTTTAGAGTCCAATGCAGCTTGGTGGCATAGAAATTAAGCTTGGGAGAAGGTGCCGAGGTGAGTTAGTGTTTACACTGCCTGAATGTGATTGGCTGGATTATTAGGGATCATGGTCCACTAACACAATATTGTTATCAGTGCTGTAGTTTTTCATCCAGCAGTTAACCTGTGTATTGTATGGCATGGATTCTCTCATGGCATTCAATAAGGATGCCACACCATGGCACTCTGACTGGGAGGCTTGAATGCCGCGTTATGAGCAAAGAAGTAAGAGGACTTATCTGTATATATAATTACCAATCATCCGCTTGATATACCTGGGCAAGTGTGTAGGCATCTAGATTTGCCATCCCAGTTATGGTCGCTCCTGAGACCACTTAATAAGCCAGCTTCCCTGTTGTCTATACGCACATGCAGATGAAACTATATAACTGTTCGGTTAGATATATCGTAATCGGCTGTGCAGCAGGGCTGACCAGATATGTCTGTGAACAGGGATGGACTGTGGTTCTTTATCAGCCTTGGTATTGTAGTGGCATGCATGCCTATGACACTCTTGACTAGGGGGCGTAGTCACAGCTCAAGATGTGTGGCTTCAGGGTACACGGCCATGTCTCTATGTGTCGGACAGCTGAGCAGAGTGCTGGGAGGTGGAGCTGCTTGGTCAGCCCCTGTCTCCATGTGCTGGGCAGCCAAGCAGAATGTTGGAAGGCTATGCTGCCCAGCCAGCCCTGGTCTCTGTGTGGCCGGACTGGCCCATCAGACCATCTGCCTTTCTGGCATTGCCAGAAGTGCCGGGTGGCCAGTCCATCCCTGTCTGTGAATGACGTCATTCACACACATATCTTCTGAACACACACATAGATGTACTATGCAATATATAATTCCATGGCTGAACAGATGATATATATTGCATAGTGTGTATAGTGCATTAGGCTTCCCCTATTGTCTGCATTGGAAGAGACCATTTAAATTGAGTTTAACACATCACATTTCAAACACTGTTAGATCCATTTTAAACTGAGCTCCGTATTAGTGCTTATAGGTGGTCATTCCGAGTTGGTCGCTCGCTAGTTGTTTTTAGCAGCCGTGTAAACACTATGCCGCCTCCCACTGGGAGTGTATTTTAGCTTAGCAGAAGTGCGAATGAAGGGATCGCAGAGCGGCGGCAAAGTTTTTTTGTGCAGTTTTAGAGTAGCTCAATACCTACTCAGCGCTTGCGATCACTTCAGACTGTTCAGTTCCTGTTTTGACGTCACAAACATGCCCTGTGTTCGCCCAGCCACGCCTGTGTTTTTCCGGGCACGACTGCGTTTTTCCGAACAGTCCCTGAAAACGGTCAGTTGACACCCAGAGACGCCCACTTCATGTCAATCACTCTGCGGTCAGCAGTGCGACTGAAAAGCTTTGTTACACCCTGTGTGAAACTACATCGGCCATTGTAAAAGTATGTCGCGTGTGCGCAATGCGCCGCATATGCATGCGCAGAAGTGCCGTTTTTTGCCTCATCGCTGCACAGCGAACGAATGCAGCTAGCAATCAACTCGGAATGACCACCATAGACAGGGTAGAAGGGGCTGGCGGATAATTTAGCCAGGGGGGAGGGCGCACTGATCTATGAGCACCAGCCCATAAATAGGTGTTTTAAGGTATAAAAGACAGATGCAATATAATTTACAAATTCAGACCCCTTGTCTGCTAGAATTACTGCTTCAAAGGAATGCTTTTCCCCGAACAGTATACTGTAGCTTTTCTTTTGTGGGATTCTTAGACTTGACCCATCAAATGTTCAGTGGACTCCAATTAGGAAATAAGAAATGCTTTATGCAAGATTTAATATAATCCATGTACAAATCAGACAAAACTTTTATTGCATGTCAGTCCTTGTGTGACAGAAATTTGACCTTTGGACTGCCTGCTTCAGTACAGTATATGTAGGTAGTATGAGTAAATGAGCACCAGTGGTCAGGGCCGGACTGGCCCACATGGGTACAGGGGAAATCCCTGGTGGGGCCCACTGCCTAAAGGCCCACCACCTCCTTTATGGTTCAGGTTCCAGACTAATTATACGTCATACAGGTTACATCATACAGTAGTTGCCTGCCCTCCCTCATTCTTCAGGAGACTTCCTGAAATAGCAGCAATCTCCCTGGCTCCCTGAATAGACCAGCGATCTCCCAGATTGCACCTCACCCACATTATGAAGCTGTTACATTCTGGGAGGGGGAAATAAATCAGAGATACATATACTGTATTCAAATGAGCTCGTAAGTGCTATTTCCCTGCATTGGTTATAAGGCACAATGGGGCAGATGTATTAACCTGGAGAAGGCATAAGGAAGTGATAAACCAGTGATATGTGCAAGGTGATAAAGGCACCAGCCAATCAGCTCCAATATGTAAATTAACAGTTAGGTTCTGACTGGCTGGTGCCTTTATCACCTTGCACTCTCACTGGTTTATCACTTCCTTATGCCTTCTCCAGGTTAATACATCTGTCCCAATGATCTCTATGGCTACGCGCATTTTAGATAAGGTTTCTTGTGGCCACTTAATATATGGAACCTCTTGTAAAGCACAATACACAAACAAATCCTGAAAAATATCAGTGTCTTTTCTCCAACACATAGATCTTACTAACTTTGGGGCTCATTTACATTTGGATGTAAGTCATTTTTATGACATGCCTCTCAGATGTAGCAGTACACGTCTGCAATGATAGGTGTTACTTTCACAATCTCCCTGAAAAGTTTTTTCAAAAGTAGGCAAGTATGTGTTACATTCAGCGGTGCGTGTGGGCGGGTACAGGTGGGTACGGCGTACCCTTAGGAATTTAGCCGTGGGTACGCCCTACCCATCGCCGACGGGCTGCCGCACCCTCCCTCCGCTGCTGCTCACCGCCGCTGCTACTTGAGGGGAGGAAAGCGCAGCATGCGCCTCTCCTGCCCCTCAGTGTCTCCCTTCAATTCAGCGCTGGCCCGTGAGCCAATCAAAGCTCATGGACCGGCAGCCAAGGCTCCTGATTGGCTGCCAGACTGTGAGCTTTGATTGGCTCACGAATCGGCACTGAACTGAATGTAGACACCCGCACCGCCGCCGGAGACTGAGGGGCAGGAGAGGCGTAGGCTGCACTCTCCTCCCCTCACACAGGACAGCAGCAGCGGTGAGCAGCAGGGGAAGGGGGGCATGTGTACTTGGTACTGGGGGCATATCTGGCACTGGGGGGACATGTGTATCTGGCACTGGGGGCATATCTGGCTCTGAAGGACATGTGTATCAGGCACTGCGGGCATATCTGGCATTAATGGGACATGTGTATCTGGCACTGGGGGCATATCTGGCACTGGGGGCATATCTGGCACTGGGGGGACATGTGTACCTGGCACTAGGGGCATATCTGGCACTGGGGGGACATGTGTATCTGGCACTGGGGGCATATCTGGAACTGGGGGCATATCTGGCACTGGGGGGACATATGTATCTGGAACTGGGGGCATATCTGGCACTGCGGGGACATGTGTATCTGGCACTGTGGGCATATCTGGCACTGGGAGCATATCTGGCACTGTGGGGGCATTTCTGTATCTTGCACTGGGGCATATCTGGCACTGGGTGGACATGTGTATCTGGCACTGGGGGCATTTCTGTATCTGGCACTGGAGGCATATCTGGTACTGTGGGGGCATTTCTGTATCTGGCACTGGGAGGCAATGTATATCTGACACAGTGGGGGCATTTGTGTATCTGGCACTGTGAGGCAATAAGGCAATGTATATCTGGCACTCTGGGGGCATTTGTGTATCTGGCACTCTGGAGGCATTTGTGTATCTGGCACTGTGGGGCAATGTGTATCTGGCACTGGAAGGCAATGTATATCGGACACTCTGGGGGCATTTGTGTATCTGGCACAGTGAGGCAATGTGTATCTGGCACTGTGGGGCAATGTATATCTGGCACTGTGGGGCAACATGTATCTGGCACTACTGGGGTCATATGCATATCTGCCCCTCCCCCCATATATGTATCACGCCCCCATTTTCATTGGCCACGCCCATGTGGCATTTGGCCACACCTGTTTTTGCTGCGCGCTCCAACAGTACCTATAAGACATTTTTTCTGCTTGCACCACTGGTTACATTATATTGCACAGGACATAGTGTATTTTCTACAGTGCATTAATCTGGTAAATTATCATGCATGGAATATTTGAATAAAGGGGCCCAAACTATGCACTCTTTAATGGTTAGCCAAGCCTCTGTGTTGGCTGGCCACCGCCCCTTCTCCCCCTTCCTGGAGGCTGGCAGCACCCTAAGCATGGCCCCCAACTTCTGCATTCCCCCGGTGGGCCCATCATGCCCTAGTCTGACACTGCCAGTGGTTAATATACGCAATTTAAGGTAGCTTAAGTAGACACAATCAGTCACGATAATGCGGCTGCTGCTATACAGTATGAGTGTGAGTAAAATGTTACTACAATATGTATTTAGGGATAATGCTGTTACAAACATACAGTAATGCTGTATAATGTATGTGGGGAAACTGTTATTGTAATTGTTGTGTGGTTTATTTTTCAACCAATTACTGTAGCTTGCCGTCTTAACTGGCTCACATTTCACAAATTTTATTTTTTAATTCTTATTAATAGAATTTAAGTAAGGTTAGAGTGTCATTTTGAAAATATAAAATATAAAACATTTTGAAAATATGAATATATAAGAAATGATGGCAATTTAAATATATAACAATGTATTTAAATATTTTATATATAGTGCATGGAGACTGATAACACTACTCAACAGCTATTTTGCATCTGCCATGTATATGAATTTCCATTTATATTTTGTACATAAAACCCAAATATATAATCAGAAATTTGGTATCACATCAGGTTTTTCAGACATTTCCCTTCTGCCTGCGCTATGGGGTACACACCCTGCCCAGACTCCTGATCCTCTATGTCCACAGAATCCCCCTCCTGGTACATATTTCTGTGAAAAAAAATGGGCATTAATTGAATTGGAGAAAAAAAATTAAAAATGTTTTGCAGAAAAATTTACCGCAGCTAATTGAATTTTATGATACAATGAAGTTAATCCATACCCAGTAGGAAACCAGGATTTTTAAAAATGGTTGGGTAAGTCTACAGTCTATTCAAACAAAATAAATGTTGTTTACATTATGTTTTATAGCTATATTTTGGAATAGTTAATAGGGTAATAGGGATCCTATTCTTTATTCCCGGATTACTGTAATGGTATCTTCTGGTAAACACAGAAACATAGAATTTGACGGCAGATAAGAACCACTTGGCCCATTTAGTCTGCCCCTTTTTTTTTTATAATTTTTTTCTCTTACCTTGCTTGATCCTTATTTCTTTGTAAGGGTATCCTTATGTCTATCCCATGTATGTTTAAATTGCTATGCTGCCTTAGTAGGGACATAGGCATTTCTATAATGGGTACACACTGTGCCCATATAGTATACTTACCCCTCCAGAGTCACTGCGCCCATATAGTAAATTTACCCCTCCAGAGTCCCGCGGCGGTGGCCCTGCAGTGTAGGCACAAATCACTTAGAAAATGGCCACTGCATTATGCCAGAGTCTACTAGCTGCTGGAGAGGAGGGGGACTGCAACGTAGGCTGCATGTGGGTACCCTCCTCTTTTAAAATGCTCCTGGGTAGGGGGGATGTTGTTTTTCACAACCCACTGCTTAGTTACGAAATCTGTGATAAAATGTCCATTCTATAGGGGAAGTCAATCATCTAACAGCGCAGACAGTTGAGGAGTTAGGAAAAGAAGCATTCTGCCTGATATTTAAAATAATTTAGTTATTTTATTTTAGTTCTATAAAGTTAGATAACGTCTATGGGGAAAAGGATCTAGGAGTTACTATTTCAGGTGACTTAAAGGCAGGTAAGCAATGTTACAAAGCAATGAGGAAGGCTAGTCAGATGCTTGGTTGCACAGGGAGATGAATCAGCAGCAGCAGAAAGAAAGAAGCAATAATGCCACTGTACAGGTCATTGGTTCGGCCTCATCTAGAATACTGTGTTGAATTCAGGAGGCCATATCTTCAGAAGATATTAATACATTAGAGACTGTACAAAGAAAGGCAACTAAAATGGTGCATGGCCTACATCACAAACATACCCAGGAAGACTAAAACTCTCAAAATGTATAATTTAGAGCAGAGAAGGGAAAGGGGGGTCATGATAGAAACTTTCAAATATATCAAGGGTTTTAACAAAGTCCAAGAGGAAAACATTTGTCAAATGAAAAGAAGTAATATGGCACAAGGACATGCACTGAAACTGGAGGTAGGTAAGTTCAGGGGAAATTTGAGGGAAAATTACTTCACAGAAAGGGTAGTGGACAAGTAGAATAGCCTCACATCAGAGGTGGTAGAGGCTAAGACAGTAGAGCAATGTAAACATGCATGGGATAGACGTAAGGATATCCTTACAAAGAAAGAAGGGTCAAATAAGGCTTGAGGTAAAAATATGGAAATAAAGGGTCACACAGGTCAAGTGGTTCTTATCTGCCATCAAATTCTGTTTCTGTGTAGATAATATGACTAGCTCTCGGAGAGATAAACTGACTAGCTCTGACCGGCCTGGTCCAAATCTAGGCATCTGACATAGGTTTAATAAAGGCCTTTCACTTCATTTTGCTATCCAAATAACCTCCAGTGTGCTGGCATTAATATGAAAATGATGTTTAATTTTCATTAATGGAACATGCTGCATTAAAGAGTGGTAATCTTGATAGTGTTTTTTTATGTCCCCTCTGCTAAAAATAACTAAAAACACACAAGCTAATTATGAATCTAACTGCTATGATTTTAGTTTTGCTAAATGTTAAGCAGTATTCTAAAGGAGATGGTAAAATTACAAATTCCTAATTAATTAACCTATAAACCAGGAATAGGTTAGACTGTGTTATATACAACCTTTACTGTCCCCACCTCCATCATTTTTGTAATGTCATTAATAATCATAAAATCACATAATAAATAACATTATTAGGGGTGGCACTGATAACTCCAAAAAATGCAAATAATGGTATTAAATCATACATTTTCTGTAGTTCTTTATATAGCTTGTATATCTGTGTGCGACCAAATTTGTATAAGACATCCTACAATGCAGTGGCCATGGCTTTTTTTGATAACAAGTTCCATTGTGCTTCATATTCAGACAGTCATACACATATCATATATACTGTACAAATGATGCATATCAAATGAATCAGAACAGCCTTGGGGTGTGATGAGTCAGTTAAAGTAGATGCATCTCGTGCTGCATGGCGTATTAAGGCTAGATGAGGACACATCTGTAACTTTGTGACAGTTATCACTTAGAAGTTTGATTAGCAGAGTAAATAAAGTGACTGTTTTACATTATTGTGGCTATATTGATTAGATCTAATTCCAATACTTGTCATGCTTTATAATTTAGTGTCATCTATTGCAATTCTATCATTTTGGGGGAGTGCATACTGTATAGTAGATTTTCTAATCCTGCTAGTCCCACTTCAGTTACTATTTCCTCACACATTATTAATGCCTAGAAGTTGTTGTTTCCATGTAACTACGAGCAATTATTGGATATGCCAACGTTTTATATAGACACTGCAATGGCTGTTCTGTTGCTATGAATCATTACTATGAAGGCAGTAATGTGTAGCCTGATTTCCCCCTGTCACTGCTGTGGTCTATTGTTTGATTGTAAAATGTATACTGTAGATTAAAAGACGCCATCTCCTTTGTATCCAGGAAGATTTTATTATATTTTATCTCATCTACGTGCAAGTTGCAATACTTAAGATGTTATGTTGTATCAGTTATACTATTCCAATGTCTTATGAATTCCACAATGACTTATTTGTGCAGTTAGAACGTTATTGCAAACATTGGTGGCCACTTCTGTCCGCATCCAACAACATGTCTAATAGTGATATATTTTGATTGTTGTATAGCCAAAGTAAATGCTCTACATCTATTTCAGCCCCTACCTATCCTCCAGTGATGGTGGTGGGGGGTGCTATCAGTGGCAGCTTTGATGTCCCATGGGCGGTAGGGGGTGTTCTATCTTATGCTCAGCATGCTGGACCTGGAGTAGTAATTTCTGATAATTACTCCTTTACTGCACAGATGGTGGGAGATGGGGCAGGAGGGAGAACGTTAAACTGTAGAAGGTGGCAATGAGCTGCATGAAGGGGCCCCAGTACATGACTTACAGAGTGGTAGAGGAGGTTTACTATGCAGAGGAGAGGAGGATAGTGGAGTGGGCTTAATATTTATAATTTCTGATGGGAGGGCAGCTTGCTTGACTGCAGATATAGAAAGGCGGTTATTGAGTTGGGTGCACAAAACCTGTTTGTTGAATTGATTATAGAAGTAAAACGTAGCTTTCATTGCTTATATTAATATTAGGAGGGTTCTTGTAGTAGGACACATACAGCAAAATATAGAGGTTAAAAACATGACATTTACAGACATATAAGTGATAAAGAATGAAAGGGTTGTGTAAAAAAGATTCTTAAAAAGTGGGGTCACCACAATGACTCCGGCAACTTGTATAATTATTTGTTTCTGTGTAAAATTTGAGCCACTTAAGATACTTAGATGAGTAGTACTTATGCGTACCTTGATGTACTGATGAGAAATTGGAATATTCAATATAATCACAGTTAGTCAGATATAGTACTTAAACTGTATTACATCCTATAAGGTGTACACATATATATGTGTGTGTGTCACACTCAGCTGACACTGATGTTTAGTACTGCCTCTAATACATGAATGCGGTAAATTGTATAGAATACCTCAGTTATGACCTCTTTCCCACACAATGAAAATATGGGGATGAGTTACTCTTTTAAAGATAACATTGACTGCATTATCACTGATAGTTAGAACATGAAAGAAAATGTGCCACTAGTGCCCTTATATTTACATTAACTGTGCATCCCCCATGTACTAAATCTAAGTTGATTAGAAATGCTTAAGATAAGTTCTTACACAAAATTGTCAATATAGGGGTACTCACAGAGGTACTGAGATCTGGGATAACATAAAGGTAAAGTATGAAAAAATATCAGCTAATTGCTGTGTATATGGGTGTTATGCGTCACCCCTTATGATAAATCCAAAGTAATCAGGATTGAGCCCCGTGTATTGACAGGGTTAACAAAAAGATATGGTTAGATGCCACAGTTATTGCTGTTTATAAATAGAAGCAGGGAATGTTTCCACTTATTCTGTTGATAATACACAGTCAACACTATTTATAAATAGAAAGAGAAATGTTTCCAAGTATCCTTAGACTGGTATTACATAAAAGCAACAATTGTTGCAACAATGATTCATGAAATGGATTGTGAAGTTTATAATGTAACACTTCACAGATGTGTGTAGAATTGGTGTCTCTTGTTATGAATGACACCGTTCTGTGTAAATAAATAACAAGCTGATACCTTTGCGAGTCATATGAGTATGTTCCTATTAGAAAGCTAATCGCTTTTATTATAAAGGTATAGAATGTATACGGTATGTGAAAATATCCACTTAAGAGATTATAAATGCTGATAAATCAGAGGTATTAGATCAATAATCAAATCAGCCGCAGAGGTCAGTTATCCCTATGGTAGAGTAAGGAGTCCTTCTAATAAGGATTGTGGCTAAAATGATTCCCGCTGCAGCTGACTATAGTAACCCCTGCTGTGTTTTATAACTTAAATCCATAACCTGCTGAACAATTCCTAGTCCATGCGGTTTTCATCTAGGCAGTACAGGTGCTAAATTAGCACAACATTGATATATTTACATAAAGTGCCAAATTGCCATTATAAATGACATCATACTAAAACATCTAATTCAGTGGTCTGGTTAACCACAGAAGCATGCCATCCAATTGATGAGGTAATTAATTCCTCTAATACAGATGTATGCTGGGGTGATTCCCCTTGCTGCTATCTTAAATGGTCCTTACTGGATTTCTGAACTCATGCAGACAGCTTGCTTTGCGAATCCTAATTAATATAGCTGTACTGAAGTCAGTGCTGGTGCAGGTAGATACATAAATATATATGACACGACATACAACATTGCAATCAATTTAAAGGAGTGTGGTGGCCCACTATGAAGCCGACATGCATGTTTCGCGTTCGGGCAGCTTTCACAAGGCTGGTGAAAGCTGCCCGTATAGCGAAACATGCATGTCGGCTTCATAGTGGGCCACCACACTCCTTTAAATTGATTGCAATGTTGTATGTCGTGTAATATATATTTATGTATCTACCTGCACCAGCACTGACTTCAGTACAGCTATATTAATTAGGATTCACAAAGCAAGCTGTCTGCATGAGTTCAGAAATCCAGTAAGGACCATTTAAGATAGCAGCAAGGGGAATCA
The DNA here is from genome assembly GCF_028390025.1 of Pseudophryne corroboree. NCBI lineage: Eukaryota > Metazoa > Chordata > Amphibia > Anura > Myobatrachidae > Pseudophryne > Pseudophryne corroboree. The sequence goes on along the minus strand of NC_086446.1, from coordinate 549,816,878 downwards.
CCCCAGCATACATCTGTATTAGAGGAATTAATTACCTCATCAATTGGATGGCATGCTTCTGTGGTTAACCAGACCACTGAATTAGATGTTTTAGTATGATGTCATTTATAATGGCAATTTGGCACTTTATGTAAATATATCAATGTTGTGCTAATTTAGCACCTGTACTGCCTAGATGAAAACCGCATGGACTAGGAATTGTTCAGCAGGTTATGGATTTAAGTTATAAAACACAGCAGGGGTTACTATAGTCAGCTGCAGCGGGAATCATTTTAGCCACAATCCTTATTAGAAGGACTCCTTACTCTACCATAGGGATAACTGACCTCTGCGGCTGATTTGATTATTGATCTAATACCTCTGATTTATCAGCATTCATAATCTCTTAAGTGGATATTTTCACATACCGTATACATTCTATACCTTTATAATAAAAGCGATTAGCTTTCTAATAGGGACATACTCATGTGACTCGCAAAGGTATCAGCTTGTTATTTATTTACACAGAACGGTGTCATTCATAACAAGAGACACCAATTCTACACACATCTGTGAAGTGTTACATTATAAACTTCACAATCCATTTCATGAATCATTGTTGCAACAATTGTTGCTTTTATGTAATACCAGTCTAAGGATACTTGGAAACATTTCTCTTTCTATTTATAAATAGTGTTGACTGTGTATTATCAACAAAATAAGTGGAAACATTCCCTGCTTCTATTTATAAACAGCAATAACTGTGGCATCTAACCATATCTTTTTGTTAACCCTGTCAATACACGGGGCTCAATCCTGATTACTTTGGATTTATCATAAGGGGTGACGCATAACACCCATATACACAGCAATTAGCTGATATTTTTTCATACTTTACCTTTATGTTATCCCAGATCTCAGTACCTCTGTGAGTACCCCTATATTAACAATTTTGTGTAAGAACTTATCTTAAGCATTTCTAATCAACTTAGATTTAGTACATGGGGGATGCACAGTTAATTTAAATATAAGGGCACTAGTGGCACATTTCCTTTCATGTTCTAACTATCAGTGATAATGCAGTCAATGTTATCTTTATAAGAGTAACTCATCCCCATAATTTCATTGTGTGGGAAAGAGGTCATAACTGAGGTATTCTATACAATTTACCGCATTCATGTATTAGAGGCAGTACTAAACATCAGTGTCAGCTGAGTGTGACACACACACATATATATGTGTACACCTTATAGGATGTAATACAGTTTAAGTACTATATCTGACTAACTGTGATTATATTGAATATTCCAATTTCTTATCAGTACATCAAGGTAGGCATAAGTACTACTCATCTAAGTATCTTAAGTGGCTCGAATTTTACACAGAAACAAATAATTATACAAGTTGCAGGAGTCATTGTGGTGACCCCACTTTTTAAGAATCTTTCTTACACAACCCTTTCATTCTTTATCACTTATATGTCTGTAAATGTCATGTTTTTAACCTCTATATTTTGCTGTATGTGTCCTACTACAAGAACCCTCCTAATATTAATATAAGCAATAAAAGCTACGTTTTACTTCTATAATCAATTCAACAAACAGGTTTTGTGCACCCAACTCAATCACCGCCTTTCTAGTTCTTCTTATGTGTCACTATATTTTGGTTGTAATTGGGTCGCACCCCCAGAGAAGCTCAAAGTCTGATTAAGACACACGTATATTGGGGTTCCAATTGATTTACTTATATACTAAGTCTCCAATATAAATTTATAAGTGTACAGATGTATTTCCCTTGTCTTTCTTGACTGCAGATATCTCAAGTACAAACCTATCACCCCCTCCTCCCCCCTAGCCCCATATACCTAATCTATCCCCCTTCCCCAGGGACATACACTATCCACCCTACCCAGCACTGTACCTAGGGTGGTGCTTATTCTGTGCATAGGCACTGTGGGCAGAGAACCAGCATGCCCATATCCACCATGACGCAGCACCCGGTGCCAGCCGCAGCACTGCGGCTGCACGCTGTTATGTATTTAACACTGCTACATACATTGACTTAAGCAGGCAGTGTTGCACCTGGATTCCTACTGTCAGCATTTAGCAGAGCATTTAGCTCTGGAACTCCAGCTTCCAGGTCACTGGCTTCCGGTCAAATGTTGATCTATTTGTTAAAAAAAGAGCTAGGAACACCTATAGTAATAAATATAACAAAAGAAAATTTCTGTGATTTGTATCTAAAGTATGAAAAATTAGAAACACCAGATATTAATCAGTGGTGGGAAAGTGCCATTTTAACATAATACATAGAAAATAAAATGATCCCCAGAGGTTTAAGAATCAAAAAGAAACCATATTTCAGTAGTCAAAATAAATAATTTCTACAACAAAGGAATGGAGCATTGGACTCATGTTCCTTCAAATTAATGTCACTAATTGTGAAAGACAGAGAGATATCAATTAAGGAAAGGGAACAGGAAATAGAGGATATAAAGAAAAAAATCAAACCCCTGGAGCACCTGGAAGATTACAGGAATTTACAAAGTCTAACCAAAAATAAATTATGGAAAAAAGAGGAAGAAGTCATTGAACAAAAAAAGAAGAAACACATCAGAGATCTGGAGGACTATAAGAAAGACTATAGAAATTGGCATAAAAAGAAGAACAGAGAACAACCATACAGATATAATAGTGGAACAGCAGAGAAAAGGGAGGAAACCAAAGAGCTTTTAGAAGATACAGGAATACCGAACAGATTTATGAATACAGAAGGTCCATCCATCAAGAACAGGATCAAAGAAACCTATCTAACAAACACTCCAATCTAAAGGACCCAGAGAGATTCAAAAGAGATGTGGATGAAGAAAGAAGAACATATTACTGCCCTGAGACAACATCAAAAAAGGAAGAACAAACAATAAGATGGGAGAAAGGGAGATACCCAGACAAAGGCACCATTATATAATTTTTTAAGAACCATACAAGAAATTTTTAAGAAGGGACCAGAAGAGAGACAAAACCAAATGGATCTAACTGCAAGAACATTGATGGAATGCCTGAGAAAAATAACAGAAAAAGAGCAAGTGGAAGTTGTCTCATCTGAAACAGAATCTGATGAAGCTGAAACTGATGATAATTTAGATGCTTTTATAGAACTGGTACAGATAAACCATTACTTCATGAATGCAAGAGCAATCCCAAAGAAAATGTCAAGTATTCTGGAGAGTCAGTGAAGGAAAAAATAATAAAAAGAAGTGTAACAAGCAGGGAACATGAGGAGGGACAAAAACAAAATCAAAGAAAGAAAAAGAAAGCAGGAAGACAATAAACTGTCCACCTCAGAAATAAAGGTTCTGACCAAAGGCCTAAAATTTGCTCCAACATACGAAATAAGAGAATTTGAAACCTTCATTGATCTTGAAAAATTCATACAGAAAATTACATTGAAGAAGTTCTTTAAAAGAAAAGAAAAATATAATATAGATGTACCACAAGGGCCAATGCAATTTTGAACATACAAATCTAAAAGAAAAGTCAACTTTTTATCCTCAACATTTAAAAGGTCCGCAACTGATGACCTTCCAAAAACCTGTGGAACAGGGTTTCAGGAAATTTAAGAAATTGGAACAAAGCAATCCTAAGAAAAAACAATACGGAAAAAGTAACATTTTGAATGCAGAAAAAAATGCCATTCATACACTACGAACAAACAATGGTATTGTGATAAAACCAGCGGATAAGGGTGGGGGAATTGTAATAATGGATAAAGTAAAATACATCACAGAAACGGAGAAACTACTTAGTTATTGCTGCACCTATAAAGAACTGAAAAAAGTTCTAACGAGGAACAAGAAATAATCAAAATACTGAGAAAATGTTTGGAAGAGAAAAATCCTTATGAAGAAAGAATATGACTTTCTATATCCAAGATGTCATAGATTTCTGGTATTTTACCTTTACTAAAGTTAGACAAGAATCAACAAAAAACCCCGGGAAGACCTATAGTGGCAGGCATAAGATCACTAACTGCAAATTTGTCAGGTTACATAAACACCTTACTACAACCAATGGTAACACAGTAACCAAATCATTTAAAAAATACTACACAAGTGTTAAAGATATTACAAACAGTGGGATGGAAGAACACCTACTGCATGGCAACGTGACATCAAATCATTATATATGTGCATCGAACACCATCAAGGATGTAGTAACACCAGAGAGATTCTGGAGGAGGATTCAAAACTACAACCAGCCCAAATAGACTTAATAATCACTGGAATAGATTTCATTTTAAAACATAACTACTTTTGGTTTCAAAGGAAAATTTTATAGTCAAGAAAAGGGAACAGCAATGGGAACAAAGTTTGCTCCAGTCTACGTAAACCTGTTCCTGTCCCAATAGAAAAAAGAAAGGATATGGAATAACAACATCTACCAAAAAAACCTAATCCTCTGGGCTTGTTATACAGACAATGTCATCATCATTTGGGATGGGGAAACAGAAGAATTGGAGGAATTCATCAACAGCTTGAACACAAACCAGGAAAACCTAGAATTTACCAGTGAGATTAGCAAAAACACCATTCATTTCCTGTATCATACAATTTACATTGATAATGGACATATAGAAACTAAAACATATATGAAGCCAGTGGATTGTAACAGTTATTTAGATGCTAGAAGCAACCATCACCCAAGCTGGCTCCCAAGAGGTCAATAACAACAAATCAAAAGAAACTGCTCAAAGGAAATAGAATATGAGAATCAATCAAGAATAATGATGAAAAATTTTGAAGATAAACACTGTAAAGCGAAGAAAGTGAATGAAGATAAAAAAAAATATGTAGATACCCTAAGCAGAAGATCACTCTAGGAATATAAACCAGAAAAATCAGGATAATCTGGAACAGAACCTACATTTCATATTAGAATATTAAACCTAGAGCAAAACTTGGAAACCATTCTTAATAAACATTGGCATGTACTGATGACGGACGAAGATCTAAAAGATATTCTACCTAAAAAGCCAAAAATAATTTATAGAAGACCACCAACTATAAGAACAAACCTTGTAAAAAGTCAAATAAATTAAAAAGAGAGGAAAAATGACACCTGGCTAAATAACAACAAGAAAGGCTTCTATTACTGCAGAACATGTGCAGCATGCCAAAAAAACGGAACACGTCAAACAAAGCAACAACAATAATTACATCTACCTCCAATGGTACAAAGCACACAACTAAAGATAAAATAACATGCCACATAAAGGGTCTAATTTATCTATTATCATGCCCGTGTGGCCTACAATATATAGGAAAGATATCTAAGAAACTCACCACAAGAATAAATGAACACCTGTGCAATATAAAGAACAAGAAAGAAGATCACAGTGTACCTGCTCATTTGAAAAAGCATCATGGTAGTTATTCACTTTTAGAATTTCTGGGTCTGAGGAGCATTAAACACTCTTAGAGAGGTGGGATTTTGGAGGATTACTTAAAGAAGAAACCAAACTCATCTACGCATTTGGCACACTGTGCCCAGAAGGTCTAAATATAGATTTCGAATTGAAGCCCTTTTTAAAGGATCAATTAATCCCCTATCACACTTACTGCAGATAAAATTATACATAAATAGAAATAAAAGAAACTTCAAACCAATTCATATATTGCTTTGCTTAAATTAAAATAATAAAGGACAAAACATCCCTTTTTATATCATTATATTTATATTTTTATTTTTATGTTTGTGTTTATGTGTCTGTTATATGTTTAGTTTGTCTTATACTGTTTTGTCTAAACTATATATGAAGGAAAATATTTCTGTCCTTTAAGCAGTTAGAAGTACAAGAGGGGGATAATGGAAAATGAAGAAGGGGCGGAAACATAAACGGAGGCCATATAGGGATGGGATAAATAGTAGCCAAGTGAAGCTATTGACTATCTCCAGCATCCTGATGAAGCAGCAAGGTGAAATGCATCGATTGCTGAGTGTATCGATCGCCATCAGCCACGATCCACATCAACCGACGGGCATCCAGAGCAAAGGGCTCCAGTAAGGAGAAGAAGGACGTGGAGAGCGGCGTGAAAAGTCTTCCAGCAGACTACCGCACACAGTGCTGAAGCCCATAAAGATCACAGGGAGAAAACCTGAAAAACCCCTAGAGCCACGATTGCCAATACCGGGCAGTGGAAAGACTTCAAAGGTAATTCCCTTTCTTAAGGGATTTGAATCGCAGGACTGTCTTTTACTTTGACTTTTAAACAGAAAAGGAGCAAATCTAAAAAAAAGGGGGGAAAGTAAAACGCTGAACAGTGTCAACCCCAATTACATAGAAACTTTGTTTCATATATAACAGCAAACTATACATGTTATATGTTTTGTCTTGTTTTTGTTTTGATGTGTTTGTGTTTGTAACAAATCATGTCTATGGTATACCGGTATTAGGTGAAAGCAGCTTATTAGTAGAGGACTATTCTATGCATTATTTCTACTACAGTATATTGAAATCTGCATCTACCTTTTAAACCTTTTTTAAATAAATAAATAAATCTCTTATTTAACTATACAGGTTGAGTATCCCTTATCCAAAACGCTTGGGACCAGAGGTATTTTGGATATTGTATTTTTCCGTATTTTGGAATAATTGCATACCATAATGAGATATCATGGCGATGGGACCCAAGTCTAAGCACAGAATGCATTTATGTTTCATATACACCTTATACACACAGCCTGAAGGTCATTTTAGCCAATATTTTTAATAACTTTGTGCATTAAACAAAGTGTGTGTACATTCACACAATTAATTTATGTTTCATATACACACAGCCTGAAGGTCATGTAATACAATATTTTTTAATAACTTTGTGTTTTAAACAAAGTTTGAGTACATTGAGCCACAGAAAACAAAGATTTCACTATGTCACTCTCACTCAAAAAAGTCTGTGTTTCGGAATATTCCGTATTTCGGAATATTTGGATATGGAATACTCAACCTGTATCAGTGTTTACATGAAACTACTTATAAAAATGCACTATCTATAGGGAAGGTGCTGGTAACACTCACCTGTATTTTGTACTCAAGAATTTAGGGAAAGGAGAATACCTAACCCCGAGGGTCCCAATAGCAGCTACCCCATAGTAACAGTAAAAGGAGCGTAGCGCAGCCTACCACCCAGCCAACCCCCCTGTAGTATACTTAGATTACTCACAGACTGGACTCAGCGGCTCCCTGCATTCATCCATGTTCCCCCATTCTCACTTACTGTCCTCTACTCTGATCATCCCTTACTGTTCCCTACACTCACCCTCATTGCTCCCTACACCCACTCTCACTGCTTGATACACTCACCCTGACTGTTTCCTACTCCCAACCTCCCTTACTGCTCTCTACAATGACCCTTACTCACTGCTCCCTACACTCACTGCTTCTTACACTCACTCTCACTCCCTGTTTCCTACACCCTTCCTCACTGTTCCCTACACTCACCCTTACTCACTGCTCCCTATACCCATACTCTATGCTCCCCACCCACCCTCACTGCTCTCTACTTCTACCTTCCCTTACTGCCTTCTACACTGACCATTCCTCACTGTTCCCTACACTCACCCTCACTCACTGCTCCCTACACTCACCCTTGCTCACTCCTCCCTCTCAAATTACACACTACACACAAGTAAAACCCACTACAGTGCTGCTAGATCAGACTTAGGCACTGGGGGGGGGAGGGGGATATTAGAGTAAACAATAATTTATTGTTCTTCCATGAAATAGTTGAATACTAAAGTCTGATCTTGTAGCAGGACTAGCATTTTTTTTAATAAAAAATACTGTGTGGCATACTGTGTAGCAGATGTACTACTGTTTAGTGTACAGTGTATAAGGATGAAATATCTTCTCTGTATTATTCTAATCATTTTTATAGTTAAACCTCTGGAGTTAAAAGCTTATAACCGGTGAGACAGTGCCTCCCTGCCTACCTTTTCCACACATCTCTGATTAAAACTCACCAAATTTCCAGCTGTGTATACTGCTGCACCTTTGTATAATGCATACATTAACCCTTGGGTGCATTTATTGGGTGTAAATCTGTCTCTGATACTAGCCAGTGCTTTCTGAGATTTTTACCTTACCGCAGGTCACTGGTGTTTAATGGGTAGTACCAGGGCTATTTTTCATGAGGAATAAGCATGAACTCAGTTCCTGAACCTCTCAATAAATATGACATAATCAGGAACGAGGTTTGGCCTGTCCAGGGCCAAAATGTATTTACCAGGATGCAGTTATTTTCTCGGCTGTCAGGATCCCAGCGGCATACAGAAGCCGGAATCCCAACAGCCAAGGGAATCCAAAATCCTGACCGGGGGCGAAATCCCCAGTGGAGTCAATTAGTGTGCTAATTTAAGGGCTACTGTGTATAAGGGCTACTACTGTGTGGCATACTGTGTATAATGGGTGCTACTGTTGTGCAACGTGAATACAGTAAGTGACACAAATATGTGCCGTGACCACGCTCCTGTCCTGCAAGACCATGCTACCTTTTTTGGACGCATATCTCCTGCGCACTGTACCTATTCCAAATATGGAGGGGTTCCACCAGTGCTCTTTCTGGCACAGGGCACCAAAATGTTTAGTTACAGCTCTGACCTTACCAACCACCCAGCACCAGAAACATACACTGCACACTCTAACCCCCCTGGCACCAGACACAAACACTACTGACCCCAGCCTAAGGAACATTAATCACACATCCTGCCCTCAGCCCCAGAGGCATGCCTGCTCTTGATACTGCATATCCTTGGGGAGAGGGTAGATTTTTGCTGCCTAATTTGTCAGTCCCGGGACCCACAATTTCTTATGGCAGCCATGGGTCTAAGATGCTTCAAAGACCGACTTAATTAGCATCCAATTACCTAGAAAAAGAGTAGATGTGAGAAATAATATTTGTTTGGACTGATGTGCACTAACAGTAACCAGACACAAGCGTATAGTCAAATAAAAGCGCAATAAATGTAAAGTAGTAAAATAGAAGCAACAAAAATGATAACAATGTAAGAAAAAAAAATCACTTATTTATTTGCCACATTCTTTTGTTTTTTTAGATGAATAGTGGGAATAATGGCCACATTGTGCTGAATTTTTTGGCCTTCAAATATATCAACAACATCATTTATTCTCAAAACATTTGAAAAATGTGGTTATTTAGCTAATGAGTCAAACAAGAGCACTTAAATGTCTGGTAATTAAGTGTGTGCACTGGGCCTTTTTCGGGTTTTGTGCTTTGGTTTTGGTCTGGATCTGGATCTCCTTCATGTTTTGGATCTGTATTGGTTTTGCCAAAACTGCCCTTGTGGATTTTGGATCTGTATTGAAAAAAAATATTAATAAAAAACAGCTAAAATAACAGAATTTGGGGGTATTTTTGTTCCTACAATATTATTAACCTCAATAACATTCACTTCCTTTCATTTCCAGTCTATTCTGCACACAATACAGTTCACAATATTGTTTTTAATCAGTTTAGGCCTAAATGTTGCACCAAGGTAGCTGGACGGAGCAGCAGCAGCCCTTGGATGTATATACTGGGAGGACAGACACAGCACAAAATTAAAAATAAAATGTATTTAAAAAAAATGACATATTAGGCAAGGCTCAAGATTTCAGTTTGCAAAAAAATTATTAAGCCAAAAAAGAATAAAAAGGACAATGCTGTAGTCTTGATTTTAAATTATTATTTTGTATCAAATTCTTAATTTCCTTAAAGATATATTTGATATGCAGAAGGGTTGCTATACAAGTGTGGAGAAAAAAAGATGATTAAGGCAAAGAAGAATAAAAAAGACAATATTTTAGATTTCATTTATTTTATTTATTTAGATTTAAATGTATTTAAATTTATTTAATTAATTTAATTTATTTTGGATCAAATTCTTCAGTTCCTCAAAGATATATTTGATATGCAGAAGGTTTGCTATACAAGTGTGGAGAGTTTATTTATATTAATTTAATTTAAACTTAGTTAATTTATAATTATTAATAATATTAATTTGAATGAACCACAATGTGGTGATAAGAAGAATTATGAAAATAGGACAATAAGTATAACATAAAAATATGAGCTATGGACACAGCACCCTGAAATTGACGGAGCATGCCTGGATGTATATTGGGAGGATACAGCACAAAATATAAAAAAATATGTCTTTTAGTTTGGGTGACTGACAGAACACCCCTAGATGGATGGAGCAGCTGCAGTCCCTGGATGTATACTGGGATGAAACAGCACAAAATATGAATTTAAATCAAAATATATATTCTTTTTTATATCACAAACTGCGGTTACAGCGTCGCACAAATGAGTCAGAAATATATATAATAATTACACACTGCGGTTGACTTCAACAATTACATCAAACAAATAAGTATTTTTTATATCACACACCGGTGCTTAAGGTGTCACACAAATTAGTCAGAAATATATATAAGTACACACTGCGGTTGACCTTCACCGACAGCACCACACAATATGTTTATAAATAAGAAATAATATACTGCGGTCTGACTGGTAATGTCACAGTACTTATTAAAACAAAATAAATATTTTATAGTACACTGGGGTACAGCACAAACAAACAAAAAATATAATTTTATGCTTTTTGTTTTTAGCTTTTATTATTTTAATTTTACACTGGGACAGAGCCCCTAGATGGACAGACTGATAAACCCTTTTAGATACAGCAGAGAGAACACCCCTTTTTCAGATACAGCAGACAGAGAGCACCCCTTTCAGATACAGCAGACAGAGAGAGCACCTCTTTTTCAGATGCAGCAGAGCAGAGAAAGCACCCCTTTTTAAGATACAGCAGACAGATATCATCCCTTTTTCAGATACAGCAGACAGAGAGAGCACCCCTTTCTGATACAGCAGAGAGAGAGCACCCCTTTTTCAGATACAGCAGAGGGAGCACCCCTTTATCAGATACAGCAGCCAGAGAGATCACCCCTTTTTCAGATACAGCAGACAGAGAGAGCACCTTTTTTTCAGATACGGCCAGTGCTGAAAGTAGGGTGGTATGGGGTGGTACGGAGTACCATTAAGAAATATGGTGGTGGTACTTAGTATCACCAGCCCACCACTGGGGCATACTTTATAAGGGACATTTTTGTGTATGGGACATAAAATGGTGTCAGTGGCATAACTGTGTGTGGCATAATATATAATAGGCATTACGGTGTGTGGTACAATATGTAAGGCATTACAGTGTGTGGCATAATGTGCAATGGGCATTATGGTGTCTGGCATAATGTGTAATGGGCATTACAGTGAGTACCCTAATGTGGCCATGCGCCTATTGTCATGTAGCCGCTCCCCTAGTTTTGTGTGACCACGACCCTCATGACACATGACCACACCAATTTTTACTATCAGTGCCACTAAGAAAAAAATTCTACCTGCACCACTGGATACAGCATACAGAGAGAGCACCCCTTTTTCAGATACAGCAGACAGAGAGAGAGTATCACTTTCAGATACAGCAGAGAGAGCACCCCTTTTTCAGATACAGTAGAAAGAGAGAGCACCTCTTTGAGATACAGCAAACAGAGAGAGTACCCCTTTCAGATACAGCAGACAGAGCACCTGCCCCATAGCATGCCACGCCATGCCAGACAACACAGTACTGGAGATGGACACGTCCATCCAGTACACTCTCCACAGCTGGAGTGAAGATGGCACTGATGCATGGGACTTATATAGAATCCAAAACCCGTGAGAATCTGACAATGGGAAGATGACTTTCGGCCTGCTGTGGGATCTGAGTAAGGCAGGAAGTCCCGAGCTGGACCTCAGATCCTGACTCTGATCACAATGTTCAGGTGGGTTCGGTTCCCAGGGAACCAAACCAGCTCATCCCTACTGGTAATGTGAATAAATGATTTGTTAGTTTACTCTTTACTTCTATACTAAATGCAGATATGCCCTAGCTCATAGAAAGCTGGGAAACATTTAATTCCATTCTCTAACATAAGTTAAAAATCAATGAAAGCTCACTGATGATTGAGTGCTATTGTCATTTAAAAAACCAAGAAAAAAACTTACATCAGGCGCTGATATATTATCACCAACAAATCCTAGTAATCACATGCCCAAAATGCAAATGTATATAATTTTAATAAGCTGCAGGAGAGCCCTTGACTTGGGGTTAGCAAGTCAAAAACAGGCACTGGGATTCCCAAGTGCTAATATCCAAAGAACTCTAACAAATACCCTCTTGCGCTATATTAGAAATATGATATGGCTGAAAAGTCCAATGAATCAAACTATATAATTTATATAAATTATAAAATGTATTTATATAGAAGACAAATATTACTTCACAAATTAAAGAACTAGACCGGTCTTAATATTAACAATAAAATCTAATGCGATATTATAAAATATTATACTATATGGAGGTGGATCTAAGCATATTCTGTGCACAGAAGTGTATAATAATATATGCAAATAAAGCTCAGTCCATGAGTTCAAATCAGTTGATGAAATCAATAGCAGCTGCTGTTAGAACCCGTATAGCAATTATGTATCCATGAAAAGTTATTTTGTATCACAGTTCCTTAATAAGATGCTGCCCAGTAGTGACTGATGTGCTACGTACAGACCGCTCCACACTGGAGCCTTACGTGTGGCTTTTGCCAGCGATGTCAGCAAGGGGGAGTCCCAATATCGAACGAGGTGGTCTCAGGCTGCGGGAAACGGCACCTACACTGGCGCCTACTGTTTACAATACTGCCCGACTTCAAGGCTCTGTGAGTCCACACCTCTGCGTACCGCGTGCAGGCACTAACATGTGGTCTCTCTCCTCCCAATTTCAGTCAAGCTGATGGTAATAGCAAGTGGCTGCAGCAGAATACGGGTCCAATAATAATGCAGGGGTCCAATACTTCTACTTCTGACGTGTTTCGCTCCTCTTACAGGGGCTTTATCAAATAAAGCCCCTGTAAGAGGAGCGAAACACATCAGAAGTAGAAGTATTAAGGAACTGTGATACAAAGTAACTTTTCATGGATACATAATTGCTATACGGGTTCTAACAGCAGCTGCTATTGATTTCATCAACTGATTTGAACTCATGGACTGAGCTTTATTTTCATATATTATTACACACTTCTGTGCACAGAATATGCTTAGATCCACCTCCTTATAGTATAACATTTTATAATATCGCATAAGATTTTATTGTTAATATTAAGACCGGTCTAGTTCTTTAATTTGTGAAGTAATATTTTTTTTCTATATAAATACATTTTATAATATATATAAATTATATAGTTTGATTCATTGGACTTTTCAGCCATATCATATTTCTAATATAGCGCAAGAGGGTATTTGTTAGAGTTCTTTGCTGTTGGCATTTACCAATAAACAAGGCTCCTTCTTCATAATAGCTTGTGACAATATGCTTTAATTAATATTTTATATTAAAAAATATTGCTGAGCACTCATTGTTAAATATCTTCTTTTCTTTCATAAAAGCATAAATCAGTGACATAATTTATTATTAGGGATTTGATTTTTCTTGACCTCTTGTATTTTTGATTATTATTAAATTAAACACTTTCTAAGCCACAGTTAATAGAAAAGTAAAACCATCAGTCAACTCCATTATATTCTATAAAAATAAGATATTGCATGAACAGTAATTGCACTTGTTTTCACATGTTAATTTGAAGCTTTTAGTTATTAATCTGATACAATTACTTTAAAAGCTGCAATCCTGTTTAGTTTTTCTGACAGTAATTGTATAAATAAAAATGATAATGAGTTGCTATGGTGCACAAGTGTAATTTTACAGAAAAAATGGCCAGGATGACTTCATCCATAAATCTGCAGATGATCAGTGTACTGAGATTTATAGAAATGGACCACAGGAAATAAGGTACATTTTGCTTTTAATGAGGCAGCTGATTTATGCATCAAGGAGTGGGCAGAGGTACAGTACATGGAATGCATTAGAAAAGCAAAACTTTATTGCCATAATTTTTTAAAAGTTAAGTGTCAACATTTCAGCTCTTTTACATTTATTGGACACTTCACTAATACAAATGACTAGAGATAAGCAGAATTTTTAATCTGGGTTGGGATCCGAGTCCGGCTCAGGGTTTCCCGCCAGACTCGGATTCCAAAATCAGGCAAAATTTCATCATTCCACTGTCCCGATTCTCATGGGGTTTTGGAATCTATAAAGGTCCCGGTGATCAGAGCCATTTTCACTCCGACTGTGGAGAGTGCACTGAACGGACCTGTCCGTCTCAGAGCTGCATTGTGTGGCGTGGGGCTCCTGGCTGCTGTAGGGCTGGTGTATCAGTCCAGGGGTGATTTGTCTGTCATTAAGTGGTGTATCTGACAAGGGGTAATCTGTCCATAATCCATATAAATCCAGGGGCTCTGTACCAGTGTTAAAACCCAGTATACTGTGTGTGTATCCAGGGGCTGGTGTGTCCTTGTTTTCCCTATCAGTATCAGTCTAGGGGTGCTCTGCCTGTTGTCTGGTTCTGTATCTGACAAGGGGTGATCTGTCCATATACATCCAGGGGCTCTGCCCCAGTGATAAAACCCAGTATACTATGTGTACATCCAGGGGCTGGTGTGTCCGACTCCTATCAGTATCAGTCCAGGGGTACACTGTCAGAAAATATCACGGGGGGTCTCTCCCACTGCTGCGCTTCTACATAAAATATAACTGTTTACAAAAATGGTAGATACACTTCCATACAAATATCGCTAGTTATAATATCAATACATGCACTTATCTTAATGTCTCGTCACTTGTTGAATACGTGATGTGTCACATATCTTCCTCACAAAGAATGGATGACATAAGATTGATTCTGTTACTTCACACCTTTCTCAATCACTTACAACATGCAGGAGTCAAAATATAAAACAATATCTAGTGCAGCGGATTTATGATCAACATGTACAGTATCACACTTTTTTATATAGTCAAGTAAAAAAAATTAATTCAAATTCATACAAAATATAAGTCCATGAAAGGACTAGATTCATATGGTAGTTCAGATATACAATCCAAAGACTTTATGAGGGTGGCCTCCTTCCAGATTATGGAAAAAATGTGCCTATAGAAAACTGGGTAGGTTTCTTACTTCCCGGGCAGAACACCAGATTCACAAGGACATCCGTCTTCTCCTGGTCTGGTCAGAGCGCCGTTGTTCCCTTCCTTTGCCAATGCTTTTCGATCAGTCCTCTGATCTTTATCAAGGCATATGGGTAGAGTGTTACTCTTCAGAAATTTATACCTAATGGGATGACTTCCTTAATTGCTGGGAGGAGCCACTATCATTTACAATACATGCTCAAATACATCACAATTTATTTTTTACAATTTCTACTCCTACTTGGTGTACATATATATTAATTCATTCCATTGGAAACCACCATTCCCTAATGCATAGATGTATAAAAAAAACACTTAATTAGTAAAACAATCTGATTTCTGGAAGTCAGAATCCGGAAGTCATTGGTTTCCTTCATGTGCGTTATATAACTAAGTCACCCTGAGGCGTTTTTTTGGTCCCCCTGAGGCCAGTGTGTCCTTGAGTGTGCTCACTACGATCCGTATGCATGCGCAGTCAATCGATAATCAGCTGCCTTGAGAATTTGCACAACCCTAATCATGTCTGAATTGGGCCCTTTAATTTCATAAGTTTGCACTGTATTTTATTTTCAACAGGCCGCAGTATATTGTTATTTCATACTCATACACGTATTGTGTGACACTGTTGGTGAAATTAAACTGCAGTGTTTGATTACTATTTCTGACTCTTACACTAATTGTGCAACACGGTGGGTGAAAGTGGTACCACAGTAATATATGTTCGTACTCATCTCATACATGTATTGAGCAACACTGTTGGTGAAATTAAACCGCAGTGTTTGATTACTATTTCTGACTCATACATGAATTGTGCTACACTGTGGGTGAAGGTAGTACCACAGTAATATAATTTCATACTCATCTCATACATGTATTGAGAGACACTGTTGGTGAAATTAAACCGCAGTGTTTGATTACTATTTCTGACTCATACACATATTGTTTGACACCGTAGTTGAAAGTAAACCATAGTGTTAGTTAGATTATTATCTCTCACTCATACACATATTGTGACACTATACGTGGTACATTTTTAGTACAAATTGTGGTGTGTGCTGTACCCAACTTGGTTTGTGTTTGTTGGTAGATATGGAGGACGAACTATTGAGAGGAGATGCATAGACGGCTTAAGTCAGGGAATGTAAAATCAAAGAAAAAGTAAAAGTTGGATTAATAAAAGTCAGATTAGTGCAATAATAACCAATAAAAATTGTTGTCTATGCAATAAAGACAGTAACCAATGCCCCAATGATTAATTACATTTTTTTAAATCAAACAAATTAAATGAAATCACTAATCAATCCTTCCTTCCACTACATACATACTCTACCTCACTTGTGACCCTGATTTAGTTATTGATAAAGACCTGTGTCAGACCATTTTTGCTGATTTTGGTTTCCGTTTTTTTTTATTACTAAAACAGCTATGATTACATTATTTTGCCTTTTTTGTACCTAGAGTATTATTAACCCCAATAACATTAATTTCCAGGCAATTTTGACTACAGTACAAACAATGAAATATAAATATTGTAGAATATATATTTTTAGATGCTGTAATCATCTGCACAGATTATTTTCAGCCTCAATGTAGGATCAATTCCTGAAAGTTATGTTTGACCTGTAGAAGGATCCACCTTTTGGAATAGTTTGGCAACAACAGGCGGAGTGCCTCAAGGTGCTTCAACAAGCTTTACGCGAGGCATGTAGTGTCATGTAAATAAATATGTATGTTTTTGAACAATATACACAACTAATTTTTGTATTAATTAAATATATTTCTACTTTATTGCATACATCATGGCAGAAAGGGAGTGAAATTGAAAAAGTGAGTCCCAACTGCGGTTCCCTTATATGGAATCTAACGCTGGACAAAAACAATATTTTGATGTGGTCAAAATTGGCTGAAAATGAGAGGAAATTAATGTTATCGTGGTTAATTATATTATGGGGACAAAAACAGGCCAAAATTCTGTAATTTTAGTTATTTTTATGATTTTTTTCTTAACCACTTGCCTATTATGGTCGCATCAGATGTGACCATACTAGCAAGTGCTTTAACTGATCTGGTTGCACAGGATGTGTACCTGGGAGCTGTCTGGGGTGTAAAAAGTAATGTAGTGATGGTCACGATGTTACTGATGTTCCTGACCGATGTTTTAAAAAAAAAATATTCCCCACAAAAAAAGTTTTCTTTTTTTTTTTAACTAAAATCATTTTGGATAAGGTTAAATTCATGTTCTTCACCTAATTTACTAGGGGGAAAAAAGACAATTTATGAGCGGTTTCTGGGGGAAAAAATCAACCATCATAAAAAAATACAGATCCAAAACCAAAACCCACAATGGCGGTTTTGGCAAACCCAAAACAGATCCAAAACATGAAGGAGATACAAATCGAAAACTCATAGTCGAGGTAAATATATACAGTATGTGAATGCACTGAGGTACGAGGTACATATTGACTAAGCATAGCAGTACAGTACCTGCAAATCCACCTTTTCAAAAACATTTATTTGACTTAGTATAACCTCTCTTTTTTTCTTTTCTTTTTTTTTTTTTAGAAAAAAACAATAGGTAAACATAAAAATGAGAAATTAAATGAAAAAGATTAATTAAGGAAACATAACCTACAGTAGATTTCACTTTGCTTCTACTAAAGTGGCCAAAATCTATTTGCAATGAAACTTCAATTTAATGTAGTCAAAAATAAAATGACAAGGTCTCAAAGTCTCGCAGTTTTTTGGTTCACGAATTCCGTTGACTTTGTCTTCTATAAACACAGTAAGTGCAGAACATTTAATTATGAAAAATCCTATATATTCTCTCCAACTGAAGTGTGCTTAAAATGCCCTGCTCTGAATAAACCAGAAATATTACTGTAAGGCTAATAGTGCAGACAAATTATTGCCCATTATCTTGGCAGTTCGGGCAGCAGTGGGAAAGATTTCTAATATTATAACCGACAAAGGAGCTAAAATAATTAGTCCAAAAAGACATAAGATCAGAATTTGCCCATTTACTACACCAAACTATAAAACATAGCATTGACCTTTGTGTGATGAATCCACAAGAATGAATGATTAAAGCTTAAATATGCATACACCAGATTCTTTTGTACAGAGAAGATATTTAAACATAAGCCAATAAACAATATTAAAGGAAACCTGATATTACATTATGGGGCTCATTCTACAATGGGAGCAAAGCAAAAGAGCAAGTAACCTTACACCTTTACAAAACAACAGATATGACACTGTTCACACTATAGCTGTCAGCGGCTATTTGCAGCACTTTTGCAGTGAAACCTGTGCCTACGGCTGTGTGCGGGCAAATGCGTATGCACCTGCAGCCATAAGAATGCGTATGCATGACTGTGACTAGTCGCTGCAAGGCGGACATAATCACTACTGTAATGCGTACACATGTGGCAGGCAGTTTGTTCAAGATGAACCCAGAGACATCTGTAGGTTGCTCTGCAAGTGGGTCAGGTGTAAAATGTGCAGAGAAATTTAGATTTAAGAGGGATGTGTCCAAACTCAAGTTTAAATTGCAGTGTAAATTAAAGCTGTCCAGTATATAGTATGTGGGTTACACGAAGAAGCAGATTGTATTTACCCTACATGGTAAAAACAAATATTAGCATCCTTGCAGTGCAACAAGATTTGTTCAGGTGCAATGGTAATTGCATTTCATCCAATATATGTTAAAAATAGAGGGGGTCATTCCGAGTTGTTCGCTCGGTAAAAATCTTCGCATCGCAGCGATTTTCCGCTTAATGCGCATGCGCAATGTTCGCACTGCGACTGCGCCAAGTAAATTTGCTATGCACTTAGTAATTTTACTCACGGCTTTTTCATCGTTCTGGCGATCGTAATGTGATTGACAGGAAATGGGTGTTACTGGGCGGAAACAGGCCGTTTTATGGGCGTGTGGGAACAAACGCTACTGTTTCCGGAAAAAACGCAGGAGTGGCCGGAGAAACGGAGGAGTGTCTGGGCGAACGCTGGGTGTGTTTGTGACGTCAAACCAGGAACGACAAGCACTGAACTGATCGCAGATGCCGAGTAAGTCTGAAGCTACTCAGAAACAGCTACGAGGTGTGTAATCGCAATATTGCGAATACATCGTTCGCAATTTTAAGATGCTAAGATTCACTCCCAGTAGGCGGCGGCTTAGCATGAGCAAATCTGCTAAAATCCGCTTGCGAGCGAACAACTCGGAATGACCTCCAGAGTGTATCTACAGCTGCCCAAACGAAATACACATGCAGAAGGGTATCAGGTCTTTAGGTCGACAGCACTTAGGTCGACACACATTAGGCCGACCACTATTGGTTGACATGCATTAGGTTGACATGGTCTTTAGGTCGACATGGTCACTAGGTCAACATGGTCACTAGGTCGACATGGCAAAGGTTGACACATGAAAAGGTCAACATGAATTTTTTGAAAAAATGTTTTTACTATTTTATACTTTAGGATCCACGTGGAATATGACTGGGAATAGTAACCTGTGCTGAGCGCAGCGGTAGCAGAGCATGGCACCTTGCCGGAAGCATGGCGAGCGAAGAGAGCCATGCGTGGGAACACAGTGCACTAATTGGGGTTCCCAGTCAATTAACAAAGAAAACTACCCATTTTCTCATGTCAACCTTTTCCATGTTGACCAAATGACCGTGTTGACCTATTTCAAGTGTCGACCAAATGACTGTTGACCTAGTTACTGTCGACCCAACGATCCACACCGATGCAGAAGTGGCATAGCCGTGGGCAAGCTGAGGGAGTAAATGTTTCCCTAACATAAAATGTGTCCTTAGCTTAGCCTTCGTGAGGATACACAGTGACAGGGATGTGTGAGGTTAGGGGCAACCAAAGTAATTTTGCCATCAGTACTAAAATGAGTGAGCACTTTTTTTTTGGTCTGTAGCAGTCAGTTTTCAGGGGATGAATGACAACTGGTGGGCTGGGACAAAGGGCACATCCTCCTGTGGTTGGCTGACCACAACCAGAGGATCACTAACAGCAGCAGTATTCCATCAAGACACCACTACTGCCTGTCACACATCAGGGTCCTGAACCCCATTTCCAAGACTGGCAGTGTCACTTCACTGGCATCTACTATATACCTGTGATGGCTGTCTGTGGCATCTTTGATGTCCCATGGTACCCATCTGCAGGCAAGGCTGGCATCCCTCTCCCAGCGGCTGCCGCTATTCTGAACCATGTATACTGCCATTGTTGTAGTTACATGGTTGAGGTTAGGGGCAACCAAATAAATTTTGCCATCAGTACCAGAATGAGTGAGCACTTTTTTTTTTGGTCTGTAGCAGTCAGTTTTCAGGGGATGAATGACCACTGGTGGGCTGGGCCAAAGGGCACATCCTCCTGTGGTTGGCTGACCATGACCAGAGGATCACTAACAGCAGCAGTATTCCATCAAGACACCACTACTGCCTGTCACACATCAGGGTCCTGAACCCCATTTTCAAGACTGGCAGTGTCACTTCACTGGCATCTACTATATACCTGTGATGGCTGTCTGTGGCATCTTTGATGTCCCATGGTACCCATCTGCAGGCAAGGCTGGCATCCCTCTCCCAGCGGCTCCCGCTATTCTGAACCATGAATACTGCCATTATTGTTGTTACATGATTTGCTCCTCCAACCATGTTCTTGCATCTGCAGTCACCTGCTCTGTCCAATCTTTTGTAGCGAAGAGGGCTCTACTTAAACCAGACCCATCTCTCTGACCTTTGCCAGTACAACTTCATTCCCTAGAGATCAGATACTTGGCTCCTAGCTCATTACGATTCTGCATTGTTCCAGTTACTAGTCTACAGTTTTGCTAATAGCATCCAGAATCTGTTACAGCTACAAGCCTTGAGCATTAATAAACAGCCCTCTGTGCTTGTTCAAGTTACTAATCTCCAGAATTGCTACAGTATACAGCACCTGTTCCAGCTCTAATGTGTGCAGCACAGTACTCAGTTCCATCACCACCTGCAGCCAGGGGCAGAACCAGAACAAAATGACCAGAGGGGCACCATGACAGGGATGGGGAAGGGGGTGTTTGTGTGTGCCTAAGGTGCGCACACTCCTGAGAAAAGATGGCCATGGCCTCGCAAAGAGGTGTACGGATTCCATTTACGTATGATGGGGCAGAGTGTAATGCCTTGGAGAGGCAGAGGGTGGCAGGAGAGAGAGGTTGATGAGAAGATAGTGATGCATGGGAGGTAGAGGGTGAAGCAGTGGGTGACAGGGAGAGATAGTGGGAGATAGAGAGGCAGTGGGTGACAGGGAGAGGCAGAGAGTGACAGTGAGAGGCAGTGAGTGTTGCCAGGGTATGGGTGACAAGGGGTGGATAGTGGATGACACCAGTGAATAGGAGACAGGTGAAAGAAGTGGGTGATGCCAGGGGGAAGCAGTGGGTGATGTAGAGGATGAGGGGGAGATATAGTGGGAGATAAAGAGGCAGTGGGTAACAGTAAAGAGTGGTGGAGAAAGGTGTGTTTCGAAAGTGTGAAGGGGATGGGAAGAGGATGAAAGGGATAGGTAGAGGTGACAGGAAAAAACAGTGGGTGATGGGAATAGGCAGTAAGTGACAGCTGTGTCGGACTAGGTGACCAGGGAACTGCTTCCAGTCCATTTATGCCAGGGCAATGTTTAGAGGCACCTGTTTCTCTGCACTCGCACCTGTAATACAGGTAGCGGCAGGGACGTGCAATCAGGGGAGGCAGGGGAGGCAGTGCCTCCCTGTGATTAATTAGTAAAAGAATACATAGAAGATACTTATGACACATATTCTATGTCATAAGTATCTTCCTTATGTAATGCTATATTTTTTTTTTGTGTGTGAAATTACTTTGGGAGGCACTGTTAGCAGTGCCTCCCATACAGAATAGTACGGGGTAAGAGCGGGGGGCGGAGCCTAGCACTGGGCTGTAAAAGCCCATTGAAAAACAGTGGCAAAGCGGCACTGAAAAAAGTGCCTCGCTGACAGGGACACCACCCCCATGTCAGCGAGGCAGCTGTGATTGGACTGCAGATCCAGCACTGGAGCTGCTGTCCAATCACCAAGATGCGGCGGGAGGCAGAAGTTGGGACGGGAGAAGCAGCAGCGGTGGGTCTGCAGTGACTTCTGCTCTCCCCTGTCATGCTCCGCCGGCTCCGTCCCCTCCTCCCGCACACAAGCACCAGACGTCTCTCCTGTGGGCGGCTGACACCTGCCAGAGTCCGGCGGCTCTGTCCTCCCCTCCTGCTGACTGCCACTTGTCCACTGTGGCTGTGCGGCTCTCCCAGTCCTTCCCCGGCAGCTCCGTCCCCTCCTCCCGCACACAGGCACCAGACGTCTCTCCTGTGGGCGGCTGACACCTGCCAGTGTCCGGCGGCTCCGTCCTCCCCTCCCGCTGACAGCCACTTGTCCTCTGTGCGGCTCTCTCCGGCTGCTCCGTCCGCACACAACAGCAGGCAGGTTTTTTTGTTGTTGGTCGCTCTCTCTCTCTCTCTCTCTCTCTCTCTCTCTCTCTCTCTCTCTCCCTCCCTCCCTCTCTCTCTCTCCCTCTCTCTCTCTCTCCCTCTCTCCCTCCCTCCCTCTCTCTCTCTCCCTCTCCCTCTTTCTCTCTCTCTCCCTCTCTCTCTCTCTCTCTCTCTCTCTCTCCCTCCCTCTCTCTCCCTCCCCTTTCCCCCCCTCCTGTGGATTGAAGCATTTATGTGTAACTTACTTATTTTCCAGGTATTGGATTCTACTGGACAAGTGGACGTGACCGGCGTGGGATGTAGGTAAGTAATCTCTCTCATTTTTACAGGCCCCCCTATTGGATTCTACTGCAAAAGTGGACGTGACCGGCGTGGGATTTAGGTAAGTATGTGTGAGTGTGTACGTGTGTTATAATAAAATTTTACTTTCACGGTGTATGTGTTGTGTTTTTATTTGGGTAATTTTTTTTGTAGAACTACAGGTACCAGCGGACCCATTATTTCCCCGCATGCTGGTACTTGAGGTTCTCCAAGTACCAGCAAGCGGGGGAGGCTTGCTGGCCCTTGTAGTTCCACAACAAAAAAAATATTATTTTTTTTACACACATGGCTATCGGCCTGGCACCCACCGCCCAGGGGTGCTGGGGACAGCCTCGGGCTTCACCCCTGGCCCTTGGGTGTCTGGAGGGGGGGACCCCTTGATTTATGGGGTCCCCACTCCTCTAGGGAACCCTGGCTAGGAGTGACTAGTTGGGGGGTAATGCCACGGCCGCAGGGACCTACATAAATGTGTCCCCCGGATGTGGCATTATGTCCCTGGCTAGTGGAGCCCGGTGCTGGTTTTAAAAATACAGGGGACCTCTACATCTTTTGTCCCCCATATTTTTGGAACCAGGACCAGACTAAGAGCCCGGTGCTGGTTGTCTAAATACGGGGAACCCCTGTCCAATTTTTCCCCCAGTATTTAAACAACCAGGACTGGCTCAAAGAGCCCGAGGCTGGTTATACTTAGGAGAGGGGACCTCACGCATTATTTTTTTTTTACATCAAGTTACTGGAAGCCCTGGACAACAAAATTGCATTCATGTCCTCCTCCCACTCCCTTCCCAGTCCCAAACACTAATTTTTATTTTTTTATGATGAGCAGGCAGGCAGCGGGCATTGGCGGCATCAGACTGAGATGCAAATTAGTGGTGGAGGGCTGGGTCAGTTGATGGTGGCCAAGTTTGAAAGCCATTGGCGGTGGCAGTGGGCAGCGGCTCAGAGGCAGTAGCGGGCATTGGCTCTGCAGCGGTAGGGGTCATCGCCAGGGTTAGGCGGACATTATGGTAGTGCCTCACCAGCCACTGACCTCACCGCACGCCACTGGGTAGCAGGTATAAAGACCTGGGTGCTTCTAAACATTGTCCCGCCATAAATGGACCAGGAGTACTATAGCTCCCCGGTCAGCCAGTCTGATGCTGAGTTACAGGAAGAAGCAGGGGTGACAGAGAGATAGTGGGTGGCACGGGAGGCAGTTACAGCATGACAGCAGTGAGATGGCTGCAGGCAGATGTACAGTAAGCTTACGTACTGTTTTGGGTCTGGTGGCTGTGTCCACAGTAGAGCAGCATGGCTGACTTTTTGGCTGGTGCAGTCCTGGAGAAGCCAGGGTACAGAAGTTGCAGGCAGGGGCAGGGCAGAATAGGAATTATCCACCTCCCCCTTCTCTGCCATGGATTGGCGGTGTGCAGCATTGGCTAATAATGAAGATAATTTATATAGCCACCACAGTACAATGTACCATTTACACTGCTGCTAGTTTCGTCCCTGCAGCCTCTTCCTTGTCCTGACCCTGGGATTGTTGTTTAAATAAAATAAAAATGTCACCTAAATGACAGGGGATCACGTGCCTTAGTTATTGTAACTGAATATAACTTGTTATTACTTGTATGTTTTAATTGTTGTAATTTAAATCCTTTTTTAAATGTCCTGTATCAGTCTCCATATTTAACACATTGTATCCCAGAACTTGGTTGCTTGAGTTTTTCAACAGACAACACCTGTCCTCCATTCTCCTCTCTCTCAACATTGTCCTTTTCCATGTTACTCTGGGCAGAGACCCTACTGTTCACATAATCCTTCTCTGTCCCTGCCATGACTCATACATCAGTCCCTACTTCCCACCTTTCCCTCTCCTACTCCCCTTCCTCTCTCCTTCCCTCTTGCTTCCCTTGCCCTAACCACTGCATTCCCATATGTACTCATAGCCCCTTCAACCAACTCCTCATCTCCCCTCAACCTTTTCTCCTCTTATGTTCCTCTGGAATGCCAGTTCAGTATGCAGCAAACTTACCCCCATCCATGACCTCTTTATTTCCAAATCCTTTAACATTCTCGCTAGCACTGAGGCCTAAATACCCCCTTCTTACTCCACTCATCAGCTGACCTCTCCCTGACAGCTGTAGCATACTCCTATGTATTACTGCAGTCATTTCCCATGGGCCCTCTGAGTCATTCCCCATGGACTCTCGCTTTTCTTCTCCTTCAAAGACTATCCCATTTACACAAATGTAGCCAACATCTACTAGTCTTTTCTCACTATTCCTCAATAACTTTTCAAATTGTCTTGCCTATTTTTTCTCCACTGCATTCTCTTTTTTTATCCTAGGTGATTTTAACATCAATAACCTCATCAATTATGCTGCCTCCAATTTCTCTCCCTCTCCTTCTCATTTGGATTCTCACAATGGACCTATCACCCTCCCAAAATAATGGTCTTTCCCTTATATTGGTCTTCTCTCTAGTCAATGGGAGGGCATTTATTAAATGTGAATACTATTAATTTAATGTCAGGGCTGGTTGGGGAGAAATAAGTGGGCAATTCCACCAATAACCAAATCACCTTTTTACAGTTACAAAACTCTTCATTATACAACTGCCACTACCACTTGCCACTGACACAAAATCATCATAACACAACATCCCACAGTAAACCCATATAAAATAAAGAATATGAAGTGCTATATTGTGCAGGTTATACTTGATAAATTGGCCTACTTTCAAAGTATGTAACTGAATGCAAGAAACTATACGTATTGTCAAAGTCAGAAAAATATCTCTATGCACACTACCATATTTGCACCTCACACAGGTCCTCCCGTACGTGCGCATACTCACAGTCGCGGGCACCCGCAGGCGCATGGTATGCGTATTTACGGTAGAGTTTATGCGATCGTAGCGTGCGACTCAATCATTACATATTTTCACTATATAATGTATTTTGTAGATCATGGTCCCTTTGATAGATTCTGCAAGTTTGGTTAATATAGAATGTTCATGAACAGAGAAATCCCTCTTTGTTTGATACGAAGGGTCAGACAGGAGTAATACAGTGGTGTTTAGTATCCATCGGAAGAATATTTAATTAGAAACATTCCGGTGTTGGTTTGAAGCAGATCAATCGCTCGTGCGAATAGTTATGGACATAAGAAGTTTATGAACATTTACTTTATTTGCACTTTATTACCCATGCGGCGGGAAACCCAGTTTCCCTCCCACCTGAGCTGTTGGAAATAGTCACAGCCCACCTGTATGAATCAACCTATGACCTTTTGTTATAATGCGAAGCCGAATTCCTGTGTCCAATGAACAATGAGATTGTAGGGACCATTGAATTGTATTGTGTGTGGAGCATAAATAAGACAAGCCTGTGGCATCCAGCACTCACTTCTCTTCAAACGGTTCTCATTGCTGATAATCGGGAGCTGGATGTCCAGAGGCGCTTGCGATCGTTTCCCCTTGTGCGTAAGTTTTCTCCGCAATCATATTGTCTTGATGTTATTGTAAGCCATCTCTCTCTCCTCTCTTTTTCCCTTATTTTCCCTTGATTGTATTGTATTGTATTGTATTGTATGGTATTTCCTGTGTAGTTATTTGGTTAGTTAGTCTATGTTATATTGTAGTGTATGCTTTGTAATGTGATTCTTTTGCAAGTATAATAGTCATAATACATATAATAGGTTTTGGACCATAAGCCCAGGTATCTGTGTATTTCTTATAGTGTTAAGTATTCCCTGAGCGTCGGTGACGCCCAAGCAGCTTTGTAGTTAATCAGGTTACACCAGGTTGCATTTACACTCTATCACCACACTAAGGTTTACTGTATATTTCGTTGTTAAAGGTATAGATATAAAGGTTTAATGTTATAATGCAATAGCGTGCCTGCCTGTGATCTCTGGGCCGTAAGCGAACGTGACGCTTGAGCGTCTCGACTACGGTTGAGCGATCGTTACGCAACTTGCGTACCCTTACGGTACTTCTTACGTAGATAGCGTACAGTGTTCTTAGACCTCTTAAAGGGTAATATATAAGATAAATATATAGCTTTATCAATTGGGGGCCGTCCAGTCCTTCACATATCTGCACTAGGTAGATCAGCAGACATTATCCATCAGCAAAGGGCGGGAGGTTGTATCCATCGTAGTGCTGACGGGATAAGCGTCTGCTTCGCTTAGGTAAAGGGTGCTGAAGGAATCCGGGAACCGGAGGTAAAAGCAAAACGCTAGTGTCTTTTAAAACTGTTTATTTTTCTGTCTTGCGTACACGCGCACGCACACATATATATCTGCATTTCTTTTTCATTTATGTATTTTCGTATATCACTCTCCTGTTTGCCAGGTTTATAGTTGATAAACGTGCTAAAAGAGATTTGCCGTTATTTCATAGTTTAAGAATAGAGGTAATATAGTTAAAGTATAGACAAACACACAGTTTTTGCCTGGGAGATAAGGCGAAGTCAGTGTGTTGTGTGGTAGATGATCAAGGATCAATCTACATTGATAAAAGTATAAATTGTGTTACGGTGGATCTTTGCTTTGCGTACACGTGTCTCTAACAAAGACTTGCGTACACAATCCAAAGGCCGACGCACGCAGCGTATATTACGCAACGGAGCGTCTGTGTACGCCCACGTAACTCAAACCACAAGTTGATTTTAACAGGCGATAAATAGCGCAACGCGATAAATAGCGCAACGCGGTAAATAGCGCAAGGCGATAAATAGCACAAATTGATTTCAGTTTTCCAAAACTTAGTTTAAATACCTTACTTTACTGTAATACCTCTGGGGAGAGCTATCAGACTACGGGAAATGATTTTTCTGATCAGAAAACTATAAGAATGATAGTGGGTTGAAAACGGTATGAGTGTATTGAATCCCGCTTTGTGGACTTTGTGGTCTATGTGATAAAACGGTATTAAATCCCGCTTTGTGGACTTTGTGATCTGTGTGATCTATGAGCACGGCCTGAAGTGAAAACGTGCAACAGAGTGTGATAAAGTTTTTGTTGTGTTACGCTCTGGCTGTTTTGGAGCACAGTAGGGAGACTCCAATGATCCTACCATTTATGGGCAACAAGTGTCTATAAGTGGTACGATTGGACCGCACGGTTGTATGTGTGACCAATAACGCAACGTGATATGAGGTCGTATATCCATGCGTAAATCTTGCCCTCATACGTGTTGTAGGGAGCACATGCAAGCGTGATTTGTGTAAAGAAAAAGGAAGGGAATTTTCTCAGGAAAATCTCTAGAGATAGGGCCTGCAACGGCTACACGTGTCTGCTAGAAGGCGGATCGGAGATACCCGGAGCAGAAGAAGTTCAGTGGAAGAGCTTTAAGGATTTCCAACGAAGTTCTGTGTTTGGTGCATTTTAGGAAGTTTTTCTGTGTTAAAGAGGTCCACAATGGCAGCCAAGTGCACAACACAGAGACGGTCGGCAGTCAGGATTCAGACTCCAGAGGCTTGCAGACCCCGAGGGTCTGCTCGGTTAGTAATGTGGGGGAAATATGGTCCCCACACTGAGACCTTTTGTGATGAATGGACACGAATGACTGCGGGGGATAAGGCACCATTTCCCGGGATAGGTAGTTTTAACTCAGAGGTGTTGCATAATTTAAGGAGAAGGATATGTCTCATTAAATCAGCAAAGAGACGAATCAAGCATTATGATTGTTTACAGTTATGGCAACAGGAAGGTGAAATGCAAAGAAATGTAACTTACCTAACTTTCATCTTGAGAGGAGAGACATGGCAATGGAGGGGATTGTGGTTGCGGAGAAAAGCACAAGGGTGAACAATAAAAACGCTCTTAGCAACTGTAGTATAGATGATAAGAATAAGTGTAATAAATGTAACAATGCTAATTGTAATACTGTTGAATGTACAACTATTAACCCATGCAAGTCGCACCCCATGTTAAACTTTCCTCAGGAACACCAACAAGAAAGCGAGCCCAGAACGATGTCGGCACCTTTTCCAGCAGCCATCACACAAGACATCCAGGTGGACACGACCAAATCGGTAAAGACTGTAATCAAACCCCCTAACGGAGGGTCAGGTGAGGTCGTGTCCACAGGTACGTATGGTATTATACATTACGCACAAACAAATGTACCTCATATTGTAGAATCAATTCAGAATGACGTTACTGGACTTAATCCTGTCAGGGTAATTGCAGTACCAAATGGGAAAACTGACTCTTCAGGAGTCACCCCCGTCAGGAACATCGCCATGTACTGCCCTTTTTCCCGAACAGAATTAAGAACAATTCTGTCTGAATTTCCTGATCCCAGGAAAGACTTAGTTGCTTGTCAAAGATACATTAGAGTGCTAGGACACACTGCAGAGCCAAATAACAAAGATTGGAGGACAGTTTTGAGGGCATGTTTACCCCCCGATGTTGATTCATTGAAATTTATCGCTGATTGTAAGCTAGATGAGGAAGTGCCACTAACAAACGAGTATAACCAAGATAATGTAAAAAGAATCAATCTACAGTTGAAAGAATATTTTCCTACAGTAGTAAAGTGGAATAAAATCTTTACAATAAAACAAAAAGAAGGTGAATCCGCATCAGAGTATTTTCACCGGGCTCTGCAGGATATGGCTAGGTACACTGGTATAGATGACATTGAAACTAATGTACACCACAGAGAGGTAGCTGTGTCCGTATTAATGAACAACTTAAAAGACACACTAAAAATTAGGGTACAAACTTCCATACCACATTGGAGAGGTATCTCGGTGGCGGCATTAAGAGAGTCCGCTATCGAGCATGACCGAAATATCCAAAGAACCAGGGAAGCGCAGGGAGAGCGGTTGATGGCACTGAACATCCAAGCACTAGAGGATGCATCAAGTCGACCGGAATCCCAGGCCCCTAGCACATGGAGAAAGCCAAGGATTTGTTATCATTGTAGAAGAGAAGGGCATTATGCCAGCAACTGTAATAACCCACATAAAGTCAGACCCCCTAGACCAAGAAATGAGCAAAATTATAACACACACCATTATAATCAGAGATCAGACAGGAAGAATTTTGGCCCACACCCATGAGATATAGTCAGGAAAGGTGATTATTAGGACTGATGGTAAGCCTGAGGTAACGGTTAATAAATTGGGAGGTCATTCACTAAAGACACAGGAATGACCAGGTGAAACATTGTAAATGTATTTGTGAAGAAAAATGTTTTTCTCTCTCTCTCTATCCCCATCTCTGACGATTATTGGTAAGAATTCACACATTGCATATCCACTTGGTCCTTGCAGAAGTCTACCAAACCCCAGCATGACCTATCCGCCACAATGTATTTCTGGCCAGATACAAACAGTGGAGTAATGCAGGTGCTGGTGGGGAGGGACTGTTCAAGGAGACCATTAGACACGTAGATATGACAGCCTGATAATGCTAACAATGTTTTCTTAATGTTGAAAAATGTTTGATAAAAATGCTTCGTTTCTCGTTTCCTATTGTTGTTTGTTGTTGAGTTATGCACATGAAGCGTTCTCCCTCTCTTTTGTTTTTTTTTTGACTCTCTCTCTTCTCACTCATGTTTTCATGGTTTAAAGATGGTATGTCACCCCTCAGTTGGACCAATGGTAATGCCAGATTTTCGCTCCTCACAGAAAGATCGTCGGTTAGGAAGGAATATTGCATCACCAGAATGTTCATTTGGAAGACTGAAGAGACAGCACCTTTTGAGAGGACAGCAGAACAAGAAGAACAACAAGACGAGAGAACTTATTATCGTAACAAGTTCTCTCCCCCACAAACTGTTTTCTTATACCCCCTTTACAAATTTCTTCTTTTCTCCTCCTGTAAGATGGACTTGCCAAAAGAGACTGTGATATGGATTTTCATGTTGACCCTGATGTTGACCAGAGCAGTCTGTTTCGGTGAGAGTACCAGTGAGGTCGAGAAAGGATCCAGAAAGGTTCTGATGACTGAGACGGAGGTGTAAATTTCCAATAGCAACCCAATCACCAAGCAAAGGCGAGTACCGGAAACGATCCAGTAGCCATGTTATCTGTAAACATTTTTCTTTTAAGGATTGTTGGCTGAAGAAAACTGTATCTGTAGGCTCTGTAACAATGTCATTGAGGACGGGTGCATTAAGAAATGCCAATCCAGTTTTAATATCCATATGGACCGGCATCCATTGAGTGACTATCACTCCTTAGTGGGTAATGTGTTAAACAAAACAGATTGTTGGGTATGCTCTCAAGTACCTCAGGGTCATAGCAAATCAGGGCTAGTACCATTTCCTTTAACGTTAGGGGAGGTACTTGAGTTAAGTGGTGGGAGACCGGTGGACAGGAGGTTTAACATCTCCAGTCCTCCAAGTTTAAAGCTCCACCAATACCACGTGGATAGGTCCCTATTATGTTTCAACATCTCCAATCCCCGAAAGCCAGGAAATGGGAAGTGTCATGGAGTAACCACACCATGACCTTTTCGCATAGAGCAGATAGAATGCCTACAGATACAGAGCTTGTACGCCACATAGCCAGTAGAGGAAAATCTTTCCGGTATAGGTATACCTTAGGAAATAGGATTACTAAAGTTGGAGAGGTATCACCAGGATACTGTGCACATATCGTACAACCTGAGACGTGTACTAAACAGATGGAAGAATTAGGGTTAGGAGATTTCACATGGAAGGTGTGTAATATGGTTATGTCCTACTCCGTCCCATATGTTCTCCCCGATGATGCATATTTCATATGCGGGAGAAAGGCGTACAAGTGGCTTGCCCCAAACTCTGAAGGATTGTGTTATATTGGAAAAGTACTGCCTGAAGTAATGACTGTATCACATGACAAAATGAAAGACATACACCGTGGTGCCCAAGCTCCTTATACTCACACCCACTACGAGCACGTTGTTAAAAGACACCTGATAGAGAAGACAGAGCATCCGGCCTCTGATCTGATAAGTGAATCCACCGGGATTCAATTCTTAATCGCGTTAGATTTCACCCGCACCGCTAGAGGAGTGCTGAATTATAAATACATATCGGCGCTCGCAAATTTGTTAGATAATATCACTGAAATGTATGATGACACGTTTAGATATACTGGAAGGGAACTTCAAGCTTATAAAACAGAACTGGTGCAGCATAGAATGGTTCTTAATTACCTCACAGCAGTGACAGGCGGATATTGTGTTACATTGGCAACACAGTACGGCGTGAAGTGTTGCACATATATTACGAATAGCACCGAGGATCCGGTCGAGGTCATAAACCAAAAGATGGACGATATTCTCCAATTGAAGTGGGAATTTCGCAGGAGACACAATCTCACTCTTGCTGCTGTAGGTAATGAGCTGACTGATTGGGTGTCATGGTTGAACCCGCGAAATTGGTTTTCTGGTTTAGGAGACTGGGCTCAAGGAGTCATAATGGATGTTGGGAAGTTTCTCCTATGTATCTTAGGTGTTGTCATATCGATTGGATTGATATTTAGATGCGGTCAGGCTTTAATGAAGTGCAAACATCGTACAAGGGTAATGAGTTTAAGGAGTGAGGAAACTGTAATTCCAATGGACTTGATTTACGACCCAAATGTAGAAACAATGATGTGATGAAAATGCGATTTCTACGGTCCGTTTCTTTCACCTGTTTTTACGTTTCCTCCAAGGTAAAAAGACCCACTTGGACGAGGAATTTGATGAGCCGATATACAGACAACAGAGGGATTAAAGAAGAAGTTTTGACCACTGTAGATACGGACATTTGATGAACTTTGCCATGGATCCCCAGTTTCCCTAGAATTCTTAAACTTACGCTAGCCCAACATTTTTCTTGTAAATCTAATGGCATTGACAAAGCTTTTTGCTCGCACCTAATGGGCAAAACAGCGCAAAGAAGACGACTTTCAACTGATACCGAACAAAACTTCAACCGACAGATGTACATTAACCTGACATAGAATACCACTGCATTTTCCATAAGTGTTCTTTATCTTCATCTCTACAACCCTCAGGTAATGACACACATAGTCGATAGGGAATACAGGCACAGATATCAGCAGTCACATATCTCCCCCATTCATGTATCATCAACTAAAATGTGCTCCCCCATTTAGTTACAACCAAAGCCAAAAAGAGCTCGGTAAAGTTTGACAGCCCATCCACAGACCCGTACCACGGGATAAGAAGGAATTCACATGTATACTTCGCAATACCTCGAAGCTTGATTTTAAAACACGTACGGCACGATGATACATTACCCCCAAGCACGGATTCATACACACATGCTTCTGCTATCTCACTAGGTCATACCCTTTTCCTACCATCTCCTCTCCTCCCTTACCCAACCATGTAAATGTATTAACCCCTAACATATATTTTTCTCCTTTTGAAATGTTTTCAGGAAGTGGCAGTTATTGTTGACTGCCAAAGGGTGGACTGTCAAAGTCAGAAAAATATCTCTATGCACACTACCATATTTGCACCTCACACAGGTCCGTGCTGCGCATGCGTACGCTCTCCCGTACGTGCGCATACTCACAGTCGCGGGCACCCGCAGGCGCATGGTATGCGTATTTACGGTAGAGTTTATGCGATCGTAGCGTGCGACTCAATCATTACATATTTTCACTATATAATGTATTTTGTAGATCATGGTCCCTTTGATAGATTCTGCAAGTTTGGTTAATATAGAATGTTCATGAACAGAGAAATCCCTCTTTGTTTGATACGAAGGGTCAGACAGGAGTAATACAGTGGTGTTTAGTATCCATCGGAAGAATATTTAATTAGAAACATTCCGGTGTTGGTTTGAAGCAGATCAATCGCTCGTGCGAATAGTTATGGACATAAGAAGTTTATGAACATTTACTTTATTTGCACTTTATTACCCATGCGGCGGGAAACCCAGTTTCCTTCCCACCTGAGCTGTTGGAAATAGTCACAGCCCACCTGTATGAATCAACCTATGACCTTTTGTTATAATGCGAAGCCGAATTCCTGTGTCCAATGAACAATGAGATTGTAGGGACCATTGAATTGTATTGTGTGTGGAGCATAAATAAGACAAGCCTGTGGTATCCAGCACTCACTTCTCTTCAAACGGTTCTCATTGCTGATAATCGGGAGCTGGATGTCCAGAGGCACTTGCGATCGTTTCCCCTTGTGCGTAAGTTTTCTCCGCAATCATATTGTCTTGATGTTATTGTAAGCCATCTCTCTCTCCTCTCTTTTTCCCTTATTTTCCCTTGATTGTATTGTATTGTATTGTATGGTATTTCCTGTGTAGTTATTTGGTTAGTTAGTCTATGTTATATTGTAGTGTATGCTTTGTAATGTGATTCTTTTGCAAGTATAATAGTCATAATACATATAATAGGTTTTGGACCATAAGCCCAGGTATCTGTGTATTTCTTATAGTGTTAAGTATTCCCTGAGCGTCGGTGACGCCCAAGCAGCTTTGTAGTTAATCAGATTACACCAGGTTGCATTTACACTCTATCACCACACTAAGGTTTACTGTATATTTTGTTGTTAAAGGTATAGATATAAAGGTTTAATGTTATAATGCAATAGCGTGCCTGCCTGTGATCTCTGGGCCGTAAGCGAACGTGACGCTTGAGCGTCTCGACTACGGTTGAGCGATCGTTACGCAACTTGCGTACCCTTACGGTACTTCTTACGTAGATAGCGTACAGTGTTCTTAGACCTCTTAAAGGGTAATATATAAGATAAATATATAGCTTTATCAGTATGTACACAAAATTGATAAATATAGCTTCCAGAATTGACTCAAGATTTTTACAATTTTATTATAAGATGAGGACATCCTGGGAATACAGCTACATAAATTTGGTAAAAGTGTGACAATTTGTGTAATCTGGGTACATTGCTTAATAAAGTAATGGAAACACTATGCTGTGATAACAGAATTATTAAGTGAGTAATGAACATGGTAAGACTTTAATCCAAAACTGATTTTTGAGACAGTATCAACTTTACTGTTGTACATTTTAATTTAAACATATCATGGAGAGAGAATTTTTTATTGCTGTAAAACTGCCTTATTTCCATTATATAAACTTCGATATTGAGATGATACATGATAATTTAATCAAGCATACAGTATTTTCATTTCTTTCTATGCATACCCATAATATTGTTTTGATTCAGTGAACACGGATTGTTTAAAAAGCCCTAATATGAAGTACTGCACTAATAATAAATCAAAATTATTTTCCTCAAAATAGAGCACTTCAACTGATTAATAATGCCAACATCTTGTATCTGTATTGACATTTATGTTTTAGGCTCTATGTCCATATTTTCATGGAATTGCTGTGGAGTGTTTATTAAATTTGTGATTTACATACGATGTGTTTATGTCCACTGTGTGAGATAGCCATGTGTCTGTGATGGCGCCTATTTTTATTCTTTGCTTCTTCACTTCAAAACCCGGCTATGTCAATGATATGCAGAATATGGGCATCTGACCTCACAACCCCTCCACTCATCCTTGGCAAAATAATGAACACTGCATGGCAGTGTGGACCAGTAGGTAGCTATTAATCCAAGCAAGCACTAGATCTAGACTTTTTTCTTTTTTTAAATTTGTCTCGAAAATGATCATACTGCAGATGGGTAGAGCAATAGCCATCAATGAGTCCCAAGCAGTGGCAGATTTTACCTAGAGGCTACAGGACTGCAGCCTGCATGGACTGCCTAGTGGTGGCAGTGACTTCCCATTGGATGTAATACCTGCTAATTACAGCCAGACAGCAGTACCAGGAGGTGGTATTTCTCTGTCTTGGACTGCCAATCTGAACTGCAATAGAAATAGCTTTTCCCATGGGAAGCCACTCCCCTGATATTACAGCAGCCCTATCTGGCTTCTAGGCACTGCAGTCAGTGCCACATCATAAGTCAGTCAAGATGCAGACAGGTAACGAGCTGCCGCTGGTACCAGGGGTAGATTTACAAAGAATCGTATTTAGCCAAGTTTACACATGCTAGGCATAGAATCAGAATCAGAATTAGAATCAACTTTATAGGCCAGGTATACACACATATACTAGGAATTTGTTTTCAGATTCCAGAGCATCAGCCAGGTATTCACATAGAAAGGGGAAACACATACGACATACATGTAATACAATTCCAGTCGCGAAAGACTACAATGCCATAAAATGGAAGTGTCTGCATCCAGCAGAAATACAGTGAAATATTACATTAAAGGGAGATTTAGTTAGTTAGTTAGTTAGTTGTTTTTCAACAGGAGGATTGCTTGTGGGAAAAAACTTTTTAAACTTCTAGTTGACTGTGCAGGTAACGCCCTATATCCCTTGACTGATGGCAACAATTTGAGCAAGTCGTGGCTGGGATGTAACTGATCTCCTGCAGTTTTCCCTGCATGCTTCTTAGCTCTGGACAGGTACAATTCTTGAACAGAGGGTAGATCAGTCCCAACAATCTTTTCTGATGTCCTCACCACCCTTTGTAGCCTGCATCTGTCACTCTCATTGGCAGAACTGTACCAGACTATGATCGAAGAACATAGTACAGACTCAGTTGCCTCAGGAAGAACAACCTCTGCTGTGCCTTTTTTACAGGAGAGTCGATGTTGGAACTCCATTTCAGGTCCCAGAAAATGTTGATCCCCAGAAACTTAAAGGAGTCCACCAACGACACCACACTAACAGCAATCAAAAGCAAGGGTATAGTAGCTGGCTTCCTCCTAAAGTCTACCACCATTTCTATTGTTTTGAGTGGATTTAACTCGAGATTATTGCTGCACCACAGTGCCAGCTGGTCTACTTCCCGTCTATGTGCAGACTCGTCCCCATCCTTGATTAGCCCAATGACTGTGGTATCATCTGCAAATGTTATAATTTTTACCAATTGCGCCTCCGAGGTGCAGTCATAGCTAGGGTATTTAAGTGTTTTTCATAATCAAACACTAAAATTTCTAAGAATAATTTTTGACTGAATCGTGTTTTCCGATGGTCTATGCAATCCTGCGTGGTCGAGTGCGAGTTCAGTCATATTTTGCTGAATTCAGTAGAGCTGCCTATGAAACTGCATGTTGTGCAGGACTCTGCACAGATCATTGTGTGTTAAACTGTAATGAAATGGTTAAGAATTAGAAAAATAAATGCAAAAAAGTATAATGAGCACTGGGCTCTATGAGCTGGTCCTGGTCCTGGAAATATGCTATATCCAGGGAACATGCTTCATGGGGTCCTCCGGCCAAAACATTAACCTCCCTCAACTAGTCAGCCCAAGCTGATGATTCCTAAGGAATTGATGATCCAAAAATAAAGGGGTCCCCCTGAATGTCAGATTAAGTCTCACATGGGCCTGGAGCTGAGATCTCGGAAGGGCCTATTATGTGCCGTCGCAGATAGTGTAATCAACGCCATACAGAAGTTCGTCCAGGTGGGTACGGGTGTGTGGTGATGTACTATATCACTGCACTACCTCCCTACACTACATAACTAAGCTACCTTCCTACTACACTATATCAATGACCTACCTCCCCACACTACATCACTATTCTACCTCCCCACACTACATCACTACGCTACCTCCCCACATTACATGCTGGAATCCCGACAGCTGGCAATGGTGCCATCCAGGATCTTGCACGCATGCAGAAATCTGCAAAAGCTGTGGGCCTATTTTGGAGAGTAGGCTTGGATCAGCCCCATTGTTAGACCGGCCCTGGTACCCCTTCCCAGTCCTGGACTGAAGCACAGGGCTATCCTAAGAACCCTGGGTGGTGGGGACAGGATTGATTATGTAAAAACAGAATGAAATATTGTCTATAACTGTTAGACTAAAGTACATATCCCAGCAAGCCAACCCCGGCATGTTGGCATTTGGATAACCACAAGTACTAACATACCAAGAGAGTAGGGTCTGCTGGCACCTGTACCGCCTCTGTAAAGGAAATATTACAAAAAAGTCAAGACACACACAGAATGTTTTCATGTGTTTTTTAACATTAATAGTTTTTTATCAGAGCTCTTGGTTACAATAAGCATAAAAATAGGAGATACAGAAAAAGAAAAGGTAGGAGGAGGGAGAGAATCACCACTCATAGTTAATAAATTCAACGTTTTGAGAATTACAATCTTTAGTGCCAGTCAAAGATACAAAATAGAGAATATAAAGGACACTTAAACAGGGGTGTGGTATGGAAGGTCAACAGTGTCTAGGTCGACCAGTATTGGTCGACAGTAACTAGGTCGACAGGGTTTCTAGTTCGACATGTTCTAGGTCAACAGGTCAAAAGGTCGACATGAGGGTTTTTTTAATTTTGGGTGTCGTTTTCTCCGTACAGTGACCGGGAACCCCAATTAGTGCACCATGTCCCCTCGTAGTTTCATTAGCATAATTTTGCTACTTCTGCATTTGAATCAGTCTGTAATTTTTTCAAAGAACAAGAAAAAGTAACACATTAAAATAGTATCTGCTTATGGCCATATTTAATAACAAGTTATATTCTTGGTATCACTCGTTACTAATCTTAAATGGTGCTCCACCCAATCTGCTCCTGTCATTTTTCAAACACGTGACAGTTACAGTCGGAGCTGTTTGTCAGGATCACCATTTAAGATTAGTAACGAGTGATACCAAAATAAGAATATCACTTGTTATCACTTAGTTTGTGAAAATTTAGGTTCCAAGATAAAGTACCTTTATAACTTTTCTTCTATATTTGTTGATGTTAACTGTCATGTTAGTAATATTATAGCTTTCATATACTTCATTTAAAGTCTCAAAGGGCAAATTTCCTTTAATAAAATGATTTAATGAAAGAACAGTCACTTATTAAAACAGAATTAATTAATTAATTCTCCTGATTGTTGTCTAAAAGTCTATCTTGATTTCTTTTAATCATTCTAAACTAAAGCTTTGAAAATACACATACACAAAAGTGACAAATACCCAACAGAGGACCTCTTGAGTCTTTTAATGTATTCCCAGCACAGGCCCGTGTACCATAAACAGAGTTAGAACTGAGTAGTTTGATAGTATCAGCAAATTAACAAAGCAGTGGGGGCAAGTCATACATGAAGATTTTAGGACAACCAGATACCCTAAAAAATAACCAAGCTACAGAGAAGATTCGTACTAAATATGCTATGCTTTTACTTTTGTTTACACAAAAGGGGTGATTCTATTAGCTGTATGGTTCTGTCAGAACCTCTGGGGCTAATATGTTGTGCACTATCCTCACAGAGACATGTTTCTTGTTTCAGCTAACAAACAATAGAAGTGCAAGCAAAAACAAGCAAGACATCCATACCATAACAGTCGGAAATCTGCACATCTGCAGATGGAGTAAGGTTCCACGTATTGGAGATACACGGCTAGATGCAACATCAGAGAGTGATAAAATGGAGAAAGAAAAAGTGCCAGCCAGTCAGGGCCTAACCGCCATGTCACAGGCTGTATTTGAAAAATGGCAGTTAGGAGCTGATTGGCTGGTACTTTTTCACTCTCCATTTTATCACTTTCCAAGCGATGATGCATCTGGCCCACAGTTACAAAGAAAAAAAAATCAAGTGCATTTGCAAATTCAATCTAATAGAAAGGTTAAGTTATCATATAATGAATGTATAATTACTTGATTCATTTACATTTTTTTCCTCCGAAGAAATTGGTATAGATATGTGCCTAAAACAGTTTTCTTCATGAAAAGTTACACTTTTCCTGTGTTACTTTATGTGAGAGTTGTCTTTATCTATTTTTCTTGGTACATTCTGATACA
Source organism: Pseudophryne corroboree (assembly GCF_028390025.1). Classification (NCBI taxonomy): domain Eukaryota; kingdom Metazoa; phylum Chordata; class Amphibia; order Anura; family Myobatrachidae; genus Pseudophryne; species Pseudophryne corroboree. Next base: position 549,777,171 of record NC_086446.1, on the reverse strand, counting down.
GACAAAACATATTTTTGTTTAAATTTCAGAGAGGTACGCATGTGGACATCTCAGATGCTACAGCTTTGCTGTAGTACTATTTGAAGTTGAATGTATCAGAAAATCCTTTTGTTCCACACATTTAATTGTGATGCATGCTTGCATGTAGGCTCTAGACACCGAATGTCAAAAAGATTGATCATCACTCTGTACTTTATGATTTTGTCTGATGAAAAAAATGTCTCTAGACATTTTTTTTAGGGATTTTCAATACAATGCAAACTTTCTATAATAGTTAATATAGTAGAAGTTTTTGTAGAGACGTGTGCTTAAGACCAGAGATCTGTCCATTTATTTGTAGTTTGTTCTGACATAGGTAAAAGAGGGGCCTAATTCTAGAAGGTACAGATTTTAAGGTGGATACAACATAATATATACATTTAACACAATTGTGGCAGATGTATTAAGCCTGGAGAAGTGATAAAGCAGTAATAACTGCAAGGTGATAATGTATAGGCCAGTCAGCTCCTAACTGTTAATTTACATATTGGAGCTGATTGGCTGGTGCGTTATCACCTTGCACTTATCACTGCTTTATCATCTCTCCAGGCTTAATACATCTGCCCCAATCTGATTTTTTCATTCCTAAATTCACCATTGCAGGCATTATTCATATAGACTCTAGGGGGTAAATACTACTCAAAACAAAACACTTCTTGATTTGCTATGAATAGTATTACCACTTTAAATTTCTTACTTAAACACCCCTAGAAGCAGCAGCTTTTGCAAGTCACCCCTTGATAAATTTATCCCAAGGACTATTAAAACAAACCAATTATAACTTCAATACAGAATCAAATAATATTAACATATAAACCTTGACAAATAGAATGCTCATATAAAAATATCAACAAAAATATACAATTATTTTAGTCACACCAAAAATATCCACATCAGCAAACACCAGGTGCTAATGTGCGATGTATGTTAATTGTATTTTAAAGGCATGACAAATGTAAGTTATATTTTACATGAGACACATAATGTCCCTCCAAATATAAATTATGACATCATTACTGACCAATATATATTAAATATAGGCACTAGGCACAACTCTTATAAGAGTTAATAATCTTATAATTAGAGATGAGTGGGTTCGGTTCTCAGAGAACCGAACCCCCCCGAATTTTGCCTCCCGAGTCCGGATCCGAGCCAGGCTCGGATTTTCCCTCTTGACTCGGAAACCCGAACTCGGCAAAACGCCATCATCCCGCTGTCGGAGTCTCGTGGGATTTGGATTCCATATAAGGAGCCGGGCGTCACGGCCATTTTCACTCCAGTCTCGGAGAGTGAGAGGACGTGTATTCAGTGTACTCAGTCTCTGTTTATTGGGGCAGGAAAGTGGGGTGACAAGTGTTGTGCTGCTCAGTCCAGTCCATATATCCAGTGTAGCTGTAAAGTGGTGCTGTGTTGTGCAGACCAGTCCAGTGTTGTCACTCAGTGTATTGTGCTGCATCAGTCTAGGCAGTCACCGTGTTGGTGTTCTCTGCTGCCATATATCCAGTGTAGCTGTAAAGTGGGACTGTGTTGTGCAGACCAGTCCAGGTTAGTTAGTGTATTGTGCTGTATCAGTCCAGCCATTCACAGTGTTGGTGTTCTCTGCTGCCATATATCCAGTGTCCTGTGTCATCAGTAATTCCAGTGACGATATACGCTTCTGCTATATATATCCACTGCTGCAGTATAACAAATTACAATTATATTATTATTAACAACCTGTTGGGCTGCATCAGACCAGTGGTAGAGTCCTGTGTCATCAGTAATTGCAGTCATTCCTGTGCCGCATATTGTATCATATAACTCCCAAAAAATAATGGAGAACAAAAATTTTGAGGATAAAATAGGGAAAGATCAAGAAGAACCACTTCTTCCTAGTGCTGAAGCTGCTGCCACTAGCCATGACATAGATGATAAAATGCCATCAACGTCGTCTGCTAAGGCCGATGCCCAATGTGATTGTAGAGGGCGTGTAAAATCCAAAAAGCCAAAGTTCAGTAAAAAGAACCAAAAAAAGAAATTTAAATTGTCTGAGGAGAAACGTAAACTTGTCAATATGCCATTTATGACACAGAGTGGCAAGGAACGGCTGAGGCCCTGGCCTATGCTCATGGCTAGTGATTCAGCTTCACATGACTATGGAAGCCATCATCCTCCCGCTAGAAAAATTAAAAGAGTTAAGCAGGAAAGAGCACAGAAAAGAACTGTGCGCTCTGAGATGGTATCACAAATCCCCAAGGAGAGTCCAATTGTGTTGGCGGTTGTGATGCCTGACCTTCCCAACACTGGATGGGAAGAGGTGGCTCCTTCCAACATTTGCACGCCCCCTGCAAGTGCTGGAAGGAGCACCCACAGTCTAGTTCCTGATATTCAAATTGAAGATGTCACTGTTGAAGTACACCAGTATGAGGATATGGGTGTTGCTGGCACTGAGGAGGAAGTTGACGATGAGGATTCTGATGGTGATGTGGTTTGTTTAAGTCAGGCATTGGGGGAGACACCTGTTGTCCTTGGGACGAAGAAGCCCATTGTGATGCCTGGGCAAACTACCAAAAAAGCCACCTCTTCAGTGTGGAATTATTTCTCCTCAAATCCGGACAACAGGTGTCAAGCCATCTGTTGCCTCTGTCAATCTGTAAGTAGGGGTAATGATGTTAACCACCTAGGAACATCCTCCCTTATACGTCACCTGATGCGCATTCATCAGAAGTCACTATCAAGTTCAGAAACTTTGGGTAAGAGCGTAAGCAGTCCACTGACACCTAAATCCCTTCTTCCTTCTGTACCCAAGCTCCATTCAAGCCACACCACCAACTCCCTCAACATCAACTTCCTCCTCAGTCAGGAACGTCCGAAGTCCTGCAGGCCATGGTACTGTCAAGACTGAGGAGTCCTCTCCAAACCAGGATTCCTCTGTAGGATCCTTGAGTGGTACACCTACTGTTGCTGCCGCTGCTGTTGTTGCTGCTGGGAGTCGATCGTCATCCCAGAGGGGAAGTCGGAAGACCACTTGTACTACTTCCAGTAAGCAATTGACTGTCCAACAGTCGTTTGTGAGGAAGATTAAATATGACAGCATTCATAATTTTTCAAAGCAGATAACTCAGGCCTTGACAGCTATGTTGGGGTTAGAGGTGCATCCGGTATCCACCATTAGTTCAGAGTCACTTAAAGATTTGTTTGAGATACTGTGTCCCCGGTATCAAATCCCATCTAGGTTCCACTTCTCTAGGCAGGCGATACCGAGAATGTACACAGACGTCAGAAAAAGAGTCACCAGTGTCCTAAAAAATTCAGTTGTATCCAGTGTCCACTTAACCACGGACATGTGTACAAGTGGAACAAGGCAGACTAAGGACTATATGACTGTAACAGCCCACTGGGTAGATGTATGGCCTACCGCAGCGGAAACAGTAGCAGCATCTTGCAAACGCCAACTCATTCCTAGGCAGGCTACGTTATGTATCACCGCTTTCCATAAGAAGCACACAGCTGACAACCTCTTACGTTAACTGAGGAACATCATCGCAGAATGGCTTACCCCAATTGGACTCTCCTTGGGATTTGTGATATTGGACAGCGCCACCAATATTGTGCATGCATTACAACTGGGAAAGTTCCATCACGTCCCATGTTTTGCACATACAATTAATTTGGTGGTGTAGAATTTTTTAAAAAATGAGAGGGGTGTGCAGGAGATGCTGTCGGTGGCTCGAAAAATTTCGGGACACTTTCGGCATTCTGCCACTGGGTGCCCAAGACTGGAGCGCCAGCAAACACTCCTGAACCTGCCCCGCCATCAACTGAAGCAAGAGGTGGTAACGAGGTGGAATTCAACAATCTATATGCTTCAGAGGATGGAGGAGCAGCAAAAGGCCATTCAAGCCTATACATCCACCTACGATATAGGCAAAGGAGGTGGAATGCACCTGACTCAAGTGTAGTGGAGAATGATTTCTGTCTTGTGCAAGGTTCTCCAACCCTTCGAACTTGCCACACGTGAAGTCAGTTCAGACACTGCCAGCTTGATTCAGGTCATTCCCCTCATCAGGCTTTTGCAGAAGCAGCTGGATAAATTGAAAGAGGAGCTAAGACAGAGCGATTCCGCAAAGTATGTGGTATTTGTGGATGGAGCCCTTCATTTGCTTTGCCAGGATTCAAGGGTGGTCAATCTGTTGAAATCAGAGCACTACATTTTGGCCACCGTGCTCGAACCTAGGTTTAAAGCCTATGTTGTATCTCTCTTTCCAGCATACCCAAGTCTGCAGAGGTGCAAAGACCTGCTGGTTAGTAAATTGTCAACTCAAGTGGAATGAGACCCATAAACAGCTCCTCCTTCAATTTCTCCCACCACTGGGGCTGCAAGTAAAAGGATAAGTTTTCCTAGCCCATCCTCTGGCAGTGATGCAGGGCAGTCAGGAGCGAAAGCCGACATCTGGTCCGGATTGAAGGACCTGTCAACGATTACTGACATGTCTACTGTTACTGCATATGATTCTGTCACTATTGAAAGAATGGTGGAGGATTATATGAGTGGCAGCATCCAAGTAGGGATGTCAGACAGTCCGTACGTATACTGGCAGGAAAAAGAGGCAATTTGGAGGCCCTTGCACAAACTGGCTTTATTTTACGTAAGTTGCCCCCCCTCCAGTGTGTACTCCGAAAGAGTGTTTAGTGCAGCCGGTAACCTTGTCAGCGATCGGCGTAGGAGGTTACTTCCACAAAATGTGGAGAAGATGATGTTCATCAAAATGAATTATAAAGTCTTCCAGGAAGACCTTGACCAGCAATTGCCTCCAGAAAGTACACAGTGACCTGTGATGGTGGATTTCAGTGGGGACAAATTAATACTCAGTGAGGAGGATGTACATGGTGAAAGGGGTGAGGAATCAGAGGATGATGATGAGGTGGACATCTTGCCTCTGTAGAGCCAGTTTGTGCAAGAAGAGATTGATTGCTTCTTTTTTGGTGGGGGCCCAAACAAACCAGTCATTTCAGCCACAGTCGTGTGGCAGACCCTGTCGCTGAAATTATTGGTTTGTTAGAGTGTGCATGTACTGTTTATACAAAATAAGGGTGGGTGGGAAGGCCCAAGCACAATTCCATCTTGCACCTATTTTTCTTCTTTGCATCATGTGCTGTTTGGAGACTAGTTTTTTTGTAAGTACCATCCTGTCTGTAACTGCAGTGCCACTGCTAGATGGGCCAGGTGTTTGTGCCACACACTTGTGTCGCATAGCTTAGTCATACAGCTACCTCATTGCACCTCTTTTTCTTCTTTGCATCATGTGCTGTTTGGGGACTATTTTTTAAATCTGCCATCCTGTCTACCACTTCAGTGCCACTCCTAGATGGGCCAGGTGTTTGTTCTGCACACTTGTGTCGCTTAGCTTGGCCATCCAGCTACCTCATTGCACCTCTTTTTCTTCTTTGCATCATGTGCTGTTTGGGGACTAGTTTTTGAATAGTGCCATCTTGTCTGCAACTGCAGTGCCACTCCTAGATGGGCCAGGTGTTTGTGCCGCCCGCTTGTGTCACTTAGCTTAGTCATACAGCCACCTTGGTGCAACTTTTAGGCCTAAAAACAATATTGTGAGGTGTGAGGTGTTCAGAATAGACTGGAAATGAGTGGAAATGAATGTTATTGAGGTTAATAATACCGTATGAGCAAAAGTACCCCCAAATTCTGTGATTTTAGCTGTTTTTATGTTTTTTTTCCAAATATTATCCAGATCCACAACCAAAACCAAAACCAAAACGCGAAAATGGAATTAGAACCAAAACCAAAACACAAAACACGAAATGTGCCAGCCGCATATCTCTACTTATAATGCAGTTACTATTATACCTACTGGAACAAAGATTTTTTCGGGGGTGTCCCAGGACAGGCGCCAAGCAGCTTATGGTATAACAGATCTCAGGAGATGTCACCACATCTCAAACACAACTCACAATACCAGAAATTTGAGATTTGTATTTATACCAACAGCGCTCTAATCAAACAATTGTAATAAAAATATCAATATCACCATTACATCCCTTATTGGCAGTTTCCTGTGGTGAATCCTTCAATAGATATTGGCTGGTGTAATTTCTCCAGGATATGGCAACATGTAGGGAAATATGGAAACAAAAGAACCAATGTGTAGTAAATTCCTTATATATGTCAAAAGAATCTTTTTCAAGAGAGCTAGTGGTGGTTCTAAGCGTACCCCACTCACACTTTATTCAGATATTTCTAAGCCCATCAAGGTTTCTTTTTCAATACCGAGGCCTGATTCACTTGAACTGCGCCTGGCAAATAGATGTGGTCTATAATATATTGGTGGAGCGTACGCACAATTTGACCCACAGATTTTCCTGTCATTCTAAAGATACCTTGATGTGTTTATTATCGTCTTCATGAGTGTGAGTTTTTGGGTACGCTCCATCTAGACATTACAAGTCTTTAAAGATACCTTGATGTGTTTACCACCCATCTCGCGAGTGTGAGTTTTGGGGTACGCTCCACCAATATATTATAGACCACATCTATTTGCCAGGCGCAGTTCAAGTGAATCAGGCCTCGGTATTGAAAAAGAAACCTTGATGGGCTTAGAAATATCTGAATAAAGTGTGAGTGGGGTACGCTTAGAACCACCACTAGCTCTCTTGAAAAAGATTCTTTTGACATATATAAGGAATTTACTACACATTGGTTCTTTTGTTTCCATATTTCCCTACATGTTGCCATATCCTGGAGAAATTACACCAGCCAATATCTATTGAAGGATTCACCACAGGAAACTGCCAATAAGGGATGTAATGGTGATATTGATATTTTTATTACAATTGTTTGATTAGAGCGCTGTTGGTATAAATACAAATCTCAAATTTCTACTATTATACCTACTGTACATAGCATTACTGCTCTTGCCTTTCAGTGTTACTGTGACCAAAAGACATAGGGGCGATGTATCAAACCTTCTAAAGAGGACAGGTGAGAAGTTGCTCATAATAGGTAGAATCTGGTTGCTATGTATGACTTCTCTACTTGTTCTCTTTAGAAAGTTTTATACATCTCCCCCTAAAGCACTCAAACCTTAAAACTTCTGATCAACCACATTCCTGAAATGTCCAGTGTTAAGTATGTTAAGCGTAGTATCTCTGATCTCAGTTATCAAGCAGCTAAATGGTAAGTTGGTACTGCAGGCATTACATATTTCCCAGATTGTAGGGCATGAGCAGCCCTGCCCACCTAGTTTATAAAGTCACGACAACATATGGAGATGCCATGGTGCCATCGAGAGCGGGGACGGGCCTAGGTACTCAGGGATCTGATAAAATCAGGAGAGGCATGGACATGCCTACTCCCAAAAATGTAAAAAATTAATATGCGCATCACCACATGCTCAAAAAGGGGGTGAATCCAGGGGGAGGGGGCACCCCCCTGTAATAGTACTGCTAGCATCTGTAGACTATAGCAGTGGAACTTTATACAAGGAGAGATAGCATGATGTGATTGCAGCACAGCGGCAGCAGCCTCTGCGGACCCTCTACAGCCCAGTACACAGCATCTCTGGGCTGGAAAGAGGGGCTGTCACCACAGAGCAGCAGCAGTCTCTTCTCTCTACCTGCCCGATGTGCAACTTGCCCAGGCTACTGCTGGGCTCCTCCAACCAGACTGGGCCCTTGTAAAGAGTACTTGCTCCCATCCCCTCTCAGTGCACTTGGTTACTGCTTTGTGAACGAGCCTGGGGTAGGTCGTGATTACCATCCTAAAGCAGAGGTGCATTTCTAATACATTTTCTATTTATTGGACAGAGTGTATGACAGGTAGTGATGTGCACCGGAAATTTTTCGGGTTTTGTGTTTTGGTTTTGGGTTCGTTTCCGCGGCCGTGTTTTGGGTTCGGACGCGTTTTGGCAAAACCTCACCGGAAAATTTTTGTCGGATTCGGGTGTGTTTTGGATTCGGGTGTTTTTTTCAAAAAACACTAAAAAACAGCTTAAATCATAGAATTTGGGGGTCATTTTGATCCCATAGTATTATTAACCTCAATAACCATAATTTCCACTCATTTCCAGTCTATTCTGAACACCTCACACCTCACAATATTATTTTTAGTCCTAAAATTTGCACCGAGGTCGCTGGATGGCTAAGCTAAGCGACACAAGTGGCCGACACAAACACCTGGCCCATCTAGGAGTGGCACTGCAGTGTCAGACAGGATGGCACTTCAAAAAAATTGTCCCCAAACAGCACATGATGCAAAGAAAAAAAGAGGCGCAATGAGGTAGCTGTGTGACTAAGCTAAGCGACCCTAGTGGCCGACACAAACACCTGGCCCATCTAGGAGTGGCACTGCAGTGTCAGACAGGATGGCACTTGAAAAAAATACTCCCCAAACAGCACATGATGCAAAGAAAAAAAGAGGCGCAATGAGGTAGCTGTGTGACTAAGCTAAGCGACCCTAGTGGCCGACACAAACACCTGGCCCCTCTAGGAGTGGCACTGCAGTGTCAGACAGGATGGCACTTCAAAAAAATACTCCCCAAACAGCACATGATGCAAAGAAAAAAAGAGGCGCAATGAGGTAGCTGTGTGACTAAGCTAAGCGACCCTAGTGGCCGACACAAACACCTGGCCCATCTAGGAGTGGCACTGCAGTGTCAGACAGGATGGCACTTGAAAACAATACTCCCCAAACAGCACATGATGCAAAGAAAAAAAGAGGCGCAATGAGGTAGCTGTGTGATGACTAAGCTAAGCGACCCTAGTGGCCGACACAAACACCTGGCCCATCTAGGAGTGACACTGCAGTGTCAGGCAGGATGGCCCTTCAAAAAAATACTCCCCAAACAGCACATGATGCAAAGAAAAAAAGAGGCGCAATGAGGTAGCTGTGTGACTAAGCTAAGCGACCCTAGTGGCTGACCCAAACACCTGGCCCATCTAGGAGTGGCACTGCAGTGTCAGACAGGATGGCACTTGAAAAAAATAGTCCCCAAACAGCACATGATGCAAAGAAAAAAAGAGGCGCAATGAGGTAGCTGTGTGACTAAGCTAAGCGACCCTAGTGGCCACAAACACCTGGCCCATCTAGGAGTGGCACTGCAGTGTCAGACAGGATGGCCCTTCAAAAAAATACTCCCCAAACAGCACATGATGCAAAGAAAAAAAGAGGCGCAATGAGGTAGCTGTGTGACTAAGCTCAGCGACCCAAGTGGCCGACACAAACACCTGGCCCATCTAGGAATGACACTGCAGTGTCAGGCAGGATGGCCCTTCAAAAAAATACTCCCCAAACAGCACATGATGCAAAGAAAAAAAGAGGCGCAATGAGGTAGCTGTGTGACTAAGCTAAGCGACCCTAGTGGCTGACACAAACACCTGGCCCATCTAGGAGTGGCACTGCAGTGTCAGACAGGATGGCACTTGAAAAAAATAGTCCCCAAACAGTACATGATGCAAAAAAAAAAAAGAGGCGCAATGAGGTAGCTGTGTGACTAAGCTCAGCGACCCAAGTGGCCGACACAAACACCTGGCCCATCTAGGAATGACACTGCAGTGTCAGGCAGGATGGCCCTTCAAACAAATACTCCCCAAACAGCATATGATGTAAAGAAAAATGAAAGAAAAAAGAAGTGCAAGATGGAATTGTCCTTGGGCCCTCCCACCCACCCTTATGTTGTATAAACAGGACATGCACACTTTAACGAACCTATCATTTCAGCGACAGGGTCTGCCACACGACTGTGACTGAAATGACTGGTTGGTTTGAGCCCCCACCAAAAAAGAAGCAATCAATCTCTCCTTGCACAAACTGGCTCTACAGAGGCAAGATGTCCACCTCATCATCATCGTCCGATTCATCACCCCTTTCACTGTGTACATCCCCCTCCTCACAGATTATTAATTCGTCCCCACTGGATTCCACCATCTCAGGTCCCCGTGTACTTTCTGGACGCAATTGCTGCTGGTGAATGTCTCCACGGAGGAATTGATTATAATTCATTTTAATGAACATCATCTTCTCCACATTTTCTGGAAGTAACCTCGTACGCCGATTGCTGACAAGGTGAGCGGCTGCACTAAAAACTCTTTCGGAGTACACACTGGAGGGAGGGCAACTTAGGTAGAATAAAGCCAGTTTCTGCAAGGGCCTCCAAATTGCCTCTTTTTCCTGCCAGTATACGTACGGACTGTCTGACGTGCCTACTTGGATGCGGTCACTCATATAATCCTCCACCATTCTTTCAATGGTGAGAGAATCATATGCAGTGACAGTAGACGACATGTCAGTAATCGTTGGCAGGTCCTTCAGTCCGGACCAGATGTCAGCACTCGCTCCAGACTGCCCTGCATCACCCCCAGCGGGTGGGCTCGGAATTCTTAGCCTTTTCCTCGCACCCTCAGTTGCGTGAGAATGTGAAGGAGGAGCTGTTGATGGGTCACGTTCCGATTGACTTGACAATTTTCTCACCAGCAGGTCTTTGAACCCCTGCAGACTTGTGTCTGCCGGAAAGAGAGATACAGCGTAGGTTTTAAATCTAGGATCGAGCACGGTGGCCAAAATGTAGTGCTCTGATTTCAACAGATTGACCACCCGTGAATCCTGGTTAAGCTAATGAAGGGCTCCATCCACAAGTCCTACATGCCTAGCGGAATCGCTCTGTTTTAGCTCCTCCTTCAATGCCTCCAGCTTCTTCTGCAAAAGCCTGATGAGGGGAATGACCTGACTCAGGCTGGCAGTGTCTGAACTGACTTCACGTGTGGCAAGTTCAAAGGGTTGCAGAACCTTGCACAACGTTGAAATCATCCTCCACTGCGCTTGAGACAGGTGCATTCCACCTCCTTTGCCTATATCGTGGCCAGATGTATAGGCTTGAATGGCCTTTTGCTGCTCCTCCATCCTCTGAAGCATATAGAGGGTTGAATTCCACCTCGTTACCACCTCTTGCTTCAGATGATGGCAGGGCAGGTTCAGGTATTTTTGGTGGTGCTCCAGTCTTCTGTACGCGGTGCCTGAACGCTGAAAGTGGCCCGCAATTCTTCGGGCCACCGACAGCATCTCTTGCACGCCCCTGTCGGTTTTTAAATAATTCTGCACCACCAAATTCAAGGTATGTGCAAAACATGGGACGTGCTGGAATTTGCCCAGATGTAATGCACGCACAATATTGCTGGCGTTGTCCGATGCCACAAATCCCCAGGAGAGTCCAATTGGAGTAAGCCATTCTGCGATGATCTTCCTCAGTTGCCGTAAGAGGTTTTCAGCTGTGTGCGTATTCTGGAAAGTGGTGATACAAAGCGTAGCCTGCCTAGGAACGAGTTGGCGTTTGCGAGATGCTGCTACTGGTGCCGCCGCTTCTGTTCTTGCAGCGGGAGGCAATACATCTACCCAGTGGGCTGTCACAGTCATGTAGTCCTGAGTCTGCCCTGCTCCACTTGTCCACATGTCCGTGGTTAAGTGGACATTGGGTACAACTGCATTTTTTAGGACACTGGTGAGTCTTTTTCTGACGTCCGTGTACATTCTCGGTATCGCCTGCCTAGAGAAGTGGAACCTATATGGTATTTGGTAACGGGGGCACACTACCTCAAGCAATTGTCTAGTTCCCCGTGAACTAACGGCGGATACTGGACGCACGTCTAACACCAACATAGTTGTCAAGGCCTCAGTTATCCGCTTTGCAACAGGATGACTGCTGTGATATTTCATCTTCCTTGCAAAGGACTGTTGGACAGTCAATTGCTTACTGGAAGTAGTACAAGTGGTCTTCCGACTTCCCGTCTCGGATGATGATCGACTCCCAGCAGCAACAACAGCAGCGCTAGCAGCAGTAGGCGTTACACTCAAGGATGCATCAGAGGAATCCCAGGCAGGAGAGGACTCGTCAGACTTGCCAGTGACATGGCCTGCAGTACTATTGGCTTTCCTGGGTAAGGAGGAAATTGACACTGAGGGAGTTGGTGGTGTGGTTTGCGCGAGCTTGGTTACAAGAGGAAGGGATTTACTGGTCAGTGGACTGCTTCCGCTGTCGCCCAAAGTTTTTGAACTTGTCACTGACTTATTATGAATGCACTGCAGGTGACGTATAAGGGAGGATGTTCCGAGGTGGTTAACGTCCTTACCCCTACTTATTACAGCTTGACAAAGGCAACACACGGCTTGAAACCAGTTGTCCGCATTTCTGTTGAAATAATTCCACACTGAAGAGCTGATTTTTTTTGTATTTTGACCAGGCATGTCAATGGCTATATTCCTCCGACGGACAACAGGTGTCTCCCCGGGTGCCTGACTTAAACAAACCACCTCACCATCAGAATCCTCCTTGTCAATTTCCTCCCCAGCGCCAGCAACACCCATATCCTCATCCTGGTGTACTTCAACACTGACATCTTCAATTTCACTATCAGGAACTGGACTGCGGGTGCTCCTTTCAACACTTGCAGGGGGCGTGCAAATGGTGGAAGGCGCAAGCTCTTCCCGTCCAGTGTTGGGGAGGTCAGGCATCGCAACCGACACAATTGAACTCTCCTTTGGGATTTGGGATTTCGAAGAACGCACAGTTCTTTGCTGTGCTTTTGCCGCAAGTCTTTTCTTTTTTCTAGCGAGAGGATGAATGCTTCCATCCTCATGTGAAGCTGAACCACTAGCCATGAACATAGGCCAGGGCCTCAGCCGTTCCTTGCCACTCCGTGTCGTAAATGGCATATTGGCAAGTTTACGCTTCTCCTCAGACGTTTTAATTTTGATTTTTGATCTTTTGTGTTTTGGATTTTACATGCTCTGTACTATGACATTGGGCATCGGCCTTGGCAGACGACGTTGATGGCATTTCATCGTCTCGGCCATGACTAGTGGCAGCAGCTTCAGCATGAGGTCGAAGTGGATCTTGATCTTTCCCTATTTTTTTAACCTCCACATTTTTGTTCTCCATATTTTGCGCACAACTAAAAGCCACCACAGGTATACAATGTAGATGGGTGGATAGTATACTATTATTACTTATACTTATGGACGACGAGTGACGACACAGAGGTAGGTACAGCCGTGGCCTACCGTACTGCTGCTTATATATATAATATACTGTATAACGGACCTGGTGGACACTGTCAGCAGACTGCTAAACTAGTATGAAGAAAAAAAAACCCACCACAGATATACAATGTAGATGGATGGATAGTATAGTATTATATTACTTATGGACGACGAGTGCACTGACGACACAGAGGTAGGTACAGCCGTGGCCTACCGTACTGCTGCTTATATATATAATATACTGTATAACGGACCTGGTGGACACTGTCAGCAGACTGCTAAACTAGTATGAAGAAGAAAAAAAAAACACCACAGGTATACAATGTAGATGGATGGATAGTATAGTATTATATTACTTATGGACGACGAGTGCACTGACGACACAGAGGTAGGTACAGCCGTGGCCTACCGTACTGCTGCTTATATATATAATATACTGTATAACGGACCTGGTGGACACTGTCAGCAGACTGCTAAACTAGTATGAAGAAAAAACAAAACACCACAGGTATACAATGTAGATGGATGGATAGTATAGTATTATATTACTTATGGACGACGAGTGCACTGACGACACAGAGGTAGGTACAGCCGTGGCCTACCGTACTGCTGCTTATATATATAATATACTGTATAACGGACCTGGTGGACACTGTCAGCAGACTGCTAAACTAGTATGAAGAAAAAAAAAACACCACAGGTATACAATGTAGATGGATGGATAGTATAGTATTATATTACTTATGGACGACGAGTGCACTGATGACACAGAGGTAGGTACAGCCGTGGCCTACCGTACTGCTGCTTATATATATAATATACTGTATAACGGACCTGGTGGACACTGTCAGCAGACTGCTAAACTAGTATGAAGAAAAAAAAAAACACCACAGGTATACAATGTAGATGGATGGATAGTATAGTATTATATTACTTATGGACGACGAGTGCACTGACGACACAGAGGTAGGTACAGCCGTGGCCTACCGTACTGCTGCTTATATATATATAATATACTGTATAACGGACCTGGTGGACACTGTCAGCAGACTGCTAAACTAGTATGAAGAAAGAAAAAAAAACACCACAGGTATACAATGTAGATGGATGGATAGTATAGTATTATATTACTTATGGACGACGAGTGCACTGACGACACAGAGGTAGGTACAGCCGTGGCCTACCGTACTGCTGCTTATATATATAATATACTGTATAACGGACCTGGTGGACACTGTCAGCAGACTGCTAAACTAGTATGAAGAAAAAAAAAAAAACACCACAGGTATACAATGTAGATGGATGGATAGTATAGTATTATATTACTTATGGACGACGAGTGCACTGACGACACAGAGGTAGGTACAGCCGTGGCCTACCGTACTGCTGCTTATATATATAATATACTGTATAACGGACCTGGTGGACACTGTCAGCAGACTGCTAAACTAGTATGAAGAAAAAAAAACCACCAGAGGTATACAATGTAGATGGATAGTATAGTATTATATTACTTATGGACGACGAGTGCACTGATGACAAAGAGGTAGGTACAGCCGTGGCCTTCCGTACTGCTGCTTATATATATAATATACTGTATAACGGACCTGGTGGACACTGTCAGCAGACTGCTAAACTAGTATGAAGAAAAAAAAAAACACAGGAGTGTTTTTCAGGCAGACAAACGTATACTGGACTGGTGGTCACTGTCAGCAAAACTGTGCACTGTACTCCTGCTATAACTGCTCCCCAGTCCCCACAATTAGGCAGTGTGAGCAGAGCAGTGCACTCAGCACAGATATATCATGCAGCAGTGCAGCACACTGAGTGAGCACAGATATGGTGGAGCATTTTTTTCAGGCAGAGAAACAAAGGATTAAACTCACTGGTGTGGTATAATCAAAACCCTGCACTGTACTCCCTAACAGCTGCTCCCCGTCCCCAATCCTCCCCACAATTATAACTAACTAAGTCACTCTGTTTTCTACTATAACGGAGAGGACGCCAGCCACGTCCTCTCCCTATCAATCTCAATGCACGTGTGAAAATGGCGGCGATGCGCGGCTCCTTATATAGAATCCGAGTCTCGCGAGAATCCGACAGTGGGATGATGACGTTCGGGCGCACTCGGGTTAACCGAGCAAGGCGGGAGGATCCGAGTCGCTCGGACCCGTGTAAAAAAAAGGTGAAGTTCGGGCGGGTCGGTTCCCGAGGATCCGAACCCGCTCATCACTATAAACTAGTATAAAAAAAAAGCCACCACAGGTATACAATGTAGATGGATGGATAGTATACTTATTAATGGATGACGAGTGACGACACAGAGGTAGGTACAGCAGTGGCCTACCGTACTGCTATATACAGTATAATGGACCTGGTGGACACTGTCAGCAAACTGCTAAACTACTAGTATAAATAAAAAAGCCACCACAGGTATACAATGTAGATGGATGGATAGTATACTTATTAATGGATGACAAGTGACGACACAGAGGTAGGTACAGCAGTGGCCTACCGTACTGCTATATACAGTATAATAAATGGACCTGGTGGACACTGTCAGCAAACTGCTAAACTAGTATAAAAAAAAAGCCACCACAGGTATACAATGTAGATGGATGGATAGTATACTTATTAATGGATGACGAGTGATGACACAGAGGTAGGTACAGCAGTGGCCTACCGTACTGCTATATACAGTATAATAAATGGACCTGGTGGACACTGTCAGCAAACTGCTAAACTAGTATAAAAATAAAAGCCACCACAGGTATACAATGTAGATGGATGGATAGTATACTTATTAATGGATGACGAGTGACGACAAAGAGGTAGGTACAGCAGTGGCCTACCGTACTGCTATATACAGTATAATGGACCTGGTGGACACTGCCAGAAAACTGCTAAACTAGTATAAAAAAAAAAGCCACCACAGGTATACAATGTAGATGGATGGATAGTATACTTATTAATGGATGATGAGTGACGACACAGAGGTAGGTACAGCAGTGGCCTACCGTACTGCTATATACAGTATAATAAATGGACCTGGTGGACACTGTCAGCAAACTGCTAAACTAGTATAAAAAAAAAGCCACCACAGGTATACAATGTAGATGGATGGATAGTATACTTATTAATGGATGACGAGTGACGACACAGAGGTAGGTACAGCAGTGGCCTACCGTACTGCTATATACAGTATAATGGACCTGGTGGACACTGCCAGAAAACTGCTAAACTAGTATAAAAAAAAAAGCCACCACAGGTATACAATGTAGATGGATGGATAGTATACTTATTATTATTAATGGATGACGAGTGACGACACAGAGGTAGGTACAGCAGTGGCCTACCGTACTGCTATATACAGTATAATGGACCTGGTAGACACTGTCAGCAAACTGCTAAACTAGTATAAAAAAAAGCCACCACAGGAGTGTTTTTCAGGCAGACAAACGTATACTGGTGGTCACTGTCAGCAAAACTGTGCACTGTACTCCTGCTATAGCTGCTCCCCAGTCCCCACAATTAAGCAGTGTGAGCACTCAGCACAGATATATCATGCAGCACACTGAGGCTGAGCACAGATATGGTATGGAGCGTTTTTTCAGGCAGAGAACGGATAAAAAACTGGTGGTCACGACTCACTTATCAGCAAAACTCTGCACTGTACTGTACTCCTCCTAACAGCTGCTCCCCAATCCTCCCCACAATTATAGTAAAATAAAACAAGCAATCAGATCAACCAACTGTCTCGTATTAGTAGTAGTACGGAGAGGACGCCAGCCACGTCCTCTCCCTATCAATCTCAATGCACGTGTGAAAATGGCGGCGACGCGCGGCTGCTTATATAGAATCCGAATCTCGCGAGAATCCGACAGCGTGATGATGACGTTCGGGCGCGCTCGGGTTAACCGAGCCGTACGGGAGAATCCGAGTATGGCTCGGACCCGTGTAAAAAGGGTGACGTTCGGGGGGGTTCGGTTTCTAGGAAACCGAACCCGCTCATCACTAATGACAGGCAATGTATTTTCTTCTTTTGAACTTTCTCCATTACTCAGCTAGCATAGTCATGCATTTTAAAATAGGGATACATAAAGAGAGAAACAAGAAATACTTTGGCTTCACTTCTATATGGGTTTAAAGCAAACTACATGCAAAAACTGCACTCAGACATTCTGAGAATGTATCTCTTATTATGTAAAGGATTTTTATGAGTACTAATAGTAAGTGTTATATAAATAGCAATTACTGGAAATATATACCTGACATCTAATGCCATTACAAGCACTCTCCCATAAGTCCAGTTTAGAATATGAAGGGACTGTGCATAATAAGATGTTTTGATGTCCTAGCACAGGGTATTTAACATTCATAGAAATTACTTTATTAAGGTATTGAAAAGCACAGAAATGTCTCAAGATAAGTCATACTAATAAAGAGAAATATCCTATTTTGTTTTCAGTATTGCTTCACTGTTAACAGTATTAAGTAACATGTTTTATAGGTCAAGCAAGTAATGTCCATGTCAAAACCAGATACAAATGCAAATGGAAATTTACATAAAAAGTGTTCATTTATACAAACATAAAAGAGAAAATAAATCTTTTCAAACGTAAACCTGCCAGGGGAAAATGACACATCGCTGCATTCCAATATATTTAGAAAAGTTCAGGCTATTAAAAATGTAACAGTACACAGTAAATAGAAAATAGAACACTTTGCTGCAAATGCAGTATTTTCCAGCAAATTTCTTTTTTACAGATGTGCTCCCATATGCCAACAATGTCCATACGCCATACTGCGCAAGATGCCCGGTGCGGCGGAGCAGCACCAAGAGGTGTATCTTTTTCTTTACATTTTGTGTCTTATTGGCATTGCAGATGCAGCAAAAATACCAACCGAGCTGACAATTTAACTGCACAGGAATAAGTTTTAAACATGTACAAAGTCGCAGATGAAGCACAATGGAACGTGTCATGAGAAGAAGCTGCGGCATTATAGAACTTTGTATACAGATTCAGACTTATTTGCACAAAGATGTACAAATCTCGCACATCAAATTGATCAGTGTAATCTAACAGAGTAGTTTTGTTGCTTCCAATTGTTTTATTTATGTGAATAAAATTCCCCTATTGAGCAAGAAAGACACTTGGCGTGGCTCAGTCGCGCAGTACCTGGTGCGTCAAGGGGGGCCATTTGGTGTGACTGTGATGTGTGAAAGCAAATATTATCTATATCACATATTCATCATTATCACTCCTAAAGTAAATCATTGCAGCCACTGCATTTAAGGATATGAGAGATTAAAGGATTGAGCATTTTTAAACTTGTGTTATCTTAGGGACTGGGTATTTTGCTATTGGATTGTCTAGGTAGATTATTCATATTATTGCATTTTTAATGGTGGGAAGGAAGGATGGACATTTTTCATGGCTGAGATGGTGGCCAGCTGTGTGGACCTTATTCAGCAAAACTGCAACTGCTGATGAACGCATGCTGGTCCCAGCACAGGGCAAGGCCGCCCAGCATGCAAATGCATGGCTGCAATGCAATAGCAATTCAATTGCAATTGTATCGCTGAACTAGGGATGCCCCCTGCCTGCGCAGCCAGGCTGTGAAGGCATAAACAGAGTGGCATCTTTTCAGTCGCAGTGGGTGAAAACGGCACTGACCCACCCCCGTTTTAGTCATCCCATCTCCGCAACACTGTGTCCCCACCCCGCGAACACCTATGCCTTTCAATCAGATGAGAACAGAGATGTTCACATCAATGCGATTCGATCATATTGGCGGTCCCGTTCACAAACAGATCAGGATCTGTAACTTAAAAATGGCAGTATGCGATCGCATTACGGATGCATTGCATACTGAATCTGGCCCTGTATTATCTATATTAGCTGGATAGAAATTGGTAATTAATTTTTGTCAGATTGGGTGCATCATACCTGGAAAATATGGGCCTGATTCTTACTTGCACACAACTTAGTATAGTACAATATGTGTCCATACAGTAGCTAGTGATTTTTCACTTACTGCACATGCATTACGGGTTGCATATGCAACTTTGCAATCGTAAGTATAATTCAGAGTTGTAGATATCTCAGCCACATATCTATGGCCTCTAATTGAATGTGTTTGGGTGGTAACTGCCCATTAACAATGTGGATGTGTAGTGGGAATGAAGTCAGTTTTTCTCAGTAGAGTCATGCATACTGTATGTATTCTGGATGCCAAATTCATATAGGCCTCCTGGACCTAGCATGTTTAACTGTTACATTGTGTAACTGCAATTGTCAATGATGACAACAAATTTTGCCTACAGAAGAGTAGGGTGCCATGCTCACAAAGATGTGTATGGAGTAGGACATGCATACAGTTGCATTAGCATTTCATTTGCATTCCATCCGCAGTGGCACACTGAGTGCCATTCCTATTATGTACATCTCAGAAACAGGAGCTATATATTGAGAAGAGAGCAGTAGGGCACAGGATAGATTAAAATAAACTTTTTGCCTGTTCAGCATTGCAACACAATTAGGGGGCGTAGGGGATGTAACTTCATAACAGACCATCTGGAGGTGAAATAGAATGTGGAATGGGCTCCCAGGGCTATTCAATTCAGTGTGCTGTCATGTCTGTGAAGGCCGGTTTTCATGGACTAAACAGTGTGTCTTGTAACGAAAACCCACATTTTCCGACTAAAGTGTCCAGTGCAATGCTGTGTCTGCCACACTAAAGGTAGAAATCAGCATTGCACCAGAACTTTTGTTGGATTTCTGCTCGCACACCTCCGGGGGTGTGAGAAGAAGCCTTCTCGTCGGGTGTCACATCGTGCTGAATTGAACAGCACCGGGAGCTATTTCCCGGCACTATTTAAACTGAACTGAATTGAATTGAGCTCTATAGAGAGATAAAATTGTGAGAGATAAAGTACCAGCCAATCAGCTTCTGCCTTACATTTTACATGCTAATTGGTTGGTACTATTCGGCCGATTCAGACCTGACCGCTGCTGTGCGTTTTCTCACAGGCGGCGATCAGGTCTGCACTGCACATGCGTATGCACCGCAATGCGCAGACGCGACAGACAGCAGCAACGGGAATCGCCGGTCAGCGGCGGGATGGTGTGAAAATTCCGAACACACCAGCTATCGCAAGGAGATTGACAGGAAGAGGGCGTTTGTGGGTGGCAACTGACCATTTCTAGGGAGTGTCTGGAAAACGCAGGAGGAACCTGGCATTTTGTGGGAGGATTTATGACATCAGTCCCGGCCCCGATCATCGCAGCGTGTCTGTAAGTCCTGGGCTGTGCAGAGACTGCACAAACAGAAAATGGTGAAAGAAACAGCGCTAACCAGGTGCTAAATTATGAGTACATATATTTAATAAAATTGTATAAACATCACATACACAAATGTAAAATCATGAAAATAGCCTCAATACCAGTCTCTTGACCACCAGATTTTCTGTGGATATCAAATGCCAGCCAAAAGAGATGGTCGCTTGTGCATAAACATTCCAAACAGTGAAATGGGAAACCAGTTGATAATTACCAGACTCCAAGTGGTACACTGCCGGGTATTCCACCTAGTGAGGTGAGTAGTGATTGTCCTACACCAGTTCAATGGTGATTCTCCCTTTTATTAAACGTCCACAATGATGGATACTGGATTGGTCAAAGCTATGTGTGTGATCCCAAACACTGATGTCCACAAGATTGGATATTGGACAGATGGCTTGTTCTGCGGACCACTGCAGACGGTCCCGGTGGTAGGCCTGACAATATCCTGGTCAAAGACTGGTATCCTAACGCGTTTCGCTGTCTGTTTGACAGCTTTATCAAAGGTGGTCTACTAGAGGCATGTTACCCCTTATAAAGGGGACTTGATTGGCACACATAATTAACACCTGGATTAACTCAATATTGTTAAAACATCCAAAACAATCTCAAATACTCTAAAAAGCAGCAGGAGAACAAACCACTTATTACCCTTATCTTAAAATTAAAAAACAAAGTACATAAGCCTATAAAGAACAAATTTTATTCACTAGCATAGTATGAGATGCGGTTACATGACTGTAGTCACATGGTCGCTCTTTCTAGACAGAACACAATGATAGGCTGACACTAACAACAACCTCTGTTGCTGTGACAACCATAGATATCCCAGCCCGGTATTCCTGGTCTCGTGATCAGGCCCCAAGTCCATTTTTGGAGTTCCGGTGACATCATAGCTTCCGGTCACGTGACCACACCTCACCACCCATCATATGGTATGGTCACATGACCGGACGGCAGCTTACAGCGGAACACACACTTTAGTTCCGTGTTTACGTCTAATGACATGTAATCGGACCACATGATCCCATTAGGAGTGCCCGCAACGTCATAACTCCCGGTCACGTGACTGCATCTCACCACCCATCGGGGAGTACAGCAACGTGACCAGACGGCAGCTCGCAGCAGGGCGGATACTTTAGCTCTGTGTCATCTAGTGACACGTAATCAATTTGTCCGATCACGTGGCATTTCTCATTTTACACACCGATGACACAGTAGTCACATGACCCACGTCCAGATATATCTTAATTAGAACATATAATAGACCTGTCTCCATAATATCTAAATACCTAGTATATGGCTATCAATAACCAATTAGGTACCAGCTAATTATAAGTGGCATCTAAAATTTACACAAACATAAATAGCCTAACCAAAAGGCCACGATCACTTGACTTCGGCTCCCATAGTACAATTATACACAACAGGTAAGCTGTCAGTTATGTCCCACTGTGACAACATACATACATGGTAACTCAATTGAATATAATCATCAGGTATAGGTATAATTAAAAAACCTCAGATCCAGCTGTAATATGAATCTGGTATATGTAAAAAAAAAAAATATTTATATATATTTAAATAAATTAATAATAAAGAAGGAATAAAGCACAACAAACTGACACAATATGAATCATAAAACTGAATTGAGTTCTAACGCTTCATTGAGACCATAAGGATGGAGGCAATTAAACTTAAATATCCAATATATCTCTTGCTTACAGAGGGTTTTAAATCTGTCTCCTCCTTGTTTAGTTTTTAGGATCTGCTCTAATCCAGTAACTCTCAATGTACTGGGGTCTCCTTGATGATATTCAAAGAAATATCGAGATATACTATGATCCATTTTCTTATTGACGATATTCCGTCGATGTTCCATAAATCTAACTTTTAAGGAGCGTGTAGTTCTTCCAATATACCTCAAATTACAGTTACAATGTAACATATAGATCACCCAATCAGTGTCACAATTAATGAAGCTTTTTATACTATATGTATCTTTATCCATATCCATGCCGATAATTTTTGCTCGCTTCATGGCATGAGTGCAAGTGGTGCATCTTGTTTTACCACATTTAAAAAAAAAATAGTTTTGGTAGCTAGCCATCCTCCTTCTGTTATCCTTTTACTCTGGTTTGATTCAGTCTTTAACATACTGGGAGCAAGAATAGTCTTGAGTGATCTGTTTTTCTTAAATATGACTCTCGGGATAGAAGGTAAATCATCTTTTAAAAGGGAGTCCTCTTTCAAAATCTTATAATTGCAGTTAAAGATCTGTTTGATCTCTCCTGACCTACTATTAAATTTAGTAATGCAGGCCAGATCATTATATCGGGAATTGGTCTTTCTCTCTTCATTTCCATGGATAAGTGTCTCCCTATCTAACTCAGAGACTTCCTCATATGCCTTCCTTACTAATTCCTTAGGGTAACCCCGGTAATGGAAAGAATCAATCATGGACCGTGCTTGTTCAGAAAACAGTTCCCTCTTAGAGCAATTTTGTTTTATTTGTAATAATTGCCCTATTGGGATATTTTCTTTCCACGGTGCATAATGCGCACTGGTATAGTGGAGGTATGCATTCCTGCCTACCTCCTTAACATAGTTTTTTGTCTGAATTTTATCATCAGCAATTTCCAAGGTTAAATCTAAATAATTAATTTTATGCTTATCATACACTGTGAGTAAAGGTCAAATTAAAAGTGTTGGTATTGAGTGCTGTGACAAAATTAGAAGCAGTGTCCTAATCCCCATCCCAAATAAAAAATAAATCATCTATATAACGGCCATAGAGGACCAGGTGAGCGCCAAGATCATCACCCCAAATGAGCTGGTCCTCGACCTGGCTCATGTAAAGGTTGGCATAACTTGGCGCGAACCTGCTCCCCATGGCCGTTTGGGATGGGGATTCGGACACTGCTTCTAATTTTGTCACAGCACTCAACACCAACACTTTTAATTTGACTTTTACTCACGTGTATGATAAGCATAAAATTAATTATTTAGATTTAACCTTGGAAATTGCTGATGATAAAATTCAGACAAAAAACTATGTTAAGGATGTAGGCAGCAATGCATACCTCCACTATACCAGTGCGCATTATGCACCATGGAAAGAAAGTATCCCGAAAGGGCAATTATTATGAATAAAACGAAATTGCTCTAAGAGGGAACTTTTTCTGAACAAGCACGTTCCATGATTGATTCTTTCCATTACCGGGGTTACCCTAAGGAATTAGTAAGGAAGGCATATGAGGAAGTCTCTGAGTTAGATAGGGAGACACTTATCCATGGAAATGAAGAGAGAAAGACCAATTCCCGATATAATAATCTGGCCTTCATTACTAAATTTAATAGTAGGTCAGGAGAGATCAAACAGATCTTTAACTGCAATTATAAGATTTTGAAACAGGACTCCCTTTTAAAAGATGATTTACCTTCTATCCCGAGAGTCATATTTAAGAAAAACAGATCACTCAAGACTATTCTTGCTCCCAGTATGTTAAAGAATGAATCAAACCAGAGTAAAAGGATAACAGAAGGAGGGTGGCTAGCTACCAAAACAACATTTTTTTTAAAATGTGGTAAAACAAGATGCACCACTTGCACTCATGCCATGAACCTCACTTCCTCTCTTCTGACATTCCCACCATTATCCTAGGTGATTTCAACATCCCTATCGATAACCCCACAAAACCACCTGCCTCTAAACTCCTTAACCTCACATCTTCACTTGGTCTCTCCCAGTGGACCAGCTCACCCTCCCATGTGAACGGGAGCTCACTGGATCTGGTTTTCACTCACCGCTGTGTTATTTCTGATTTCTCCAATTCCCCTTTTCCCCTCTCTGACCACCACTTGCTCTCATTCAACTTATCTATCTCTGCTCCCCCATCTCTCCCTCCTAAGGCTACCATCACTAAGCGTAATATTGAGGCTATTGACACCTCATCCCTATCCTCCCTGTTTGACTCGCTTCTCTCTCCTCTTCTCTCTCTCACATGCCCTGAACAAGCCACATCTCTATACAATGCATCTCTTACTTCAGCCCTTGACTCTGTTGCTCCGCCAACCACTATTCACCCTCGCAGATCAACACCTCAACCCTGGCACACCAAATGCACCAGATATCTACAAAAATGCTCACGTACTGCCGAGCGACACTGGAGGAAATCACGCTCTCAAGCAGACTTCCTCCATTTCAAATTCATGCTCTCATCCTTCAGTGCTGCCCTTTCCCTTGCTAAACAATCATACTTCAAAATCCTCATCTCTACCCACTCTTCCAACCCCCGGCGCCTCTTTGCCACTGTTAACTCCCTCCTCTGCCCACCACCACCTCCTCTCCCTTCCTCATTGTCTGCTCTTGACTTTGCCACTTACTTCACATCCAAGATTGACTCCATACGTCAGGACATCACATCCCACCAGTCCAGCAACCAGCCACCACCCATCCTTTGCCACCCCTCCCCTACCCTCTTACCAACTCTGACATCTTTCTCCCTAGTATCTGGTGAGGAAGTCATGGCCCTCATACACTCCTCCCCCCCACAACCTCCCCACTCGACCCTATCCCCTCCCACCTCCTTCGCTACCTCTCCCCTTCTGCCTGTTCCCATCTTGCCCACCTTCTCAATCTCTCCCTCTCATCAGGCACTGTCCCCTCTGCCTTCAAGCATGCTCTTGTCTCCCCTATTCTTAAAAAACCTACCCTTGATCCTAACACTCTCTCCAACTATCGACCGATCTCTCTCCTCCCCTTTGCCTTCAAACTTCTTGAGCGTATTGTCTATAATCACCTTACTGCCTTTCTTTCCTCTCACTCACTGCTTGACCCATACCAGTCTGGTTTCCGCTCTCTCCACTCCACTGAAACTGCCCTCACAAAAGTCTGCAATGACCTCCATACCGCCAAATCTAAGGGCCACTACTCTCTGCTTATTCTTCTTGACCTCTCTGCTGCTTTTGACACTGTGGACCACCCTCTTCTTCTGCAAATCCTTCACTCTCTTGGTCTACGTGATACTGCCCTCTCCTGGCTGTCCTCCTACCTCTCCGATCGTTCCTTCTCTGTCTCCTCTCATGATGCTACCTCGCCCCCACTTCCACTAACTGTTGGTGTCCCCCAAGGTTCTGTTCTTGGGCCTCTCCTTTTCTCTCTCTATACGTCCTCTTTAGGTGAACTCATTAGTTCTTTTAATTTCCAGTATCACCTCTATGCTGATGACACTCAAATCTACCTCTCCTCCCCTGATCTCTCCACGGCTCTCCTCACTCGTGCCTCTAACTGTCTTTCTGCTATCTCTTCCTGGATGTCCCAGCGCTTTCTTAAACTCAACATGTCTAAGACTGAGCTGATCATCTTCCCACCCTCCCGCACAACCTCACCTCCCACAATCTCATTATCCATTGATGGCACGACTATCTCCTCTAGCCCCCAAGTACGCTGTCTTGGTGTAATCCTTGACTCCTCCCTCTCCTTCAAACCACACATTCAGCACCTCTCACAAACCTGTCATTTTCATCTCAAAAACATTTCCAGGATCAGACCTTTTCTCACCCAGGATGCCACTAAGATCATTATTCACTCACTGATTATTTCCAGACTGGACTACTGTAATCTCCTCCTAACTGGCCTCCCTGACAATTACCTCTCTCCACTCCAGTCTATCCTCAATGCTGCTGCTCGGCTCATCTTCCTCACCAAACGCACTACATCCACCTCCCCTCTCCTACTAGCCCTTCACTGGCTTCCATTCCCCTTCAGAATCCAATTCAAACTTCTCACTCTCACTTACAAAGCTCTCACCCAATCCTCTCCCATTTACATCTCTGACCTTATCTCCCTTTACTCTCCCACCCGTCCTCTTCGCTCTGCTAATGCACGCCACCTCTCCTGTCTCCTGATTACTTCCTCCCACTCCTATCTCCAAGATTTTTCACGTGCTGCTCCCTTCCTTTGGAATTCTTTACCTCTCCCCCTCAGACTCTCCACCTCTCTACAAAACTTCAAACGGGCTCTCAAGACCCATTTCTTTACCAAACCCAGCCAAATCTCATCCTAACCCCCTGTTCCATGCTCTCTATGTACCCCATCTGTGTCACCCCTGTCTGTCTACCCCTACCCCTAGAATGTAAGCTCTCACGAGTAGGGCCCTCTTCCCTCATGTGCTCACCCTTTTCTTCTTTAATAATTCTCAACTGCCCAAATCACAGTTTTTGGGCCACCTGGAACTTATCTCTGTCATTTACTGGTGTAGTTATGCTTAGTTACCCTGTACTTGTCCAAAATTGATTTCAACTGTAAGTCACTGTTTTGATTATGTGCATATGTACTCTGTAATTGGGCGCTGCGGAACCCTTGTGGCGCCATATAAATAAATGATAATAATAATAATAATAATAATAACCGAACAAAAATTATCAGCATGGATATGGATAAAGATACATATAGTAGAAAAAGCTTCATTAATTGTGACACTGATTGGGTGATCTATATGTTACATTGTAACTGTAATTTGAGGTATATTGTAAGAACTACACGCTCCTTAAAAGTTAGATTTATGGAACATCGACGGAATATCGTCAATAAGAAAATGGATCATAGTGTATCTCGACATTTCTTTGAATATCATCAAGGAGACCCCAGTACATTGAGAGTTACTGGATTAGAGCAGATCCTAAAAACTTAACGAGGAGGAGACAGATTTAAAACCCTCTGTAAGCAAGAGATATATTGGATATTTAAGCTTAATTCCCTCCATCCTCATGGTCTCAATGAAGCATTAGAACTCAATTCAGTTTTATGATTCATATTGTGTCAGTTTGTTGCGCTTTATTCCTTATTTATAATTTATTTATTTAAATATATATAAATATATATTTTTTATATATACCAGATTCATATTACAGCTGGATCTGAGGTTGTTTTTTTCATTATACCTATACCTGATGATTATATTCAATTGAGTTACCATGCATGTATGTTGCCACAGTTGGACATAACTGACAGCTTACCTGTTGTGTATAATTGTACTATGGGAGCCGAAGTCAAGTGATCGTGGCCTTTTGGTTAGGCTGCTTATGTTTGTGTAAATTTTAGATACCCCTTATAATTAGCTGGTACCTAATTGGTTATTGATATCCATATACTAGGTATTTAGATATTATGGAGACAGGTCTATTTTATGTTCTAATTAAGATATATCTGGACGTGGGTCATGTGACTACTGTGTCATCGGTGTGTAAAATGAGAATGGCCATGTGATCGGACAAATTGATTACGTGTCACTAGATGACACAGAGCTAAAGTATCCGCCCTGCTGCGAGCTGCCGTCTGGTCACGTGGCTGTACTCCCCGATGGGCGGTAAATGCAGTCACGTGACCGGGAGTTATGACATTGCGGGCACTCCTAATGGGATCATGTGGTCCGATTACATGTCATTAGACGTAGACACGGAACTGAACTGTGTGTTCCACTGTAAGCTGCTGTCCGGTCATGTGACCATACCATATGATGGGTGGTGAGGTGTGGTCACATAACCGGAAGCTATGATGTCACCGGAATTTCAAAAATGGACTTGGGGCCTGATCACGAGACCCAGAATACCGGACTGGGATATCTATGGTGGTCACAGCAACAGAGGTTGTTGTTAGTGTCAGCCTATCATTGCGCTCTGTCTAGAAAGAGCGACCATGTGACTACGGTCATGTGACCGCATCTCATACTATGCTAGTGAATAAAATGTGTTCTTTATAGGCTTATGTTATTCATTTTTTTAATTTTAAAATAAGGGTAATAAGTGGTTTGTTCTCCTGCTGCTTTTTAGAGTATTTGAGATTGTTTTGGATGTTTTAACAATATTGAGTTAATCCAGGTGTTAATTATGTGTGCCAATCAAGTCCCCTTTATAAGGGGTAACATGCCTCTAGTAGACCACCTTTGTTAAAGCTGCCAAACAGACAGCGAAACGCGTTAGAATACCAGTCTTTGACCAGGATATCATCAGGCCTACCACCGGGACCATCTGCAGTGGTCCTCAGAACAAGCCATCTGTCCAATATCCAATCTTGAGGACATCAGTGTTTGGGATCACACACAGGGGCAGATGTATTAACCTGGAGAAGGCATAAGGAAGTGATAAACCAGTGATATGTGCAAGGTGATAAAGGCACCAGCCAATCAGGTCCAATATGTAAATTAACAGTTAGAAGCTGATTGGCTGGTGTGTTTATCACCTTGCACATATCACTGGTTTATCACTTCCTTATGCCATTTCCAGGCTTAATACATCTGCCCCACTGAGCTTTGACCAATCCAGTATCCATCATTGTGGACGTTTAATAAAAGGGAGAACCACCATTGAACTGGCGTAGGACAAAATCACTACTCACCTCTCTAGGTGGAATACCAGGCAGTGTACCACTTGGAGTCTGGTAATTATCAACTGGTTTCCCATTTCACTGTTTGGAAAACATTGAAACGTTTATGCACAAGCGACCATCTCTTTTGGCTGGCATTTGATATCCAAAGGAAATCTGGTGGTCAAGAGACTGGTATTGAGGCTATTTTCATGATTTTACATTTGTGTATGTGATGTTTATACAATTTTATTAAATATATGTACTCATAGTTTAGCACCTGGTTAGCGCTGTTTCTTTCACCATTTTCTGTTTGTGCAGTCTCTGCACAGCCCAGGACTTACAGACACGCTGCGATGATCGGGGCCGGGACTGATGTCATAAATCCTCCCACAAAATGGCAGGTCCCTCCTGCGTTTTCCAGACACTCCCTAGAAACGGTCAGTTGCCACCCACAAACGCCCTCTTCCTGTCAATCTCCTTGCGATAGCCGGTGTGTTCGGAATTTTTGCACCATCCTGCCACTGACCAGCGATTCCCGTTGCTGCTGTCTGTCGCGCCTGCGCATTGCGGTGCATACGCAGACCTGATCACCACCTGTGAGAAAACGCACAGCAGCGGTCAGGTCTGAATCGGCCGAATAGTACCAACCAATCAGCATGTCAAATGTAAGGCAGAAGCTGATTGGCAGGTACTTTATCTCTCACAATTTTATCTCTCTATAAGGCTCAATTCAATTTTAGCGCTGTTTCTTTCACCATTTTCTGTTTTGCCATACAGGGTGACTGACTATCACCCTTTTAAGTAGCTGCTTAGAAAACCAGCACTGTCAAAGCGCCTGATAATATATTAATTTATTCATATATTTTTCACTTCATCTAGAGACTGCACAAACTGCTGTTTGTGCAGCTCTCCAGCACAAGTGATCGCACACCTGCACACACACAATACCCCCCCTGTAGGTGGCAACTACCTGATCGTAGGTATGCAAAAAACACACCCTGGCGATTAGGTCTGAATTACCCCCTATATCTCTCACAATTTTATCTCTTTCCACGCTTTGATAAATACCCCCTAAAAGTATTAATTTAACAAATACTGTAAGTGCACTTCTTTAAAACAACTTCTGCTCTCCTTTCTTTTTTTATATAAGACACAACAGCAGGTGTACCTTACTATATATGCCCTTTGATTAGCCCCACTTTGCTGCTGCTATCACACATTCCAGGACTCTTTGGCTCAAGAGGGCAACCAAGCAGAACCGGCTCTAACCAGTATGATGCCCTAGGCAAGATTTTGGCTGGTGCCCCCTAGCACCACCGCTGGTTCTGCCTCTGACCTTGTACCCCCTATATTTTAAATAGGAACAGTTAGCACATTTGGCACACAGCCCAAAAAGGGGGGTATTTTTGCTGGCAAGGGGCATGGCCAGACAGTAACCCCAATTCCAATTACTCCACACAGTACTGCAACTTTATTCACATATGATCATGCGATAGTGTCCATAATTCATATTACATCACACAGTAGAAGAAAAAAGGGGGGTGTTGTAGGTGCACTGTCTCTAGCATTACTGCTATCATATAGCTTAGCATATAATAAATAGTGGAGTTTAGTTATGAATTGATCAATGCATGAAGCTGCAGCCCCGCGGCAAGGGACTCCACTCTGCTGCAGTACCTAACACTATAGGGGTTCAAACCTAGGGCACGGGACCCCCCAAAAAACCACAGCCAAGCAACCCAAGGGCATCGCAGGGAATAATAATGTGTAGTGAGAAGGATTAAGGGATAGGTGAGAAAAAAAGGGTGTTATGGGGTGAATTAATATAAGTGAAAAAAATGTGTAACATGTATAATAAACAAACGGTGAAAGTGCCAAATTAAATGTAATGCTGCGATGCCCTGTTGTCGCCCAGCCACGGCAGTCCAGGAGGCCCCGTACCCCAGGAGCCACCCCATTTCTGACCTATTGTTCTGAATAATTGGACTTACCTAGAATTGTGCCATATTCACAAGTGCAGTCATGCTAGGTACCCTAGTTAAAATAAATGAGGGTCAGGTGCGGGTGGGTGCAAGTCTAAGAATGAAGGTGTCTCACTCCTTCAGGTGTGTCTATACAAAACACTTTTAGTTTGCTAGGGAGGGGCCTTAGACTGCACACCTATAGCTGCCAGTAATGTGAGGTGCTACCTACTGAGACTTGTAGTTCTACAGAAGAAAAAAGGGGGGTGTTGTAGGTGCACTGTCTCTAGCATTACTGATATCATATAGCTTAGCATATAATAAATAGTGGAGTTTAGTTATGAATTGATCAATGCATGAAGCTGCAGCCCCGCGGCAAGGGACTCCACTCTGCTGCAGTACCTAACACTATAGGGGTTCAAACCTAGGGCACGGGACCCCCCAAAAAACCACAGCCAAGCAACCCAATGGGCATCGCAGGGAATAATAATGTGTAGTGAGAAGGATTAAGGGATAGGTGAGAAAAAAAGGGTGTTATGGGGTGAATTAATATAAGTGAAAAAAATGTGTAACATGTATAATAAACAAACGGTGAAAGTGCCAAATTAAATGTAATGCTGCGATGCCCTGTTGTCGCCCAGCCACGGCAGTCCAGGAGGCCCCGTACCCCTGGAGCCACCCCATTGCTGACCTATTGTTCAGAATAATTGGACTTACCTAGAATTGTGCCATATTCACAAGTGCAGTCATGCTAGGTACCCTAGTTAAAATAAATGAGGGTCAGGTGCGGGTGGGTGCAAGTCTAAGAATGAAGGTGTCTCACTCCTTCAGGTGTGTCTATACAAAACACTTTTAGTTTGCTAGGGAGGGGCCTTAGACTGCACACCTATAGCTGCCAGTAATGTGAGGTGCTACCTACTGAGACTTGTAGTTCTACAGAAGAAAAAAGGGGGGTGTTGTAGGTGCACTGTCTCTAACATTACTGATATCATATAGCTTAGCATATAAAAATAGTGGAGTTTAGTTATGAATTGATCAATGCATGAAGCTGCAGCCCCGCGGCAAGGGACTCCACTCTACTGCAGTACCTAACACTATAGGGGTTCAAACCTAGGGCACGGGACCCCCCAAAAAACCACAGCCAAGCAACCCCAGGGCATCGCAGGGAATAATAATGTGTAGTGAGAAGGATTAAGGGATAGGTGAGAAAAAAAGGGTGTTATGGGGTGAATTAATATAAGTGAAAAAAATGTGTAACATGTATAATAAACAAACGGTGAAAGTGCCAAATTAAATGTAATGCTGCGATGCCCTGTTGTCGCCCAGCCACGGCAGTCCAGGAGGCCCCGTACCCCAGGAGCCACCCCATTTCTGACCTATTGTTCTGAATAATTGGACTTACCTAGAATTGTGCCATATTCACAAGTGCAGTCATGCTAGGTACCCTAGTTAAAATAAATGAGGGTCAGGTGCGGGTGGGTGCAAGTCTAAGAATGAAGGTGTCTCACTCCTTCAGGTGTGTCTATACAAAACACTTTTAGTTTGCTAGGGAGGGGCCTTAGACTGCACACCTATAGCTGCCAGTAATGTGAGGTGCTACCTACTGAGACTTGTAGACTTGTAGTTCTACAGAAGAAAAAAGGGGGTGTTGTAGGCGCACTGTCTCTAGCATTACTGATATCATATAGCTTAGCATATAATAAATAGTGGAGTTTAGTTATGAATTGATCAATGCATGAAGCTGCAGCCCCGCGGCAAGGGACTCCACTCTGCTGCAGTACCTAACACTATAGGGGTTCAAACCTAGGGCACGGGACCCCCAAAAAACCACAGCCAAGCAACCCCAGGGCATCGCAGGGAATAATAATGTGTAGTGATCCCTTAAGCCTTCTCACTACACATTATTATTCCCTGCGATGCCCTGGGGTTGCTTGGCTGTGGTTTTTTGGGGGGTCCCGTGCCCTAGGTTTGAACCCCTATAGTGTTAGGTACTGCAGCAGAGTGGAGTCCCTTGCCGCGGGGCTGCAGCTTCATGCATTGATCAATTCATAACTAAACTCTACTATTTATTATATGCTAAGCTATATGATATCAGTAATGCTAGAGACAGTGCACCTACAACACCCCCTTTTTTCTTCTGTAGAACTACAAGTCTCAGTAGGTAGCACCTCACATTACTGGCAGCTATAGGTGTGCAGTCTAAGGCCCCTCCCTACATCACACAGTAGTATCACTTTACCTTATAAACGTTACTCCTCACAGTAGATCCCCTTATTCACATTACATCACACTGAATTGCTCCTTATTCACATTACACCACACCCTATTGCTCTTTATTCACATTAGACAACACAGCAGTGCCCTTTCTATATGCATCGCCACCTAGTAGAGCACCTTATACACATAAAGCCACACATTAGTAATGCATTTACATACATGAGACACCTTATTAATGTCCTTATAAACATAATGCACCTTACATATTATGACAACCTTTATTAATGCCCGTTTACACATAATGTCCCTTACACATATGCCGCACATTATTAATGCCCTTATACACATAATGACACACGTAGTGCCCCCTACACATTTGCTGCACATTATTAGTGCCCCTATACACATAATGACACACATACAGTAGCACCCTGTTACACATATGTTGCACATTATTAATGCCCTTATACACATAATGACACACATAGTTCCCCTAACAAATATGTTGCACATTATTAATGCATTTTTACATGACACACATAATGGTCCTTACACATATTCCGAACACTACTGCACAACCAACACACTCACATGCACACAGCATTCACACTGCCACTAACACTGTGACCTCTGCCTCTGCTTGGATACAGATGTGTCCTCATAAATATTGCCTCAATGCT
Source organism: Pseudophryne corroboree (assembly GCF_028390025.1). NCBI lineage: Eukaryota > Metazoa > Chordata > Amphibia > Anura > Myobatrachidae > Pseudophryne > Pseudophryne corroboree. The sequence goes on along the minus strand of NC_086446.1, from coordinate 549,743,539 downwards.
AAAGTCGGCACACCTTTTTTTTATGAAAATGCATCTTATTTGCATTGCTATGTGGCTAGGATGCACAAGCAGCTTCTGCTGATTAAAATGATATGTGGCATGCCTGTATACTGAGTGAAACTATGGCTGTATCTGCATATGAAATGATACACACAGAATATAGGCATGCCGCATATCATTTAAATCAGCAGAAGCTGCTGATGCCCCTAGGCATATCAAATGCCCTAGGCAATTGCCTAGTTTGCCTATGCCTATGGCCGGTTCTGTAACCAAGGGGGCTTGTGAGCAAGGCCAGCAGTCAGGAATGACTGTAGCAAATCAGTATGAAATGAATTGAGAGACATCTGTCCTAGTCCAGCAGCCCCCTCAGTCTGTCCTCCTTGGTGCCCCCCTGACAGCTGAAGCCCAGAGGCCGGTGTTTTCATTGTCTCCAAGAGTTACACCACTATGGGGGAGATGAATTATTGCTTTAAGTGGAGAGATATAAAGCACTAACCAATCAGCTTTTGTCATTTTACAGGCTATGTTCGAAAAATGAGCTAGGAGCTTATTGGTTGGTACTTTCTCCACTTTATCTCCAAACTTGGAAATATATCCCCTCTAGTTCCTTAAGTAATTGTTGTTATTCTTTTTGCAGATCCAGATAACATACAAATGTATTAGTTTAACTGACTTTGGAAGACTAACATGTTACATACTTGCCCACTCTCCCTAGGGATTCAGGCAACTCACAATTTTTCAGCAGTCCCCTGTACCACCAAAAGAATAGCCAGATTTCCAGCATCCCACCTGCTTCCTAGTGAAGAGGGCAGTATGGGTAGATAACTATGGGAATCGCAGCTACGTATGGAGGGATGGGGCCAATGACATGAGAGCTGGCTCCATCCCCTCAGCTCCCCGAAGTGTCCAGCAGCATCTCCTCTCAGAGCTTCTCCTAAAGAGGAGACAAAAAAAGTATGACATGTTAGTAGTTTCCTGTCTGAAACTATTAAAAGGTCAAAATACTGAGATTTTGCTGTTAGGTAGTAATAGCAACTCCCAGAATTTATCTCATTTAGAGGCATATTTATCATCCTATAAATGTCACAATTTCTACACTACCCAGTTAATGGAGAAATTGTGACAAAAATCAAACTCCGAAAATGCTTTATTTTTGTAGTTTGAAAAGGGAAACTGCTCGGCATCCTGAGATTGCAAACAGCTACCAAATCTCTGCACAAGCTGCCATTTACACGGCAGCTTGTGCAGCAGAGAGGTAGGGAAAGAGGAGGGGGCCGTGGCTGCAGAGTGCAGACAGCAACTTCTGCAATACGGTCCCGAGGAGCCATGGTTACAGCATGACCTGCAGCCCCCAGTAATGAGCTGCCAGGAGGTGGGTGGGGGGGAGTGCACTGTTTTAGCGCCTACCACTGACCTGACAGTGCAGCCTGGGGAAGTGAGGGGCACGCGGCTGAGCACCAGGCAAATAACATTTAGTCCCGGCAGGGAGGTTGGGGGGAAGTGAGCAGCAGTGGCAGCCTGCATGCAGGTGCTGTCCGGGCCCAGGGAGAACCAGTGGACACTAGGGAGGGGGGGAAGGAGGACCCATTGAGTCTGTCTTCGAGTTGCGCATGTGCAATGTGAGGCAGCAGCAAGAAAGGTATTTTTTTTTCTTCAGAAAAGCTGCAAAAGAAGCAGTTTTTCGGAAGGTATATTTTTTTTTAAGGGAGGCTTCATGAATATCGAAAAAATTGTTAAATGGAGGAGTGAGAATTGAAAACTAAATATTTCATTTCACAATTTGTTCATGTTGAATACGCCCCTTAGTAGCAAGCAGGCAGTTGAGCGGGCACCCACAGATTTAGTCTCTTTGGGGGCAGTTGAGTTCTCATCCAGTGATACCACTTGACACCCCTAGAATGCTATATCACCCTCTCATCAACAATTGCTTTGCCTCCAAAGCTGCTTGCCCTGTACGCCCTTGATAAAAGCTCTGTCAGACAAAATACATTACCAATATACAGTACACTATCATAAAAAGAGATGTGCACCGGAAATTTTTCGGGTTTTGTGTGTTGATTTTGGATTCGGTTCCGCGGCCGTGTTTTGGATTCGGACGCGTTTTGGAAAAACCTCCCTGAAAATTTTTTGTCGGATTCGGGTGTGTTTTGGATTCGGGTGTTGTTTTTTTTTAAAAACCCTCAAAAACAGCTTCAATCATAGAATTTGGTGGTAATTTTGATCCTATAGTATTATAAACCTCAATAACCATAATTTCCATTCATTTCCAGTCTATTCTGAACACCTCACAATATTATTTTTAGTCCTAAAATTTGCACCGAGGTCACTGGATGACTAAGCTAAGCGACCCAAGAGGGCGGCACAAACACCTGGCCCATCTAGGAGTGGCACTGCAGTGTCAGACAGGATGGCACTTAAAAAAATTGGCCCCAAACAGCACATGATGCAAAGAAAAGAGAAAAATAGGTGCACTGTGGTCGCTGGACGGCTAAGCTAAGCGACACAAACACCTCAATATCACAGGAATTATTTGTTCTAATCAATGGTATTATTGGTCCAAATCACTGGAAGAAAATGACAAAATCACAGGAATTATTTGTTTTAATCAATGGTATTATTGGTCCAAATCACTGGAAGAAAATGACAAAATCACAGGGATTATTCGTTCTAATCAATGGTATTATTGGTCCAAATCACTGGAAGAAAATGACAAAATCACTGGAATCACTAGGCAAGATGACTGTAATTAATAATTAATTATAAACCACTGATATTAATTGGTAAAATCTCGCTATCGCCTGCCTAGTGAAGTGAAATCTAGATGGGATTTTGTACCGGGGACAAAATAACTTCATCAATTGTCTAAATCCCAATGCACTAATGGCGGAAAACGGGCGCACGTCTAACAGCGCACTGATTATAATGAGAACTGATTATACTGATCAATCACTGATTATACTGAGCACTGATTTTACTGAGCACTGACGATACTACGGAGAACTGACACTGAGCAGCGAGAACAGCACTGGGCTATTGTACTGTAGTATACTGGTCACCACAATGCTGCACTGTACTACTATATATACTGCTCACAACAATGCAGCACAGATATGGATACTTGCAGTGACACGGAGCTGCAAGACACAGCAATGGCCTACTGTACTGTACAACTATATACTGTTGGTCACCAAAATACTGCACTGTACTACTATATATACTGCTCACAAAAATGCAGCACAGATATGGAATGGATATTTGCAGTGACAAAGAGCTGCAAGATACAGCAATGGCCTACTGTACTGTACAACTATATACTGTTGGTCACCAAAATGCAGCACACTGAGCACAGATATTTGCAGCACACTGAGCACAGATATGGAGCTTTTCAGGCAGAGAACGTAGATATTTGCAACACACTGAGCACAGATATTTGCAGCACACTGAGCACAGATTTGGAGCTTTTCAGGCAGAGAACGTAGCCACGTCCTCTCCGTTCAATCTCCAATGCACGAGTGAAAATGGCGGCTCTTTATATAGAATACGAATCTCGTGAGAATCCGACAGCGGGATGATGACGTTCGGCCGCGTTCGGGTTAACCGAGCAAGGCGGGAATATCCGAGGCTGCCTCGGACCCGTGTAAAATAGGTGAAGTTCGGGGGGTTCGGATATCAACGAACCGAACCCGCTCATCTCTAATCATAATCAAAATACATTATCAATACTTTTTATAAATATTTTCCTGGATTGCTGCCTCATTTTTTTCAGATACCTTAGTTTGCATTTGTTGCTTAAATGAGTTTGAAACACTTGTTGTGTTTATTTTTATTGTTTAATTTGTGTTCAGCCTTCATTCCATTGTCTATACAAAAGTCAGGTTTAATTTCCAGTGTACAAATACATTTAAACGTAACAAACAAAACCAAACACATAGCTTTCTGAATAAATACAACATATAGACACGGGGGTGGGGTGGGGGAATAAACAGCAGTGGAGCATTGTGACATTAGATGTACATTTACACAGTTTTATCTATTCAGCTGAGCTAAGATTCACTTAGAGAAAGGTAAATTTATTGCCAAGATGTTGTTCATCAGGTTTATTTGTCACAGTTACATAGTTAGTGAGGTTGACAATAAATACAACTACATTAAATGTAACCTTATGTTAATCCAGGGGAATGGAAACAATACCTAGAAGCTTCTTCTCCAATATGACCATACAGGAAATACAAAATCCTTTCTGACAATTGTAACTATTGACAATGGTGGTCATTCCGAGTTGTTCGCTCGTTTCCGATTTTCGCTACGCTGCAACTTGTTGCTAAATGCGCATGCGCTAAGTTATTTTACACAAAACTTAGTAGATTTGCTGTGGATCCTGCAGCGCTTTTCAGTCGCACTGCTGATTGGTGAGTGATTGACAGGAAAGGGGCGTTTCTGGGTGGTAACTGCCTGTTTTCCGGGAGTGTGCTAAAAAACGTAGGCGTGTCAGGGAAAAACGCGGGAGTGTCTGGAGAAACGGGGGAATGGCTAGCCGAACGCAGGGCGTGTTTGTGACATCAAACCAGGAACTAAACGGACCGAGCTGATCGCAATCTAGGAGTAGGTCTGAAGCTACTCAGAATCTGCAAGAAAATATTTAGTAGCAATTCTGCTAATCTTTTGTTCGCTATTCTGCTAAGCTAAGATACACTCCCAGAGGGCGGCGGCCTAGCGTTTGCAATGCTGCTAAAAGCAGCTAGCGAGCGAACAACTCGAAATGAGGGCCAATGGGGTTAATTCAGAGTTGATCGCAGCAGCAAATTTGTTAGCAGTTGGGCAAAATTCAGTTTGAACACACACCACCCAAATCTAACTCTCTCTGCACATGTTATATCTGCCCCCCTGCAGTGCACATGATTTTGCCTAACTGCTAACAAATTTGTTGCTGCGATCAACTCTGAATTACCCCCAATATACAGAGCCTTGCAACATGCATCCTATCAATTTTAAATCCATTCTATAATTCTACTGTTCCTGCTAGCCCTGAGTACAGAAAAGATCAGACACAGCTTTATAAAGTCCATGAGTATATTTAGAGCCATTAGTTTCTGTAGGTCACCTTTGAGGCTCATGTTTGTAAAAGCAAATAATGCCAGTTCATTAAGTCTTTCATTATAATTTGACTCCTCCATTCCTTTTATTAATAAGGTTGCAGTCTCTGAATACAAGTATTCCTATACCTTTTTTCTCTAATTGGAACTTTACTGACCTGCAACTGAAGATTGGCAGAAATGTTATCCATAGAATTTGTCATACAGTAGTAGTAGTTTTATGTTGGAATGTGTGCTTTAGTTTAAATGTAGGTAGAGTTGATAGCAAAAGCCAATATTAGTTTTGTTTATTCTCCCCTCTACTAATGCAATTAGCCCAGCACTGAATGGGATAAAGGCTGGCATTTGTGATTTGGATTTGGCATTAAATGATGATGCCACCTTAGCTAGTACATAAACTTAATTGTCATAGGAATTCTAGTTCTTTGGACCCTTTGTTTATTACACAAGGACCCCAAAGAGATGGCATGGGTGACTAAGAAGGGCTCTTATGCTTCTTAGCACTGCGACTGGATGTAATATGTAGAGAAGGGACAACCTTGTTTGTTTAAAACCCCTTTATTAAAGCAATCAGCTCTGCAATAAATAGCTCAAGGTGGACATATACACATGTAGCCACCCTGTACTTAATAATAATTATATTAAGTAATTTAATTATATATTAATTATATTATATAATAATATTAGCTCAAATAATATACCGTATATACTCGAGTATAAGTCGACCCGAATATAAGCCGAGGCACCTAATTTTCCCCAAAAAAACTGGGAAAACTTATTGACTCGAGTATAAGCCTAGGGTGGGAAATGCAGCTCTAGCCGTACACAGCCCTCATACTGCCGGATATGCCCCCCAGTGCCAGATATGCCCCCACAGTGCTAAATATGCCCCCATGGTGCCAGATATTTGCCCTCATAGTGCCAGATATGCCCCCACATTGCCAGATACACATATTCCCCCACGGTGCTAGATATGCTCCCACAGTGCCAGATATGCCCTCATAGTGCCAGATATGCCCCCACAGTGCCACATATGCCCTCATACTGCCAGATAATCCCCCACAGTGCCAGATATGCCCTCATAGTGCCAGATATGCCCCCACAGTGCCAGATATGCCCCCACAGTGCCAGATATGCCCTCATAGTGCCAGATATGCCCCCACAGTGCCAGATATGCCCCCACAGTGCCACATATGCCCTCATACTGCCAGATAATCCCCCACAGTGCCAGATATGCCCTCATAGTGCCAGATATGCCCCCACAGTGCCAGATATGCCCCCACAGTGCCAGATATGCCCTCATACTGCCAGATAATCCCCCACAGTGCCAGATATGCCCTCATAGTGCCAGATATGCCCCCACAGTGCCAGATAATCCCCCACAGTGCCAGTATGCCCTCATAGTGCCAGATATGCCCCCACAGTGCCAGATATGCCCCCACAGTGCCACATATGCCCTCATACTGCCAGATAATCCCCCACAGTGCCACATATGCCCTCATAGTGCCAGATATGCCCCCACAGTGCTACATATGCCCCCACAGTGCCAGATACCGTATGCCCTCATAGTGCCAGATATGCCCAGCCCCCAACTACCTCCCCCCCCCCCCGACACACCCGCGCTCCCCCCGTAGCCTGTCTCTACTCACCATCAATGACGGGGCACGGGAGTGCAAGCAGCGGCAGGCGGTGCGGGCAGCGGTGGCCGGCCTTGGGACAGAACGCAGCGGCTGAGGCGGGCGGCGCGGCGGTGCTTCAGCGAGCATGGAGAGGGAGAAGGATGGCTGCAGCAGCGTCACTGGTTGATGCACCAATTACAGTGCGCTGCTGCGGCTCCCGAGTCCCCCTCCCTCCTCCTCCTCCTTCCCTCATGGCTGCTCCCTGCGCTCTGCTCCTGCACAGGACTCCGGGAGCATCACTCGAGTATAAGCCGAGGGGGAGCTTTTTCAGCACAAAAAATGTGCTGAAAAACTCGGCTTATACTCGAGTATATACGGTAATAACTAGAGATGTTTGCTTACTCCTGTGTTTCGGTTTTGAATCTGTACTAATTTAATGTCTTGGTTCTAATTTGACAAAACCACCCGTACGTGTTTTAGTTTTAGATCTTTGTTTTTTTTTTTCAAAATATGCTAAAAACTGCTAAAATCATGTGATGTGGGCCTGTTTTTGTTTCTACAGCATTATTAATCTCAATAACATTCATCTCCAGTAAATTTTGACCACCTCTTAGCTCACAATATAGTTTTTAACAATATAAGGCTCAGGAGCATTTAAACAGAGGCCTGTGTGCACCTCCGGGTGGGCCCCCTCCTCTGTACGGTGCTGTAGACTCCGCCCGTTAAAGCTGCAGTTAAGTTATAGTACCAGAGTGAAACACTTATCCAAATTGCAAGTAAAATAGATGTTCCTGCACTATAAAAATAAAAAAATAATGTTTTGCTAACTGCATACATACATCCATCTAACTTTGTGAGTATTAACACTAGGGGTATGTGGGTATCCGTCAAACAGTGTCCTCACTTTAATCTCTGAAAGCTTCCTCCCCTCCAGTATACTGCGTGAAATGGTGTCCGACACACCATAGGAGGGACTTATATTGAATCTAAAACACACAAGATCTGACACCGGGAATATGACATTTTGCCTCGTTTTGGAATCCCAGCAAGACAGGAAAGCCCGAGCCGGCACTCGGATTCACTCTGAAACCGGAAGTTTGGATGGGCTCAGAGAACCAAGCCCGCTCATCTCTAATAATAACATCACAGTATCAGTGTGACCACTAATTATGTAATTTGCTTAGTGGTAGTTGCTATTTTTAATTCATCCGCCTTAGACAGAAAAATAGTGAACGAGTTATACAAAGAAATAAACAATAATAGCTTTAAATAACTTAAAATACAGAACTGAATTCTATTAAAACTACTCCTATAAAGAATGGTTCTATGTAATATAGTAATAATATGTTCTATGTTGTTTGGGAAACTATGATACATGCCATTGTCCCCACAGATCATGGAAATAATGGCCAACAAAGAATTCTGACATTTCACATTCACATTCAGTTCTAGATTTTTGCTCTTTACTTTGATTCTTAATACTCTGAGAGGTCTTAGCTCTTTTTTTTTTTACTAGTTTCCCTAATTTACTAATTTCCCTCAGGAACTGTCTACATAGTATAGAGATTGACAAGTAGAGAAAGACTTGAATTCAGACTTGTACCCCTTCACTGAGAGAATAAAGTTACATAAAGTGTCCTCATACACTGTGGCTTCATTGGATGCAAACAGCCCCTCTTGTTATGCCAGGTGCCTGGTGACTCGACCGTCTTTTTGATTCAAAATGTGCCTTATAGTCGTACAAATAAAACAACTGGAAATGACAAAACTGCTTTGCTAGATTGCAGTGATCAATTTGATTTGTGAGATTTGTACATCTGTATGCGAATGAGTCTGAATCTGTATACGAAATGCTACAATGCAGCAGCCACAGCTTTTACTAACTCCAAGTTCCATTGAGCTTCATCTTGACTATGTACTTGTTTAAAAACTAATTCCTGGGCAGTTAAAGCTACAGCGCAGCGTCTGTAGTTCACTTTGAGTGGTTTATCACTGCATCTGCTATGCAAGTACGGTGTAGAATTTAAAGAAAAAGATGCTACGATACACCTTGTGTCTGGTGCCTTGCGTGTATACATATTAAGGCACCGTGTATGAGAACACATCTGTATATTCTGAACACTTCTACAGTGAGGACAGATTACACAGGAATGGATACATATATTAAGATTTTTCAACCTATTATTAATTAGCGTATTTACAAAAAAATTGTTGTTAACTATTTTGCCTTATGTGTCAACTGTTTTTTTTTTTTTAAAAACAGCTCTCATTATATTCCATGTACTGTTCTTACATTCCTCTTCTTTAATAGGGTTGTCAACTATAAGATTAGCACCCTTTGTAAATTCAATCTATCCACAGAGTTATATACAGTAGTACACAGTAAAACTATTTAGAAGAAAGAAATATAATACAGTATATGCTCAATGTCAGTAAAAAGGAAAAAAGTGGGAAATTTGTCTCTAGTTCATCACCATGAGACAAGAAGTGGTGAGACATGAACCAATGTGGTTCATTTGTTTTTCCCAGGTGACAGCTTCACACTGTAGGTTCAGAAAGTAATGAACTGTAATATAACGTCCTTATTTAGAGCTTTCAAGGTCAGTGACTATATATCAATGATACTTGCTGGAGACCCATGTTTAAATTCCAGTGTAGCCATATTGTGAATATGAACAAGTCTCTTTGTCTGAGGTACCAAAACCTGCACTATAAACTCAGCTGGGCAGTAAAAACTCTGCCTATATACAGTTTTTCTAAACATCTAAATTCAGTTATATAAAACAGCCCTTTAAAAAGAAAATAAACAATTGTGACATCTAAGATAAAATAAAATTTCACCTATAGACTGTAGTGAAAAAGTTTCCCTAGGTACTAAATAACCTCGGAAAATGATGGCATGCTGGACAATGTCTCAACACTCCAGAACATGCCCTTTATGTTATGAGATTTAAAACTCTGTGCAATGATTGGCACCATCTTGGGAATTTCACATGAGATTACGCTGGAGAAATGAACTAACCTGATACTGTAGGAACTAGCCTGACAGGATGCTCTACTGTGGCCAGTACTTGGTGATGTATCCACAGCTTACAAAATATAAATAGTGGCAAATTACTGTAAGTTGCATGTTCACATATTTAACTCTAGGTTCCCTAAAGTTTGTCCAACACAGTAGTTTAAGCACTATAGGCCTGATTCAGGCCCCATTGGAGTAGACATGCATACATCAAAGTACCAATGACAATCTGGTGCCATTTGGGATGGAGAGGAAGGGGCAACGTCCATGCCGCCACCATTGTGGGGGAGGGACGAGACCAGGATCTCTGTCTGATGATGGAGATTTCCTTGCCTCTTGTTGGAAGAGGAGTATTGCTTTGCCTACCTTATTGCTAGTGCTCCTTCCTCCAAGCACACTTGTTTATTGAAACTATTTAAATGTGCATTTTATTCCCATGGCTGAATTCAAGCCTTTCAGTCTTCTAACTTCTCTGGCTTTGCTACCATCTATACTTCACACTTACTGACATCCTATCTATGAGTGACCCTTCCCTGTAGGATGCAACCTCTTCCCATGTGCTTTCCTTCCTACCATGGCATGCCTGTCTCACAAGAAGGGATTGAATGGTGCTGTAAAACAGCTCTGGTACCTTGCTGTGCTCATACAACAAGGTAGTGTGGCCAGGAATCACATGGCCCTGGAATCGCAGCACGCCCTATCTCTATGTATGCCAGATAGGCAGTGTTGCTTGGCCAGCCCCTGTCTCACCGGGTGCTGTGTGGCCGAACAGAGTTGCTTGGCCAGACTTTTAGGTCAGAACAGCCCATCAGGTCATCAGCCCTTCTGACATTTGCCGGAATTGCCAGATGGCCAGTCCGGCCCTATTCACCAGCCATGCTTCTCATTCCCATGACCTACCTCATGCAGGTGCTACTTTTCATTGATCATTGGTCACCGTCAATGTGTAATTTGTTAGTGACTGGTCATTGCATAATCTTGTATTGTAGGTTGTGCAATTCTGCATCATTCATTGCTATCTGTGCATTGTTTTATACTGTTAAATGTTTCTCTGTTTACCCCTATATGTGGTGATGCGGAAGACATGTGGAGAATTACAAATAAAAGATAATAACTATCAAACAATCTAATATATGTTTTTATGATAACCGAGGTTAATAATATTAATTTTCTATACTTTACTAGCATAACACTTCCTGAGAATCACCTAGATTTAATACGGTTTATGTACATTTCTATACAGTGCATGTACAACAAAAATAAAATTCATGTGTTTGTATATACATGTTTGTGCATCACTGACTTACATTTTCCCATGTCTAGAGAGTAGAGGGCAGGCAAGCACAGTCCCATTCCTACTATTGCAGGAATTATATTGTGCAATTAACAGGCGGTCACGTGGGGCATGTGCCCCAGGTGATAGAGGTGGGAGCAGCTTTCATTTGTGATGGTTGGTTCCTACTCCAAAACCAGCTACGAGACCCTGTGTTGCTGTGAACATGGCTAAAGTAGTCAGCATTCCCCCCACAGTCACTGATGCTCTTTGCATTACAGTATATGGCAATCACTGCAATGTCCTCTGCATTATCTGGTGGTCACTGCAATGCTGTCTGCATTGAATGACAATTAATATGATACTCTATGTATTATATGTTGATCATTTTATTGTTCTCTGCATTTTATGGCAGTTCCTATGGTGTTTCCTGCATTATATGGCAGTCACTGCAATGATCGCAGTTACTGATGGTAGTCACTGTTACTCTTTACATTATCTGGCAGTCACCGTAATATGCCTGTATTATATGATGGTTATTGTAATACAGGTTGAGTATCCCTTATCCAAAATGCTTGGGACCAGAGGTATTTTGGATATCGGATTTTTCCGTATTTTGGAATAATTGCATACCATAATGAGATATCATGGTGATGGGACCTAAATCTAAGCACAGATTGCATTTATGTTACATATACACCTTATACACACAGCCTGAAGGTAATTTTAGCCAATATTTTTTATAACTTTGTGCATTAAACAAAGTGTGTCTATATTCACACAATTCATTTATGTTTCATATACACCTTATACACACAGCCTGAGGGTTATTTAATACAATATTTTTAATAACTTTGTGTATTAAACAAATTTTGTGTACATTGAGACATCAAAAAACAAAGGTTTCACTATCTCACTCTCACTCAAAAAAGTCCGTATTTCGGAATATTCTGTATTTCGGAATATTTGGATATGGGATACTCAACCTGTAATATTCTTTTCATTATATGATGGTCATTAATGTTCTCTGTATTGTATGATTATCACTGTTATGCTCTGTGGTGGGTGAGGTTGAGTAATACAGACAGTAATACTTACCATTGGGTCTAGATACAGTGGTGCATGCTTTATTTAAAAGTGTGCAGGTACAATAATACACAATGATGAGGATAATGATCAGTAACAATATATGTACATTTGAACTAAAGGTTATAGTAATTAAATAATTATCATTGCGGCTATATTATAGTCACAACTGTCTCTTTGCCTTGCTTAACCAACATTTCCATTCAGACTACTACAGGAAACAATATTTCCAACAGATAGTTTTTTTTTAATTTGTTTTCTGAATTTGTGTTTAATTACAGTACATTTTATTAAAAAAAACAGCTTTAGCATTTATTAATAACACTGTCATGACACTATGATATCGTGTGTATATGACAGTTCTTTACAGTATTATTATGTGTATAAATAGGATAATGTAAATTTACCATTTACTCCCAGTACTGTCAGATATACATCTACACTCTTGTGGGGCATCAATTTACACATGTGCATACCTGAGATACACCTGGAGCAAATATTACTGTTTTTGCACTGGACATATCTTGAGATGCATCTGACTGAAAATATGTTCATACATTAGACTTCTCTTGCGTATGTTTTCCTATGTATATTTGGAGAGTAAATTTGTCCACGGTTGGACTGGCTATAAGGATTACATAGTTACATAGTTAGTGAGTTTTAAAAGAGGCAAAATGCCCATCGTGTTCAACCTGTATTCTGTGTTAAACTGTTCATATTATAATGCACCTGCTGAACTAATGGTTTAAGAACCAATTGACAACTATGATTCTTACCACTCCCAGATATTAATGTCACTATGTTAAATGCTATAACCCTGGATACTTTTTCCAGTCAGAAATTTGTCCCATCCGTTTTTAAATGCATTTACAGAGTCTGCCATTATTACCCTCTCCGGCAGGGAGTTCCAAATCTTTATTACCCTTACCGTGAAGAACCCTTTCCTACGTTGTGTACGGAATTTTCTCTCCTCTAGCCTCAGCGAGTGCCCACGTGTCCTATACTGAGTTCTTTTAATAAACAAATCCGCTGCTAATTCCTTGTAATGACCCTTGACATAGTTGAAGATAATAATAATGTCTCCTCTTAGACGCCTCTTTTCTAGTGTATACATATTTAACCTAGTAAGCCTTTCCTCATACTCCAGTGTCTCTAACCCTTTAATCAATATAGTAGCTCGCCTTTGAACTCTTTCTAGTTCCCCCATATCTTTTTTATAATATGGTGCCCAAAATTGAACACAATGTTCCAGGTGCGGACATACCAATGATTTGTACAGTGGCAGGATTACATCTTTGTCCCTTGTCTCAATGCCCCATGTTATACACGCATCATTTTACTTGCCTTTTTTGCTGCATTTTGACATTGTGTATTGTTATTAAGCCTATTATCTATGAGCACCCCCAAATCTTTTTCCACCACAGTTACCCCTATATTTTCACCATTTAGAGTATAGGATGCATGTGTGTTTTTTTGTCCCAAAATGCATAACTTTGCATTTTCTATATTGAACCTCATTCCCCATTTAGGCACCCAGGTTTCAAGTTTAAATAAGTCATTCTGTAGAGACTCCACATCGCTTTCTGAATTACCTTATACAGTTTAGTATCAACTGCAAAGATTAACACTGTGCTTTCCAGGCCTATTCCTAGATCATTGATAAATAAATATATTGAATAGTAGCGGGCCAAGTACGGTGGTATTCCGCTGACTAATGGTGCCCAGCTGGAGAACATCCATTGAACACTACTAGTTGTACTATGTTATCCAGCCAATTACATATCCATGTACAAATAGTATTTCCTAGGCCAAGTTCTCTTAATTTGATGGGCCCTAATGCTTGGTGGCCTACCTAATCCTCTAGGAACTAGGTTCCAGACTGTGCACTTGAATTATACATTATACATACTGTATGTTATCTTATACTGCAGAGGACTATGGTGTATTTTCTTAAGTGCATTGCTGTTAATAATCTGGTACAGTATCATGATGCAATGGCAGTATTTACTATATATTTATCAAGGGACCCAGACTGTGCACCTCTGCCTCTGTGGCAGCTGGCCACACCCCCTCTGGAGACTGGCCACACCCCAAAACATGGGCCACTGCAACTGCAATCCCCCAGTGGGCCCTTCTTGCCCCAGTCCGACACTGAATGTGTCCAACTGTAATAGAGCTTAATGGGCAGACAGAGTTTACTCCTGAGACTACAGACCATGGGGGTGATGTTTCAATCCTTGGAAAGAGATAAAGTAGAGATAGTTAACATACCAACCAATCTGCTTCTAAATGTAAATTCCTGAATAATGGTGGACGCTGATTGGTTGGTTCTTTATCTCACGCCAAGGTTTAAGACATCTCCCACCATGTACTTAATGTGGACTAGTGACATCACTGATATTGAAAGCAGTCCATGGCTGCTTCCAGTGTGTAGATTATACTGGCACCAGTGGTCAAAGTGGGGAGGTATACGGCGGTATGGTATACCGCCACTTCTTCCACTGACCCAGAAGTTTGTTTTTTTATTTTATTAAATGAAAAAGTGTGCAGCAGGAGGCGAGGGAAGTGGCCATCCCACTGCACATGGTGCTCCCATCCCTGCTCGGCGGCTGTGTAGAGCACTGGACTAGCTCACAGCCGCCCAGCCGCTCGCCGCTGCCAGCCGCCCACCTCTCACCGCCGCCAGCCGCCCACTGCCCGCCACTCACCGCCACTAGCCGCTCACCCGCTCACAGCGCCCGCAACAAATGGCGGTCAGAGGGACCTCACTGCACCAAAGGCCTCCTTATCACTGCCGCTGCCCATGGGTGCCTCCGCCGACCACAGTCAGGTAATGTTCTCCTGCTGTCACCCTCTCTGCCTGTTGTTACTGTCCCTGTTCCTACTGTCACTCTCTCTCTCTCCCTGCTGTCACTCTCGTCACTCTCTCTCTCCCTGCTGTCACTCTCTCTCTCCCTGCTGTCACTGTTGTCACTCTCTCCCTGTCCTTAAACTCTCTCCCTGTCGTTACTTTTCCTGTCCCTGCTGTCACTCTCTCTCTCCCTGTCCCTGCTGTCACTCTGGCTGTCCCTGCTGTCACTCTGGCTGTCCCTGCTGTCACTCTCTCTCTCCCTGTCCCTGCTGTCACTCTGGCTGTCCCTGCTGTCACTCTGTCTGTCCCTGTCCCTGAATTGTGGATCATACCATGTGCTATAATGTGAATTTCAGCTCATTCAGTGTGCTATAATGTGAATTTCAGCTCATTCAGTGTGCTATAATATGAATAACGGCTCATTCAGTGTGCTATAATGTGAATTTCGACTTATTCAGTGTGCTATAGTGTGAATTTCAGCTCATTCAGTGTGCTATAATGTGAATTTTGGCTCATTCAGTGTGCTATAATGTGAATTTCGGCTTATTCAGTGTGCTATAATGTGAATTTCGGCTCATTCAGTGTGCTACAATGTGAATTTCGGCTTATTCATTGTGTTATAATGTGAATTTCTGCTCATTCAGTGTGCTATAATGTGAATTTCGGCTTATTCATTGTGCTATAATGTGAATTTCGGCTCGTACCGTGTGATATAATGTGAATTTCAGCTCGTACCGTGTGGTATAAGGTGAAAGGGGCACCAGTACTAGATAGTATAAGGGGTTCTACTACACTGGACACGCCCCTTTTTGGGTGACCATGCCACCTTTTCAGGAGCATCCTTCGCTTTTCCATACCGCCACTTCAAAATTTCCACTTCGACCACTGACTGGCACTAAATAAAGATATAATAATAATAATAATCAGTAAACTATCAAATGTTTTCTCCCTTTTATCATTTTGCAGTGATGCTAGCTTAATGGTAAAGTATCCTCTTTTATTAATGCCTGGTTATTGACATTAGCAACAAAGAGTCTCAAACATAGGATAATACTTGTTTTATTCACCTTAAAAAAGCCATATGAAAAACACTTTGCGGTGTATTCAATTAGTGCCGTTCACTTTTAGCTATTTTTCAGGGCGAATGGGGATTCGACCAATGCAATAGCTGTTATGTTTTTTCACCTAGGCGAAACATTCGCCAGGAGCGAAAAATATATGGATCGGCGAATCCACATGTTTTCGCACCTGCGCTAGTGAAAACGCCGGCAGTCTTCGCCAGTGCTGCAAGTATGGTGGTACGGGGCGGTACGGCATACCAGTAAGAAATTCCCAGCCGGTACGCCATACTGCTGGGCCATCCACCATACCTGCATCCCGCTGGCTGTTATGTGAGGGGGGAGAGCGCAGCACAACGCCTCTCCTGCTCCTCAATTGTCTGTGATGTCCCGTCTCCAGCTGCTGCAGCAGCGGTAGGGTGAATCTCAATAAGGCACCAGTTTGCTAGCCAATCATAGTTCGTGGACCGGCAGCCGTGGCTCCTGATTGACTGATGGTCCACGAGCTCTGATTGGCTAATGACCCGGCACCTCATTTGAGATACCCGCTGCTGGAGACCGGACTTCACGAGCATTGAGGGGCAGGAGAGGCACGCAATGCATTCTCCTCCCCTCACACAGCAGGAACAGAGGCAGTGGTGAGCAGGGGGGGCACTCTGGGGCTATGTATATCTGGCACTGTGGGGGCATTTGTGTATCTGGCACTGTGGGGCAATGTATAGCTGACACTGTGGCGGAATTAGTGTATCTGGCACTGTGGGGCAATGTATATCTTGCACTGTGAGGGCATTTGTGTATCTGGCACTGTGAAGCAATGTATATCTGGCACTGTGGGGGCATTTGTGTATCTGGCACTGTAGAGCAATGCATATCTGACACTGTAGGGGCATATGTGTATCTGGCACTCTGGGACAATGTGTATCTGGCATTGTGGGGGCATTTGTGTATCTGGCATTGTGGTGGCATTTGTGTATCTGGTACTCTGGGGCACTGTGTATCTGGCACTGTGGGTCAATGTATATCTGACACTCAGGCATTTGTACCTTGCACTGTGGGGCAATGTGTATCTGGCACTTTTAGGCAATGTGTATCTGGCACTGTGGGGCCATTTGTGTATCTGTCACTGTGGGGCAATGTATATCTGGCACTGTGGGGGCATTTGTGTATCTGACACTGTGGAGCAATATGTATTTGGCACTGTGGGGCAATGTGTATCTGGCACTGTGGGGGCATTTGTGTATCTGGCACTGTGGGGGCATGTGTGTATCTGGCACTGTGGGGCAATTTGTATCTGGCACTGTGGGGGCATTTGTGTATCTGGCACTGTGGAGGCATTTGTGTATCTGGCACTCTGGGGCAATGTGTATCTGACACTGTGGGGGGGCAATGTATATATGGCACTATGGGGTCATTTTTGTATCTGGCACAGTTGGGGCATTTTTGTATCTGGCACTGTGGGGCAATGTATATCTGACACTGGGGCAATGTGAATCTGACACTAGGTAATTTGTATCTTGCACTGTGGGGCAATTTGTATCTGGCACTGTTGGACAATGTGTATCTGGCACTGTGGGGCCATTTGTGTATCTGGCACTGTGGGGCAATATGTATCTGGCACTGTGGGGGCATTTGTGTATCTGGCACTGTGGGGGCATTTGTGTATCTGGCACTGTGGGGGCATTTGCATATCTGGCACTCTGGGGCAATGTGTATCTGACACTGTGGGAAAATGTATATCTGACACTGTGGGGGGCATTTGTGTATCTGGCACTGTGGGGCAATGTGTATCTGGCACTGTGGGGGCATTTGTGTATCTGGCACTGTGGGGGCATTTTTGTATCTGGCACTCTGGGGCAATGTATATCTGGCAATTTGGGGCAATGTATAAATGGCACTGTTGCGCAACGTGTATCTGGCACTATTGGGATCATATGTGTATCTGCCCCAACCCTATGTGTATCACGCCCCCATTTTCATTGGCCACACCCCATGTGGCATTTGGCCACACCCATGTTTGGCACGCACGCCTTTGGCACGAGCACACGGGACCTATAAGACATTTTTTTCTACTTGCACCACTGGTCTTAGCCGTTTTTGAGGCATTTTTTGCCAATAACTATTCACTAAAAAAAAAAAGGTAAAAAGGCATTGGCAAAAATAGCTTAAAAATGGGCGATAATGGCCCGCAATTAAATACGCAAGGGGTTAAAATTGGATAGCGCCACAAAAAGCCGGAGCTAGTTGAATACCCCCCTTTATCTCAAAGTAAGATACATTTTAAGATTGCCTTTGTTAAAAGCTGTAACCACCATTGACAAAATCATGGCAAATTTGTTTTTGTATTTTAACAATTAGTAAAATATAAAATCCACCAAGGTACATAGGTGGATTATTTATAGGTAATGCTCCCATGTACAATGATTAGGTGCAGTTGTCACACACTGCAACTCTCATTAGTTTCCTCTCAGTGGCAATAATATTGGAAGTGCAACTATCACAGATGGGGTTCATTACCTGCAAGACGAGAAACAGTCAAAACATCTGCTAAATAGGCACAATTGGAGGAGATATAGCCTGTGAAAACACCCTATTGCTTTTTTTACTGTGCCAATGCAACATTTAACTTTAAATTTATGACTTTCAGTTGCAATCATTGGCTCTGATTGATCAGAGCCTGTTATATATTTACAAGAGTGTTCAGAATGCCATGGATGATCAACTAAATTAGGAATTACAGCTTTGTGTCAATATTGACCCGCAATACACACAGCAGGATGCATCAATGTCCTGTATATCAGGAGGAATGTATCTAAGGGGGGGATTTATCTAAGCTTGCAAAGAGTTAGGAGAGATTTACTGTATCAAAGCTTGGACAAAGATAAAGTGGAGCTAGAGATAAAGCACTAGTTAATCAGCTTCTATCTGTCATTTTATAGGCTACATAGGAGATGATTGGTTAGTAGTACTTTATTTCTCCCCACTTTATCACTCTCCGCTTTATCTCTCTACAGGCTCTCCAATTTTACCCTCCATGTCTGGGAGGCAAGAGTGCGAGCGGAGCAGTAAAATGTTTGTAACAGGTAAAATACAAAAAGACAGGATTTGCAACTAGGATACACTGTGAACATGGTAAACTTACTTGAGGGTATTTTTTTTATGCCTCTTTCATGGCTTTGTTAAAACTGTGAAGGTTTTGGGTTAAGTAAAGAGGGAACGGTATATACAGTACAAGAATATTTATGTACTAAGAAAGATGATAGGACCAGGTGCATAATAGATCATAAAGCCTGACAGTTATGTGGAAAATCACATATTTGCACCAGCCCTATGCTTGGTGGTGTAATTTACCATCTGAAATTCGCTGAATCTCTGTGCACAGAATGTTCACTTCTGAACAGCCATAATTCTAACGACAGTATATTTACATGACACACCAGGTGCACACACATTCTATATGCAAACTACCAATTGCCACCCAGTTACATCCACTAATTCGCAAGTGGAGTTGCGACTGAGATGCGGACGAGTTTGAATTGCATGTAGTTGAATATAGTTGCGTATACAGCCTACATGTGCAATTGCTAAGAATTGTGACATCTTGCCTGTAATTCTGAAATCGGTTTTACATGAGATTGACTGAAGTGATAACCTAGGGTGTAGCTACCATAGGTGCAGGGAGTGCAGCTGCTGTGGGGCCCAGAGCTGAGAGGGGCCCATCTTCCATGTCAAAGATACAGATGGGTCCACGGTTATCTTGGCTAGTTTGCTGCGCCTAGGCACAGCATGGTTTATTAACATAAACCCTTCATCTATTGTTCTCAGCTGCAATACAATACAGAGAACAATACAGCAGGGGATTAAGTTATTACAGCAGGGGATTAAGTCCAACTGCCCAGTCTCAATTAATCCTACTAAAGGTCAAGATAAACTTGGACTATCTGTACGTGTTATATACATTTTTCCCTATTGGGTGGTACAGTACATAGGCATACTTGCCTACCTGACCCTCTCCATGAGGGAGAAAATGCTCTGTTCCTGGACTTTCCTGGTAATGTATGATTGCCATCACCTGTGAAACACCTTTCTTATCAATTAACTAGCTCACGACAGGTGATGGCAATCATACATTACCAGGAAAGTCCAGGAACTTAGCATTTTCTCCCTCATGGAGAGGGTCAGGCAGGCAAGTATGACATAGAGGCCCTTACAAACTTTTGCCTTGGGGCCTACAATATATCTAGTTATGCCCCTGGCCTTGCTCCTTGTATGGTAGTACAAAATGAACAGGAGGGCACTATAATGCTACAGAATATGAACTGGAGACACTTTAATGTGGCATAATAAGAACTATGAGCACTGTAATGTGGCACAATATGAAGCGGAGGCACTATAGTGTAGCATAATATGAACAGGGGGCAGCACTGTAATGTGCCATAATATAAACTGGAGATACTGTATGTCATAATGTGAACTTGGTGGCACTGTGCTGCATAATGTGTATTGGCAGTCATAAAATGTGACATTATGTGAAGGACGGCACTGCTATGGTTCATAAAATAAACTAGGACACTACTATGGGACATAAAAATAACAACTGCTGTAGTGAAGTGTGTCTAGTAGCATTGGGTCAGGGTGCCCTTTAAAATATGGCAATGGGGCCCACAAAGTACAGGATATGCCCATGGAGATAACAGCTTGGTTACTGAGGAAAGCCACTTATCAGAATTCTATAGTAATCAGGATGAACACTGATGAGCACATTAATTAGTATTATTGTAAACATATCAGGTTTGCAGAGAAAGGTGGAGAGTACAATGTACCTAGGAGTAGACTGTACCTATGCAGGGACAAAGGTACAAATTAAGCCCTGCCCAGGAATCGCAGTGATACCCATGATGGTGTGATCACCCATCCAGTAACAGAGCCCAATATTCACAGAAGGGTGTGGCCATAACCCCACACATTTGGATACGTTGAATTGACGTACCAGGGCATGAAATACAGTATGTCATTGTGGACTTGATAAACTACAAAGCCTGAAGTACAGCACGTCATTGTGGACTTGATAAACTACAAAGCCTGAAGTACAGCACGTCATTGTGGACTTGATAAACTACAAAGCCTGAAGTACAGCACGTCATTGTGGACCTGAGAAGCTATGAGCTACTGTATAAAGAGAAGTGCTTTAGATATTTGAAGTAATGCGTATGTACATTGATTACAATTTCACTCACATTTTCAGGTGTCAGTCACAAGCTCAGCACCACAAGTGGGAAGTGACATACTCTATTTAACATGCTGCAAGCAGTTCTTCCTGTTGAAACCTTAATGCATTTATTGCCTGTGGGAAGTGGAAGACAATCTGTCACTATCCTTTAGTTTGTGTTGTTGCATTTCCAAGTTCTCTTTAAAGTTAGTGTGGCTGCATCTCTTTCTAACTCATGAGAATGGGAATAAAGAACAATTCAAAGTGCAGTGTGTCTTGTGTATAGAATTGTAAATGCACAAAATGCAATTTAATGTACTGATATATCCAATGATTCTATGCCATAGAATATGGCATGTTAATTGAGTGTCTGGTCTGTTCTGGGCCCCAGGTAGTAGATTAGTTTTACATTGACAACCAAAATATTCTGAAACAGCGCATGAGGGCCAGTGTGTAATTAGTCTCTGGGAAAAAAGGCAGTCCAACTCAGACATTATAATGTGCGTCTATTTCGCAGAACTCGGTCAATATAATGGCGTGCGTCTTTTGCGGTTATAATGCAAATCGGATCTGACTTCTGACGGTTTTTATTTAGACCAGGATGCGTCCGATTTTTATAGACCAATCAAAAAGCGTCTGTTATTTTAGCAGTTGCACAGTGATAGAACGTCACCAATTGTCACCCTAAAGTCCCATGATTAAAGCAAGATACACTCTAAATAAATTCCAGTCCTCCTGAATGCACAAGCAGCTTATACTGATTTAAATGACATGCGGCATGGCTATATTCAGTGTGCAATTGCTACTGTATCAGCATGCCTAATTATGTTAGTGTTTGGCTGGAATACACTGTAGCATAACATTTTGTATGCAGATACAGTTGCTATTACACACAGAATATAGCCATGCTGCATATAATTTTAAACAGCAGGATCTGTTGGTTGTCCTATTAGCATTGTTAGAAAATGTCCCATTTCTCAGGACTGTCAAACGCACCACTTTCTGATTTGAACTCTATACTACAGTATATTATTCTAAGACACTGTCTTAAGTATTTATATACTTTGACAATATTACTCGCTATTGAATGTTCCCTCCTTCCCTTCCTGCTTCCCTTTGTCCGATCTGTGTCTTTAGCTCTTTTAATATTCTACTTTATTTTACTCTAAATTTTACTAAATTTGTTTCTGTTTCATACAGTATGTACATGTTTGTTTGTTTGTTTGTTTGTTTGTATGTTTGTTTTTTGCTCTCTACTTTTTAATTGTTTATGTATAGTATACAGTGAATTTTAGATGTTTTTTCTTTGGCGTCACATATATAAGCATTTATTCTAGACAGATAAAGTAATTCATATTGGTAATTCATATTATACATATATTATACATATATCTGTAATTTATATTGGTGGTCAACTGCTAATTGTATATATTTTGTGAGCATTTCGGAGCAATACTGTGTACTTATCAGTACTATTCTCACTGCTCATATACTGTATACGATTGTACTTGTGGATCTGGTACATAAAATTTTTGTATTTGTTTTCTAGAATACAAATAAAAAGTGTTTACTTTAAACAAGATCAGACACTGACTGCAGTGGGAACACTTATAGTGTGGTAAGTGGAGCATGCATGTGTGAGTGGTTGTGAGGAGCATAGTTTGTATGAGGGATTATCGGCCTTGTGCTTTGAACATCGTGGTAAATGTATTAAGCAGTGATAAGAGTGGAGTAGTGAGCCAGTGGAGAAGTTGCCCATGGCTGCTCTGTATAATTTTATCGTATGTAAATTATACAGGTGAAACTCAGAAAAATAGAATATCATGCAAAAGTTCATTTATTTCAGTAATTCAACTTAAAAGGTGAAAGTAATATATTATATAGACTCAGTACATGCAAAGTGAGATATTTCAAGCCTTTATTTGTTATAATTTTGATGATTGTGGCTTACAGTTTAAGAAAACCCCAAATCCAAAATCTCAGAAAATTAGAGTATTATATAAAATCAATAAAAAAAGGATTTTAAATACAGAAATGTCGGCCCTCTTAAAAGTAGAATCATGGATATGCACTCAGTACTTGGTTTGGGCCCCTTGTGAAGCTCCCCCACACTCGCCTGACCTGAACCCCATAGAGAATCTATGGGGCATTGCCAAGAGAAAGATGAGAGACAAGAGACCGAACAATGCAGAAGAGCTGAAGGCCACTATTGAAGTATCCTGGTCTTCCATAAAACCTCAGCAGTGCCACAGGCTGATAGAATCCATGCCACGCCGCATTGGGGCAGTAATTCATGCAAAAGGGGCCCAAACCAAGTACTGAGTAGTGAGTACATATTATACTTTCCAGAGGGCCGACATTTCTGTATTTAAAATCCATTTTTTATTGATTTTATGCAATATTCTGATTTTCTGAGATTTTGGATTTGGGGTTTTCTTAAGCTGTAAGCCACAATCATTAAAATTATAGCAAATAAAGGCTTGAAATATCTCACTTTGCATGTAATGAGTCCATATAATACAGTATATTAGTTTCACTTTTAAAGTTGAATTACTGAAATAAATGAACTTTTGCATGATATTCAAATTTTCTGAGTTTCACCTGTAAATGTTACTTCAGTGCTGATTGGTTGCCATGGGCAACTTCTCCAGTGGCCCACTTCTCCACTCTTATCACTACTTCATACATTTACCCCCATGATGTGCTTCTAGTAGTGCTTCAGCTGTGTTCAAGATCCAGGAGATGCAGCTTGCTTGTGCATAACAAGTGTACAAGTTGTGCCTACACAAAGTAGGAGGAAGTTTTACTTTACTTAGCATGTGGTGCAAGATGCCTGTATCGAGTGTACTGTATTTTAATTTACATTTTTCTCATTAACCACATTGCAGATGTAAAGAAAAACCACTCTCTGTGTGCTATAGATCCTGGGCTGCTACTTTACATTTACAAAGTCGCAGATGAAGCACAATAGAACTTGGTGTGAGGAAAAACTGTGGCCACTGTGCATTGCAGCACTTCTTAAACGTATTTAGAGTTAGTTGCAAACATATATACAGGGTGTTTCAAAAGTCGCAGTACACACTTTTGATTCAAAAACTGTGCAGGAAATGGGAAACTGAATACTCCAGTAAGGTATGGGTGAGGTATGTAACGAACATGGGTACCATCTTCAAATCGGCCATCTCGAATCTAAGTCAGTTTTTTCAAATGGAAAGGAGGTCATATAACATGTCAAACAGCATCAGAATTTGCTGAAAAGTTTACTGCTGCAAACACATTTGAAATAGCAGTTATGGTTTAATAGTTACAACACTTTTTTTGGTGCAGGTAACTGAAGATAGCTTTGACAAAGTGGAGAGAATTGAGGTCATTTTGATGTCTGGAGAATGAAGTTTCCATGTCATAGCTGCAGATTTTAACAAATGGCAATGTGAAAAAAGTTTTTTTTTAGATTTTTGCTAATTTATTAAAAATAAAAAATTAAGATATCACATATACATAAGTATTCACAGCCTTTTCTCAACACTTTGTTGATGCGCCTTTGGCAGCAATTACAGACTCAAGTCTTTTTGAATATGATGCCACAAGCTTGGCACACCTATCTTTGGGCAGTTTTGACCATTCCTCTTTGCAGCACATTTTGGTAAAATCCAGGCGGGCTGCCATGTGCTTTTTAATAAGGAGTGGCTTCCGTCTGGACCCTCTACCATACAGGCCTGATTGGTGGATTACTGCAGAGATGGTTGTCCTTCTGGAAGGTTCTCCTCTCTCCACAGGAGAATGCTGTAGCTCTGACAGAGTGACCATCAGGTTCTTGGTCACCTCCATGACTAGGACCTTTCTCCATTGATTGCTCAGTTTAGATTGCCGGCCAGCTCTAGGAAGAGTCCTGGTGGTTCAGAACTTCTTCCTTTTTTGGATGATAGAGGCACTGTGCTCATTGTGACCTTTAAAGCAGCAGATATTTTTCTGTACCCTTCCCCAGATTTGTGCCTTGAGACAATCCCGTCTCGGAGGTCTACAGACAATTCCTTTGACTTCATGCTTGGTTTGTGCTCAGCCATGCACTGTCAAGTGTGGGACCTTAGACAGGTGTGTGCCTTTCCAAATCATGTCCAATCAACTGAATTTACCACAGGTGGACTCCAATTAAGCTGTAGGAACATCTCAAGGATAATCAATGGAAACAGGATGCACCTGAGCTCAATTTTGAGTTTCATGGCAAAGGCTGTGAATACTTATGTACATGTGATTTCTTAGTTTTTATTTTTAATAAATTTGCAAAAATCTCAAAATAATGTTTTTCACGTTGTCATTATGGGGTATTGTGTGTAGAATTTTGAGGGAAAATATTAATTTAGTCAATTTTGGAATAAGGCTGTAACATAACAAAATGTGGAAAAATTGAAGCGCTGTGAATACTTTCCAGATGCACTGTATCTAAATACACACCAGAAAATTATTAACCTTCAGTAAAGAGGGCCAATAATATCAGATATGTATCACAGGGAGGATTGTCTAATAATATAAACTATATGAATGGTGCGCTCTTAAGAACCTGACCCAAATAAAATTAAAACCTAATCTGAAGGGTAAATTAAAGTGAATATTGTTCATGAAATCTAGCCTTCTTAAAAAACAGACACCATGGTGAAAAAGTAGGATTGCTCCACTATACATTCATAATAATATACACAAAGGATCTGTATGCACTTACTATACCTTACAATAATCAAAGAGTCTAACTGAATCTTAGATATTGAACAGTGTTCTCAGTATCCAGCTAAGCATAAGTAATAGTCACAGTCAAAGGATATACTGTATTATGGTGAGCACTGTCTCCAGTATCCAGTATTACACAGCATAAACAATTGCTAAAGGATACATAATAGTGAACACTGTTTCCAATATCCAGATATATACCAACAAGTGCTACTGACCAAACTGAATACCTTTGATACATATTCCAACTAGCTACATGGTATCGCCTAACACAGGGGTGGCCAACCAGTCAGAGGTAAAGAGCCAGAAAAGATCTGTAGTCAAGGGCAAAAGCCAGTATCATGCGCGCACCGAAGGTGTGCGCGCAAAAATGGGGGCGTGGCCTAGTTTTCACAAAGCCACACCCCATTTTGTGCGCACACCTTTCGTTATGACGTTTGTAGGAGTATGACCTTGTGTCCTAACTCCGTTTTTAGTCATGTTGTACAGTGCCAAATACATATAATGTCCCAGTACAGTGCCATATACATATAAAAATGTCAAAAAATGGGTGCCTCCACACTGCCAGATACATATGTCCCCACAGTGCCACATACACATATGTCCCCACAGTGCCAGATACATATATGCCTCACAGTGCCAGATACATATATGCCTCACAGTGCCAAATACATATGACCGCCCAGTGCCAGATATACGTTTCCCCCCAGTGCCAGCTATGCCCCCGTGCCAGATATGCCCCAGTGCCAGATATATATGCCCCCACAGTGCCAGCTATGCCCCTAATTCCAGATATATATGTCCCCAAAGTGCCAGCTATGCCCCCAATGCAGTGTCCCCACAGTGCCAGATATGCCCCAAGTGCCAGATATACATGTTCCCCCAGTGCCAGATATGCATTTCCCCCCAGTGCCATCTATGCCCCCGTGCCAGATATGCCCCAAGTGCCAGATATATATGCCCCCACAGTGCCAGCTATGATCCTAGTACCAGATATATATTTCCCCACAGTGCCAGATATGCCCCCCAGTGCCAGATATACATGTCCCCCAGTGCCAGATATATATGTCCCCGCAGTGCCAGATATACATGTCTCCCCAGTGCCAGCTATGACCCCAGTGCCAGGTATACTGTCCCCACAGTGCCAGCAATGCCCCCAGTGCCAGATATACATGACCCCCCCCTTCCCCCATGCTGCTCACCGCACGGCTGCTGTCTGTGAGGGGAGGAGAGCGCAGCGTGCGCCTCTCCTGCCCCTCACTCTCCGGCGGCTGTGTCTCTCTTCAATTAGGCTCCGGTCCATGAGCCAATCAAAGCTCGCGGTCCGGCAGCCTTAGCTGCCGGTCCGCGAGCTCTGATTGGCTTACGGACCACCGCCAGATAGTGAGGGGCAGGAAAGGCGCATGCTGCGCTCTCCTCCCCTCACAGACATCAGCAGCACGGGGGAAGGGGGGGCCAGGGCAGCAGTGGCCAGGAGCCGGCTGAGCCACATGCGGCGGATGAAATAGCCGCATGCGGCTTGAGAGCCGCGGGTTGGCCACCCCTGGCCTAACAGATACAGTGAAATGTAAAAGATACATGTTAGTGAATCGATACTCCAGTAGCTCTCTGTTTATACTTTGAGTTTACAATCTGTAATTAATAAAAGGAACAGGTTCAGTATGATTTACAGATGGGCACAATACCGACGGCCATAATCCCGACAGCCATTAATTAACCTACAGTCAAAATACCAACATTCATTATGCCGACATGTTCAAAATGCCGACATAGTCAGAATACCTACATTTGAAATGTTGACATGTTGAAATGCTGACATGAGTTTTCCCTTTTTCCCCCCCGCTGCGCTCACCATGCTTCGGGCATGGTGCCTCGCTGCGCTCTGCACATTATTATAATCCCCCGCCAGGGCCACTGGGATGGTAAAGTATGAACAAGTCTGTTTTGGGGCAAAAAATCCTTAAAAATGCATGTCAGCATTTTGACATGTCGGTATTCTGACTATGTTGGCATTTTTTACATGTCGGTATAATGGATGTCGGTATTTTGACTGTGTCGGTATTTTGACTGTCGGTCAATGGGTGTCCGGATTATGACTGTCGGTATAGTGTCCGTCGGTAAGTCAACTGCTACCCAAAGGAGCATCTGGGAGAAGTAATACAACACATTTTAGTGACAATTCTCTCCAGTGTCTATTTGTTCCAATACAATATAAGCGATATAAAATAGTGAAGTGATCCTCCAATATCTCTGTGCCCAATTTCAGCAAATATATTACCTGCAACCAGTAAAAAGAAGCATTTGATAAAAGACACACTCTAGTGAGAACTCTATTTATCGCCAGAATTTATTATCCCCAGAGATCGATTGATTTTAGTGAAAGACACATAATAGTGAAAATTGTCTCCAGTGTCTACTCTAACTATTTTGGACATTATATCAAAAGGAGCACCATACATACAGCATATTGATATATATGTTTGGGAACATATGAGGCTCTATTCTTTCCAATGAAATGTATCTACCCTCCTGAACAGCATCTTGATACTACATACAGATGTAGCCATGCTGTGTCGCTCCATGCACAATGCAACATCGGGAGTGTCTGGGGCGCGTGCACGTCCGCCCCATTCACATGAATAGGAGCATCTGTTTACACCGCACAGTGTGGCTAGGCATGGGAGCACTTTTGTCACGATGAAAGTGCACGTTTGCAATGCAGCCATGCTAGATGAGCGTGGCTACATTTGTAATACATACATACACCGATCGGACCCTAATACTAGATTTTGGCTGAACTACACACATAATTATTTGGAAAATTATATGAAATTATATATTAGACATATTAGCCCAGTCAACGAAGGGCAAAAAAGGCCCTCACCTAAAAATAATTCCAACAGTTTTGACACTTGGCACACTTACTTAGAGGTGTCTAGTGATGAATTACACAAATGTCCTGATGAATCGGAGGTGAGCTCTAGCGGCAGTGACGTGAAACATGTCCCTTCTTTTGTTTTTTGTTTTTTATCTCGGAAACTGTTGGTCCTAACAAATATGTAGTCATATACAGCAATAAAGCTTATCAGTCATAATAGGTTTTCACCTAAAAATAATCGATAATATAATTTTTTATTTCACAGCTTTGAGAGGAAATACTTAAACAAAATGTAAATTTAAAAAAAGTAAAGTAGTTAAAGAAGTAAAAAAAGTTTTTGGTAGTTCCTTCACTCGAATCTGTATTTTTTGCTTGAGGAGGGTCCTGCTTCTTCCAGTGAAGTGATGGACGTGACAGGTTGTTGAGATAGTGTCACTGGGTAGGCTTCATCTTGAAGCAGTAAATCCAGATCTTCTTGGTCTTCTTCCTCATCAATTATGATATGTGTGGCATTCAAGCATTCACCATGGCAAGAATGACAGATGTTCATACACCGTAGTGCAGTTTTCTAAACCAACACCTGGGTCCACATCCAGCCTTGCATTTACAAAAAATTAGATTTAGGATTTTGTCAGGTGCAAAACAGGTCTTTGGTGGTGACGGGAATGAGACGATTATGTTCCTGCTTCCACCCCCAGCTTTCAGGTGATAATTGGTTTTCTCATCCAAAATTATACTTGGTGGTATACTCGATAGGTATGTTGTTTTGCTGCTCCTTCCATTGGAGGTAGTGCAGCATTAGACACTGCTTCCATGAACAAGTGAAACTGATACAAGTTGAGGAATGTCTGTTTATAAGCAGCTGCTCAGTACAATTTTAGAGACATTCTGTTCCCTGCCTCTGCTACTGCCTCATGAGAAGAGGTTGGACTGTTGAAAACATTAGCAATAACTTGAAACTCCGCAGCATACTTCCTGAACAAATTGACAGACTTTATTTTACCTTTCCGGTATGATGCCGTAGTGGTGTCGCCTCCACTAAATCCATGCAAGAAGAGAATGCTATGTGTCAGCCCCTTGCTTTGCAAATTGTTGCTTGAATAAACTTTTCTTTCAACATTGCCATGGCTCGGTTTGATTAACAGTATTTGTCGTTCGGGCGGGGTTAAAGCCATAAGTAGAACCATGAGATTCAACATCTTCACCAATTACTGCTATGTTGGCATTTTCCTCTGATTTTTCTATAGCAGTTTTAATAATTAATGTATCAGCATCGTCAGATGCTTCTCTAACTTCTATTCCCTGGTTTCTAAGTACCACTGAAAGAAAGGAAATAAACCTTGACTTATTCTTTTCGTTGGAAAGAAAATCCACCTGTTTGACGGTGATAACTGTTCCCTCATTAAAATGTATGTCCACGGACTTCTTCAGCTTGTACCTTCAGCTTTGTTCAGCTCTCTTAGTACTGCACTAGGTGGAGGAGAAACCATCAAACACCACAGTACAATTTTTGCCCAAGTAATGCTTGAGAAGGTATTTGACATAAAAGTGGCAAATTGTTGAAATTTTTAAATTTTTGTGCCACAAAACCTTGTGCAGAAAGAAGCCACCATCAACAACAATATCGAAGTCGGGCAAGTCAATTTCTGTATATACTAAAAACACAGGAGAGCGGTCCTCGAGCGCTGCTAGATATTTTCAACCTAGCCTTGTGGGCAAAGTTCTGTGGGTATATATAAAGAAAGATCACCACACCACATAATATTCAATATTTCAATGTCTTCTAGAATCTTTCCAGAGGTAGACTTTAGAACTCACCATTAAACAGTGAGATGCGTGCACATAAAGGTATCTTTACTTGGTATTAAATTAATTCATGGTACACTTTTCTCATATGGAACAACACTCACCTGGGTCAGAAGACCCTATATGCATAGAAAGGTTTCTTTCTCCTCAAGATATCCTTCACGGTACCTCCCAGTCAAATGGATGCACAGGATAAGATCCACAATAGATTTTAAGAGGACTTTATTTGTTTAAAAAAAATCCATAAACCATCCATGTATAAAAAAAATTAATAATGTATAAAAAATAAATACAAATAGGACTACCAAAACCTGGAAGGCATAAGATTTTATATCACTCTATACCATAAGGCCAGTGGAAATGCAAAAAATAAGGAGCTGGACTTATTCACCTAATTGTTCCTGGGAAAAACAAACAAGGGACCCACAAAAAACTTCTTAAATTTAGATGGTATGCAAACCACGATAAAAAAAAGCCAATAGGTAAGTAGCGAGTGAATGCCAATCTCCAGGATACCTCAAGACCAACGCGTTTCGGAAATGCTTTCCTTCCTCAGGGTGTAGAGTCATACAAAACCAGACTGGGTATTTATACCCTATAACATAGATCACATGATAATACCCACCAATCATATTTCAAATACCGTATAATCATATAAAGACTTATTATTTCAATACACAATTATATCCTATAATCTTTTAATACAATTACACATAAAATCAACTCCAATCCTCCTTGTTTTCATAGTTATAAATCACATTTTATTCCGGAATAGAAAGGTTGTCATGGTAACCATGACTAGTTTAAGAACGATGACCATTTCCGTTGACGGGAAGCGCCTGGACCCGTACTGATTACTCCTTCCGGTAACAAAGGAGACATTTCCATGACGACCATCAGGCACATCTCTTTGGCGGGTATTACAAAGATTTATAGGTATACGGCCATCGGAAACATATGGACTTGACTATTTAGATGGATTGGACTGTATCCTATGAACTAGCATGAGAATAATACATTCCATAAGTCCGGATCATTGTTTGGGTTTTACCAATTAATTACTTTTAAGTGTAAAATGTGATTTATAACTATGAAAACAAGGAGGATTGGAGTTGATTTTATGTGTAATTGTATTAAAAGATTATAGGATATAAGTGTGTATTGAAATAATAGGTCTTTATATGATTATACGGTATTTGAAATATGATTGGTGGGTATTATCATGTGATCTATGTTATAGGGTATAAATACCCAGTCTGGTTTTGTATGACTCTACACCCTGAGGAAGGAAAGCATTTCCGAAACGCGTTGGTGTTGAGGTATCCCGGAGATTGACATTCACTCGCTACTTACCTATTGGCTTTTTTCATCGTGGTTTGCATACCATCTAAATTTAAGGAGTTTTTTGTGGGTCCCTTGTTTGTTTTTCCCGGGAACAATTAGGTGAATAAGTCCAGCTCCTTATTTTTTGCATTTCCACTGGCCTTATGGTATAGAGCAGCGTTTTTCAACCTGTGTGCCGCGGCACACTAGTGTGCCGCAAGCAGCTGCCAGGTGTGCCGCCGTCGCCAGCCAGAGATGCGCTACCACCCACCAAAGAGACCCGCCGCCATCAGCCAGGGATGCCTGCCCAGCTGGCGCTGCCAGCGGTG
Organism: Pseudophryne corroboree; assembly: GCF_028390025.1. Taxonomy (NCBI): domain Eukaryota; kingdom Metazoa; phylum Chordata; class Amphibia; order Anura; family Myobatrachidae; genus Pseudophryne; species Pseudophryne corroboree. Next base: position 549,711,276 of record NC_086446.1, on the reverse strand, counting down.
ACCAGCTCGGGCAGCCCTGTACTTCTTCGAGAGCCCTCCAGTGACCTATGATGACTCATAGGTCACGGACCGCACGTCCCATTCCCGCCTGGAGTACCCGCCCACTGCTGCTCCGTGCTGCCTGATCACGTCTCAGCGCTCACTTCTCCTCACTGAGAGGGAAAGATTATTTTCAGGTATACAAAAAAAGAACACCCATTATTAATAAGTGTAATTACAGTGGGTAGGGGCAGGTATGTGGAATTACTATGGGGGCATGTGTATGTAATAACTATGGGGGGGCAGGAGTGTGGAATCACTATGGGGGCAGGCGTGTGGAATCACTATGGGGGGCAGGTGTGGCATTACTATTGGGTGTGTAGAATTACTAGAATTACTATGGGGGGGTCAGTGAGTGAAACTGTATATAAGGAGTAAATACTGACCAGGTTAAGTTGGAGGTGAAAGTACTGGAGGTCAATGTGTTTGTATTACTGTGGGGGCCAGTTGTTTGTTTAATTACTGTGGGGCCAATATGTGTGTGTTTTTTTGTATGTTTTTTCCCCCGTGGGGCACTGATGGTGTGCCTTGGCAATTTTAAAGTCTTGTCGGTGTGACGCGAGTTGAAAAAGGTTGAAAATCACTGATATAGAGTGATATAAAATCTTATGCCTTCCAGGTTTTGATAGTCCTATTTGTATTTATTTTTTATACATTATTAAAAAATTTTTATACATGGACGGTTTATGGATTTTTTTAAAACAAATAAAGTCCTCTTAAAATCTATTGTGGATCTTATCCTGTGCATCCATTTGACTGGGAGGTACCGTGAAGGATATCTTGAGGAGAAAGAAACCTTTCTATGCATATAGTGTCTTTTGACCCAGGTGAGTGTTGTTCCATATGAGAAAAGTGTACCATGAATGAATTTAATACCAAGTAAAGATACCTTTATGTGCACGCATCTCACTGTTTAATGGTGAGTTCTAAAGTCTACCTCTGGAAAGATTCTAGAAGACATTGAAATATTGAATATTATGTGGTGTGGTGATCTTTCTTTATATATACCCACAGAACTTTGCCCACAAGGCTAGGTTGAAAATATCTAGCAGCGCTCGAGGACCGCTCTCCTGTGTTTTTTAGTATATGTCGAATAAGAAGTGGTGTTCTTGTGAGCAGGACTAAGCTGCAGCTAGGAAGGCGCAAGTTATTCCACTCTATATTTTCTGTTGTATTGCAAGTCAATTTCTGTAGTTGACACTTCAAACACATCATACAGAGCTGATTTTTTAGTTTTCCGCATTCCATTTTTGTCAAACAACGATAATGGAAAGGGAGCCAACTCATACTTCATGTATGTCTTTAGGTCATCATCAGTCTGCTTGCAGATGCTTATCCTTTGGAATATCATCTATGGGTCGATCACCACAGTTTCACCTCAAACTTTAATAGAATTCAACATACTTGCCAAAGGGAGAGCTCGATTTTTTGGTGACAATTTGACGTCTGAAAAACACTGTCCCACTATTTTGTTCATTGCTTGCATTCCTACTGAATAAGCATTGTAGCAAGTGACTTTATAATCACCTACGACTCCACTCGCTATTGACATTAATTTATTTGTCACTGGAAATGGCGGTTGACTCTAAAACCAACTTGAGAGCTCAGCAATATCTGCAGTGTCTCTACCTTTTTACGTGCCTCCCGAAAATCTTCACGCTGTTCACTAGTAGAAAACAGGATTCCAGTGAACTCTTCAAGTGACGAGCAAATTTCATGGGTAGCAGTCATCCATAGAACCCATTTGATTCCCTGCCTTTGCGTCAAGCCAACCATAATTTTCATCCCATGCATCAGGGTTTGATCAATTGTTTGGTCTGATCACACCCCAGTCCAAAATCGGTCAGTCCTCTGTATTGTGAAGTAGCTCTCTTGCACGAAGTTGTGGAATTCATCTGCAGTCATCACAGAGGTTAGCTTTATCATGTCCTACAAGTATAGGTGACATGATTTGGCGTAAGACAAATGTCCGGATGCATGGAAATAGGGAATCATATTCTTGACACAGTTCAGGTGGCCATTCCAATCACCTGACCGCCCTACTTGAATGTAATCCTTTAGCAATATTATCATGAACAATTGGATCCAAAGGGTTGCTATTGGTCCATTTGTTTTGAACTGATTCAGTTTTTCTTGTAATTTCTCACTTAGGCTGATCAAATGGGGGTTTTGCTGTAGTGCACATAGGGACGGAGGCTCCTCAAGAAAGTGTCTCATGAGCTTATGAATTTCCTCCCGTTCATGTGCACTTTTGTCAACTTGTTCCATGATTATATTGGCCAAAGATGTCTGTATTAGTATCAGAGCATGTACTGCTCTAGCAAAAGCTTTACCCTGGAGAATCTTTTCAACAGATACCGGAGCGCATATAGTGCTCATTAGCTCCTGTAGGCCACTTCCACTCATCAGAAATCCAATACACCCAATTTCACTTTTTGTTTGAATATTTAATTTCAAAGCTGTGAAATAAAAAATTATATTATCGATTATTTTTAGGTGAAAACCTGTTATGACTGATAAGCTTTATTGTTGTATATGACTACATATTTGCCAGGACCAACAGTTTTCGAGACAAAAACGAAAAAATGAAAAAAGTGACGTGTTTCACGTCACTGCCGCTAGAGCTCACCTCCGATTCAAAAGGACATTTGTATAATTCATCACTAGACACCTCTAAGTAAGTGTGCCAAGTTACAAAACTGTTGGAATTATTTTTAAGTGAAAACCTATTTCGTCTAGGCTATATCTCACGGACACACAGACGATATTTTAAAATCCCTTTATTTTTCTTTCTTACACATACCTCTACAGTTTTTTTATCCAATATTTCGCTGTTTTCTGCATATTGTATATGATTTTAACAGGAATACAATAAAATGTAGATTATACTATTAACTTTTTTTTGTGCACCAAATACAGACTACCTTCTCTTTCTCTTTACTATCTATATATCTGTATTAGTCTGTGGTAGCACCCCCTCCCCCCAAAATAAATAATAATATTTACCCCCTATCAATAGATATGGGTATATTATCTAACAATAACTAGGAATTTATTGTGCAATAGTAATCTTTTTTCTTTTTTTTTCTCTTAAGTACTCTTACAGCTAACAAACAGGTTGGATCTAATATGCCGGCGGTCAAAATACCAACCTCGGCATCCCGATTTTGAGAATACCGACAGGGGGAAGTATACTCACCTTCACCCAATGCTCCCCTAAGCCTAACCCACGCTTCCCGCAGCCTAAACCTACCCCCTACCTGGGAGTGCCTAAACCTAACCTTCCCTCCCCATAACCTAACCCTAACTCTCCCTCCGCAGCCTAAATCTAACCTCCCACCTGGCATTCCAAGCAGTATCAGGATTCCGACATCTGCATTTCAACTGAGGGGATCCTGACAACCGGGATCCTTACCGGATCCACTATAAAAATCTATCTGAATAGAATTGCAAATCAGAAACTGTGTGCTAAACAGTGGTGGCCACTGCCCCTGTGCTCTAGCTCCAACCACATATTGCAGGGGAAAGATGGTCAGCACATATAAATATACATGAGATGTTGTACATAATACACAGAGGGATCAACTTATGCCGCTGTGTGTGTCACTAACCTGCCCCCACTGCACAGGAGACTTTACACTGGTTGTCTATCATATTCGATATAAACCAAGCTCCCGACTCCCATTGGCTCACAGGAGTCAGGGGGTGGGGGGACACTTATAGAGAATGATAGACAAGCAGAGTGATATCTCCCCAGCAGCTGCGGCAGGTCAGTGATACACACAGCAGCGGCTGCTGATACCTGGGTAAAGCAAGCCAGCACATATATTACATACAACATCACATGTATGTTTATATGTGCTGACCAGCTTTCCCCTCCCATGTGTGGTCGGAACTGCAGTCCACGGGCAGCAGCAGCCACTGATACTAAGACCCAAATGTATTATGCCTTAACAAGAGATAAAGGGGTCTATTTACTAAACCTTGGATGGAGATAAAGTTAATGGAGATAAAGTGCCACCCAATCAGCTCTCAACTGCAATGTCACAGACTGGGTTTGAAAAATTACAGTTAGGAGCTGACTGGCTGTTACTTTATCTCCATCCACTTTACCTTCATTCAAGGCTTAGTAAATAGACCCCAAAGTGGAGATGGATAAAGAGTGATAAATGGCCTGCCATTCAGCTCCTGTCATTTTTCAAACACAGCCTGTGACAGGTCAGTTAGGATGCTGATTGGCTAGTTATTTATCACTCTTTATCCGTCTGCACTTTATCTCTTGTTAAAGCTTAATATATCCATATATCCAAACTTTAGCCTACTAACCAGATTAATAAGAGACTGTGAGATTCCATTTACCAACTAACAATATATTGTCTGGCCAATTAAAGACTACACAAACCTTAACTTAGGCAAACAGCTCTGCTTGCTTATATTTTGTTTATCTCTATAATAAGGGTCCCAGCAGTCTAACATTTTGGAAGCTGCAGTTTGCTCAGTTTTCTAATCCATTGTCAATTAAGAACTAGCATTCTATACACTAACTGTGTATTTTCTAATGTGTGAGGACACATCTGTCCTAATACATTACCTATGAGTAAAAGGTAAGTTTACTAAGATTCATGTTTGACCCATGTTTGCCTGAAATTAAACACTGGTTTGAACGATCAGACACAAATGTGTTGTTTAAAAGGAAATATGGGAATTGACTTTGCTTACATGTTTTAGTGGGTTGTGTTTTCTGATGGTGTATATACTCATATTTTCCAAACGTGTTTCAGTCAAGAATGACCAAACACTCCCGTAAATGGCTGATCTTGGGTCCAGACCATGTTTTCCAATTGCACCTTTATTCCAGTCCATGCTTGCAAAGTACACCCTACACCTCTCACTCCCTGCTACCCTTTAAGCCTCTGCTTTTATCTCACTCCGTGCCTCTCACTCTCCCATCTCACTACTTGCTCTTCTCACTCCATATCAACCCCTCCACTTCTTACTCCCACATCTCACCCCATGCACTTCTCACTACCCAATCTCACCCCCTGAGCCTCTCACCCACTGCTCCTCTCACTCCCTTATCTCACCCTCTGCGTCTCTCACTCCCCAATCTAACTCCCTGCTCCTCTAACTCCCCCATCTCACCCTCTGCTCCTGTCTTTCCCCTTTCTCACCCCCCACACTTCTGTCTGCACTGGAGGTGGGACGGAGGCAGAGCCAGAATCATCTGGTTCTGGCTGTAATGCAATTTAAAGTTGGCAGTGGCTGCCAGCTAATCTTGACTTGTGGACAAACTAACACTCAAAAGAAGGTGCCGCTCTTTGAATCTGGCACCAATTGCACGCCAATCACCAATCATGGACCGGCAAGCAATGAGAAGTTGCCAAGTGGCAGCTTCTCTGCAAGCTGTGATTGGCTCATGCCAAATTTTAAAAAAGCCATCCCTTCTTTTAATTGTCCACCAGTTTCCGTGCTGGGATTGGCTAATGGCCAGTGACAACTGTAAACTGCGCAGTCCCCGGGACCCAATGCTCCTCACTAGTTGGTAGCCGGTCAAGGTATGTGGGCGGAGATGGAACTGGTTCTGCCCCATTTCGGCAAACTTTAACCCCTGGTTAGACTTGAGTGCAGTGACGGAACAACCCCCAACACCTCCAATGATGAGGACATTGCCACCACATCTCAGCCAGACACCACCACCAGCAGAAAATGCTGAACAATTGTTTTGGACAAGCTTGTCCCAACATTAAAACCAACAACTGGAATGTTTAAAAACACACGTACTGTACATTAGGTTAATTTGCTACTCAAATATAAAATACACAACAGATCAGCCGAAATGTCAGCAATTTGAGAACAGAGATGACCAGAGTGTCCAATATATTAGACCAAATGAGCAGTGACAACAATCGTTTCCACAACTCATTCCTATGTTTAATGGAGAACAACCAAAAGTTCCACCAGGCATATATACACCTGCTGGAGTCTAGCACAACTCATAAGCAGACTGTAATTAGGTGGATGGAGTCGCAGAATACTGTATTGCCACCCGGGGCTTAAATACCACCATCTTTAATTTATGGTCTCAAATAATTGGACGGCTACCAGATGCAACAAACAACACTTTGGAGAGTACCACCCCACACTCTACACTCATGGCAACTCCAGAAAGGCATACAATATGCAATCGGGAGCCAAGTCACTCACAAGCCAGAGGAAGATCTACATCCAGGGGTAGTCAGGGTAGACAATAAAATTATTTTTTTGTTTATAAAGTCTTACAATAAAGTTCTGCATTGTTTGTAAAATTAGGATTTAGTATGATATGCCAGCTATCGGCATTCTGGCGGTCAGGACACTGACAGCCAGAATACCGCCAGCAAGCGCAGCACGTCACCACATGGGCTCACTGCACTTGCCACGCTTAAGACCTTCAGACAGGGTTATATTCCCCCTCGGGTGGTGGCGTTGACCAGCACCCGAGTGGGGATTCTGGCCGGCAGTCAGAATTCCGACTGCCGGTACTTCACTGGGTGTCGGGATTCCCTGTAAAATTACGTAAACCCTTTTCCTGTTAAAAAAAAACAATACCCATTTGGATACAAGTTTACATGAGCACAATATTTTATTTGTTTTTTGTTTGTTAACCTTCTTTTTGGGTGGTTTAATGTTTTAAAATGTATGACGGCTGAAAATGTTTTGTAGTATTATTTTTTTTTACTTTCACACAAACACTGACACACATGTATATTCAGCAAACACAAAAGCAATTAAAAATATTAATAGTTTTTAAATACACAACATGATCTAGATTGAAGTTTAAACATTGTATCCATGTATTTTTATCCTACATAAAAAAATATATGTTTTTAAAAGTGATGTTTGCAGTGAGTTGACACACATGCCAAAGTTGCTAGGGGAAAGGTGGTGTATTTCAAACTTCTACTCTGAGCCAAATTTGACCCATTTACAGCTGTGTTACGCCCGTGTTTGTAAACACTATTGTAGGTAAATTCCAGTGTTTCAGTGTTTACTATGAAAAGAACTTCCGAGTTTGGTTGATGGTGTACTGTGCTGGTAATTCAGACCTGATCGTAGATGAGCGTAAAAACGCACATCTGCGATCAAATTCTTTGACATGCAGGGGGATGCCCAGCACAGGGCAAGTCCGCCCCGCATGCCGCATCCTGCCTCCCACAGACATGTGAAAGCATTGCACGGCGGCGATGCATTTGCATGTTTCGAGTAGCCTTCTGTCTACGCAGCCTAGCGTATGTTCATGTGCAGGTGTGCAAAAATGGTGTGGAGAATAATGTATAATGGACTTTACATTGTGTGGCATAATGTGTATGGTGCATTATTATAAGGAGGAAAAATGTCAAATAATGTAAGGGGCATGGATCAGAAATATTTATTTTCCTGCAGTGGCCAATGTCTAAGCATGCAGATTGCAAAACTGGGATATAAGCTAATATTTTCCTGCAAGGCTATGCCCCTTGCAGTGAGACCACGCCCCTGCAGCGAGGCCACACACCCTTTTGCAGTGCTTGCGCCTACAGCGTGGGCAAATTATTTATTTTTAAATGTCTATTATGGTGGGGGCGCATTTTTAACTGTTCACATTGGGAGCCAAATTGCCTAAAAATGCCCCTGTTTCTTTTACCAATATGATATGGGGAAAGGGAAGGAGGGGCGCCAGAAACTTTTTTGGCAGGGAGGAGCAAAATTTATAAGATGACCGATAGTCATCCCAGTTTTTTCATTGACTGGCCCGTGGGTCAATCAGAACACAGGGGTGGGAATTTGTGGGTGTTGATGGACAGAGTTATGCTCCATGTCCTGGCACCTTTAAAAAAAAACAAAAAACATGTGGTTATGCCATGCCATCGATAGAGAGAAATCATCTGGTTCTTCCCCATCAATGGCAAAAGTATTCTACATCGGCCATAAACCATCGATGATTATGAATCATCTATGGTTGGTGGCCATCCATATAGTCGGGAGCAGGAGGACCTCTGTTTGCCTCCCGCAGCCAGGCGGCCCTGGATCACTTAAATTTTACTGGCCCAGAGGGCAGATGGCATGCTGCCCCCTTGCCAGCCAGCCTCTGGTTTAAAAATATACTTTGTATTATAGCCTACACATTCCATGCTGTAATACAAGTTGTGCCACCATTTTGTTTCCATTATTTATATACACACATTCTGGCTGCCTTTCTAAACATGATCTATTGCTAGTCATTATTTCACATTTTTAGCCCTATTTAATGCATATTAAGTAGCGGATACTTACTTTATATCTCTATCAGCCTATAAATGACATATTCTGAACTATGTCATATGTGTTATAAGCTTGAACGCAAGTCGTGGTGGCATTTTGTTCCCATTTTTTGTACTATACACATTTTCTTAGTTATTGGCATTATTTCTATCAAAAGTCATGAGTTCTATTGTAGAATGCATGTCTAGCTGGCATTCATTTCCAATAATTTTCTCATTAAGATGCCAATTTATTTACACTTTTTTTTACTAAAAAATGTGAAAAAGGGTGTTTCCACACCATTTTCACATTATTTTAGTTTCACCTGAATGTATTTAAGGCCTTTTGGAGCAGTCTTCATGAAACACTGCTCCAAGCCCTTTAATTTGTATCTTTTTAGTAATCAGATCGCATTTCCCATACTTACCATAAGAAATGTGATCAGGCCAAATTTACTGGGAAAAAAATGTGAAAAAAAAAAAACCCAGGCAGAGAAAGCTGTGCAGTGACCAAGCTCCGGTGATCACACAGACTGATCACAGTCAAAAAATATATATATAAAAAAAAGATTAAAAATAATAAAAAATACCAGTGCCAGGGGCCAGGGATCGGTGCTCCGGTGAGGGCTGCCGGTCACCGGGTCCTCCAGTGTGCTGCTGTGAGCCCCAGTGCAGTAAAATGGCAGCTCACTTTGCAGCACCGGGGGGCAGAGCAGTGCACAGGATCCGATGCCCGGCAGCTCTCCAAGACCACTGATCACCGACTCCTGTGCTCCCAGTGGGTGGGTCTCAGCATGGGTGGGTAGTTGAACTGGGAGTGGGATTACAAGTCGGCGGTATCGTTGGCAGGGGTGCATGTTCTGCAGGAATTCGGGGTATTGTTTGTGAAAAATATATTGACAATGCTGCGAAGGGTATTCGCAGGGACGGAGCATTCTTGCATTCTTGATGGTGATAAATCGGTTCCTCAGGGGTCTATTCATGCAGCAGAGAAAAGCCCTGTTTTGCGTTAAACAGGGCTTTTCTCTGCTTACCGCAATTCACAGAGCGGGTTACCGTGGAGAAGTCTCTGACTTCTCCAGTGGCACCCCCGCTCTGTGGCTGAATTGCATCATCATACCTTTGTATGGTGAGTGCGATTCATGAAGGTGCGGAAAGCTCTACTTTCTGCTTCTCCATGGAGTTCAGGTTCGCCATCTCTGGACGGCGTAACCTGAACTGTGGTGCGGAGACATCAGAGAAGCTCAATGCTTCCCTGATCGCTGCTCTGTACCTCGCGCTGGCTCCGCCCCCTGACCTCCCAGCAACCACTGCGGCCGGCCGGGATGTCAACACCCTGCGCATGCGCAAAGGGACCCGCCGCTGGACCCCGCGCATCGCTGGCAAGGACCGCTGGAGATGACCTCACCGCAGGAGCCCCAGACACCGCAGCGCATCGTCGGAAAGGTAAGTATACATGAATTGCTACTTATCACAGCTATACATCGCATCGAAGCGATGCGATGTATAGTGATAAGTAGCAATTATGTTTTCGTTTTCTACATGAATAGACCCCTCAATCTCTACTATGCAAGGAGCCTTGCAGCGGTATCGTCGGCAGGGGTGCATGTGCCGCAGGAATTTGGGGCATTTTTTGTGAAAAATACATTAATTATGCTGCGAAAGGTATTCGCAGGGACGGAGCATTCTTGCATTCTTGATGGTGATAAATCGGCGCCTAAATCTCTACTATACAAGGGAGCCTTGGAGACATAGCCAGTATGTTCCTGGCTGCCTGCTGGTGTTCAGTGCTTTTTGACTTGTCTTGACAAAGATGGAGAAAGAGAGAGAGAGAGAGAGAGAGAGAGAGAGAGAGAGAGAGAGAGAGAGATTTGTTTTCAACAAAGCTGTTGTAATTCCTCTCCTATTTGTGACGTCATATTTTCTGGAGAAGTGGCTGGAACAAGACATGAAAGTGCCATGCTATAGTGATGGAGTGGTAGAAAATAGATATTTTATTTAAGAACTCTGACCATTTTTAGTGTTGCAAAATGTGAACTTTAATATTACATAGTTCACAGCTGAAATAATGCTTTTGAGACATTACAGTACTGTACAAAACAAACAGGAAAATGTCATATAGGGGAGAGGAGGGAGTGGGGGTGTTGACAATCACAGATCGGGTTTATAACTTTGTATTGTTATATTTGTAATCATTGCTACCTGTCCCTTTCAGAGGAATTATCGGAGTGATTAAAGGACCTGCAACGAAATGGGTTAATGTGGCATAACTAAAGCAATTAGCCTTAGGGGTAACTGCACGGTTAGTGGGCAATAAACACACACAAGTGCGGATTACACTCTGTGGCCCAGAACTAATGACACCGACACACACACGAAAGGTAACTAGTAATAAACAACGCGCATCTGCTTAGAGGATAGAGGAAATATAAAGCTATAAATGTTCTATCCACAAGTCACAGTCTTTGTATAATGAAACGATTGGAGCTTGTCATAGGATTAATGTGCACCAAACACACAGGCAGCGTGCACCCAGCCCAGATAATGACGCTACTGTATTCTGCATTTCAGCTTTTTAAACGTGAACGTTTTCTGATAAGTCTTCCATAGAACTGGAAATCCAAGTGATGCAAGTTAGGAAAGTGTGACAGTGAATGCAGTGCCGAACATTGTACAGTTTTGGACATTACACGCTAACAGTACATTGCAACTCGGTGGAAATCAGACTGCCAGTAATTGCTGCACAGAAGCAGAACAAGGTGTCAGTAAATGCAGCAGAGCATGATATCTCCGTAGTGGAGCTCAGATGCGTTGACCGTGCATGGAGCTTTGGACACAGGGGTTACCTTTGGGGAAAAAAAAAATGTACATTACATATTTAGTGAAATGGTTCTTACAGTACATAAAGTGCAATGTTGAACACTTCTGAGTGATAGTAAATGCAGCACAGGAGCAGGTTAAATCGATCGAGCACAACATTGGGAAGTCAAGGGAGAGCGAAAGAGATCTGTGCCCAGTGAATGCTGCTAAGCAGAGGACTTCTTTCGCTGGTCAGTTTGTCAAGCGGAGTCAAATCCAAGTCCGATGATGGGCGGTGGACGCAGATCAGCGATGGTTTAGTCCTATTTGTAAACGCAGCGCAGATCAGCGGAGTTTCAGCAGCGCTGCCCCAGCCTTGCATCCTACCTGCAGCAGAGCAGAGCGCTCCCTCCCCAGCCCGGTGCGCAGCAGTCTGATAGCTGATTGAGCGCGCATGAGCGGCAACTCTCCTTGTTAATCTCCTCCGTGTGCTGATGTGCCTATCTGGACCACACTACCGTCACATTCCCCAGCTCAACACGTCCCAAAAGTAGTGAACACTGAAAATCCCCCGCCCCCAAGCTCCATCAGCACCTCTAATGTGCATCCACTGAGCCACCTTCAGGAGGGAGCCGTGCTGGACAGCGCAGTCTGGATATTTGGTAAGTATGAAACCATCTATTAGATTCATTAAATACAATTAACTATGGCTTGTGAATATAATATTACAACCTATGATACACATAGAATCTCTCTGCAGGCTTTGGCAGGTCACCACAGTCTGCCAGGGACTCAGCAACATAACTATCTTTGACTAATTGCAAATTTGTGAATTCCTTTAAAGTACTTTGCATATAGCAATTGCACCTCTTATTACACCGATGTCTGTTTTGTTAAACGTATTTGTCTGTAAATGTGAAATCCAGTGCAGTGATATGTATATAGAAATGGGAAGTAATGAGAAGAGCACCTGAATCCTTTAGGATGGACCATTCAAGCAGCGCTTGGGGGAAAGAAAAAAATAATACGATGGTAAGTTGTGATGTTTGAGCGCCCCCTGCTGCCTGATGGAATAGGTGCTCTGCAGAAATGAAAAATCTTTTCAATACTATCTGCAGCAGTCAGTCACATAACATCACACTGGTGTTATATTCATTTTCTATTTGCCTTGCAGAACACTTCTAGTATTCCTGTTTTTTCTCCTCCTGCAGAAAGAAAAAAACAAATAAATGAAGGATGTCCGTTCTGGGAAATGTGTTGAATGGATAAACTAAAAGCTTAATGTCCAACATTGGGGATCTACTACATGGATAATGATCGTTCTGGTCAACTACTAATTTAGCTATATTTTACTGCCTCTGCTCTCTAGAAGATTTGGCTCTGGAGATTGCCTGTGTTTGTTTCTATTTTTGCCTTTTTAGTATTATTGTTTTTTTTATTTTGTTGTACAAGTTTTTTTTTATCATTATTATTTTGTTTTTGCTTCTCATGGGGAGAATAGAATCAAGTTAAGATCCTTGCCTGGATTTTTTTGGACATGTGTAAACATATTTGGAAAATACCTTCAGGCAGAAAGGGACCACTGCTGAACCATTGGGAAGTGTTATATTGATCGTTCCGCTGAGTGATGCAGGTGGTATGAAAATCATAGAATGGAAATTGTTTGGGAGGTGTTTTTTTTCCTTCAAGCCAATTTCATCGTTTGCATGTCAGGTATGGTAAAAAAAAAAAAAAAAAAAAACATTTGCATTTTTGTAGATTGTGATTTCATTTTAGCATATGTGTACTCTATGATAAGACTTTGTACAGTGATTATACATTCCCAGGCATTACACTTACTGTAGAGCATAAAACAGAATGTGTCAGAAAAAGGATCAATTTCCAGCTTCAGCTTTCCTGTCATTGTGGAGAATTATCATTTGGTGATCTGCATATGTGAACATTCTTATCTGCCCCGAAGGTTCAGGACATATTTTCCTTCATACTGTATGATTGCATGTGTAGTTGTGATCTTATATGACATATATATGGGATCATTTAAATAAAATGCAGAGCAGACTTCTTCTAATAGTAAAAGAAGGATAACTTCAAAAATGCACATTTGAGCCTTTAAAACATGAATTTACCCCTTTTATAAAACCTACATACAGTATGTGCTTCTGAAAAGATGTTGTATGATGAATTATTTTCTTTACACAGGTATGCAGATGTATTAATCTTTCAATATTTATTTTATGCAGTAGGTTTAATAAAACTTTTAGAATATGTACAAGCTAGAAGATACAGGATACTGTTGCTAGAAATGTATTGAGCAGTTAGATCCTCCATCCATACCATTATACAACATCAAGTAAATGATGCGATATAAGGCAAACTGCTATGATCTGGTTTATATTACATGTCACTGAGGTTGTCATTCAAGTGATAGGTGTATTTTATTATATATTTCTAATGTTTAAACATACTTCTGCTATACATCATCTAGCTTGTTAAATTGCTTCTTAGAAACTTGAGTTCAATTTAATGTTCATTAATTTCCTTATGATGAACATATTGTATGTTCTGGACAGTTCATTTAGCAAATTGACTCTGGTTTTCCTCCCAGTATGAAACTTCCTAATATTGTAGGTACCTAATGGTAAGAGTAAATGTAAAACTCACAGACTTCCAAGGGCATTTCTAAAAAACAGGATTGGATTAACAAGTACCAAATATTTGGATTTGTTCCAACACAGAGGATGAGTGGTATTAGAGGTTTAGTTATTTCAACTGAGGCTCAATGCCAAAGGGGGTATTGCTGCACTGAATTGTGTATGGTTTGCATTCATAAAGGGAATGGATTAAGAGAGCTTTGGCTGTTTGTACATTGTGCAATTATTCTATGAAATTTATATTTTGTTTAATATAGTTCTTAACATCCCCAAGTTTTTTTTTCTTGCATGATTGCAATTGTAGGGTAATTGCGTGACACAATAGAGCAGTTTGCGAGTAGAATAACTAATATGCAGTAGAATAGTTACTATGGATTTCTTATAGTGCTTTATGTAGCCCTATATAGTTACTGTAGTTATGTATGTTGGGCAACACAGTACAGTATGTTGACTACAGCTTTCAATGTCTGTTTTGTTGTGAAAACATTAACCAATTCACACATTTTTCCCTTTTATTAAGCAATATATATCATTTAAAGCAGTAAAAATAGCATATTCTAAAAATGAAATTTTATACAAATTAGTTCAGTGAGCAATGTTTACACAGTGCTTCGCCTACAGCACAATTGATCCTTATTTTATGGTCAGCATAAACTGTACATAAATCATTTCCTGCATTGGGCATAATTCATTGATGCATCTTATATGCAGGATCATTATACAGTAAAAGCAGAGTCTCTACAGCGCATGCCCATATAACTCAGATTGGCGCCACTTAGCTTCACATTGCTGGCACGTTGGCCAACCGGATTGTTCAGTTAAACTTTTCATTTAAACGTTTACATTTTTCCTTTGTTTTAGTTCCTGTTTCATGTATAAGGAATATTGGGACTATATTTGGAGTCACAAATATTGAAATTTCCTTTTGTTCAGTATATTATTATACAGTATATATATATATATATATATATATATATATATATATATGTATATCTTTGAACAATCATGTTTACTTGCAGCAAAAGAGACTTAAGGGCTTATGCAATAGCTTGCGGTCATTTAAAAGGCAAAACCAATTTGGTTATTTCATTTAAATGAATGCCACTTTAAAAATACGGGCAGACTTGCCAGAAACACGGGCAGACTCGCCAGAAACTCGTCCAAGTCTGTATCGTGCAGGCTTACATAACTCCAATTTATTACAAGGCAAGAAGTCACACTGTTGCTAATAAGGTTTTTCTTTTCTCAAACAAAAATGGTTTATCACCAGCAGTAAATCGACACTTGCAATATGGTTTGCCAGTTTTTGGTAATAGTTTCACGGTGTAACAGTATCTTGGCATGATGAAAGTAGATTAATATCATTTAAAAAATGTACTTAGTTGTGATAGAGAAGTTCTTTTGATAACTAGGAACCCTTCATTACCATTTAATGAAGTACTGATTTCCACCACTTCCAAGGTTTAAAATGTCAGGTTGGTTTGTGTGGTTTAGAAGCATTATGAATGCTGTGTATAGAATCTACAATATCTTCATTCATCGGCAAACAAAATCATACCCACTGTATGTGTACTGTATCTTACAGATACTGTAGGTATGCACATCAGTGTCACTATCCCACTGAGTGGTGTCTGTGTTACACCTATGTCCATGAACCCTGTGCAGAATTTACTTCAATTGCATTTTATTAGAAATATTTACGTCTAAGCAAGCAGAGTTTAATGATGTTATGATACATTTGCATTGCATCTATAGTTCAGTATGTAAATAGTAATCCTTTATGTACAGTATATTTCTTTTTTTTTTTTCTTCAAAAAACTGGGGCTAATGCATAGTTGGTGGCAAAATGGATGTTATTTAGAAAAATACTCACAAAAACAGTGTATTTCCACAGCTAAGCTGCGTCTTCTGCCTTTCTAGATAATAAGGCTTTGCATCTGCATATGTGGCTGGTTTACACCAGGCATACATCACATACACTTAAGGCCATGGAATTAACCATTTGTTTGCCTTGTAAAAGATGCATTCCTTATTAGACATTAATACATTTAAAAAAAATCTCTCTGACAAGGCAGAAACAAATATGTCTTGTGTAAAGGATTTTTTTTAAACAAGCACAAAAAGCCTAATACAATATATACCAAGCAACAAATAAAGCACCTCCCAGTGTTAATGGTGCATCCGCAAACCAATCAGTTAAAAGCAGCTTGCTACTGCTTGCAGATCGCAAGCAGTAGCAAGCTGCTTTTAACTGATTGGTTTGCGGATGCACCATTAACACTGGGAGGTGCTTTATGTGTTGCTTGGTATATGTAACTATGGGTGTGTCACTGGTGCCACCACCCAGGTGCAAGAATGAGGGCAGGGCCACCTAGACATTCTGCGCCTTGGTGATATTGAGGAGTCATGGCTAAATTCTATTCATTTGTCAGCTGGCTAAGGCCTCCTCTAACAAGCGTCTGCCAGGGTAATTAGTACTCAAACCCCTCCCATAGTTGAGGAGGGCGCCAAATGTTTATTTTCAGAGGGTGGCTGTAATGGCACTCTGCACAAAGCACTCAGCTTCTGGGTCCTGGCTCCCTCATCATCATGATGTCACGTGCATTAGTTCCCTGCCACAGCACTGCTTGTGAGCCTCATCAGCATCTGTGCTTCTGACCACAGGAATATAGGTATATGCACCTTTGTCCAAATCCACATGTGTTTGCTATTGTGCGAACATTCCCTTTCAGTCCTCAGCCTACATTAGAACATCACAGTCAGTACATCCCGGTGCATTGTACTCAGGGCTGTTTGTAGCCAATCTGGCTCCAAGTGCGAGATTTAAAAAATCTGTTGTGTCCCCCCCCCCCTTCCCAGTCAACATTAAGAAAATGCGCCGCCGCCCCCCAGATATAGAAAACAGAAGTTTGTGGGGTCGTGGCCTCACATAAATGGGCATGGGCTAGCTTAAAATGTGGGGTCGTGGCCTCACATAAATGGGCATGGGCTAGCTTAAAATGGACAGGGAAAGACTACTTTACACTCCAGTTATTGACCCTGCATCAACAGACCTTCGGCCACCAAAGGGAAGAAAAAAAAAACCACCATATTATGCTACACACCGCTGTGATACATTATGCCCTACATTAAAACTTCTAATTACTTTTTAAATTACCTGCTCATTGCCAAGTGTTTCAGGCACTGGGTGTCATGTTCATTGCCAGCGGTTTCATGCTCTGGGATCTATGCTCGTTGCCACATGTTTCATGCTCGTTGCCAGGGGTGTGTAATGCTAGTTGCCAGGGATAATGCTAGTTGCCAGGGGTGTGTAATACTTGTTGCCAGGGGTAATGCTCATTGCCAGGGATAATGCTAGTTGCCAGGGGTAATGCTAGTTGTCATGGATCAGGGGTAATGCTAGTAGTTGCCAGGGGTATGTATTGCCAGGGGTTCGTGAGGCTAGTTGCCAGGCATGGGTAATTCCAGGCCAGGGGTGTGTAATACCAGGGCAGGGTGTGTAATGCCAGGCCAGGGGTGTGTAATGCTTGTCAGCTTGTCAGCCCGCCAATTGTTCCCCCTTCTTCCCCACCTCCCTGTCATAGTTCTGCACTTGGAGGCGGAGTTTTGTGAAAAGACACGTTGCATCATGATGCAAACGTGTCATTCCATGAAACTCCGCCCCTCTAATTGAGTACTAATGACAGGGAGGAGGGGGAGCACCCGGAGCAGTCAGGGACATCTCAAAAAAAGTGCTGTGGCGGGTGCCCCGTGCAACTGCGTGGATGGCCCGCTGCTAGAAATGGCACTGTTTGTACTACAGTAAATCTGCGGTTTGTAGTAACACTGCACGGTCCTAATCAAATCCCTAATTAGCAGTTGATACACACATCTAAAACTGAATCAAACAATAAAATAAAATGTACAAAACTATGTGTTTTGTCTTTTGTATTGTACAATAGCTGAGCAGGGTTTCTCACTAGGAGTACTTGACATGGTTTAATGTAAAAACTGTAGGGGACATGGCAACATTAAGAGCCATATTTTTGTGGAAAATGCCAATGGATTCTCACATAAATTAAGTTTCCCCCAACTGTTTCCAATATCTGCTGCAGTAGTCCCTCTATTTTAAATTGCAAAAGTAACCCTCAATGAAATAAGGGAAAAAATATCAAGCTCCAAAAACTTTGACTTATTGGAGCTTGCTTTTACAATGGATAAGGCTATCCTTTGATTTAGTATAAGCTTAATATCATATATTTTTCAGGATGGGATTTGGTAATGGATGCTTACACATGTATGGCAAGATACATGCACAATAGTTCTGCTTACTGTTTGCAGAGATTGTGTCCCTCCATGAATTTCTTGAAGCGCTGCCACAACAATTAGTTAAGAAATTATGTTTTTCAGGGCTTTTTTTCCCCAGGATTGATATACTGTATATGCCCCTATCTGATTTTGTTTATTATCTTTAGATCAGTTCATGTAATATATATTGTCTTTGTAATTATTAGACAACTGAGATAATTATAACGGTAAATGGTTTCATAACTAGACTAACCTGGAATGGTTTAATGTAATGAGGTATGGTTTTTACAATAATATGGGATTGTTTCATGCAAAATTGGAATAATCTAATGTAATAAATAGTAATAGCTTCATGTAGTAAGTGGATATGGTTTCATGAAAAAAACTAACTAGGAATAACTTCATGCACTAACTTAATACGTGGGCCCCCTCTACTAAATTTGCTGCAAAGATCCCCCCACCCACCTCTGTGCTGTGGGTGTCCCTGGCTGACCTGATGCCTACGCATGCAGTTCCTCATACAGCGGCATCCTATGGGAGCTGGTGGTTATTGGGCATTGGGAGCTGGAAGGCAGCGACAGGCAGCCACAAGACTAACAAGCTCACAACTCCGGCGGCCATTGTCAGGCTCAGCCTTCCACATGACTGCTTACCTTGACTAATTGTCTGGCGTGCCCTACCTCTGATTGATAACGTAGTGTGTGGGGGTCCGTAAACTGTGGGGTTCCCGAGACAGTTGTCCCTGTCACCATTCCCTTAATCTGGGTCTGTTCATATGGTATGCGATCAGTCAGTAGGTAGACAACAAATGGTTGACATGCATTAGGCCAACATGACAATGGTTGACACATGAATATGTTGACATGAGTCTTTTGAATTTTTTTCATTTTTAAGACTTCTCATACTTTATCATCCACGTGGACTACAATTCGGAATGGTAACCTTGTCCGAAGCATGGTGAGTAAAGTGTTCTTAGCAAGGAAACACAGTGCATTAATTGGGGGTCCACGTGTTGGAAGGGTAATTTTGACACAAAAAAACCCATGAAAAACTTATGAAGAAATGATCTAGCAGTAAGTCTAGAGAGCATGGTGTAAATTTTTGCAGATGATACCAAACTGTGTAAGGTTATAAATTCAGTGGGGGATGCTGAGTCTCTTCAGAATTATTTATTTTAACTGGAAGTATTGGCAGCAAACTGGAGAATGAGGTTCAATACAGACAAATGTAAGGTAAGGCACTTTGGTAGCAAGGAAAATAATACCACCTACATACTAAGTGGGGTAAAATTAGCGGATTCTGTATTGGAAAAATACTTAGGTGTTCACATAGATAACAAAATTAGCAGCAGTACCCAAAGTAAGATTGCAGCAAAAAAGTCAAACAAGGTAATAGCATGCATAAAGCGGGGAATTGATGCAAGGGATGAGAATGTTATACTCCCATTATATAACTCCCTAGTGAGGTCACATCTTGAATACTGTGCACAATTTTGGGCACCATACTACAAAAAGGATCTCCTGGAACTAGAAAAGGTTCAGAGATGGGCAACCAAACTGATTAAGGTGTTGGAGACGCTGGAATATGAAGAAAGGCATGTTAGGCTAGGCATGTTTACTCTGGAAAAGAGGAGACTAAGAGGGGACATGATCAATATTTACAAATACATAAGGGGACAATACACAGAGCTTGCGAGGGATCTGTTTTTTATAAGATTGACACAGAGGACACATGGACATCCACTTAGGTTAGATGAGAGGAGATTTCGCACACAGAGGTGAAATGGTTTCTTCACTGTAAGGACAATACGTGTTTGGAATTCCCTTCCAGAGAGAGTAGTAATGGCCGACTCAGTCAATACTTTTAAAAATGGGCTAGATAAATTCCTAATGGATAAGGGTATACAGGATTATGGTGGGTAGATCACACACTAGGAAAAAAAAGGGAATATACATAACGGCTGACATTCACAACAGATAAAATTAGTCGCTAAAATAATACAGTGTAGGAGCCCACAAATAGGTTGAACTCGATGGACGAATTGTCTTTTTTCAACCTCAGAAACTATGTTACTATGTTACTATGTTAACTTTTCATGTGTCAACCATTTCTGTGTCGGCCTTTCAATCCTGCCAACCTTTAGCCCATGTCGACTTTGTGCATGTTGAGCATTTGGTGTTGACATAGACATTGTCGTCCTTTTCACTGTTAACCCTTTGATCAGTAACCCTTCAATATTTAGGGGTAGTTTCATGGTAAAACTTGTGTAAGCACAGATTGTTTCATGTAATAATGAGGTAATGGAATTATAACTGGGATTGCTTAATATGATAACTGGGTGGTTACATGTTATAAAGTATGAATGCAATAGCTGAGGATGGAGATGACTTACTGTAATTTAATAATTTAGGTATGAGTCCATGCACTAACTTGGAATGGTTTCATTTAGTAATCAGGAATAGTTTAATGTCCTAATTAGAAATGCTTTATGGTAAGTCTAACTGGGAATGGTTTCATGTAATTTTTAGGGATAGTTTATTTTCATAATTAGGGATGGCTTAATTGTATGGCTAACGGCATGGTTTCATGCAGAACTGATGATTTTATTTAGCAACTGGGGATGGTTTTATGTAATAACTAGGGATACATTGATGGTAACACTAAGGTCTTGATTTAGGGATAAATGCAAATACCGCCGTAGCTGTTATTTAGTACACATTGGCTGTGTGAAAATATGCAAGTGCTGCAACTATCCAGGGGTGTAAGTTTATACCCTGCATCTGGAGGCCAGTAGAAGTCCCTCCCCTCAGGCACAGGCTTACATCTGTCGGCACATGCGCAGTAGCACTGTTGAAAGGGTAAAGTGATCACAATACTTCTCAGTGGTCGCTGGGATCGGCCTGTTGGAGCTCCTGTCCCGGCAACTCACCAGTGGTACATCTGGGAAAAGAAAAGATTCCTTATTGCCACATATTGCGTTGATAAATAATCTTTTTTTTTTGGGTGCTGACTGCAAATTATAATAGAGCCCAAAAATTTTTATCTAATAATTAGTGCATTTCCTTAAAACAACTTCTGCTTTCCATTCTTTAATCATGTAAGATGCAATAGCAGAGCTGTAACTAACTACTGTATATACAAGCTTTGATGTGCCCCACTCTGCTGCTGCTATCACACTCATTTCAGGACTCTTCAGCTCAAAGGGGCTACAAAGGGGGCTTGTGAGCAAGGACAGCAGTCAGCTGTCGGGTGCGGGTTCCCAGCCAAATTCAGATATTTTATTTAGAAGTGCCAATCATTTACAAGGCATGCTTTTTCCTTGTATATGATTGTTGCTATAAAAAAAAAAAACATCCAGAACCTGCACCTCCAGCCAACTCAGACTTCATTACCTTCCGGCCCATTATAGCCTTTTTGGTCAATGACTTCTGATGAAATATGATTTAAATTGCTATGAAAATCCTACCTCATATGTTATAGTATATTTTGAAATCACAAGCACTGACAAGTGGGTTTTACACCTGTCACTGCCCATCATGATGTCATAACATTTATTGATGTAGCTGTTATTCAGTCTGGGTGTACTAAAAGCCAGAGGCATAGGCAAACACAGAGGGGGTTTCTGGTTGCCTGAAAACCCCCCTCCATTGGGCAAATGGCTCAAATTATGACAACAATAGCAATGGTATATAATATGATTAGATTACTAGTGCTGCAGAAACATCATGAAGTGTAAGGGACAGAGTAGAGTTGCTGCACAAGCCCAGTGGTAGCAGCTTCTTCTACTGAGTTTGCTATGTGTGTGAATCTGACTCCTCAATCAGTGCACTGGACCAGAGAGTAGCTACCAGGAAGAAGAGACAGGAGCCTTACCATGAGGTGGGAGAATGTGAGCTTAGAAAGTGCAGTTCTGGTTCTATTATGTTTGTGTAATTATTTATTATGGGATGGTTAATCTGTTCCTGACCACTTATTTTATATTATTTAAATGTTTGATACATTCTATACTATAGACCATCTAGAGTATTAAATATTATTACTGTATTCCATACAATATCCAGTGTATAAAAAGACCATTAATGTCCAGGATTATTATTAGGTTCTTCTACCGCTCCCACAGACAACCACACTTGCTCTAATGTTCCACAGAGTGGGAGATTGTGGACTGCATTTGGAAACCCCCCCCCCCCCCCCCTCGAGAAATCCTGCGTTTGCCACTGAGAAGGGAGTATAAGGTAAAATATAAGGCAAAACTTTGCAGTAGGAAAGAAATTTTTTTTATTTTTCTTCCTGTTTCTAGCATGAACCCCTGGGTGAAGTAATGCTCTCTAAAATTTAGACCTCTATGTTCCATCCTGTGATTGTGATCACAATATTGCAATGCTATGTATTTATTTGATGCTCTAATCTGCTTGAACTGTCTGTATTAAAGTCTGGTATTATTACAATGCTACCATGGCATTGTCTGTAACCATTTTATAAAGAAGGGTCTAGTGTTGCTGCTACTTGCATCAGAATTTTATTTGCATAGCAGCACGGAGGCTATGCTGAAAAACTGTATTAGTGAAATGCAGTATTTTATTATGGACAGCATAGTGTTTTGATTCAATAAAATTAACCGTTCTACATAACAAGGCAAATGTTCTTGTACTGAAGTTGGTACAGTGTATTTAGTACAGTTGAGCTGGTACAGAGTCACCGTGGGGGTGGAGTACAAATTACTGACCTCAGGGCTCGCCTGGTGATGATGACTTAACATATTCGGATGATACGTAACCTTAGTAGTGTCAGCCTGACAGCTTGGCTGAACAATAGCTTCCTAATCGTCCATTCTGGCATATCTCCAAAGGCTAGGCACACAGCAGCTGTTATTGTCAAAGCTGCTCGCACAGCCTGTGGGGCATTGCATTGTCACATCCCCTCAGACGTGAGCCCAGCACCAACTCTTGCAGAGGCTGAGCATGTAGCCCAACTGAAGGGCGTAAAAAACAGCTGCACTGAGGGCTGGGAATCCTCTCAGGAGGCTGTTTACAGGACATTATAGGAGCTGATTAGCTGCCTGCTACTGCATTAACCTTTTTGTTGTGTTTCAGATGGTTCAGATGGTAACTCCCTTTAAACATTGCAATATTATAATATTTGTGATGTGGTCAGCCCTATATTTTGCAGATTAAAGTTCCCTTTGTCTGTTTTATGGGCACCATCTTGAAGTCACAGTGTCAATGACAAGAAATTATATATCTGTAATGGAGAGTATATGGCAGAATTTATTATGTACATATAATTGTACAAGCAGACAACACAGCTTTTCTCCAACAAGGATACAAGATGGCAGGTTGATCAAATGTGTTCTGCAGAAATGTTTGTGTAGATTATTGCACAGTCTCATAAATGCTGCAACGCAAAGTCAGTACAAACTATTTGGTGAAGTGGTTAGCATTTTATTCAGTTTATTTCATGACTTATTTAGTTTTTTTTCACTTAAGCATTTTGTAAGGTAATATACAAGATCTTTATTACACAATTTGTTTATATACTTGACAAGCCCATTGGATTTACATTCCATAATTAGTTTGCATTTTGCTGATATATGCTATGCAGAACTGAAAATGGGTATTTATGTTCATAAACCCTGCACATTTTATTGCCTAGTTCCAACTTCATATAGAACATCTAAACAAAGGTCTACATCTGTGGCAAAAAAATATACTCTGTTTACATTTGTATATATATGTAACTCCTTTTCCTTGATATTTATGTGCTAGTGAGGCTCTCATTGTGTGTATATTTAGGTTTAATGTTATTAAATTGGTAATACTAGACTAAGATTCAGAAATGTATATAAAATAGCATATCAGGCAAAATTATGAAGCCGTGCTGTTTTGTAACTGGCTCGTGGCTCCCACCATTGGGGGACATGAGTGATTCTCCAGCTGTGAGCCACACCAACTGTAGAGAGGAGCTGAGTGACAGTTGGAGAGAGGAGTTATGGCCCCATATGTACAGCATATATACATTGGGGCAATTTCCCAATCCAATATACATATTCATATAGCAGAACAAATAATACAGCACTTACACACTTACAGACCTTTCTTTTGGTAGGGGAAAATTGCTCTATTGCCCATCTCATGGAAGTGATGCAGAAAACAAACCAGATAGTAAGCAGGTGGCACTGAGAGACTTCTTAGTAGGTGAAAAAAATGATCCTTTAATTATAAGTTTCAGCATCAGGAATAAAACAGGAATGAAAATTACATATTAATAAAACCCTCTAAGCAGAATCCACCGCCTGAGTTAAATAGCTTAATTATATTCTCACGGACAAATCCTCTATATACAAAAGAGCATCTGCTGAAAACTCCAACTAGGATAAATTCCACCATCAAAAATAACATAAACACAAAAAATAATAACAATGATATGCTAACCACATAAGGAATGTTAGGGATTCACCTGATCAGGTCACCTAAGGAATGCTAGGGATCCACCTGATGAGGCCACCAATACAATGTTAGAGATTACCATAATGAGGTCACCTAAAGAATGTTAAGGATCTAACAAGAATGTTAGGGACCTGATCCTATATAGCAAAAATCCTATATAATAAACAGCTAACACTGCTCCTCACCTCTATGGGGGGGAATTCAAATGTTTTGTGTGCCAACAGCCACTAGATGGTGCCTGATGGAGCAATTCAAGTGTTGCTTTGTTCTGCCACGGACAGCCACCAACATTGACATTACTGTTAAATTGATATGTCACTATGATGGGCTGGGAACTAGTATTATATATTTTGCCTGGTTCTATGTAAATTCATGAAGTACTAAAGATTTATTAATATGTATCTTGGTTATCTGCTCAATCTAAATATTTGCTGTGAGAAGTTGTGTGGAGAATGATAATTCTGATTACTTTTTTAATTATATTTTTAAGCTGTTACTATTACGGATGTTACGGCTTTTGAGATTGGTAGTCAAATATTTTTTAAATACAATGAGCCTGATTGTGATTTGGAAATAATGCTAAATAAATCACGTTGCTCTGCAGGTGGGGCAGATTTAAAAGAGAGATTTAGAGGTGAGAGTGGTGAATCCAATTCCAAACCCATATCTAAATTGGGGTGGTCTTCAATTTGCCGGCTGTTGGGATCCCGGCGCACAGTATACCAGTGCCGGAATCCCTTCACCCAGTATACCGACACTTTTTCCCCCTCCTGGGGGTCCACGACCCCCTGGAGGGAGAATAGATAGCGTGGTGCATGTAGCGCGCCACCATGCCCACAGTGTGGCGAGCGCGGTGTGGCGAGCAAAGCGAGCCCGCAAGGGTCTCATTTGCACTTGCCCAGCTGTCGGTATGCTGGCGATCAGTATTCCAGTGCCGGTATGCTGTCCGCCGAGAGCCCGGCCGCCGGCATACCAAACTATACCCTCTAAATTGCAGTGTAAAATAAAACTGCACAGTATTTGTGAGCTACAGTAGCTGTAAGCAGCCAGTTATTAGTATTACCCTACATAAGATCAAATAAGATGTATGTGCACCCATTGCAGTACAACAAAGTTTGTCCAGGTACAAAGTTACTTACAGTACTTTTTTATTGCTTTGGTCCCAACTCGCAATCAGCTCCTATATGTGTATGGTAAATAAAATAGTTAAAGGACTTAAAGCAAACTCCAGTCTTTCGGTTCAACCATACAGTACATCTGTCTTTTATTATCTATCTGAAACTACTTTTTTGTACAAAATGACAGGTAAAGCGATTGGCTCAGGAAATCCAATTCTTTTGCCTGAGGCTTATTGACCCAGAACCTTGGCATCGCTCACAGACAGTTCCTTTTCCATCCTTAAAGAAATTGCTTGAGACATGAACATTATGCTTAAAAATAGGTATTATGAATACATCTCCACATGACACATACATTCTTCACACTCACCAAAGTACATTTCCTTTTATGCTGGATTAAAACAATTGTAGTTTGAATTAAAACAAATTTAGTTTGGATCCTTCTGATCCCACTGGGGTTTTTGTTACAAAAATGATGGTGTTAGCTAGTAAGCACAAGCTCAGGAAAGTTATGATTTCTGGAGCTTGATGCATCCTGCCACATGCAGCCTCCTAGAAAACGTAAGGATCTGCTGTGGGAATACATATGATTTGTCGATGGAAGGGATGCCGATGGTCATATGATGACACTGGCATCCCAAAGCAGAGCATCCAGGCAGGGTTTGGGGGTAAGTTTACCCTCTTCCATTAACCCCCCCTTCCCAAAAGCCTAACCCTACCCCTCTCCATGGGTGCCTAACCCTACCCCCCCTCCAACTGCCTAAACTTAATCCCCACCCACCCAGCGGCTTACCACAGAGGAATCCCAGGATTCCGGCATTTAGAATCCTGGCGCTGGTATTTCAATCCATGTCGGGATGCCAATGGCGATATCCTGTACAAATTCCCTGCTTTGCTGCAAGACTGCAGCAGATACAGTATCTCCAATATCTACTTTGGTCCCTATTCATATATATAGGGATCTGTATCTTCAGAAAACAGCAGAATACGCATCACAGTTTAAGATAGCAACACACTATACAATTATCTGTCCAATCTGGCTGGTTGGACTGAAAATATGGTAATGTACAGTATGGAAGGAAATGAAAATCGACCATTTGCTCCCAAATACAGG
Source organism: Pseudophryne corroboree (assembly GCF_028390025.1). Taxonomy (NCBI): domain Eukaryota; kingdom Metazoa; phylum Chordata; class Amphibia; order Anura; family Myobatrachidae; genus Pseudophryne; species Pseudophryne corroboree. The sequence continues at coordinate 549,684,567 of NC_086446.1, read as the reverse complement.
AAAAAAGACAAAAACAATTATTAAATCCGTTTGAATTAACCAATTTATCTGAATGTCCAGTTTTGTTTATTTTCCAGTGTTTGGGACCAAATGATTAATTGTCACTGACTCACTAACTATTATTACCAACAGTATACAGGTTAACAGGTTATTATAATATATTTACAAGAAGAGCATCAGTAAAAGCCATAAATGACTTAAGAACCTGATTTTTGGATAAACATCTCTTTAGGGGGGTGGACAAGCTTGTAACAGAAGATTAACAGCTAACTGTAGTTGGCAGTAACTGTAGGTCCCTGGGGGCATATTTGTCATCAAAACCCGGCAAAGACAAATATAGCTAACCACCAGGTGTTCTACACTACATGTAGTTATTAGCTTTAGAAAAAGCTATTAATACTGACAGATTATCACATCAATTGCAGCTACTACAGTATGTTTAATACATCTTAACACCTAATGTTGCACCTGCAGTTTATGTATTTTGCACTGTTATAGCTTGTCTATATAACTGGATCTAATGATGTACATGTTATCATTTGATAGTTACTTCAACTACCCTCTTCAGTTATACACTAGAACATAATTGATTAAGTGGACCTGTCTCCTACATTCTGTGGAGGCAGACATTTTGTGAACTATGTTGATGTCCTGTTTCTCAAAAAAATGAATCACCAAAAATCGGGAAATACTGATCATGATTATATGATGATAAATAGGAGAGCTGACAATGAATTAACTTAACAGTAAACCATAGCCTTCCCCAGTGGAGCAGTTGTACTGCCTTGGAATGTAGATAAAAAACCTCCTAAACGAGTGTTATGAAAACCAAGCTGCTGCGTCTTTAAAGAAAACAGTTAAAACCTTTCTGTTATACAAATAAATAGTCCAATAAAAATGTTTTAAAATTCAGCTGCGCTATGATTTTAGTTGCAGTATCATGTTCTAAGAAATTCCTGGTTCAAGCAGATTTCTCAATGCTGAGCTCAATCAAATGTACTTCCAAACAGTTAATTAATAAGCTCATACAATTTATTATAAAGGTTTCATAAAACACAAACACACTATCTCCACAGGAAGGTCCCCTTTACCCACAATAGCTATTCCAACAGCCAAGATAATATCTTAAGTATTGGGGGCTCACCAGATCCTTCAGAAAGCCAGATGAATGCAGCCATGCATAAGCTTATGAGATGGTAATAGTCCTGGGATTTCCTTAGCTGTTCCTGTCGCTAGCTAATCCTTATCTAAGCCGACAATCCCCTTCCTTCTGTAGGCTGGCTCCTACAGCACTCGTGGTTGAAAAACAACTTCCCCTTCTGTATTCTGAAAAGCTAATGGTGTCGACCTGCTGCTAACGCATTTCAACCACGCAATGGGTTTTGGGGGGTAATTCAGACCTGATCATAGCAGCAAATTTGTTAGCAGTTGGGAATAACCATGGGGGTCATTCCGAGTTGATCGCTAGCTGCCGTTGTTCGCAGCACAGCGATCAGGCAAAAAATTGGCACTTCTGCGCATGCGTATGGTGCGCACTGCACACAAGCGCGATGTACTTTCACAAAAGCCGATGCAGTTTTACACAAGCTCTAGCGATGCTTTTCAGTCGCACTGCTGATAGCTGAGTGATTGACAGGAAGTGGGTGTTTCTGGGTGGTAACAGACCATTTTCGGGGAGTGTGTGTAAAAACGCAGGCGTGCCAGATAAAAACGCAGGAGTGGCTGGGGAAACGGGGGAGTGGCTGGCCGAACACAGGGCGTGTTCATGACGTCAAAACACGAACTAAACAGTCTGAAGTGATCGCAAGGTAGGAGTAGGTCTGGAGCTACTCTGAAACTCCACAATTTTTTTTTTGTAGCAGCGCTGCGATCCTTTCGTTCACACTTCTGCTAAGATACACTCCCAGAGGGTGGCGGCTTAGCATTTGCACTGCTGCTAAAAGCAGCTAGCGAGCGAACAACTCGGAATGACGGCCCATGTGCACTGCAGGGTGGGCAGATATAACATGAGAAAGTTAGATTTGGGAGGGGTGTATTCAAACTGAAATATAAATTGCAGTGTAGAAATAAAGCAGTCAGTATTTACTCTGCACTGAAACAAAATAACCCATCCAAATCTAAATCTCTCTGCAAATGTTATATCTGCCACACCTGCAGTGCACATGGTTTTGCTCAACGAATTACCCCCTTTGTCAAGGCACAAAGTATTTGTGTTTTATGAAACTTTTATAATAAAATGGATTAACTTTTTAATTAACTGTATGGAAGTACATTTGATTGAGAGCATGATACTGCATCTGAACTAAAATCATAGTGCAGCTGAACTTTAATAATTTGGACTATTTAGTTGTAGTACCTGCCTGCAGCTCTATGGTTAACCAATGATGGTTGATGGTTTTGCTATCGTTGGCAGAGATCCAGTTGTTAGGAACCGTTGACAAAGACCCTTAGTTGTTTTTTTTTTCTCTTTGGTGCTGGGATACTGAGCCTAGCCCCACCCCAGTTATAACATGTGAAGCCCTGTCCCCTCCTCTGATTGGCCTGCTGCCCGGTAAGTTATAGAGCAGGTATGACCATTGGTGGATTAAACCGTTGATGGTTCTCATGTCAGTGGTTCATACTATCGAATTTAACCACCAATGGTAACCTTCGATGGTTAACCCACCAATGGCCACCCCCACTGCAGGTAGCTTAGAAGTGGAAGAGTCTCTGTCAAATGACTAATATACACTAGATATATAAAAGCAGATTGAATTGTAGTATGAGTGGTTTCAATGGTAATTCCACTATAACCTGCATGAATAACTACTAAAACTTGAACTACTGTAGAGATTTTACCTGAAAACATTGGAAAACCCACCTTCTGCTATTAAACATGATGTGAATAAATAACGTTACTTAGTAATGTTTGCAGTCATGGAAACAGTTGCTGAAGTACACAATTTGTTTTCTTGATTATAGTTATATTTGTAATCATCTGCTTGTCTGTTGTGCATTAGTTTTGAAGTAATGAGGACAAACAACATCTATTTACTGCAGCTTAAATTTCAGGAGATGCATGTGCAATCTTATGAGAGACAGCAACCTGTCCAGTTATATGATCAAGAACATTTGTCTCAGAATGTTGGGAATGTAGGTCAAGCAGAGAGTTCCAGACAGAGCACCTGATAGTAGAATAGACAGATATATCAGTAGAGTACCATCATGATTTAGACAAAATATTTTTACAATTTTAAAATGATTGATTAGATAAAGAAAAAAGGGCAGTCTTCTTCTTTTGCTCATTCATATAACCCCAGTTTTGGGTGTTGGGGTAGAACAACCCAAAGGGATTGTCAGAATCTTTGAGTTATCTGGTTTCTGAGCAGGAGCTGAGTTCTGTATATGGTTGGAGACTAGAAGGTTTAATGAGGTTTCTCCTCATAGTTGAAATGGAACCTGTTTATTGATACTGGCAGAACAGGTAGAGATCTGAGAGGGCATGGTGAAAAGTTGTTGATTACCAGTAGGGACTGGTGAATATGATCAAGAGTGGGGACTGCGGAGAGTTCCCAGTACAGCATAGAGAGTCTCTGAAGAAAATAAACAGTCAAATGTAGCTCAAGACCAATGGGTATTCATAAGATACTTAGTGTGATGATTGCACAGCAGCACGTAGTACATAGGTACTTGTGTAGAGTGCCAACAGAATGAACTAATCAGGAGTATACTGGAGACTGCGAGGAGCATCCACCAGTAATGACTGGTGCTGAGTAATAATAGAAGCACACTGAAATTGTAGAAAGCCCTCAGTGGTAGCACTGGAGTGTCTCAGGCACATACTGGAGACTTTGTAGAGGCACTCAACAGTAATGGCTGGAGCACCACTACTACTACACACTGGATACTATCAGTAATTATTACTGACCCTTGGAGCAAAATAAGAACACACTGGAGAGTGTGACAAGTACTTGGGGTACTCTGGCAGCTGAAGTCTGGAACTTAGCAAGCAGGTTGCAGCAAAATATGTTGGCAATGATTAGTGGCCAGGGAGAGACTTACAGTGGGGCAAATAAGTATTTGGACAGCCACTGATTGTGCAAGATGACCCACTTAAAAAGATGAGAGAGGTCTTTAATTTCCATCATAGGTACACTTCAACTGTGAGAGACAGAATCTGAAAAAAAACAGGAAATCACATTGTATGATTTTTAAACAATTTACTTGTATATTCTTGTGGAAAATAAGTATTTGGACACCAACCAAGCAGCAAGATTTCTAGCTCTCACAGACCTGTTACTTCTTCTTAAGAAGCTCTTCTATCCTCCACTCGTTACCTGTATTAATTTGAACTGGTTATCTGTATAAAAGACACCTGTCCACACCCTCAAACAGTCAGACGGCTACCTCACCACCATGGCCAAGACCAGAGAGCTGTCTAAGGACACCAGGGACAAAATTGTAGAGCTGCACAAGGCTGGGATGAGCTACTTGACAATAGGCAAGCAGCTTGGTGAGAAAAGATCAACTGTTGGCGCAATTATTAAAAAATGGAAGAAATACAAGATCACTGACAATCTCCCTCGACCTGGGGCTCCATGCAAGATCTCACCTTGTGGGGTATCAATGAGCTTGAGAACGGTGTGGAATCAACCCAGAACTACATGGGGGGACCTGGTCAATGACCTCAAGAGAGCTGGGACAACAGTCACAAAGGTTACCATTAATAACACACTACATTGTCATGGATTGAAATCCTGCAGCGCTTGAAAGGTCCCCCTGCTTAAAACAGCACATGTCCAGGCCCATCTAAAGTTTGCCAGTGACCATCTGGATGATTCAGAGGAGGATTGGGAGAATGAAATGTGGTCAGATTAACTTTTTGGTATAAACTCCACTTGCCGTGTTTGGAGGGAAAAGAATGATGAATGGCATCCCAAGAACACCATGCCCACTTTGAAGCATCGAGGTGGAAATATCATGATTTGGGGCTGTTTTTATGCAAAGGGGACAGGATGACTGATCCGTATTAAGGAGGGGATGAATGGGGCCATGTATCGTGAGATTTTGGGCAAAAACCTCCTTCCCTCAGTAAGAGCATTGAAGATGGAACGTGACTGGGTCTTCCAGTATGACAATGAACCAAAAACACACTGCCTGGGCAACTAAGGAGTGGCTCCGTAAGAAGCATTTCAGTGTCCTGGAATGGCCTAGCCAGTCTCCAGACCTCAACCCAATAGAAAATCTGTGGAGAGAGTTGAAAGTCCATGTTGCTCGGTGACAGCCCCAAAACATGACAGATCTAGAGAAGATCTGCATGGAAGAGTGGGCCAAATTACCTGCTACAGTGTGTGCAAACCTGGTCAAGAACTACAGGAAACGTTTGACCTTTGTAATTGCCAACCAAGGTTTTATTACAAAGTATTGAGTTAAACTTTTTGATTGTCCAAATATTTATTTTCTGCAAGAATATACAAATAAAGTGTTTAAAAATCATACAATCTGATTTTTTAGTTTTTTTTTCAGATTCTGTCTCTCACAGTTGAAGTGTACCTATGATGGAAATTACAGACCTCTCTCATCTTTTTAAATGGGTCAATTTGCACAATCGGTGGCTGTCAAAATACTTATTTGCCCCACTATATATAGGGTGCCCTGGCTACTGATTGGTCACTAGAGTCATGTGCTGGTAATCAAGACTAGGATTGGTAGAACAGTGTCAGCTGATCTCAGGCAAGATAGCTGTGCTGGCTTTACATGAAGGAAACAAACAGATTTTGGTATTGGTATGACTTGAAACACATCCTGACAGCCGAGGAGAGAGATGCACTGCCATATAGCGACAGTGCTGGATACAGTAAAAGGGTTTGCCAGTCCCAGCATGTGACTTGGGAGTCCAAATTGCAGTACTAGTGCCATGTTGGATTGTAATGTGCACCTGGCAGTGGAATGCTGCAGGATGTGCTGGTGACCTCACACTAATGAAGGTCATTATCAGATACAGCTTTTATGAATGTTGGATCAAAACCTTACAAGTTTGATTTTAACATAGAACAACATAGCATATATTTTTTTTAATTTATAAGAGACACAGATGGAGCTTTTTTTTTTAATAATGCTGTCACAATGCTTTACTTGTGCTGTGCTACTCGTACCTTGCCCCACTTCCATAGTGTAAGGAAGTGGACTAGGGGGTAATTCAGACCTGATCGCTGTTAATTTTGCTGTCCTGCGCTCAGATAGTCAACGCCCAAGGGGAGTGTAAATTTGCCTGTGCAAGTGTGCGATCGCATGTGTACACTGTGCTACAAATGTCCCTCAGTCAGTGGACATTTGTAAATCCGTTTGTCCCACACTCACCATCGAATGATTTTACACTGTGTGTAGTCTGTGCCCAGCATAGGAATTATTCCTACAGTGCGATAAGAACAAGCTGATTGGGTCCACAGCTGATGTCACACACCCTCCCTGAAAATGCTAGGGAATGCCCGCGTTTTCCCTGACACTCCCAGAAAATTAATTATCACCCACAAACGACCTCTTCCTGTCAATCAGCTTGTGAATGGCTGTGCGTTGAAATTTTCAAACCAGTCTGTCACTGTTCGTCGATGCCTGTTGTTGTTTTGCGACACGTGTGCACATTGCGGTGCATACATATGTGCAGTCTATCGATAATCACCCGCTGTGTGAAAATGCAGAGCAGTGATCAGGTCTGAATCGGGCCCTCGGTCAGTAAATCTCATGTAGCCTCTGCAGTTCAGGAGGGCCAGATTACAAAGTTTTCAAAAACCAATGCTCCACCAGAACATATTTTTGCATTCTACTCTTGAGTTTACCCTACTACTAATTCACCTTAGTTATACCTTAACTACATATTTCCATTATTTTAGTATTTTGTAATCTGTTTTCAAGCTTTTGTGATGTGTACCATTTTGGTTAAATAGATACTGTACCAACATGTACTCAAATATATAGGCAAGAAGTATAGGGGGTCATTCCGAGTTGTTCGCTCGTTATTTTTTTGTCGCAACTGAGCGATTAGTCGCTAATGCGCATGCGCAATGTCCGCAGTGCGACTGCGCCAAGTAAATTTGCTATGCTGTTAGGTATTTTACTCACGACATTACGAGGTTTTTTCTTCGTTCTGGTGATCGTAATGTGATTGACAGGAAGTGGGTGTTTCTGGGCGGAAACTGGCCGTTTTATGGGTGTGTGCGAAAAAACGCTACCGTTTCTGGGAAAAACGCGGGAGTGGCTGGAGAAACGGGGGAGTGTCTGGGCGAACGCTGGGTGTGTTTGTGACGTGAAACCAGGAACGAAACTGACTGAAGTGATCGCAGTTGCCGAGTAAGTGTGGAGCTACTCAGAAACTGCTAAGAAGTGTCTATTCGCAATTTTGCTAATCTTTCGTTTGCAATTTTACTATGCTAAGATTCACTCCCAGTAGGCGGCGGCTTAGCGTGTGCAAAGCTGCTAAAAGCAGCTTGCGAGCGAACAACTCAGGATGAGGGCCATAGTACATAAAGAATTGATATGAATTGAGTGCAAACATACCATTAATTAGCACAAAATATATGCTAAATTAGTGTTTTGAGGGAGCAACAGACGTTACATAGTCCAATCAATTAAATGTAGCTGGTGCACAAAAGTACTTAGATCATCATTGGGACTAGCAAGTCTAGTGACAGATGTAGTTTAATGTAGATAAATGCACATCTAGGCATTTGGTTTGTAAACCTAAGTAGGTTAGATAAATGTCAAGTGAGGTAGAGTCAGGTCGATCTTGTAAAGGCAGTACTTTGATAATACATTAATGAAGACATATTAACCAACCATGCATGACAGGTCTGGAGTGATTAACTGAGAATATACCACATTCTTGGGCAATAAATAAATAAAAACAAATAGCATTTATCAAATAATCAATAATAATAACACGTATTTAAACAATGTGAGTAATGTGTAGAGATTATCAATAATGTAAATATTTCCCTTGTGTTTAAAGTTATTAATCTAACAACTAACTAAAGTAGATTTCTAATATGGTGACATTGCTATTAAGAAAACAAATCAGCATGACATGGAGGCGAGTTAACCTATTTCCTCCAAAAAACAACAACTTTATTTGGTATTGATATTAATAATGTAAGCCAGTAACATTGCAGAACATCACTGCATCATGTACAGATGTAACCACTTACATATAGCCTCCCTGCATGTTAAAATGCCCTTCTAGTGTGTGACTCGGTAGTGCTTAGCATCTTTATGTGTGACTTTTCCTATTAATATACTTCTTATTCATAAAACAATGTGAATAGGAAGCACCAGCAGCTTATGCTGATTAAAATGATATGCAGCATGCATATATTCTGTGTGCGACCGTGGCTGTATCTACAGAATGATTGTAAAGTAATGGAAAGGCCTGCGCACTGAGTTATGTTGCTCATATAAATGGGGTGTGCTGCAGTTATGGGGGATGTCCACTCCCCTTTTCAAATGATTAGAATAAGGTAGGTTCGGTAACCTAACTGCACTAGCACCCCTTGATGTCTGATGTCTGATGCCTGTAGTCTGGCTTGTTAAAGCATTTGTTGTGTAGTGATTGTTATCTAACAATGAAATGCAACAACCTTATACGGTTCTGATAGCTTTACTTATGATAAATTCATATGGAGTATGCATATAAATAAACAGTGCATTCATACATGAATGGTTATTGCATCAATCAGATCTGTAAAATACTAGGTGCAAAAATTACTTCAATTCAATTGAAAGTTCTTTGTGCTCAGCATAAAATGCAAAGATGATGTTTATCCTGAACGCTGCCTAAGTCCCACCATCTAAGATGAAAGGCTGCAATGGTAGCACTCAAGACCATACAGACTTTTAGCCACTGTAGAGACACGGGACGCCCGTCTCTACCACCGATAGTGATTATTGAATATCCCATTATTGATTATTGGACATCTCCAATCATCTTTACATGAATGCACTGTTTATGTGTATGCATACTCCATATGAATTTACCATAAGTAAATGTATAAGAACCGTATAAGGGGGGTCATTCCGAGTTGATCGCACGTAGCAACGTTTTGCTGCTCGCACGATCAAGTAGATGCTGCCTATGGGGGAGTGTATTTTAGCATAGCAGGGCTGCGATTCCTTGTGCAGCCCTCCTATGCTAAAAAAGTTTTGTGCAGACAAGACTAGCTCTGCAGTTACTTACCCTGTGCGATGGATTCAGTGATGAAGGTCCCGGAATTCCCGTCAGACAACTGCCTTCTAAACGCCTGGACACGCCTGCGTTCTGATCTCCACGCCCAGAAAATGGTGAGTATCCGCCCCGGAACACCTGCCCGCTGTCAATCTTCTTGCTATCGCGCTAGCGATCACTTTCTTCTTTCTGCTGGTCGTTGCCCGGCAACGGCTGTCACTGGGCAATGACACGTGTGCGCATTGCTGGCGCTGCACATGCGCATTTCCAACCGTTTGCACCGCAGCATGCAAACGGGTCAGAATGACCCCCAAGGTTGTTGCATTTCATTGTTAGATAACAATCACTGCACAGCAAATGCTTTAACAAGCCAAACTACAGGCATCAGACATCGAGGGGTACTAGTGCTGTAGCTACAGAATGCTACGCTACAGTGTTTTCTTAAAAAAACACTGTAACAGACCATATCATATGCAGATACAGCAGCAGACATAGAATAAAGGCATGGTGCTTATAATTTTATTCATATATTGATGCGAATAAGAAGCATTTTTTGGGAAAAAAATAAAAGACGCCAAGTGCTAACAGAGTTGCATGGGACCTGTCAGCTCACACATGCCAGGCATCTCCCACTGCATGGCGTATTGCGGCAAGATGTATGAGGACACATCTGTAGTTTGCAAAATATTACTAAAATCAAAAAGTTGAGTCAAAGGCTTCCTTTGGCGCATGGGAAAAATGAGGAAGTAATAGTACTTTCCTCAATTAAGTGGTGTAATGTTTTGTTGGGCGTACCCCCACTCACGCTGGAATAAAGTGGGTTAAACGCATCAAGGTATCTTTTATCTTCTTATATCAAAGTGATCCTGGATATCGTACCCCAACTCACACGAAAATGGGAATCTGGACTCCTATCAAGGTTTCTTTCGGGTGTCTTCTAACGATAATTCATACAGGTGTATCCTCCATATATGATAACATCATATGTGAAAAATGAAAAGAAAATATCCAATGTGTAGAATTTTCTTTACCATGCGTTACATATGAGATATATAATTTTAGATCAATATTTAATTGCACCTTCAATCATTAAACCATGTGGGCTGTTCTTAGGGTTTCGTATGTACCACCAATACGTGAACCCTTCACCAGATTGTTAATAAGGTAAGCGTACTCCTCACTCACACAGAGATTAGATGTGAAACTCATATAATGGTATCTTTGTGTAGAAAAGGTATATATATCTCGTGGGCGTACCCCAACTCACACATGAAGAAGCAGATTGAATCCCATCAAGGTATCTTTATCTGGTCCTTATGCCACAATTTATACAAGAAGATCCTCTGTATCAATCTTTAGGAATGCTTAACTCCAAAGAATAAATCCCAAAATGAGAGATTCACAGGAGTGGAATCTTCATATGACATACGGGTTCCAGAGACATCGGTAACAACAATGTTCCAAGGAATTTATTAAAAAACGTAAATATCTTATATACCAAAAAATTCATGCATGTGATCTGTTCGATGTCAAGCGTTTACATCAAAAAACATAGATACATGGGTAAAACGAAAAAACGAAAAATGGAATATATCCAAAAAAATGCAACGAAAAGTTCAATAAAAATGCAACGCTGAGTTCAATAAAAAATTTTGGTTGAAAAAATGGCTACTCACACAGGGATCCCATGTATCTATGTTTTTTGATGTAAACGCTTGACATCGAACAGATCACATGCATGAATTTTTTGGTATATAAGATATTTACGTTTTTTAATAAATTCCTTGGAACATTGTTGTTACCGATGTCTCTGGAACCCGTATGTCATATGAAGATTCCACTCCTGTGAATCTCTCATTTTGGGATTTATTCTTTGGAGTTAAGCATTCCTAAAGATTGATACAGAGGATCTTCTTGTATAAATTGTGGCATAAGGACCAGATAAAGATACCTTGATGGGATTCAATCTGCTTCTTCATGTGTGAGTTGGGGTACGCCCACGAGATATATATACCTTTTCTACACAAAGATACCATTATATGAGTTTCACATCTAATCTCTGTGTGAGTGAGGGGTACGCTTACCTTATTAACAATCTGGTGAAGGGTTCACGTATTGGTGGTACATACGAAACCCTAAGAACAGCCCACATGGTTTAATGATTGAAGGTGCAATTAAATATTGATCTAAAATTATATATCTCATATGTAACGCATGGTAAAGAAAATTCTACACATTGGATATTTTCTTTTTATTTTTTACATATGATGTTATCATATATGGAGGATACACCTGTATGAATTATCGTTAGAAGACACCCGAAAGAAACCTTGATAGGAGTCCAGATTCCCATTTTCGTGTGAGTTGGGGTACGATATCCAGGATCACTTTGATATAAGAAGATAAAAGATACCTTGATGTGTTTAACCCACTTTATTCCAGCGTGAGTGGGGGTACGCCCAACAAAACATTACACCACTTAATTGAGGAAAGTACTATTACTTCCTCATTTTTCCCATGCGCCAAAGGAAGCCTTTGACTCAACTTTTTGATTTTAGATATGTACATTTTGTTGGATTAAGGGGTGATATCCATTTCTGAGTCAAAGGTCCCCATCTGGCTGCATTTCCCTTGCGCCGAACCGTGGAAATTACAGAAATTCCCCTTTGTTACATTGCAAAATATTACTATCTACTGGCCCTCATTTGCTATTCTAATTTGTCATTTCTTTTTTTTCTTTTTTTTTCAATAATAATTTTTTTAAGGTTTTTCAAACAAAAAGTAAGGGAGTGGGGGTACAGAAGAGAAGAAAGGGACGGTAAGGGAAAAAAAGGGGGGTACACATATTGTTTGACATAGAAACAAGGACTTGTACATAAAGGCTATCATTCCAACGGTGTGCCGAAAGGACAGTAAAAAGCGTGTCGCAATGACCCAACGGTGAGAGGAGAGCCATGCATCTCAATGATATAATTTATCCAAGAATACCATCAGAGTCTGGAGATCGTTTAAACCAGTAATCGCTCCATGGAAGCCAGCGGATAAGCGGACACGAGGGGGAGGGAAAATATGCAACCCCCGCGGTTTCAAATTCGTAGTGAGAATGCACAGCTTTTTCTATTGTGGCTATAGTCGGGACCGCAGCGGAGCGCCAGTGATGGGCTATCAGTAGTTTAGTAGAAATGAGTATATGACCCAATACATATTGATCACTAGGTGACAAGCCGCCGCAATAAAGATGGAGGATAACCAGTCTTGGATGTGGGTTTATACGCAGGCCTATGACAGATGCAATCAGTTGAAATACTGAATTCCAGAGGGGAGCAAGTACCGGACATTCCCAGAAAACATGCAATAGTGTTCCCACCTTACCGCAGTTGCGCCAGCACAGGTCAGAGGAGGAGGGTTGCATCATATGTAAGCGTGAGGGTGTGAAGTATAAGCATTTTATAAAACAATTCAGAATGTGAAACGCATTTAGACACTGTAAAACAGGTGTGAAAAACCATCTCCCATTCCTCTGCGGAAATGGGGCATTTTAGGTCAGTCTCCCATTTTGTTTGGAATGGGGCTTTCTGTCGGTAAGGGGGGCTGATAATATAATTGTACCACTTAGAGATGCCTCCTCTAACCTCCCCCGTGTTAAAGAAGCTCTAGATTAATTTGGGCATTGGAAACACTTGATAAGGGGGGTTGGAAGAGCCCTGAAGCCAGTGCCTGATTTGCAAGTATTTGTAAAATTCTCTATGGGGTAAGGCATATTTCGTCTGGATTTGAGTAAATGAGATCAGTGAGTTGCCTGCCAGGATATCGTTGAGGGATAAGATCCCTGCAGATATCCAGATGTCAAGGCATAAATCGGGGATTAGGGTGGCCAATCCTTTCAATGTAAGGTTGGGGGAAGGAAGGGAGACACCATGTCCTCCCTTCAGCACTTCCAGCCAAGCCTTCCGGGTAGAGTGAGTCGTGACTGATTTAGCTATCAGCGTCTTGCCTTCATCGCCTGGTAATAGCAATATGTCAGACAAAGGAAGTGGGGATACTAGACCTTGTTCTATTTGAATCCATAATTTAAGATTGGTTTTACTATGCCAAGCTCCTGATTGTGTGAGTAAACATGCTAACTGGTAGGAGTGTATATCAGGATAGGCCAGGCCTCCCTCCTGTTTGGGGCGGATCATCCTTGACCTGGCTAGTCTCGTTTTTTTATCCTTCCATATATAGGAGCTAAACACAGAATTAAATTTAGACAGGAGATATTTGGGTAGGAGGATAGGGATGGTTCGGAATAGGTACATTAGTTTAGGAAGAATAGTCATCTTCAATGCGGCAATGCGTCCGAGCCATGAGACATGTTGCATCATCCAGTCAGATGACAGTTTAGTAAATTTACGTAGTAGAGGGGGGTAGTTTGCAGATATTAAATCATTTACTTTCGGGGTAATCTGAATCCCCAGATATTTAAGGCTTCTATCCTGCCAAGAATATGAGTAAGTGGCTTTCAATAAGGTCAGAAGAGGAGACGGGAAATTAATGGGAAGTGCTTCTGTTTTAGAATTATTTAATTTGTAGTAAGATACCACGGAGTAGGCATGCAGAAGTGTATGTAAGATTTGTAGGGAAGTAACAGGGGTAGTTAATGATAAAAGCACATCATCCGCAAAAAGACATTTCTTGTGTGAATGTCCCTTAAATTCCATGCCTCTGATTAGAGATGTGGATCAGATTTATTCAGCAAGAGGTTCTATTGCCAGGGCAAATACCAGCGGGGATAGGGGGCAACCCTGGCGAGTTCCATTTGTAATCTTAAAATACGGGGATAGCATACCATTTACATATACTTGCGCCGTTGGGTTGGTATAGAGAGCTAGAATGGAGATGAGCACCCTGCCACTAAGTCCGAACTTACTTAAAACAGCCTTGAGATAGCCCCAGTGTAGGCGGTCGAACGCCTTCTCCGCATCTAGCGAAAGCAACAATAGGGGTTCATCCGAAGCAGAGAAGGCATCCAGAACATTTATTACCCATCTTGTGTTATCAGGGGACTGTCTGCCGTGGATGAATCCTACTTGGTCCTGGTGGATGAGAGAGGGGAGAAGGGGGTTAAGTCTGTTGGCTAGCAGTTTTGCATATATTTTTAAATCCGTATTCAATAGTGCTATAGGGTGATAATTGGGCATCATGGCAGGGTTCTTCCCCGGTTTTGGGAACACGACCATTCGCGCTTCCAGCATTTCCACTGGGAAGCGTCCCACAGAAGAGGCAGAATTGTAAACTGAAGCTAACATAGGAGTCAGCGGTTCTTTGAAGTGTTTCTAGAATTTATTAGTATATCCATCTGGGTCCGGCGCCTTATCTAATGGGAGCGAGTCTATCACCTGCTCAACTTCCTTATGGGACCAAGGAAGTTCAAGGGTCAGTAAAGTAGCCGGGTCTATTGAGGGGACGTGTATGTCTTTTAAGAAATCCGCAATATTAGCCGGGGTAGGTTGCGGGATAGATAAGTCATCTTTTAAATTATAGAGGGTGGAGTAGTATTTAGCAAAAGCGTCAGCAATCGCGGACGGGTCAGTCACTCTAACGCCATTTAAATTAGTAATGGCCTTCACCTTCTCCTTCGCTGTCTTCCCTCTTAATTTACGAGCAAGCATTCTCCCAGCTCTATCGCCCTGCATATAAAATTTTTGTCTCAGTCGAAACAAGTTCTTGTGAACCTCAGTCAGGGCCAGCTTGTTCATCTCATCTCTGACTTGAAGAAAGCCCTAAGCCGGGCTTCAAGCTCCACCTGCTGTTTACGGGAGGCTTTGCGAATAGACGCGGCTGCTTGAATCGCTGCGCCCCTAACCACCGCTTTGAGTGCACACCAGTGTGTAAAAACTGAGGTATCCACCGGGGCATTGGTGTCGATATATAGTGAAAGAGTCTGTGCTATGGTTCGGTTAGCTTCCGCATTCGTGAGTAGGTAATCTCCAAGACGCCATGTGGTGGGAGATGGGCTGACTAATTTGCGATCCCAACTGACAGAGAGGGCCGAATGGTCTGACCATGACACTGGCAGGATAGAAGCCTTCTTCACCCATTGGAGCGACCATTTGTCTGATAGGGCTAGATCGATTCTAGAGATAATACCATGTACTGGGGAGAAGAATGAATAATCCCTACAGGTCGAATTCTTGGCCCGCCAAATGTCGTAGAGGTCATATTCGTGCAGTATGTTCCTGAAGGCATGGGAATGGTCTCGGGGGGGGAGGGGGGGCCTGGACTGGAAGAATATCGGGACGAAGAGCGGTCCATACTGGAGTCTAGGACCATATTGAAGTCTCCCAAGAGCAGTAAAGCCCCTGAGCGGTGTGTCTGCAGTATTTTAAAGAATTTCCTAAAGAATGGAATTTGCTTGGTATTGGGTGCATAAATAGAGGCCAGCGTGACGGGTTTGTCCTCCAGCTTGCCTGTTAGAATAAGATATCTACCCTCCCGGCAGAGGCGTAACTAGGGTTTTTGGAGCCCAGGGCAAGATCAATAATGGCGCCCCCCCCCCCAAAAAAAAAAAACAACAAAAACAAAACAAAAAAAAAGGAAAGTATGAGCGCAAGCCACTGGCGCATTCTGAAAAATATGGCCATGAGGGGGCGTGGACACTGAAAATAGGATGTGCCAACATGACACGCCAGCTGTTTCATGTCATAGTGGGAACATTCTTTATAATTCCACATGCACCTTACCATCATCATCTCCTACACAAATAGGTGTCACTGTGTATAAAGATGTCTGGGGTGTGTATGTATATATGTAGGTGCAGTGGTTGAAGTGGAAGTTTTGAAGTTAGGGTATGGAAAAGTGAAGGGTGTAATTATGCGCGCGCTCCGGAAAAGGGGGCGTGGCCACTAAAAAGGGGGGGTGTCCTTCAGTGTAGTAGGACCCCTTATACTATCTAGTACTGGTTATACTAGTACTAGACCTTATACTATTCTTATACTATTTAATACTAGACCTTTCACATTTTAGCACATGGTATGAGCCGAAATTCACATTATAGCACACAGGATGACCCGAAATTCACATTACAGCACACTGAATGAGCCGAAATTCACATTATAGCACACAGGATGAGCCGAAATTCACATTATAGCACACAGGATGAGCCGAAATTCACATTATAGCACACAGGATGAGCAGAAATTCACATTATAGCACACAGGATGAGCCGAAATTCACATTAAAGCACACTGAATGAGCCGAAATTCACATTATAGCACACAGGATGACCCGAAATTCGCATTATAGCACACTGAATGAGCCGAAATTCATATTATTGCACACAGGATGACCCAAAATTCACATTATAGCACACAGAATGACCCGAAATTCACATTATAGCACACAGGATGACCCAAAATTCACATTATAGCACACAGGATGAGCCGAAATTCACATTAAAGCAGACTGAATGAGCCTAAATTCACAATATATATATATATATATACACACACACACAAAATAAATATATATATATATATATATATATATACACACACACACACACACTCACAATTGTGGCGGCACTCGGATATAAATACAGTTGATGCAGCGTTTTAGTACAACAATAGTAGCGGGGGCGACTTGCCTCTGCTCTGTGTATACCCCCCCATTCTATGTCCCTCTTTCTGTGTACCTCCCCCATTCTATGCCTCTCTTCGTGTATAGCATACCCCCCTATTCTATGCCTCTTTGTATATAGTAAACCCCCCCTCTCCCCCTATTCTATGCCTCACTTTGTTTATAGTATAGTATACCCCTCTACCCCTATTCTATGCCTCTCTTAGGCATAGGGGAAAGGGGGGGGTATACTATACTATAAACAAAGAGAGGCATAGAATAGGGGGAGGGGAGTATACTATAATACTATAAACATAGAGAGGCATAGAATAGGGGTGAAGGGGTATACTATAATACTATAAACACAGAGAGGCATAGGAGAGGGGGGTAGTCTTTTTGTGTGTCACTGCCCAGTGTTCCCCCTCCCCCTTCTCACCTCTCAGCGGCAGGCAGAAGTTCGGCCTCTTCCCCTTCATCCTCCTCCGACTCCCCAGGGGCCTCCATCACCGGCCGCAGCGGGACCTCTGCAGCGTCTTCTGCCTCTTCCGCCTCATTGCTGTCCTCCTCAGACCCGAACCGCGGCCTCTCCTCCGCCATCGTCTGTGGGTGCCGCCGGCAACAGCAGGCCCGTCCCCTCAAACGTAGGGATTCCCCTTTTCCCTCCTCAGTGGCGGGTGGAAGTTAAGGGAGCGTGACGCTGGCATCGCGGTCACGCTCCCGGCAGCAGCAGTAACGCCGCTGAGCACCACAGCGGGACTTGCTCGGCGGCGTACAGGTGCGCTGGCAGTGACAGCGGCTGCGGGCAACGGCTGCGGGCAACGGCTGCGGGCGGTCAGGCGGTGGCGGCTGTGGGTGCGTGGGCAGGAGCGATGTCCTGGGCGCCGGAGCGGGCGCCCCCCAAAGCTGTGCCCGTCACGGCGCCCAGGGCACGTGCCCTGCTTGCCCTACCCAAGTTACACCTCTGCCTCCCGGTCCGAGATCTGGTTGAGTAGGGAAAAGTTGCAGGTGTTAGCAAGGAGAATGGCCACTCCCGCTTTTTTCGTAGTGCCATTGGCCGTATAGCAGGTGGGAAATTTACTATTCGTGAGGGATGGAGGGGACGTACACATAAAATTGGTCTCCTGAAGAGCTACCACCTGTGCCCTACATCTGGTAAAGTGATTCAAAGCTAGTCTCCGTTTGTTGGGCGAGTTTAGGCCTTTTACATTCAAGGAGAGGACTTTAACCATTGGGCATTATAAATGTCCAAGCATTAACTGTGCTACGTACATAGTCCGAATAATAAAACAGTCGATATAACAGGTGTACCAGAACCGGGATAGGTGAAGAGGAGAGGGGGGATAGTAAAGGGAGAAAACAGAAGAAGCACCACAAGGGTGCCAAAAGTGGCTGCCCATATAGGCAAAACATGGGGGTCTAGACCGAGGGTGGTACCCTCTGTCACTCCAATAGTAATATTATAGTATTGCAGGGCTATAGGCAGGCCAACAAGATAACAGAAGGTAAACAGTACTTCCTGATTAATGTTGGTGGCCTAAAAAATGTACCTAGAAGTCCCAGGGTAGACAGCAGTCAACATCTGACCCTGTCGAATGCAGACTACTGTATATTGTACAGTAGACGAGTTCAATGTATTTAGTTTCAGCTAATGTTATTTGTCGCTTAAGAGTATACATCGTCTAAGGGTTGCAGCTATACATATGGGCAATTCCGTCGGGAGGGAGGGAACTGAAGATATGGGCCTTTCAACATGGATATAGATCACTTGCATGTCATTAGAGAGCCAAAAGTGCAGCACTCCTGAGCTAAGATAGAAAGTGCAAAGGAGAAAATGGAGAATACAGACAATATATCCACAATAAGACCTAAAATTTATACATACATGCATTGAGTCCTTCCCGAGTAAGCCTCTAGAGGGGCCGGTGGGAAAAAAAAGCAACTAAGCAAATAGCGGCAACATTGCAAAGAACCAGTAGGTAAGTTAAGTCAATCCAGCCTATACGGCCTAGTTGAGGTTGTCGTCTTTCAAGTAGAGTCGCCGACCACCGACCAATCCTGAGTCAGTTTGAGGTCCTGGGGGGCCTTCGCGGAGGCGTCCTCCATTTTCCATGAATTTAGGAGTTGCAAACTGGTTTCTGGTGAGGCTGCCACAGTCGTAATGCCATCCCGTCTGATAAGGAGCTTAGTCGGAAATCCCCAACGATAGGGAATATCTGCTTTCCATAGTGCCGTAGTCACCGGTTAGAACGACCGTCACATAGCGAGGGTTGCAGCTGACAGGTTTCCATAAATTTGTAGATCTCCCAATAGTGAAGCCGAGAGATCCGGACGCATGGCTGTACGAAGGATTTGTTCCTTGATGTGATAGTAATGCATTCTCATCAGGGTATCTCTCGCCGCCTCTTTAGGGGCATTTCTAGCTTTTAGTAGGCGGTGGATATGGTCAATGAGAAAGTCTCCAATAGAGTTGGTGGGTAGGAGGGACATGAAGAGATCTGTCACGAACTGCTTAAGATCTGTGTTAGAAACTGATTCTGGTATGCCACGCACTTTTAGGTTGTTACGGCGCGACCTGTCCTCAAGGTCACAAGTCTTCCGTCTCAGGTCCTCGACCTCGGATTGTAACTCCTCCAGCTGAGTGACTACATAATTATGGGATTTCACCACCTCTTCGCATTTTTTTTCAAGATGATCTGTGCATTGACCTATGGCGTCGACTGATTGTTGGCAGCACTGCAGTGCTGCTTTAAATTCCGTCGAGATATCATCCTTGAAGGCAGCTAAAAGCTGCTTCATAGATCCGAGCGTGAGTGGGGCGTCGTCGTCCGGTGTAGAGAGCTTCGACGGGCCTAAACGCGGTGTCTCCGGGAGTCCGCCCCGGACTGGAGATTGCGTAGGGCAGGCATCTGCCATGGCGGATCCCTTAGAGCTCTGTGTAGATGGGGAGTGCTTGAAGAAGTTCCCTGGGTGGGCAGGTGTCTGGTCTTTTTGGAGTTTAGGTGGCATAATCCTGGGGGATCCCACGTCGCCAAAGGGGGATCAGGTGAAATGGCACAGAAAATTGGGGGACGTAGTAGATCAGGTCGGCCTGCAGGGCGTCGATATCAAGGCATTCAGGAGCGATGGAGGGAAAAGGTCATGAGTAGTTCAGCTATTCCATGTCGACCCAACAGCAGAAGCAAGATGGCGGCCTCTCGTTTCGTGGGCCGCACCGCTCCCCCGCCAGCAGCAGGAGCGATCAGGAAGATATGGCTGGTTTTAGATAACAGAGAAGGGAGTAACGGGATATGCTTGTCGTGCAGCACTTTATATATATTAATACTTGTAGTGCAGCACTACAGGGTGAAATAGGCACAGCTCAGGTAACATTAGGTATTCACACTATCAGTGCAGCATTGAGGGAGCTGTGACAGATACTGTAGTGTCTGGGGCTGCAGTGACCATGCAGCTACATGGCAGCAGAGAAAAGACAGAGGAGAACGCAGGTAGGAGCCCCCCGCTGTACATATCCCAGGTACCAGCGCTGTGTGCGCTCTGTGCGTCTCCTAAGATGGCCGCCGGTCCGGAGTGTGAGAGCCTGGAGGTTTCCCCTCACTCCTCTGCACGACTCTCAGCTGGTGGCGCAAGCACTCAGGCGGCGGTGGGGAGCGGCAACAAAGGAGCCAGCGGGCCTTGTCGCCGGAGACGCGGTCACAGTGCTCCCGTGCGTGGCTCCGTCTCACGTCCCGACTCGTCACTAAACTCCAGTCCCCTGCTCTGTAGACGTGGGAAGGCCGCAACCCACAGAGTCGGCCGAAGCCGGCTCCTGATTCCGCGGCACTTACCCATGGGGATACCCGCACTGAGGTACGGATTGGGGGTCATATGTAGTGGGCAGGGGGTTGCCAGAAGCCCACTATTATAGGGTTTATAGACGTGGAAGCTGGAGCTTTTCCGAAATGCAGCCTCCACAGTTGCTAGCTAGAACACGCCCCTAATTTGTCATTTCTAATCTACCATTAGAATTGTAATGCAAATTAAAAACTCCATTTGCTGAAATTCTCTTGTCACGCAAGATATTCTGTGTGTTTGTGTAATTTTTTTAATGAAGTTTACCATAAAATTGACAGACATTTTCAGAACAGTTTTTATATGGATAGTCCCACCATTCATGTCAACTACCTTCAGAGGATGCGTATATACTACTTAATGAATCATATGTGTATACATTGTGATGCAAAGACTGAGGCAGAACTGTAAAGAAGTCTGTGAGCAAAGCACCCCAGGATTCTGGAGAGCTGTTGAAGTGTATCTTTACTAGCAGCAGTCATGCTGAAAAATGGCTGCAGAAGAATTTCTTGTATAACAAACATTTACTTTATGACATATTGATGGCAATGATGCACCATTCACAATCAACATACTGTTCAGCTTTCAGCAATATGGATACCAAAACTGTTCAGAATGATTCCGTAATCTTTATCATAAACCTTACCAAGCTTGCTCAGAAATACTAGGATTTTGGTTAGTGGAGGTTTTCATTTGTATTTGAATACTAATAGCAAATGGCATGGTATAGAAAGCAGTTCCTAAGGCAGATATGGGGCAGTCTGTTGTGTTTCAGCACTAGGACACTACCTTGGCACATGGTCATGCCCCTCACATGATGTACACGTGCTACCTGTACCAATCTGCTCAACTTCAATTTTGGAAGCTAAGGATTGCCACATGCTCCAGTGGTGTTGCGTCTGTTCACTGAACAGATGGCAATGAATGGGAGATAACTCCCTACTTTAAATGCCTGTGGAAGGGATGGCAAGACAGAACGCTCAAACTGAGGCACTTCCACTGAAAAAGGGACAATTGTTATAAATTTCCCTAAAAAATGACCATGTTGATGTAGGCTTTTATTTAGAGGAGCCTATTTATACCACTTTTCCACCAAAAACCCAGGTACGACCCAGGTTTCTGGACACAGTTCCAACTTGGTTTGGACCCTGTATAGCCCTCACCTTGGACCCAGGTTATTCCCAGGTAACACCAATTTATATTGAACCCGGGTCTGCCCTGCATAACAGTCACAAACATTCCCTTGAGGCGGACCTCTGCATACACAGCCAATTAGCAGCTTTTAAGCTTAGCATGGGTCGAGTTGCTTACACTGCACCTTTACCTGTATCCAACCCTTGTAGCTACCAGCGTCAGATTCTCAGGTCACTCAACCTGGGTTGTTTCTCAAGGTCCCTTTTACTCCAAGCTGTTACCTGAGCTGACCCAGCAATAACCCAGGTCACTGTGGCAGTGGAAAAGGGGTATAACTTGCTGAAACTGAAATAGAAACATTGTAGCACAATTAGGCATTTGTCAAGATATTCCTGGTATGTTTAAATTATAAGCAGCAATTTGAGAATTTTTTTTACGTGATATGAAATCTATAAAATAAAATGTGACATATAACAGGAAGTTCTGTGCAATATTGTTCTTTATAGGACATTTATAGTACTTTATTACAAGGATTTAAATCTCTGTGACCATACCCCCCAACTGTTTGCATTCATTGGGAAAGTCCTGTTTTCCTGGGACTGTCCTGCTGTCCCACCTTCAGCCACCAGAGTCCCACGGCGAGGGGGGGCGGGGGTTGGGGAGGAGTTCAACTCAGAGTGCTAAGCACATCTCAACAGTGATGTAATTAGGGGGGGAATGTCTGGGAGGCTCCACACCTTTTCATGATGATCTCCGCCTTTCAGGCATGTATGTGTCTACATTGCGGGCAGGGTTCTGCATAAGCAGTCATCAAAGTTGGGAGGTTTGCTGTGACCTATATAACAGCCCTAGTCTGGAATCTTGTGGCTTTATATTTTCACAAAGCCGCCTCCTAATTAACTTCTATTACTCTTATAATTAAGACTTGGGGCCAAATTAAATAGAGAGAGAGTTTCAGAAAGTGAGAGATTTGGTAAAGTTTTTCAGTTTTGTTTAAAGTGCCAATTATTTACACTGCAAAACCAGGTTGATCTTGCTGTGTAAATGATTGCCACTTTAAAAAAAAACCTGCAAAACCTTACCAAATCTCTCACTTTCTGAAACTCTCACTCTATTACATTTGGCCCTTGGAGTGCATTACCCCAAGTTGACAAAGTTGCAAAAGATCTCTACACCAGCCAAAAATGCATACAGATTTAAGTATTAGGAATACTCAGATTTAATCAAGGGAATAGTATGCTACATAGATTGGCTGGATTTAACAAAAAGTAGGCGGGGTTATTTGCTTTTACAGCAAAGAAGCTACACCTGTAACAACTTTCAAAATAGGAGCATTACATATCTCACCCACATGGGAAACACCATCTTTCCCAAAATAAGTTGAAGCACTACATAAATGAAACTGACAAGTCCTTCCTTGGCCTGCCTAAGAACAGCTGCTCTTGTATAAATAATGCTTCATCTTTGTCCCCGGAGAATGTCAGTCCTTTCTTTAACAGCTTAAAAAAAGCCTTAGTGCATTAAAAAATAGCTTATCGTTCTCTTTGGCAGAGTTCTGAAAGTTTTATGAACATATAGAAATAGTATTCATTTAAAACTTTAATGAGAAACACATATCTCTAAAAGAGCAACACATCTATGGAATATGACAGAAGGTGGAATATTGGAAACAATTCCTAGAAATAGTAGGATGAATTCCAAGTTTAACACATTACTGTATTTTATTGAACATGCATCGGATTCGCCACTGAATAAGAGCAGGAAGCATATTCTGAATAAAAGCATCAAAATGACATAAGTGTAATAAATCTCGCATCCAGCAACATGTAATGGTGCTAACGTGTGTGTAATTTAGCAGCATGATAAATTGAGTTAGATGACGCATACTGTACCTGTGCCCACGATTTATCGTTTTTCATACTTACAGTCTTTAGTCATGTATCGTTTAACAAAAATGTAGCATTTTGCATAGTTTTAAGCTATTTATAGAGGCGATTTGGGACGTGATTTTCCTACTGTGTATGTTGCTATTCTTAGCAACCTGGTGTTCCATAATATAATATATGTATTTTAAAGGGCAAGTTGCCCAGGCCCCAGGTGGGGCAGATGTAACATGTGTAGTAACATGAGAGAGTTAGATTTGGGTGGCGTGTGTAAACTTAAATCTAAACTGCAGTGTAGAAATGAAACAGCCAGTATTTAACATGAACAGAAACAATATAACCCACCCAAATCTAACTCTCTCTGCACATGTTATATCTGCTCCACCTGCAGTGCAACATGGTTTTACCCGGTTACTCATTTTTTTGTTTGCTAACAAACCTGAAGAACCCCCTATATTTATAAATCATGGGAGAATACCTACTGTATTCTTTATTTTATTTAGAAACCTTTATTTATGTAGTGTATACATATATATTCTGCACAGCTTTACAGAGAATAGTCATTCACATTAGTTCCTGTCCCAGTGCATCTTATAAGCTATGGGGGAGGTAACCAAAGCTTGGCAAGAGATAAAGTACCAACCAATCAGCTTCCGGCATTTTACAAACTGGGTTTTAAAAATGACAGGAGCTGATTGGTTGGTCCTTTATCTCTTTCCAGTTTATCTCTCTGTAAGCTTTGAAATTTTGTTAGCAAAATTCCCTATCATACATATACACACACATACACACTAGGGTTAATTTCTGTTGGGTTCCAATTGACCTATCAGTG
The DNA here is from genome assembly GCF_028390025.1 of Pseudophryne corroboree. Classification (NCBI taxonomy): domain Eukaryota; kingdom Metazoa; phylum Chordata; class Amphibia; order Anura; family Myobatrachidae; genus Pseudophryne; species Pseudophryne corroboree. Next base: position 549,660,101 of record NC_086446.1, on the reverse strand, counting down.
TAATTTTGGATATCAGGGGAGTGGTTCTAGACTGCACACCCTAATTGCTTGTAATGACTGGTGCTATCTTGATGAGATTTGTAGTACTACACATAGAAAACATTGATGCAGATGCACTATGCAATCATTACTACTCAAAATTGAAATATATATCACAATTAAATATCATGTAAGAGGTTATTAGCATATATTTGGCCAAAGATATGGGCCTCCTCATCAATGTCCTGGACGCTGAGAACACCCAAACCAAACCAATACAGGGCCGTAACTAGATGTGTGCCGATGGTGCCTTGCCCACAGTGCATATGCGCTGAAGGCGCACCATCGGCAGCACCCCCCCATCCATACACGGCTGCAGCCACTGTTCTCACTATAGAGTTCAGCACTGCCGCCTGTCTCCCACCGCCCGTCAGAGCCACCGCCTCTGCAGGGACTCTGAGCGTGGCATTTACCTGCACTGCCACCTGTCTCCCGCCTCCCGGAGACGCCCGCTCTGCAGGGACTCTGAGCGTGGCATTCCCCCGCACTGCCGTCTGTCTCCCGCCGCCCGGAGCCACCGCCTCTGCAGGGACTCTGAGCGCGGCATTCCCCCGCACTGCTGTCTGTCTCCCGCCGCCCAGAGCCGCCGCCTCTGAAGGTACCAGGGGACAGCCTACCTTTTAGCGCCGACTCCCATGCATTCAGACCAATGGGTGTTCGGTCTTTGTATGAGCGCAACATGATGCCGTGGTCACGTTGCGCTTACTCACTCTCTCTACACTCCATTTCTTGTAAAGAAGAACAGTAGAGGAGCCAAGCAGCAATGCCAGGAGGAGGATGCCATTAATAGAGAGTGAAACCTGCCGTAACTAGGGGATGCTGTCTTCTGTAATGTGTAAAAAGGGGGACGCTGTCTGCCGTAATGTGTAAAAAGGAGATGCTGTCTGCCGTAATGTGTAAAAAGGGGACGCTGTCTGCCCCAATGTGTAAAAAGGGGTCGCTGTCTGCCGCAATGTGTAAAAAGGAGATGCTGTCTGCGGTAATGTGTAAAAAGGGGAACGCTGTCTGCCGTAATGTGTAAAAAGGAGATGCTGTCTGCCGTAATGTGTAAAAAGGGGTACACTGTCTGCCGTAATGTGTAAAAAGGGACGCTGTCTGCCATAATGTGTAAAAAGGGGACGCTGTCTGCCATAATGTGTAAATAAGGGGACGCTGTCTGCCATAATGTGTAAAAAGAGGACGCTGTCTGCCATAATGTGTAAAAAGGGGGACGCTGTCTGCCGTAATGTGTAAGAAAGGGGGACGCTGTCTGCCGTGATGTGTAAAAAGGGGATGCTGTCTGCCACAATGTGTATAAAGGGGGCTCTGTCTGCCATAATGTGTAAAAAGGGGACGCTGTCTGCTGTAATGTGTAAAAAGGGGACGCTGTCTGCCGTAATGTGTAAAAAGGGGCTCTACCCGGTGTAGTGGCGCTACTGTGCGGCGTAATTTGAATAATGGAGACTACTGTGCACCGTAATATGAACTGGTATTATTTTGTGGCCACACCCCTTCCCCATGAAGCCACGCCCCTATAAAAAAATTGCGTGCCGTAGGCACGCACTGCCCATTTTAGGGAAGGGGGCACCAATGCCGTTTCTTGCACACAGCGCTAAAATGTATAGTTACGGCACTGGCGGAATACATACTATACACTGGCAGGCGGGATGCGAGCTGTCAAGATCCTGACAGTGGCATCCCGCCCGCCAAAATGCCGGCCGCGGGGCGAGTGCTGAGAGTCCCCTTGCAGGCTCGCTGGACTAGCCATGGTGGACACTCACGAGTGGGAATAGCCCCTGTGCCCCGGCTGGCGGGATTCCAGTGTCGGTTATCTGACCACCGGGATCCCAACAGCTGGAAAATTGATTGCATCCTACTCAGTGTAAACAGTGTTATAGGAGTAAAAAAGTGTGTGAAAAAATACACGGATAAAAAACAAAGAAATAAAGTGATATAAAATGTGAATAAATAAGTGTCAAGTGATGATGACCAGAAGTGGCCCAGCCAGAACAGCTCAGGGGGCTCCTTGCAACAACGCTCACCCCAAAAAACTAACACTTTATAAATATAAGCAGGACTTACTTTTGATTATGGCTGATTCAATGTGCAGTCAGATGCTAGTTTCCTGCTTAAAACAGAGGGAGGTGGGGGAGGGGTGCCAATCTAGGCTGAAGCAATATCAAACTTCAAGTGTACATATACAATATACACATGTAATCTCAAATATACAGGGGGAGTGGCTCTAGACTGCACACCCTAACTACTTGTAATGAGAGTTGCTATCTTGCTGTGATTTGAAGTACTATGCATAGAAAACATGGATTTTGCAAGGAAACCAGCATACATGGAGGAAACAAGCACGGAGAATATACAGACTCCACATAGCTAGGAATTGAATCCAAAACCACAAGTAAGACTAATCCTATCCATTACACCAGGTTTGCTGCCCTTTCGTATTTGGTCTTGCACACACTAGGAATCCTGACACATAGTAAAAACAACCAATAGAAACATTAGATGATGCAGCAGAGTCCAATATTATAGAACTGTTTGAATTTACAGAATGGTATAAGGCAGTTGCGTCTGTCATGATTGTGGCATGTGCTCCCTCTCCAGTTCTTATGCTATCCCAGCAATAATGACTACTTCAGACTTTATTCCATTCCATTTTACCCTCTTCTTTTTATCCCCTCCTTTTCCTATTTCTTTTCACTCCCATCTACCTCCTCCATTATTGATTCTTTCCACACAGATGTGAACCATCTGGTGGGGCATTGAGACATTAGTAGCAGGAGTATGGTATTTACCGTAGTTAAAAGTTATGATTTGTTGTTATATACGTTTTCTTTTATTTATTTATTTATTCATTTATTTATTTTACTATATGATGGTACATTATCTTCTACATTCTTCTACAACATAATGTACTTGACCTGTTATTGTAAATACTGTCTATGTTTGGTTTATTGCTTTAATGAAAAATCTAAAAAGATCTAAAAAAAAATAGCAAAAGTAAGAAACAAAGAAAAAAAATCTGCAATGCTACCAAAGGATTCCCTACCCCTTTAGTACCCCTTTAAAATATTGCTGGGTCAACATGGGTCAGTGTGTGGTGTGAAAGGGCCATGGTCAAATTCACGGGTCACCTGACCCGGTAACTGAACCCAGGAATAACGCAGTGTTAGTCCCGGATGTAAAATACTGGGTCAGTGGCAGCGTGAACAGGCTCCCAGGTCAATGCGACCTGGGACCTCTTCACTACATAGGGATGAGGCAGTGTGGGGATGAGCTAATCTCCCAGCGCTGCCTCCGCTGACAGCTCCGCCCCCTGCCGCTATGGCAACCAGCCCGGTATATTGCCAGTCGGGAAGCCAGCAGTTAGGGTCCAATGCCGGATCCCACCCTGGAAGGACCCGTTTCCAATTCCCGGGGTGGGATCCGGCATTGGAGATGTGAAATGACTGTTATTCACCTCTCATACTTGATGAAAAAACCTGGTAATTACCTGGCAGAGCGTAAACAACTCAGGCTTAGCGGTAGTGTGAAAGCTACCAACCCGGTTTGGGAGTCCTGGGTCCGCAACCCTGCAAATTACTGGAGTTATTCCTGGGTCTGACAGGGTGGACCTGGGTTGTCTGTAGTATGAAAGTGATGGACCCGGGATTTCAGATCCGGGCCTGGCCAAACAGACCTCATTTGTTGGGAAGTCCGACAGCAGCAGCAGCAGCTACACCTCCTACAGTGACAGCTTTCGGACTCACAACCTTCCACTCTGATAGCTGCAGGTGTGTGTCTGGGGGGGAAGTGAGTTCATTTATAATGGAATGATTGGCTTGCCTGTGTGTGGCATAATAAATAGTGGGGCCCCCTATAAACACATGTATATTACGTAAGAAAAGGTTTATATGCCGTATGTGTATATATATATATATATATATATAAAACCAAGATGAACCCCGGCACTCCGGACTTACGTTTGTCCTGCTCAGGTGCCTTCCCCTCAGAGCTTTGAATCACTGCTGCATATATTCCATATGGTGGGCGGCACTCTGAGACTTTACCATCAGAATAGTGAAAAAGCCCGGCAGGGCAAACTTTATTGTGACGTTTCGGGGTTTTCTCCCCTTCCTCAGGTCTGAGGAAGGGGAGAAAACCCCGAAATGTCACATTAAAGTTTGCCCTGCGGGGCTTTTTCACTATTCTGATCGTAAAGTCTCTGAGTGCCGCCCACCCTATGGAATATATATATATATATATATATATATATATACACACACACAATATATATAAGCCACATTATATACAGTATAAGCATCACATTATTATGACCACCTCCTACATTTGACAGTAGCATATAGCCCATGAAGTACGTCACATGCCATGCACTAGCTGAGGTGTGCGTTGCTTCCATGAGTAAAAGGGGCAATATATCTGAGTTGCAAAAAGTGATGAGTATCGGCTTTCGGGCCATGTGTGGCAGTATTTCTGAAACAGCGCAGTTTGTGAACTGTTCGTGTGCTGCTGTGGTGAAGGTGTATGGTGATTGGACAAATGGCACCATTGCGAATAACCGACGTGGAAACTGCGAAGCAGCATGTGCCATTGATGTAAGAGGTGAACGTCGGCTGCAAAGGTGCTTGAGGGCCGACCGACAAGCTACAGTGGAGTAGCTCACCATCAAAATGAAACCAAATGTCACTATTATAATTATCTTTGGACTGACTGCAGCTTAAACAAGAGAACGCTAACTCTCCCAAATAAAAGGAACCAATTATACAGTAAAATTAATGAAGTGCTGTTGTTCCCCCCAAAAAATCTATATATACACATACAATTAATAAAAATAAAAATAAATAAAAACATTTATTAATGTTTCATGCACTAAAACACACAGCCGGTGTTACACATATTACAAGGATAATAATAATAATAATAATAATAATATTATCTAAAACAATTGTTCCAAATATGTACTACAGAAAGATTATATCTCATACTGTATATCAATTGGTCATTTTCATTTCCAACTTGTGACAGCCAATTACTCCTATTCCAAACAGAGGTGTTACTGATATACAAATTAGGACAGTATGTTAAGCAGGTTGTTCCTTCTATCTAAACAGCAGCATTCTATTATTTGTAGCTATTTCCAAGCTATTTGTAGCTACAGTCTATGATTAGACATAGTTGTTGTTACTTGTATCCAAACAGCAGCAAATGGTTGTTTAATGCCAAGCATTGTGAATTATACATGCAGCTGGTTAGCGTTTTTGTCAGAAACTGTTATTTACATCAAATTTGTGATCAAGTATTAATGCAATAAGCATATGATAAGTAGTACTTCACATAAAATATTACACATAGTTTGGTTATGCAGAATGTAGCGAAATTAATATATAGCATCCAATGGCATTACAGTATAGTCAGGGAACTAGTACCATCCACTTTATTCAGTATTGAAAATGGTGTTTTGGGTGCTCAATCTGTTATTCTGATGCATCATATATTATGGGTCTGTTATGGGTGTGTTAGGTAGTCCAAAGATATTTTTACCGACTCCTCTGGAGATATGAAACACAGTGATGAACCATCACACCCAATAGAGCATCTTTGTACAGAGAGCATCCCGAACAGCAGCACCTGATTCGTGCAGCAGCCATAATGCATTTCTCTGCCTACTTACAGTGGCAGCTTCATTTGAAGGATCAATGCTGAGTAAAAAAATCCTGGTTACTGTATGCTTGAAAGTAGTATAAGAAGTTACTACTTATGAAGCTACATTTACTTTAACTGTCCAGATTTCACTTGTGACCAGGACTTTGTCTCAAATTACATTCACTTTTATGTTAATTTAACTCTCCTCTTTTTACTGTGATCTTCACTTAGTTTGTTTCTTGTTTAAACTTTGTGAATCAGTACTGCTTGACCTGAGTATGACAATGGGACTCTTGAAAGTGTCTTTTTCAAAATTGAACTGTCAGTTTAAAGTAAAGTGCATCACAGAAACCCTACGGAACTCTGCCTATCTATTTCAAAAGCATTGGAAAATGTCAAACTAGGCCACTGAGCAAGCAATTTGTCAAATTTAATAGGACTAAAAAAACAGGTTCCACCTTGTTTGAAAGCTTGTGCAAGTCTCTTTAATGTGGAATTATGTCCATGTTAAATGTCATTTATAATTTAGATGCAATAATATGTTACATAACCACATTATATTTGTGCTGCATGTAGAGTATCTAACGCACTCATTAGCCGACATTATCTATACCATCATCCAACTGCTGTACATAGAGTTATTCCAACATGTACTGTAGCTTGAAATTATCTAGATTCTAGAACATTGTAAAACTCTTTACCTAGCATGTTATGTTACATTATCTGTGTGTTTGAAGTGCAGTGTGTTCAAACCATAGACTGACATTATCTATGAGCTTCACATACAGTATAAAAATGTAGCCACACTCATATTACCCACATTACCGCGAAACGGGCACAGGTGCTACTGCGAGCCACGGGGTGTGACTTAGTATGCCGAGCTGTGACGAGGTACGCCGCACATTCATTCCTATGGTCATGTACATGTATACGCACATGCACGTCATAGTCGCAGGTGCACTAGCCACACCAGCTAGCAGCGAAGTTGATCGTGTCTACATCTGTATTTATTAACATTATCGATAATATCTATGTTCTGCAAGTACAGTCTATTCAACCCATTAGCTACAATATTATTTATGTTCTGCGCATACAGGATATTCAACTCATAGGGCCGGGTTCAATTACATGCAGTAATTAACTTTGCTGGGAAAAAGGTGGTAGCCTTGTGCTTTAATTCCTTGCGCAGTTAATTACCTGCTGACACGTGTTAACCTAGAGAATCCCAGATAAATTTCCAGAGTAATAGGTTAACAGCTTCGTGGCACCTACAAAATCCTGACAGTGCTTGGAATGTTGGCACCGGCATCCCGAATGAGATCACAATATCGGTGCCGGCATCCAAACAACCAGGATCCCAAATAAGTGACTGCCGGGTCACTGGGGGGAAAGGACGTTAGGTGTAGGTTGCAGGGGGAGGGTTAGGGTTGGGCTGCGGGTAGGGGGGTTAGGGTTAGGCTGCGGGTAGGGGGTTAGGTTTAGGCTCTGGGGAGGGGGGATTAGGTTTTGGCACCCGCAGAGAGGGTTAGGCAGCGGGGGGGGGGGGGGGGTTTAGGATTAAGCTGAGGGAAGGGGGAGCTAGGTTTAGGAGGGTTAGTGTTAGAAAGCAGGATTGTAACCATAAGGATGCTGTGGTCAGTATTCTGACCGCACCCTGAACGCCCGCATTTCTGCCCCGACTCGTTTATACAACAGATTGCCTGACATTATAGGTAACATTATGCTACATATACAGTATATAAAATCCTTTATTATTATCTTCAGTATAACGTCATCTGTAGTATATTCATCTAAATATATCTATTGTCTATGCCTTAGAAGTACAGCATGTCCAATTCATAGTCTGACATACTTTATTAACTTCACATACAGTATATGCAACTGATATAATTACATTATCTGTAATGGTATTTGTATGCTGCACATACAATATTTTCACTCATAACCGTACAGTAATGTTAGATTGTCCGTCACTGAGAATCTAACATTATCTATAACATCTATTTTCTGCACATACAGTACATGATAACAGAATATGACATTATCTGTAACACACATTATACATTGTAATGGGCTGTGCTAAAGTGGCATCGGTCTTGGGTTTACAGCAGTCTGGTGATTAGGGGTATTGAGATAACATGACTTTATGCAATAGATTAGCAGTATGTTCTGGTACTGTCAAAAGCTATGTTTACTATAGATTACAACGTTTATTTGCCATGATGTAGTAAATAACAAAAGTGTGTAATTACTCATTACAGATATCTAGTGTAACTTATCTCTAAATGAGATAAGTGATGCTGGTAAATAAAGTATGCCTTAATGAGCACACTTTGGACACTAAAGACATACTAATCTCAATAAGAAATATTTAGTATTTTACTATATGATATTACTATACAATGCAATCAGCGTCACAGCATCGATCACACAGCACGGGGGAGGCTCTTAGCACTTATAAGCATACATGTTATGCTGTATGTGACATACGTGCTGGCTGGTTACCTTGGGGTTCGTCACCATTGTGTTTGTATTAAGCCGCAGTGTGGCACCCGGGGCTCAGCATTCGGCTTCACTTTTCTTCTAAGCCCACCCCCACACTCCTGTGTAGCCAGACAATAGATAGTGAATCCTAATGCTGCTGAGTGCCGGGTGCTGCAGCCGCTGCTGAATGTAACATCTGAAATAAACATGAGGTTCTTTTGATTAAAATGTGAATGCTCATCTACCATACTAAGGTGACATCATTTATTGATTCACAAGGTGCACTAAGAACCTCATGTTTATTTTAAATAAGATATACAGTATACAGTAGTAATATTAGCGTCTGTGACAACTTATTTTTATTAGCATTTCTTTAGTGTCTAAATTGTAGATCTGTATTTTTGTCCTTGGAAGCAGCAGCGATGCACATATGTGGTAATACAGCAGGAAGTGTCTGGTATGACATCCGGTCAGGATCCTGAGAGTCGGGATCCCAGCAGTCGAAATACTGATGTCGGAATCCCAAACCTGCTTGGAATTCCGGCTCTGGCATCACGATTGGGATCACCATCCTGCCACCAACATCCCGAACACTGGCATATCAGCTCCAACCTGTCTGGTACAAGTCGATGCCTTCTGCATGCATTTGTTATCCACTGCTGAATCCTGGGATACAGCATCGGATCACTCTAAGACACCATTGGCTGGCTGTGTTACCCATGGGATCACACAAGCCAGCCGCCACAGCTCCTAACAAGAGGCCAGGAAATATGTTTTCCGATGGAGAGCGCGGCCTCTGCACTCCCCCATAACAGAGACAACACGCCTCCATTTTGGAAAACAGAAGCTGCCACTGTCCCCTCCCCACCCCCAAATGGCTGCAGACTGTCAATCTTTTGATGTCTGCAGCTGCAGTGCATTCGACAATGCAGGACCCATACTGTATATGTGGGTTTGGTGCAGTGGCGGAACAAGCAAGCGGTGGGCCCAGGTGTGACAAAATGCTTTGCCCCCCCCCCCCAATCCCATCCAAGTCCACCCCATGGGCAGTGCGCGCCGTAGGCGCGCGCAAAAATACATAGTGGCGTGGCTTCGTGGGGAAGGGGTGTGTCCACAAAATAATACCAATTCATAAAACGGTGCACAGTTGTCTCCATTCTTCAAATTACGCCGCACAGTAGCACCACTACACCAGGTAGAGACCCTTTTACACCTTACAGCGAACAGATTCCCCTTTTTACACATAACGGCAGACAGCGTGCCCTCGTTACACATAACGGCAGACAGCGTGCCCTCGTTACACATAGCGGCAGACAGCGTGCACTTTTTACACATAACGGCAGACAGCATCCCCATTTTACACATTACGGCAGACAGCATACACTTTTTACACATAATGGCAGTCAGCGTGCCCTCGTTACACATAGCGGCAGACAGCGTGCACTTTTAACACATTACGGCAGACAGCGTCCCCATTTTACACATTACGGCAGACAGCATACACTTTTTACACATAACGGCAGACAGCATCCCCATTTTACACATTACGGCAGACAGCATACACTTTTTACACATAACGGCAGACGGCGTGCCCTTTTTACACATTACGGCAGGCAGATTCTACCTTTTTACAAATAGCGGCAGGCAGATTCCCCATTTTTATACATAGCAGCAGGCAGATTCCCCATTTTTACACATTGCGGCAGGCTGATTCCCCCTTTTTACACATTGCGGCAGGCAGATTCCCCATTTTTACATTGCGGCAGGCAGATTCCCCCTTTTTACACATTGCAGCAGGCAGATTCCCCATTTTTATACATAGCGGCAGGCAGATTCCCCATTTTTATACATAGCGGCAGGCAGTCCCCCCTTTTTACACATTGCGGCAGGCTGATTCCCCCTTTTTACACATTGCGGCAGGCAGTCCCAACAAATAAAAAAAGAAAGAGACAGACAGAAAGAAAGAAAGAAAGAAAGAAAGAAAGAAAGAAAGAAAGAAAGAAAGAAAGAAAGAAAGAAAGAAAGAAAGAAAGAAAGAAAGAAAGAAAAATTATACTTACCCTCTCTGTTGGCTCAGGCTCCTTGTGCAGCTTCCCGGGCAGTAGAGAAGAAGGAGGAGGGAGGTGGAGGAGGGAGCCGCAGCAGCGCTGTGTTATTGGTGGAGGCGCTGCTGCTGCTGCCCCTCTGCTTCACTATAGGCTGTTCTCAGAGACAGCCTATAGTGAAGCAGAGGAGCAGCAGCAGCAGCGCCTCCACCAGTAACAAAGCGCTGCTGCGGCTCCCTCCTTCACCTCCGTCCTCCACCTTACCCCGTACCGCTGCAGTGCGCGCCGCTCCTCTCCTCTCTCTCCGGGCGGCTGTGCGCTGCGGGCAGCGGTTGCCCGCAGCGCACAGCGGCATGTAATGAGTCAGTTTGACTCATTACATGCTTGGGCCCCTGAACAGAGGCGGGCCCCAGTGCAACGCACTGCTTGCACTGCCGGTAGTTCCGCCTCTGGTTCGGTGCACAGAGTACACCAGCTAAGTATTCATAAATTAAGGTGATAATAGGTGATAATAGAGTTGTTCTATTGAAAATCAGTTATCTCCACATTTGAATGAATATGGGCCAGATTCAGAGTTGTACATTAATATTGCTACAGCTGTGAATGTGTACGCATATATTTTACTAAAATATGCAAATGTCGCAGCCACCTGGATTTGTATAACCATGCCCACTGGCAGCCCCGAGATCCATGGTTACTGTGTACAGGATCACAGATGCAGCCCGAGGAACACCCTGAAAATGGTTATGTTATGTCTGTGTTTTTGCCCCCACTCCCCGTTACTTACTTTCTTTCTTTCTTTCTTTCTCTCTCTCTTTCTTTCTTTCTCTCTCTCTTTCTTTCTTTCTTTCTTATATACATAAAAACATATAAAACCCGGCGCTTACATAAACCACCAAAAACTGATGAATTCATATATATATATATATATATATATATATATATATATATATCTCCAGCAAATTGAATCAGAGGGCGTTCTCAATCACTTTAACTGGTTACCAACTAAAAATTTACCAAATGATTATGGCTTTACACAATTTATTAAAAGCAAAGTATTGCCCAATCTGGACAGAGGTAACCCTTTTACACAATTACAGATCACAATATATGTCAAATGTACAATAGTGTAGGGTTTCTTTTCTCTCTGTCTTCAACCCTAAATAAAAACCAAGTATTCCAAAATACCTGAGGGTGGTTTTGCAAAATTATAACCGAAACACAAAATTAATCCAAATCCAAAACCAAAACACAGCGGTCAGTGCACATCTCTAATCAGAAATGACTCTGTTTAAAAAAGACCAATATATTTTAAAACATCCTACAGTACAGTATGTAGTTAAGTAACTGTTCAATAGTACAAAGCCACCAAATAAATAAATTAGTAGCAGTAATGATAAACTGAATGTATCAAAGCCACTACATATGGCTGCAGTCACTGGGAAAGAAACCGAGTACCTATGGCACTCACATCAATTTGGCCATGCCCTCTATGCAAATATGATCTATCTATCATATGAATTGTGCCATTTTACCCTGAGGGGGTGGTGCCTAATTATGTTATTAACCCAGCTCTTCCACTGTCACCACCCCCTGCATCTCCGCTTTGGGCTTCTCCCTGAAAAGAAACCATCAAATTAGGTAAGTTCTGTAGAGTATAACATCATGTTACAATTTTTGAGAACTTAAGAAGGCCCAACTTTCCTAACAATGAAGCTTAACTCCCAAAATAGGGACATGACCGTGGCACATATATAGAATGGCCCCTGGTAGGAACTGAGAATATAGGAATGCCACATATCATTTTAATCATTAGAGTCTGCAGGTGTGTCCTTTTCACATAGCAATGGGAAGAAGATGAATTATCAGCAAAAAAAAATGCCCAATGCTAATGGAGTTGCATGAGATCTGTCAGCTCACTGAAGCCAGACATCTCCTGCTATGTGGTGTATTAAGGCAAGATGTGTGAGGACACATCTGTAACTGGGGGCTGGGAGTCATATAGCTTGCCCACCTCTGCACACAATACTGAACTGGGCCTGTTGCCCAGGCCATATCAGGGGAAACTAAATTATATTATTAGAATGATCTATCACTAGTGAGCTGAGACTGGTCCTTCCTAATGATATATTCATTGTACTAGGCCTATTGAATTATTCTTATTAGGGGCTCAGGCCTTTTGCTTGCCTACTACTTATAGTGAAGTTGTCTGGGCCTAATGCCCAGGGCCACTTTATTTCCAGGGCTAAGGCACAAGGCCTAATCGTTTACACACAGTGACCTGAGCCTAGTGCCCAGGGTCACATTAATTATGAAGTTCAGGCTTACAGCCCACCTGCTTAAAGGCTCATTGGAGTGACCTGGGCCTAGTGCCCACAGTCACCCTGATTATGAGGTTCAGGCTTAAAGCCTGCCTACGTGTTGCTAATTTTAATTGACCAGAGTATAGTGCCTATGGTTACTTTCCTCTGATGGTTAAGAACTTATAATCTACAAGGCCAAGTGTCCTTCTTTTTGTCCCATAATAAGAATTGCACCACAGGCCTAATGCCCACCTATTGCTACCCTGGCCTTAGGCCTGACTGTACCATTGGCCTTGTGCCAGATCACTGGTGATCTAGGAAAGAATTAATGTAACAGACTGGCCTCACTGAGGGCCTACCTACTCTATTGGGAGAAGCTGCAGTGGAAAGCTTTGATAGCTTTTTTGCATCCCACCACTGCAGCACTCTGTGGTCCTCAGCCACACTCTTCTGACGTTAGTCTGTCCTGGTCAGCATCACCTCCTCTTCTTCTTTGCCTGTAGCCAATGATGGGCATCTTCTTTCTTGATTGCTGCATCTTTTGTCCTCTTCTTGCCTTTACCACAACCACCAGAGCTTTTTTCTGGGTGTCTTCTTTCTCTTCCACCGCCGAACTTCTGGTTCTTCAACCCAGTGGCGTTTGATATTAGTCAATGGGGGCAGGCAGAGCTTTTACGGGACAAGCTCTGATTGGCTCACTGCGACTGCTTACTATTGGTTGACTGGTCATGGATTGCAGACAGTGCCAAATTCAAACTCCATTACTGCCTCTTCCTATTGGCTGCCAAACCAGCACCTGAGGTCAGTGGTTGTGTCAGAGTTAGCAGATGGCATAGAAGGAAGACTTTTGGGTAGGTTAGTTTTGAGCTTACAAACCAAAATAAATATATTAGCTTGATATTTGGATATCAATTCAGTTTATTGGCTGTACACAGGGACAGATGCAATCACATAGTATGTACCCAGTCTCTACTCTACTAGATGATATATAGGACTAGGCAGTTAATTTGGAAGGATATAGTTATAAAAATCATACTGTACAAAAGGGTACGCTCTCCCACCTCCTGCCCTTCTCCATGGAAATGGAGGCGTGCCGTGAGTCGGGGCCATACCATGTGCCCCCGCCCATCTCCAGGGAAAAGAGGGGGCGTGACGCAAGTCCACTCTCCCCGACTCGCGGCACACCCCCATTGGACGTGTCCACAAACCCCCTTTTACAAGCACTAAAAAAATATATATATATATATATATATATATATATATATATATATATATACACACACACACAGTGCCTCCGGAAAGTATTCACAGCGCTTCACTTTTTCTACATTATGTTAAGTTACAGCCGTATTCCACAATGGAATAAATTCATTTTTTTCCCTCAAAATTCTACACACAATACCCCATAATGGCAATGTGAGAAAAGTTTTTTTGAGATTATTGCAAATTTATTGAAAATAAAAAACTAAGAAATAACATGTACATAAGTATTTACAGCCTTTGCTCAATACTTTGTTGATGCACCTTTGACAGTAATTACAGCCTCAAGTCTTTTTGAATATGATGCCACAAGCATGGCACATCTATCTTTGGGTAGTTTCTTCCATTCCTCTTTGCAGCACCTCTCAAGTTCCATCATTTTGGATGGGAAGCGGTGCTTTGCTTGGGCCACTCAATGACAGTCACTGAGTTGTCCTGAAGCCACTCCTATGATATCTTGGCTGTGTTTAGGGTCGTTGTCCTGCTGAAAACTGAACCATCGCCCCAGTCTGAGGTCAAAAGCGTTCTGGAGCAGGTTTTAATCCAGGATGTCTCTGTACATTGCTGCATTCATCTTTACCTATATCCTGTATAGTCTCCCAGTTCCTGCCACTGAAAAACCTCCCCACATCATGATGCTGCCACCACCATGCATCACTGTAGGGATGGTATTGGCCTGGTGATAAGCGTTGCCTGAATTCCTCCAAACATGACGCCTGGCATTCACGCCAAAGAGTTCAATATTTGTGTCATCACACCAAATAATTTTGTTTTTCATGGTCTGAGTGTCCTTCAGGTGCATTTTGGAAAACTCCAGGTGGGCTGCTATGTGCTTTTTACTAAGGAGTGGCTTCCGTCTGGACACTCTACCATACAGGCCTGATTGGTGGATTGCTGCAGAGATGGTTGTCCATCTGGAAGGTTCTCCTCTCTCCACAGAGGAATGCTGTAGCTCTGACAGAGTGACCATCGGGTTCTTGGTCACCTCCCTGACTAGGGCCCTTCTCCCCCGATCAATCAGTTTAGATGGACAGCCAGCTCTAGGAAGAGTCCTGGTGGTTCCGAATTTCTTCCTTTTACGGATGATGGAGGCCACTGTGCTCATTGTGACCTTTAAAGCAGCAGATATTTTTCTGTACCCTTCCTCAAATTTGTGCCTTGAGACAATCCCGTATAGATAGATAATTCCTTTGACTTCATGCTTGGTTGGTGCTCAGACATACACTTTTAAGTGTGGGACCTTATATAGACAGGTGTGTGCCTTTCCAAATAATGTCCAATCATCTGAATTTACCACAGGTGGACTCCAATTAAGCTGTAGGAACATCTCAAGGATGATCAGTGGAAACAGGATGCACCTGAGCTCAATTTTGAGCTTCATCGCAAAGGCAGTGAATACTTATGTACATGTGATTTCTTAGTTGTTTTTTTTTTAAATTAAATTTGCAAAAATCTCAAACAAACTTTTTTCACATTGTTATTATGGGATATTGGCCCTCATTCTGAGTTTTTCACTCGCTAGCTATCTGCTTTTAGCAGCCGTGCAAACGCTAAGCCGCCGCCCTCTGGGAGTGTATCTTAGCTTAGCAGAAATGCGAACGAAAGGATCGCAGCGATGCTACAAAAAAAGATTGTGCAGTTTCTGAGCAGCTCCAGACCTACTCCTAGCTTGCGAACACTTCAGACTGTTTAGTTCCTGATTTGACGTCACGAACATGCCCTGCGTTCGGCCAGCCACGCCTGCGTTTCCCCAGGCACGCCTGCGTTTGTATTTGACACGCCTTTGTTTTTCCACACATGCCCAGAAAACGGTTAGTTGACACCCAGAAACGCCCACTTCCTGTCAATCACTCTGCAGCCAGCAGTGCGACTGAAAAGCTTCGCTAGACCTTGTGTAAAAATACATTGGCCATTGTGAAAGTACTTCGCGCGTGCGCATTGCCCGCATACGCATGCGCAGAACTGCCTTTTTTTGCCTGATCGCTGCGCTGCGAACGAAAGCAGCTAGCGAACAACTCGGAATGACCCCCATTGTGTATTGAATTTTGGGGGGAAAAATGACTTTATTCCGTCTTGGAATAAGGCTATAACATAACAAAATGTGGAAAAAGTGAAGTGCTGTGAATACTTTCCGGATGCACTGTATATAAACATTCAAGACACTCATTTTGGTAAGATATCTGTGGAGATTGTGACATTGAAGAGCCCTTCTACTAGGTATACATTGAGAAAAGGCAGCAGTAATATACTAATTTTATACGTCACACAGACTAAAATATTTTACTAAAATTACATTATTATTTGATATTGAAGGACAGAGAGCTTGAAATTTATCTTGGAATTTTGTAATCTATTGTAAATCTAGCTGCCTGCAAGTGGTAAAATAAGCAACCTGGAGAGGGGACCACTGCTGGACATATTACTTTCTAACAGATCTGATACGATATCTTGATGGGCCATCACAACATGGTAATGTTTGACTTGAGTTTCAGGAAAAACATTTTTATAAGTAAACAAGTGAAACTAGGAATTTTTGAAAGGCAGTTAACCAGAACAGAGAAGCTTGTAAGCTGGGAGTTATTACTCTTAAATACAACAGACCGCATAAGTAAAAAAAATGGTAAATAAACACTGTTGGAAGTACTCTATATAACATATGGCATTAACATTCTAGAGATAAAACAAAATATAAAAGCATGTTATAAAGGAAAACAAATAGAATATTTAAACCTTTAAAACTAAAAATACAATAAGTAAAGTAAATAAACAGCAAGACATATAAACCTTATTAAGCATTTCAAAGATAAACTTGTGAAATTAATTGCAGGAGATTTTGTAAACATAAAGTTGATCTTTTAAAAATATTTTTTTTGCTTTAGATCCATAACAGAGGAGTAAAAAGATCATGAAGTACTGCAGGTTGTATAAAAATATGCTAACAAAAGAAAATAAACCAACGCTCACCAGTAGTAGTAAGTGACAGTAACTACTGGTCATTGCTGGTTTATTTCCCTTATGTTTGTACTTTAAGTTTTTGGTAGGAAGGGTCATCCTACGCTAAACCTAGAAGCCCCTAAACAGTGCAAAGTATCCCAAGTGAGTGCAGCCTTTTGTCTACATATAAATCACTCAAATGCTACTTATTTAACTCATGAGGAGGTGCACTAACATGTAGGCAAGGTAAAGATAGATTATTCAGGCACTTGTGCTAAATAAATTAAACATTATTTGAAAATTAATTATTTTTTATATTTATGTTCTCTCTAATAACATAGCAATCCTAAGATTAGCAGAAACCATAAGTGGTACCAAACAAAACTGGAGATGGAAAATTCTAGACCTCTGATGCAGCCTTAAGTTCTGAGAACATTATTTGAAGGGATCCTCAGACGGGAGGCGATCACAAAACCACCTGATGGGATCTCGGCAGTCACAATACCGACGCTGGAATCCCGACAGACAGTGAAATTTCCACGATACCCATAGAGGGAGAATAGATCCTGTGGCAAGCGCAGCGAGCCACCATGCCCACAGCATGGCGAGCGCAGCAAGCACTCACCCTGCTGCCAGCATACTGGTGTCCGGGATCCCGCTGTCATGATCATGATAGCCGGGATCCCTGCCATCGGTAAAACATATGTATTCCCCTCAGACATATGATTTTGGAATCTACTGTATTCTAGAAAATAATTGGATATCAGTTTAAACTTGAGTTCATGACTAACCATTCATGCCTAACAAATATACAAATCAATCTTGACAGGTGAAGTGAGTAATATTGATTATCTCATTATGTTGGCACCTGACATGGGGTAGGATATATTTGTCAGCCAAGTGAACAGGTAGTTCATGAAGTTGATGTGTTCAAAGCAGGAAAAATAGGCAAGTTTAAGAATCTGAGTGACTTTGGCATGGTCCAAACAGTGATGGCTAGACAACTGGTCAGAGCATCCCAAAAAATGCAGGTCTTGTGGGTTGTTCCATTTATGCAGTGGTTAGTACCTACCAAAAGTGGCCCAAGAAAAAACCACCAGTGAATCAGTGATAAGGTCATGGGTGCCAAGGCTCATTAATGAGCATGGGGTGAGTGAAGGCTATTCCGTCCAGTCTGATCCTACAGAAGAGATACTGTAGCAAAAATTGCTAAAACAGTCAATGCTAGATATGATAAAAATGTAGATATGAAAGAAAGGATCTGAATTAAGTAAGTAAAGTTCACCATTGAGATTATGTAGTTGTGACCAATAAAATCCCATAGAATGTTAATATATACAGATTGGTGGTTCCTGTTCTTCTCAAACTGTTAAATTTGTAAGGTGTTGTTTGGCTACAGAGAAAGAGAAAATGTGTATATAGTTTACACTGTGTAATGTGGGTTAAACAGTCATCTAACACATAATATGCTCACCATTTGATGTAAGGAGTTTTGCCTTGGGTAATATTGTACTGATGCCCACTGTAGTCACAATGTGCAATGTTATCTGCTGGATTTCAAGCTGTTGAAGAACTCAGAACATATATAGAATACAATAGGAGAAAAACATTGTGTTCTCTGTTGTCAAGAATGGACCCACCAGATAAGGACTTATTGGTCCATACCCATCCTTTGACAGACGTATGCTTAGTTTGAACAATACTTTTAACCTTGATGTCCTTAGGTGTCTTTAATGTATGTTAAAGCGATACCCCCACATTTGGGTGGAGAAAATTGCATACTGAGAGAATTATGTAGAATCTGTACAGTACTCCCTAATTTATAGATACAATCTCAATAGTTGTATGCAATTCAAGTTATACTATTAAAAATCAACAACTCCGAATTGTTGGTAAAACAGGAAAATATGTGAATATGGGCATAGTTTTCTATCTCATTGTAGAAGGACAGGGGAGAATCTGAGAGTATAAATATAACATTCTAATAAAAAAACAGAACATTAAAAAAACATTAAAATTAAGGGCCTAATTTAGATCTGGTCACTGAAGTGGCAGCGTACGCAAGCTGATGCCCTGTGCTGTGTGCGCATGCGCAGCAGCCGCACTGCGCATGCGCACTCAGTGAGATTCAAAGGCATCTCACTTGTGCGATCGCCTCTGCCTGATTACCAGGTCCTTTTTTACTGTGGCTTTCTTAGATGCGTCCTTTCTTACTGTGGCTTCAGTCTTGCCAAATAGCACCTGTCAGTGCGCCAGGTCCCATGCAACTCTGCTGCTCAAAATGAGTATCTTATTTGCATAGATATAACAATCGGGAGCAACAGAGCTGTATTGCTGGTGTACACTGACCACTGGGGTGTGCAACATTTGTATGTCTGTGTGTTACTGAAGCTGTGTAAAAGGAGTCCTAGCAGCCACAACTTTTACTCGCACCAAGTTCTGTTGTGCTTCATCTGTGACTTTGTATGTGTGTAAAACTAACTCCTGTGTGGTTGAAGTCTGTTGTCTCTATCACACTCTGAGTGGCTTTTCACAGCATCTCTGATGCTGTGCCTCAGCTGTACCAGACATCTCAAAGGGATACAGTCAACATACCGGCAGTTGGGATCCCGGCATTTCGGAGACCGATGCCAGTTAATGCGGACACCTAGAATCCCAACAAACGCTGGGTATTCCCACTCGGCTGGTGCATCCATGCCACCAACTGAGTGGGAATAGAACCTGTGAGGAGCAAAGGGGACTCGCTGCCTCGCTGCTGTGATTCCAGCAGACGGATGCCACTGTTGGTATACTGACAGCTGGCATTCTGCCTGCCGGTAAAACATACCAGACCCACCTTGAGCCATATGATGTAAAGATGCTCAAGACACATGGTATCAAGTTCAATTCTTTCTATGCAAAATAAATGTTGCTCTTCCCATTTGTTGCCCATGGGGCATATATTTGTTTATTGTTCACATAAAGGTTCTAATTCAGTGAGAATTGCAATTAATATGTTCAAATGAAAACAAAGCCAATGTTTACAAGATATAGTCTCTGTGATGGTACTAGTACCTTTCATCCCTTATTAAGTTTAACTAGGTGACCAAATTACAGAAAAATGTAAAACTTTGTAGCAGTGGGACATCATAGTGGGAGCATTTGGTATTGTAACAAATTACTCAAAACTGTAAAGGGGAGTACTCACGGAGAGATCCATGCTTAAAATCTAAGCAATCTGACTAGATTGCTTAGATTTTAAGCACAGATCACTCGTGTGTAGCCCCCTCAGCGATAGCGATGCACGGCCCCGTGCATCGCTATCACCGGTGCTAGATTGAGCCTGCATGCAGGCCAATCTAGCAGGTCATTAATTTCACCCGCTGGGTGATATGAGCGGCCCCCGTCGTCCCCCCGCATCGCTCAGCACACATCGCGCTGTGCTGAGCGGTGGGAGAGATGTGTGCAGAGCGGTTCACTCAGCACACATCTCTCCCGTGTATACCCCCCTTTAGGGACCCAGACCTTTCACAGTCAAACATAGTGGAGCAAATGCAACAATGCTAAAAGTTAAAGTGTATTTGGATGTCGAATTCAATAGACTTGTGTAAATGTTCTTGCTGTTTATTGCTTAATACTTGCTAGTATGAGATTTATAGCACTTGGTAAAACACTTTGCTTGAAAGACTTGCCTTCAAAAGAAAATTAACACTCTGAGGTGTTTAGTGTTAAATATTAAAGAGTTATTGCAATTAAGTACAAAAACATATACTGTATGTGGAGTAAGGATATCAATTCTCGGCACTGCTGAGGAGCAATAATAGTTTTAGTCTTCCACTGTAGGAAAACCATTAATATATTATATAATGTATAGCCAGTTGCAGACAATTGACAAAGGCTTTGCTAGATGCAGATCTCAATGTGCATCTAGAAGAAAGGTATTTATGATAAAAAAGGCAAAAGGGCAGCCATGGCAAGCAGTCTTGATTTCCATTGCTGATGAAGTTGTAGATTGCTACAACTAAATGCATAAGGATTTAATTTAGATTCATCAACATACAATATTGCTTCTATCAATGGTGCTGTATCATTTGCAAATTAATTAAGTCAACATAATGAAGGTGTGAGATTGAGTCACACTGGACTGCAAAATGAAACCAATTTTAGAGTGAAAATACTACAATTCTGCAAAGAATACTCTACTCACAGACTCATCTTCTGTAACAGGTCCATTATATTTCACACTCCTATGATAAGCTGGTATATTGGCTATATAGACTATTGCTGCTATTGTATCCATATTGCAATATTTGGACATACCATGGACACTTTATGCATCTCATTGTATATTGATCTGCTTGCTATGGTATATGAGTGCATTTGAAAATTTGTACATTAGGGAACCATCCTATATCTTCAGGAACTGAACTGCCTTATGTTCATACTACATAGTGATTTCTTTTAGGCATTTATAGTCATTTATGAGATTCATTCTGATCTATTACTGCACTTTAAATCATAATTTTGGTCCCACTCCTTTATTTAGAATTACTACAATTAGTTATCATGTTTGGAAGATGCATATTATTGTTTTACAGTATGTGATAAATCAGATCTGAAAATCTTTACTGTACAGTTTATTCTGTACATTTTTATGGAAATGTAGTGTTCATTTTCCTGTAGCTAGCTATTATTCCAAACATTGCAGATTGGGGGAGGGGTCCCTCTCTCTTTCACCACCTTGCCATCTCTATCCCCCATCCTTCTCTTTTCCCCATGTCTTCCTCTTTCTCTCATCTATCTCCTATTCTTTTTTTTACCATCTCTCCCCCTTTCCTTTTCACATCTCCCACCTTCTTCTTCCAATATATACCCAAATTTCTCCCTCTCTCAGTACTGTCTTTCTCTCTTTATCCCATGGGAGGAATGTGAGAATTCATCAGGTTTTTTTTAAATTGACAATCATTTCCATGGCAAAATCAACCTGGTTTTGGCAAGTAAATGAATGGCACTTTAGTTCTCTTTGCTCACTAAACCACTAAACATCACATCGTGAGGTTAAGTTGCACCTGGCAGGCCGGGACGCCGGCCTCCCAGGACACGACCTCCACCTACGACCAATCATTGATAAAGAACTGCCTCTGGGCACACTGCTTAGACTCACACTGATGGGAACCGGAAAGTCCTTTAGATAAAGACTGACTCATATCTGGAACAAAGATACTCTTTTTCTCACTAGACTTTTCTTTAGGATATTCATCACACGGCAATACCATTATTATAATTTTTTTTTCATCTTGTGTTTATTTTCCCTATACATCGGATGTTCATACAATATGCATGTAACTATTGCAAATAAGGGCATTTATGTGTAATCACAATATCATCGATTATATATGAATTATTGTACCATCTGTTACACTAAACATTGTGAATTATAAAGGTATTTACAGATCATAAAGATACATTATTTCTCACATACAAACACCAAATAGAGGGGGAGACCAGGTATCCAAAACCTGTACAATAACTCTAGCCTTAGAGTCTGGACAACTCTTCAGATACCAGCAGCCCCTTAAACAAGATACACACACTGTGCGCTCCACGCAAACCCTTTGATTCAATAATTTGAGAATATTTGGTCTATTATATAGCAAGTGAACAAAAGAATAAATTATTTATCCTTTTGTAAAAGCAACTCGAATAACCTCCAGGGCATTTATTTGATAGAGCAGTATATAGCAATGCTGGTCTAGCAGATTACACTTATGATTTATCTCTTTTATTACTTTGACTCCTTTCACCATGGCTTATTGTTGTACTATACTTTTCAGGCTCATAAAATACAATAATAAAATATCCAATAAAAATATAGTGTTAAAAAAATCTTTCCCTCTCTGTGAATTGTAAAGACAATGCCTAGGTATCTCTTTTAGGTGACATATTGAAAGACAATTTCTCTTATACTGTTATGGAAGGTAGACAGTGAAAACAAACTGCTACCATAGATTACCAGCTCCTTGTAAATTAGAACCCTGCTTAGGAGCTTTGCTGGTCATGAGATGAAAATGATTTTCAATCACTTTGGTCATTGCGGGATTAAAAATGAGGATGCAGAGATTAATGACCTGTTTTGAGTAATCCATTAAGCCTTCCAGTTCTCTTAAATTGACTAAACCAATACAACATTAGCAAATGCAAGACAGTTTGATAAACACATTCTTTTACTATTGAACATTCTCTGGTGTCTATCTCTGTGGACTGTGCTAAACAGACCTTTATAAATGAAACCGAGATGTACAATAGTTTCTTTAAATCTAATCTGTTTTATAATAATTACATACAATTAAAATGATGCATTATTGCTTAGTATTTCATTTATTTTTATTATTTTTACAATTGTGAAATGAATAAAAAAAATGGATTTGTGTGAATGGGTTATAGGAACATAAATAAAGGATACATACATTACAAGCTTGAAGTTTGAATAAAAGAAGCACAAGCTTTTCATATTCAACCTTTCTCTGGCATTTTTTATTTCTGTACATTAATGGGTTTAAGATACAATGTTTGCATTGTTAAGATGACTAATTAAATGATTTGCATAAACTCCAGTGAGACGGTACCTCTGGTGGTTTACTTTTTCATAAGGAGACTTGCTTCGCAATCTATCACAAAGAATGGCAGAATGACTACACGTAAACACCAACATTCAAACAATGAATAGGCCTACCATATAAATAGAATATGCTTTACCTCAGCTAGAAGGTGATCGAAGAAAGGGGGATATTAACCATGCCCATCATAACTATTCAGACTGGCTTTATATTTACTTTCCAAACTGCTAGAAATATAACAGCTGGAATTTGGTTACTATGGGTTACAACACACTTTTGCACCAGGTTTCATAACTGTCTCAATTATGTTTTTAGAAGTATCTTTAAATTTGTCATTGTGCATTTACTGTACACTCATATACACTACAGCACATGTTCTCAAACTCGGTCCTCAGGACCCCACACGGTGCATGTTTAGCAGGTCTCCTCACAGAATCACAAGTGAAATAATTAGTTCACCTGTGGACCTTTTAAAATGTGTCTGTGAGTAATTAATACACCTGTGCACCTGCTGGGTTACCTGCAAAACATGCACTGTGTGGGGTCCAGAGGACCGAGTTTGAGAACCTGTGCACTACAGCATATCTAACAAGCCTGTGACAGATTTCCCCTTAAGCCCTATGCTTTATACCAAAGAAGTGCAATTATCCTGACATGTAAGAATGTAAGAATGTAAGTAAAGTTGTTGACCTTTACAACCTTTTGATAACTAGTACAGCTTTCAACCCCTGCAAGTGTAATATATGAACACTATAGAGAGTGACCATCTAAGACTGGATCAAGCAAACAGTCAGCTGATCTAAATGCATTCTCAATCAGCCATGAAATGACTTCCAATTACTGCATGCTACATTCAGAGATGCTTTATTTAAGTAATGAGACCTAAATGATGGTAAACCAACATTAATCACCATATAATGCCCAATCCTTAATTGATTATCATTAATAGGGATTATTGTTAAATGTTTTGCAATTACTACAATGCTTTTAATGTATTTTATGGCTTGATAATTGTGAGCTTTCACATTTATTGAAATGTGTTTATGTTTGTGAGATAATCTGTTTTAGCTTTGATGCCCCGCAGAGTGATATTATGCAGATTTGTTTGGTCCTTTTTTAATGAAATGACAAATGTTAAAACATTTTTTTTCAAACATAGTCCTGATTCAGAGATGTACACATGGCACATTGCTGCTGCGTCTTTGAAAGCAACAATGATGCATAAACTTGCTAATGCAGCAGGAACAAGACACCACCTGCCAGTATTTGCAATCTGGCCACGATGTTGGCAGCATTGATAAACTGAGTAAGCTGAAGTTTGACTGGAGCGGTACACCCGACAAACCATAACGCAGGTGTCATAAGGTGAGCTCAGGGAGGACAGAAACCTCCTGTGGAGCAGAAGGGCATGGGGACAAATTATCACAGCTTGGAGAGAGATAAAGTACTAACAATCAACTGCTGTCATTTTACAGGGTGTTTGAAAAATTAGCTGATTGGTTGGTACTTTATCCACTTCCTCTAGGCTTTGATACCCCACTCCCCCCATATTTTCAACAGTTAAATATTTTTTTTTAAATTAGCCTAAAGCCATAAAAATTGGCATTTAACAAATTTTCATCAAAATGGCTGTTTCTTGGGTGTGACAAAGTGGTGTGATGTAAAAGATGGTGCACCACAGTTTGTGTTTGGTATTTTAACCTGGAACCCTGCCCACATGCAACTACATGTTCCATGATGGATTGCATTCTCTAGCCTACTCCCAGTGCACACAGACTCAGTGGGATGTACTATAGCTCATAGGGGGTCATTCCGAGTTGATCTCTCGCTGCCGATTTTCGCAGAGCAGCGATCAGGTGAAAAAATGGCATTTATGCGCATGTGTATGCCCTGCAATGCGCACGCGCGACGCACAGGTACAAAGCTCTTTGTGGTTGTGCTCAGGTTCTGGCGAAGTTTTCCTTCGCACTGACGGCCGCAAGAAGATTGACAGGAAGGGGGCGTTTCTGGGTGCCAACTGACTGTTTACAGGGAGTGTTTGCAAAAATGCAGACGTGTCTGAAAAAACGCAGGCATGGCTGGGCGTTCACTGGGAGGGTGTATGACGTCAAATACGGACACGAATAGGCTGAAGTGATCGAAAGCGCTGAGTAGGTTCAGACCTACTCTGAAACTACACAAACTGTTTTTGCAGAGCTCGGCTGCACATGCGTTCGCACTTTTGCTAAGCTAAAATACACTCCCCAGTGGGTGGCGCATAGCATTTGCATGGCTGCTAAAAACTGCTAGCAAGCGATCAACTCGGAATGACCCCCATAGTGAGTATTCACAAGTAATTACTTAATACCAGTATCTTTGATTGAGGTCAGCATTGTCTGTTTTTAGGGAAAGAGTGCCTACTATGATACTGTAGCATGTTAATTGGGTAGCCACACATTCAGTAATTCAAATACAAATACTACAGTACAGAAACTTTACAATGCTTCAAGCTAGCATGAGATGCACAGGGAGCCAACAGAATAAACAAAGGACAAGAATTTATAAAGTGTGTATTAATTATGTTAATGCAAATCTAAGAATCATTTTCGTAGGTCATCAGCTTTAACAAAATCATCAAATATTCTTCCCCTGGGATTGATTGGACTGCTAAACTGTGGATTTATTTGAAAACTACAGTATATTAAGGAGGCTTGAGAAAAGATTAACCATTTCAGAACAGCAAAAAATGATTGACAACCCTAGTTTACACATTTACTTGAAGAACCACTCTCTTTTATTAATTAATAATTTATTAGTTTTGCATCCTACATCCTGAATCATAGGTATAGGTTAAGGTTATAAATGTGCAGTCAGACAATATATTTGTGGCAGGCTTTTTAGATCTCCAATTACAAATATATCTCAAAGAGATCACTATTGAAGTTCCTGGTAAGCAAAGGCTGTAAGAATAGCTTGAGTGGACACAGTACAGTAATGTATAACTATTTTAACTCTTTCAATAGTGTAAAAACTTAATTATACAGAAATTCATTATGTTTTTAATACTTTAATGTTTTGCATTTAAATTTAGACAGTTAATGAAAAGCTTCCCCCATTTCACTCATAGCACTATCCACTTGTGGCAGATATGCCCCTACGTAAAATGAAATTACAGTAGGTGAATAAAGAAGTTTAGACTGTAGCAAATATCTATTTCATATGACAATAAATAATGCATAGAGAACCACTCCTGTTAGCAGTTTGAAGAATGTACAGTCCTTGAGACCATACTGTTAGAGGAGAGTGCCCTGCGCTGTCTTCTATCTCACAATGCTGTATGGATCCTGTAGTGATGGAGACACTTCAACGCATGACTTCTGACCCGGATACACTACTGCACATGCGTGTTTTACCAGTTGTCTTCAGCTCCATTCTCCATAGTTGAAGAATGTGCCCCCAAGAGTCCCCACAGAGTGACGGCCAGACTGTTCCCAATCACCTTGAAAAAGACCTGCAGCAAAGCAGGTGGAAACGCGTTGGTTATTGAGGGGTCAGCAGTGGACCTTGTAGCTTCTGTGGTTACATCTGGGTTACAGAACTTTTGCCAGGAACGGAATCCAGTCAGCTTATCCGGAGAGGCGATTGGACATTTTAAGAACTTGTTTGGGAATCTCTTGGTAGTTCCCAGACCTGCTGGTAATTATTCTGACTCCCCACCCACAGAGACTGGGACAGTCCTACATGCCATTGTATATTTTGTCCCATTATTTGTCATGTTTGTATGTCAGTATTAAAATATGTTGTTACTGTGCTACACATGATATTCCTTTTTCCTTTTTCACATGGGAATATATGAAATGAGGAACTATTATTGAGGAAGAATCCTCCCGTCCATCTAATTTTAAAGATAAGGTACTTTTACGAATTCTCTTTTTGCACTTTGGTATCACAATTGTGTTATTTCTGTGACCACACCTAGTCACTTTAACGGGTCATTATTGTCATTAGCACCTGAGGAAGGACATCCCCATTACCTACAAATAACTGTTCCCAATCCCGACAGGATCCCTAATCCTTACCCACACCTTAACCCTAACCTGCACCCCTCTCGCTGCCTAAGCATAAACCTTCCCTCCCTGCAGCCTACACCTAGCCCCCCCCCCCCCCCCCCAGCCTTAACCTAACCTTCCCTGGCCTACACATGCTTGGATCCTGGTGGACGGGATTCCGGTGCCGGCATCGTGACCGCTGGGATCGCAAACTCCGGTATGCTGTCTACATCCCATCTGCACACCACCTGCATTATCTCATACATTCCTTGTTTGATTTGTTACATCCACCATATGCCTGCATTGTGTACCTGGTGTACATACCATTTTCAACACCAGGGCCAGACTGACCATCTTGCACTTCTGTCAAATGCCAGAAGGGCCGATGAGCTGGTGGGCAGGTCCTGTCACACAGAGGGGCCGGGAAAGCCGAGTGCAGTGCAGCTTCCAGCTCTCTGGTTTGTCCACCCCGCCTCCTGAAGTGCACGTTGAAATATAAGGGCATGCCGCAAGTTCCCGCCCTCCTGACTTGCAGCATGGCCCCGTGAGAAGTGTCTGAGCGCCCCTTTCATGTACGTGACGGATGCCAGGGCTGAAAAGTGGGCCCAGTCCGTCCCTGAATAACACTGTGTTATTCTGCAATCTGTTTTGCCTGGTTAATAATCCAAACACCTGGTTAAGTTATTTATTGAGTGGACTGACCTCCATCACACACTACTGACACCTATATCAACACCTATAGCATCTGCCAATACATAGCACCTGATGTGCATTAAAGCTAAAGTGGCTTAACTCAGTATTTGTCAGATTTATGTACAGTATGTCCATTTTGGAAATCTTCTAATGAGTAACCAAATGTATTAATGAGCTGGTTTATGATAAAAAATGTTTTGTGAAATCGAGCTGCACAATTTCAGTCATTTTCCTATTGGAACTTTAATAAAACACTCCCAGTCCACAGCCACTGATTGCTTTTTAGATCTTTTTGTTGCTAAACCAGCAAAAATTCCAATAGACAATGTAGATTATAGGGTTTATATGTCAAAGCTGCTTGTTTCCTCTAATTTTGCGGTTATTATATATGACTTGTTTCTTTACTGCCAAAGCAGTAAAACCAATACTGAACTAGCCTAATTCAACTCAGAGGAGTAAGTAGAACTTTGTGGGCCCTATTAAAACATTTTTAAGATACCCCCGTCCCAGTGCTTCTAGAGGGATACCTCTTTCCTTGTGGCAATTTATTTTTTACACAAAGTTCACATTATGCCCCACTGTAAAACACTCAGTTCACACAGGGGCGGAACTGTGGGAGGCAGTGGAGTCGGCTGCCGCCGGGCTCCTGGCCACAAGGGGGCGCATCTCCTCCACTGTCTCCCGCAGCCTGAGAACTGCGCTGCTATTGCAGATGGAGGAGCTGTGTCAGTGACACGGAAGCTGCCTCCTGTAGAGAGAGATGGCACTGGCTGCAGCTAGGGGGAGCTCCAGAGCACAGCTCCTCCCGGGCCCTTAGTAAGCCAGCCGAGGGAAGCTCAGAACTCTCTGCTCCTCCATGCTCTGGATGATAGCCAAAGGTAGGCACTGTGTGGGGGGTGGGGGAGAGGTGTATTTGGGGGGGAAGTACTGTGTTTTGTGTGTGCTTGTTTTTAAGTGAGGTGTGTGTGTTTTTAAGGAAAGTTGTACATTCAAGTAAAAGAGGCATGTGTGATGTGTGTGTGAGAGTGGCATGTGTGTGAGAGGCATGTATGTGTATGTAAGTGAGAGGCATATGTGTGTGTGTGTGTGTGTGTGTGTGTGTGTGTGTGTGTGTGAGGCATGTGTATGTAAGTGGGAGGCATGTGTATGTAAGTGAGAGGCATGTGTGTGTGTGTGTGTGTGTGTGTGTGTGTGTGTGTGTGTGAGAGGCATGTGTATGTAAGGGGCCCTACACACTAGGCGATGCGCCACCAAGGTGCCCGACGGCCGATACGGCCGACGAGCGACCCGGCGGCGGGGGGGCAGTGACGGGGGGAGTGAAGTTTCTTCACTCCCTCCGTCACTCGGCTCCGTAGACTTGCAGGCAAATATGGACGATCTCGTCCATATTGGCCTGCATGCACAGCCGACATGGCCCCAGCGATGAACGAGCGCGGGGCCGCACATCGTTCATCGCTGGGGACTCCACACTGCACGATATGAACGATATCTCGTTCATTAATGAACAAGATCGTTCATATCGTGCAGTGAAATCGCTATGTGTGTAGGGCCTATAAGTGAGAGGCATGTGTATGTAAGTGAGAGGCATGTGTATATGAGAGGCACGTGTATGTGAGAGGCACTTGTGTGAGAGGTGTGTGTAAGTGAGAGGCACGTGTGTGAGAGGTGTGTGTAAGTGAGAGGCATGTGTATGTAAGTGAGAGGCGTGTGTGTTTAAGTGAGACGTGTGTGAGTGTTTAAGTGAATGAGGCGTTTGTGTTTTTTTTAATATATATCTAGTGTTCACGCTAGGTGTCTGCCCCTTTTTTAGACAGCTGAATCCCGCCCTGCCCGTTTTTGTGCGCCCTGCCGCCCCGCCGTTTGCTGCCTGCCGGACCCCTCCACGTCGGCCAGCCGTGCGCCGCCAGACCCGGTACGTACATGAGAGTCCCCCTGGGCTAAATTAACCTTGTAAGTATTTTGCAGCTGTAAACATTAATCTCAGTGCTCTCTACCTGGTGCAATGTATCTCAGTGCTCTCTACCTGGTGCAGTGTGCCTCAGTGCTCTCTACCTGGTGCAGTGTGCCTCAGTGCTCCCTACCTGGTGCAGTGTTCCTGAGTGCTCTCTACCTGGTGTAGTGTGCCTCAGTGCTCTCTACCTGGTGCAGTGTGCCTCAGTGCTCTCTACCTGGTGCAGTGTGCCTCAGTGCTCCCTACCTGGTGCAGTGTGCCTCAGTGCTCCCTACCTGGTGCAGTGTGCCTGAGTGCTCTCTACCTGGTGCAGTGTGCCTCAGTGCTCTCTACCTGGTGTAGTGTGCCTCAGTGCTCTCTACCTGGTGCAGTGTGCCTCAGTGCTCTCTACCTGGTGCAGTGTGCCTCAGTGCTCCCTACCTGGTGCAGTGTGCCTCAGTGCTCCCTACCTGGTGCAGTGTGCCTCAGTGCTCCCTACCTGGTGCAGTGTGCCTGAGTGCTCTCTACCTGGTGCAGTGTGCCTCAGTGCTCTCTACCTGGTGCAGTGTGCCTCAGTGCTCTCTACCTGGTGCAGTGTGCCTCAGTGCTCTCTACCTGGTGCAGTGTGCCTCAGTGCTCTTTACCTGGTGCAGTGTGCCTCAGTGCTCTCTGCCTGGTGCAGTGTGCCTCAGTGCTCTCTACCTGGTGCAGTGTGCCTCAGTGCTCTCTACCTGGTGCAGTGTGCCTCAGTGCTCTCTACCTGGTGCAGTGTGCCTCAGTGCTCTCTACCTGGTGCAGTGTGCCTCAGTGCTCTCTACCTGGTGCAGTGTGCCTCAGTGCTCTTTACCTGGTGCAGTGTGCCTCAGTGCTCTCTACCTGGTGCAGTGTGCCTCAGTGCTCTCTACCTGGTGCAATGTATCTCAGTGCTCTCTACCTGGTCCATGTTTTGGCCATAGGAATGGGAGCACCAAGCATTATAGTATGTACCTAAGTTTGCCCATCTAACTTAAAAATGTGCCCTCCCGAATGAAAAATGTGCCCTCCCCGTGATCAGCACCCTGCCCTAAAAAAAAATACCACAGTGAACACTAATTATATTGGCACACCGCTGCGCCAAAGCATCTCCATGGAGACCTGGCGGGTGAGGGAGCACTGTAGGTGTACTATAATGGTATGCTGGTGTCTGTTTTATTGTAATGACTGACTTGGAGTGCGTCCACTTTCTATGTGTATCTATATTACTATTGGGAAAGGTACCTGAGCACGCTGCTACTGTTCACCCTGGATGCCGGATAGCTACATATGGTATGTGTGTGTATGTGTAGGGGGGCACCAAAATGTATCATGCCTCCGGGCGACTAGGACGAACTTACGCCACTGAGTTCACATAAAGTCATATTGTAGCGCCTCAGTTCACATTATTGCAAAA
This sequence comes from Pseudophryne corroboree, assembly GCF_028390025.1. NCBI lineage: Eukaryota > Metazoa > Chordata > Amphibia > Anura > Myobatrachidae > Pseudophryne > Pseudophryne corroboree. The sequence continues at coordinate 549,628,726 of NC_086446.1, read as the reverse complement.
ATAAGCCTAGTGGGAGTCTAGCACCATCCTGTGGCCATATATCTCCCTAGGTGTTAGCTGTTAGCATTGTATTTATGCTTAAAGAAAATACAGACAGAGAGACCTTGTATATTGAACAAATACCTAATCTTCTTTTGAAGAAAAATGCATGCAGCGGTGTAAGACCAATGAATACATTCACTTAAAAAAGGTATAGTAGTCTTGTGCAAATCACAATGAATATCTTATAATAAAATAATTCTAATGTTTGTATGAGGATAACTATTTTCTCAGATAAGAGCAAACATTATTTAAGGAATCCTCATTATTCAAACTAAGTGAAATGGGAATGAAAGAGTTGTATGAGTCCTCTCTATCTTATTCCTGAGCTGTATATGAAACCTAGGGGGTCATTCTGGAGTTGACCGCTCGCTAGCTACTTTTAGCAGCCATGCAAACGCATAGTCATCGCCCACGGGGGCGTGTATTTTCGCTTTGCAAGTGTGTAAACGCCTGTTCAGCCGAGTGGTACAAAAATAAGAATTTACTTACCGATAATTCTATTTCTCGCAGTCCGTAGTGGATGCTGGGGACTCCGTAAGGACCATGGGGAATAGCGGCTCCGCAGGAGACAGGGCACAAAAGTAAAAGCTTTAGGATCAGGTGGTGTGCACTGGCTCCTCCCCCTATGACCCTCCTCCAAGCCTCAGTTAGGATACTGTGCCCGGACGAGCGTACACAATAAGGAAGGATTTTGAATCCCGGGTAAGACTCATACCAGCCACACCAATCACACTGTACAACCTGTGATCTGAACCCAGTTAACAGCATGATAACAGCGGAGCCTCTGAAAAGATGGCTCACAACAATAATAACCCGATTTTTGTAACAATAACTATGTACAAGTATTGCAGACAATCCGCACTACGGACTACGAGAAATAGAATTATCGGTAAGTAAATTCTTATTTTCTCTGACGTCCTAAGTGGATACTGGGGACTCCGTAAGGACCATGGGGATTATACCAAAGCTCCCAAATGGGCGGGAGAGTGCGGATGACTCTGCAGCACCGAATGAGAGAACTCCAGGTCCTCCTCAGCCAGGGTATCAAATTTGTAGAATTTTTCAAACGTGTTTGCCCCTGACCAAGTAGCAGCTCGGCAAAGTTGTAAAGCCGAGACCCCTCGGGCAGCCGCCCAAGATGAGCCCACCTTCCTTGTGGAATGGGCATTTACATATTTTGGCTGTGGCAGGCCTGCCACAGAATGTGCAAGCTGAATTGTATTACACATCCAACTAGCAATCGTCTGCTTAGAAGCAAGAGCACCCAGTTTGTTGGGTGCATACAGGATAACAGCAAGTCAGTTTTCCTGACTCCAGCCGTCCTGGAAATCTATATTTTCAGGGCCCTGACAACATCTAGCAACTTGGAGTCCTCCAAGTCCCTAGTAGCCGCAGGTACCACAATAAGCTGGTTCAGGTGAAACGCTGACACCACCTTAGGGAGAAACTGGGGACGAGTCCGCAGCTCTGCCCTGTCCGAATGGACAATCAGATATGGGCTTTTGTGAGACAAAGCCGCCAATTCTGACACTCGCCTGGCCGAGGCCAGGGCCAACAGCATGGTCACTTTCCATGTGAGATATTTCAAATCCACAGATTTGAGTGGTTTAAACCAATGTGATTTGAGGAATCCCAGAACTACGTTGAGATCCCACAGTGCCACTGGAGGCACAAAAGGGGGTTGTATATGCAGTACTCCCTTGACAAACTTCTGGACTTCAGGAACTGAAGCCAATTCTTTCTGGAAGAATATCGACAGGGCCGAAATTTGAACCTTAATGGACCCCAATTTGAGGCCCATAGACACTCCTGTTTGTAGGAAATGCAGGAATCGACCGAGTTGAAATTCCTCCGTGGGGGCCTTCCTGGCCTCACACCATGCAACATATTTTCGCCAAATGCGGTGATAATGTTGTGCGGTCACCTCCTTCCTGGCTCTGACCAGGGTAGGGATGACCTCTTCCGGAATGCCTTTTTCCCTTAGGATCCGGCGTTCAACCGCCATGCCGTCAAACGCAGCCGCGGTAAGTCTTGGAACAGACATGATCCTTGCTGAAGCAAGTCCCTTCTTAGTATCTCTTGAAGTTCCGGGTACCAAGTCCTTCTTGGCCAATCCGGAGCCACGAGTATAGTTCTTACTCCTCTCCGTCTTATAATTCTCAGTACCTTGGGTATGAGAGGCAGAGGAGGGAACACATACACCGACTGGTACACCCACGGTGTTACCAGAGCGTCCCAGCTATTGCCTGAGGGTCTCTTGACCTGGCGCAATACCTGTCCAGTTTTTTGTTCATACGGGACGCCATCATGTCCACCTTTGGTCTTTCCCAACGGTTCACAATCATGTGGAAGACTTCCAGATGAAGTCCCCACTCTCCCGGGTGGAGGTCGTTCCTGCTGAGGAAGTCTGCTTCCCAGTTGTCCACTCCCGGAATGAACACCGCTGACAGTGTTATCACATGATTTTTCGCCCAGCGAAGAATCCTTGCTGCCATTGCCCTCCTGCTTCTTGTGCCGCCCTGTCTGTTTACGTGGGCGACTGCCGTGATGTTGTCCGACTGGATCAGCACCGGTTGACTTTGAAGCAGAGGTCTTCCTAGGCTCAGAGCATTGTAAATTGCCCTTAGCTCCAGTATATTTATGTGGAGAGAAGTCTCCAGACTTGACCACACTCCTTGGAAATTTCTTCCCTGTGTGACTGCTCCCCAGCCTCTCAGGCTGGCATCCGTGGTCACTAGAACCCAGTCCTGAATGCCGAATGTGCTGCCCTCTAGTAGATGAGCACTCTGCAGCCACCACAGAAGAGACACCCTTGTCCTTGGAGACAGGATTATCCGCTGATGCATCTGAAGATGCGATCCGGACCATTCGTCCAGCAGATCCCACTGAAAAATTCTTGCGTGAAATCTGCCGAATGGAATCGCTTCGTAAGAAGCCACCATTTTTCCCAGGACTCTTGTGCATTGATGCACTGACACTTGGCCTGGTTTTAGGAGGTTTCTGACTAGCTCGGATAACTCCCTGGCTTTCTCCTCCGGGAGAAACACCTTTTTCTGGACTGTGTCCAGAATCATCCCTAGGAACAGCAGACGTGTCGTCGGAATCAGCTGCGATTTTGGAATATTTAGAATCCACCCGTGCTGTCGTAGAACTACTTTAGATAGTGCTACTCCGACCTCCAACTGTTCTCTGGACCTTGCCCTTATCAGGAGATCGTCCAAGTAAGGGATAATTAAGACGCCTTTTCTTTGAAGAAGAATCATCATTTCGGCCATTACCTTGGTAAAGACCCGGGGTGCCGTGGACAATCCAAACGGCAGCGTCTGAAACTGATAGTGACAGTTCTGTACCACGAACCTGAGGTACCCTTGGTGAGAAGGGCAAATTGGGACATGGAGGTAAGCATCCTTGATGTCCAGGGACACCATATAGTCCCCTTCTTCCTGGTTCGCTATCACTGCTCTGAGTGACTCCATCTTGATTTGAACCTTTGTATGTAAGTGTTCAAAGATTTCAGATTTAGAATAGGTCTCACCGAGCCGTCTGGCTTCAGTACCACAAATAGTGTGGAATAATACCCCTTTCCTTGTTGTAGGAGGGGTACTTTGATTATCACCTGCTGGGAATACAGCTTGTGAATTGTTTCCAATACTGCCTCCCTGTCGGAGGGAGACGTTGGTAAAGCAGACTTCAGGAACCTGCGAGGGGGAGACGTCTCTAATTTCCAATCTGTACCCCTGGGATACTACTTGTAGGATCCAGGGGTCCACTTGCGAGTGAGCCCACTGCGCGCTGAAACTCTTGAGACGACCCCCCACCACACCTGAGTCCGCTTGTACGGCCCCAGCGTCATGCTGAGGACTTGGCAGAAGCGGTGGAGGGCTTCTGTTCCTAGGAAGGGGCTGCCTGCTGCAGTCTTCTTCCCTTTCCTCTACCCCTGGGCAGATATGACTGGCCTTTTGCCCGCTTGCCCTTATGGGGACGAAAGGACTGAGGCTGAAAAGACGGTGTCTTTTTCTGCTGAGATGTGACTTGGGGTAAAAAAGGTGGATTTTCCAGCTGTTGCCGTGGCCACCAGGTCCGATGGACCGACCCCAAATAACTCCTCCCCTTTATACGGCAATACTTCCATGTGCCGTTTGGAATCTGCATCACCTGACCACTGTCGTGTCCATAAACATCTTCTGGCAGATATGGACATCGCACTTACTCTTGATGCCAGAGTGCAAATATCCCTCTGTGCATCTCGCATATATAGAAATGCATCCTTTAAATGCTCTATAGTCAATAAAATACTGTCCCTGTCAAGGGTATCAATATTTTCAGTCAGGGAATCCGACCAAGCCACCCCAGCGCTGCACATCCAGGCTGAGGCGATCGCTGGTCGCAGTATAACACCAGTATGTGTGTATATACTTTTTAGGATATTTTCCAGCCTCCTATCAGCTGGCTCCTTGAGGGCGGCCGTATCTGGAGACGGTAACGCCACTTGTTTTGATAAGCGTGTGAGCGCCTTATCCTCCCTAAGGGGTGTTTCCCAACGCGCCCTAACTTCTGGCGGGAAAGGGTATAACGCCAATAATTTTCTATCGGGGGAAACCCACGCATCATCACACACTTTATTTAATTTATCTGATTCAGGAAAAATTACAGGTAGTTTTTTCACACCCCACATAATACCCTTTTTTGTGGTACTTGTAGTATCAGACATATGTAACACCTCCTTCATTGCCCTTAACATGTAACGTGTGGCCCTAATGGAAAATACGTTTGTTTCTTCACCGTCGACACTGGAGTCAGTGTCCGTGTCTGTGTCTGTGTCGACCGACTGAGGTAAATGGGCGTTTTAAAGCCCCTGACGGTGTTTGAGACGCCTGGACAGGTACTAATTGGTTTGCCGGCCGTCTCATGTCGTCAACCGACCTTGCAGCGTGTTGACATTATCACGTAATTCCCTAAATAAGCCATCCATTCCGGTGTCGACTGCCTAGAGAGTGACATCACCATTACAGGCAATTGCTCCGCCTCCTCACCAACATCGTCCTCATACATGTCGACACACACGTACCGACACACAGCACACACACAGGGAATGCTCTGATAGAGGACAGGACCCCACTAGCCCTTTGGGGAGACAGAGGGAGAGTTTGCCAGCACACACCAAAACGCTATAATTATACAGGGACAACCTTATATAAGTGTTTTCCCTTATAGCATCTTAATATATAATAATATCGCCAAATAAGTGCCCCCCCTCTCTGTTTTAACCCTGTTTCTGTAGTGCAGTGCAGGGGAGAGCCTGGGAGCCTTCCTAGCAGCGGAGCTGTGTAGGAAAATGGCGCTGTGTGCTGAGGAGAATAGGCCCCGCCCCCTTTTCGGCGGGCTTCTTCTCCCGTTTTTCTGACAACCTGGCAGGGGTTAAATACATCCATATAGCCCCAGAGGCTATATGTGATGTATTTTTAGCCAGCATAGGTACTTTCATTGCTGCCCAGGGCGCCCCCCCCCCAGCGCCCTGCACCCTCAGTGACCGTTGGTGTGAAGTGTGCTGAGAGCAATGGCGCACAGCTGCCGTGCTGTGCGCTACCTTAAGAAGACTGGGAAGTCTTCAGCCGCCGATTTCTGGACCTCTTCTCTCTTCAGCATCTGCAAGGGGGTCGGCGGCGCGGCTCCGGTGACCCATCCAGGCTGTACCTGTGATCGTCCCTCTGGAGCTAGTGTCCAGTAGCCTAAGAAGCCAATCCATCCTGCACGCAGGTGAGTTCACTTCTTCTCCCCTAAGTCCCTCGTTGCAGTGAGCCTGTTGCCAGCAGGACTCACTGAAAATAAAAAACCTAACAAAACTTTTACTCTAAGCAGCTCTTTAGGAGAGCCACCTAGATTGCACCCTTCTCGGCCGGGCACAAAAACCTAACTGAGGCTTGGAGGAGGGTCATAGGGGGAGGAGCCAGTGCACACCACCTGATCCTAAAGCTTTTACTTTTGTGCCCTGTCTCCTGCTGAGCCGCTATTCCCCATGGTCCTTACGGAGTCCCCAGCATCCACTTAGGACGTCAGAGAAAATATTTTGTGCAAAACAAGATCAGACCTGTAGTTACTTATTCTGTGCGATGATTGCAGTGATGAAAGTCCTGGAATTGACGTCAGATACCCGCCCTGCAAACACCTGGACACGCCCAGAAAACGGTCAGTTGACACCCATAAACGCCCTCTTCCTGACAATCTCCTTGCGATCGGCTGTGCGAATGGAATCTTCGCTAGATCCAGTGCACAGCAGCGATGCTCTTTGTGCCCGTACAAAGGGCGTGCGCATTGCGGCGCATACGGATGCGCAGTTTTGCCAGTTTTATACCTGATCGCTGCGCTGCAAAAATCGGCAGCGAGCGATCAACTCGGAATGGCCCCCTAGTACATGGTGTATCAGTACAGAATTAAATGCAATCTTTCATATCCAGATCAAATCATCTGCTTTAAAAGGATCAGAGATTGCTGTATATCACAAATTATTTGGTACAGAATCACCATTCTGGTTCATCTTCAGGATTCCATCCAAGAAAGCTCTTGGTCAGAAATAATTTACAGGAACAGGCATTTTTCTCTTGTTTTAGCTTGAGTGGATCTTGTCATATTTAAGAGTATAGTTTACAGATTACTCTGTGTTATTT